>NC_090446.1:525951947-527187266 GCF_031143425.1 Pleurodeles waltl
ACTGGGTATTACAGGAGGTTCATTAAGAACTATGGCTCCATTGCAGCCCCTCTTAATGACCTCACATCCAAGAAAATGCCTAAAAAGGTATTATGGACATCAAACTGTCAGAAAGCTTTTGAGGAGCTGAAGCAGGCCATGTGCTCTGCACCTGTCCTGAAAAGCCCTTGTTACTCTAAAAAATTCTATGTCCAAACTGATGCATCTGAATTAGGAGTAGGGCCAGTCCAGCCTCCTACAGTGAGTACCAAGGGGTACTTGCACCTTGCACCAGGCCCAGTTATCCCTTATTAGTGTATAGGGTGTCTAGCAGCTTAGGCTGATAGATAATGGTAGCTTAGCAGAGCAGCTTAGGTTGAACTAGGAGACGAGTGAAGCTCCTACAGCACCACTAGTGTCATATGCACAATATCATAAGAAAACACAATACACAGATATACTAAAAATAAAGGTACTTTATTTTTATGACAATATGCCAAAAGTATCTCAGTGAGTGCCCTCAGTATGAGGATAGCAAATATACACAAGATATATGTACACAATACCAAAAATATGCAGTATAGTATTAGAAAACAGTGCTAACAATGTATAGTTACAATAGGATGCAAGGGGGACACATAGGGATAGGGGCAACACAAACCATATACTCCAAAAGTGGAATGCGAACCACGAATGGACCCCAAACCTATGTGACCTTGTAGAGGGTCGCTGGGACTATTAGAAAATAGTGAGGGTTAGAAAAATAGCCCACCCCAAGACCCTGAAAAGTGAGTGCAAAGTGCACTAAAGTTCCCCAAAGGACAAAGAAGTCGTGATAGGGGAATAAGGCAGGAAAGACACAAACCAACAATGCAACAGCAATGGATTTCCAGTCGAGGGAGCCTGTGGAACAAGGGGACCAAGTCCAAAAGTCACAAGCAAGTCGGAGATGGGCAGATGCCCAGGAAATGCCAGCTGCGGGTGCAAAGAAGGTTCTACTGGACAGAAGAAGCTGAGGTTTTTGCAGGAACAAAAAGGCTAGAGACTTCCCCTTTGGTGGACGGATCAGTCTCGCGTAGGAGAGTCGTGCAGAAGTGTTTTCCCGCCGAAAGAATGCCAACAAGCCTTGCTAGCTGCAAATCGTGTGTTAAGCGTTTTTGGATGCTGCTGTGGCCCACGAAGGACCAGGATATCGCAAGTTGCGTCAGGAGAGAGAGGGGATGTCGAGCAAGACAAGGAGCCCTCTCAGCAGCAGGTAGCACGCAGAGAAGTGCCAGAAACAGGCACTACGAGGATGCGTGAAACCGTGCTCACCCAAAGTCGCACAAAGGAGTCCCACGTCGCCGGAGACCAACTTAGAAAGTCGTGCAATCTACCAGGTAAAGGTTAGACATATAGGTGACTTATAAGTTACTTAAGTGCAGTGTAAAATGGCTGTGAAATAACGTGGACGTTATTTCACTCAGGCTGCAGTGGCAGGCCTGTGTAAGAATTGTCAGAGCTCCCTATGGGTGGCAAAAGAAATGCTGCAGCCCATAGGGATCTCCTGGAACCCCAATACCCTGGGTACCTCAGTACCATATACTAGGGAATTATAAGGGTGTTCCAGTAAGCCAATGTAAATTGGTAAAATTGGTCACTAGCCTGTTAGTGACAATTTGAAAGAAATGAGAGAGCATAACCACTGAGGTTCTGATTAGCAGAGCCTCAGTGAGACAGTTAGTCACTACACAGGTAACACATTCAGGCACACTTATGAGCACTGGGGCCCTGGGTGACAGGGTCCCAGTCACACATACAACTAAAACAACATATATACAGTGAAAAATGGGGGTAACATGCCAGGCAAGATGGTACTTTCCTACACATAGCAGTACAGACATGTAATGTATTATATGTTACAGTACAGGGACCTACACGCAGCTTTGCCAGTGACCCCCCACATGCTATTTCACCACTTCCAGCCTACAAATCATCCTGCCAGTGCTCTTCAGCCGACGTACAGTTCCCCAAGCCTTTGCAGTATTGGCACCCTGCAGTCTCCTCAGTCAGCCTGCGCCCCATCGGCTGCACCCCTAGTACTCCAGCACTTGGTCTGCCAACTCTGCCAGTACACCTCTAACATGAATGCCAACATCCAGGCCAGCACTGTGAACAAGACAAAGCTGTGTCATTGCACACCACTCCACCTGTAGCAAGCACTGCTTGCTATTTCAGCTCTTTCAGTGCAACTCAGTCCAACAGTGGCACACCCAGCACCGTGACCGGCATATTGTGTCATCAGTACTGCTCAGTCAGTGCATCTCTGTCCTGACTGGTAGTTCTACTGTTAACTCCTGGAACCTATGCACATCTCTTTCAATAGTCCTCTACCCTCTTACAGCATCCCATGTAATTCCAGCACATGAACACCACACAGGTCTGTTAGCATACCTCAGTCGCGTCTGGTAGCACCACAATATTCCTCCACTAGTACCCACACATGGGTATTTTACTGCCCCTCAGTCCCAATCTATAGCACCCCCTGCTATTGATGCACCTGGGCAAACACACAGCTCAGTCAATACACCTCAGTTACCAGCACCACCCATCTTACTCCAGCATTAGACAGCGGATTCGATTCTCCTCAGTACCGCTCCCGCCCCACCCCCACGGTCTCATATGAAGTGCATCACATTGTTTTACGATATTTCTACTTTTTTCACCCTGTTGTTGTGCTCTACGACATTCTCACCCTGCCTTATTGAAGCTATATACTGCCCCATTTGGTTCTCAGCAAACTTCATACTAATATGTAATGTTTAGTAACTAGTGCTTGTGAAATTATTTTGTTTAAGGATGTTATCTGTCCTTTATTATGTTTGTCTATATACCATTTTCTCTTTCATACTCGCTTTCTGCTTTTCTTTTTTCCTTGTTTTTCTTTTTTAGTTTTTGTAGTTTTCTTGTCTTCCATTCTGTTTTTCTACTTTTCTGTATATGCTTGGTCTTGCTTTGCTTGTCCCTCCTTTTCTTTTTCCCCTTCAACCTCCTGGCCCACTAACCGCACTACCTTACCATCCGTCTCGTCTCCATATCCCCCACAACCCCGAGCAGACCTGTCTTCTATATATGCATTATCTATGAATTAGAATCACCTGAACTGGGCCGACCAGCCTTCATTACTAAAACTTAGAGAGAAAATCAGAGACAATCCATTACCCATACTTCACAAGGCTTTTACACCCACACAAGGATTCCTCACTCCAAGTAGACTGGAAAAGTACTAGCACTTGTGTTTCAATACTCCTTAATGATCACAAGCTTGCTACTCTCGAATATGAATCATTTTTGTCAACTGCTTACGTACTCAAACTATCACATGCTCAATCAGCATGATTTAAAGGCCTGAGCATTTGCAGATGCATTCCTCAACACTACCACCAACATCATCAAAACGGACAATAATCTCTGCATCTGGGAATCCTTAAACAATTGCTCTCAACTTGATTCAAGTGGTCTCTGGACTGATATACTCACATCATTGATGCACTTGTCTTCCTAATATGACACGTCATAGTGATGCAATATCGCCCCATTATCTGGAGTCAACACATCATTTCTTTCTATGCCAAGCTCACTACAAGCACCATCATTGCTCTATCTGTCATCTCTGCATTACTTATGAAGCCTTTAAACACATGCCCTTATCCTGTTAAACACAGTCAATTGTATGGCAGCCTGCTCACTGCCTGCTATTTTCATTAGGCTATTGTAATTGTAAGTCATAACACTTTAATGTTGTTTCAGTAACTTATATTGCTCACCAAGTTACAACTTACAACAAACCACAGCTTATTATTAATCACATAGGCAAAACCTAATGCATTTACCAATGCGTGTTTTTCTAATGTATCTTGTGATTATCTTTGGAAAATATTTTCAGCAAATGTTTGCGGTGATCGTTTCATAGGTACCCTGTGAAATATTGCTAATAATAATACAGTTAATTATTGCTCAAATGGTTGGAATTTGCTAGCTTCCTGCCTTTAGATTCCTGGTCCTTTGTATTGAAGTTTGGGCTAAACCAGACTGCACTGTCAAAGCAGATCTAATAAATCTTTCTCACATAAGACACAGGGATCAGGCCCTGCTTCCCCTCGCTGTTCTGTGCTGCCCACCAGTACTTTTGTGACTGCTTTAGCACTTTTAATATCTCGCCTAAGTTGAAAGGCAGATTGTCTTCTTCCAGATCCCTAAAATCATAGAGTGCTAGGACCCACAGAGCATCCATCCCGTGTGAGGGTCGGGTTCTGTCCACACACCTAGAAAGGGTTTTAAAGATGGACTCCTTCAGTGTGTGTAGGAGGCTGGACTGGCTTGTAGTGAGTACCAAGGGGTACTTGCACCTTGCACCAGGCCCAGTTATCCCTTATTAGTGTATAGGGTGTCTAGCAGCTTAGGCTGATAGATAATGGTAGCTTAGCAGAGCAGCTTAGGCTGAACTAGGAGACGTGTGAAGCTACTACAGTACCACCTAGTGTCATATGCACAATATCATAAGAAAACACAATACACAGTTATACTAAAAATAAAGGTACTTTATTTTTATGACAATATGCCAAAGTATCTTAGAGTGTACCCTCAGTGAGAGGATAGGAAATATACACAAGATATATATATACAATAGCAAAAATATGCAGTATAGTCTTAGAAAACAGTGCAAACAATGTATAGTTACAATAGGATGCAATGGGGAAACATAGGGATAGGGGCAACACAAACCATATACTCCAAAAGTGGAATGCGAACCACGAATGGACCCCAAACCTATGTGACCTTGTAGAGGGTCGCTGGGACTATTAGAAAATAGTGAGAGTTAGAAAAATAACCCTCCCCAAGACCCTGAAAAGTGAGTGCAAAGTGCACTAAAGTTCCCCTAAGGACAAAGAAGTCGTGTTAGAGGAATAATGCAGGAAAGACACAAACCAGCAATGCAACAACTGTGGATTTCCAATCTAGGGTACCTGTGGAACAAGGGGACCAAGTCCAAAAGTCACAAGCAAGTCGGAGATGGGCAAATGCCCAGGAAATGCCAGCTGCGGGTGCAAAGAAGCTTCTACTGGACAGAAGAAGCTGAGGTTTCTGCAGGAACGAAAAGGGCTAGAGACTTTCCCTTTGGTGGACGGATCCCTCTCACCGTGGAGAGTCGTGCAGAAGTGTTTTCCCGCCGAAAGAACGCCAACAAGCCTTGCTAGCTGCAAATCGTGCGGTTAGCGTTTTTGGACGCTGCTGAGGCCCAGGAGGGACCAGGAGGTCGCAAATTGGACCAGCCGAGAGAGGGGACGTCGAGCAAGACAAGGAGTCCTCTCTGAAGCCGGTAGCACCCGGAAAAGTGCCAGAAACAGGCACTACGAGGATGCGTGAAACGGTGCTCGCCGAAGTTGCACAAAGGAGTCCCACGTCGCCGGAGACCAACTTAGAAAGTCGTGCAATGCAGGTTAGAGTGCCGTGGACCCAGGCTTGGCTGTGCACAAAGGATTTCCGCCGGAAGTGCACAGGGGCCGGAGTAGCTGCAAAGTCGCGGTTCCCAGCAATGCAGCCCAGCGAGGTGAGGCAAGGACTTACCTCCACCAAACTTGGACTGAAGAGTCACTGGACTGTGGGGGTCACTTGGACAGAGTTGCTGGATTCGAGGGACCTCGCTCGTCGTGCTGAGAGGAGACCCAAGGGACCGGTAATGCAGCTTTTTGGTGCCTGCGGTTGCAGGGGGAAGATTCCGTCGACCCACGGGAGATTTCTTCGGAGCTTCTGGTGCAGAGAGGAGGCAGACTACCCCCACAGCATGCACAAGCAGGAAAACAGTCGAGAAGGCGGCAGGCTCAGCGTTACAGAGTTGCAGTAGTCGTCTTTGCTACTATGTTGCAGGTTTGCAGGCTTCCAGCGCGGTCAGCAGTCGATTCCTTATCAGAAGGTGAAGAGAGAGATGCAGAGGAACTCGGCTGAGCTCATGCATTCGTTATCTAAAGTTTCCCCAGAGACAGAGACCCTAAATAGCAAGAAAAGAGGGTTTGGCTACCTAGGAGAGAGGATAGGCTAGCAACACCTGAAGGAGCCTATCACAAGGAGTCTCTGACGTCACCTGGTGGCACTGGCCACTCAGAGCAGTCCAGTGTGCCAGCAGCACCTCTGTTTCCAAAATGGCAGAGGTCTGGAGCACACTGGAGGAGCTCTGGACACCTCCCAGGGGAGGTGCAGGTCAGGGGAGTGGTCACTCCCCTTTCCTTTGTCCAGTTTCGCGCCAGAGCAGGGGCTAAGGGGTCCCTGAACCGGTGTAGACTGGCTTATGCAGAATTGGGCACCTCTGTGCCCAACAAAGCATTTCCAGAGGCTGGGGGAGGCTACTCCTCCCCTGCCTTCACACCATTTTCCAAAGGGAGAGGGTGTCACACCCTCTCTCAGAGGAAGTTCTTTGTTCTGCCATCCTGGGCCAGGCCTGGCTGGACCCCAGGAGGGCAGATGCCTGTCTGAGGGGTTGGCAGCAGCAGCAGCTGCAGTGAAACCCCAGGAAGGGCAGTTTGGCAGTACCAGGGTCTGTGCTACAGACCACTGGGATCATGGGATTGTGCCAACTATGCCAGGATGGCATAGAGGGGGCAATTCCATGATCATAGACATGTTACATGGCCATATTCGGAGTTACCATTGTGAAGCTACATATAGGTAGTGACCTATATGTAGTGCACGCGTGTAATGGTGTCCCCGCACTCACAAAGTTCAGGGAATTGGCTCTGAACAATGTGGGGGCACCTTGGCTAGTGCCAGGGTGCCCTCACACTAAGTAACTTTGCACCTAACCTTTACCAGGTAAAGGTTAGACATATAGGTGACTTATAAGTTACTTAAGTGCAGTGTAAAATGGCTGTGAAATAACGTGGACGTTATTTCACTCAGGCTGCAGTGGCAGGCCTGTGTAAGAATTGTCAGAGCTCCCTATGGGTGGCAAAAGAAATGCTGCAGCCCATAGGGATCTCCTGGAACCCCAATACCCTGGGTACCTCAGTACCATATACTAGGGAATTATAAGGGTGTTCCAGTAAGCCAATGTAAATTGGTAAAAATGGTCACTAGCCTGTTAGTGACAATTTGGAAAGAAATGAGAGAGCATAACCACTGAGGTTCTGATTAGCAGAGCCTCAGTGAGACAGTTAGGCACCACACAGGGAACACATACATATAGGCCACAAACTTATGAGCACTGGGGTCCTGACTAGCAGGGTCCCAGTGACACATAACAAACATACTGAAAACATAGGGTTTTCACTATGAGCACTGGGCCCTGGCTGGCAGGATCCCAGTGAGACAGTGAAAAACACCCTGACATACACTCACAAACAGGCCAAAAGTGGGGGTAACAAGGCTAGAAAGAGGCTACTTTCTCACAGTGTGGCAGTGTCCAAGTAATGAGATGTGTAAAAATCCAGCAGGCTGGTGAAATTTGGGAATTCCTTCGGCCCCATGGTCAGCTTTCCCGGAAGGTTGTGGATAATGTAGTGCCGCACCTACAAAGAGAAGAAATGAAAAAAGGATCAGAATGTTCTAGGTAGTAAGAACATTTTTATTTTACAAACCAATGGGGGTCAATTTGACATTTCAGGAATATTAGAATGTATCTGTAATCCAGAAGTGAGGGAGGTGGTTGTCAAGGATATTCTGGGGAGCAAGAACTTTGTTTACAAATGAATGAGAAGTCAACTATATATTTCTGAAATCGTAGAGGTTACATGTAAAGTGGAGAGCGAAGGAGGTGGTAGTAAATATTTGGGAAATTTGAGAATCTAGTCTGAACTCATGTGTGTGAGTACTCTTTAAGTAAGTCACTTTCCAATTGAATTGATATGTTTGCAGTACACAGATGGAAATCATGTGGTTTACTCTCTATTTAAAAAAAAAAAACAGATATGGGCTGAGTGGGAATTCACAAAGGGTATTTACAATTACTCTTATCTCCGCACTGAGGCGGAGAACCGTCCCGAGTGCAGACATAAAGATAGTAATCGTAAATGCCTTTTGTGAATTTAGAAAGTCATAAACTTAGACTTTTGGTCTAAGCTTAGAATAAAAGTCTAAGAGCCTGATTTCGACCTTGTTGGATGGGATACTCTGTCACAAATGTGACGGATATCCGCCCGCCATTTTACAAGTTCCATAGGATAGAATGAAACTTGTGATACGGCAGATGGGATATCCATCATGTTTGTGACGGAGTATACCATCCGCCAAGCTCGTAATCAGGCCCTAAGTTTAGCTTTGTAGGGGCATGGTTACTGGCACAATAGCTACAGGGTGGATGGAAACTGAAATTACTAGGATATGATTGGTGCATTATTAGAGGCACACAGATGTGCAATGATTACTGGCACAATTCCTGTTAAACTAAGAACGTATTAAAACAGAAGTTATTTGAGGGTTTGTAGGAAAGTACCATCTTGCCTGGCATGTTACCCCCATTTTTCACTGTATATATGTTGTTTTAGTTGTATGTGTCACTGGGACCCTGCTAGTCAGGGCCCCAGTGCTCATAAGTGTGCCTGAATGTGTTAACTGTGTTATGACTAACTGTCTCACTGAGGCTCTGCTAATCAGAACCTCAGTGGTTATGCTCTCTCATTTCTTTCAAATTGTCACTAACAGGCTAGTGACCAATTTTACCAATTTACATTGGCTTACTGGAACACCCTTATAATTCCCTAGTATATGGTACTGAGGTACCCAGGGTATTGGGGTTCCAGGAGATCCCTATGGGCTGCAGCATTTCTTTTGCCACCCATAGGGAGCTCTGACAATTCTTACACAGGCCTGCCACTGCAGCCTGAGTGAAATAACGTCCATGTTATTTCACAGCCATTTTACACAGCACTTAAGTAACTTATAAGTCACCTATATGTCTAACCTCTACCTGGTAAAGGTTGGGTGCTAAGTTACTTAGTGTGTGGGCACCCTGGCACTAGCCAAGGTGCCCCCACATTGTTCAGGGCCAATTCCCCGGACTTTGTGAGTGCGGGGACACCATTACACGCGTGCACTACATATAGGTCACTACCTATATGTAGCTTCACAATGGTAACTCCGAATATGGCCATGTAACATGTCTATGATCACTAAATTGCCCCCTCTATACCATCCTGGCATAGTTGGCACAATCCCATGATCCCAGTGGTCTGTAGCACAGACCCTGGTACTGCCAAACTGCCTTTCCCGGGGTTTCACTGCAGCTGCTGCTGCTGCCAACCCCTCAGACAGGCATCTGCCCTCCTGGGGTCCAGCCAGGCCTGGCCCAGGGTGGCAGAACAAAGGACTTCCTCTGAGAGAGGGTGTTACAACCTCTCCCTTTGGAAAATGGTGTGAAGGCAGGGGAGGAGTAGCCTCCCCCAGCCTCTGGAAATGCTTTCATGGGCACACATGGTGCCCATTTCTGCATAAGCCAGTCTACACTGGTTCAGGGACCCCTTAGCCCTGCTCTGGCGCGAAACTGGACAAAGGAAAGGGGAGTGACCACTCCCCTGACCTGCACCTCCCCTGGGAGGTGCCCAGAGCTCCTCCAGTGTGCTCCAGACCTCTGCCATATTGGTAACAGAGGTGCTGCTGGCACACTGGACTGCTCTGAGTGGCCAGTGCCATCAGGTGACGTCAGAGACTCCTTCTGATAGGCTCCTTCAGGTGCTGCTAGCCTATCCTCTCTCCTAGGTAGCCAAACCCTCTTTTCTGGCTATTTAGGGTCTCTGTCTCTTGGGATTCCTTAGATAACGAATGCAAGAGCTCATCCGAGTTCCTCTGCATCTTTCTCTTCACCTTCTGCCAAGGAATCGACTGCTGACCGCGCTGGAAGCCTGCAAAACTGCAACATAGTAGCAAAGACGACTACTGCAACTCTGTAACGCTGATCCTGCCGCCTTCTCGACTGTTTTCCTGGTGGTGCATGCTGTGGGGGTAGTCTGCCTCCTCTCTGCACTAGAAGCTCTGAAGAAATCTCCCGTGGGTCGACGGAATCGTCCCCCTGCAACCGCAGGCACCAAAGAACTGCATCACCGGTACCTTGGGTCTCCTCTCAGCACGACGAGCGAGGTCCCTTGAATCCAGCAACTCTGTCCAAGTGACTCACACAGTCCAGTGACTCTTCAGTCCAAGTTTGGTGGAGGTAAGTCCTTGCCTCCCCACGCCAGACTGCATTGCTGGGAACCGCGACTTTTGCAGCTACTCCGGCCTCCGTGCACTTCCTGCAGAAATCCTTTGTGCACAGTCCAGCCTGGGTCCACGGCACTCTAACCTGCATTGCACGACCTCCTAATTTGTTCTCCGGCGACGTGGGACTCCTTTGTGCGACTTCAGGTGAGTACTGTTTCACGCATCCTCGTAGTGCCTGTTTGTGGCACTTCTGCGGATGCTGCCTGCTGCTGAGAGGGTGCCTTGTCTTGCTCGACGCCCCCTCTGTCCCCAGACGCAATTGGCGACATCCTGGTCCCTCCTGGGCCACAGCAGCATCCAAAAACACTAACCGCATGATTTGCAGCTAGCAAGGCTTGTTGGCGGTCTTTCAGCAGTAAAACACTTCTGCACAACTCTCCACGGCGTGTGAGATCCGTCCTCCAAAGGGGAAGTCTCTAGCCTTTGTCGTTCTTGCAGAAACCTACACTTCTACTGTCCAGAAGCAGCATCTTTGCACCCACAGCTGGCATTTCCTGGGCATCTGCCCATCTCCGACTTGCTTGTGACTTTTGGACTTAGACCCCTTGTTCCACAGGTACCCTCAACTGGAAATCCATCATTGTTGCATTGTTGGTTTGTGTCTTTCCTGCAGAATTCCCCTATCACGACTTCTATGTCCTTTGGGGAACTTTAGTGCACTTTGCACTCACTTTTCAGGGTCTTGGGGTGGGCTATTTTTCTAACCCTTACTATTTTCTAATAGTCCCAGCGACCCTCTACAAGGTCACATAGGTTTGAGGTCCAGTCGTGGTTCGCATTCCACTTTTGGAGTATATGGTTTGTGTTGCCCCTATCCCTATGTGTCCCCATTGCATCCTATTGTAACTATACATTGTTTGCACTGTTTTCTAATACTATTACTGCATATTTTGGTATTGTGTACATATATCTTGTGTATATTTGCTATCCTCATACTGAGGGTACTCACTGAGATACTTTTGGCATATTGTCATAAAAATAAAGTACCTTTATTTTTAGTATATCTGTGTATTGTGTTTTCTTATGATATTGTGCATATGACAATAAGTGGTACTGTAGGAGCTTCACTCGTCTCCTAGTTCAGCCTAAGCTGCTCTGCTAAGCTACCATTATCTATCAGCCTATGCTGCTAGACACCCTATACACTAATAAGGGATAACTGGGCCTGGTGCAAGGTGCAAGTACCCTTAGGTACTCACTACAAGACAGTCCAGCCTCCTACATTGGTTGTGCAGCGGTGGGATAAGTGCTTTGAGACTACTTACCGCTCTTGTCATTGTACTTTTCATAAGAGAAAAATATACAAAACAAGTTCAGTGTATGTACACATAACTAAAAAGTTTTGCATTTCCTTTTTTCACTCTTTTTTAAAGTGCTGAAAAGTACTTCTAAACTTTCTAAAAGTTCTTAAAAGTTTAAAAAGTTTTTTTTTTTCTGTCTTTCTAAAAGCTCTAAAAACTTTTTTATCACTTTTTCTGTCACTTAGACTCTTTCTAAAATGTCTGGCACAGGCCAAAATGTTGATCTGTCCAAACTTGCATATGACCACCTTAGCTGGAAAGGAGCAAGGAGTCTCTGTGTAGAAAGAGGTTTGAGTGCAGGGAAGAATCCTTCCTTGGAGTTATTACTTAACATGCTTAGAGAACAAGATCAGGCCACAAGGGCCCCATCTGTTGAAAAAGTAGCTAATGGTTCCCAATCTGATCCAGGGACTCCCCTAGGAAAAGATGCAGGAAAGAAACTTCCTAGCCTGCCGGTTACTAGACAGACCAGCATAGTTGGTACTGATGTTGAGTCACACCATACAGATAGTGTTGTCTCACATCATAGCAAGAGCATTCATTCTCACCACAGTAGAACTGATGTTTCTGTTAACCAAGCTGTTAGGATGCCTTCTGTAAGGGACAGGTCTCCTTCTGTCCATTCTCACCATACTTCTGTTTCAAGACATGTCCCTCCCACCCACCCTGATGACAGATTGTTAGAAAGGGAGCTCAATAGATTGAGAGTGGAACAAACCAGACTGAAGCTCAAGAAGCAACAGCTGGATTTGGATAGACAGTCCTTAGAAGTAGAGAAGGAGAGACAGAAACTGGGTTTAGAAACCCATGGTGGCAGCAGCAGTATTCCCAATAGTCATCCTGCAAAAGAGCATGATTCTAGGAATCTGCACAAGAGAGTTCCCCCTTATAAGGAGGGGGATGACATTAACAAGTGGTTTGCTGCACTTGAGAGGGCCTGTGTTGTACAGGATGTCCCTCAAAGGCAGTGGGCTACTATCCTATGGCTATCATTTAGTGGAAAGGGTAGGGATAGGCTCCTTACTGTGAAAGAAAGTGATGCCAATAATTTTACAGTTCTTAAGAATGCACTCCTGGATGGTTATGGCTTAACCACTGAACAATACAGGATAAAGTTCAGAGAGACCAAAAAGGAGTCTTCACAAGACTGGGTTGATTTCATTGACCATTCAGTGAAGGCCTTGGAGTGGTGGTTACATGGCAGTAAAATTACTGATTATGACAGCCTGTATAACTTAATCCTGAGAGAGCATATTCTTAATAATTGTGTGTCTGATTTGTTGCACCATTACTTGGTGGACTCTGATCTGACCTCTCCCCAAGAATTGGGAAAGAAGGCAGACAAATGGGTCAGAACAAGGGTGAACAGAAAAGTTCATACAGGGGGTGACAAAGATGGCAACAAGAAGAAGGATGGTAAGTCATCTGACAAAGGTGGGGACAAATCTAAAAATGAGTCTTCATCAGGCCCACAAAAACACTCTGGTGGGGGTGGTGGGCCCAAATCCTCTTCTAATCAAAACAAAGAAAAGAAACCATGGTGCTATTTATGTAAAATAAAAGGCCATTGGACAACAGATCCCAGTTGTCCAAAGAAAAGCACCAAGCCTCCTACCACTACAACCCCTACTGCTACACCTAGTGTCCCTACTAATAGCAGTGGTGGCGGGAGCAAACCTACTAATAGCCAATCCAAGGGAGTAGCTGGGCTCACTTTTGGTAACTTAGTTGGGGTTGGTCTGATTAGGGAGACCACAGAGGCTGTGTTAGTCTCTGAGGGGGCTATTGATTTAGCCACCTTGGTTGCTTGTCCCCTTTACATGGATAAGTACAAGCAACTACCCCTAATAAATGGTGATGAGGTTCAGGCCTACAGGGACACTGGAGCCAGTGTGACTATGGTCATAGAGAAACTGGTCCACCCTGAACAACACCTACTTGGTCACCAGTACCAAGTAACCGATGCTCACAACAACACACTTAGCCACCCCATGGCTGTTGTAAATCTCAACTGGGGGGGGGGTTACTGGTCCAAAGAAAGTTGTGGTAGCTTCAGATTTACCTGTAGACTGTCTATTTGGGAATGATTTGGAGACATCAGCTTGGTCAGATGTGGAGTTGGAGGCCCATGCAGCAATGCTGGGCATCCCAGGGCATATTTTTGCTTTAACAAGGGCTCAGGCCAAAAAGCAAAAAGGACAGGGTGACTTGGATCCTGGAACAATGGACCAAGTGCTCCCTAAAGCTAGGGCTAGTAGAAGTAAAACACTTCCTACTATCCCTCCCTCTACAGTGGATTCTACTTCTGAGGAAGAAGAATTTCCACCCTGTGCAGAACCTACACCAGAGGAGCTGGAAGCAGACACTGCTGAGCTTTTGGGTGAAGGGGGGCCTGCCAGGGAGGAGCTGAGTGTGGCACAGCATACCTGTCCCACACTAGAGGGTCTAAGACAGCAAGCTGTCAAACAGGCTAATGGGGATGTCAGTGACTCTCACAGAGTTTACTGGGAGGACAACCTCTTGTACACTGAAGCAAGGGATCCTAAACCTGGAACTGCCAGGAGGTTAGTGATTCCTCAGGAGTACAGAAAGTTCCTCCTAACTCTAGCCCACGACATTCCCCTAGCTGGGCATCTGGGACAAATGAAAACTTGGGACAGGCTTGTTCCCCTGTTTCATTGGCCTAGAATGTCTGAGGACACAAAATAATTTTGTAAGTCCTGTGAAACCTGTCAAGCCAGTGGCAAGACAGGTGGCACCCCAAAGGCACCCCTTATTCCACTGCCTGTGGTTGGGGTTCCCTTTGAAAGGGTAGGGGTTGACATAGTTGGCCCCCTTGACCCTCCTACTGCTTCAGGCAATAGGTTTATCTTGGTGGTAGTGGACCATGCTACAAGATATCCTGAAGCAATTCCTTTAAGGACCACTACAGCACCTGCAGTGGCAAAGGCCCTCCTGGGAATATTTTCTAGGGTGGGCTTCCCAAAGGAAGTAGTATCAGACAGGGGAAGCAATTTCATGTCTGCTTACTTAAAAGCCATGTGGAAGGAGTGTGGTTTAACTTACAAGTTCACTACACCCTATCATCCAGAAACA
Source organism: Pleurodeles waltl (assembly GCF_031143425.1). NCBI lineage: Eukaryota > Metazoa > Chordata > Amphibia > Caudata > Salamandridae > Pleurodeles > Pleurodeles waltl. The sequence continues at coordinate 525,966,548 of NC_090446.1, forward strand.
AATGGACTGGTGGAGAGATTTAACAAAACTCTCAAAGGCATGATTATGGGACTCCCAGAAAAACTCCGTAGGAGATGGGATATCCTTTTACCATGCCTCCTTTTTGCCTACAGGGAGGTACCCCAGAAAGGAGAGGGCTTCAGCCCCTTTGAACTCCTCTTTGGACACCCTGTTAGGGGTCCACTAACACTTGTCAAGGAGGGTTGGGAACAACCTTTAAAAGCTCCAAAACAAGATATTGTTGATTATGTACTTGGCCTCAGATCAAGGATGGCTGAGTATATGAAAAAGGCCAGTAAAAACCTTCAGGCCAGCCAAGAGCTCCAGAAGCAATGGCATGATCAGAAGGCTGTTTTGGTTCAGTACCAACCAGGGCAGAAAGTGTGGGTCTTGGAGCCTGTGGCCCCAAGAGCACTCCAAGATAAATGGAGTGGACCCCACATAATTGTTGAAAAGAAGGGTGAAGTCACCTACTTAGTTGACTTAGGCACTGCCAGGAGTCCCCTTAGGGTGCTCCATGTCAATCGCCTGAAACCCTACTATGACAGGGCTGATCTCACCCTGCTCATGGCAACTGATGAGGGACAGGAAGAAGACAGTGATCCTCTACCTGATCTCTTCTCTTCCACAGAACAAGATGCTCTAGTGGAAGGTGTAGTTTTGGCTGATTGTCTTACTGCTGAGCAGAAAGACCATTGCATAAATCTCCTGGGTCAGTTTTCTGAACTCTTCTCTACTGTGCCAGGTACCACTTCTTGGTGTGAGCACACTATAGATACTGGAGACAGCTTGCCTGTCAAAAGTAAGATCTATAGGCAGCCTGACCATGTCAGGGACTGCATAAAGCAAGAGGTGCAGAAAATGTTAGAACTGGGAGTGGTTGAGCACTCTGAAAGTCCATGGGCTTCTCCTGTGGTACTTGTACCAAAACCTCATTCCAAGGATGGAAAGAAGGAAATGCGGTTTTGTGTAGATTATAGAGGTCTCAACCAGGTAACCAAAACTGATGCTCACCCTATCCCCAGGGCAGATGAGCTCATAGGTACACTGGCATCTGCCAAGTATCTAAGCACTTTTGATTTGACTGCAGGGTATTGGCAGATCAAATTATCAGAAGATGCTAAACCTAAAACTGCATTTTCAACCATTGGAGGCCATTACCAATTCACAGTAATGCCTTTTGGATTGAAAAATGCACCTGCCACTTTTCAAAGGTTGGTGAACACAGTCCTGCAAGGGCTGGAAGCTTTTAGTGCAGCATATTTGGACGATATAGCTGTCTTTAGCTCCAGTTGGGATGATCACCTGGTCCCCCTCTGGAATGTTTTGGAGGCCCTGCAAAAGGCAGGCCTCACTATCAAGGCTTCAAAGTGCCAGATAGGGCAGGGGAAGGTGGTTTATCTGGTACACCTTGTTGGTGGGGAACAGATTGCACCACTTCAGGGGAAAATCCAAACTATTGTAGATTGAGTTCCACCTACTACTCAGACTCAGGTGAGAGCCTTCCTAGGCCTCACTGGGTATTACAGGAGGTTCATTAAGAACTATGGCTCCATTGCAGCCCATCTTAATGACCTCACATCCAGGAAAATGCCTAAAAAGGTATTGTGGACAGCTAGCTGTCAGAAAGCTTTTGAGGAGCTGCAGCAGGCCATGTGCTCTGCACCTGTCCTGAAAAGCCCTTGTTACTCTAAAAAATTCTATGTCCAAACTGATGCATCTGAATTAGGAGTAGGGGCAGTCCTATCACAACTTAATTCTGAGGGCCAGGATCAACCTGTTGCTTTTATTAGTAGGAGGTTGACCCCTAGAGAAAAGCGTTGGTCTGCCATTGAGAGGGAGGCCTATGCTGTGGTCTGGGAACTGAAGAAGTTGAGGCCATACTTGTTTGGCACTCACTTCATTGTTCAGACAGACAACAAACCTCTACTTTGGCTAAAACAAATGAAAGGTGAAAATCCTAAATTGTTGAGGTGGTCCATATCCCTACAGGGAATGGACTATACAGTGGAACATAGACCTGGGAGTAGCCACTCCAAAGCAGATGGACTCTCCAGATATTTCCACTTAGACAATGAAGACTCATCAGGTCATGGCTAGTCTTATTGTCCTTCGTTTGGGGGGGGGGGGGTTGTGTAGGAAAGTACCATCTTGCCTGGCATGTTACCCCCATTTTTCACTGTATATATGTTGTTTTAGTTGTATGTGTCACTGGGACCCTGCCAGACAGGGCCCCAGTGCTCATAAGTGTGCCTGAAAGTGTTACCTGTGTTATGACTAAATGTCTCACTGAGGCTCTGCTAATCAGAACCTCAGTGGTGATGCTCTCTCATTTCTTTCAAATTGTCACTAACAGGCTAGTGACCAATTTTACCAATTTACATTGGCTTACTGGAACACCCTTATAATTCCCTTGTATATGGTACTGAGGTACCCAGGGTATTGGGGTTCCAGGAGATCCCTATGGGCTGCAGCATTTCTTTTACCACCCATAGGGAGCTCTGACAATTCTTACACAGGCCTGCCACTGCAGCCTGAGTGAAATAACGTCCACGTTATTTCACAGCCATTTTACACTGCACTTAAGTAACTTATAAGTCACCTATATGTCTAACCTTTACCTGGTAAAGGTTCGGTGCTAAGTTACTTAGTGTGTGGGCACCCTGGCACTAGCCAAGGTGCCCCCACATTGTTCAGGGCCAATTCCCCGGACTTTGTGAGTGTGAGGACACCATTACACGCGTGCACTACATATAGGTCACTACCTATATGTAGCTTCACAATGGTAACTCCGAATATGGCCATGTAATATGTCTATGATCATTGAATTGCCCCCTCTATGCTATCCTGGCATTGTTGGTGCAATCCCATGATCCCACGGGTCTCTAGCACCGACCCTGGAACTGCCAAACTGCCTTTCCCGGGGTTTCACTGCAGCTGCTGCTGCTGCCAACCCCTCAGACAGGCATCTGCCCTCCTGGGGTCCAGCCAGGCCTGGCCCAGGATGGCAGAACAAAGGACTTCCTCTGAGAGAGGGTGTTACACCCTCTCCCTTTGGAAAATGGTGTGAAGGCAGGGGAGGAGTAGCCTCCCTCAGCCTCTGGAAATGCTTTCATGGGCACATTTGGAGCCCATTTCTGCATGAGCCAGTCTACACCGGTTCAGGGACCCCTTAGCCCTGCTCTGGCGCGAAACTGGACAAAGGAAAGGGGAGTGACCACTCCCCTGACCTGTACCTCCCCTGTGAGGTGCCCAGAGCTCCTCCAGTGTGCTCCAGACCTCTGCCATCTTGGAAACAGAGGTGCTGCTGGCACACTGGACTGCTCTGAGTGGCCAGCGCCACCAGGTGACGTCAGAGACTCCTTGTGATAGGCTCCTTCAGGTGTTGCTAGCCTATCCTCTCTCCTAGGTAGCCAAACCCTCTTTTCTGGCTATTTAGGGTCTCTGGGCCTCATTATGACCCAGGCGGGCGGCGGAGGCCGCCCGCCAGGATCCCGCCCTCCATTATACCGCTCCGCGGTCAGAAGACCGCGGAGGGTATTATGAGTTTTTCCCTGGGCTGGCGGGCGGTCTCCAAAAGACCGCCCGCCAGCCCAGGGAAAAACTCCCTTCCCACGAGGATGCCGGCTCGTAATCGAGCCGGCGGAGTGGGAAGGTGCGACGGGTGCAGTGGCACCCGTCGCGTATTTCAGTGTCTGCAAGGCAGACACTGAAATACTTTGCGGGGCCCTCTTACGGGGGCCCCGCGACCCCCCCTACCGCCATCCTGTTCATGGCGGCTTTCCCGCCATGAACAGGATGGCGGTAGGGGGGGTCAGAATCCCCTCGGCGGCGCAGCGAGCTGCGCCGCCTTGGAGGATTCTAAGGTCAGTGGAAAACCGGCGGGAGACCGCCGGTTTTCCCGTTCTGACCGCGGCCAAAGCGCCGCGGTCAGAATGACCAAGGGAGCACCGCCGGCCTGTCGGCGGTGCTCCCGCCCCCGTTGGCCCTGGCGGTAGAGAACCGCCAGGGTCAGAATGAGGGCCTCTGTCTCTTGGGATTCCTTAGATAACGAATGCAAGAGCTCATCCGAGTTCCTCTGCATCTCTCTCTTCACCTTCTGCCAAGGAATCGACTGCTGACCGCGCTGGAAGCCTGCAAAACTGCAACATAGTAGCAAAGACGACTACTGCAACTCTGTAACGCTGATCCTGCCGCCTTCTCGACTGTTTTCCTGGTGGTGCATGCTGAGTTGACCCAGGAAGTGCTTCGTGTGACCTATTGCCGTCAGCAGCTGCCAGCCGAGGAAACGCTTTTATTTATATCAAAGGGAGACGGTACTTTTCCAAACCTCGTTTCCCACAAGAAAACACTGCATTTTCTCCTCTCCCACGGATTTAATTAGAGATGGACTGGGAGAAAGGCTATTGTCTGTCGTGTGAAAAAAATCCTTCAAAATTCAAATGCAATTCAGATTGGCCTAAAAGAATGATTCCTGCGTGCTCATCCTTCTACATAATAATGGATATCAACATGTTCTGCAGTGAAGCAGAAATGGCTGGAAAAATTATTGCCCTATAAAAACGTTAGACAGGACTCTTCAAGCAAGATTTTTTGACTACTACATCAAAAAGAACATTACAAACCTATAACCAATCTGACCAGAAGATTTGGCTGCTTAGACTAGAGCATCATTGAATAGTACCACTGGGAACGGCCCTGAGGAAGGTTGTCCATAATATTCTAAAACACCGAAACGCGCGTAGGCCTTCGGTCCCTACGGTACCATTTGGATAGAACTATATCAACATTGTTTCCTTTTTGTGTATCAGACTATCAATGTTAATACATCAAAACAATTTATATTTCTACATTCTTTTTATTATTTAAATTGTTTAGCTTTATTATGTCATTCTGATTAGCTTTTTGATGTGTTGTTTCACTTGTAAATGAGACATGTTTATTTATCTGTTTAGTCCAGTGTGCATGTGGTATGTTTGATTTAGGCGCTTTGTATGTTTTTTCTATTTTTCTTGATTTAATATATATTTTTCATGATTGTGTTATTATTGAACAATAAAGTATTTGTATTTATAAAATGAGTTTACATCAATTATGTAGTAGGATTACTTTATCTGTGACCAAGCACCTAAGTATAGTAGCCTGATATCATGAGCATATAACTGGTCAGTAATATATAGTTAGTACCATTCCAACCCATAGTGTTGGTATGTGAAGATGATTGTATCTTCATGCTTATTTGAGTAGCTCTATTAGTAGTTTTTCTCTATGCTGTGGGGTAGTCTGCCTCCTCTCTGCACTAGAAGCTCCGAAGAAATCTCCCGTGGGTCGACGGAATCTTCCCCCTGCAACCGCAGGCACCAAAAAGCTGCATTACCGGTCCCTTGCGTCTTCTCTCAGCACAATGAGCGAGGTCCCTCGAATCAAGCAACTGTGTCCAAGTGACCCCCACAGTCCAGTGACTCTTCAGTCCAAGTTTGGTGGAGGTAAGTCCTTGCCTCACCTCGCTAGACTGCATTGCTGGGAACCGCGACTTTTGCAGCTACTCCGGCCCCTGTGCACTTCCGGCGGAAATCCTTTGTGCACAGCCAAGCCTGAGTCCACGGCACTCTAACCTGCATTGCACGACTTTCTAAGTTGGTCTCCGGCGACGTGGGACTCCTTTGTGTAACTTCGAGAGCACCGTTTCACGCATCCTTGTAGTGCCTGTTTCTGGCACTTTTCCAGGTGCTCCCTGCTGCTAAGAGGGCTCCTTGTCTTGCTCGACGTCCCCTCTACCTCCTGGTCCAATTTGCGACCTCCTGGTCCTTCCTGGGCCACAGCAGCATCCAAAAACGCTTACCGCATGATTTGCAGCTAGCAAGGCTTGTTGGCGGTCTTTCGGCGGGAAAACACTTCTGCACGACTTTCCAAGGCGGGATGGATCCGTCCACCAAAGGGGAAGTCTCTAGCCCTTTTCGTTCCTGCAGAAACCTCAGCTTCTTCTGTCCAGTAGAAGCTTCTTTGCACCCGCAGCTGGCATTTCCTGGGCATCTGCCCATCTCTGACTTGCTTGTGACTTTTGGACTTGGTCCCCTTGTTCCACAGGTACCCTCAACTGGAAATCCATCGCTGTTGCATTGTTGGTTTGTGTCTTTCCTGCCTTATTCCCCTATCACGACTTCTTTGTCCTTTGGGGAACTTTAGTGCACTTTGCACTCACTTTTCAGGGTCTTGGGGTGGGCTATTTTTCTAACCCTCACTATTTTCTAATAGTCCCAGCGACCCTCTACAAGGTCACATAGGTTTGGGGTCCATTCGTGGTTCGCATTCCACTTTTGGAGTATATGGTTTGTGTTGCCCCTATCCCTATGTGTCCCCATTACATCCTATTGTAACTATACATTGTTTGCACTGTTTTCTAAGACTATACTGCATATTTCTGGTATTGTGTATATATATATCTTGTGTATATTTCCTATCCTCTCACTGAGGGTACACTCTGAGATACTTTGGCATATTGTCATAAAAAATAAAGTACCTTTATTTTTAGTATAACTGTGTATTGTGTTTTCTTATGATATTGTGCATATAACACTAAGTGGTACTGTAGGAGCTTCACTCGTCTCCTAGTTCAGCCTAAGCTGCTCTGCTAAGCTACCATTATCTATCAGCCTATGCTGCTAGACACCCTATACACTAATAAGGGATAACTGGGCCTGGTGCAAGGTGCAAGTACCCCTAGGTACTCACTACAAGCCAGTCCAGCCTCCTACATTGGTTGTGCAGCGGTGGGATAAGTGCTTGAGACTACTTACCACTCTTGTCATTGTATTTTTCATAAGAGAAAAATATACAAAACAAGATCAGTGTATATACACATAACCAAAAAGTTTTGCATTTCCTCTTTTCACTCTTTTCTAAAGTGCTGAAAAGTACTTCTAACTTTCTAAAAAGTTCTAAAAAGTTTAAAAAGTTTTTTTTCTCTGTCTTTCTAAAAAAAGCTCTGACAAACTTTTTATCCTTTTTCTATCACTTTAACTCTTTCTAAAAATGTCTGGCACAGGTCAAAATGTTGATCTGTCCAAACTTGCATATGACCACCTTAGCTGGAAAGGAGCAAGGAGTCTCTGTGTAGAAAGAGGTTTGAGTGTAGGGAAGAATCCTTCCTTGGAATTGTTACTTAACATGCTTAGAGAACAAGATAAGGCTAAAAGTGCCCCATCTGTTGAAAAAGTAGCTAATGGTTCCCAATCTGATCCAGGGACTCCCCCAGGAAAAGATTCAGGAAAGAAACTTCCAAGCCTGCCCATTACTAGACAGTCTAGCATAGTTGGTACTGATGTTGAGTCACACCATACAGATAGTGTTGTCTCACATCATAGCACGAGCATTCATTCTCATCACAGTAGAAATGATGTTTCTGTTAGCCAAGCTGTTAGGGTGCCCTCTGTAAGGGACAGGTCTCCTTCTGTCCATTCTCATCATACTTCTGTTTCAAGACATGTCCCTCCCACCCACCCTGATGACAGATTGTTAGAAAGGGAGCTCAATAGATTGAGAGTGGAACAAACCAGACTGAAGCTCAAGAAGCAACAGCTGGATTTGGATAGACAGACTTTAGAAGTAGAGAAGGAGAGACAGAAACTGGGTTTAGAAACCCATGGTGGCAGCAGCAGTATTCCCCATAGTCATCCTGCAAAAGAGCATGATTCCAGGAATCTGCACAAGATAGTTCCCCCTTATAAGGAGGGGGATGACATTAACAAGTGGTTTGCTGCACTTGAGAGGGCCTGTGCTGTACAGGATGTCCCTCAAAGGCAGTGGGCTGCTATCCTATGGCTATCATTTAGTGGAAAAGGTAGGGATAGGCTCCTTACTGTAAAAGAAAATGAAGCTAATGATTACAAAGTTCTTAAGAATGCACTCCTGGATGGTTATGGCTTAACCACTGAACAATACAGGATAAAGTTCAGAGAGACCAAAAAGGAGTCTTCACAAGACTGGGTTGATTTCATTGACCATTCAGTGAAGGCCTTGGAGGGGTGGTTACATGGCAGTAAAGTTACTGATTATGACAGCCTGCATAACTTGATCCTGAGAGAGCATATTCTTAATAATTGTGTGTCTGATTTGTTGCACCAGTACTTGGTGGACTCTGATCTGACCTCTCCCCAAGAATTGGGAAAGAAGGCAGACAAATGGATCAGAACAAGGGTGAACAGAAAAGTTCATACAGGGGGTGACAAAGATGGCAACAAGAAGAAGGATGGTAAGTCTTCTGACAAGGGTGGGGACAAATCTAAAAATGAGTCTTCATCAGGCCCACAAAAACACTCTGGTGGGGGTGGTGGGCCCAAATCCTCTTTTAACCAGAACAAGGAAAAGAAACCATGGTGCTATTTATGTAAAATAAAAGGCCATTGGACAACAGATCCCAGTTGTCCAAAGAAAAGCACCAGTGCTCCTACCACTACAACCCCTACTGCTACCCCTAGTGTCCCTACTAATAGCAGTGGTGGTGGGAGCAAACCTACTAATAGCCAATCCAAGGGAGTAGCTGGGCTCACTATTGGTAACTTAGTTGGGGTTGGTCTTGTTAGGGAGACCACAGAGGCTATACTAGTCTCTGAGGGGGCTATTGATTTAGCCACCTTAGTTGCTTGTCCCCTTAATATGGATAAGTACAAGCAGCTACCCCTAATAAATGGTGTTGAGGTTCAGGCCTACAGGGACACTGGTGCCAGTGTGACTATGGTCATAGAGAAACTGGTCCACCCTGAACAACACCTACTTGGTCACCAGTACCAAGTAACCGATGCTCACAACAACACACTTAGCCACCCCATGGCTGTTGTTAATCTCAACTGGGGGGGGGGTTACTGGTCCAAAGAAAGTTGTGGTAGCTTCAGATTTACCTGTAGACTGTCTATTAGGGAATGATTTGGAGACATCAGCTTGGTCAGATGTGGAGTTGGAGGCCCATGCAGCAATGCTGGGCATCCCACGGCATATTTTTGCTTTAACAAGGGCTCAGGCCAAAAAGCAAAAAGGACAGGGAAGCTTGGATCCTGGAACAATGGACCAAGTGCTCCCTAAAGCTAGGGCTAGTAGAAGCAAACCACTTTGGAGAGTTGTGCAGAAGTGTTTTCCCGCCAAAAGGACGCCAACAAGCCTTGCTAGTTGCAAATCGCGCGTTTGGCGTTTTTGGACGCTGCTGGGGCCCAGGAGGGACCAGGAGGTCGCAAATTGAACCTGAAGAGAGAGGGGACGTCGAGCAAGACAACGAGCCCTCACTGAAGCAGGTATCACCCGGAGAAGTGCCAGAAACAGGCACTACAAGGATGCGTGAAACGGTGCTCGCCGAAGTTGCACAAAGGAGTCCCACGTCGCCGGAGACCAACTTAGAAAGTCGTGCAATGCAGGTTAGAGTGCCGTGGACCCAGGCTTGGCTGTGCACAAAGGATTTCCGCCGGAAGTGCACAGGGGCCGGAGTAGCTGCAAAGTCGCGGTTCCCAGCAATGCAGGCCAGCGAGGTGAGGCAAGAACTTACCTCCACCAAACTTAGTTACTTAGTGTAAGGGCACCCTGGCACTAGCCAAGGTGCCCCCACATTGTTCAGGGCCAATTCCCCGGACTTTGTGAGTGCGGGGACACCATTACACGCGTGCACTACATATAGGTCACTACCTATATGTAGCTTCACAATGGTAACTCCGAATATGGCCATGTAATATGTCTATCATGGAATTGCCCCCTCTATACCATCCTGGCATAGTTGGCATAATCCCATGATCCCAGTGGTCTGTAGCACAGACCCTGGTACTGCCAAACTGCCTTTCCCGGGGTTTCACTGCAGCTGCTGCTGCTGCCGACCCCTCAGACAGGCATCTGCCCTCCTGGGGTCCAGCCAGGCCTGGCCCAGGATGGCAGAACAAAGGACTTCCTCTGAGAGAGGGTGTTACACCCTCTCCCTTTGGAAAATGGTGTGAAGGCAGGGGAGGAGTAGCCTCCCCCAGCCTCTGGAAATGCTTTCATGGGCACATTTGGTGCCCATTTCTGTATAAGCCAGTCTACACCGGTTCAGGGACCCCTTAGCCCTGCTCTGGCGCGAAACTGGACAAAGGAAAGGGGAGTGACCACTCCCCTGACCTGTACCTCCCCTGGGAGGTGCCCAGAGCTCCTCCAGTGTGCTCCAGACCTCTGCCATCTTGGAAACAGAGGTGCTGCTGGCACACTGGACTGCTCTGAGTGGCCAGCGCCACCAAGTGACGTCAGAGACTCCTTGTGATAGGCTCCTTCAGGTGTTGCTAGCCTATCCTCTCTCCTAGGTAGCCAAACCCTCTTTTCTGGCTATTTAGGGTCTCTGTCTCTTGGGATTCCTTAGATAACGAATGCAAGAGCTCATCCGAGTTCCTCTGCATCTCTCTCTTCACCTTCTGCCAAGGAATCGACTGCTGACCGCGCTGGAAGCCTGCAAAACTGCAACATAGTAGCAAAGACGACTACTGCAACTCTGTAACGCTGATCCTGCCGCCTTCTCGACTGTTTTCCTGGTGGTGCATGCTGTGGGGGTAGTCTGCCTCCTCTCTGCACTAGAAGCTCCAAAGAAATCTTCTGTGGGTCGAAGGAATCTTCCCCCTGCAACCGCAGGCACCAAAAAGCTGCATTACCGGTCCCTTGGGTCTCCTCTCAGCACGACGAGCGAGGTCCCTCGAATCCAGCAACTGTGTCCAAGTGACCCCCACAGTCCAGTGACTCTTCAGTCCAAGTTTGGTGGAGGTAAGTCCTTGCCTCACCTCGCTAGACTGCATTGCTGGGAACGGCGACTTTTGCAGCTACTCCGGCCCCTGTGCACTTCCGGCGGAAATCCTTTGTGCACAGCCAAGCCTGAGTCCACAGCACTCTGACCTGCATTGCACGACTTTCTAAGTTGGTCTCCGGCGACGTGGGACTCCTTTGTGTAACTTAGGGTGAGCACCATTTCATGCATCCTTCTAGTGCCTGTTTCTGGCACTTCTCTGGGAGCTACCTGCTGCTGAGAGGGCTCCTTATCTTGCCCGACGTCTCCTCTCTCTCCTGACGCAATTTGCGACATCCTGGTCCTTCCTGGGCCACAGCAGCATCCAAAAACGTTTACCGCACGATTTGCAGCTAGCAAGGCTTGTTGGCGGTTTTTCGGCGGGAAAATACTTCTGCATGACTCTGCAAGACGGGTTGGATCCGTCCACCAAAGGGGAAGTCTCTAGCCCTTTTCGTTCCAGCAGAAACCTCAGCTTCTTCTGTCCAGTAGAAGCTTCTTTGCACCCGCAGCTGGCATTTCCTGGGCATCTGCCCATCTCCGACTTGCTTGTGACTTTTGGACTTGGTCCCCTTGTTCCACAGGTACCCTCGACTGGAAATCCATCGCTGTTGCATTGTTGGTTTGTGTCTTTCCTGCCTTATTCCCCTATCACGACTTCTTTGTCCTTTGGGGAACTTTAGTGCACTTTGCACTCACTTTTCAGGGTCTTGGGGTGGGCTATTTTTCTAACCCTCACTATTTTCTAATAGTCCCAGCGACCCTCTACAAGGTCACATAGGTTTGGGGTCCATTCGTGGTTCGCATTCCACTTTTGGAGTATATGGTTTGTGTTGCCCCTATCCCTATGTGTCCCCATTGCATCCTATTGTAACTATACATTGTTTGCACTGTTTTCTAAGACTATACTGCATATTGCTGGTATTGTGTATATATATCTTGTGTATATTTCCTATCCTCTCACTGAGGGTACACTCTGAGATACTTTGGCATATTGTCATAAAAAATAAAGTACCTTTATTTTTAGTATAACTGTGTATTGTGTTTTCTTATGATATTGTGCATATGACACTAAGTGGTACTGTAGGAGCTTCACTCGTCTCCTAGTTCAGCCTAAGCTGCTCTGCTAAGCTACCATTATCTATCAGCCTATGCTGCTAGACACCCTATACACTAATAAGGGATAACTGGGCCTGGTGCAAGGTGCAAGTACCCCTAGGTACTCACTACAAGCCAGTCCAGCCTCCTACAGTGGGCACCCTGGCACTAGCCAAGGTGCCCCCACATTGTTCAGGGCCAATTCCCCGGACTTTGTGAGTGCGGGGACACCATTACACGTGTGCACTACATATAGGTCACTACCTATATGTAGCTTCACAATGGTAACTCCGAATATGCCCATGTAACATGTCTATGATCATGAAATTGCCCCCTCTATACCATCCTGGCATAGTTGGCACAATCCCATGATCCCAGTGGTCTGTAGCACAGACCCTGGTACTGCCAAACTGCCTTTCCAGGGGTTTCACTGCAGCTGCTGCTGCTGCCAACCCCTCAGACAGGCTTCTGCCCTCCTGGGGTCCAGCCAGGCCTGGCCCAGGATGGCAGAACAAAGGACTTCCTCTGAGAGAGGGTGTTACACCCTCTCCCTTTGGAAAATGGTGTGAAGGCAGGGGAGGAGTAGCCTTCCCCAGCCTCTGGAAATGCTTTCAGGGGCACACATGGTGCCCATTTCTGCATAAGCCAGTCTACACCGGTTCAGGGACCCCTTAGCCCTGCTCTGGCGCGAAACTGGACAAAGGAAAGGGGAGTGACCACTCCCCTGAACTGCATTTCCCCTGGGAGGTGTCCAGAGCTCCTCCAGTGTGCTCCAGACCTCTGCCATCTTGGAAACAGAGGTGCTGCTGGCACACTGGACTGCTCTGAGTGGCCAGTGCCATCAGGTGACGTCAGAGACTCCTTCTGATAGGCTCCTTCAGGTGTTGCTAGCCTATCCTCTCTCCTAGGTAGCCAAACCCTCTTTTCTGGCTATTTAGCATCTCTGTCTCTTGGGATTCCTTAGATAACGAATGCAAGAGCTCATCTGAGTTCCTCTGCATCTCTCTCTTCACCTTCTGCCAAGGAATCAACTGCTGACCGCGCTGGAAGCCTGTAAAACTGCAACATAGTAGCAAAGACGACTACTGCAACTCTGTAACGCTGATCCTGCCGCCTTCTCGACTGTTTTCCTGGTGGTGCATGCTGTGGGGGTAGTCTGCCTCCTCTCTGCACTAGAAGCTCCGAAGAAATCTCCCGTGGGTCGACGGAATCGTCCCCCTGCAACCGCAGGCACCAAAGAACTGCATCACCTGTACCTTGGGGCTCCTCTCAGCATGACGAGCGAGGTCCCTTGAATCCAGCAACTCTGTCCAAGTGACTCCCACAGTCCAGTGACTCTTCAGTCCAAGTTTGGTGGAGGTAAGTCCTTGCCTCCCCACGCCAGACTGCATTGCTGGGAACCGCGACTTTTGCACCTACTCCGGCCTCCGTGCACTTCTGGCGGAAATCCTTTGTGCACAGTCCAGCCTGGGTCCACGGCACTCTAACCTGCATTGCACGACCTCTTAAGTTGTTCTCCGGCGACGTGGGACTCCTTTGTGCGACTTCGGGTGAGCACTGTTTCATGCATCCTCGTAGTGCCTGTTCTTGGCACTTCTGCGGGTGCTGCCTGCTGTTGAGAGGGCTCCTTGTCTTGCTCGGTGCCTCCTCTGTCCCCAGACGCAATTGGCGACATCCTGGTCCCTCCTGGGCCACAGCAGCATCCAAAAACACTAACCGCACAATTTGCAGCTAGCAAGGCTTGTTGGCGGTCTTTCGGCGGGAAAACACTTCTGCATGACTTTCCACGGCGTGAGGGATCCGTCCTCCAAAGGGGAAGTCTCTAGCCTTTGTCGTTCTTGCAGAAACCTACGCTTCTACTGTCCAGTAGCAGCATCTTTGCACCCACAGCTGGCATTTCCTGGGCATCTGCCCATCTCCGACTTGCTTGTGACTTTTGGACTTGGTCCCCTTGTTCCACAGGTACCCTCAACTGGAAATCCATCGTTGTTGCATTGTTGGTTTGTGTCTTTCCTGCAGAATTCCCCTATCACGACTTCTATGTCCTTTGGGGAACTTTAGTGCACTTTGCACTCACTTTTCAGGGTCTTGGGGTGGGCTATTTTTCTAACCCTTACTATTTTCTAATAGTCCCAGCGACCCTCTACAAGGTCACATAGGTTTGGGGTCCATTCGTGGTTCGCATTCCACTTTTGGAGTATATGGTTTGTGTTGCCCCTATCCCTATGTGTCCCCATTGCATCCTATTGTAACTATACATTGTTTGCACTGTTTTCTAATACTATTACTGCATATTTTGGTATTGTGTACATATATATTGTGTATATTTGCTATCCTCATACTGAGGGTACTCACTGAGATACTTTTGGCATATTGTCATAAAAATAAAGTACCTTTATTTTTAGTATATCTGTGTATTGTGTTTTCTTATGATATTGTGCATATGACGCTAAGTGGTACTGTAGGAGCTTCACTCGTCTCCTAGTTCAGCCTAAGCTGCTCTGCTAAGCTACCATTATCTATCAGCCTATGCTGCTAGACACCCTATACACTTATAAGGGATAACTGGGCCTGGTGCAAGGTGGAAGTACCCTTAGGTACTCACTACAAGCCAGTCCAGCCTCCTACAGGGTTGCATGATGGATGAATGATTACTAGGACAATACCTCTGTGCTGGAAAGTTTACTGCCATACTACAACACCAACATGTTTTTATAGTTGTCCTACGTACATTTTAATCCTAGGATATCAACTACTACTGATGTTGGCATAAAAGCAATGGGACTGAAGAAAGACTTGAGTTCTCCAATAAATATGTTTCCCTGTTCTTCAAGAAATGCACATAACAAACTGTTTACTTAAAGATTACATCAAAAACTATTTGTAGACAGTTCAATGCCGGACACACTCTGGACGCTGGTGTTTGTCCCATGGTGGCTGCTATTTTTTTTTCTTTTACCCGGTCCCAGTTGCCCCCCCCACTTTCCACTTTTCCCACAGGACTGTTACCACGTACAGCTGCAGGGCTGTTTAATGAAGTGCTGCAGTCCCGGTGGCAAACTGTCAGTCGGCATAATTAATGCTGGTGAAAGTCTGCATACCTAGAAAACACTGATCTTAGAGATAGGGTGACCATATTTTCATTATGTAGGAAAGTAGCCTCTTTCTAGCATGGTTACGCCCACTTTTGGCCTGTTTGTGAGTGTGTGTCAGTGTGTTTTTATTGGGTCACTGGGAACCTGCTGGTCAGTGTAGGAAAGTACCATCTTGCCTGGCATGTTACCCCCATTTTTCACTGTATATATGTTGTTTTAGTTGTATGTGTCACTGGGACCCTGCTAGTCAGGGCCCCAGTGCTCATAAGTGTGCCTGAATGTGTTACCTGTGTTACGACTAACTGTCTCACTGAGGCTCTGCTAACCAGAACCTCAGTGGTTATGCTCTCTCATTTCTTTCAAATTGTCACTAACAGGCTAGTGACCAATTTTACCAATTTACATTGGCTTACTGGAACACCCTTATAATTCCCTAGTATATGGTACGGAGGTACCCAGGGTATTGGGGTTCCAGGAGATCCCTATGGGCTGCAGCATTTCTTTTGCCACCCATAGGGAGCTCTGACAATTCTTACACAGGCCTGCCACTGCAGCCTGAGTGAAATTACGTCCACGTTATTTCACAGCCATTTTACACTGCACTTAAGTAACTTATAAGTCACCTATATGTCTAACCTTTACCTGGTAAAGGTTGGGTGCTAAGTTACTTAGTGTGAGGGCACCCTGGCACTAGCCAAGGTGCCCCCACATTGTTCAGGGCCAATTCCCCGGACTTTGTGAGTGCGGGGACACCATTACACACGTGCACTACATATAGGTCACTACCTACATGTAGCTTCACAATGGTAACTCCGAATATGGCCATGTAATATGTCTATGATCATGGAATTGCCCCCTCTATACCTTCCTGGCATAGTTGGCACAATCCCATGATCCCAGTGGTCTGTAGCACAGACCCTGGTACTGCCAAACTGCCTTTCCCGGGGTTTCACTGCAGCTGCTGCTGCTGCCAACCCCTCAGACAGGCATCTGCCCTCCTGGGGTCCAGCCAGGCCTGGCCCAGGATGGCAGAACAAAGGACTTCCTCTGAGAGAGGGTGTTACACCCTCTCCCTTTGGAAAATGGTGTGTAGGCAGGGGAGGAGTAGCCTCCCCCAGCCTCTGGAAATGCTTTCATGGGCACATTTGGTGCCCATTTCTGCATAAGCCAGTCTACACCGGTTCAGGGACCCCTTAGCCCTGCTCTGGCGCGAAACTGGACAAAGGAAAGGGGAGTGACCACTCCCCTGACCTGTACCTCCCCTGGGAGGTGCCCAGAGCTCCTCCAGTGTGCTCCAGACCTCTGCCATCTTGGAAACAGAGGTGCTGCTGGCACACTGGACTGCTCTGAGTGGCCAGTGCCATCAGGTGATGTCAGAGACTCCTTGTGATAGGCTCCTTCAGGTGTTGCTAGCCTATCCTCTCTCCTAGGTAGCCAACCCCTCTTTTCTGGCTATTTAGGGTCTCTGTCTTTTGGGATTCTTTAGATAACGAATGCAAGAGCTCATCCGAGTTCCTCTGCATCTCTCTCTTCACCTTCTGCCAAGGAATCAACTGCTGACCGCGCTGGAAGCCTGCAAAACTGCAACATAGTAGCAAAGACGACTACTGCAACTCTGTAACGCTGATCCTGCCGCCTTCTCGACTGTTTTCCTGGTGGTGCATGCTGTGGGGGTAGTCTGCCTCCTCTCTGCACTAGAAGCTCCGAAGAAATCTCCCGTGGGTCGACGGAATCGTCCCCCTGCGACTGCAGGCACCAAAAAGCTGCATTACCGGTCCCTTGGGGCTCCTCTCAGCACGACGAGCGAGGTCCCTTGAATCCAGCAACTCTGTCCAAGTGACTCCCACAGTCCAGTGACTCTTCAGTCCAAGTTTGGTGGAGGTAAGTCCTTGCCTCCCCACGCCAGACTGCATTGCTGGGAACCGCGACTTTTGCAGCTACTCCGGCCTCCGTGCACTTCTGGCGGAAATCCTTTGTGCACAGTCCAGCCTGGGTCCACGGCACTCTAACCTGCATTGCACGACTTTCTAAATTGGTCTCTGGCGACGTGGGACCCCTTTGTGTAACTTCGGGTGAGCATCGTTTCACGCATCCTTGTAGTGCCTGTTTCTGGCACTTCTCCGGGTGCTATCTGCTGCTAAGAGGGCTCCTTGTCTTGCACGACATCTCCTCTACCTTCTGGTCTAATTTGCGACATCCTGGTCCCTCCTGGCCCACAGCAGCATCCAAAAATGCTTACTGCACGATTTGCAGCTAGCAAGGCTTGTTGGTGTTCTTTCGGCAGGAAAATACTTTTGCACGACTCTACAAGGTGAGAGGAATCCGTCCTCCAAAGGGGAAGTCTCTAGCCCTTTGCGTTCCTGCAGAAACCGCAGCTTCTTCTGTCCAGTAGAAGCTTCTTTGCACCCGCAGCTGGCATTTCCTGGGCATCTGCCCATCTCTGACTTGCTTGTGACTTTTGGACTTGGTCCCCTTGTTCCACAGGTACCCCAGATTGTTAATCCAGCGTTGTTGCATTGTTGGTGTGTGTCTTTCCTGCCTTATTCCCCTATCACGACTTCTTTGTCCTTTGGGGAACTTTAGTGCACTTTGCACTCACTTTTCAGGGTCTTGGGGTGGGCTATTTTTCTAACCCTCACTATATTGTAATAGTCCCAGCG
Organism: Pleurodeles waltl; assembly: GCF_031143425.1. NCBI lineage: Eukaryota > Metazoa > Chordata > Amphibia > Caudata > Salamandridae > Pleurodeles > Pleurodeles waltl. The sequence goes on from NC_090446.1 coordinate 525,984,181, forward strand.
ACCCTCTACAAGGTCACATAGGTTTGGTATCCATTCGTGGTTCGCATTCCACTTTTGGAGTATATGGTTTGTGTTGCCCCTATCCCTATGTTTCCCCATTGCATCCTATTGTAACTATACATTGTTTGCACTGTTTTCTAAGACTATACTGCATATTTTTGCTATTGTGTATATATATCTTGTGTATATTTCCTATCCTCTCACTGAGGGTACACTCTAAGATACTTTGGCATATTGTCATAAAAATAAAGTACCTTTATTTTTAGTATAACTGTGTATTGCGTTTTCTTGTGATATTGTGCATATGACACTAAGTGGTACTGTAGTAGCTTCACACGTCTCCTAGTTCAGCCTGAGCTGCTCTGCTAAGCTACCATTATCTATCAGCCTAAGCTGCTAGACACCCTATACACTAATAAGGGATAACTGGGCCTGGTGCAAGGTGCAAGTACTCCTTGGTACTCACTTCAAGCCAGTCCAGCCTCCTACATTGGTTGTGCAGCGGTGGGATAAGTGCTTTGAGACTACTTACCACTCTTGTCATTGTACTTTTCATAAGAGAAAAATATACAAAACAAGGTCAGTGTATATACACATAGCCAAAAAGTTTTGCGTTTCCTCTTTTCACTCTTTTCTAAGTGCTGAAAAGTACTTCTAAACTTTCAAAAAGTTCTTAAAAGTTTTAAAAGTTTTTTTTTCTATCTTTCTAAAAAGTTCCGAAAACTTTTTTCTCTTTTTCTATCACTTTAACTCTCTCTAAAAATGTCTGGCACAGGCCAAAATGTTGATCTGTCCAAACTTGCATATGATCACCTTAGCTGGAAAGAAGCAAGGAGTCTCTGCATAGAGAGAGGTTTGAGTGTAGGGAAGAATCCTTCTTTGGAATTATTGCTTAACATGCTTAGAGAACAAGATAAGGCCATAGGGGCCACATCTGTTGAAAAAGTAGCAAATGGTTCCCAATCTGATCCAGGGACTCCCCCCAGGAAAAGATTCAGGAAAGAAACTTCCTAGCCTGCCCATTACTAGACCGTCTAGCATAGTTGGTAATGATGGAGAGCCTCACCATACAAATAGTGTTGTCTCACATCATAGCAAAAGCATTTATTCTCACCATACTGGTAGTGATGTTTCTGTTAGCCAAGCTGTTAGGGTGGCTTCTGTAAGGGACAGGTCTCCTTCTGTTCATTCTTCTGTGTCTAAGAATGTCCCTCCCACCAACCCTGATGACAGAATGTTAGAGAGGGAACTCAATAAGTTGAGAGTGGAACAAACCAGACTGAAGCTTAAAAAGCAACAGCTGGATTTGGATAGACAGTCTTTTGAACTAGAGAAAGAAAGACAGAAGTTGGGTTTAGATACCCATGGTGGCAGCAGCAGTATTCCCCATAGTCATCCTGCAAAAGAGCATGATTCCAGGAATCTGCATAAGATAGTTCCCCCTTATAAGGAGGGGGATGACATTAACAAGTGGTTTGCTGCACTTGAGAGGGCCTGTGTTGTACAGGATGTCCCTCAAAGGCAGTGGGCTGCTATCCTATGGCTATCATTTAGTGGAAAAGGTAGGGATAGGCTCCTTACTGTGAAAGAAAATGATGCTAATAATTTCCAAGTTCTTAAGAATGCACTCCTGGATGGTTATGGCTTAACCACTGAACAATACAGGATAAAGTTCAGAGAGACCAAAAAGGAGTCTTCACAAGACTGGGTTGATTTCATTGACCAATCAGTGAAGGCCTTGGAGGGGTTGTTACATGGCAGTAAAGTTACTGATTATGACAGCCTGTATAACTTGATCCTGAGAGAGCATATTCTTAATAATTGTGTGTCTGATTTGTTGCACCAGTACTTGGTGGACTCTGATCTGAACTCTCCCCAAGAATTGGGAAAGAAGGCAGACAAATGGGTCAGAACAAGGGTGAACAGAAAAGTTCATACAGGGGGTGACAAAGATGGCAACAAAAAGAAGGATGGTAAGTCTTCTGACAAGGGTGGGGACAAATCTAAAAATGAGTCTTCATCAGGCCCACAAAAACACTCTGGTGGGGGTGGTGGGCCCAAATCCTCTTTTAATCAGAACAAGGAAAAGAAACCATGGTGCTATTTATGTAAAATAAAAGGCCATTGGACAACATATCCCAGTTGTCCAAAGAAAAGCACCAATGCTCCTACCACTACAACCCCTACTGCTACCCCTAGTGTCCCTACTAATAGCAGTGGTGGTGGGAGCAAACCTACTAATAGCCAATCCAAGGGAGTAGCTGGGCTCACTATTGGTAACTTAGTTGGGGTTGGCCTTGTTAGGGAGGCCACAGAGGCTGTGTTAGTCTCTGAGGGGGCTATTGATTTAGCCACCTTAGTTGCTTGTCCCCTTAATATGGATAAGTACAAGCAGCTACCCCTAATAAATGGTGTTGAGGTTCAGGCATACAGGGACACTGGTGCCAGTGTGACTATGGTCATAGAGAAACTGGTCCACCCTGAACAACACCTACTTGGTCACCAGTACCAAGTAACCGATGCACACAACAACACACTTAGCCACCCCATGGCTGTTGTTAATCTCAACTGGGGGGGGGTTACTGGTCCAAAGAAAGTTGTGGTAGCTTCAGATTTACCTGTAGACTGTCTATTAGGGAATGATTTGGAGACATCAGCTTGGTCAGATGTGGAGTTGGAGGCCCATGCAGCAATGCTTGGCATCCCAGGGCATATTTTTGCTTTGACAAGGGCTCAGGCCAAAAAGCAAAAAGGACAGGGAAGCTTGGATCCTGGAACAATGGACCAAGTGCTCCCTAAAGCTAGGGCTAGTAGAAGCAAACCACTTCCTACTATCCCTCCCTCTACAGTGGATTCAACTTCTGAGGAAGAAGAATTCCCTCCCTGTGCAGAACCTACACCAGAGGAGCTGGAAGCAGACACTGCTGAGCTTTTGGGTGAAGGGGGGCCTACCAGGGAGGAGCTGAGTGTGGCACAGCAAACCTGTCCCACATTAGAGGGTCTCAGACAGCAAGCTGTCAAACAGGCTAATGGGGATGTCAGTGACTCTCACAGAGTTTACTGGGAGGACAACCTCTTGTACACTGAGCATAGGGATCCTAAACCTGGAGCTGCCAGGAGATTAGTGATTCCTCAGGAGTACAGAAAGTTCCTCCTAACCCTGGCACATGACATTCCCCTAGCTGGGCATCTAGGACAAATGAAAACTTGGGACAGGCTTGTTCCCCTGTTTCATTGGCCTAGAATGTCTGAGGACACAAAGGAATTTTGTAAGTCCTGTGAAACCTGTCAAGCCAGTGGCAAGACAGGTGGCACCCCAAAGGCACCCCTTATCCCACTGCCTGTGGTTGGGGTTCCCTTTGAAAGGGTAGGGGTTGACATAGTTGGCCCCCTTGACCCTCCTACTGCTTCAGGCAATAGGTTTATCTTGGTGGTAGTGGACCATGCCACAAGATATCCTGAAGCTATTCCTTTAAGGACCACAACAGCACCTGCAGTGGCAAAGTGTAGGAAAGTACCATCTTGCCTGGCATGTTACCCCCATTTTTCACTGTATATATGTTGTTTTAGTTGTATGTGTCACTGGGACCCTGGTAACCCAGGGCCCCAGTGCTCATAAGTGTGCCTGAATGTGTTACCTGTGTAGTGACTAACTGTCTCACTGAGGCTCTGCTAATCAGAACCTCAGTGGTTATGCTCTCTCATTTCTTTCCAAATTGTCACTGACAGGCTAGTGACCATTTTTACCAATTTACATTGGCTTACTGGAACACCCTTATAATTCCCTAGTATATGGTACTGAGGTACCCAGGGTATTGGGGTTCCAGGAGATCCCTATGGGCTGCAGCATTTCTTTTGCCACCCATAGGGAGCTCTGACAATTCTTACACAGGCCTGCCACTGCAGCCTGAGTGAAATAACGTCCACGTTATTTCACAGCCATTTTACACTGCACTTAAGTAACTTATAAGTCACCTATATGTCTAACCTTTACCTGGTAAAGGTTAGGTGCAAAGTTACTTAGTGTGAGGGCACCCTGGCACTAGCCAAGGTGCCCCCACATTGTTCAGAGCCAATTCACTGAACTTTGTGAGTGCGGGGACACCATTACACGCGTGCACTACATATAGGTCACTACCTATATGTGGCTTCACCATGGTAACTCCGAATATGGCCATGTAACATGTCTATGATCATGGAATTGCCCCCTCTATGCCATCCTGGCATTGTTGGTACAATTCCATGATCCCAGTGGTCTGTAGCACAGACCCTGGTACTGCCAGACTGCCCTTCCTGGGGTTTCTCTGCAGCTGCTGCTGCTGCCAACCCCTCAGACAGGCAGCTGCCCTCCTGGGGTCCAGCCAGGCCTGGCCCAGGATGGCAGAACAAAGAACTTCCTCTGAGAGAGGGTGTGACACCCTCTCCCTTTGGAAAATGGTGTGAAGGCAGGGGAGGAGTAGCCTCCCCCAGCCTCTGGAAATGCTTTGTTGGGCACAGATGTGCCCAATTCTGCATAAGCCAGTCTACACCGGTTCAGGGACCCCTTAGCCCCTGCTCTGGCGCGAAACTGGACAAAGGAAAGGGGAGTGACCACTCCCCTGACCTGCACCTTCCCTGGGAGGTGTCCAGAGCTCCTCCAGTGTGCTCCAGACCTCTGCCATCTTGGAAACAGAGGTGCTGCTGGCACACTGGACTGCTCTGAGTGGCCAGTGCCACCAGGTGACGTCAGAGACTCCTTGTGATAGGCTCCTTCAGGTGTTAGTAGCCTTTCCTCTCTCCTAGGTAGCCAAACCCTCTTTTCTGGCTATTTAGGGTCTCTGTCTCTGGGGAAACTTCAGATAACGAATGCATGAGCTCAGCCGAGTTCCTCTGCATCTCCCTCTTCACCTTCTGATAAGGAATCGACCGCTGACCGCGCTGGAAGCCTGCAAACCTGCAACATAGTAGCAAAGACGACTACTGCAACTCTGTAACGCTGATCCTGCCGCCTTCTCGACTGTTTTCCTGCTTGTGCATGCTGTGGGGGTAGTCTGCCTCCTCTCTGCACCAGAAGCTCCGAAGAAATCTCCCGTGGGTCGACGGAATCTTCCCCCTGCAACCGCAGGCACCAAAAAGCTGCATTACCGGTCCCTTGGGTCTCCTCTCAGCACGACGAGCGAGGTCCCTCGAATCCAGCGACACCGTCCAAGTGACCCCCACAGTCCAGTGACTCTTCAGCCCAAGTTTGGTGGAGGTAAGTCCTTGCCTCACCTCGCTGGGCTGCATTGCTGGGAACCGCGACTTTGCAAGCTACTCCGGCCCCTGTGCACTTCCGGCGGAAATCCTTCGTGCACAGCCAAGCCTGGGTTCACAGCACTCTAACATGCATTGCACGACTTTCTAAGTTGGTCTCCGGCGACGTGGGACTCCTTTGTGCAACTTCGGCGAGCACCGTTTCACGCATCCTCGTAGTGCCTGTTTCTGGCACTTCTCCGGGTGCTACCTGCTTCAGTGAGGGCTCTTTGTCTTGCTCGACGTCCTCTCTCTCTGCAGGTCCAATTTGCGACCTCCTGGTCCCTCCTGGGCCCCAGCAGCGTCCAAAAACTCCAAACGCACGATTTGCGTGTAGCAAGGCTTGTTGGCGTCCATCCGGCGGGAAAACACTTCTGCACGACTCTCCAAGGCGTGTGGGATCCATCCTCCAAAGGGGAAGTCTCTAGCCCTTGTCGTTCCTGCAGTATTCACAGTTCTTCAGCCTAGTAAGAGCTTCTTTACACCAACCGCTGGCATTTCTTGGGCATCTGCCCATCTCCGAGCTGCTTGTGACTTTTGGACTTGGTCCCCTTGTTCCACAGGTACCCTCAGTCAGGAATCCATCGTTGTTGCATTGCTGATTTGTGTTTTCCTTGCATTCTCCCTCTAACACGACTATTTTGTCCTTAGGGGAACTTTGGTGCACTTTGCACTCACTTTTCAGGGTCTTGGGGAGGGTTATTTTGCTAACTCTCACGATTTTCTAATAGTCCCAGCGACCCTCTACAAGGTCACATAGGTTTGGGGTCCATTCGTGGTTCGCATTCCACTTCTGGAGTATATGGTTTGTGTTGCCCCTATCCCTATGTTTCCCCATTGCATCCTATTGTAACTATACACTGTTTGCACTGTTTTCTAAGACTATACTGCATATTTTTGCTATTGTGTATATATATCTTGTGTATATTTCCTATCCTCTCACTGAGGGTACACTCTAAGATACTTTGGCATATTGTCATAAAAATAAAGTACCTTTATTTTTAGTATAACTGTGTATTGTGTTTTCTTATGATATTGTGCATATGACACTAAGTGGTACTGTAGTAGCTTCACACGTCTCCTAGTTCAGCCTAAGCTGCTCTGCTAAGCTACCATTATCTATCAGCCTAAGCTGCTAGACACCCTGTACACTAATAAGGGATAACTGGGCCTGGTGCAAGGTGCAAGTACCCCTTGGTACTCACTAGCAGAGCCTCAGTGAGACAGTTAGTCACTACACAGGTAACACATTCAGGCACACTTATGAGCACTGGGGCCCTGGGTTACCAGGGTCCCAGTGACACATACAACTAAAACAACATATATACAGTGAAAAATGGGGGTAACATGCCAGGCAAGATGGTACTTTCCTACACAACCCCCCCCCCAAACGAAGGACAATAAGACTAGCCATTACCTGATGAGTCTTCATTGTCTAAGTGGAAATATCTGGAGAGTCCATCTGCATTGGAGTGGCTACTCCCAGGTCTATGTTCCACTGTATAGTCCATTCCCTGTAGGGATATGGACCACCTCAACAATTTAGGATTTTCACCTTTCATTTGTTTTAGCCAAAGTAGAGGTTTGTGGTCTGTCTGAACAATGAAGTGAGTGCCAAACAGGTATGGCCTCAACTTCTTCAGAGCCCAGACCACAGCAAAGGCCTCCCTCTCAATGGCAGACCAACGCTTTTCTCTAGGGGTCAACCTTCTACTAATAAAAGCAACAGGTTGATCCTGGCCCTCAGAATTAAGTTGTGATAGGACTGCCCCTACTCCTAATTCAGATGCATCAGTTTGGACATAGAATTTTTTAGAGTAACAAGGGCTTTTCAGGACAGGTGCAGAGCACATGGCCTGCTTCAGCTCCTCAAAAGCTTTCTGACAGTTTGCTGTCCATAATACCTTTTTAGGCATTTTCTTGGATGTGAGGTCATTAAGAGGGGCTGCAATGGAGCCATAGTTCCTAATGAACCTCCTGTAATACCCAGTGAGGCCTAGGAAGGCTCTCACCTGAGTCTGAGTGGTAGGGGGAACCCAATCAATAATAGTTTGGATTTTCCCCTGTAGTGGTGCAATCTGTTCCCCACCAACAAGGTGTCCCAGATAAACCACCTTACCCTGCCCTATCTGGCACTTTGAAGCCTTGATAGTGAGGCCTGCCTTTTGCAGGGCCTCCAAAACTTTCCAAAGGTGGACCAGGTGATCATCCCAGCTGGAGCTAAAGACAGCTATATCATCCAAATATGCTGCACTGAAAGCTTCCAGCCCTTGCAGGACTGTGTTCACCAACCTCTGAAAAGTGGCAGGTGCATTTTTCAAACCAAAAGGCATTACAGTAAACTGGTAATGTCCTCCAATGGTAGAAAATGCAGTCTTAGGTTTAGCATCTTCTGACATTTTGATCTGCCAATACCCTGCAGTCAAATCAAAAGTGCTTAGATACTTGGCAGATGCCAGTGTATCTATTAGCTCATCTGCCCTGGGTATAGGGTGAGCATCAGTTTTGGTTACCAAGTTGAGACCTCTATAGTCTACACAAAACCTCATTTCCTTCTTTCCATCTTTAGAATTGGGTTTTGGTACCAGTACCACAGGAGAAGCCCATGGACTGTCAGAGTGCTCAACCACTCCTAGTTCCAACATCTTCTGAACTTCTTGCTTTATGCAGTCCCTGACATGGTCAGGCTGCCTATAGATCTTACTTTTGACAGGTAAACTGTCTCCAGTATCTATAGTGTGCTCACACCAAGAAGTGGTGCCTGGCACAATGGAGAAGAGTTCTGAAAATTGTCCTAGGAGATTTATGCAATTATCTTTCTGCTCAGCAGTAAGACAATCAGCCAAAACTACCCCTTCCACAAGAGCATCTTGTTCTGTGGAAGAGAAGAGATCAGGTAGAGGATCACTGTCTTCTTCCTGTCCCTCATCTGTTGCCATGAGCAGGGTGAGATCAGCCCTGTCATAGTAGGGTTTCAGGCGGTTGACATGGAGCACCCTAAGGGGACTCCTGGCAGTGCCTAAGTCAACCAAGTAGGTGACTTCACCCTTCTTTTCAACAATTGTGTGGGGTCCACTCCATTTATCTTGGAGTGCTCTTGGGGCCACAGGCTCCAAGACCCACACTTTCTGCCCTGGTTGGTACTGAACCAAAACAGCCTTCTGATCATGCCATTGCTTCTGGAGCTCTTGGCTGGCCTGAAGGTTTTTACTGGCCTTTTTCATGTACTCAGCCATCCTTGATCTGAGGCCAAGTACATAATCCACAATATCCTGCTTAGGAGCTTTTAAAGGTTGTTCCCAACCCTCCTTTACAAGTGTGAGTGGACCCCTAACAGGGTGTCCAAAAAGAAGTTCAAAGGGGCTGAAGCCCACTCCTTTCTGGGGTACCTCCCTGTAGGCAAAAAGGAGGCATGGTAGAAGGATATCCCATCTCCTGCGGAGTTTTTCAGGGAGTCCCATAATCATGCCTTTGAGAGTTTTATTAAATCTCTCCACCAGTCCATTTGTTTGTGGGTGATAGGGTGTTGTGAACTTGTAAGTTACACCACACTCCTTCCACATGGCCTTTAAGTATGCAGACATGAAATTGCTTCCTCTGTCTGATACTACTTCCTTTGGGAAGCCCACCCTGGAAAATATTCCCAGGAGGGCCTTTGCCACTGCAGGAGCTGTAGTGGTCCTTAAAGGAATTGCTTCAGGATATCTTGTGGCATGGTCCACTACCACCAAGATAAACCTATTGCCTGAAGCAGTAGGAGGGTCAAGGGGGCCAACTATGTCAACCCCTACCCTTTCAAAGGGAACCCCAACCACAGGCAGTGGGATAAGGGGTGCCTTTGGAGTGCCACCTGTCTTGCCACTGGCTTGACAGGTTTCACAGGACTTACAAAATTCTTTTGTGTCCTCAGACATCCTAGGCCAATGAAACAGTGGTACCAATCTGTCCCAAGTTTTCATTTGACCCAGGTGCCCAGCTAAGGGAATGTCATGTGCCAGTGTTAGGAGGAACTTTCTGTACTCCTGAGGAATCACTAATCTCCTGGCAGCTCCAGGTTTAGGATCCCTATGCTCAGTGTACAAGAGGTTGTCCTCCCAGTAAACTCTGTGTGAGTCACTGACATCCCCATTAGCCTGTTTGACAGCTTGCTGTCTGAGACCCTCTAATGTGGGACAGGTTTGCTGTGCCACACTCAGCTCCTCTCTGGCAGGCCCCCCTTCACCCAAAAGCTCAGCAGTGTCTGCTTCCAGCTCCTCTGGTGTAGGTTCTGCACAGGGAGGGAATTCTTCTTCCTCAGAAGTAGAATCCACTGTAGAGGGAGGGATAGTAGGAAGTGGTTTGCTTCTACTAGCCCTAGCTTTAGGGAGCACTTGGTCCATTGTTCCAGGATCCAAGCTTCCCTGTCCTTTTTGCTTTTTGGCCTGAGCCCTTGTCAAAGCAAAAATATGCCCTGGGATGCCCAGCATTGCTGCATGGGCCTCCAACTCCACATCTGACCAAGCGGATGTCTCCAAATCATTCCCTAATAGACAGTCTACAGGTAAATCTGAAGCTACCACAACTTTCTTTGGACCAGATACCCCCCCCCAGTTGAGATTTACAACAGCCATGGGGTGGCTTTGTGTTATGTTGTGAGTATCGGTTACTTGGTACTGGTGTCCAAGTATGTGTTGTTCAGGGTGCACCAGTTTCTCAATCACCATTGTGACACTGGCACCTGTGTCCCTGTAGGCCTGGACCTCAACACCATTTATTAGGGTTAGTTGCTTGTACTTCTCCAAGTTATGGGGGCAAGCAACCAAAGTGGCTAAGTCAATAGCCCCTTCAGAGACTAAAGTAGCCTCTGTGGTCTCCCTAATCAGACCAACCCCAACTAAATTACCAAAAGTGAGCCCAGCTACTCCCTTGGATTGGCTATTAGTAGGTTTGCTCCCACCACCACTGCTATTAGTAGGGACACTAGGTGTAGCAGTAGGGGTTGTAGTGGTAGGAGCTGTGGTGCCTTTCTTTGGACAACTGGGATCTGTTGTCCAATGGCCTTTTATTTTACATAAATAGCACCATGGTTTCTTTTCCTTGTTCTGATTAAAGGAGGATTTGGGCCCACCACCCCCACCAGAGTGTTTTTGTGGGCCTGATGAAGACTCATTTTTAGATTTGTCCCCACCCTTGTCAGAAGACTTACCATCCTTCTTTTTGTTGCCATCTTTGTCACCCCCTGTATGAACTTTTCTGTTCACTCTTGTTCTGACCCATTTGTCTGCCTTCTTTCCCAATTCTTGGGGAGAGGTCAGATCAGAGTCCACCAAGTACTGGTGCAACAAATCAGACACACAATTATTAAGAATATGCTCTCTCAGGATCAAGTTATACAGGCTGTCATAATCAGTAACTTTACTGCCATGTAACCACCCCTCCAAGGCCTTCACTGCCTGGTCAATGAAATCAACCCAGTCTTGTGAAGACTTCTTTTTGGTATCTCTGAACTTTATCCTGTACTGTTCAGTGGTTAAGCCATAACCATCCAGGAGTGCATTCTTAAGAACTTGGAAATTGTTAGCATCATTTTCTTTTACAGTAAGGAGCCTATCCCTACCTTTTCCAGTAAATGATAGCCATAGGATAGCAGCCCACTGCTTTTGAGGGACATCCTGTACAGCACAGGCCCTCTCAAGTGCAGCAAACCACTTGTTAATGTCATCCCCCTCCTTGTAAGGGGGAACTATCTTATGCAGATTCCTGGAATCATGCTCTTTTGCAGGATGACTATGGGGAATACTGCTGCTGCCACCATGGGTATCTAAACCCATTTTCTGTCTTTCCCTCTCTATTTCTAAAGACTGTCTATCCAAATCCAGCTGTTGCTTCTTGAGCTTCAGTCTGGTTTGTTCCACTCTCAATCTATTGAGCTCCCTTTCTAACAATCTGTCATCAGGGTGGGTGGGAGGGACATTTCTAGATACAGAGGTATGATGGGAATGAACAGAAGGAGACCTGTCCCTTACAAAGGGCACCCTAACAGCTTGGCTACCAGCATAATGTGAGAGCACATCATCAGTATGATGTGATTCAACCTCTGTACCAACTATGCTAGACTGTCTAGTAATGGGCAGGCTGAGAAGTTTCTTTCCTGAACCTTTTCCTGGGGGAGTCCCTGGATCAGATTGAGAACCATTAGCTACTTTTTCTACAGATTGGGCACTTATGGCCTTATCCTGTACTCTAAGCATATTAATTAACAGTTCTAAGGAAGGATTCTTCCCTACACTCAAACCTCTCTCTATGCAGAGACTCCTTGCTCCTTTCCAGCTAAGGTGATCATATGCAAGTTTGTACAGTTCAACTTTTTGGCCTGTGCCAGACATTTGTTAGAGAGAGTTAAAGTGATAGCAAAAGATAAAAAAGTTTTCAGAACTTTTTGGAAAGACAGAAAAAAACTTTTTAAACTTTTAAGAACTTTTTGAAAGTTTAGAAGTACTTTTCAGCACTTAGAAAAGAGTGAAAAGAGGAAATGCAAAACTTTTTGGCTATGTGTATATACACTGACCTTGTTTTGTATATTTTTCTCTTATGAAAAGTACAATGACAAGAGTGGTAAGTAGTCTCAAAGCACTTATCCCACCGCTGCACAACCAATGTAGGAGGCTGGACTGGCTTGTAGTGAGTACCAAGGGGTACTTGCACCTTGCACCAGGCCCAGTTATCCCTTATTAGTGTATAGGGTGTCTAGCAGCTTAGGCTGATAGATAATGGTAGCTTAGCAGAGCAGCTTAGGCTGAACTAGGAGACGTGTGAAGCTACTACAGTACCACTTAGTGTCATATGCACAATATCATAAGAAAACACAATACACAGTTATACTAAAAATAAAGGTACTTTATTTTTATGACAATATGCCAAAGTATCTTAGAGTGTACCCTCAGTGAGAGGATAGGAAATATACACAAGATATATATACACAATAGCAAAAATATGCAGTATAGTCTTAGAAAACAGTGCAAACAATGTATAGTTACAATAGGATGCAATGGGGAAACATAGGGATAGGGGCAACACAAACCATATACTCCAGAAGTGGAATGCGAACCACGAATGGACCCCAAACCTATGTGACCTTGTAGAGGGTCGCTGGGACTATTAGAAAATAGTGAGAGTTAGAAAAATAACCCTCCCCAAGACCCTGAAAAGTGAGTGCAAAGTGCACTAAAGTTCCCCTAAGGACAAAATAGTCGTGTTAGAGGGAGAATGCAAGGAAAACACAAATCAGCAATGCAACAACGATGGATTCCTGTCTGAGGGTACCTGTGGAACAAGGGGACCAAGTCCAAAAGTCACAAGCAGCTCGGAGATGGGCAGATGCCCAAGAAATGCCAGCGGTTGGTGCAAAGAAGCTCTTACTAGGCTGAAGAACTGTGAATACTGCAGGAACGACAAGGGCTAGAGACTTCCCCTTTGGAGGATGGATCCCCCACGCCTTGGAGAGTCGTGCAGAAGTGTTTTCCCGCCGGATGGACGCCAACAAGCCTTGCTACACGCAAATCGTGCGTTTGGCGTTTTTGGACGCTGCCGGGGCCCAGGAGGGACCAGGAGGTCGCAAATTGGACCTGCAGAGAGAGGGGACGTCGAGCAAGACAAAGAGCCCTCACTAAAGCAGGTAGCACCCGGAGAAGTGCCAGAAACAGGCACTACGAGGATGCGTGAAACGGTGCTCGCCGAAGTTGCACAAAGGAGTCCCACGTCGCCGGAGACCAACTTAGAAAGTCGTGCAATGCAGGTTAGAGTGCCGTGGACCCAGGCTTGGCTGTGCACGAAGGATTTCTGCCGGAAGTGCACAGGGGCCGGAGTAGCTTGCAAAGTCGCGGTTCCCAGCAATGCAGCCCAGCGAGGTGAGGCAACGACTTACCTCCACCAAACTTGGGCTGAAGAGTCACTGGACTGTGGGGGTCACTTGGACGGTGTCGCTGGATTCGAGGGACCTCGCTCGTCGTGCTGAGAGGAGACCCAAGGGACCGGTAATGCAGCTTTTTGGTGCCTGCGGTTGCAGGGGGAAGATTCCGTCGACCCACGGGAGATTTCTTCGGAGCTTCTGGTGCAGAGAGGAGGCAGACTACCCCCACAGCATGCATAAGCAGGAAAACAGTCGAGAAGGCGGCAGGATCAGCGTTACAGAGTTGCAGTAGTCGTCTTTGCTACTATGTTGCAGGTTTGCAGGCTTCCAGCGCGGTCAGCGGTCGATTCCTTATCAGAAGGTGAAGAGGGAGATGCAGAGGAACTCGGCTGAGCTCATGCATTCGTTATCTAAAGTTTCCCCAGAGACAGAGACCCTAAATAGCCAGAAAAGAGGGTTTGGCTACCTAGGAGAGAGGAAAGGCTACTAGCACCTGAAGGAGCCTATCACAAGGAGTCTCTGACGTCACCTGGTGGCACTGGCCACTCAGAGCAGTCCAGTGTGCCAGCAGCACCTCTGTTTCCAAGATGGCAGAGGTCTGGAGCACACTGGAGGAGCTCTGGACACCTCCCAGGGGAGGTGCAGGTCAGGGGAGTGGTCACTCCCCTTTCCTTTGTCCAGTTTCGCGCCAGAGCAGGGGCTAAGGGGTCCCTGAACCGGTGTAGACTGGCTTATGCAGAATTGGGCACATCTGTGCCCAACAAAGCATTTCCAGAGGCTGGGGGAGGCTACTCCTCCCCTGCCTTCACACCATTTTCCAAAGGGAGAGGGTGTCACACCCTCTCTCAGAGGAAGTTCTTTGTTCTGCCATCCTGGGCCAGGCCTGGCTGGACCCCAGGAGGGCAGCTGCCTGTCTGAGGGGTTGGCAGCAGCAGCAGCTGCAGAGAAACCCCAGGAAGGGCAGTCTGGCAGTACCAGGGTCTGTGCTACAGACCACTGGGATCATGGAATTGTACCAACAATGCCAGGATGGCATAGAGGGGGCAATTCCATGATCATAGACATGTTACATGGCCATATTCGGAGTTACCATGGTGAAGCCACATATAGGTAGTGACCTATATGTAGTGCACGCGTGTAATGGTGTCCCCGCACTCACAAAGTTCAGTGAATTGGCTCTGAACAATGTGGGGGCACCTTGGCTAGTGCCAGGGTGCCCTCACACTAAGTAACTTTGCACCTAACCTTTACCAGGTAAAGGTTAGACATATAGGTGAGTTATAAGTTACTTAAGTGCAGTGTAAAATGGCTGTGAAATAACGTGGACGTTATTTCACTCAGGCTGCAGTGGCAGGCCTGTGTAAGAATTGTCAGAGCTCCCTATGGGTGGCAAAAGAAATGCTGCAGCCCATAGGGATCTCCTGGAACCCCAATACCCTGGGTACCTCAGTACCATATACTAGGGAATTATAAGGGTGTTCCAGTAAGCCAATGTAAATTGGTAAAAATGGTCACTAGCCTGTCAGTGACAATTTGGAAAGAAATGAGAGAGCATAACCACTGAGGTTCTGATTAGCAGAGCCTCAGTGAGACAGTTAGTCACTACACAGGTAACACATTCAGGCACACTTATGAGCACTGGGGCCCTGGGTTACTGGAAAGGAGCAAGGAGTCTCTGCATAGAGAGAGGTTTGAGTGTAGGGAAGAATCCTTCCTTAGAACTGTTAATTAATATGCTTAGAGTACAGGATAAGGCCATAAGTGCCCAATCTGTAGAAAAAGTAGCTAATGGTTCTCAATCTGATCCAGGGACTCCCCCAGGAAAAGGTTCAGGAAAGAAACTTCTCAGCCTGCCCATTACTAGACAGTCTAGCATAGTTGGTACAGAGGTTGAATCACATCATACTGATGATGTGCTCTCACATTATGCTGGTAGCCAAGCTGTTAGGGTGCCCCTTGTAAGGGACAGGTCTCCTTCTGTTCATTTCCATCATACCTCTGTATCTAGAAATGTCCCTCCCACCCACCCTGATGACAGATTGTTAGAAAGGGAGCTCAATAGATTGAGAGTGGAGCAAACCAGACTGAAGCTCAAGAAGCAACAGCTGGATTTGGATAGACAGTCTTTAGAAATAGAGAGGGAAAGACAGAAAATGGGTTTAGATACCCATGGTGGCAGCAGCAGTATTCCCCATAGTCATCCTGCAAAAGAGCATGATTCCAGGAATCTGCACAAGATAGTTCCCCCTTATAAGGAGGGGGATGACATTAACAAGTGGTTTGCTGCACTTGAGAGGGCCTGTGCTGTACAGGATGTCCCTCAAAAGCAGTGGGCTGCTATCCTATGGCTATCATTCACTGGAAAAGGTAGGGATAGGCTCCTTACTGTAAAAGAAAATGATGCTAACAATTTCCAAGTTCTTAAGAATGCACTCCTGGATGGTTATGGCTTAACCACTGAACAGTACAGGATAAAGTTCAGAGATACCAAAAAGGAATCTTCACAAGACTGGGTTGATTTCATTGACCAGGCAGTGAAGGCCTTGGAGGGGTGGTTACATGGCAGTAAAGTTACTGATTATGACAGCCTGTATAACTTGATCCTGAGAGAGCATATTCTTAATAATTGTGTGTCTGATTTGTTGCACCAGTACTTGGTGGACTCTGATCTGACCTCTCCCCAAGAATTGGGAAAGAAGGCAGACAAATGGGTCAGAACAAGAGTGAACAGAAAAGTTCATACAGGGGGTGACAAGGATGGCAACAAAAAGAAGGATGGTAAGTCTTCTGACAAGGGTGGGGACAAATCTAAAAATGAGTCTTCATCAGGCCCACAAAAACACTCTGGTGGGGGTGGTGGGCCCAAATCCTCCTTTAATCAGAACAAGGAAAAGAAACCATGGTGCTATTTATGTAAAATAAAAGGCCATTGGACAACAGATCCCAGTTGTCCAAAGAAAGGCACCACAGCTCCTACCACTACAACCCCTACTGCTACACCTAGTGTCCCTACTAATAGCAGTGGTGGTGGGAGCAAACCTACTAATAGCCAATCCAAGGGAGTAGCTGGGCTCACTTTTGGTAATTTAGTTGGGGTTGGTCTGATTAGGGAGACCACAGAGGCTACTTTAGTCTCTGAAGGGGCTATTGATTTAGCCACTTTGGTTGCTTGCCCCCATAACTTGGAGAAGTACAAGCAACTAACCCTAATAAATGGTGTTGAGGTCCAGGCCTACAGGGACACAGGTGCCAGTGTCACAATGGTGATTGAGAAACTGGTGCTCCCTGAACAACACATACTTGGACACCAGTACCAAGTAACCGATGCTCACAACATAACACAAAGCCATCCCATGGCTGTTGTAAATCTCAACTGTGGGGGGGTATCTGGTCCAAAGAAAGTTGTGGTAGCTTCAGATTTACCTGTAGACTGTCTATTAGGGAACGATTTGGAGACATCAGCTTGGTCAGATGTGGAGTTGGAGGCCCATGCAGCAATGCTGGGCATCCCAGGGCATATTTTTGCTTTGACAAGGGCTCAGGCCAAAAAGCAAAAAAGACAGGGAAGCTTGGATCCTGGAACAATGGACCAAGTGCTCCCTAAAGCTAGGGCTAGTAGAAGCAAACCACTTCCTACTATCCCTCCCTCTACAGTGGATTCTACTTCTGAGGAAGAAGAATTCCCTCCCTGTGCAGAACCTACACCAGAGGAGTGGGAAGCAGACACTGCTGAGCTTTTGGGTGAAGGGGTGCCTGCCAGAGAGGAGCTGAGTGTGGCACAGCAAACCTGTCCCACATTAGAGGGTCTCAGACAGCAAGCTGTCAAACAGGCTAATGGGGATGTCAGTGACTCACACAGAGTTTACTGGGAGGACAACCTCTTGTACACTGAGCATAGGGATCCTAAACCTGGAGCTGCCAGGAGATTAGTGATTCCTCAGGAGTACAGAAAGTTCCTCCTAACACTGGCACATGACATTCCCTTAGCTGGGCACCTGGGTCAAATGAAAACTTGGGACAGATTGGTTCCATTGTTTCATTGGCCTAGGATGTCTGAGGACACAAAAGAATTGTGTAAGTCCTGTGAAACCTGTCAAGCCAGTGGCAAGACAGGTGGCACTCCAAAGGCACCCCTTATCCCACTGCCTGTGGTTGGGGTTCCCTTTGAAAGGGTAGGGGTTGACATAGTTGGCCCCCTTGACCCTCCTACTGCTTCAGGCAATAGGTTTATCTTGGTGGTAGTGGACCATGCCACAAGATATCCTGAAGCTATTCCTTTAAGGACCACTACAGCTCCTGCAGTGGCAAAGGCCCTCCTGGGAATATTTTCCAGGGTGGGCTTCCCAAAGGAAGTAGTATCAGACAGAGGAAGCAATTTCATGTCTGCATACTTAAAGGCCATGTGGAAGGAGTGTGGTGTAACTTACAAGTTCACAACACCCTATCATCCACAAACAAATGGACTGGTGGAGAGATTTAATAAAACTCTCAAAGGCATGATTATGGGACTCCCTGAAAAACTCCGCAGGAGATGGGATATCCTTCTACCATGCCTCCTTTTTGCCTACAGGGAGGTACCCCAGAAAGGAGTGGGCTTCAGCCCCTTTGAACTTCTTTTTGGACACCCTGTTAGGGGTCCACTCACACTTGTAAAGGAGGGTTGGGAACAACCTTTAAAAGCTCCTAAGCAGGATATTGCGGATTATGTACTTGGCCTCAGATCAAGGATGGCTGAGTACATGAAAAAGGCCAGTAAAAACCTTCAGGCCAGCCAAGAGCTCCAGAAGCAATGGCATGATCAGAAGGCTGTTTTGGTTCAGTACCAACCAGGGCAGAAAGTGTGGGTCTTGGAGCCTGTGGCCCCAAGAGCACTCCAAGATAAATGGAGTGGTCCACACACAATTGTTGAAAGGAAGGGTGAAGTCACCTACTTGGTTGACTTAGGCACTGCCAGGAGTCCCCTTAGGGTGCTCCATGTCAACCGCCTGAAACCCTACTATGACAGGGCTGATCTCACCCTGCTCATGGCAACAGATGAGGGACAGGAAGAAGACAGTGATCCTCTACCTGATCTCTTCTCTTCCACAGAACAAGATGCTCTTGTGGAAGGGGTAGTTTTGGCTGATTGTCTTACTGCTGAGCAGAAAGATAATTGCATAAATCTCCTAGGACAATTTTCAGAACTCTTCTCCATTGTGCCAGGCACCACTTCTTGGTGTGAGCACACTATAGATACTGGAGACAGTTTACCTGTCAAAAGTAAGATCTATAGGCAGCCTGACCATGTCAGGGACTGCATAAAGCAAGAAGTTCAGAAGATGTTGGAACTAGGAGTGGTTGAGCACTCTGACAGTCCATGGGCTTCTCCTGTGGTACTGGTACCAAAACCCAATTCTAAAGATGGAAAGAAGGAAATGAGGTTTTGTGTAGACTATAGAGGTCTCAACTTGGTAACCAAAACTGATGCTCACCCTATACCCAGGGCAGATGAGCTAATAGATACACTGGCATCTGCCAAGTATCTAAGCACTATTGATTTGACTGCAGGGTATTGGCAGATCAAATTGTCAGAAGATGCTAAATCTAAGACTGCATTTTCTACCATTGGAGGACATTACCAGTTTACTGTAATGCCTTTTGGTTTGAAAAATGCACCTGCCACTTTTCAGAGGTTGGTGAACACAGTCCTGCAAGGGCTGGAAGCTTTCAGTGCAGCATATTTGGATGATATAGCTGTATTTAGCTCCAGCTGGGATGATCACCTGGTCCACCTATGGAAAGTTTTGGAGGCTCTGCAAAAGGCAGGCCTCACTATCAAGGCTTCAAAGTGCCAGATAGGGCAGGGTAAGGTGGTTTATCTGGGACACCTTGTTGGTGGGGAACAGATTGCACCACTTCAGGGGAAAATCCAAACAATTATTGATTGGGTTCCCCCTACCACTCAGACTCAGGTGAGAGCCTTCCTAGGCCTCACTGGGTATTACAGGAGGTTCATTAAGAACTATGGCTCCATTGCAGCCCCTCTTAATGACCTCACATCCAAGAAAATGCCTAAAAAGGTATTATGGACAGCAAACTGTCAGAAAGCTTTTGAGGAGCTGAAGCAGGCCATGTGCTCTGCACCTGTCCTGAAAAGCCCTTGTTACTCTAAAAAATTCTATGTCCAAACTGATGCATCTGAATTAGGAGTAGGGGCAGTCCTATCATAACTTAATTCTGAGGGCCAGGATCAACCTGTTGCTTTTATTAGTAGAAGGTTGACCCCTAGAGAAAAGCGTTGGTCTGCCATTGAGAGGGAGGCCTTTGCTGTGGTCTGGGCTCTGAAGAAGTTGAGGCCATACCTGTTTGGCACTCACTTCATTGTTCAGACAGACCACAAACCTCTACTTTGGCTAAAACAAATGAAAGGTGAAAATCCTAAATTGTTGAGGTGGTCCATATCCCTACAGGGAATGGATTATACAGTGGAACATAGACCTGGGAGTAGCCACTCCAATGCAGATGGACTCTCCAGATATTTCCACTTAGACAATGAAGACTCATCAGGTAATGGCTAGTCTTATTGTCCTTCGTTTGGGGGGGGGTTGTGTAGGAAAGTACCATCTTGCCTGGCATGTTACCCCCATTTTTCACTGTATATATGTTGTTTTAGTTGTATGTGTCACTGGGACCCTGGTAACCCAGGGCCCCAGTGCTCATAAGTGTGCCTGAATGTGTTACCTGTGTAGTGACTAACTGTCTCACTGAGGCTCTGCTAATCAGAACCTCAGTGGTTATGCTCTCTCATTTCTTTCCAAATTGTCACTGACAGGCTAGTGACCATTTTTACCAATTTACATTGGCTTACTGGAACACCCTTATAATTCCCTAGTATATGGTACTGAGGTACCCAGGGTATTGGGGTTCCAGGAGATCCCTATGGGCTGCAGCATTTCTTTTGCCACCCATAGGGAGCTCTGACAATTCTTACACAGGCCTGCCACTGCAGCCTGAGTGAAATAATGTCCACGTTATTTCACAGCCATTTTACACTGCACTTAAGTAACTTATAAGTCACCTATATGTCTAACCTTTACCTGGTAAAGGTTAGGTGCAAAGTTACTTAGTGTGAGGGCACCCTGGCACTAGCCAAGGTGCCCCCACATTGTTCAGAGCCAATTCACTGAACTTTGTGAGTGCGGGGACACCATTACACGCGTGCACTACATATAGGTCACTACCTATATGTAGCTTCACCATGGTAACTCCGAATATGGCCATGTAACATGTCTATGATCATGGAATTGCCCCTTCTATGCCATCCTGGCATTGTTGGTACAATTCCATGATCCCAGTGGTCTGTAGCACAGACCCTGGTACTGCCAGACTGCCCTTCCTGGGGTTTCTCTGCAGCTGCTGCTGCTGCCAACCCCTCAGACAGGCAGCTGCCCTCCTGGGGTCCAGCCAGGCCTGGCCCAGGATGGCAGAACAAAGAACTTCCTCTGAGAGAGGGTGTGACACCCTCTCCCTTTGGAAAATGGTGTGAAGGCAGGGGAGGAGTAGCCTCCCCCAGCCTCTGGAAATGCTTTGTTGGGCACAGATGTGCCCAATTCTGCATAAGCCAGTCTACACCGGTTCAGGGACCCCTTAGCCCCTGCTCTGGCGCGAAACTGGACAAAGGAAAGGGGAGTGACCACTCCCCTGACCTGCACCTCCCCTGGGAGGTGTCCAGAGCTCCTCCAGTGTGCTCCAGACCTCTGCCATCTTGGAAACAGAGGTGCTGCTGGCACACTGGACTGCTCTGAGTGGCCAGTGCCACCAGGTGACGTCAGAGACTCCTTGTGATAGGCTCCTTCAGGTGTTAGTAGCCTTTCCTCTCTCCTAGGTAGCCAAACCCTCTTTTCTGGCTATTTAGGGTCTCTGTCTCTGGGGAAACTTCAGATAACGAATGCATGAGCTCAGCCGAGTTCCTCTGCATCTCCCTCTTCACCTTCTGATAAGGAATCGACCGCTGACCGCGCTGGAAGCCTGCAAACCTGCAACATAGTAGCAAAGACGACTACTGCAACTCTGTAACGCTGATCCTGCCGCCTTCTCGACTGTTTTCCTGCTTGTGCATGCTGTGGGGGTAGTCTGCCTCCTCTCTGCACCAGAAGCTCCGAAGAAATCTCCCGTGGGTCGACGGAATCTTCCCCCTGCAACCGCAGGCACCAAAAAGCTGCATTACCGGTCCCTTGGGTCTCCTCTCAGCACGACGAGCGAGGTCCCTCGAATCCAGCGACACCGTCCAAGTGACCCGCACAGTCCAGTGACTCTTCAGCCCAAGTTTGGTGGAGGTAAGTCCTTGCCTCACCTCGCTGGGCTGCATTGCTGGGAACCGCGACTTTGCAAGCTACTCCGGCCCCTGTGCACTTCCGGCGGAAATCCTTCGTGCACAGCCAAGCCTGGGTCCACGGCACTCTAACCTGCATTGCACGACTTTCTAAGTTGGTCTCCGGCGACGTGGGACTCCTTTGTGCAACTTTGGCGAGCACCGTTTCACGCATCCTCGTAGTGCCTGTTTCTGGCACTTCTCCGGGAGCTACCTGCTTCAGTGAGGGCTCTTTGTCTTGCTCGACGTCCCCTCTCTCTGCAGGTCCAATTCGCGACCTCCTGGTCCCTCCTGGGCCCCAGCAGCGTCCAAAAACGCCAAACGCACGATTTGCATGTAGCAAGGCTTGTTGGCGTCCATCCGGCGGGAAAACACTTCTGCACGACTCTCCAAGGCGTGGGGGATCCATCCTCCAAAGGGGAAGTCTCTAGCCCTTGTCGTTCCTGCAGTATTCACAGTTCTTCAGCCTAGTAAGAGCTTCTTTGCACCAACCGCTGGCATTTCTTGGGCATCTGCCCATCTCCGAGCTGCTTGTGACTTTTGGACTTGGTCCCCTTGTTCCACAGGTACCCTCAGTCAGGAATCCATCGTTGTTGCATTGCTGATTTGTGTTTTACTTGCATTCTCCCTCTAACACGACTATTTTGTCCTTAGGGGAACTTTGGTGCACTTTGCACTCACTTTTCAGGGTCTTGGGGAGGGTTATTTTGCTAACTCTCACGATTTTCTAATAGTCCCAGCGACCCTCTACAAGGTCACATAGGTTTGGGGTCCATTCGTGGTTCGCATTCCACTTCTGGAGTATATGGTTTGTGTTGCCCCTATCCCTATGTTTCCCCATTGCATCCTATTGTAACTATACACTGTTTGCACCGTTTTCTAAGACTATACTGCATATTTTTGCTATTGTGTATATATATCTTGTGTATATTTCCTATCCTCTCACTGAGGGTACACTCTAAGATACTTTGGCATATTGTCATAAAAATAAAGTACCTTTATTTTTAGTATAACTGTGTATTGTGTTTTCTTATGATATTGTGCATATGACACTAAGTGGTACTGTAGTAGCTTCACACGTCTCCTAGTTCAGCCTAAGCTGCTCTGCTAAGCTACCATTATCTATCAGCCTAAGCTGCTAGACACCCTATACACTAATAAGGGATAACTGGGCCTGGTGCAAGGTGCAAGTACCCCTTGGTACTCACTACAAGCCAGTCCAGCCTCCTACACAAAGGCCCTCCTGGGAATATTTTCCAGGGTGGGCTTCCCAAAGGAAGTAGTATCAGACAGGGGAAGCAATTTCATGTCTGCATACTTAAAGGCCATGTGGAAGGAGTGTGGTGTAACGTACAAGTTCACAACACCCTATCATCCACAAACAAATGGACTGGTGGAGAGATTTAATAAAACTCTCAAATTAAATCTCTCAAAGGCATGATTATGGGTCTCCCTGAAAAACTCCGCAGGAGATGGGATATCCTTCTACCATGCCTCCTTTTTGCCTACAGGGAGGTACCCCAGAAAGGAGTGGGCTTCAGCCCCTTTGAACTTCTTTTTGGACACCCTGTTAGGGGTCCACTCACACTTGTAAAGGAGGGATGGGAACAACCTTTAAAAGCTCCTAAGCAGGATATTGTGGATTATGTACTTGGCCTCAGATCAAGAATGGCTGAGTGTAGGAGGCTGGACTGGCTTGTAGTGAGTACCAAGGGGTACTTGCACCTTGCACCAGGCCCAGTTATCCCTTATTAGTGTATAGGGTGTCTAGCAGCTTAGGCTGATAGATAATGGTAGCTTAGCAGAGCAGCTTAGGCTGAACTAGGAGACATGTGAAGCTACTACAGTACCACCTAGTGTCATATGCACAATATCATAAGAAAACACAATACACAGTTATACTAAAAATAAAGGTACTTTATTTTTATGACAATATGCCAAAGTATCTTAGAGTGTACCCTCAGTGAGAGGATAGGAAATATACACAAGATATATATACACAATAGCAAAAATATGCAGTATAGTCTTAGAAAACAGTGCAAACAATGTATAGTTACAATAGGATGCAATGGGGAAACATAGGGATAGGGGCAACACAAACCATATACTCCAAAAGTGGAATGCGAACCACGAATGGACCCCAAACCTATGTGACCTTGTAGAGGGTCGCTGGGACTATTAGAAAATAGTGAGAGTTAGCAAAATAACCCTCCCCAAGACCCTGAAAAGTGAGTGCAAAGTGCACTAAAGTTCCCCTGAGGACAAAGAAGTCGTGTTAGAGGAATAATGCAGGAAAGACACAAACCAGCAATGCAACAACTGTGGATTTCCAATCTAGGGTACCTGTGGAACAAGGGGACCAAGTCCAAAAGTCACAAGCAAGTCGGGATGGGCAGATGCCCAGGAAATGCCAGCTGCGGGTGCAAAGAAGCTTCTACTGGACAGAAGAAGCTGAGGTTTCTGCAGGAACGAAAAGGGCTAGAGACTTCCCCTTTGGTGGACGGATCCACATCTCCTTGGAGAGTCGTGCAGAAGTGTTTTCCCGCTGAAAGGACGCCAACAAGCCTTGCTAGTTGCAAATCGTGCGGTTGGCGTTTTTGGACACTGCTGGGGCCCAGGAGGGACCAGGAGGTCGCAAATTGGACCTGAAGAGAGAGGGGATGTAGAGCAAGACAAAGAGCCCTCACTGAAGCAGGTAGCACCCGGAGAAGTGCCAGAAACAGGCACTACGACGATGCGTGAAACGGTGCTCGCCGAAGTTGCACAAAGGAGTCCCACGTCGCCGGAGACCAACTTAGAAAGTCGTGCAATGCAGGTTAGAGTGCCGTGGACCCAGGCTTGGCTGTGCACAAAGGATTTCCGCCGGAAGTGCACAGGGGCCGGAGTAGCTGCAAAGTCGCGGTTCCCAGCAATGCAGCGAGGTGAGGCAAGGACTTACCTCCACCAAACTTGGACTGAAGAGTCACTGGACTGTGGGGGTCACTTGGACAGAGTCGCTGGATTCGAGGGACCTCGCTCGTCGTGCTGAGAGGAGACCCAAGGGACCGGTAATGCAGCTTTTTGGTGCCTGCGGTTGCAGGGGGAAGATTCCGTCGACCCACGGGAGATTTCTTCGGAGCTTCTGGTGCAGAGAGGAGGCAGACTACCCCCACAGCATGCACAAGCAGGAAAACAGTCGAGAAGGCGGCAGGATCAGCGTTACAGAGTTGCAGTAGTCGTCTTTGCTACTATGTTGCAGGTTTGCAGGCTTCCAGCGCGGTCAGCAGTCGATTCCTTATCAGAAGGTGAAGAGAGAGATGCAGAGGAACTCGGATGAGCTCTTGCATTCGTTATCTAAAGTTTCCCCAGAGACAGAGACCCTAAATAGCCAGAAAAGAGGGTTTGGCTACCTAGGAGAGAGGATAGGCTAGCAACACCTGAAGGAGCCTATCACAAGGAGTCTCTGACGTCACCTGGTGGCACTGGCCTCTCAGAGCAGTCCAGTGTGCCAGCAGCACCTCTGTTTCCAAGATGGCAGAGGTCTGGAGCACACTGGAGGAGCTCTGGACACCTCCCAGGGGAGGTGCAGGTCAGGGGAGTGGTCACTCCCCTTTCCTTTGTCCAGTTTCGCACCAGAGCAGGGCTAAGGGGTCCCCTGAACCGGTGTAGACTGGCTTATGCAGAATTGGGCACCTCTGTGCCCAACAAAGCATTTCCAGAGGCTGGGGGAGGCTACTCCTCCCCTGCCTTCACACCATTTTCCAAAGGGAGAGGGTGTCACACCCTCTCTCAGAGGAAGTTCTTTGTTCTGCCATCCTGGGCCAGGCCTGGCTGGACCCCAGGAGGGCAGATGCCTGTCTGAGCGGTTGGCAGCAGCAGCAGCTGCAGTGAAACCCCAGGAAGGGCAGTTTGGCAGTACCAGGGTCTGTGCTACAGACCACTGGGATCATGGGATTGTGCCAACTATGCCAGGATGGCATAGAGGGGGCAATTCCATGATCATAGACATGTTACATGGCCATATTCGAAGTTACCATTGTGAAGCTACATATAGGTAGTGACCTATATGTAGTGCACGCATGTAATGGTGTCCCCGCACTCACAAAGTTCAGGGAATTGGCTCTGAACAATGTGGGGGCACCTTGGCTAGTGCCAGGGTGCCCTCACACTAAGTAACTTTGCACATAACCTTTACGAGGTAAAGGTTAGACATATAGGTGACTTATAAGTTACTTAAGTGCAGTGTAAAATGGCTGTGAAATAACGTGGACGTTATTTCACTCAGGCTGCAGTGGCAGGCCTGTGTAAGAATTGTCAGAGCTCCCTATGGGTGGCAAAAGAAATGCTGCAGCCCATAGGGATCTCCTGGAACCCCAATACCCTGGGTACCTCAGTACCATATACTAGGGAATTATAAGGGTGTTCCAGTAAGCCAATGTAAATTGGTAAAAATGGTCACTAGCCTGTTAGTGACAATTTGGAAAGAAATGAGAGAGCATAACCACTGAGGTTCTGATTAGCAGAGCCTCAGTGAGACAGTTAGTCACTACACAGGTAACACATTCAGGCACACTTATGAGCACTGGGGCCCTGGGTTACCAGGGTCCCAGTGACACATACAACTAAAACAACATATATACAGTGAAAAATGGGGGTAACATGCCAGGCAAGATGGTACTTTCCTACACAACCCCCCCCCCAAACGAAGGACAATAAGACTAGCCATGACCTGATGAGTCTTCATTGTCTAAGTGGAAATATCTGGAGAGTCCATCTGCATTGGAGTGGCTACTCCCAGGTCTATGTTCCACTATATAGTCCATTCCCTGTAGGGATATGGACCACCTCAACAATTTAGGATTTTCACCTTTCATTTGTTTTAGCCAAAGTAGAGGTTTGTGGTCTGTCTGAACAATGAAGTGAGTGCCAAACAGGTATGGCCTCAACTTCTTCAGAGCCCAGACCACAGCAAAGGCCTCCCTCTCAATGGAAGACCAACGCTTTTCTCTAGGGGTCAACCTTCTACTAATAAAAGTAACAGGTTGATCCTGGCCCTCAGAATTAAGTTGTGATAGGACTGCCCCTACTCCTAATTCAGATGCATCAGTTTGGACATAGAATTTTTTAGAGTAACAAGGGCTTTTCAGGACAGGTGCAGAGCACATGGCCTGCTTCAGCTCCTCAAAAGCTTTCTGACAGTTTGCTGTCCATAATACCTTTTTAGGCATTTTCTTGGATGTGAGGTCATTAAGAGGGGCTGCAATGGAGCCATAGTTCTTAATGAACCTCCTGTAATACCCAGTGAGGCCTAGGAAGGCTCTCACCTGAGTCTGAGTGGTAGGGGGAACCCAATCAATAATTGTTTGGATTTTCCCCTGAAGTGGTGCAATCTGTTCCCCACCAACAAGGTGTCCCAGATAAACCACCTTACCCTGCCCTATCTGGCACTTTGAAGCCTTGATAGTGAGGCCTGCCTTTTGCAGGGCCTCCAAAACTTTCCATAGGTGGACCAGGTGATCATCCCAGCTGGAGCTAAAGACAGCTATATCATCCAAATATGCTGCACTGAAAGCTTCCAGCCCTTGCAGGACTGTGTTCACCAACCTCTGAAAAGTGGCAGGTGCATTTTTCAAACCAAAAGGCATTACAGTAAACTGGTAATGTCCTCCAATGGTAGAAAATGCAGTCTTAGGTTTAGCATCTTCTGATAATTTGATCTGCCAATACCCTGCAGTCAAATCAAAAGTGCTTAGATACTTGGCAGATGCCAGTGTATCTATGAGCTCATCTGCCCTGGGTATAGGGTGAGCATCAGTTTTGGTTACCAAGTTGAGACCTCTATAGTCTACACAAAACCGCATTTCCTTCTTTCCATCTTTGGAATGGGGTTTTGGTACCAGTACCACAGGAGAAGCCCATGGACTGTCAGAGTGCTCAACTACTCCTAGTTCTAACATTTTCTGGACCTCTTGCTTTATGCAGTCCCTGAAATGGTCAGGCTGCCTATAGATCTTACTTTTGACAGGTAAACTGTCTCCAGTATCTATAGTGTGCTCACACCAAGAAGTGGTACCTGGCACAGTAGAGAAGAGTTCAGAGAATTGATCTAGGAGATTTATGCAATTGTCTTTCTGCTCAGCAGTAAGACAATCAGCCAAAACTACCCCTTCCACAAGAGCATCTTGTTCTGTGGAAGAGAAGAGATCAGGTAGAGGATCACTGTCTTCTTCCTGTCCCTCATCAGTTGCCATGAGCAGGGTGAGATCAGCCCTGTCATAGTAGGGTTTCAGGAGGTTGACATGGAACACCCTAAGGGGACTCCTGACAGTGCCTAAGTCAACTAAATAGGTGACTTCTCCCTTCTTTTCAACAATTGTGTGGGGACCACTCCATTTATCTTGGAGTGCTCTTGGGGCCACAGGCTCCAAGACCCACACTTTCTGCCCTGGTTGGTACTGAACCAAAACAGCCTTCTGATCATGCCATTGCTTCTGGAGCTCTTGGCTGGCCTGAAGGTTTTTACTGGCCTTTTTCATGTACTCAGCCATCCTTGATCTGAGGCCAAGTACATAATCCACAATATCCTGCTTAGGAGCTTTTAAAGGTTGTTCCCAACCCTCCTTTACAAGTGTGAGTGGACCCCTAACAGGGTGTCCAAAAAGAAGTTCAAAGGGGCTGAAGCCCACTCCTTTCTGGGGTACCTCCCTGTAGGCAAAAAGGAGGCATGGTAGAAGGATATCCCATCTCCTGCGGAGTTTTTCAGGGAGACCCATAATCATGCCTTTGAGAGTTTTAATAAATCTCTCCACCAGTCCATTTGTTTGTGGATGATAGGGTGTTGTGAACTTGTACGTTACACCACACTCCTTCCACATGGCCTTTAAGTATGCAGACATGAAATTGCTTCCCCTGTCTGATACCACTTCCTTTGGGAAGCCCACCCTGGAAAATATTCCCAGGAGGGCCTTTGCCACTGCAGGTGCTGTAGTGGTCCTTAAAGGAATAGCTTCAGGATATCTTGTGGCATGGTCCACTACCACTAAGATAAATCTATTGCCTGAAGCAGTAGGAGGGTCAAGGGGGCCAACTATGTCAACCCCTACCCTTTCAAAGGGAACCCCAACCACAGGCAGTGGGATAAGGGGTGCCTTTGGGGTGCCACCTGTCTTGCCACTGGCTTGACAGGTTTCACAGGACTTACAAAATTCCTTTGTGTCCTCAGACATTCTAGGCCAATGAAACAGGGGAACAAGCCTGTCCCAAGTTTTCATTTGTCCTAGATGCCCAGCTAAGGGAATGTCATGTGCCAGTGTTAGGAGGAACTTTCTGTACTCCTGAGGGATCACTAATCTCCTGGCAGCTCCAGGTTTAGGATCCCTATGCTCAGTGTACAAGAGGTTGTCCTCCCAGTAAACTCTGTGAGAGTCACTGACATCCCCATTAGCCTGTTTGGCAGCTTGCTGTCTGAGACCCTCTAATGTGGGACAGGTTTGCTGTGCCACACTCAGCTCCTCTCTGGCAGGCCCCCCTTCACCCAAAAGCTCAGCAGTGTCTGCTTCCAGCTCCTCTGGTGTAGGTTCTGCACAGGGAGGGAATTCTTCTTCCTCAGAAGTAGAATCCACTGTAGAGGGAGGGATAGTAGGAAGTGGTTTGCTTCTACTAGCCCTAGCTTTAGGGAGCACTTGGTCCATTGTTCCAGGATCCAAGCTTCCCTGTCCTTTTTGCTTTTTGGCCTGAGCCCTTGTCAAAGCAAAAATATGCCCTGGGATGCCCAGCATTGCTGCATGGGCCTCCAACTCCACATCTGATCAAGCTGATGTCTCCAAATCATTCCCTAATAGACAGTCTACAGGTAAATCTGAAGCTACCACAACTTTCTTTGGACCAGTAACCCCCACCCAGTTGAGATTAACAACAGCCATGGGGTGGCTAAGTGTGTTGTTGTGAGCATCGGTTACTTGGTACTGGTGACCAAGTAGGTGTTGTTCAGGGTGGACCATTTTCTCTATGACCATAGTCACACTGGCACCAGTGTCCCTGTAGGCCTGAACCTCAACACCATTTATTAGGGGTAGCTGCTTGTACTTATCCATATTAAGGGGACAAGCAACTAAGGTGGCTAAATCAATAGCCCCCTCAGAGACTAACACAGCCTCTGTGGCCTCCCTAACAAGGCCAACCCCAACTAAATTACCAAAAGTGAGCCCAGCTACTCCCTTGGATTGGCTATTAGTAGGTTTGCTCCCACCACCACTGCTATTAGTAGGGACACTAGGGCCCTCATTCTGACCTTGGCGGTCTTTTCGCAAGACCGCTGAGTTACCGCCGCGGTGAAGACCGCCGACCGCGGCGGTGTGCCGCTGTGCGCATTCTGACCGCTGGGAGCGTTCCGCCGGAAAACCGCCAGCAGCCACACTGGCGGTCGGCGGGAAAGTGGAGACTGGTCAACCTCCACTGCCACGCCAGCAGAACACCGCCCACAGAATTACGACCCACATTTCTGTGTGGCGGTCTTCTGATGGCGGTCTTCTGTTGGCGGTCACGTCCCTATGGCTCCCGTCGCCTCCCGGAGGACCAACGCACAAGGTAAGTTGATCGTCCGTGAGGGGAGGGGGTGGGGGGGTGTTGTGTGATGTGGGCGTGCATGGGGGTGTGCGTGTGAGTGTGTAGAGGGGGTGTGTGAGTGCGTGTATGCGGGCGGGGGGTGCTGCTGTGTCTATGGGTAATGTGTGCTGTTCGGCAGGTGCGCATGTCGGCATGTATGTGTGCGGGTATGTGTCCCCGTTGTGTATGTGTGTGTAGGGGGTGTGTATATGTGCATGTTGGGGGTGTGTGCATGTCGGGGTACATGTATGTGCATGTCGGGGTGGGGGTGGGGAGGGGGTTCGTACCCTCTGGGGGGTGGCAGGGGGGAGGAGGGTGTGGGGGGAGGACTCGGGTGGGTAGTGGGGGGTGGGGGAGACCCCTATCAGTGCCAGGGAAGGAATTCCCTGGCCCCGATAGTGCTTACCGCCATGGTTCGCACGGCGGTTCCCGCCCGCAAGAAACCGCGGCGGTAGGCAGGGTCATAATACCCTTGGCGGTCTTGGGACGACCGCCGGGCCGGAGTGCGCAAACTCCAGCCCCGCTGTCTGACCGCCGCGGCGGTCGGAGTGGAGAAGTAGCGGTCGGTCGCGGCGGGGACCGCCGCGGTCAGAATGCCATTTTTAATACCGCCGGTCTGTTCGCGGTCAGAATGAGGGCCTAGGTGTAGCAGTAGGGGTTGTAGTGGTAGGAGCATTGGTGCCTTTCTTTGGACAACTGGGATCTGTTGTCCAATGGCCTTTTATTTTACATAAATAGCACCATGGTTTCTTTTCCTTGTTCTGATTAAAATAGGATTTGGACCCACCACCCCCACCAGAGTGTTTTTGTGGGCCTGATGAAGACTCATTTTTAGATTTGTCCCCACCCTTGTCTGAAGACTTACCATCCTTCTTTTTGTTGCCATCTTTGTCACCCCCTGTATGAACTTTTCTGTTCACTCTTGTTCTGACCCTTTTGTCTGCCTTCTTTCCCAATTCTTGGGGAGAGGTCAGATCAGAGTCCACCAAGTACTGGTGCAACAAATCAGACACACAATTATTAAGAATATGCTCTCTCAGGATTAAGTTATACAGGCTGTCATAATCAGTAACTTTACTGCCATGTAACCACCCCTCCAAGGCCTTCACTGAATGGTCAATGAAATCAACCCAGTCTTGTGAAGACTCCTTTTTGGTCTCTCTGAACTTTATCCTGTATTGTTCAGTGGTTAAGCCATAACCATCCAGGAGTGCATTCTTAAGAACTTGGAAATTATTAGCATCATTTTCTTTCACAGTAAGGAGCCTATCCCTACCTTTTCCACTAAATGATAGCCATAGGATAGCAGCCCACTGCCTTTGAGGGACATCCTGTACAACACAGGCCCTCTCAAGTGCAGCAAACCACTTGTTAATGTCATCCCCCTCCTTATAAGGGGGAACTATCTTGTGCAGATTCCTGGAATCATGCTCTTTTGCAGGATGACTATGGGGAATACTGCTGCTGCCACCATGGGTTTCTAAACCCAACTTCTGTCTTTCCTTCTCTAGTTCAAAAGACTGTCTATCCAAATCCAGCTGTTGCTTTTTAAGCTTCAGTCTGGTTTGTTCCACCCTCAACTTATTGAGTTCCCTCTCTAACATTCTGTCATCAGGGTTGGTGGGAGGGACATTCCTAGAAACAGAGGTATGATGGGAATGAACAGAAGGAGACCTGTCCCTTACAGAAGCCACCCTAACAGCTTGGTTAACAGAAACATTACTACCAGTATGGTGAGAATAAATGCTTTTGCTATGATGTGAGACAACACTATTTGTTTGGTGTGGCTCATCATCATTACCAACTATGCTAGACTGTCTAGTAATGGGCAGGCTAGGGAGTTTCTTTCCTGAATCTTTTCCTGGGGGAGTCCCTGAATCAGATTGGGAACTATTAGGTACTTTTTCAACAGATGAGGTACCTATGGCCTTATCCTGTTCTCTAAGCATGTTAAGTAACAGTTCCAAGGAAGGATTCTTCCCTACACTCAAACCTCTCTCTATACAGAGACTCCTTGCTCTTTTCCAGCTAAGGTTGTCATATGCAAGTTTGGACAGATCAACATTTTGGCCTGTGCCAGACATTTTTAGAGAGAGTTAAAGTGATAGAAAAAGAGAAAAAAGTTTTCAGAACTTTTTGGAAAAACAGAAAAAAACTTTTTAAACTTTTAAGAAATTTTTGAAAGTTTAGAAGTACTTTTCAGCAGTTAGAAAAGAGTGAAAAGAGGAAATGCAAAACTTTTTGGCTATGTGTATATACACTGACCTTGTTTTGTATATTTTTCTCTTATGAAAAGTACAATGACAAGAGTGGTAAGTAGTCTCAAAGCACTTATCCCACCACTGCACAACCAATGTAGGAGGCTGGACTGGCTTGTAGTGAGTACCAAGGGGTACTTGCACCTTGCACCAGGCCCAGTTATCCCTTATTAGTGTATAGGGTGTCTAGCAGCTAAGGCTGATAGATAATGGTAGCTTAGCAGAGCAGCTTAGGCTGAACTAGGAGACATGTGAAGCTACTACAGTACCACCTAGTGTCATATGCACAATATCATAAGAAAACACAATACACAGTTATACTAAAAATAAAGGTACTTTATTTTTATGACAATATGCCAAAGTATCTTAGAGTGTACCCTCAGTGAGAGGATAGGAAATATACACAAGATATATATACACAATAGCAAAAATATGCAGTATAGTCTTAGAAAACAGTGCAAACAATGTATAGTTACAATAGGATGCAATGGGGAAACATAGGGATAGGGGCAACACAAACCATATACTCCAAAAGTGGAATGCGAACCACGAATGGACCCCAAACCTATGTGACCTTGTAGAGGGTCGCTGGGACTATTAGAAAATAGTGAGAGTTAGCAAAATAACCCTCCCCAAGACCCTGAAAAGTGAGTGCAAAGTGCACTAAAGTTCCCCTGAGGACAAAGAAGTCGTGTTAGAGGAATAATGCAGGAAAGACACAAACCAGCAATGCAACAACTGTGGATTTCCAATCTAGGGTACCTGTGGAACAAGGGGACCAAGTCCAAAAGTCACAAGCAAGTCGGAGATGGGCAGATGCCCAGGAAATGCCAGCTGCGGGTGCAAAGAAGCTTCTACTGGACAGAAGAAGCTGAGGTTTCTGCAGGAACAAAAAGGGCTAGAGACTTCCCCTTTGGTGGACGGTCCCTCTCGCCTTGGAGAGTCGTACAGAAGTGTTTTCCCGCTGAAAGGACACCAACAACCCTTTCTAGTCGCAAATCGAGCGGTTGGCGTTTTTGGATGCTGCTGGGGCCCAGGAGGGACCAGGAGGTCGCAATTTGGACCTGAAGAGAGAGGGGACGTCGAGCAAGACAAAGCGCTCTCACTGAAGCAGGTAGCACCCGGAGAAGTGCCAGAAACAGGCACTATGAGGATGCGTGAAACGGTGCTCGCCGAAGTTGCACAAAGGAGTCCCACGTCGCCGGAGACCAACTTAGAAAGTCGTGCAATGGAGGTTAGAGTGCCGTGGACCGAGGCTTGGCTGTGCACAAAGGATTTCCGCCGGAAGTGCACAGGGGCCGGAGTAGCTGCAAAGTTGCGGTTCCCAGCAATGCAGCCCAGCGAGGTGAGGCAAGGACTTACCTCCACCAAACTTGGACTGAAGAGTCACTGGACTGTGGGGGTCACTTGGACAGAGTCGCTGGATTCGAGGGACCTCGCTCGTCGTGCTGAGAGGAGACCCAAGGGACCAGTAATGCAGCTTTTTGGTGCCTGCGGTTGCAGGGGGAAGATTCCGTCGACCCACGGGAGATTTCTTCGGAGCTTCTGGTGCAGAGAGGAGGCAGACTACCCCCACAGCATGCACAAGCAGGAAAACAGTCGAGAAGGCGGCAGGATCAGCGTTACAGAGTTGCAGTAGTCGTCTTTGCTACTATGTTGCAGGTTTGCAGGCTTCCAGCGCGGTCAGTAGTCGATTCCTTATCAGAAGGTGAAGAGAGAGATGCAGAGGAACTCGGATGAGCTCTTGCATTCGTTATCTAAAGTTTCCCCAGAGACAGAGACCCTAAATAGCCAGAAAAGAGGGTTTGGCTACCTAGGAGAGAGGATAGGCTAGCAACACCTGAAGGAGCCTATCACAAGGAGTCTCTGACGTCACCTGGTGGCACTGGCCACTCAGAGCAGTCCAGTGTGCCAGCAGCACCTCTGTTACCAAGATGGCAGAGGTCTGGAGCACACTGGAGGAGCTCTGGACACCTCCCAGGGGAGGTGCAGGTCAGGGGAGTGGTCACTCCCCTTTCCTTTGTCCAGTTTCGCGCCAGAGCAGGGCTAAGGGGTCCGCTGAACCGGTGTAGACTGGCTTATGCAGAATTGGGCACCTCTGTGCCCAACAAAGCATTTCCAGAGGCTGGGGGAGGCTACTCCTCCCCTGCCTTCACACCATTTTCCAAAGGGAGAGGGTGCCACACCCTCTCTCAGAGGAAGTTCTTTGTTCTGCCATCCTGGGCCAGGCCTGGCTGGACCCCAGGAGGGCAGATGCCTGTCTGAGGGGTTGGCAGCAGCAGCAGCTGCAGTGAAACCCCAGGAAGGGCAGTTTGGCAGTACCAGGGTCTGTGCTACAGACCACTGGGATCATGGGATTGTGCCAACTATGCCAGGATGGCATAGAGGGGGCAATTCCATGATCATAGACATGTTACATGGCCATATTCGGAGTTACCATTGTGAAGCTACATATAGGTAGTGACCTATATGTAGTGCACGCGTGTAATGGTGTCCCCGCACTCACAAAGTTCAGGGAATTGGCTCTGAACAATGTGGGGGCACCTTGGCTAGTGCCAGGGTGCCCTCACACTAAGTAACTTTGCACCTAACCTTTACCAGGTAAAGGTTAGACATATAGGTGACTTATAAGTTACTTAAGTGCAGTGTAAAATGGCTGTGAAATAACGTGGACGTTATTTCACTCAGGCTGCAGTGGCAGGCCTGTGTAAGAATTGTCAGAGCTCCCTATGGGTGGCAAAAGAAATGCTGCATCCCATAGGGATCTCCTGGAACCCCAATACCCTGGGTACCTCAGTACCATATACTAGGGAATTATAAGGGTGTTCCAGTAAGCCTATGTAAATTGGTAAAAATGGTCACTAGCCTGTTAGTGACAATTTGGAAAGAAATGAGAGAGCATAACCACTGAGGTTCTGATTAGCAGAGCCTCAGTGAGACAGTTAGTCACTACACAGGTAAACACATTCAGGCACACTTATGAGCACTGGGGCCCTGGGTTACCAGGGTCCCAGTGACACATACAACTAAAACAACATATATACAGTGAAAAATGGGGGTAACATGCCAGGCAAGATGGTACTTTCCTACACTGAGTACATGAAAAAGGCCAGTAAAAACCTTCAGGCCAGCCAAGAGCTCCAGAAGCAATGGCATGATCAGAAGGCTGTTTTGGTTCAGTACCAACCAGGGCAGAAAGTGTGGGTCTTGGAGCCTGTGGCCCCAAGAGCACTCCAAGATAAATGGAGTGGACCCCACACAATTGTTGAAAAGAAGGGAGAAGTCACCTATTTAGTTGACTTAGGCACTGCCAGGAGTCCCCTTAGGGTGCTCCATGTCAACCGCCTGAAACCCTACTATGACAGGGCTGATCTCACCCTGCTCATGGCAACTGATGAGGGACAGGAAGAAGACAGTGATCCTCTACCTGATCTCTTCTCTTCCACAGAACAAGATGCTCTTGTGGAAGGTGTAGTTTTGGCTGATTGTCTTACTGCTGAGCAAAAAGACAATTGCATAAATCTCCTAGATCAATTCTCTGAACTCTTCTCTACTGTGCCAGGTACCACTTCTTGGTGTGAGCACACTATAGATACTGGAGACAGCTTGCCTGTCAAAAGTAAAATCTATAGGCAGCCTGACCATGTCAGGGACTGCATAAAGCAAGAGGTCCAGAAAATGTTAGAACTAGGAGTGGTTGAGCACTCTGACAGTCCATGGGCTTCTCCTGTGGTACTGGTACCAAAACCCCATTCCAAAGATGGAAAGAAGGAAATGCGGTTTTGTGTAGACTATAGAGGTCTCAACTTGGTAACCAAAACTGATGCTCACCCTATACCCAGGGCAGATGAGCTCATAGATACACTGGCATCTGCCAAGTATCTAAGCACTTTTGATTTGACTGCAGGGTATTGGCAGATCAAATTGTCAGAAGATGCTAAACCTAAGACTGCATTTTCAACCATTGGAGGACATTACCAGTTTACTGTAATGCCTTTTGGTTTGAAAAATGCACCTGCCACTTTTCAGTGGTTGGTGAACACAGTCCTGCAAGGGCTGGAAGCTTTCAGTGCAGCATATTTGGACGATATAGCTGTCTTTAGCTCCAGCTGGGATGATCACCTGGTCCACCTATGGAAAGTTTTGGAGGCCCTGCAAAAGGCAGGCCTCACTATCAAGGCTTCAAAGTGCCAGATAGGGCAGGGTAAGGTGGTTTATCTGGGACACCTTGTTGGTGGGGAACAGATTGCACCACTACAGGGGAAAATCCAAACAATTATTGATTGGGTTCCCCCTACTACACAGACTCAGGTGAGAGCCTTCCTAGGCCTCACTGGGTATTACAGGAGGTTCATTAAGAACTATGGCTCCATTGCAGCCCCTCTTAATGACCTCACTTCCAAAAAGATGCCTAAAAAGGTATTATGGACAGCAAACTGTCAGAAAGCTTTTGAGGAGCTGAAGCAGGCCATGTGCTCTGCACCTGTCCTGAAAAGCCCTTGTTACTCTAAAAAATTCTATGTCCAAACTGATGCATCTGAATTAGGAGTAGGGGCAGTCCTATCACAACTTAATTCTGAGGGCCAGGATCAACCTGTTGCTTTTATTAGTAGGAGGTTGACCCCTAGAGAAAAGCGTTGGTCTGCCATTGAGAGGGAGGCCTTTGCTGTGGTCTGGGCTCTGAAGAAGTTGAGGCCATACCTGTTTGGCACTCACTTCATTGTTCAGACAGACCACAAACCTCTACTTTGGCTAAAACAAATGAAAGGTGAAAATCCTAAATTGTTGAGGTGGTCCATATCCCTACAGGGAATGGACTATACAGTGGAACATAGACCTGGGAGTAGCCACTCCAATGCAGATGGACTCTCCAGATATTTCCACTTAGACAATGAAGACTCATCAGCTCATGGCTAGTCTTATTGTCCTTCGTTTGGGGGGGGGGTTGTGTAGGAAAGTACCATCTTGCCTGGCATGTTACCCCCATCTTTCACTGTATATATGTTGTTTTAGTTGTATGTGTCACTGGGACCCTGGTAACCCAGGGCCCCAGTGCTCATAAGTGTGCCTGAATGTGTTACCTCTGTAGTGACTAACTGTCTCACTGAGGATCTGCTAATCAGAACCTCAGTTGTTATGCTCTCTCATTTCTTTCCAAATTGTCACTAACAGGCTAGTGACCATTTTACCAATTTACATTACAGAAGAAAATGATGCTAATAATTTCCAAGTTCTTAAGAATGCACTCCTGGATGGTTATGGCTTAACCACTGAACAATACAGGATAAAGTTCAGAGAGACCAAAAAGGAGTCTTCACAAGACTGGGTTGATTTCATTGACCATTCAGTGGAGGCCTTGGAGGGGTGGTTACATGGCAGTAAAGTTACTGATTATGACAGCCTGTATAACTTGATCCCGAGAGAGCATATTCTTAATAATTGTGTGTCTGATTTGTTGCACCAGTACTTGGTGGACTCTGATCTGACCTCTCCCCAAGAATTGGGAAAGAAGGCAGACAAATGGGTCAGAACAAGGGTGAACAGAAAAGTTCATACAGTGGGTGACAAAGAGAACAATAAGAAGAAAGATGGTGAAAAATCTCAAGATAAGCATGGGGATAAGGGTAAAACCAAAGATCCCACTTCTAATCTTAAACACTCTTCAGGGGGTGGGGATAAAACAAATTCTTCCTCTTCTTCTCAACCTACACAATTTAAAAAGCCTTGGTGCTTTGTGTGTAAAAACAGAGGCCATAGGCCAGGGGATAAGTCCTGTCCAGGTAAACCCCCTGAGCCTACCACCACTAATACATCAAGCTCTAGTGCCCCTAGCAGTAGTGGTACTAGTGGTGGGACTGCTGGCAACAGTCAACTTAAGGGTGTAGTTGGGTTCACTTATGGGTCCATAGTAGAAACTTGGGTAGTCAGTCCCAAGACAGCTTCTGTCACACCTAGTGGCATTGGCCTTGCCACACTGGCTGCTTGTCCCCTTACAATGGATAAGTACAGGCAGACAGTTTCAATAAATGGTGTTGAGGCCTTAGCCTACAGGGACACAGGTGCCAGTATCACTTTGGTGACTGAAAACCTAGTGCATCCTGAACAACACATCATTGGACAACAGTATAAGATTATTGATGTCCATAACTCCACTAAGTTTCTTCCCTTAGCTATAATTCAGTTTAGTTGGGGTGGAGTTACTGGCCCTAAGCAGGTGGTGGTATCACCTAGCTTACCTGTAGACTGTCTCTTAGGTAATGACCTAGAGGCCTCAGGTTGGGCTGATATAGAGTTTTATGCCCATGCAGCCATGCTGGGCATCCCTGAGGAATTGTTCCCTCTCATTTCTACTGAAATGAAAAAGCAAAGGAGAGAAGGTCTGAAAACTCAGGATCCCTCTCCATCAACAGGTAAAAAGGGTATCACAGTATTCCCTAACCACCCTACCATTCAGGATACCATTCCTGTGGTGGGAGAAACCTCTCCTAGGGTGGCACCTGTTCCAAGGGAATCATCAGCTGGCAAAGCTGGACTCCCTGAGGTAGAAGTACCTCTCTGTGGGATAACTAACATTGGTGAGAAAAAGAGCACCATTTTAGTTAACATGGAGCATCCCTCCAACCCTCCCAGAGAAACTTTAGTGCAGAAACCCTGCACTGCCTCACAACACTTAGGACAGCATCCCCGCCCTAGTGTGGAGCTCATAGGACAGCATCCCTGCCCTGCTCCAACTCAAGAGAAACAGCATCCCTGTTCTCTCTTCCAGCCATATGGACAAAGTGTTTGCCCAGCTATGGCTTTTCTGAGACAGCATCCCTGTCTGGCATTTCCATCACTTCAAATAGGTTCAGTGGACAATTCCCACTGCTCTAAACTAAAACTTACTGATAGAAACTCTGAAAATACATCTTCACATTGATGCTTAGCTAAAAAACTTCAAACAGGGTGGTTTACATCCCCACAAGGAAGTAAACATATAGTGGATGATAAAGGGAGTAACCAGTCTCTTGCAGAGCTACTCTCTACTTATCACCACTTAGACAATAAAGTCTCAACTGGCCAAGGTTAGCCTTATTGTCCTTCGTTTGGGGGGGTTGTGTGAGAAAGTAGCCTCTTTCTAGCGTTGTTACCCCCACTTTTGGCCTGTTTGTGAGTGTATATCAGGGTGTTTTCACTGTCTCACTGGGATCCTGCTAGCCAGGGCCCAGTGCTCATAGTGAAAACCCTATGTTTTCAGTATGTTTGTTATGTGTCACTGGGACCCTGCTAGTCAGGTCCCCAGTGCTCATAAGTTTGTGACCTATAGGTATGTGTTCCCTGTGTGATGCCTAACTGTCTCACTGAGGCTCTGCTAACCAGAACCTCAGTGGTTATGCTCTCTCTTTACAAATTGTCACTAACAGGCTAGTGACCAATTTTACCAATTTACATTGGCTTACTGGAACACCCTTATAATTCCCTAGTATATGGTACTGAGGTACCCAGGGTATTGGGGTTCCAGGAGATCCCTATGGGCTGCAGCATTTCTTTTGCCACCCATAGGGAGCTCTGACAATTCTTACACAGGCCTGCCACTGCAGCCTGAGTGAAATAACGTCCATGTTATTTCACAGCCATTTTACACTGCACTTAAGTAACTTATAAGTCACCTATATGTCTAACCTTTACCTGGTAAAGGTTGGGTGCTAAGTTACTTAGTGTGTGGGCACCCTGGCACTAGCCAAGGTGCCCCCACATTGTTCAGGGCCAATTCCCCGGACTTTGTGAGTGCGGGGACACCATTACACGCGTGCACTACATATAGGTCACTACCTATATGTAGCTTCACAATGGTAACTCCGAATATGGCCATGCAATATGTCTATGATCATGGAATTGCCCCCTCTATACCATCCTGGCATAGTTGGCACAATCCCATGATCCCAGTGGTCTGTAGCACAGACCCTGGTACTGCCAAACTGCCTTTCCCGGGGTTTCACTGCAGCTGCTGCTGCTGCCAACCCCTCAGACAGGCATCTGCCCTCCTGGGGTCCAGCCAGGCCTGGCCCAGGATGGCAGAACAAAGGACTTCCTCTGAGAGAGGGTGTTACACCCTCTCCCTTTGGAAAATGGTGTGAAGGCAGGGGAGGAGTAGCCTCCCCCAGCCTCTGGAAATGCTTTCATGGGCACATTTGGTGCCCATTTCTGCATAAGCCAGTCTACACCGGTTCAGGGACCCCTTTGCCCTGCTCTGGCGCGAAACTGGACAAAGGAAAGGGGAGTGACCACTCCCCTGACCTGCACCTCCCCTGGGAGGTGTCCAGAGCTCCTCCAGTGTGCTCCAGACCTCTGCCATCTTGGAAACAGAGGTGCTGCTGGCACACTGGACTGCTCTGAGTGGCCAGTGCCATCAGGTGACGTCAGAGACTCGTTCTAATAGGCTCCTTCAGGTGTTGCTAGCCTATCCTCTCTCCAAGGTAGCCAAACCCTCTTTTCTGGCTATTTAGGGTCTCTGTCTCTTGGGATTCCTTAGATAACGAATGCAAGAGCTCATCCGAGTTCCTCTGCATCTCTCTCTTCACCTTCTGCCAAGGAATCGACTGCTGACCGCGCTGGAAGCCTGCAAAACTGCAACATAGTAGCAAAGACGACTACTGCAACTCTGTAACGCTGATCCTGCCGCCTTCTCGACTGTTTTCCTGGTGGTGCATGCTGTGGGGGTAGTCTGCCTCCTCTCTGCACTAGAAGCTCCAAAGAAATCTCCCGTGGGTCGACGGAATCGTCCCCCTGCAACCGCAGGCACCAAAGAACTGCATCACCGGTACCTTGGGTCTCCTCTCAGCACAACGAGCGAGGTCCCTTGAATCCAGCAACTCTGTCCAAGAGACTCCCACAGTCCAGTGACTCTTCAGTCCAAGTTTGGTGGAGGTAAGTTCTTGCCTCCCCACGCCAGACTGCATTTCTGGGAACCGCGACTTTTGCAGCTACTCCGGCCTCCGTGCACTTCCGGCGGAAATCCTTTGTGCACAGTCCAGCATGGGTCCATGGCACTCTAACCTGCATTGCACGACCTCCTAAGTTGTTCTCCGGCGACTTGGGACTCCTTTGTGCGACTTCGGGGGAGCACCGTTTCACGCATCATCGTAGTGCCTGTTTCTGGCACTTCTGCGGGTGCTGCCTGCCGCTGAGAAGACTCCTTGTCTTGGGCGACGCCCCGCCTCTCCCCTGACGCAATTTGCGATATCCTGGTCCCTCCTGGGCCACAGCAGCATCCAAAAACACTA
The DNA here is from genome assembly GCF_031143425.1 of Pleurodeles waltl. Classification (NCBI taxonomy): domain Eukaryota; kingdom Metazoa; phylum Chordata; class Amphibia; order Caudata; family Salamandridae; genus Pleurodeles; species Pleurodeles waltl. The sequence goes on from NC_090446.1 coordinate 526,025,794, forward strand.
ACCGCACAATTTGCAGCTAGCAAGGCTTGTTGGCGGTCTTTCGGCGGGAAAACACTTCTGCACGACTCTGCACGGTGTGAGGGATCAGTCCTCCAAAAGGGAAGTCTCTAGCCCTTGTCGTTCTTGCAGAAACCTACGCTTCTACTGTCCAGTAGCAGCATCTTTGCACCCACAGCTGGCATTTCCTGGGCATCTGCCCATGTCCGACTTGCTTGTGACTTTTGGACTTGGTCCCCTTGTTCCACAGGTACCCTCGACTGGAAATCCATCGTTGTTGCATTGCTGGTTTGTGTCTTTCCTGCAGAATTCCCCTATCACGACTTCTATGTCCTTTGGGGAACTTTAGTGCACTTTGCACTCACTTTTCAGGGTCTTGGGGTGGGCTATTTTTCTAACCCTTACTATTTTCTAATAGTCCCAGCGACCCTCTACAAGGTCACATAGGTTTGGGGTCCATTCGTGGTTCGTATTCCACTTTTGGAGTATATGGTTTGTGTTGCCCCTATCCCTATGTGCCTCCATTGCATCCTATTGTAACTAAACATTGTTTGCACTGTTTTCTAATACTATTACTGCATATTTTGGTATTGTGTACATATATCTTGTGTATATTTGCTATCCTCATACTGAGGGTACTCACTGAGATACTTTTGGCATATTGTCATAAAAATAAAGTACCTTTATTTTTAGTATATCTGTGTATTGTGTTTTCTTATGATATTGTGCATATGACACTAAGTGGTACTGTAGGAGCTTCACTCGTCTCCTAGTTCAGCCTAAGCTGCTCTGCTAAGCTACCATTATCTATCAGCCTATGCTGCTAGACACCCTATACACTAATAAGGGATAACTGGGCCTGGTGCAAGGTGCAAGTACCCCTAGGTACTCACTACAAGCCAGTCCAGCCTCCTACAATCTGCCCATCTCCGACTTGCTTGTGACTTTTGGACTTGGTCCCCTTGTTCCACAGGTACCCTCGTTTGGAAATCCATCGTTGTTGCATTGCTGATTTGTGTCTTTCCTGCAGAATTCCCCTATCACAACTTCTATGTCCTTTGGGGAACTTTAGTGCACTTTACACTCACTTTTCAGGGTCTTGGGGTGGGCTATTTTTCTAACCCTAACTGTTTTCTTACAGTCCCAGCGACCCTCTACAAGGTCACATAGGTTTGGGGTCCATTCGTGGTTCGCATTCCACTTTTGGAGTATATGGTTTGTGTTGCCCCTATCCCTATGTGTCCCCATTGCATCCTATTGTAAGTATACATTGTTTGCACTGTTTTCTAATACTATACTGCATATTTTTGGTATTGTGTACATATATCTTGTGTATATTTGCTATCCTCATACTGAGGGTACTCACTGAGATACTTTTGGCATATTGTCATAAAAATAAAGTACCTTTATTTTTAGTATATCTGTGTATTGTGTTTTCTTATGATATTGTGCATATGACACTAGTGGTACTGTAGGAGCTTCACTCGTCTCCTAGTTCAGCCTAAGCTGCTCTGCTAAGCTACCATTATCTATCAGCCTAAGCTGCTAGACACCCTATACACTAATAAGGGATAACTGGGCCTGGTGCAAGGTGTAAGTACCCCTTGGTACTCACTACAAGCCAGTCCAGCCTCCTACATTGGTTGTGCAGTGGTGGAATAAGTGCTCTGTAACTACTTACCACTTTTGTCATTGTACTTTTCATAAGAGAAAAATATACAAAACAAGTTCAGTGTATGTACACCTAACCAAAAAGTTTTGCATGTCTTTTCTCACTTCTTTTCTAAAGTGCTGAAAAGTACTTCTAAACTTTTAAAAAGTTCTTAAAAAGTTTAAAAAGTTTTTTTCTGTCTTTCTAAAAGTTCTGACAAACTTTTTTTTCCTTTTTCTGTCACTAAAACACTTTCTAAAATGTCTGGCACAGGCCAAACTGTTGATCTGTCCAAACTTGCTTATGATCACCTTAGCTGGAAAGGAGCAAGGAGTCTCTGCATAGAAAGAGGTTTAAGTGTAGGGAAGAATCCCCCCCGGGAGAACTATTGGTTAACATGCTTATAGAACAGGATAAGGCCAGAGGTGCCCCATCTGTTGAAAAAGTAGCTAATGGTTCACAATCTGATCCAGGGACACCCCTAGAAAAAGATTCAGGAAAGAAACTTCCTAGCCTGCCCATTGCAAGACAGCCTAGCATAGTTGGTACTGATGTAGAGGCACACCATACTGATAGTGTTGTCTCACATCATAGCAAGAGTATTCCTTCACATCATAGTAGAAGTGATGTTTCTGTTAACCAAGCTGTTAGGATGCCCTCTGTAAGGGATGGGTCTCCTTCTGTACATTCTCACCATACTTCTGTTTCCAGGAATGTCCCACCCACCCACCCTGATGACAGATTGTTAGAAAGGGAGCTCAATAGATTGAGAGTGGAACAAAAAAGACTGAAGCTCAAGAAGCAACAGCTGGATTTGGATAGACAGTCCTTAGAAGTGGAAAGGGAAAGACAGAAATTGGGTTTAGAAACCCATGGTGGCAGCAGCAGTATTCCCCATAGTCATCCTGCAAAAGAGCGTGATTCTAGGAATCTGCACAAGATAGTTCCCCCTTATAAGGAGGGGGATGACATTAACAAGTGGTTTGCTGCACTTGAGTGGGCCTGTGTTGTACAGGATGTCCCTCAAAGGCAGTGGGCTGCTATCCTATGGCTATCATTTAGAGGAAAGGGTAGGGATAGGCTCCTTACTGTGAAAGAAAGTGATGCCAATAATTTTACAGTTCTTAAGAATGCACTCCTGGATGGTTATGGCTTAACCACTGAACAATACAGGATGAAGTTCAGAGAGACCAAAAAGGAGTCTTCACAAGACTGGGTTGATTTCATTGACCATTCAGTGAAGGCCTTGGAGGGGTGGTTACATGGCAGTAAAGTTACTGATTATGAAAGCCTGTATAACTTGATCCTGAGAGAGCATATTCTTAATAATTGTGTGTCTGATTTGTTGCACCAGTACTTGGTGGACTCTGATCTGACCTCTCCCCAAGAATTGGGAAAGAAGGCAGACAAATGGGTCAGAACAAGGGTGAACAGAAAAGTTCATACAGGGGGTGACAAAGATGGCAATAAGAAGAAGGAAGGTAAGTCTTCTGACAAGGGTGGGGACAAATCTAAAAATGAGTCTTCATCAGGCCCACAAAAACACTCTGGTGGGGGTGGTGGGCCCAAATCCTCTTCAAATCAAAACAAAGAAAAGAAACCATGGTGCTATTTATGTAAAATAAAAGGCCATTGGACAACAGATCCCAGTTGTCCAAAGAAAAGCACCAAGCCTCCCACCACCACAACCCCTACTGCAACCTCTAGTGCCCCTAGTAATAGCAGTGGTGGTGGGAGCAAACCTACTAATAGCCAATCCAAGGGAGTAGCTGGGCTCACTTTTGGTAACTTAGTTGGGGTTGGTCTGATTAAGGAGACCACAGAGGCTGTGTTAGTCTCTGAGGAGGCAATTGATTTAGCCACCTTAGTTGCTTGTCCCCTTAACATGGATAAGTACAAGCAACTACCCCTAATAAATGGTGTTGAGGTTCAGGCCTACAGGGACACTGGTGCCAGTGTTACTATGGTAATAGAGAAACTGGTCCACCCTGAACAACACCTACTTGGTCACCAGTACCAAGTAACCGATGCTCACAACAACACACTTAGCCACCCCATGGCTGTTGTAAATCTCAACTGGGGGGGGTTACTGGTCCAAAGAAAGATGTGGTTGCCTCAGATTTACCTGTAGACTGTCTACTTGGAAATGATTTGGAGACATCAGCTTGGTCAGATGTGGAGTTGGAGGCCCATACAGCAATGCTGGGCATTCCAGGGCATATTTTTGCTTTGACAAGGGCTCAGGCCAAAAAGCAAAAAGGACAGGGTGACTTGGATCGGGGAACAATGGACCAAGTGCTCCCTAAATCTAGGGCTAGTAGAAGTAAAGCACTACCTACTATCCCGCCCTCTACAGTGGATTCTACTTCTGAGGAAGAAGAATTTCCACCCTGTGCAGAACCTACACCAGAGGAGCTGGAAGCAGACACTGCTGAGCTTTTGGGTGAAGGGGGGCCTGCCAGGGAGGAGCTGAGTGTGGCATAGCAGACCTGTCCCACACTAGAGGGTCTAAGACAGCAAGCTGTCAAACAAGCAAAGGGGGATGTCAGTGACTCTCACAGAGGTTACTGGGAGGACAACCTCTTGTACACTGAAGCAAGGGATCCTAAACCTGGAACTGCCAGGAGGTTAGTGATTCCTCAGGAGTACAGAAAGTTCCTCCTAACTCTAGCCCACGACATTCCCTTAGCTGGACATTTGGGGCAAATGAAAACTTGGGACAGGCTTGTTCCCTTGTTTCATTGGCCTAGAATGACAGAGGACACAAAAAAAAATTGTAAGTCCTGTGAAACCTGTCAAGCCAGTGGCAAGACAGGAGGCACTCCAAAGGCACCCCTTATTCCACTGCCTGTGGTTGGGGTTCCCTTTGAAAGGGTAGGGATTGACATAGTTGGCCCCCTTGACCCTCCTACTGCTTCAGGCAATAGGTTTATCTTGGTGGTAGTGGACCATGCCACCAGATATCCTGAAGCAATTTCTCTAAGGACCACTACAGCACCTGCAGTGGCAAAAGCCCTCCTGGGAATATTTTCCAGGGTGGGCTTCCCAAAAGAGGTGGTATCAGACAGGGGAAGCAATTTCATGTCTGCTTACTTAAAGGCCATGTGGAAGGAGTGTGGTGTGACATACAAGCTCACTACACCCTATCATCCACAAACAAATGGACTGGTGGAGAGATTTAACAAAACTCTCAAAGGCATGATTATGGGACTCCCTGAAAAACTCCGCAGGAGATGGGATATCCTTTTACCATGCCTCCTTTTTGCTTACAGGGAGGTACCCCAGAAAGGAGTGGGCTTCAGCCCCTTTGAACTCCTCTTTGGACACCCTGTGAGAGGTCCTCTAACACTTGTGAAGGAGGGTTGGGAACAACCTTTAAAAGCTCCAAAGCAAGACATAGTGGACTATGTACTTGGCCTCAGATCAAGGATGGCTGAGTACATGAAAAAGGCCAGTAAAAACCTTCAGGCCAGCCAAGAGCTCCAAAAGCAATGGCATGACCAGAAGGCTGTTTTGTTTCAGTACCAACCAGGGCAGAAAGTGTGGGTCTTGGAGCCTGTGGCACCAAGAGCACTCCAAGATAAATGGAGTGGACCCCACACAATTGTTGAGAAAAAGGGTGAAGTCACCTACTTAGTTGACTTAGGCACTGCCAGGAGTCCCCTTAGGGTGCTCCATGTCAATCGCCTGAAACCCTACTATGACAGGGCTGATCTCACCCTGCTCATGGCAACTGATGAGGGACAGGAAGAAGAGAGTGACCCTCTCCCTGATCTCTTCTCTTCCACAGAACAAGATGCTCTAGTGGAAGGTGTAGTTTTGGCAGATTGTCTTACTGCTGAGCAGAGAGACCATTGCATAAATCTCCTGGGTCAGTTTTCTGAACTCTTCTCTACTGTGCCAGGTACCACTTCTTGGTGTGAGCACACTATAGATACTGGAGACAGCTTGCCTGTCAAAAGTAAAATCTATAGGCAGCCTGACCATGTCAGAGACTGCATAAAGCAAGAGGTGCAGAAAATGTTAGAACTAGGAATGGTTGAGCACTCTGAAAGTCCATGGGCTTCTCCTGTGGTACTTGTACCAAAACCTCATTCCAAGGATGGAAAGAAGGAAATGCGGTTTTGTGTAGACTACAGAGGTCTCAACCAGGTAACCAAAACTGATCCTCACCCTATACCCAGGGCAGATGAGCTCATAGATACACTGGCATCTGCCAAGTATCTAAGCACTTTTGACTTGACTGCAGGGTATTGGCAGATCAAATTATGAGAAGATGCAAAAGCAAAAACTGCATTTTCAACCATTGGAGGCCATTACCAATTCACAGTAATGCCTTTTGGATTGAAAAATGCACCTGCCACTTTTCAGAGGTTGGTGAATACAGTCCTGCAAGGGCTGGAAGCTTTTAGTGCAGCATATCTGGACGATATAGCTGTCTTTAGCTCCAGTTGGGATGATCACCTGGACCACCTATGGAAAGTTTTGGAGGCCCTGCAAAAGGCAGGCCTCACTATCAAGGCTTCAAAGTGCCAGATAGGGCAGGGGAAGGTGGTTTATCTGGGACACCTGGTTGGTGGAGACCAGATTGCACCACTTCAGGGGAAAATCCAAACTATTATAGATTGGGTTCCCCCTACTACTCAGACCCAGGTGAGAGCCTTTTTAGGCCTCAATGGGTATTACAGGAGGTTCATTAAGAACGATGGCTCCATTGCAGCCCCTCTTAATGACCTCACATCCAAGAAAATGCCTAAGAAGGTATTGTGGACAGCTAGCTGTCAGAAAGCTTTTGAGGAGCTGAAGCAGGCCATGTGCTCTGCACCTGTCCTGAAAAGCCCTTGTTACTCTAAAAAATTCTATGTCCAAACTGATGCATCTGAAATAGGAGTAGGGGCAGTCCTATCACAACTTAATTCTGAGGGCCAGGATCAACCTGTTGCTTTTATTAGTAGGAGGTTGACCCCTAGAGAAAAGCGTTGGTCTGCCATTGAGAGGGAGGCCTTTGCTGTGGTCTGGGCACTGAAGAAGTTGAGGCCATACCTGTTTGGCACTCACTTCATTGTTCAGACAGACCACAAACCTCTACTTTGGCTAAAACAAATGAAAGGTGAAAATCCTAAATTGTTGAGGTGGTCTATATCCCTACAGGGAATGGACTATACAGTGGAACATAGACCTGGGAGTACCCACTCCAATGCAGATGGACTCTCCAGATATTTCCACTTAGACAATGAAGACTCATCAGGTCATGACTAGTCTTATTGTCCTTCGTTTGGGGTGGGGTTGTGTAGGAAAGTACCATCTTGCCTGGCATGTTACCCCCAATTTTCACTGTATATATGTTGTTTTAGTTGTATGTGTCACTGGGACCCTGCCAGACAGGGCCCCAGTGCTCATAAGTGTGCCTGAAAGTGTTACCTGTGTTATGACTAACTGTCTCACTGAGGCTCTGCTAATCAGAACCTCAGTGGTGATGCTCTCTCATTTCTTTCAAATTGTCACTAACAGGCTAGTGACCAATTTTACCAATTTACATTGGCTTACTGGAACACCCTTATAATTCCCTTGTATATGGTACTGAGGTACCCAGGGTATTGGGGTTCCAGGAGATCCCTATGGCTGCAGCATTTCTTTTACCACCCATAGGGAGCTCTGACAATTCTTACACAGGCCTGCCACTGCAGCCTGAGTGAAATAACATCCACGTTATTTCACAGCCATTTTACACTGCACTTAAGTAACTTATAAGTCACCTATATGTCTAACCTTTACCTGGTAAAGGTTCGGTGCTAAGTTACTTAGTGTGTGGGCACCCTGGCACTAGCCAAGGTGCCCCCACATTGTTCAGGGCCAATTCCCCGGACTTTGTGAGTGTGAGGACACCATTACACGCGTGCACTACATATAGGTCACTACCTATATGTAGCTTCACAATGGTAACTCCGAATATGGCCATGTAATATGTCTATGATCATGGAATTGCCCCCTCTATGCTATCCTGGCATTGTTGGTGCAATCCCATGATCCCACGGGTCTCTAGCACCGACCCTGGAACTGCCAAACTGCCTTTCCCGGGGTTTCACTGCAGCTGCTGCTGCTGCCAACCCCTCAGACAGGCATCTGCACTCCTGGGGTCCAGCCAGGCCTGGCCCAGGATGGCAGAACAAAGGATTTCCTCTGAGAGAGGGTGTTACACCCTCTCCCTTTGGAAAATGGTGTGAAGGCAGGGGAGGAGTAGCCTCCCCCAGCCTCTGGAAATGCTTTCATGGGCACATTTGGTGCCCATTTCTGCATAAGCCAGTCTACACCGGTTCAGGGACCCCTTAGCCCTGCTCTGGCGTGAAACTGGACAAAGAAAAGGGGAGTGACCACTCCCCTGACCTGTACCTCCCCTGGGAGGTGCCCAGAGCTCCTCCAGTGTGCTCCAGACCTCTGCCATCTTGGAAACAGAGGTGCTGCTGGCACACTGGACTGCTCTGAGTGGCCAGTGCCACCAGGTGACGTCAGAGACTCCTTGTGATAGGCTCCTTCAGGTGTTGCTAGCCTATCCTCTCTCCGAGGTAGCCAAACCCTCTTTTCTGGCTATTTAGGGTCTCTGTCTCTTGAGATTCCTTAGATAACGAATGCAAGAGCTCATCCGAGTTCCTATGCATCTCTCTCTTCACCTTCTGCCAAGGAATCGACTGCTGACCGCGCTGAAAGCCTGCAAAACTGCAACATAGTAGCTAAGACGACTACTGCAACTCTGTAACGCTGACCCTGCCGCCTTCTCGACTGTTTTCCTGGTGGTGCATGCTGAGGAAGTAGTCTGCCTCCTCTCTGCACTAGAAGCTCCGAAGAAATCTCCCGTGGGTCGACGGAATCGTCCCCCTGCAACCGCAGGCACCAAAAAGCTGCATTACTGGTCCCTTGGGTCTCCTCTCAGCACGACGAGCGAGGTCCCTCGAATCCAGCAACTCTGTCCAACTGACTCCCACAGTCCAGTGACTCTTCAGTCCAAGTTTGGTGGAGGTAAGTCCTTGCCTCACCTCGCTAGACTGCATTGCTGGGAACCGCGACTTTTGCAGCTACTACGGCCCCTGTGCACTTCTGGCGGAAATCCTTTGTGCACAGCCAAGCCTGGGTCCACTGCACTCTAACCTGCATTGCACGACTTTCTAAGTTGGTCTCCGGCGACATGGGACTCCTTTGTGCGACTTCGGGTGAGCACCGTTTCACGCATCCTCGTAGTGCCTGTTTCTGGCACTTCTCCAGGTGCTACCTGCTGCTAAGAGGGCTTCTTGTCTTGCTCGATGTCCCCTCTACCGCCTGGTCCAAGTTGCGACCTCCTGGTCCCTCCTGGGCTACAGCAGCATCCAAAAACGCTAACCGCACGATTTGCAGCTAGCAAGGCTTGTTGGCGTTCTTTTGGCGGGAAAACACTTCCGCACGACTCTCCACGGCAAGCGGGATCCGTCCACCAAAGGGGAAGTCTCTAGCCCTTTTCGTTCCTGCAGAAACCTCAGCTTCTTCTGTCCAGTAGAAGCTTCTTTGCACCCGCAGCTGGCATTTCCTGGGCATCTGCCCATCTCCGACTTGCTTGTGACTTTTGGACTTGGTCCCCTTGTTCCACAGGTACCCTCGACTGGAAATCCATTGCTGTTGCATTGTTGGTTTGTGTCTTTCCTGCCTTATTCCCCTATCACGACTTCTTTGTCCTTTGGGGAACTTTAGTGCACTTTGCACTCACTTTTCAGGGTCTTGGGGTGGGCTATTTTTCTAACCCTCACTATTTTCTAATAGTCCCAGCGACCCTCTACAAGGTCACATAGGTTTGGGGTCCATTCGTGGTTCGCATTCCACATTTGGAGTATATGGTTTGTGATGCCCCAATCCCTATGTGTCCCCATTGCATCCTATTGTAACTATACATTGTTTGCACTGTTTTCTAAGACTATACTGCATATTTCTGGTATGGTGTATATATGTCTTGTGTATATTTCCTATCCTCTCACTGAGGGTACACTCTGAGATACTTTGGCATATTGTCATAAAAATAAAGTACCTTTATTTTTAGTATAACTGTGTATCGTGTTTTCTTATGATATTGTGCATATGACACTAAGTGGTACTGTAGGAGCTTCACTTGCCTCCTAGTTCAGCCTAAGCTGCTCTGCTAAGCTACCATTATCTATCAGCCTAAGCTGCTAGACACCCTGTACACTAATAAGGGATAACTGGGCCTGGTGCAAGGTGCAAGTACCCCTTGGTACTCACTACAAGCCAGTCCAGCCTCCTACAATCACCGGTCCCCTGGGTCTCCTCTCAGCACGATGAGCGAGGTCCCTTGAATCCAGCAACTGTGTCCAAGTGACTCCCACAGTCCAGTGACTCTTCAGTCCAAGTTTGGTGGAGGTAAGTCCTTGCCTCCCCTCACCAGACTGCATTGCTGGGAACCGTGTCTTTTACAGCTACTCCGGCCTCTGTGCACTTCCGGCGGAAATCCTTTGTGCACAGCCAAGCCTGGGTCCACGGCACTCTAACCTGCATTGCACGACTTCCTAAGTTGTCCTCCGGCGACGTGGGACTCCTTTGTGCGACTTCGGGTGAGCACCGTTTCACTCCACTTTGTAGTGCCTGTTCCGGCACTTCTGCGGGTGCTGCCTGCTTTTGAGAGGGCTCCTTGTCTTGCTCGACGCCCTCTCTGTCCCCAGACACAATTGGCGACATCCTGGTCCCTCCTGGGCCACAGCAGCATCCAAAAACCCTAACCGCACGATTTGCAGCTAGCAAGGCTTGTTGGTGGTCTTTCTTCAGGAAAACACTTCTGCACGACTCTCCACGGCGTGAGGGATCGTTCCTCCAAAGGGGAAGTTCCTAGCCTTTGTTGTTCCTGCAGAATCTTCAGCTTCTACTGTCCAGTAGCAGCTTCTTTGCACCCACAGCTGGCATTTCCTGGGCATCTGCCCATCTCCGACTTGCTTGTGACTTTTGGACTTGGTCCCCTTGTTCCACAGGTACCCTCGTTTGGAAATCCATCGTTGTTGCATTGCTGATTTGTGTCTTTCCTGCAGAATTCCCCTATCACGACTTCTATGTCCTTTGGGGAACTTTAGTGCACTTTGCACTCACTTTTCAGGGTCTTGGGGTGGGCTATTTTTCTAACCCTAACTGTTTTCTTTCAGTCCCAGCGACCCTCTACAAGTTCACATAGGTTTGGGGTCCATTCGTGGTTCGCATTCCACTTTTGGAGTATATGATTTGTGTTGCCCCTATCCCTATGTGTCCCATTGCATCCTATTGTAACTATACATTGTTTGCACTGTTTTCTAATACTATACTGCATATTTTTGGTATTGTGTACATATATTTTGTGTATATTTGCTATGCTCATACTGAGGGTACTCACTGAGATACTTTTGGCATATTGTCATAAAAATAAAGTACCTTTATTTTTAGTATATCTGTGTATTGTGTTTTCTTATGATATTGTGCATATGACACTAGTGGTACTGTAGGAGCTTCACTCGTCTCCTAGTTCAGCCTAAGCTGCTCTGCTAAGCTACCATTATCTATCAGCCTAAGCTGCTAGACACCCTATACACTAATACGGGATAACTGGGCCTGGTGCAAGGTGTAAGTACCCCTTGGTACTCACTACAAGCCAGTCCAGCCTCCTACACCTATACACTAATAAGGGATAACTGGGCCTGGTGCAAGGTGTAAGTACCCCTAGGTACTCACTACAAGCCAGTCCAGCCTCCTACACTTTGCAAATGCTTGTTGGGTTTGTAAGCAGTTACATCACTCTTACTGTGAGGTGATTGCACAAGACCTTTCTTAGTAGTGTTATCAAAGTCAAATGGTAATTATGGGTACTAGGATAAACATAAATGTCACTGTTTAGAAGTCACTGGTAAAGGGGTGTCAACAACCACTGATGTTGCTTTTTGTGATGATGCATGTCTATGACACCTCTTCAAAGTTAAAGTGTCTCTAGAAAGACTGTTGAACGCCACATTCCTTATAGTGCGTGTAGGAGGCTGGCCTGGCTTGTAGTGGGTACCAGAGGTACTTACACCTTGTGCCAGGTCCAGTTATCCCTTATTAGTGTAGAAGAGGTGTTTCTAGCAGCTTAGGCTGATAGAAGGTAGCTATAGCAGAGCAGCTTAGGCTGAACTAGGAGACATGCAAAGCTCCTACTATACCTCTGGTGTCATATGCACAATATCATAAGAAAACACAATACACAGATATACTAAAAATAAAGGTACTCTATTTTTATAACAATATGCCAAAAGTATCTCAGTGAGTACCCTCAGTATGAGGATGACAAATATACACAAGATATATGTACACAATACCAAAACTCTGCAGTAATAGCAAAAGGAAGTAATGCAAGCAGTGTAAAGTTACAATAGATTGCAATAGGAGCACATAGGTATAGGGGCAACACAAACCATATACTCCAAAAGTGGAAGGCGAACCACGAATGGACCCCAAACCTAAGTGAGCTTGTAGAGGGTCGCTGGGACTGTAAGAAAACAGTGAGGGTTAGAAAAATAGCCCACCCCAAGACCCTATAAGGTAGGTGTAAAGTGTACCTACAACCCCCAGAGAGCACAGAAGTCATGATAGGGGGATTCTGCAAGGAAAACCAACACCAGCAATGCAACAACAGAGGATTTCCGGACCTGAGTACCTGTAAGACAAGGGGACCAAGTCCAAGAGTCGCGGCAGTGTTGAGAGTGGCCAGGAGCCCAGGAAATGCCAGCTGAGGGTGCAAGGAAGCTGCCACCGGATGGAAGAAGCTTGGTGTTTTGCAAGAACGAAGAGGACTAGGAACTTTCCCTTTGGAGGATGGATGTCTCACGTTGCGAAGAAGCTTGCAGAAGTGTTCCCACGCAGAAAGACCGCAAACAAGCCTTGCTAGCTGCAAGGGTCGCGGTTAGGGTTTTTGGATGCTGCTGTGGCCCAGGAGGGACCAGGATGTCGCCACTTGGATGAGGAGACAGAGGGTGCACCCAGCAAGTCAGGGAGCCCTCACAGAAGCAGGCAGCACCCACAGAAGTACCAGATCAGGCACTTAGGAGAGGAGTGAACCGGAGTCCACCCGAAGTCAGAAAAGGGAGTCCCACAACACCGGAGGACAACTCAGAAGGTTGTGCACTACAGGTTAGAGTGTCGGGGACCCAGGCTTGGTTGTGCACGAAGGAAATCCTGGAAGAGTGCACAGGAGCCGGAGCAGCTGCAAATCACGCTCTGCCCAGCAATGCAGTCCAGCGTGGGGAGGCAAGGACTTACGTCCACCAAACTTGGACTGAAGAGTCACTGGACTGTGGGAGTCACTTGGACAGAGTTGCTGAGTTCCAGGGGCCACGCTCGTTGTCCTGAGAGGGGACCCAGAGGACTGGTGATGCAGTCTTTTGTTGCCTGCGATTGCAGGGGGAAGATTCCGTCGACCCACTGGAGATTTCTTCAGAGCTCCTGGTGCATGAACGAGGCAGGCTTACCCCCAGAGCATGCATCACCAGGAAACAGGCGAGAAAGCCGGCAGGATGAAGCGATACAAGGTTGCAGTAGTCGTCTTTGCTACTTTGTTGCAGTTTTGCAGGTTTCCTGAGCAGTCAGCGGTCGATCCTTTGGCAGAAGGTGAAGAGGGAGATGCAGAGGAACTCTGGTTAGCTCTTGCATTCGGTATCTGAAGAATTCCCCAAAGCAGAGACCCTAAATAGCCAGAAAATGAGGTTTGGCTACCTAGGAAGGAGGATAGGCTAGTAAGAAAGGTAGGAGCCTATCAGAAGGTGTCTCTGATGTCACCTGATGGCACTGGCCACTCAGAGCAGTCCAGTGTGCCAGCAACACCTCTGTTTCCAAGATGGCAGAGGTCTGGGGCACACTGGAGGAGCTCTGGGCACCTCCCCTGGGAGGTGCAGGTCAGGGGAGTGGTCACTCCCCTTTCCTTTGTCTAGTTTCGCGCCAGAGCAGGGCTGGGGGATCCCTGAACCGGTGTAGACTGGCTTATGCAGAGATGGGCACCCTTTGTGCCCATCAAAGCATTTCCAGAGGCTGGGGGAGGCTACTCCTCCCCAGCCCTGACACCTTTTTCCAAAGGGAGAGGGTGTAACACCCTCTCTCTGAGGAAGTCCTTTGTTCTGCCTTCCTGGACCAAGCCTGGCTGGACCCCAGGAGGGCAGAAACCTGTCTGAGGGGTTGGCAGCAGCAGCAGCTGCAGTGAACCCCCGGGAAATGCAGTTTGGCAGTACCTGGGTCTGTGCTAGAGACTCGGGGGATCATGGAATTGTCTCCCCAATGCCAGAATGGCATTAGGGTGACAATTCCATGATCTTAGACATGTTACATGGCCATGTTCGGAGTTACCATTGTGACGCTATACATAGGTGTGAGAAGGTAGCCTCTTTCTAGCCTTGTTACCCCCACTTTTGGCCTGTTTGTGAGTGTATGTCAGGATGTTTGTCACTGTTTTCACTGTCTCACTGGGATCCTGATAACCAGGCCTCAGTGCTCATAGTGAAAACACTATGTTTTCAGTATGTTTGTTATGTGTCACTGGGATCCTGCTGGTCAGGACCCCAGTGCTCATAGGTTTGTGGCCTATATGTATGTGTCACTGGGACCCTGTCACACAGGGCCCCAGTGCTCATAGGTGTGCATGTATATGTTCCCTGTGTGGTGCCTAACTGTCTCACTGAGGCTCTGCTAATCAGAACCTCAGTGGTTATGCTCTCTCATTTCTTTCCAAATTGTCACTGACAGGCTAGTGACCATTTTTACCAATTTACATTGGCTTACTGGAACACCCTTATAATTCCCTAGTATATGGTACTGAGGTACCCAGGGTATTGGGGTTCCAGGAGATCCCTATGGGCTGCAGCATTTCTTTTGCCACCCATAGGGAGCTCTGACAAATCTTACACAGGCCTGCCACAGCAGCCTGAGTGAAATAACGTCCACGTTATTTCACAGCCATTTTACACTGCACTTAAGTAACTTATAAGTCACCTATATGTCTAACCTTTACCTGGTAAAGGTTAGGTGCAAAGTTACTTAGTGTGAGGGCACCCTGGCACTAGCCAAGGTGCCCCCACATTGTTCAGAGCCAATTCACTGAACTTTGTGAGTGCGGGGACACCATTACACGCGTGCACTACATATAGGTCACTACCTATATGTAGCTTCACCATGGTAACTCCGAATATGGCCATGTAACATGTCTATGATCATGGAATTGCCCCCTCTATGCCATCCTGGCATTGTTGGTACAATTCCATGATCCCAGTGGTCTGTAGCACAGACCCTGGTACTGCCAGACTGCCCTTCCTGGGGTTTCTCTGCAGCTGCTGCTGCTGCCAACCCCTCAGACAGGCAGCTGCCCTCCTGGGGTCCAGCCAGGCCTGGCCCAGGATGGCAGAACAAAGAACTTCCTCTGAGAGAGGGTGTGACACCCTCTCCCTTTGGAAAATGGTGTGAAGGCAGGGGAGGAGTAGCCTCCCCCAGCCTCTGGAAATGCTTTGTTGGGCACAGATGTGCCCAATTCTGCATAAGCCAGTCTACACCGGTTCAGGGACCCCTTAGCCCCTGCTCTGGCGCGAAACTGGACAAAGGAAAGGGGAGTGACCACTCCCCTGACCTGCACCTCCCCTGGGAGGTGTCCAGAGCTCCTCCAGTGTGCTCCAGACCTCTGCCATCTTGGAAACAGAGGTGCTGCTGGCACACTGGACTGCTCTGAGTGGCCAGTGCCACCAGGTGACGTCAGAGACTCCTTGTGATAGGCTCCTTCAGGTGTTAGTAGCCTTTCCTCTCTCCTAGGTAGCCAAACCCTCTTTTCTGGCTATTTAGGGTCTCTGTCTCTGGGGAAACTTTAGATAACGAATGCATGAGCTCAGCCGAGTTCCTCTGCATCTCCCTCTTCACCTTCTGATAAGGAATCGACCGCTGACCGCGCTGGAAGCCTGCAAACCTGCAACATAGTAGCAAAGACGACTACTGCAACTCTGTAACGCTGATCCTGCCGCCTTCTCGACTGTTTTCCTGCTTGTGCATGCTGTGGGGGTAGTCTGCCTCCTCTCTGCACCAGAAGCTCCGAAGAAATCTCCTGTGGGTCGACGGAATCTTCCCCCTGCAACCGCAGGCACCAAAAAAGCTGCATTACCGGTCCCTTGGGTCTCCTCTCAGCACGACGAGCGAGGTCCCTCGAATCCAGCGACACCGTCCAAGTGACCCCCACAGTCCAGTGACTCTTCAGCCCAAGTTTGGTGGAGGTAAGTCCTTGCCTCACCTCGCTGGGCTGCATTGCTGGGAACCGTGACTTTGCAAGCTACTCCGGCCCCTGTGCACTTCCGGCGGAAATCCTTTGTGCACAGCCAAGCCTGGGTCCACGGCACTCTAACCTGCATTGCACGACTTTCTAAGTTGGTCTCCGGCGACGTGGGACTCCTTTGTGCAACTTCGGCGAGCACCGTTTCACGCATCTTCGTAGTGCCTGTTTCTGGCACTTCTCCGGGTGCTACCTGCTTTAGTGAGGGCTCTTTGTCTTGCTCGACGTCCCCTCTCTCTGCAGGTCCAATTTGCGACCTCCTGGTCCCTCCTGGGCCCCGGCAGCGTCCAAAAACGCCAAACGCACGATTTGCGTGTAGCAAAGCTTGTTGGCGTCCATCCGGCGGGAAAACACTTCTGCCGACTCTCCAAGGCGTGGGGGATCCATCCTCCAAAGGGGAAGTCTCTAGCCCTTGTCGTTCCTGCAGTATTCACAGTTCTTCAGCCTAGTAAGAGCTTCTTTGCACCAACCGCTGGCATTTCTTGGGCATCTGCCCATCTCCGAGCTGCTTGTGACTTTTGGACTTGGTCCCCTTGTTCCACAGGTACCCTCAGACAGGAATCCATCGTTGTTGCATTGCTGATTTGTGTTTTCCTTGCATTCTCCCTCTAACACGACTATTTTGTCCTTAGGGGAACTTTGGTGCACTTTGCACTCACTTTTCAGGGTCTTGGGGAGGGTTATTTTGCTAACTCTCACTATTTTCTAATAGTCCCAGCGACCCTCTACAAGGTCACATAGGTTTGGGGTCCATTCGTGGTTCGCATTCCACTTCTGGAGTATATGGTTTGTGTTGCCCCTATCCCTATGTTTCCCCATTGCATCCTATTGTAACTATACATTGTTTGCACTGTTTTCTAAGACTATACTGCATATTTTTGCTATTGTGTATGTATATCTTGTGTATATTTCCTATCCTCTCACTGAGGGTACACTCTAAGATACTTTGGCATATTGTCATAAAAATAAAGTACCTTTATTTTTAGTATAACTGTGTATTGTGTTTTCTTATGATATTGTGCATATGACACTAAGTGGTACTGTAGTAGCTTCACACGTCTCCTAGTTCAGCCTAAGCTGCTCTGCTAAGCTACCATTATCTATCAGCCTAAGCTGCTAGACACCCTATACACTAATAAGGGATAACTGGGCCTGGTGCAAGGTGCAAGTACCCCTTGGTACTCACTACAAGCCAGTCCAGCCTCCTACATTGGTTGTGCAGCGGTGGGATAAGTGCTTTGAGACTACTTACCACTCTTGTCATTGTACTTTTCATAAGAGAAAAATATACAAAACAAGGTCAGTGTATATACACATAGCCAAAAAGTTTTGCATTTCCTCTTTTCACTCTTTTCTAAGTGCTGAAAAGTACTTCTAAACTTTCAAAAAGTTCTTAAAAGTTTAAAAAGTTTTTTTTCTGTCTTTCCAAAAAGTTCTGAAAACTTTTTTCTCTTTGTCTATCACTTTAACTCTCTCTAAAAATGTCTGGCACAGGCCAAAATGTTGAACTGTCCAAACTTGCATATGATCACCTTAGCTGGAAAGGAGCAAGGAGTCTCTGCATAGAGAGAGGTTTGAGTGTAGGGAAGAATCCTTCCTTAGAACTGTTAATTAATATGCTTAGAGTACAGGATAAGGCCATAAGTGCCCAATCTGTAGAAAAAGTAGCTAATGGTTCTCAATCTGATCCAGGGACTCCCCCAGGAAAAGGTTCAGGAAAGAAACTTCTCAGCCTGCCCATTACTAGACAGTCTAGCATAGTTGGTACAGAGGTTGAATCACACCATACTAATGGTGTGCTCTCACATTATACTGGTAGCCAAGCTGTTAGGGTGCCCTCTGTAAGGGACAGGTCTCCTTCTGTTCATTCCCATCATACCTCTGTATCTAGAAATGTCCCTCCCACCCACCCTGATGACAGATTGTTAGAAAGGGAGCTCAATAGATTGAGAGTGGAACAAACCAGACTGAAGCTCAAGAAGCAACAGCTGGATTTGGATAGACAGTCTTTAGAAATAGAGAGGGAAAGACAGAAGATGGGTTTAGATACCCATGTGGCAGCAGCAGTATTCCCCATAGTCATCCTGCAAAAGAGCATGATTCCAGGAATCTGCACAAGATAGTTCCCCCTTATAAGGAGGGGGATGACATTAACAAGTGGTTTGCTGCACTTGAGAGGGCCTGTGCTGTACAGGATGTCCCTCAAAGGCAGTGGGCTGCTATCCTATGGCTATCATTTAGTGGAAAAGGGAGGGATAGGCTCCTTACTGTGAAAGAAAATGATGCCAATAATTTTACAGTTCTTAAGAATGCACTCCTGGATGGTTATGGCTTAACCACTGAACAGTACAGGATAAAGTTCAGAGAGACCAAAAAGGAGTCTTCACAAGACTGGGTTGATTTCATTGACCATTCAGTGAAGGCCTTGGAGGGGTGGTTACATGGCAGTAAAGTTACTGATTATGAAAGCCTGTATAACACAATCCTGAGAGAGCATATACTTAATAATTGTGTGTCTGATTTGTTGCACCAGTACCTGGTAGACTCTGATCTGACCTCTCCCCAAGAATTGGGAAAGAAGGCAGACAAATGGGTCAGAACAAGGGTGAACAGAAAGGTTCATACAGGGGGTGACAAAGATGGCAATAAGAAGAAAGATGGTGAACAATCTCAAGATAAGCATGGGGATAAGGGTAAAACCAAAGTTCCCACTTCAAATCTTAAACACTCTTCAGAGGGTGGGGATAAAACAAATTCTTCCTCTTCTTCCCAACCTGCACACATTAAAAAGCCTTGGTGCTTTGTGTGTAAAAATAGAGGCCATAGGCCAGGGGATAAGTCCTGTCCAGGTAAACCCCCTGAGCCTACCACCACTAATACATCAAGCTCTAGTGCCCCTAGCAGTAGTGGTACTAGTGGTGGGACTGCTGGCAACAGTCAAGCAAAGGGTGTAGTTGGGTTCACTTATGGGTCCATAGTGGAAACTGATGTAATCAGTCCCAAGACAGTTTCTGTCACACCTAGTGGCACTGGCCTTGCCACACTGGCTGCTTGTCCCCTTACAATGGATAAGTACAGGCAGACAGTTTCAATAAATGGTGTTGAGGCCTTGGCCTACAGGGACACAGGTGCCAGTTTCACTTTGGTGACTGAAAACCTAGTGCCTCCTGAACAACACATCATTGGACAACAGTATAAGATTATTGATGTCCATAACTCCACTAAGTTTCTTCCCTTAGCTATAATTCAGTTTAGTTGGGGTGGAGTTACTGGCCCTAAGCAGGTGGTGGTATCACCTAGCTTACCTGTAGACTGTCTTTTAGGTAATGACCTAGAGGCCTCAGGTTGGGCTGATGTAGAGTTTTATGCCCATGCAGCCATGCTGGGCATCCCTGAAGAATTGTTCCCTCTCATTTCAAGTGAAATGAAAAAGCAAAGGAGAGAAGGCCTGAAAACTCAGGATCCCTCTCCATCAACAGGTAAAAAGGGTATCACAGTATCCCCTAACCACCCTACCATTCAGGATACTATTCCTGTGGTGGGAGAAACCTCTCCTCGGGTGGCACCTGTTCCAAGGGAATCATCAGCTGGCAAAGCTGGACTCCCTGAGGTGGAAGCACCTCTCTGTGGGATAACTAACATTGGTGAGGAAAACAGCACCATTTTAGTTAACATGGAGCATCCCTCCAACCCTCCCAGAGAAACTTTAGTGCAGAAACCCTGCACTACCTCACAACACTTAGGACAGCATCCCTGCCCTAGGGTGGAGCTCATAGGACAGCATCCCTGCCCTGCTCCAACTCAAGAGAAACAGCATCCCTGTTCTCTCTTCCAGCCAGATGGACAAAGTTTTTGCCCAGCTATGGCTTTTCTGAGACAGCATCCCTGTCTGGCATTTCCATCACTACAAATAGGTTCAGTGGACAATTCCCACTGCTCTAAACTAAAACTTACTGATAGAAACTCTGAAAATACATCTTCACATTGTTGCTTAGCTAAAAAACTTCAAGCAGGGTGGTTTACATCCCCACAGGGAAGTAACCATATAGTGGATGATAAAGGGAGTAACCAGTCTATTGCAGAGCTACTCTCTACTTATCACCACTTAGACAATAAAGTCTCAACTGGCCAAGGTTAGCCTTATTGTCCTTCGTTTGGGGGGGGGTTGTGTGAGAAGGTAGCCTCTTTCTAGCCTTGTTACCCCCACTTTTGGCCTGTTTGTGAGTGTATGTCAGGATGTTTGTCACTGTTTTCACTGTCTCACTGGGATCCTGATAACCAGGCCTCAGTGCTCATAGTGAAAACACTATGTTTTCAGTATGTTTGTTATGTGTCACTGGGATCCTGCTGGTCAGGACCCCAGTGCTCATAGGTTTGTGGCCTATATGTATGTGTCACTGGGACCCTGTCACACAGCCCCAGTGCTCATAGGTGTGCATGTATATGTTCCCTGTGTGGTGCCTAACTGTCTCACTGAGGCTCTGCTAATCAGAACCTCAGTGGTTATGCTCTCTCATTTCTTTCCAAATTGTCACTGACAGGCTAGTGACCATTTTTACCAATTTACATTGGCTTACTGGAACACCCTTATAATTCCCTAGTATATGGTACTGAGGTACCCAGGGTATTGGGGTTCCAGGAGATCCCTATGGGCTGCAGCATTTCTTTTGCCACCCATAGGGAGCTCTGACAAATCTTACACAGGCCTGCCACAGCAGCCTGAGTGAAATAACGTCCACGTTATTTCACAGCCATTTTACACTGCACTTAAGTAACTTATAAGTCACCTATATGTCTAACCTTTACCTGGTAAAGGTTAGGTGCAAAGTTACTTAGTGTGAGGGCACCCTGGCACTAGCCAAGGTGCCCCCACATTGTTCAGAGCCAATTCACTGAACTTTGTGAGTGCGGGGACACCATTACACGCGTGCACTACATATAGGTCACTACCTATATGTAGCTTCACCATGGTAACTCCGAATATGGCCATGTAACATGTCTATGATCATGGAATTGCCCCCTCTATGCCATCCTGGCATTGTTGGTACAATTCCATGATCCCAGTGGTCTGTAGCACAGACCCTGGTACTGCCAGACTGCCCTTCCTGGGGTTTCTCTGCAGCTGCTGCTGCTGCCAACCCCTCAGACAGGCAGCTGCCCTCCTGGGGTCCAGCCAGGCCTGGCCCAGGATGGCAGAACAAAGAACTTCCTCTGAGAGAGGGTGTGACACCCTCTCCCTTTGGAAAATGGTGTGAAGGCAGGGGAGGAGTAGCCTCCCCCAGCCTCTGGAAATGCTTTGTTGGGCACAGATGTGCCCAATTCTGCATAAGCCAGTCTACACCGGTTCAGGGACCCCTTAGCCCCTGCTCTGGCGTGAAACTGGACAAAGGAAAGGGGAGTGACCACTCCCCTGACCTGCACCTCCCCTGGGAGGTGTCCAGAGCTCCTCCAGTGTGCTCCAGACCTCTGCCATCTTGGAAACAGAGGTGCTGCTGGCACACTGGACTGCTCTGAGTGGCTAGTGCCACCAGGTGACGTCAGAGACTCCTTGTGATAGGCTCCTTCAGGTGTTAGTAGCCTTTCCTCTCTCCTAGGTAGCCAAACCCTCTTTTCTGGCTATTTAGGGTCTCTGTCTCTGGGGAAACTTTAGATAACGAATGCATGAGCTCAGCCGAGTTCCTCTGCATCTCCCTCTTCACCTTCTGATAAGGAATCGACCGCTGACCGCGCTGGAAGCCTGCAAACCTGCAACATAGTAGCAAAGACGACTACTGCAACTCTGTAACGCTGATCCTGCCGCCTTCTCGACTGTTTTCCTGCTTGTGCATGCTGTGGGGGTAGTCTGCCTCCTCTCTGCACCAGAAGCTCCGAAGAAATCTCCCGTGGGTCGACGGAATCTTCCCCCTGCAACCGCAGGCACCAAAAAAGCTGCATTACCGGTCCCTTGGGTCTCCTCTCAGCACGACGAGCGAGGTCCCTCGAATCCAGCGACACCGTCCAAGTGACCCCCACAGTCCAGTGACTCTTCAGCCCAAGTTTGGTGGAGGTAAGTCCTTGCCTCACCTCGCTGGGCTGCATTGCTGGGAACCGCGACTTTGCAAGCTACTCCGGCCCCTGTGCACTTCCGGCGGAAATCCTGCGTGCACAGCCAAGCCTGGGTCCACGGCACTCTAACCTGCATTGCACGACTTTCTAAGTTGGTCTCCGGCGACGTGGGACTCCTTTGTGCAACTTCGGCGAGCACCGTTTCACGCATCCTCTTAGTGCCTGTTTCTGGCACTTCTCCGGGTGCTACCTGCTTCAGTGAGGGCTCTTTGTCTTGCTCGACGTCCCCTCTCTCTGCAGGTCCAATTTGCGACCTCCTGGTCCCTCCTGGGCCCCAGCAGCGTCCAAAAACGCCAAACGCACGGTTTGCGTGTAGCAAGGCTTGTTGGCGTCCATCCGGCGGGAAAACACTTGTGCACGACTCTCCAAGGCGTGGGGGATCCATTCTCCAAAGGGGAAGTCTCTAGCCCTTGTCGTTCCTGCAGTATTCACAGTTCTTCAGCCTAGTAAGAGCTTCTTTGCACCAACCGCTGGCATTTCTTGGGCATCTGCCCATCTCCGAGCTGCTTGTGACTTTTGGACTTGGTCCCCTTGTTCCACAGGTACCCTCAGACAGGAATCCATCGTTGTTGCATTGCTGATTTGTGTTTTCCTTGCATTCTCCCTCTAACACGACTATTTTGTCCTTAGGGGAACTTTGGTGCACTTTGCACTCACTTTTCAGGGTCTTGGGGAGGGTTATTTTGCTAACTCTCACTATTTTCTAATAGTCCCAGCGACCCTCTACAAGGTCACATAGGTTTGGGGTCCATTCGTGGTTCGCATTCCACTTCTGGAGTATATGGTTTGTGTTGCCCCTATCCCTATGTTTCCCCATTGCATCCTATTGTAACTATACATTGTTTGCACTGTTTTCTAAGACTATACTGCATATTTTTGCTATTGTGTATATATATCTTGTGTATATTTCCTATCCTCTCACTGAGGGTACACTCTAAGATACTTTGGCATATTGTCATAAAAATAAAGTACCTTTATTTTTAGTATAACTGTGTATTGTGTTTTCTTATGATATTGTGCATATGACACTAAGTGGTACTGTAGTAGCTTCACACGTCTCCTAGTTCAGCCTAAGCTGCTCTGCTAAGCTACCATTATCTATCAGCCTAAGCTGCTAGACACCCTATACACTAATAAGGGATAACTGGGCCTGGTGCAAGGTGCAAGTACCCCTTGGTACTCACTACAAGCCAGTCCAGCCTCCTACAATAGGTAGTGACCTATGTATAGTGCACACGTGAAATGGTGTCCCCGCACTGACAAAGTCCGGGGAATTTGCCCTGAACGATGTGGGGGCACCTTGGCTAGTGCCAGGGTGCCCACACTAAGTAACGTAGCACCCAACCTTCACCAGGTGAAGGTTAGACATATAGGTGACTTATAAGTTACTTAAGTGCAGTGGTAAATGGCTGTGAAATAACGTGGATGTTATTTCACTCAGGCTGCAGTGGAAGGCCAGTGTAAGAATTGTCAAAGTTCCCTATGGGTGGCAAAAGAAATGCTGCAGCCCATAGGGATCTCCTGGAACCCCAATACCCTGGGTACCTCAGTACCATATACTAGGGAATTATAAGGGTGTTCCAGTATGCCAATGTGAATTGGTGAAATTGGTCATTAGCCTGTTTGTGACAATTTGGAAAGCAAAGAGAGCATAACCACTGAGGTTCTGGTTAGCAGAGCCTCAGTGAGACAGTTAGTCATCACACAGGGAACACATACAGGGCACACTTATGAGCACTGGGGCCCTGTCTGGCAGGGTCCCAGTGACACATAGACTAAAACAACATATATACAGTGAAATATGGGGGTAACATGCCAGCCAAGATGGTACTTTCCTACAGTGCGTTTTAAAAATGATTTTCTTTCTACAGGTTTACATCCAGACGGCATGCTATAAGCAAAAATCTTCATGCTACATTCCTAAATCCCTGGATGAAAAAATTACCTTGACATATACTTTGACGTTTTTTCCTCCAATATATATTATGAATGTCGCTTTCATTCTGTTCTACCATCTGCATGCCTCTAATCTCTTTCATTGCAACCATATTCCTGCAAATTAACAATATCTATTAATTCCATCAACCATTTGCTTCTCACATAGCATCCTCTAATGATGTCACCTTGGTCATTAATGTACAACAAGGAAACTGGAGTAAGTGCATTGAATTGATTCTTTGAGAGTACAACACTAATTCCAATAACCAATGGATTGACCACTAACGTTGGGCTCCTGCGTCCTGTAAAGGGCTTCAACCCCCCATAAGGGGTAGTAAGCATTATATAAATGCAATTTCAAAAAAGTGTATGATTTTACTAGATAGTTCAGTTGTCTTTGACACCATCGACCATAATATCATGCTAAATTGTTAGAGCTGGCTAGATTGGGGGCACCAGTTCTGAGCTACTTTCTCTCTATTATACCACTACACTACATTGTTTTATGTCCCTGCCCATGTGCCAGTCATTTGGTGTTCCCCAGGGAGCCTTCCTTTTGAAGGATATCATTCAGTCTGTGAAGTGGATGGACCCTTCTGCCAGGTTGACTGCACCTAACAATCGGGGGTGATGAGACCAACTAATATGTTGCTGTGAGCAGGTATTGAATCTGCGAGCTATTATTTGAGAGACAATAATACAGTTGTTATGTAAGCGTCTCTGCTGAAGTAATCCACAAGTAGCCAGTATGGTCCTATGTGCCATATTGTGATTTTGTTTAGTGCAGGGATACCCATCTTAGATCCAGAAGGACCAGACACATGCCATATCATGCAAATAATCACTGGCAATGTAAATTATTTCTCCATAGATTCACTGTATGGAATTTGATGTTATGTAGATATCTTGGACCCACAGTTGACAATTGTGACATAGAGAATAGGATTGTTCAAAAGAAGAAGCACAGTCCCCTCACATACAGTACAGGTATGGTTCAGCAGTGGTTTAAGCTGACCTTAGACTGATACCCAGTGAGAAGAGGCAGTTACAGTTCCTCTCTTGCATTAGAGGTACAGGTCACCGACCATATGTGTAGGAGGCTGGCCTGGCTTATAGTGGGTACCTTGTTGTACTTACACCCTGTGCCAGCTCCAGTTATCCTTTATTAGTAGAATAGAGGTGTTTCTAGCAGCTTAGGCTGATAGAAGGTAGCTATGGCAAGGCTTAGGCTGAACTAGGAGACATGCAAAGCTCCTACTATACCACTTATATCATATAGCACAACATCATAAGAAAACACAATACACAGAGTTACTAAAAATAAAGGTACTTTATTTTTATGACAATATGCCACAAGTATCTCAGTGAGTACCCTCAGTAAGAAGGTAAGTAATATACACAAGTTATATGTACATAAACCCAAAACAGGTAAGTAAGAGTCAGGAAAGTAATGCAAACAGTGTAGAATTACAATAGGATGCAATAGGTGAACATAGGTATAGGGGCAACACAAACCATATACTCCAAAAGTGGAATGCGAATCACGAATGGACCCCAGACCTATGGGAGCTTGTAGAGGGTCGCTGGGACTGTAAGAAAACAGTCAGGGTGTCCAAGATACCCCACCCCAAGACCCTGAAAAATAGGAGTAAAGTACACCTACTACCCCAAAAGGACACAATAGCTGTGATACGGGGATTTTGCAAGAACCACAAACACCAGCAAAGCACTGAAGACGGATTGCTGGACCTGAGCACCTGCAAGGCAAGGGGACCAAGTCCAAGAGTCGCGATAGTGTCCAGGGGGGGCAGGAGCCCAGGAAATCCCAGATGAAGGTGCAAGGAAGCTGCATCCGGATGGAAGAAGCTTAGGATTCTGCAACAACGAAGAGAGCTAGGAACTTCTCCTTTGGATGGAGGTTGTCCCACGGCGTGCTGAAGGTTGCAGAAGTGTTCCCACGCAGAAATACCGCAAACAAGCCTTGCTAGCTGCAAGGGTCGCAGTAGAGGTTTTTGGGTGCTGCTGGGGACCAGGAAGGACCAGGATGTCTCCCCTTGGAGGAGGAGACAGTGGGGGCGCTCAGCAACTCAGAGAGCCCCCACAGAAGCAGGCAGCACCCGCAGAAGTACCAGATCAGGCACTTAGAAGATTTGTGAACCAGAGCTGAATCAGAGTCACAAAGGAGGGTCCCACGACGTCGGAGTCCAACTCAGAGGGTTGAGCACTGCAGGATGGAGTGCTGGGGACCCAGGCTAGGCTGTGCACGAAGGAATCCTTGGAAGAGCCAAACTTCTGCTTCACCAGTTTTCTGGGTCTCCTCTCATCTCTATTAGCATGGTCCCTGGAACACAGGAGCTGGATCCAAGTGACCCCGACAGTCCAGTGGTCCTTCTGTCCAAATTTGGTGGAGGTAAGTCCTTGCCTCCCCACGCCAGACAGTAATCCTGTGTACTGCATGAACTGCAGCAGCTAAGGATTCTCTTCACTTTTGCAAGGAATCATTTATGCACAGCATAGCCCAGGTCCCCAGCTCTCCGTCCTGCATTGCTCAACTCGCTGAGTTGACCACAGACTTCGTGGGTCCCTCCTTTGTAGTGTTGAGATGACCGCCATGCCCAGATTTCTTGAACACCTGTTCAAGTGCTTCTGCGGGTGTTGCCTGCTTCTGTGTGGGCTCTCTGTGCCGCTGAGCGCCCCCTCTGTCTCCTCCTCCAAGGGGCGACCTCCTGGTCCTTCCTGGGCCCGGGCAGCACCCATTTTCTTCAACCTCAACTCTTCCAGCTAGCAAGGCTTGTTTGCAGTCTTTCTGCGTGGAAATAACTCTGCATCCTCCAGCACGCCATGTGACATCTTCTTTGAAAAGGAGAAGTTCCTGGCATCTTCCGTTGTTGCAGAATTTTCAGCTTCTTCCACCCGGAGGCAGCCCTTTTGCACCTTCATCTGGGGTTTAGTGGGCTCCTGCCCCCCCCCCCCCCCCGGACACTTGCGTGACTCTTGGGCTTGGTCCCCTTTCTTTACAGGTCTTGGGGTGGGGTATCTTGGACACCCTTAGTGTTTTCTTACACTCCCAGCGACCCTCTACACACTACACTAGGCCTGGGGTCCATTTGTGGTTCGCAATCCACTTTTGGAGTATATGGTTTGTGTTGTCCCTAGGCCCATTGCATCCTATTGTATTTTACAGTGTTTGTACTACTTTTCTAACTGTTTACTTACCTGATTTTGGTTTGTGTGTATATTTTGTCTAATTTACTTACCTCCTAAGGGAGTATATCCTCTGAGATATTGTTAGCACATTGTCACTAAAATAAAGTACCGTTATTTTTTAATAACTCTGAGTATTGTGTTTCCTTGCGATATTTATACTATATGATATGAGTGGTATAGTAGGAGCTTTGCATGTCTCCTAGTTCAGCCTAAACTGCTCTGCTATAGTTACCTCTATCAGCCTAAGCTGCTAGAACACTACTAATCTACTAATAAGGGATAACTGGACCTGGCACAAGGTGTAAGTAAGCCAGGCCAGCCTCCTACACCTACCCCCAACTTTTTGCCTACCTCCACCATTTATCTGAGCTGGTTTATGCTGGCTTTGGGACTCTGAGCACATTACCACTGCTAACCAGTGCTAAAGTTACATTGGCTCATACTCAATTGCCATATTTAATTTACTTATAAGTCTCTAATAAAGTGCACTGCATGTGCCCAGGGCCTGTAAATTAAATACTCCTAATGGGCCTGTAGCACTGATTCTGTCCACATAAGTAGCCCTTTAAACGTGTCTTAGGCGTATTTATTGTGTTTATTGTGTGATGCCACAACAGACCCTGTGTGTCCAGTTTACACTGCCATTTTGACCTGGAAAGGGAAACCCCTTGCCAGGCCTAACCATTCCCTTTTTATACACACAAGTCACCCCTAAGGTGGGCACTAGGCAACACTGAGGGCAGGGTGCAATGTACTTAAATGATAGGACATGTACTTTTAAGCTTAACATGTCCTGGTAGTGAAAAACTCTCCAGTTTGTTTTTCACTGCTGCAAGGCCTATCTCTCCCATAGGTTAGCATTTGGATGACCTCATCACATTCATTGAGTGTAATTTCCAATAGGGACAAGATAGATATTTTGAGTTTGGTGTCCCTGGACTCACAATTTAAAATCACAACTTACAGTGAAGAAGGATTTTAAGTTACAAGTATAAAAGTGCTACTTTTAGAAAGTGGGCATTTTCCTTACGCAAACCATTCTCTGTCTTCTGCCTGTCTTCAATACACGTCTGTGGTGGGTGACAGTTGGGCTTGATGCATTCCGTCCAGACAGCCACACACAAAGGGATCTTAGGTATGCCTGATGAGCCATTAACCTCCTGATGGCCCATCACCAGGTTGATAGGTCTTCCTGGGCTTGATGGGAGGAAAGAGCTGACACATGCACCCAAAAGCGCTGGGCCTGTCCTCACACCAAGAGTTAGTAGTGAGTATGGAGCCAGGGCAGGCTGGGCAGGGACTTTTTGCACTTCAAAGCTTTTCTTTTCGTTTTCTCCCAACTTCAAAGGCACAACTGGGTATAAGTATTGGACTGCTGACACCACCAACTCAGTACACTTCTGTAACTTTGACTACTCTGCCAGGAAGAACAACTGCTGTGCTGAAAGGACTTCTACTCCTCTGGACTGCTGCTTTGCTGAACTCTGCCTTTTTGAGCTACCCTGCTGCCTGCATTTCCCCTGCCTGAGTGAGAAGGACTGGACCTGCATCACTTGACCCGGAGTGTGTCCAAGGGCTTGCTGACCTGCCTCCTTTTGCCTAGGTGTCAGGAACACAAAATACTTAGAACCCTACTGTTCCAACCCTTAGGCTCATTTACGGGTGAGTCTGTCCTGCCAAGTGGCTCCTCTCCAGTCCTGGACCCTTGGATGTGGACTTAGGGGGTTGCTCCAGTGAAACCGACACATCCTCTGCTGCGAAAATAGAATCAACGCATTGCCGTTGTTGCAGGGGCCGGATCGGCGCATCACATTTGGAACTGTTGCATCGCAATCGGAACCACGGCTTTGGAACTGATCCATCTCTGCCACCATGTGGAAAAGATCGACGCATCACTATTAAAGCATGGAGACCTGCGTGGCTCCTATTTCCAGCCTGTGCTCCATTGCGGGCAGCCTGAGCTCTTGACTTTGTCTAGGTCCAGCATGACCCATAAACTCCTGGAGCGCTATTTGCTTCTAAGCACTATACTTGCCTTAAATCTTTAAAAATTCATATCTCGACTACTTGATGGATTTTGTCATTTTGGTCTTGTTTTATTTATAAAATCATAATATTTGTTTCTATGCCAAGGGTAGAGTCTTTTTGTGGTGTTATTGTTTAAGTATTGCACACATACTTTACACATTGCCTCTTAAGTTAAGTCTGACTGCTCTGTGCCAAAGGGTGCATGCCTCTGCCAACTAGAGACCCAATTTCTAACAATCAGGAATTTTACAAAGAGGGCACTTAGCATGGCATTGGTTCCTTGAATTGTTACCACCATGGCATTCCATGGCATTCTTGCATTACCAAATGTTCAGTGTTATAAACAGCCATTCTAGCCAACACCTTTTATCATTTAACAACACTGGGTAGGCACATAGAAAATGTTGAATGGTCTCTCTAGCGTAATCCCAGAGCCTTCATCAATTTCCCAGGTTACTGCTAAGTCATTTCGAGGAGAAATCAGGATGGGAATCCATCAAATCGAAAAAGCATAAATGTATTTATTAAGACCCTGGAGTAACTGAGGTGCAGGTAGGGTTGTACAATGAGCGAGTGGTAATGGTTGATCCAGGTGTAGCCCACTTTACAAGTTTATTTTTGCCCTCCAATAGGAAAAGAGTGCACATGTGCTTCATGAGGAGTCTCTTGAAAATCCCAAAGGCCACTGGTGTTTCCCATAGTCTCCTTCTTTGCAAAGTTAGCAGGGCTTTTTTCAAGAATTGTCAAACCAGAACTTTTTTATTTGCAGTCCTGATATCTTGCCACAACAGATGATCTAAAGTATCGGGTAGTGCTTGCCAGAGTTTACAGCACACCCTCAAAAAAGTCCCTTAACAGGCAATTGTTTGGTTGACCAATCCAAATTCGAGACATATTTGAGCTGGGGAGGCATGGTTCTGGGGAGGCAGAAAATCCCCCCCATATGTGTTGGAGATTAAATTATCCAGTTTTTTTTCATCACTTCCAGTAGAACTTTAGAACTATAGTGTTAGAAATTTGGGGCCGTATTTATACTTTTTGGCGCACAACTGCGCCAACGCAGTTGTGCATCAAAAAATTTAACGCCGGCTAACGCCATTCCAAAGCGCCATGCGGGCGCCTTATTTATGGAATGACGTTAGCCGGCGGAGCTGCCTGGTGTGCGTAAAAAAAAATGACTTACACCAGGCAGCGCCGGCGTAGGGGAAAATGGAGCTTGGGCGCCAAAAAATGGGGCAAGTCAGGCTGAGGCAAAATTTTCGCCTCAACCCGATTAGCGCCATTTTTTTTGACTCCCAACCCCCATTCAAATGGCTCCTGTCTTAGCAAAGACAGGAGTCATGCCCCCTTGCCCAATGGCCATGCCCAGGGGACTTATGTCCCCTGGGCATGGTCATTGGGCATAGTGGCATGGTAGGGGGGCACAAATTAGGCCCCCCTATGCCACAAAAAAAAAAAAATATATATACTTACCTGAACTTACCTTAAGTTCCCTGGGATGGGTCCCTCCATCCTTGGGCGTCCTCCTGGGGTGGGCAAGGGTGGCAGGGGGTGTCCCTGGGGGCATGGGAGGGCACCTCTGGGCTCCTTCCAAGCCAACAGGTCCCTTAACGCCTGCCCTGACCAGGCGTTAAAAAATGACGCTAAAGCGGCTGGACGTCATTTTTTTTTACCCGCCCACTACCGGGCGTCATTTTTGCCCGGGAGTGTAAATACAGCGCACATGCCTCGGAGTCATTTTTTAGACGGGAACGCCTACCTTGCATATCATTAACGCAAGGAAGGTGTCCACGCTAAAAAATGACGCAAACTCCAGGATCTTTGGCGCTAGACGGGTCTAACGCCAAAGTATAAATATGGAGTTAGTTTTGCGTCGGATTTGTGTAAAAAAAACTACGCAAATCCGGCGCAAACAGAGTATAAATATGCCCCTTGATCTCTAGTTGGCAGATTTATACACCCTATCCAATTAGGGATACCACAAACCTAGTCAGGGTAAGTCAAATACACACCCTAAATTAACCTGTGCTCACCTCCTGGTAGCTTGGCACAGGGCAGTCATGCTTAACTTAAATGTGTAAAGTACTTGTGCAGCACCTTAATTACAGTAACACAGTGAAAGACACCACAAAATGACTCAACACCAGTTTAGAAAAATAGAGAATATTTATCTGAGTAAAATAAGCCCGAAATGACAAAACTCCAGTTATTAGAAGTCAAGATATTACTTTTTAAAGATTAATTGTGAAAAAGTGCTTAGAAGTCTATAGCAGTAAAAAGGTTACTTGAGGTTGCGGGGAACCAAGACAAATCCAAAATCCAGGCCGGCCCTGATGGAGGGGAGGCGAGCTACAGAACCCATGCAGCACCCCCTGAACAGTACTTTTGTTGGAGCAAAGCGTCAAAAGCAAGGATTTGATGTGCCAATATTTCTGCCACACTCCGGGCAATGTGTCCTCACCGGGTGCTGTAGAAGAGGATGCAATGTGTTGCCGGCGGGTCACACAGAGCATCGTCATCGTGCCACGCAGTAGGTGAGGCTGATGTCATCGGGGAGCCGCTGCATCACCGTCGAAGATGCAGTGCATCAGTTTTTCTGCTGCACTCAGGCGATGCATCCCTTTTTGAAGTTTATAGCTGCAGAACCCACTTCTGAGGCCCAGGACTGGAGAGGGGCATCTCAGGCAAGGGTAGGCCTCAGATGACAGAGTCCAGCAGCACTGGGAGAGTTGTAATATATGATGTCCCTAAGACTGAAGTATGGCAGAAAATCCCCCCCATATGTGTTGGAGATTAAACTATCCAGATTTTTTGCATCACTTACAGTAGAACTTTAGAACTATAGTGTTAGACATTTGATCTCTAGTTGGCAGATTTATACACCCTGTCCAATTAGGGATACCACAAACCTAGTCAGGGTAAGTCAAATACACACCCTAAATTAACCTGTGCTCACCTCCTGGTAGCTTGGCACAGGGCAGTCATGCTTAACTTAAATGTGTAAAGTACTTGTTCAGCACCTTAATTACAGTAACACAGTGAAAGACACCACAAAATGACTCAACACCAGTTTAGAAAAATAGAGAATATTTATCTGAGTAAAATAAGCCCGAAACGACAAAACTTCAGTTATTAGAAGTCAAGATATTACTTTTTAAAGATTGATTGTGAAAAAGTGCTTAGAAGTCTATAGCAGTAAAAAGGTTACTTGAGGTTGCAGGGAACCAAGACAAATCCAAAATCCAGGCCAGCCCTGATGGAGGGGAGGCGAGCTACATGCAGCGCCCATGCAGCACCCCCTGAACAGTACTTTTGTTGGAGCAAAGCGTCAACAGCAAGGATATGATGTGCCAATATTTCTGCCAAACTCCGGGCATTGTGTCCTCAACGGGTGCTGTAGAAGAGGATGCAATGTTTTGCCGGCGGGCCACACAGAGCATCGTCATCGGGCCACGCAGTAGGTGAGGCTGATGTCATCGGGGAGCCGCTGCATCACCGTCGAAGATGCAGTGCATCAGTTTTTCTGCTGCACTCAGGCGATGCATCCCTTTTTGAAGTTTATAGCTGCAGAACCCACTTCTGAGGCTCAGGACTGGAGAGGTGCATCTGGAGAGGGTAGGCCTCAGATGACAGAGTCCAGCAGCACTGGGAGAGTTGTAATATATGATGTCCCTGAGACTGCAGAAGAACAGGGAACAAGCCAACAAGCCCCAGGAGACTCTTGGGTGCAAGGAGGTAGAAACCAAGTCCAATCCTTCTCACTGCAGGTCAGAAGCAGAAGGCAGCAGGCCAGCACAGCAGAGCAAACAGCAAAGTAGCTGCCCCAACTACAGCACAGCACCAGTAGGGCAACTTAGCAATGCACTTGCAGAGTGGCAGTCCCTCCAGGTAGCACAGGACTCCTTTTTCCTGGCAGAGTGTCCTTGGTTCCAGTACAGATCTGTTTTGGTGGGGTTTGGGGTCCAGTAATTATGGTACCCTGGTTCTGGAAAGTGGGAGAAACTTCCAGGCCTTCTTTTGAAGTCCACAATGCCCTTGTCCTGCCCTCCTGGCTCCAGACACTACAGGGGGATATGCAGGCCTTTGTGTGATGAGAGGCACACCCCTATTCATGAGTAGGTGAGGCAGTGCTAAGCTCGGCTCCCCATCAAGTCAGTTAATGGGTCATTAAGGCCCATTAAGTCACACCTAAGCTCCCATTGTGTGACTATCTAGAGGCAATGCACAGAGCCCACCTGTCATCTACCCTAGATGTGTATTCAGAGACAGGCAGAGGCACAGAATGGTTACAGTAAGAAATTAAGCCAGCATCATCTTTTTTTCTTCTATGGCTAATTCTTCTCCTTCAAGAGCCGCTCCTTCTCCAATTGGACATTAATCAGTTCTACTTTTAACTTTTTTTCCTCCTACCTGTCCTCCATCTCCTCTGGGGACAGGCCCTTGGATGACAGACTGCTCCCTGCCCTGAAGGGGCCCTCATTCCCGGGAGTAAGTTGCTCGCCTCCCCCACAGACAGCAGCCCAAGTTCTCCACTCAGACCCTGGTCCAAGTCATCCTTCACATCCACCTCATCCTCAGTTTCCTTTGAGGTCTCATTTGCTCCAGTATGAGTTTTTGAATATGCTCTTAGTGCCTTTTACAATTCTGCCTTTTTGCTCTTTGCAGGCAGTCCAAAACCCTTACAGAAATCCTTCAGCTGGGCCATAGTGTACTCCTTAAGCTTGGCCCCTGGAAGCTTGGCACAGAGCATCCAGGCTTAACTTAAGAGACATTGTGCAACACTTTACTTTCAGTAACACAGTGAAAGACACCACAGAAAGACACGTCCAACTTTTTAAATGCACTGCACCCTGCCCTTGGGGCTAACTAGGGCCTGTCTTAGGGGTGACTTACATGTAATAAAAAAGAAGGTTTGGGACTTGCAAGTAGGTACACTTGTCAGGTCAAAATGGCAGTTTAAAACTGCACACACAGGCTCGGCAGTGGCAGGACTAAGATATGTTTGAAGGCTAATGTAGTGGGTAGCACAATCAGTGCTGCAGGCCCACTAGTAGTATTTCATTTAAAGGCTCTCGGCACATATAGTGCACTTCACTAGGGACTTACAAGTAAACTAAATATGCCAATTGTGGAGAAGCCAGTGTTACCATGTTTAGAGTATAGGGCACCTGTACTTTAGCACTAGTCAGCAGTGGTAAAGTGCCCAGAATCCTAAAACTCATCAAAAATGAGTCAGAAAAACAGACGGAAGGCGGCAAACTTTTTGGGGGTGACCATGCAGAAAAAGCCATTTCCAACATAACCCACCTCCAGCCTAAAACCAGGGAAGACTAATCAGTACCTTGATGGCCTTCCCTGCTTAGTGCGATAGAAAATGGATGATAGCCCACTGCTGACGGGGCACTTGTTAGCTCTACGCCTCTCTGAACTCAGTTGGATCCCTCTGTCTATACTCTCTGGGCCCACTGAGTTGACCCATGAGGAACCCTTCTCCTCATCTGTGGATCCTAACAGTGCAGCACCTGTAGGAAAGTACCATCTTGCCTGGCATGTTACCCCCATTTTTCACTGTATATATGTTGTTTTAGTTGTATGTGTCACTGGGACCCTGGTAACCCAGGGCCCCAGTGCTCATAAGTGTGCCTGAATGTGTTACCTGTGTAGTGACTAACTGTCTCACTGAGGCTCTGCTAATCAGAACCTCAGTGGTTATGCTCTCTCATTTCTTTCCAAATTGTCACTGACAGGCTAGTGACCATTTTTACCAATTTACATTGGCTTACTGGAACACCCTTATAATTCCCTAGTATATGGTACTGAGGTACCCAGGGTATTGGGGTTCCAAGAGATCCCTATGGGCTGCAGCATTTCTTTTGCCACCCATAGGGAGCTCTGACAATTCTTACACAGGCCTGCCACTGCAGCCTGAGTGAAATAACGTCCACGTTATTTCACAGCCATTTTACACTGCACTTAAGTAACTTATAAGTCACCTATATGTCTAACCTTTACCTGGTAAAGGTTAGGTGCAAAGTTACTTAGTGTGAGGGCACCCTGGCACTAGCCAAGGTGCCCCCACATTGTTCAGAGCCAATTCCCTGAACTTTGTGAGTGCGGGGACACCATTACACGCGTGCACTACATGTAGGTCACTACCTATATGTAGCTTCACCATGGTAACTCCGAATATGGCCATGTAACATGTCTATGATCATGGAATTGCCCCCTCTATACCATCCTGGCATAGTTGGCACAATCCCATGATCCCAGTGGTCTGTAGCACAGACCCTGGTACTGCCAAACTGCCCTTCCTGGGGTTTCACTGCAGCTGCTGCTGCTGCCAACCCCTCAGACAGGCAGCTGCCCTCCTGGGGTCCAGCCAGGCCTGGCCCAGGATGGCAGAACAAAGAACTTCCTCTGAGAGAGGGTGTGACACCCTCTCCCTTTGGAAAATGGTGTGAAGGCAGGGGAGGAGTAGCCTCCCCCAGCCTCTGGAAATGCTTTGTTGGGCACAGATGTGCCCAATTCTGCATAAGCCAGTCTACACCGGTTCAGGGACCCCTTAGCCCCTGCTCTGGCGCGAAACTGGACAAAGGAAAAGGGAGTGACCACTCCCCTGACCTGCACCTCCCCTGGGAGGTGTCCAGAGCTCCTCCAGTGTGCTCCAGACCTCTGCCATCTTGGAAACAGAGGTGCTGCTGGCACACTGGACTGCTCTGAGTGGCCAGTGCCACCAGGTGACATCAGAGACTCCTTGTGATAGGCTCCTTCAGGTGTTGCTAGCCTATCCTCTCTCCTAGGTAGCCAAACCCTCTTTTCTGGCTATTTAGGGTCTCTGTCTCTGGGGAAACTTTAGATAACGAATGCATGAGCTCAGCCGAGTTCCTCTGCATCTCTCTCTTCACCTTCTGATAAGGAAACGACCGCTGACCGCGCTGGAAGCCTGCAAACCTGCAACATAGTAGCAAAGACGACTACTGCAACTCTGTAACGCTGATCCTGCCGCCTTCTCGACTGTTTTCCTGCTTGTGCATGCTGTGGGGGTAGTCTGCCTCCTCTCTGCACCAGAAGCTCCGAAGAAATCTCCCGTGGGTCGACGGAATCTTCCCCCTGCAACCGCAGGCACCAAAAAGCTGCATTACCGGTCCCTTGGGTCTCCTCTCAGCACGACGAGCGAGGTCCCTCGAATCCAGCAACTCTGTCCAAGTGACCCCCACAGTCCAGTGACTCTTCAGTCCAAGTTTGGTGGAGGTAAGTCCTTGCCTCACCTCGCTGGGCTGCATTGCTGGGAACCGCGACTTTGCAGCTACTCCGGCCCCTGTGCACTTCCGGCGGAAATCCTTTGTGCACAGCCAAGCCTGGGTCCACGGCACTCTAACCTGCATTGCACGACTTTCTAAGTTGGTCTCCGGCGACATGGAACTCCTTTGTGCAACTTCGGCAAGCACCGTTTCACGCATCCTCGTAGTGCCTGTTTCTGGCACTTCTCCGGGTGCTACCTGCTTCAGTGAGGGCTCTTTGTCTTGCTCGACGTCCCCTCTCTCTTCAGGTCCAATTTGCGACCTCCTGGTCCCTCCTGGGCCCCAGCAGCGTCCAAAAACGCCAAACGCACGATTTGCGTCTAGCAAGGCTTGTTGGCGTCCTTCCGGCGGCAAAACACTTCTGCACAACTCTCCAACGCGAGAGGGATCCGTCCACCGAAGGGGAAGTCTCTAGCCCTTTTCGTTCCTGCAGAAACCTCAGCTTCTTCTGTCCAGTCGAAGCTTCTTTGCACCCGCAGCTGGCATTTCCTGGGCAAACATAGGGATAGGGGCAACACAAACCATATACTCCAGAAGTGGAATGCGAACCACGAATGGACCCCAAACCTATGTGACCTTGTAGAGGGTCGCTGGGACTATTAGAAAATAGTGAGAGTTAGAGAAATAACCCTCCCCAAGACCCTGAAAAGTGAGTGCAAAGTGCACTAAAGTTCCCCTAAGGACAAAAGAGTCGTGTTAGAGGAATAATGCAGGAAAGACACAAACCAGCAATGCAACAACTGTGGATTTCCAATCTAGGGTACCTGTGGAACAAGGGGACCAAGTCCAAAAGTCACAAGCAAGTGGGAGATGGGCAGATGCCCAGGAAATGCCAGCTGTGGGTGCAAAGAAGCTTCGACTGGACAGAAGAAGCTGAGGTTTCTGCAGGAACAAAAAGGGCTAGAGACCTCCCCTTTGGTGGACAGATCCCGCTCGCCTTGGAGAGTCGTGCAGAAGTGTTTTCCCGCCGGAAGGACGCCAACAAGCCTTGCTACACGCAAATCGTGCGTTTGGCATTTTTGGACGCGGCTGGGGCCCAGGAGGGACCAGAAGGTCGCAAATTGGACCTGCAGAGAGAGGGGACGTCGAGCAAGACAAAGAGCCCTCACTGAAGCAGGTAG
This sequence comes from Pleurodeles waltl, assembly GCF_031143425.1. Taxonomy (NCBI): domain Eukaryota; kingdom Metazoa; phylum Chordata; class Amphibia; order Caudata; family Salamandridae; genus Pleurodeles; species Pleurodeles waltl. The sequence continues at coordinate 526,063,462 of NC_090446.1, forward strand.
CACCCGGAGAAGTGCCAGAAACAGGCACTATGAGGATGCGTGAAACAGTGCTCGCCGAAGTTGCACAAAGGAGTCCCACGTCGCCGGAGACCAACTTAGAAAGTCGTGCAATGCAGGTTAGAGTGCCGTGGACGCAGGCTTGGCTGTGCACGAAGGATTTCCGCCGGAAGTGCACAGGGGCCGGAGTAGCTGCTAAGTCGCGGTTCCCAGCAATGCAGCCCAGCGAGGTGAGGCAAGGACTTACCTCCACCAAACTTGGGCTGAAGAGTCACTGGACTGTGGGGGTCACTTGGACAGAGTCGCTGGATTCGAGGGACCTCGCTCATCGTGCTGAGAGGAGACCCAAGGGACCGGTAATGCAGCTTTTTGGTGCCTGCGGTTGCAGGGGGAAGATTCCGTCGACCCACGGGAGATTTCTTCGGAGCTTCTGGTGCAGAGAGGAGGCAGGCTACCCCCACAGCATGCACAAGCAGGAAAACAGTCGAGAAGGCGGCAGGATCAGCGTTACAGAGTTGCAGTAGTCGTCTTTGCTACTATGTTGCAGGTTTGCAGGCTTCCAGCGCGGTCAGCGGTCGTTTCCTTATCAGAAGGTGAAGAGAGAGATGCAGAGGAACTCGGCTGAGCTCATGCATTCGTTATCTAAAGTTTCCCCAGAGACAGAGACCCTAAATAGCCAGAAAAGAGGGTTTGGCTACCTAGGAGAGAGGAAAGGCTAGTAACACCTGAAGGAGCCTATCAGCAGGAGTCTCTGACGTCACCTGGTGGCACTGGCCACTCAGAGCAGTCCAGTGTGCCAGCAGCACCTCTGTTTCCAAGATGGCAGAGGTCTGGAGCACACTGGAGGAGCTCTGGACACCTCCCAGGGAAGGTGCAGGTCAGGGGAGTGGTCACTCCCCTTTCCTTTGTCCAGTTTCGCGCCAGAGCAGGGGCTAAGGGGTCCCTGAACCGGTGTAGACTGGCTTATGCAGAATTGGGCACATCTGTGCCCAACAAAGCATTTCCAGAGGCTGGGGGAGGCTACTCCTCCCCTGCCTTCACACCATTTTCCAAAGGGAGAGGGTGTCACACCCTCTCTCAGAGGAAGTTCTTTGTTCTGCCCTCCTGGGCCAGGCCTGGCTGGACCCCAGGAGGGCAGCTGCCTGTCTGAGGGGTTGGCAGCAGCAGCAGCTGCAGTGAAACCCCAGGAAGGGCAGTCTGGCAGTACCAGGGTCTGTGCTACAGACCACTGGGATCATGGAATTGTACCAACAATGCCAGGATGGCATAGAGGGGGCAATTCCATGATCATAGACATGTTACATGGCCATATTCGGAGTTACCATGGTGAAGCTACATATAGGTAGTGACCTATATGTAGTGCACGCGTGTAATGGTGTCCCCGCACTCACAAACTTCAGTGAATTGGCTCTGAACAATGTGGGGGCACCTTGGCTAGTGCCAGGGTGCCCTCACACTAAGTAACTTTGCACCTAACCTTTACCAGGTAAAGGTTAGACATATAGGTGACTTATAAGTTACTTAAGTGCAGTGTAAAATGGCTGTGAAATAACGTGGACGTTATTTCACTCAGGCTGCAGTGGCAGGCCTGTGTAAGAATTGTCAGAGCTCCCTATGGGTGGCAAAAGAAATGCTGCAGCCCATAGGGATCTCCTGGAGCCCCAATACCCTGGGTCCTCAGTACCATATACTAGGGAATTATAAGGGTGTTCCAGTAAGCCAATGTAAATTGGTAAAAATGGTCACTAGCCTGTCAGTGACAATTTGAAAGTAATGAGAGAGCATAACCACTGAGGTTCTGGTTAGCAGAGCCTCAGTGAGACAGTTAGGCACCACACAGGGAACATATACATGCACACCTATGAGCACTGGGGCCCTGTGTGACAGGGTCCCAGTGACACATACATATAGGCCACAAACCTATGAGCACTGGGGTCCTGACCAGCAGGATCCCAGTGACACATAACAACCATACTATGAGCACTGAGGCCTGGCTATCAGGATCCCAGTGAGACAGTGAAAACAGTGACAAACACCCTGACATACACTCACAAACAGGCCAAAAGTGGGGGTAACAAGGCTAGAAAGAGGCTACCTTCTCACACAACCCCCCCCAAACGAAGGACAATAAGGCTAACCTTGGCCAGTTGAGACTTTATTGTCTAAGTGGTGATAAGTAGAGAATAGCTCTGCAATAGACTGGTTACTCCCTTTATCATCCACTATGTGGTTACTTCCCTGTGGGGATGTAAACCACCCTGTTTGAAGTTTTTTAGCTAAGCAACAATGTGAAGATGTATTTTCAGAGTTTCTATCAGTAAGTTTTAGTTTAGAGCAGTGGGAATTGTCCACTGAACCTATTTGTAGTGATGGAAATGCCAGACAGGGATGCTGTCTCAGAAAAGCCATAGCTGGGCAAAAACTTTGTCCATCTGGCTGGAAGAGAGAACAGGGATGCTGTTTCTCTTGAGTTGGAGCAGGGCAGGGATGCTGTCCTATGAGCTCCACACTAGGGCAGGGATGCTGTCCTAAGTGTTGTGAGGTAGTGCAGGGTTTCTGCACTAAAGTTTCTCTGGGAGGGTTGGAGGGATGCTCCATGTTAACTAAAATGGTGCTGTTTTTCTCACCAATGTTAGTTATCCCACAGAGAGGTACTTCCACCTCAGGGAGTCCAGCTTTGCCAGTTGATGATTCCCTTGGAACAGGTGCCACCCCAGGAGAGGTTTCTCCCACCACAGGAATAGTATCCTGAATGGTAGGGTGGTTAGGGGATACTGTGATACCCTTTTTACCTGTTGATGGAGAGGGATCCTGAGTTTTCAGGCCTTCTCTCCTTTGCTTTTTCATTTCACTTGAAATGAGAGGGAACAATTCCTCAGGGATGCCCAGCATGGCTGCATGGGCATAAAACTCTACATCAGCCCAACCTGAGGCCTCTAGGTCATTACCTAAGAGACAGTCTACAGGTAAGCTAGGTGATACCACCACCTGCTTAGGGCCAGTAACTCCACCCCAACTAAACTGAATTATAGCTAAGGGAAGAAACTTAGTGGAGTTATGGACATCAATAATCTTATACTGTTGTCCAATGATGTGTTGTTCAGGAGGCACTAGGTTTTCAGTCACCAAAGTGAAACTGGCACCTGTGTCCCTGTAGGCCAAGGCCTCAACACCATTTATTGAAACTGTCTGCCTGTACTTATCCATTGTAAGGGGACAAGCAGCCAGTGTGGCAAGGCCAATGCCACTAGGTGTGACAGAAACTGTCTTGGGACTGATGACATCAGTTTCCACTATGGACCCATAAGTGAACCCAACTACACCCTTTGCTTGACTGTTGCCAGCAGTCCCACCACTAGTACCACTACTGCTAGGGGCACTAGAGCTTGATGTATTAGTGGTGGTAGGCTCAGGGGGTTTACCTGGACAGGACTTATCCCCTGGCCTATGGCCTCTATTTTTACACACAAAGCACCAAGGCTTTTTAATGTGTGCAGGTTGGGAAGAAGAGGAAGAATTAGTTTTATCCCCACCCTCTGAAGAGTGTTTAAGATTTGAAGTGGGATCTTTGGTTTTACCCTTATCCCCATGCTTATCTTGAGATTTTTCACCATCTTTCTTCTTATTGCCATCTTTGTCACCCCCTGTATGAACTTTTCTGTTCACCCTTGTTCTGACCCATTTGTCTGCCTTCTTTCCCAATTCTTGGGGAGAGGTCAGATCAGAGTCTACCAGGTACTGGTGCAACAAATCAGACACACAATTATTAAGTATATGCTCTCTCAGGATTGTGTTATACAGGCTGTCATAATCAGTAACTTTACTGCCATGTAACCACCCCTCCAAGGCCTTCACTGCCTGGTCAATGAAATCAACCCAGTCTTGTGAAGACTCCTTTTTGGTCTCTCTGAACTTTATCCTGTACTGTTCAGTGGTTAAGCCATAACCATCCAGGAGTGCATTCTTAAGAACTTGGAAATTATTGGCATCATTTTCTTTCACTGTAAGGAGCCTATCCCTACCTTTTCCACTAAATGATAGCCATAGGATAGCAGCCCACTGCTTTTGAGGGACATCCTGTACAGCACAGGCCCTCTCAAGTGCAGCAAACCACTTGTTAATGTCATCCCCCTCCTTATAAGGGGGAACTATATTGTGCAGATTCCTGGAATCATGCTCTTTTGCAGGATGACTATGGGGAATACTGCTGCTGCCACCATGGGTATCTAAACCCAACTTCTGTCTTTCCCTCTCTATTTCTAAAGACTGTCTATCCAAATCCAGCTGTTGCTTCTTGAGCTTCAGTCTGGTTTGTTCCACTCTCAATCTATTGAGCTCCCTTTCTAACAATCTGTCATCAGGGTGGGTGGGAGGGACATTTCTAGATACAGAGGTATGATGGGAATGAACAGAAGGAGACCTGTCCCTTACAGAGGGCACCCTAACAGCTTGGCTACCATCATAATGTGAGAGCACACCATCAGTATGGTGTGATTCAACCTCTGTACCAACTATGCTAGACTGTCTAGTAATGGGCAGGCTGAGAAGTTTCTTTCCTGAACCTTTTCCTGGGGGAGTCCCTGGATCAGATTGAGAACCATTAGCTACTTTTTCTACAGATTGGGCACTTATGGCCTTATCCTGTACTCTAAGCATATTAATTAACAGTTCTAAGGAAGGATTCTTCCCTACACTCAAACCTCTCTCTATGCAGAGACTCCTTGCTCCTTTCCAGCTAAGGTGATCATATGCAAGTTTGGACAGTTCAACATTTTTTCCTGTGCCAGACATTTTTTAGAGAGAGTTAAAGTGATAGAAAAAGAGAAAAAAGTTTTCAGAACTTTTTTGAAAGACAGAAAAAAAAAAACTTTTAAAACTTTTAAGAACTTTTTGAAAGTTTAGAAGTACTTTTCAGCACTTAGAAAAGAGAGAAAAGAGGAAATGGAAAACTTTTTGGCTATGTGTATATACACTGACCTTGTTTTGTATATTTTTCTCTTATGAAAAGTACAATGACAAGAGTGGTAAGTAGTCTCAAGCACTTATCCCACCACTGCACAACCAATGTAGGAGGCTGGACTGGCTTGTAGTGAGTACCAAGGGGTACTTCCACCTTGCACCTTGCACCAGGCCCAGTTATCCCTTATTAGTGTATAGGGTGTCTAGCAGCTTAGCTGATAGATAATGGTAGCTTAGAAGAGCAGCTTAGGCTGAACTAGGAGACGTGTGAAGCTACTACAGTACCACTTAGGCCCTCATTCTGACCCTGGCGGTCTTTGACCGCCAGGGCGGAGGACCGCGGGAGCACCGCCGACAAGCCGGCGGTGCTTCAATGGGGATTCCGACCGCGGCGGTAAAGCCGCGGTCGGACCGGCACCACTGGCGGGGTCCCGCCAGTGTACCGCGGCCCCATTGAATCCTCCGCGGCGGCGCAGCTTGCTGCACCGCCGCGGGGATTCTGACCCCCCCTACCGCCATCCAGATCCCGGCGGTCGGACCGCCGAGATCCGGATGGCGGTAGGGGGGGTCGCGGGGCCCCTGGGGGCCCCTGCAGTGCCCATGCCACTGGCATGGGCATTGCAGGGGCCCCCGTAAGAGGGCCCCTAAATGTATTTCACTGTCTGCTGCGCAGACAGTGAAATACGCGACGGGTGCAACTGCACCCGTCGCACAGCTTCCACTCCGCCGGCTCGATTCCGAGCCGGCTTCATCGTGGAAGCCTCTTTCCCGCTGGGCTGGCTGGCGGTCTGAAGGAGACCGCCCGCCAGCCCAGCGGGAAAGTCAGAATTACCGCCGCGGTCTTTCGACCGCGGAACGGTAACCTGACGGCGGGACTTTGGCGGGCGGCCTCCGCCGCCCGCCAAGGTCAGAATGAGGGCCTTAGTGTCATATGCACAATATCATAAGAAAACACAATACACAGTTATACTAAGAATAAAGGTACTTTATTTTTATGACAATATGCCAAAGTATCTTAGAGTGTACCCTCAGTGAGAGGATAGGAAATATACACAAGATATATATACACAATAGCAAAAATATGCAGTATAGTCTTAGAAAACAGTGCAAACAATGTATAGTTACAATAGGATGCAATGGGGAAACATAGGGATAGGGGCAACACAAACCATATACTCCAGAAGTGGAATGCGAACCACGAATGGACCCCAAACCTATGTGACCTTGTAGAGGGTCGCTGGGACTATTAGAAAATAGTGAGAGTTAGAGAAATAACCCTCCCCAAGACCCTGAAAAGTGAGTGCAAAGTGCACTAAAGTTCCCCTAAGGACAAAAGAGTCGTGTTAGAGGAATAATGCAGGAAAGACACAAACCAGCAATGCAACAACTGTGGATTTCCAATCTAGGGTACCTGTGGAACAAGGGGACCAAGTCCAAAAGTCACAAGCAAGTCGGAGATGGGCAGATGCCCAGGAAATGCCAGCTGCGGGTGCAAAGAAGCTTCGACTGGACAGAAGAAGCTGAGGTTTCTGCAGGAACAAAAAGGGCTAGAGACTTCCCCTTTGGTGGACAGATCCCCCTCGCCTTGGAGAGTCGTACAGAAGTATTTGCCCGCCGGAAGGACGCCAACAAGCCTTGCTACACGCAAATCGTGCGTTTGGCGTTTTTGGACGCGGCTGGGGCCCAGGAGGGACCAGGAGGTCGCAAATTGGACCTGCAGAGAGAGGGGACGTCGAGCAAGACAAAGAGCCCTAACTGAAGCAGGTAGCTCCCGGAGAAGTGCCAGAAACAGGCACTACGAGGATGCGTGAAACGGTGCTTGCCGAAGTTGCACAAAGGAGTCCCACGTCGCCGGAGACCAACTTAGAAAGTCGTGCAATGCAGGTTAGAGTGCCGTGGACCCAGGCTTGGCTGTGCACGAAGGATTTCCGCCGGAAGTGCACAGGGGCCGGAGTAGCTGCAAAGTCGCGGTTCCCAGCAATGCAGCCCAGCGAGGTGAGGCAAGGACTTACCTCCACCAAACTTGGGCTGAAGAGTCACTGGACTGTGGGGGTCACTTGGACAGAGTCACTGGATTTGAGGGACCTCGCTCGTCGTGCTGAGAGGAGACCCAATGGACCGGTAATGCAGCTTTTTGGTGCCTGCGGTTGCAGGGGGAAGATTCCTTTGACCCACGGGAGATTTCTTCGGAGCTTCTGGTGCAGAGAGGTGGCAGGCTACCCCCACAGCATGCACAAGCAGGAAAACAGTCGAGAAGGCGGCAGGATCAGCGTTACAGAGTTGCAGTAGTCGTCTTTGCTACTATGTTGCAGGTTTGCAGGCTTCCAGCGCGGTCAGCGGTCGTTTCCTTATCAGAAGGTGAAGAGAGAGATGCAGAGGAACTCGGCTGAGCTCATGCATTCGTTATCTAAAGTTTCCCCAGAGACAGAGACCCTAAATAGCCAGAAAAGAGGGTTTGGCTACCTAGGAGAGAGGAAAGGCTACTAACACCTGAAGGAGCCTATCAGCAGGAGTCTCTGACGTCACCTGGTGGCACTGGCCACTCAGAGCAGTCCAGTGTGCCAGCAGCACCTCTGTTTCCAAGATGGCAGAGGTCTGGAGCACACTGGAGGAGCTCTGGACACCTCCCAGGGGAGGTGCAGGTCAGGGGAGTGGTCACTCCCCTTTCCTTTGTCCAGTTTCGCGCCAGAGCAGGGGCTAAGGGGTCCCTGAACCGGTGTAGACTGGCTTATGCAGAATTGGGCACATCTGTGCCCAACAAAGCATTTCCAGAGGCTGGGGGAGGCTACTCCTCCCCTGCCTTCACACCATTTTCCAAAGGGAGAGGGTGTCACACCCTCTCTCAGAGGAAGTTCTTTGTTCTGCCCTCCTGTGCCAGGCCTGGCTGGACCCCAGGAGGGCAGCTGCCTGTCTGAGGGGTTGGCAGCAGCAGCAGCTGCAGTGAAACCCCAGGAAGGGCAGTCTGGCAGTACCAGGGTCTGTGCTACAGACCACTGGGATCATGGAATTGTACCAACAATGCCAGGATGGCATAGAGGGGGCAATTCCATGATCATAGACATGTTACATGGCCATATTCGGAGTTACCATGGTGAAGCTACATATAGGTAGTGACCTATATGTAGTGCACGCGTGTAATGGTGTCCCCGCACTCACAAAGTTCAGTGAATTGCCTCTGAACAATGTGGGGGCACCTTGGCTAGTGCCAGGGTGCCCTCACACTAAGTAACTTTGCACCTAACCTTTACCAGGTAAAGGTTAGACATATAGGTGACTTATAAGTTACTTAAGTGCAGTGTAAAATGGCTGTGAAATAACGTGGACGTTATTTCACTCAGGCTGCAGTGGCAGGCCTGTGTAAGAATTGTCAGAGCTCCCTATGGGTGGCAAAAGAAATGCTGCAGCCCATAGGGATCTCCTGGAACCCCAATACCCTGGGTCCTCAGTACCATATACTAGGGAATTATAAGGGTGTTCCAGTAAGCCAATGTAAATTGGTAAAAATGGTCACTAGCCTGTCAGTGACAATTTGAAAGTAATGAGAGAGCATAACCACTGAGGTTCTGGTTAGCAGAGCCTCAGTGAGACAGTTAGGCACCACACAGGGAACATATACATGCACACCTATGAGCACTGGGGCCCTGTGTGACAGAGTCCCAGTGACACATACATATAGGCCACAAACCTATGAGCACTGGGGTCCTGACCAGCAGGATCCCAGTGACACATAACAACCATACTGAAAACATAGTGTTTTCACTATGAGCACTGAGGCCTGGCTATCAGGATCCCAGTGAGACAGTTAAAACAGTGACAAACACCCTGACATACACTCACAAACAGGCCAAAAGAGGGGGTAACAAGGCTAGAAAGAGGCTACCTTCTCACAATCCTATTGTAACTATACATTGTTTGCACTGTTTTCTAAGACTATACTGCATATTTCTGGAATTGTGTATATATATCTTGTGTATATTTCCTATCCTCTCACTGAGGGTACACTCTGAGATACTTTGGCATATTGTCATAAAAATAAAGTACCTTTATTTTTAGTATAACTGTGTATTGTGTTTTCTTATGATATTGTGCATATGACACTAGGTGGTACTGTAGTAGCTTCACACGTCTCCTAGTTCAGCCTAAGCTGCTCTGCTAAGCTACCATTATCTATCAGCCTAAGCTGCTAGACACCCTATACACTAATAAGGGATAACTGGGCCTGGTGCAAGGTGCAAGTACCCCTTGGTACTCACTACAAGCCAGTCCAGCCTCCTACATTGGTTGTGCAGTGGTGGGATAAGTGCTTGAGACTACTTACCACTCTTGTCATTGTACTTTTCATAAGAGAAAAATATACAAAACAAGGTCAGTGTATATACACATAGCCAAAAAGTTTTGCATTTCCTCTTTTCACTCTTTTCTAAGTGCTGAAAAGTACTTCTAAACTTTCAAAAAGTTCTTAAAAGTTTAAAAAGTTTTTTCTGTCTTTCCAAAAAGTTCTGAAAACTTTTTTCTCTTTTTCTATCACTTTAACTCTCTCTAAAAAATGTCTGGCACAGGCCAAAGTGTTGATCTGTCCAAACTTGCATATGACAACCTTAGCTGGAAAAGAGCAAGGAGTCTCTGTATAGAGAGAGGTTTGAGTGTAGGGAAGAATCCTGCCTTGGAACTGTTACTTAACATGCTTAGAGAACAGGATAAGGCCATAGGTGCCCCATCTGTTGAAAAAGTACCTAATAGTTCCCAATCTGATTCAGGGACTCCCCCAGGAAAAGATTCAGGGAAGAAACTTCCTAGCCTGCCCATTACTAGACAATCTAGCATAGATGGTAATGATGATGAGCCACACCAAATAAATAGTGTTGTCTCACATCATAGCAAAAGCATTTATTCTCACCATACTGGTAGTAATGTTTCTGTAAACCAAGCTGTTAAGTTGGCTTCTGTAAGGGACAGGTCTCCTTCTGTTCATTCCCATCATAGCTCTGTTTCTAGAAATGTCCCTCCCACCAACCCTGATGACAGAATGTTAGAGAGGGAACTCAATAAGTTGAGGGTGGAACAAACCAGACTGAAGCTTAAAAAGCAACAGCTGGATTTGGATAGACAGTCTTTTGAATTAGAGAAGGAAAGACAGAAGTTGGGTTTAGATACCCATGGTGGCAGCAGCAGTATTCCCCATAGTCATCCTGCAAAAGAGCATGATTCCAGGAATCTGCACAAGATAGTTCCCCCTTATAAGGAGGGGGATGACATTAACAAGTGGTTTGCTGCACTTGAGAGGGCCTGTGTTGTACAGGATGTCCCTCAAAGGCAGTGGGCTGCTATCCTATGGCTATCATTTAGTGGAAAAGGTAGGGATAGGCTCCTTACTGTGAAAGAAAATGATGCTAATAATTTCCAAGTTCTTAAGAATGCACTCCTGGATGGTTATGGCTTAACCACTGAACAGTACAGGATAAAGTTCAGAGAGACCAAAAAGGTGTCTTCACAAGACTGGGTTGATTTCATTGACCAGGCAGTGAAGGCCTTGGAGGGGTGGTTACATGGCAGTAAAGTTACTGATTATGACAGCCTGTATAACTTAATCCTGAGAGAGCATATTCTTAATAATTGTGTGTCTGATTTGTTGCACCAGTACTTGGTGGACTCTGATCTGACCTCTCCCCAAGAATTGGGAAAGAAGGCAGACAAATGGGTCAGAACAAGAGTGAACAGAAAAGTTCATACAGGGGGTGACAAAGATGGCAACAAAAAGAAGGATGGTAAGTCTTCTGACAAGGGTGGGGACAAATCTAAAAATGAGTCTTCATCAGGCCCACAAAAACACTCTGGTGGGGGTGGTGGGTCCAAATCCTCCTTTAATCAGAACAAGGAAAAGAACCCATGGTGCTATTTATGTAAAATAAAAGGCCATTGGACAACAGATCCCAGTTGTCCAAAGAAAGGCACCACAGCTCCTACCACTACAACCCCTACTGCTACACCTAGTGTCCCTACTAATAGCAGTGGTGGTGGGAGCAAACCTACTAATAGCCAATCCAAGGGAGTAGCTGGGCTCACTTTTGGTAACTTAGTTGGGGTTGGTCTGTTTAGGGAGACCACAGAGGCTACTTTAGTCTCTGAAGGGGCTATTGATTAAGCCACTTTGGTTGCTTGCCCCCATAACTTGGAGAAGTACAAGCAACTAACCCTAATAAATGGTGTTGAGGTCCAGGCCTACAGGGACACAGGTGCCAGTGTCACAATGGTGATTGAGAAACTGGTGCACCCTGAACAACACATACTTGGACACCAGTACCAAGTAACCGATGCTCACAACATAACACAAAGCCACCCCATGGCTGTTGTAAATCTCAACTGGGGGGGGGTAACTGGTCCAAAGAAAGTTGTGGTAGCTTCAGATTTACCTGTAGACTGTCTATTAGGGAATGATTTGGAGACATCAGCTTGGTCAGATGTGGAGTTGGAGGCCCATGCAGCAATGCTGGGCATCCCAGGGCATATTTTTGCTTTCACAAGGGCTCAGGCCAAAAAGCAAAAAGGACAGGGAAGCTTGGATCCTGGAACAATGGACCAAGTGCTCCCTAAAGCTAGGGCTAGTAGAAGCAAACCACTTCCTACTATCCCTCCCTCTACAGTGGATTCAACTTCTGAGGAAGAAGAATTCCCTCCCTGTGCAGAACCTACACCAGAGGAGCTGGAAGCAGACACTGCTGAGCTTTTGGGTGAAGGGGGGCCTGCCAGAGAGGAGCTGAGTGTGGCACAGCAAACCTGTCCCACATTAGAGGGTCTCAGACAGCAAGCTGTCAAACAGGCTAATGGGGATGTCAGTGACTCTTACAGAGTTTACTGGGAGGACAACCTCTTGTACACTGAGCATAGGGATCCTAAACCTGGAGCTGCCAGGAGATTAGTGATTCCTCAGGAGTACAGAAAGTTCCTCCTAACACTGGCACATGACATTCCCCTAGCTGGGCACCTGGGTCAAATGAAAACTTGGGACAGATTGGTTCCATTGTTTCATTGGCCTAGGATGTCTGAGGACACAAAGGAATTTTGTAAGTCCTGTGAAACCTGTCAAGCCAGTGGCAAGACAGGTGGCACTCCAAAGGCACCCCTTATCCCACTACCTGTGGTTGGGGTTCCCTTTGAAAGGGTAGGGGTTGACATAGTTGGCCCCCTTGACCCTCCTACTGCTTCAGGCAATAGGTTTATCTTAGTGGTAGTGGACCATGCCACAAGATATCCTGAAGCTATTCCTTTAAGGACCACTACAGCACCTGCAGTGGCAAAGGCCCTCCTGGGAATATTTTCCAGGGTGGGCTTCCCAAAGGAAGTAGTATCAGACAGAGGAAGCAATTTCATGTCTGCATACTTAAAGGCCATGTGGAAGGAGTGTGGTGTAACGTACAAGTTCACAACACCCTATCATCCACAAACAAATGGACTGGTGGAGAGATTTAATAAAACTCTCAAAGGCATGATTATGGGTCTCCCTGAAAAACTCCGCAGGAGATGGGATATCCTTCTACCATGCCTCCTTTTTGCCTACAGGGAGGTACCCCAGAAAGGATTGGGCTTCAGCCCCTTTGAACTCCTTTTTGGACACCCTGTTAGGGGTCCACTCACACTTGTAAAGGAGGGTTGGGAACAACCTTTAAAAGCTCCTAAGCAGGATATTGTGGATTATGTACTTGGCCTCAGATCAAGGATGGCTGAGTACATGAAAAAGGCCAGTAAAAACCTTCAGGCCAGGCAAGAGCTCCAGAAGCAATGGCATGATCAGAAGGCTGTTTTGGTTCAGTACCAACCAGGGCAGAAAGTGTGGGTCTTGGAGCCTGTGGCCCCAAGAGCACTCCAAGATAAATGGAGTGGACCCCACACAATTGTTGAAAAGAAGGGTGAAGTCACCTACTTGGTTGACTTAGGCACTGCCAGGAGTCCCCTTAGGGTGCTCCATGTCAACCGCCTGAAACCCTACTATGACAGGGCTGATCTCACCCTGCTCATGGCAACTGATGAGGGACAGGAAGAAGACAGTGATCCTCTACCTGATCTCTTCTCTTCCACAGAACAAGATGCTCTTGTGGAAGGTGTAGTTTTGGCTGATTGTCTTACTGCTGAGCAGAAAGATAATTGCATAAATCTCCTAGGACAATTTTCAGAACTCTTCTCTACTGTGCCAGGCACCACTTCTTGGTGTGAGCACACTATAGATACTGGAGACAGTTTACCTGTCATAAGTAAGATCTATAGGCAGCCTGACCATGTCAGGGACTGCATAAAGCAAGAAGTTCAGAAAATGTTGGAACTAGGAGTGGTTGAGCACTCTGACAGTCCATGGGCTTCTCCTGTGGTACTGGTACCAAAACCCAATTCTAAAGATGGAAAGAAGGAAATGCGGTTTTGTGTAGACTATAGAGGTCTCAACTTGGTAACCAAAACTGATGCTCACTCTATACCCAGGGCAGATGAGCTTATAGATACACTGGCATCTGCCAAGTATCTAAGCACTTTTGATTTGACTGCAGGGTATTGGCAGATCAAATTGTCAGAAGATGCTAAACCTAAGACTGCATTTTCTACCATTGGAGGACATTACCAGTTTACTGTAATGCCTTTTGGTATGAAAAATGCACCTGCCACTTTTCAGAGGTTGGTGAACACAGTCCTGCAAGGGCTGGAAGCTTTCAGTGCAGCATATTTGGATGATATAGCTGTCTTTAGCTCCAGCTGGGATGATCACCTGGTCCACCTATGGAAAGTTTTGGAGGCCCTGCAAAAGGCAGGCCTCACTATCAAGGCTTCAAAGTGCCAGATAGGGCAGGGTAAGGTGGTTTATCTGGGACACCTTGTTGGTGGGGAACAGATTGCACCACTTCAGGGGAAAATCCAAACTATCATTGATTGGGTTCCCCCTACCACTCAGACTCAGGTGAGAGCCTTCCTAGGCCTCACTGGGTATTACAGGAGGTTCATTAAGAACTATGGCTCCATTGCAGCCCCTCTTAATGACCTCACATCCAAGAAAATGCCTAAAAAGGTATTATGGACAGCAAGCTGTCAGAAAGCTTTTGAGGAGCTGAAGCAGGCCATGTGCTCTGCACCTGTCCTGAAAAGCCCTTGTTACTCTAAAAAAAATTATGTCCAAACTGATGCATCTGAATTAGGAGTAGGGGCAGTCCTATCACAACTTAATTCTGAGGGCCAGGATCAACCTGTTGCTTTTATTAGTAGGATGTTGACCCCTAGAGAAAAGCGTTGGTCTGCAATTGAGAGGGAGGCCTTTGCTGTGGTCTGGGCTCTGAAGAAGTTGAGGCCATACCTGTTTGGCACTCACTTCATTGTTCAGACAGACCACAAACCTCTACTTTGGCTAAAACAAATGAAAGGTGAAAATCCTAAATTGTTGAGGTGGTCAATATCCCTACAGGGAATGGACTATACAGTGGAACATAGACCTGGGAGTAGCCACTCCAATGCAGATGGACTCTCCAGATATTTCCACTTAGACAATGAAGACTCATCAGGTCATGGCTAGTCTTATTGTCCTTCATTTGGGGGGGGGGTTGTGTAGGAAAGTACCATCTTGCCTGGCATGTTACCCCCATTTTTCACTGTATATATGTTGTTTTAGTTGTATGTGTCACTGGGACCCTGGTAACCCAGGGCCCCAGTGCTCATAAGTGTGCCTGAATGTGTTACCTGTGTAGTGACTAACTGTCTCACTGAGGCTCTGCTAATCAGAACCTCAGTGGTTATGCTCTCTCATTTCTTTCCAAATTGTCACTGACAGGCTAGTGACCATTTTTACCAATTTACATTGGCTTACTGGAACACCCTTATAATTCCCTAGTATATGGTACTGAGGTACCCAGGGTATTGGGGTTCCAAGAGATCCCTATGGGCTGCAGCATTTCTTTTGCCACCCATAGGGAGCTCTGACAATTCTTACACAGGCCTGCCACTGCAGCCTGAGTGAAATAATGTCCACATTATTTCACAGCCATTTTACACTGCACTTAAGTAACTTATAAGTCACCTATATGTCTAACCTTTACCTGGTAAAGGTTAGGTGCAAAGTTACTTAGTGTGAGGGCACCCTGGCACTAGCCAAGGTGCCCCCACATTGTTCAGAGCCAATTCCCTGAACTTTGTGAGTGCGGGGACACCATTACACGCGTGCACTACATATAGGTCACTACCTATATGTAGCTTCACCGTGGTAACTCCGAATATGGCCATGTAACATGTCTATGATCATGGAATTGCCCCCTCTATACCATCCTGGCATAGTTGGCACAATCCTATGATCCCAGTGGTCTGTAGCACAGACCCTGGTACTGCCAAACTACCCTTCCTGGGGTTTCACTGCAGCTGCTGCTGCTGCCAACCCCTCAGACAGGCAGCTGCCCTCCTGGGGTCCAGCCAGGCCTGGCCCAGGATGGCAGAACAAAGAACTTCCTCTGAGAGAGGGTGTGACACCCTCTCCCTTTGGAAAATGGTGTGAAGGCAGGGGAGGAGTAGCCTCCCCCAGCCTCTGGAAATGCTTTGTTGGGCACAGATGTGCCCAATTCTGCATAAGCCAGTCTACACCGGTTCAGGGACCCCTTAGCCCCTGCTCTGGCGCGAAACTGGACAGAGGAAAAGGGAGTGACCACTCCCCTGACCTGCACCTCCCCTGGGAGGTGTCCAGAGCTCCTCCAGTGTGCTCCAGACCTCTGCCATCTTGGAAACAGAGGTGCTGCTGGCACACTGGACTGCTCTGAGTGGCCAGTGCCACCAGGTGACGTCAGAGACTCCTTGTGATAGGCTCCTTCAGGTGTTGCTAGCCTATCCTCTCTCCTAGGTAGCCAAACCCTCTTTTCTGGCTATTTAGGGTCTCTGTCTCTGGGGAAACTTTAGATAACGAATGCATGAGCTCAGCCGAGTTCCTCTGCATCTCTCTCTTCACCTTCTGATAAGGAAACGACCGCTGACCGCGCTGGAAGCCTGCAAACCTGCAACATAGTAGCAAAGACGACTACTGCAACTCTGTAACGCTGATCCTGCCGCCTTCTCGACTGTTTTCCTGCTTGTGCATGCTGTGGGGGTAGTCTGCCTCCTCTCTGCACCAGAAGCTCCAAAGAAATCTCCCGTGGGTCGACGGAATCTTCCCCCTGCAACCGCAGGCACCAAAAAGCTGCATTACCGGTCCCTTGGGTCTCCTCTCAGCACGACGAGCGAGGTCCCTCGAATCCAGCGACTCTGTCCAAGTGACCCCCACAGTCCAGTGACTCTTCAGTCCAAGTTTGGTGGAGGTAAGTCCTTTCCTCACCTCGCTGGGCTGCATTGCTGGGAACCGCGACTTTGCAGATACTCCGGCCCCTGTGCACTTCCGGCGGAAATCCTTTGTGCACAGCCAAGCCTGGGTCCACGGCACTCTAACCTGCATTGCACGACTTTCTAAGTTGGTCTCCGGCGACGTGGGACTCCTTTGTGCAACTTCGGCGAGCACCGTTTCACGCATCCTCGTAGTGCCTGTTTCTGGCACTTCTCCGGGTGCTACCTGCTTCAGTGAGGGCTCTTTGTCTTGCTCGACATCCCCTCTCTCTTCAGGTCCAATTTGCGACCTCCTGGTCCCTCCTGGGCCCCAGCAGCGTCCAAAAACGTCAAACGCACGATTTGCGTGTAGCAAGGCTTGTTGGTATTCTTCCGGCGGGAAAACACTTCTGCACGACTCTTCAAGGCGAGGGGGATCTGTCCACCAAAGGGGAAGTCTCTAGCCCTTTTCGTTCCTGCAGAAACCTCAGCTTCTTCTGTCCAGTTGAAGCTTCTTTGCACCCGCAGCTGGCATTTCCTGGGCATCTGCCCATCTCCGACTTGCTTGTGACTTTTGGACTTGGTCCCCTTGTTCCACAGGTACCCTAGATTGGAAATCCACAGTTGTTGCATTGTTGGTTTGTGTCTTTCCTGCATTATTCCTCTAACACGACTATTTTGTCCTTAGGGGAACTTTAGTGCACTTTGCACTCACTTTTCAGGGTCTTGGGGAGGGTTATTTTGCTAACTCTCACTATTTTCTAATAGTCCCAGCGACCCTCTACAAGGTCACATAGGTTTGGGGTCCATTCGTGGTTCGCATTCCACTTTTGGAGTATATGGTTTGTGTTGCCCCTATCCCTATGTTTCCCCATTGCATCCTATTGTAACTATACATTGTTTGCACTGTTTTCTAAGACTATACTGCATATTTTTGCTATTGTGTATATATATCTTGTGTATATTTCCTGTCCTCTCACTGAGGGTACACTATAAGATACGTTGGCATATTGTCATAAAAATAAAGTACCTTTATTTTTAGTATAACTGTGTATTGTGTTTTCTTATGATATTGTGCATATGACACTAGGTGGTACTGTAGTAGCTTCACACGTCTCCTAGTTCAGCCAAAACTGCTCTGCTAAGCTACCATTATCTATCAGCCTAAGCTGCTAGACACCCTATACACTAATAAGGGATAACTGGGCCTGGTGCAAGGTGCAAGTACCCCTTGGTACTCACTACAAGCCAGTCCAGCCTCCTACAGCACCTAACTTTACCTTGCTCACAGATGTATCCCAGTAGGCAGATAGTACTACCATGGCCAACAAACTGACGTGGCCCATTCCATACCTTGGTTCTCACTTCTGTCCCCAAGCCAGGGAAAATTCTGTCCCCAAGGACTGTAACCAACAAAGGCCACTGACGGCTGTCAATATCAACAACCTGGCCCCAGGCCATCCAGGAGTCTCTGACTCTGTGGTTTCTCGGAGTGGAGGGCAGTAATCCCAGATGCCTTGCACCTTTTTCCACTCCACCTCCCACCAGTTCAGGGGTGGAATCCTGAGACTGGTCAACCAGCCTATAGTCTGTACCCTGAGGCTGAATAGGAGACAGGTGTGGGCTATTCCTCACCCGCTCCTCCCTCTGGTGTCCTGTACCCTCAGCTTTGGAGTGGTACCTGTAGGAAAGTACCATCTTGCCTGGCATGTTACCCCCATATTTCACTGTATATATGTTGTTTTAGTTGTATGTGTCACTGGGACCCTGCCAGCCAGGGCCCCAGTGCTCATAAGTGTGCCCTGTATGTGTTACCTGTGTTATGACTAACTGTCTCACTGACGCTCTGCTATCCAGAACCTCAGTGGTTATGCTCTCTCATTTTCTTTCCAAATTGTCACTAACAGGCTAGTGACCAATTTCACCAATTTACATTGGCATACTGGAACACCCTTATAATTCCCTAGTATATGGTACTGAGGTACCCAGGGTATTGGGGTTCCAGGAGATCCCTATAGGCTGCAGGATTTCTTTTGCCACCCATAGGGAGCTATGACAATTCTTACACAGGCCTACACTTGCAGCCTGAGGGAAATAACGTCCACGTTATTTCACAGCCATTTACCACTACACTTAAGTAACTTATCAGTCACCTATATGTCTAACCTTTACCTGGTAAAGGTTGGGTGCTAAGTTACTTAGTGTGTGGGCACCCTGGCACTAGCCAAGGTGCTCCCACATTGTTCAGCGCAAATTCCCCGGACTTTGTGAGTGCGGGGACACCATTACACGCGTGCACTATACATATGTCACAACATATGTATAGCGTCACAATGGTAACTCCGAACATGGCCACGTAACATGTCTAAGATCATGGAATTGTCACCCCAATGCCATTCTGGCATTGGGGAGACAATTCCATGATCCCCCGAGTCTCTAGCTCAGACCCAGGTACTGCCAAACCACCTTTCCCGGGGTTTCACTGCAGCTGCTGCTGCTGCCAACCCCTCAGACAGGTTTCTGCCCTCCTGGGGTCCAGCCAGGCTTGGCACAGGAAGGCAGAACAAAGGACTTCCTCAGAGAGAGGGTGTTACACCCTCTCCCTTTGGAAAAAGGTGTCAGGGCTGGGGAGGAGTAGCCTCCCCCAGCCTCTGGAAATGCTTTGATGGGCACAGATAGTGCCCATCTCTGCATAAGCCAGTCTGCACCGGTTCAGGGATCCCTCAGCCCTGCTCTGGCGCGAAACTGAACAAAGGAAAGGGGAGTGACCACTCCCCTGACCTGCACCTCCCCTGGGAGGTGCCCAGAGCTCCTCCAGTGTGCTCCAGACCTATGCCATCTTGAAACCAGAGATGCTGCTGGCACACTGGACTGCTCTGAGTGGCCAGTGCCAGCAGGTGACGTCAGAGACTCCTTCTGATAGGCTCCTTCAAGTGTTGCTAGCCTATCCTCTCTCCTAAGTAGCCAAACCTCCTTTTCTGGCTATTTAGGGTCTCTGCTTTGGGGAATTCCTTAGATAACGAATGCAAGAGCTCATCAGAGTTCCTCTGCATCTCTCTCTTCACCTTCTGCCAAGGAATCGACTGCTGACCGTGCTGGAAGCCTGCAAAACTGCAACAAAGTAGCAAAGACGACTACTGCGACCTTGTAACGCTGATCCTGCCGCCTTCTCGACTGTTTTCCTGGTGGTGCATGCTGTGGGGGTAGTCTGCCTCCTCTCTGCACTAGAAGCTCCGAAGAAATCTCCCGTGGGTCGACGGAATCTTCCCCCTGCAACCGCAGGCACCAAAGAAGTGCATCACCGGTCCTCTGGGTCTCCTCTCAGCATGACGAGCGAGGTCCCTTGAACTCAGCAACTCTGTCCAAGTGACTCCCACAGTCCAGTGACTCTCCAGTCCAAGTTTGGTGGAGGTAAGTCCTTGCCTCCCCACGCTAGACTGCATTGCTGGGAACCGCGTGTTTTGCAGCTACTCCGGCTCCTGTACACTCTTCCAGGATTTCCTTTGTGCACAGACAAGCCTGGGTCCCCGGCACTCTAACCTGCAGTGCACGACCTCCTGAGTTGTCCTCCGGCGTCGTGGGACCCTCTTTTGTGTCTTTGGGTGAGCTCTGGTTCACTCCACTTCGTAGTGCCTGTTCCGGCACTTCTGCGGGTGCTGCTTGCTTCTGAGAGGGCTCCTTGTCTTGCTGGGCGCTCCCTCTGTCCCCTCACGCAATTGGCGACATCCTGGTCCCTCCTGGGCCACAGCAGCATCCAAAAATCCTAACCTTGACCCTTGCAGGTAGCAAGGCTTGTTTGCGATCTTTTTGCACGAAAACACATCTGCACGACTCTTCACAACGTGGGACATCCATCCCCCAAAGGGGAAGTTTCTAGCCCTTGTCGTTCTGGCAGAATCCACAGCTTCTACCATCCAGTGGCAGCTTCTTTGCACCCACAGCTGGCATTTCCTGGGCATCTGCCCACTCCCGACTTGATCATGACTTTTGGACTTGGTCCCCTTGTTTCACAGGTACTCTCGTCAGGAAATCCATCGTTGTTGCATTGCTGGTGTTGGTCTTCCTTGCAGAATTCCCCTATCACGACTTCTGTGCTCTCTGGGGAACTTAGGTGCACTTTGCACCCACTTTTCAGGGTCTTGGGGTGGGCTATTTTTCTAACCCTCACTGTTTTCTTACAGTCCCAGCGACCCTCTACAAGGTCACATAGGTTTGGGGTCCATTCGTGGTTCGCATTCCACTTCTAGAGTATATGGTTTGTGTTGCCCCTATCCCTATGTGCCCCCATTGCATTCTATTGTGACTATACATTCTTTGCACTGTTTTCTATTGCTATTACTGCATATTTTGGTATTGTGTACATATATCTTGTGTATATTTGCTATCCTCATACTGAGGGTACTCACTGAGATACTTTGGCATATTGTCATAAAAATAAAGTACCTTTATTTTTAGTATATCTGTGTATTGTGTTTTCTTATGATATTGTGCATATGGCACTAGTGGTACTGTAGGAGCTTCACTAGTCTCCTAGTTCAGCCTAAGCTGCTCTGCTAAGCTACCTTTTCTATCAGCCTAAGCTGCTAGACACCCCTCTACATTAATAAGGGATACCTGGGCTTGGTGCAAAGTGTAAGTACCCCTTGGTACCCACTACAAGCCAGTCCAGCCTCCTACAGTGCCCCCAGAAAACTGAACTGTTAGCTCACTTATGGCAGACTGACACCGGGGGCAACTAATTTTCCAAAAGGCAGTCTACAGGCATCTGTGGACTAACTATGACCTACCCTCCACACCCCACTCAAGGATTACCAGGGCCATAGCACGGAAGAAGTCCTGCCCCTGGGCTGCTGTCACCCTACACACCTGACTGGTGTACTGTTGTGGGGAAACTAGCCTTTCTGCCATCGTGGTAAGGCTAGCCCCAGTGTCCCTCGGAGCAGTGACTGGGACCCAATTCACTCTCACCTGGTGGAAGTAACGATTCCCATCATCAAGGGTTACCAATTCACCCTTGTGAGAAAGTAGCCTCTTTCTAGCCTTGTTACCCCCACTTTTGGCCTGTTTGTGAGTGTATGTCAGGGTGTTTTCACTGTCTCACTGGGATCCTGCTACCAGGGCCCAGTGCTCATAGTGAAAACCCTATGTTTTCAGTATGTTTGTTATGTGTCACTGGGACCCTGCTAGTCAGGACCCCAGTGCTCATAAGTTTGTGGCCTATATGTATGTGTTCCCTGTGTGATGCCTAACTGTCTCACTGAGGCTCTGCTAACCAGAACCTCAGTGGTTATGCTCTCTCTGTACAAATTGTCACTAACAGGCTAGTGACCAATTTTACCAATTTACATTGGCTTACTGGAACACCCTTATAATTCCCTAGTATATGGTACTGAGGTACCCAGGGTATTGGGGTTCCAGGAGATCCCTATGGGCTGCAGCATTTCTTTTGCCACCCATAGGGAGCTCTGACAATTCTTACACAGGCCTGCCACTGCAGCCTGAGTGAAATAACGTCCACGTTATTTCACAGCCATTTTACACTGCACTTAAGTAACTTATAAGTCACCTATATGTCTAACCTTTACCTGGTAAAGGTTGGGTGCTAAGTTACTTAGTGTGAGGGCACCCTGGCACTAGCCAAGGTGTCCCCACATTGTTCAGGGCCAATTCCCCGGACTTTGTGAGTGCGGGGACACCATTACACGCGTGCACTACATATAGGTCACTACCTATATGTAGCTTCACAATGGTAACTCCGAATATGGCCATGTAATATGTCTATGATCATGGAATTGCCCCCTCTATACCATCCTGGCATAGTTGGCACAATCCCATGATCCCAGTGGTCTGTAGCACAGACCCTGGTACTGCCAAACTGCTTTTCCCGGGGTTTCACTGCAGCTGCTGCTGCTGCCAACCCCTCAGACAGGCAGCTGCCCTCCTGGGGCCCAGCCAGGCCTGGCCCAGGATGGCAGAACAAAGGACTTCCTCTGAGAGAGGGTGTGACACCCTCTCCCTTTGGAAAATGGTGTGAAGGCAGGGGAGGAGTAGCCTCCCCCAGCCTCTGGAAATGCTTTCTTGGGCACAGATGTGCCCAATTCTGCATAAGCCAGTCTACACCGGTTCAGGGGACCCCTTAGCCCTGCTCTGGCGCGAAACTGGACAAAGGAAAGGGGAGTGACCACTCCCCTGACCTGTACCTCCCCTGGGAGGTGCCCAGAGCTCCTCCAGTGTGCTCCAGACCTCTGCCATCTTGGAAACAGAGGTGCTGCTGGCACACTGGACTGCTCTGAGTGGCCAGTGCCACCAGGTGACGTCAGAGACTCCTTGTGATAGGCTCCTTCAGGTGTTGCTAGCCTATCCTCTCTCCTAGGTAGCCAAACCCTCTTTTCTGGCTATTTAGGGTCTCTGTCTCTTGGTATTCCTTAGATAACGAATGCAAGAGCTCATCCGAGTTCCTCTGCATCTCTCTCTTCACCTTCTGCCAAAGAATCGACTGCTGACCGCGCTGGAAGCCTGCAAACCTGCAACATAGTAGCAAAGACGACTACTGCAACTCTGTAACGCTGATCCTGCCGCCTTCTCGACTGTTTTCCTGGTGGCGCATGCTGTGGGGGTAGTCTGCCTCCTCTCTGCACTAGAAGCTCCGAAGAAATCTCCTGTGGGTCGACGGAATCGTCCCCCTGCAACCGCAGGCACCAAAAAGCTGCATTACTGGTCCCTTGGGTCTCCTCTCAGCATGACGAGCGAGGTCCCTCGAATCCAGCAACTCTGTCCAAGTGACTCCCACAGTCCAGTGACTCTTCAGTCCAAGTTTGGTGGAGGTAAGTCCTTGCCTCACCTCGCTAGACTGCATTGCTGGGAACCGCGACTTTTGCAGCTACTCCGGCCCCTGTGCACTTCCGACGGAAATCCTTCGTGCACAGCCAAGCCTGGGTCCACGGCACTCTAACCTGCATTGCACGACTTTCTAAGTTGGTCTCCGGCGACGTGGGACTCCTTTGTGTAACTTCGGGTGAGTACCATTTCACGCATCCTTGTAGTGCCTGTTTCTGGCACTTCTCCGGGTGCTACCTGCTGCTAAGAGGGCTCTTTGTCTTGCACGACGTCCCCTCTACCTCCTGGTCCAATTTGCGACCTCCTGGTCCCTCCTGGGCTACAGCAGCATCCAAAAACGCTAACCGCACGATTTGCAGCTAGCAAGGCTTGTTGGCGTTCTTTCGGCTGGAAAACAGTTCTGCACGACTCTACAAGGCGAGAGGGATCCGTCCTCCAAAGGGGAAGTCTCTAGCCTTTTGCATTCCTGAAGAAACTGCAGCTTCTTCAGTCCAGTCAAAGCTTCTTTGCACCCGCAGCTGGCATTTCCTGGGCATCTGCCCATCTCCGACTTACTTGTGACTTTTGGACTTGGTCCCCTTGTTCCACAGGTACCCCAGATTGGAAATACAGCGTTGTTGCACTGTTGGTTTGTGTCTTTCCTGCATTATTCCTCTAACACGACTTCTTTGTCCTTAGGGGAACTTTAGTGCACTTTGCACTCACTTTTCAGGGTCTTGGGGTGGGCTATTTTTCTAACCCTCACTATTTTCTAATAGTCCCAGCGACCCTCTACAAGGTCACATAGGTTTGGGGTCCATTCGTGGTTCACCTTCCACTTCTGGAGTATATGGTTTGTGTTGCCCCTATCCCTATGTGTCTCCATTGCATTCTATTGTAACTATACATTGTTTGCACTGTTTTCTAAGACTATACTGCATATTTCTGGTATTGTGTATATATATCTTGTGTATATTTCCTATCCTCTCACTGAGGGTACACTCTGAGATACTTTGGCATATTGTCATAAAAATAAAGTACCTTTATTTTTAGTATAACTGTGTATTGTGTTTTCTTATGATATTGTGCATATGACACTAAGTGGTACTGTAGTAGCTTCACACGTCTCCTAGTTCAGCCTAAGCTGCTCTGCTAAGCTACCATTATCTGTCAGCCTAAGCTGCTAGACACCCTATACACTAATAAGGGATAACTGGGCCGGGTGCAAGGTGCAAGTACCCCTAGGTACTCACTACAAGCCAGTCCAGCCTCCTACATTGGTTGTGCAGCGGTGGGATAAGTGCTTTGAGACTACTTACCACTCTTGTCATTGCACTTTTCATAAGAGAAAAATATACAAAACAAGTTCAGGGTATATACACATTGCCAAAAAGTTTTGAATTTCCTCTTTTCACTCTTTTCTAAGTGCTGAAAAGTACTTCTAACTTTCTAAAAAGTTCTAAAAAGTTTTAAAAGTTTTTTTTCTCTGTCTTTCTAAAAGCTCTGACAAACTTTTTTCTCTTTTTCTATCACTTTAACTCTCTCTAAAAATGTCTGGCACAGGCCAAAATGTTGATCTGTCGAAACTTGCATATGATCACCTTAGCTGGAAAGGAGCAAGGAGTCTCTGCATAGAGAGAGGTTTGAGTGTAGGGAAGAATCCTTCCTTGGAATTGTTACTTAACATGCTTAGAGAACAAGATAAGGCAAGAAGTGCCCCATCTGTTGAAAAAGTAGCTAATGGTTCCCAATCTGATCCAGGGACTCCCCCAGGAAAAGATTCAGGAAAAAAACTTCCTAGCCTGCCCACTACTAGACAGTCTAGCATAGTTGGTAATGATGTTGAGTCACACCATACAAATAGTGTTGTCTCACATCATAGCAAAAGCATTTATTCTCACCACAGTGGTACTGATGTTTCTGTTAGCCAAGCTGTTAGGGTGCCCTCTGTAAGGGACAGGTCTCCTTCTGTCCATTCTCACCATACTTCTGTTTCAAGGCATGTCCCTCCCACCCACCCTGATGACAGATTGTTAGAAAGGGAGCTCAATAGATTGAGAGTGGAACAAACCAGACTGAAGCTCAAGAAGCAACAGCTGGATTTGGATAGACAGACCTTAGAAGTAGAGAAGGAGAGACAGAAACTGGGTTTAGAAACCCATGGTGGCAGCAGCAGTATTCCCCATAGTCATCCTGCAAAAGAGCATGATTCCAGGAATCTGCATAAGATAGTTCCCCCTTATAAGGAGGGGGATGATATTAACAAGTGGTTTGCTGCACTTGAGAGGGCCTGTGCTGTACAGGATGTCCCTCAAAGGCAGTGGGCTGCTATCCTATGGCTATCATTTAGTGGAAAAGGTAGGGATAGGCTCCATACTGTAAAAGAAAATGAAGCTAATGATTACAAAGTTCTTAAGAATGCACTCCTGGATGGTTATGGCTTAACCACTGAACAATACAGGATAAAGTTCAGAGAGACCAAAAAGGAGTCTTCACAAGACTGGGTTGATTTCATTGACCATTCAGTGAAGGCCTTGGAGGGGTGGTTACATGGCAGTAAAGTTACTGATTATGACAGCCTGTATAACTTGATCCTGAGAGAGCATATTCTTAATAATTGTGTGTCTGATTTGTTGCACCAGTACCTGGTAGACTCTGATCTGACCTCTCCCCAAGAATTGGGAAAGAAGGCAGACAAATGGGTCAGAACAAGGGTGAACAGAAAAGTTCATACAGGGGGTGACAAAGATGGCAATAAGAAGAAAGATGGTGAAAATCTCAAGATAAGCATGGGGATAAGGGTAAAACCAAAGATCCCACTTCAAATCTTAAACACTCTTCAGAGGGTGGGGATAAAACTAATTCTTCCTCTTCTTCTCAATCTGCACACATTAAAAAGCCTTGGTGCTTTGTGTGTAAAAACAGAGGCCATAGGCCAGGGGATAAGTCCTGTCCAGGTAAACCCCCTGAGCCAACCACCACTAATACATCAAGCTCTAGTGCCCCTAGCAGTAGTGGTACTAGTGGTGGGACTGCTGGCAACAGTCAAGCAAAGGGTGTAGTTGGGTTCACTTATGGGTCCATCATAGAAACTGGGGTAGTCAGTCCCAAGACAGTTTCTGTCACACCTAGTGGCATTGGCCTTGCCACACTGGCTGCTTGTCCCCTTACAATGGATAAGTACAGGCAGACAGTTTCAATAAATGGTGTTGAGGCCTTGGCCTACAGGGACACAGGTGCCGGTATCACTTTGGTGACTGAAAACCTAGTGCCTCCTGAACAACACATCATTGGACAACAGTATAAGATTATTGATGTCCATAACTCCACTAAGTTTCTTCCCTTAGCTATAATTCAGTTTAGTTGGGGTGGAGTTACTGGCCCTAAGCAGGTGGTGGTATCACCTAGCTTACCTGTAGACTGTCTCTTAGGTAATGACCTAGAGGCCTCAGGTTGGGCTGATTTAGAGTTTTATGCCCATGCAGCCATGCTGGGCATCCCAGAGGAATTGTTCCCTCTCATTTCTACTGAAATTAAAAAGCAAAGGAGAGAAGGCCTGAAAACTCAGGATCCCTCTCCATCAACAGGTAAAAAGGGTATCACAGTATCCCCTAACCACCCTACCATTCAGGATACCATTCCTGTGGTGGGAGAAACCTCTCCTCGGGTGGCACCTGTTCCAAGGGAATCATCAGTTGGCAAAACTGTACTCCCTGAGGTGGAAGTACCTCTCTGTGGGATAACTAACATTGGTGAGAAAAAGAGCACCATTTTAGTTAACATGGAGCATCCCTCCAACCCTCCCAGAGAAACTTTAGTGCAGAAACTCTGCACTGCCTCACAACACTTAGGACAGCATCCCTGCCCTAGTGTGGAGCTCATAGGACAGCATCCCTGCCCTGCTCCAACCCAAGAGAAACAGCATCCCTGTTCTCTCTTCCAGCCATATGGACAAAGTTTTTGCCCAGCTATGGCTTTTCTGAGACAGCATCCCTGTCTGGCATTTCCATCACTACAAATAGGTTCAGTGGACAATTCCCACTGCTCTAAACTAAAACTTACTGATAGAAACTCTGAAAATACATCTTCACATTGTTGCTTAGCTAAAAAACTTCAAACAGGGTGGTTTACATCCCCACAGGGAAGTAACCATATAGTGGATGATAAAGGGAGTAACCAGTCTATTGCAGAGCTACTCTCTACTTATCACCACTTAGACAATAAAGTCTCAACTGGCCAAGGTTAGCCTTACTGTCCTTCGTTTGGGGGGGGGGTTGTGTGAGAAAGTAGCCTCTTTCTAGCCTTGTTACCCCCACTTTTGGCCTGTTTGTGAGTGTATGTCAGGGTGTTTTCACTGGCTCAGTGGATCCTGCTACCAGGGCCCAGTGCTCATAGTGAAAACCCTATGTTTTCAGTATGTTTGTTATGTGTCACTGGGACCCTGCTAGTCAGGACCCCAGTGCTCATAAGTTTGTGGCCTATATGTATGTGTTCCCTGTGTGATGCCTAACTGTCTCACTGAGGCTCTGCTAACCAGAACCTCAGTGGTTATGCTCTCTCTGTACAAATTGTCACTAACAGGCTAGTGACCAATTTTACCAATTTACATTGGCATACTGGAACACCCTTATAATTCCCTAGTATATGGTACTGAGGTACCCAGGGTATTGGGGTTCCAGGAGATCCCTATGGGCTGCAGCATTTCTTTTGCCACCCATAGGGAGCTCTGACAATTCTTACACAGGCCTGCCACTGCAGCCTGAGTGAAATAACGTCCACGTTATTTCACAGCCATTTTACACTGCACTTAAGTAACTTATAAGTCACCTATATGTCTAACCTTTACCTGGTAAAGGTTGGGTGCTAAGTTACTTAGTGTGAGGGCACCCTGGCACTAGCCAAGGTGCCCCCACATTTTTCAGGGCCAATTCCCTGGACTTTGTGAGTGCGGGGACACCATTACACGCGTGCACTACATATAGGTCACTACCTATATGTAGCTTCACAATGGTAACTCCGAATATGGCCATGTAATATGTCTATGATCATGGAATTGCCCCCTCTATACCATCCTGGCATAGTTGGCACAATCCCATGATCCCAGTGGTCTGTAGCACAGACCCTGGTACTGCCAAACTGCTTTTCCCGGGGTTTCACTGCAGCTGCTGCTGCTGCCAACCCCTCAGACAGGCAGCTGCCCTCCTGGGGTCCAGCCAGGCCTGGCCCAGGATGGCAGAACAAAGGACTTCCTCTGAGAGAGGGTGTGACACTCTCTCCCTTTGGAAAATGGTGTGAAGGCAGGGGAGGAGTAGCCTCCCCCAGCCTCTGGAAATGCTTTCTTGGGCACAGATGTGCCCAATTCTGCATAAGCCAGTCTACACCGGTTCAGGGGACCCCTTAGCCCTGCTCTGGCGCAAAACTGGACAAAGGAAAGGGGAGTGACCACTCCCCTGACCTGTACCTCCCCTGGGAGGT
Organism: Pleurodeles waltl; assembly: GCF_031143425.1. NCBI lineage: Eukaryota > Metazoa > Chordata > Amphibia > Caudata > Salamandridae > Pleurodeles > Pleurodeles waltl. The sequence continues at coordinate 526,092,013 of NC_090446.1, forward strand.
GCCCAGAGCTCCTCCAGTGTGCTCCAGACCTCTGCCATCTTGGAAACAGAGGTGCTGCTGGCACACTGGACTGCTCTGAGTGGCCAGTGCCACCAGGTGACGTCAGAGACTCCTTGTGATAGGCTCCTTCAGGTGTTGCTAGCCTATCCTCTCTCCTAGGTAGCCAAACCCTCTTTTCTGGCTATTTAGGGTCTCTGTCTCTTGGGATTCCTTAGATAACGAATGCAAGAGCTCATCCGAGTTCCTCTGCATCTCTCTCTTCACCTTCTGCCAAGGAATCGACTGCTGACCGCGCTGGAAGCCTGCAAACCTGCAATATAGTAGCAAAGACGACTACTGCAACTCTGTAACGCTGATCCTGCCGCCTTCTCGACTGTTTTCCTGGTGGTGCATGCTGTGGGGGTAGTCTGCCTCCTCTCTGCACTAGAAGCTCCGAAGAAATCTCCCGTGGGTCGACGGAATCGTCCCCCTGCAACCGCAGGCACCAAAAAGCTGCATTACTGGTCCCTTGGGTCTCCTCTCAGCACGACGAGCGAGGTCCCTCGAATCCAGCAACTCTGTCCAAGTGACTCCCACAGTCCAGTGACTCTTCAGTCCAAGTTTGGTGGAGGTAAGTCCTTGCCTCACCTCGCTAGACTGCATTGCTGGGAACCGCGACTTTTGCAGCTACTCCGGCCCCTGGGCACTTCCGGCGGAAATCCTTCAGGCACAACCAAGCCTGGGTCCACGGCACTCTAACCTGCATTGCACGACTTTCTAAGTTGGTCTCCGGCGACGTGGGACTCCTTTGTGTAACTTCGGGTGAGCACTGTTTCACGCATCTTTGTAGTGCCTGTTTCTGGCACTTCTCCGGGTGCTACCTGCTGCTAAGAGGGCTCCTTGTCTTGCTCGACGTCCCGTCTACCGCCTGGTCCAATTTGCGACCTCCTGGTCCCTCCTGGGCCACAGCAGCATCCAAAAACGCTAAGCGCACGATTTGCCGCTAGCAAGGCTTGTTGGCGTTCTTTCGTCGGGAAAACACTTCTGCACGACTCTACGAGGCGAGCGGGATCCGTCCACCAAAGGGGAAGTCTCTAGCCCTTTGCGTTCCTGCAGAAACCGCAGCTTCTTCAGTCCAGTCGAAGCTTCTTTGCACCCGCAGCTGGCATTTCCTGGGCATTTGCCCATCTCCGACTTACTTGTGACTTTTGGACTTGGTCCCCTTGTTCCACAGGTACCCCAGATTGGAAATACAGCATTGTTGCATTGTTGGTTTTTGTCTTTCCTGCATTATTCCTCTAACACGACTTCTTTGTCCTTAGGGGAACTTTAGTGCACTTTGCACTCGCTTTTCAGGGTCTTGGGGTGGGCTATTTTTCTAACCCTCACTATTTTCTAATAGTCCCAGCGACCCTCTACAAGGTCACATAGGTTTGGGGTCCATTCGTGGTTCACATTCCACTTCTGGAGTATATGGTTTGTGTTGCCCCTATCCCTATGTGTCTCCATTGCATCCTATTGTAACTATACATTGTTTGCACTGTTTTCTAAGACTATACTGCATATTTCTGGTATTGTGTATATATATCTTGTGTATATTTCCTATCCTCTCACTGAGGGTACACTCTGAGATACTTTGGCATATTGTCATAAAAATAAAGTACCTTTATTTTTAGTATAACTGGGTATTGTGTTTTCTTATGATATTGTGCATATGACACTAAGTGGTACTGTAGTAGCTTCACACGTCTCCTAGTTCAGCCTAAGCTGCTCTGCTAAGCTACCATTATCTATCAGCCTAAGCTGCTAGACACCCTATACACTAATAAGGGATAACTGGGCCTGGTGCAAGGTGCAAGTACCCCTAGGTACTCACTACAAGCCAGTCCAGCCTCCTACATTGGTTGTGCAGCGGTGTGTTAAGTGCTTTGAGACTACTTACCACTCTTGTCATTGCACTTTTCATAAGAGAAAAATATACAAAACAAGTTCAGGGTATATACACATTGCCAAAATGTTTTGCATTTCCTCTTTTCACTCTTTTCTAAGTGCTGAAAAGTACTTCTAACGTTCTAAAAAGTTCTAAAAAGTTTTTAAAGTTTTTTTTCTCTGTCTTTCTACAAGCTCTGACAAACTTTTTTCTCTTTTTCTATCACTTTAACTCTCTCTAAAAATGTCTGGCACAGGCCAAAATGTTGATCTGTCCAAACTTGCATATGATCACCTTAGCTGGAAAGGAGCAAGGAGTCTCTGCATAGAGAGAGGTTTGAGTGTAGGGAAGAATCCTTCCTTGGAATTGTTACTTAACATGCTTAGAGAACAAGATAAGGCAAGAAGTGCCCCATCTGTTGAAAAAGTAGCTAATGGTTCCCAATCTGATCCAGGGACTCCCCCAGGAAAAGATTCAGGAAAGAAACTTCCTAGCCTGCCCATTACCAGACAGTCTAGCATAGTTGGTAATGATGTTGAGTCACACCATACAAATAGTGTTGTCTCACATCATAGCAAAAGCATTTATTCTCACCACAGTGGTACTGATGTTTCTGTTAGCCAAGCTGTTAGGGTGCCCTCTGTAAGGGACAGGTCTCCTTCTGTCCATTCTCACCATACTTCTGTTTCAAGGCATGTCCCTCCCACCCACCCTGAGGACAGATTGTTAGAAAGGGAGCTCAATAGATTGAGAGTGGAACAAACCAGACTGAAGCTCAAGAAGCAACAGCTGGATTTGGATAGACAGACCTTAGAAGTAGAGAAGGAGAGACAGAAACTGGGTTTAGAAACCCATGGTGGCAGCAGCAGTATTCCCCATAGTCATCCTGCAAAAGAGCATGATTCCAGGAATCTGCATAAGATAGTTCCCCCTTATAAGGAGGGGGATGACATTAACAAGTGGTTTGCTGCACTTGAGAGGGCCTGTGCTGTACAGGATGTCCCTCAAAGGCAGTGGGCTGCTATCCTATGGCTATCATTTAGTGGAAAAGGTAGGGATAGGCTCCTTACTGTAAAAGAAAATGAAGCTAATGATTACAAAGTTCTTAAGAATGCACTCCTGGATGGTTATGGCTTAACCACTGAACAATACAGGATAAAGTTCAGAGAGACCAAAAAGGAGTCTTCACAAGACTGGGTTGATTTCATTGACCATTCAGTGAAGGCCTTGGAGGGGTGGTTACATGGCAGTAAAGTTACTGATTATGACAGCCTGTATAACTTGATCCTGAGAGAGCATATTCTTAATAATTGTGTGTCTGATTTGTTGCACCAGTACCTGGTAGACTCTGATCTGACCTCTCCCCAAGAATTGGGAAAGAAGGCAGACAAATGGGTCAGAACAAGGGTGAACAGAAAAGTTCATACAGGGGGTGACAAAGATGGCAATAAGAAGAAAGATGGTGAAAAATCTCAAGATAAGCATGGGGATAAGGGTAAAACCAAAGATCCCACTTCAAATCTTAAACACTCTTCAGAGGGTGGGGATAAAACTAATTCTTCTTCTCAATCTGCACACATTAAAAAGCCTTGGTGCTTTGTGTGTAAAAACAGAGGCCATAGGCCAGGGGATAAGTCCTGTCCAGGTAAACCCCCTGAGCCTACCACCACTAATACATCAAGCTCTAGTGCCCCTAGCAGTAGTGGTACTAGTGGTGGGACTGCTGGCAACAGTCAAGCAAAGGGTGTAGTTGGGTTCACTTATGGGTCCATCATAGAAACTGGGGTAGTCAGTCCCAAGACAGTTTCTGTCACACCTAGTGGCATTGACCTTGCCACACTGGCTGCTTGTCCCCTTACAATGGATAAGTACAGGCAGACAGTTTCAATAAATGGTGTTGAGGCCTTGGCCTACAGGGACACAGGTGCCAGTATCACTTTGGTGACTGAAAACCTAGTGCCTCCTGAACAACACATCATTGGACAACAGTATAAGATTATTGATGTCCATAACTCCACTAAGTTTCTTCCCTTAGCTATAATTCAGTTTAGTTGGGGTGGAGTTACTGGCCCTAAGCAGGTGGTGGTATCACCTAGCTTACCTGTAGACTGTCTCTTAGGTAATGACCTAGAGGCCTCAGGTTGGGCTGATGTAGAGTTTTATGCCCATGCAGCCATGCTGGGCATCCCAGAGGAATTGTTCCCTCTCATTTCTACTGAAATGAAAAAGCAAAGGAGAGAAGGCCTGAAAACTCAGGATCCCTCTCCATCAACAGGTAAAAAGGGTATCACAGTATCCCCTAACCACCCTACCATTCAGGATACCATTCCTGTGGTGGGAGAAACCTCTCCTCGGGTGGCACCTGTTCCAAGGGAATCATCAGTTGGCAAAACTGTACTCCCTGAGGTGGAAGTACCTCTCTGTGGGATAACTAACATTGGTGAGAAAAAGAGCACCATTTTAGTTAACATGGAGCATCCCTCCAACCCTCCCAGAGAAACTTTAGTGCAGAAACTCTGCACTGCCTCACAACACTTAGGACAGCATCCCTGCCCTAGTGTGGAGCTCATAGGACAGCATCCCTGCCCTGCTCCAACCCAAGAGAAACAGCATCCCTGTTCTCTCTTCCAGCCATATGGACAAAGTTTTTGCCCAGCTATGGCTTTTCTGAGACAGCATCCCTGTCTGGCATTTCAATCACTACAAATAGGTTCAGTGGACAATTCCCACTGCTCTAAACTAAAACTTACTGATAGAAACTCTGAAAATACATCTTCACATTGTTGCTTAGCTAAAAAACTTCAAACAGGGTGGTTTACATCCCCACAGGGAAGTAACCATATAGTGGATGATAAAGGGAGTAACCAGTCTATTGCAGAGCTACTCTCTACTTATCACCACTTAGACAATAAAGTCTCAACTGGCCAAGGTTAGCCTTATTGTCCTTCGTTTGGGGGGGGTTGTGTGAGAAAGTAGCCTCTTTCTAGCCTTGTTACCCCCACTTTTGGCCTGTTTGTGAGTGTATGTCAGGGTGTTTTCACTGTCTCACTGGGATCCTGCTACCAGGGCCCAGTGCTCATAGTGAAAACCCTATGTTTTCAGTATGTTTGTTATGTGTCACTGGGACCCTGCTAGTCAGGACCCCAGTGCTCATAAGTTTGTGGCCTATATGTATGTGTTCCCTGTGTGATGCCTAACTGTCTCACTGAGGCTCTGCTAACCAGAACCTCAGTGGTTATGCTCTCTCTGTACAAATTGTCACTAACAGGCTAGTGACCAATTTTACCAATTTACATTGGCTTACTGGAACACCCTTATAATTCCCTAGTATATGGTACTGAGGTACCCAGGGTATTGGGGTTCCAGGAGATCCCTATGGGCTGCAGCATTTCTTTTGCCACCCATAGGGAGCTCTGACAATTCTTACACAGGCCTGCCACTGCAGCCTGAGTGAAATAACGTCCACGTTATTTCACAGCCATTTTACACTGCACTTAAGTAACTTATAAGTCACCTATATGTCTAACCTTTACCTGGTAAAGGTTGGGTGCTAAGTTACTTAGTGTGAGGGCACCCTGGCACTAGCCAAGGTGCCCCCACATTGTTCAGGGCCTATTCCCCGGACTTTGTGAGTGCGGGGACACCATTACACGCGTGCACTACATATAGGTCACTACCTATATGTAGCTTCACAATGGTAACTCCGAATATGGCCATGTAATATGTCTATGATCATGGAATTGCCCCCTCTATACCATCCTGGCATAGTTGGCACAATCCCATGATCCCAGTGGTCTGTAGCACAGACCCTGGTACTGCCAAACTGCTTTTCCCGGGGTTTCACTGCAGCTGCTGCTGCTGCCAACCCCTCAGACAGGCAGCTGCCCTCCTGGGGTCCAGCCAGGCCTGGCCCAGGATGGCAGAACAAAGGACTTCCTCTGAGAGAGGGTGTTACACCCTCTCCCTTTGGAAAATAGTGTGAAGGCAGGGGAGGAGTAGCCTCCCCCAGCCTCTGGAAATGCTTTCATGGGCACAGATGTGCCCAATTCTGCATAAGCCAGTCTACACCGGTTCAGGGGACCCCTTAGCCCTGCTCTGGCGCGAAACTGGACAAAGGAAAGGGGAGTGACCACTCCCCTGACCTGTACCTCCCCTGGGAGGTGCCCAGAGCTCCTCCAGTGTGCTCCAGACCTCTGCCATCTTGGAAACAGAGGTGCTGCTGGCACACTGGACTGCTCTGAGTGGCCAGTGCCACCAGGTGACGTCAGAGACTCCTTGTGATAGGCTCCTTCAGGTGTTGCTACCCTATCCTCTCTCCTAGGTAGCCAAACCCTCTTTTCTGGCTATTTAGGGTCTCTGTCTCTTGGGATTCCTTAGATAACGAATGCAAGAGCTCATCCGAGTTCCTCTGCATCTCTCTCTTCAACTTCTGCCAAGGAATCGACTGCTGACCGCGCTGGAAGCCTGCAAAACTGCAACATAGTAGCAAAGACGACTACTGCAACTCTGTAACGCTGATCCTGCCGCCTTCTCGACTGTTTTCCTGGTGGTGCATGCTGTGGGGGTAGTCTGCCTCCTCTCTGCACTAGAAGCTCCGAAGAAATCTCCCGTGGGTCGACGGAATCGTCCCCCTGCAACCGCAGGCACCAAAAAGCTGCATTACTGGTCCCTTGGGTCTCCTCTCAGCACAACGAGCGAGGTCCCTCGAATCAAGCAACTCTGTCCAAGTGACTCCCACAGTCCAGTGACTCTTCAGTCCAAGTTTGGTGGAGGTAAGTCCTTGCCTCACCTCGCTAGACTGCATTGCTGGGAACCGCGACTTTTGCAGCTACTCCGGCCCCTGTGCACTTCCGGCGGAAATCCTTTGTGCACAGCCAAGCCTGGGTCCACGGCACTCTAACCTGCATTGTACGACTTTCTAAGTTGGTCTCCGGCGACGTAGGACTCCTTTGTGTAACTTCGGGTGAGCACCGTTTCACGCATCCTCATAGTGCCTGTTTCTGGCACTTCTCCAGGTGCTACCTGCTGCTAAGAGGGCTCCTTGTCTTGCTCGACGTCTCTTCTATCTCCTGGTCAAATTTGCGACCTCCTGGTCCCTCCTGGGCCACAGCAGCATCCAAAAACACTAACCGCACGATTTGCAGCTAGCAAGGCTTGTTGGCGTTCTTTCAGCGGGAAAACACTTTTGCACAACTCTACAAGGCGAGTGGGATCCGTCCTCCAAAGGGGACGTCTCTAGCCCTTTGCGTTCCTGCAGAAACCGCAGCTTCTTCAGTCCAGTCGAAGTTTCTTTGCACCCGCAGCTGGCATTTCCTGGGCATCTGCCCATCTCCGACTTACTTGTGACTTTTGGACTTGGTCCCCTTGTCCCACAGGTACCCCAGATTGGAAATACAGCTTTGTTGCATTGTTGGTTTGTGTCTTTCCTGCATTATTCCTCTAACACGACTTATTTGTCCTTAGGGGAACTTTAGTGCACTTTGCACTCACTTTTCAGGGTCTTGGGGTGGGCTATTTTTCTAACCCTCACTATTTTCTAATAGTCCCAGCGACCCTCTACAAGGTCACATAGGTTTGGGGTCCATTCGTGGTTCACATTCCACTTCTGGAGTATATGGTTTGTGTTGCCCCTATCCCTATGTGTCTCCATTGCATCCTATTGTAACTATACATTGTTTGCACTGTTTTCTAAGACTATACTGCATATTTCTGGTATTGTGTATATATATCTTGTGTATATTTCCTATCCTCTCACTGAGGGTACACTCTGAGATACTTTGGCATATTGTCATAAAAATAAAGTACCTTTATTTTTAGTATAACTGTGTATTGTGTTTTCTTATGATATTGTGCATATGACACTAAGTGGTACTGTAGTAGCTTCACACGTCTCCTAGTTCAGCCTAAGCTGCTCTGCTAAGCTACCATTATCTATCAGCCTAAGCTGCTAGACACCCTATACACTAATAAGGAATAACTGGGCCTGGTGCAAGGTGCAAGTACCCCTAGGTACTCACTACAAGCCAGTCCAGCCTCCTACCACCCTCAGAGTCCACCTCCCAACTAAGGGAGATCCTGGCATGTTCAGGGACCTGCCCCTGGGGACTACTTACTCCTAAGGCCACATTGGCCACTCCTGCAGAGTTCCCGCCAGTGTGTGGGTTCTTTGGACAGACAGGGTCCCCCGCTTAAGTCCTAACTGAGAGCAAACAAAGGAGCTGGGTTGGAAATGGGGTGCCCTGGGCCACCACCCACAAGAACCTCTCTACTTCTTCTCAGGAGAGACATGGGAACCCTTTCCTTCTCCCTTACACTGGGACCTGCCTGGGTCTCCCTCAACCTCCCCTTCACTCTGCTGGGGGAAGCTGAACTATTGTCTTGGAGTCACTCCCAGGTACCTTCTTGTGGACCCTGGTACTGACCCAGCGGTCCGCCTCCTTATCAAGGTCCCTGGGGTCAGAGAGCTTACTATCAACAAGGAGTTGGTGCAGATCTGGAAAGAAAAGACTGAACAGGTGCTCTGTTGAAAACAAATTATGCAATCCCTGATAATCTTTTGCCTCACTGCCCCTCACCCAACCATCCAATGGCTTGCAAAAATAATCTACACAATCTACCAAGGTCTGGTGTGAAAGCTTTCGACTTTCCCTGAACTTTTGCCTGTATCACTCTGGGATCAGACTAAACTTCCCTCCTGTCCTGGCAGCACAGAAGTCCTTCTTCCCGCAGTGTCCTTGGTTCCAGTTCAGATCTGATTGGTGGGGTTTGGGGTCCAGTATTTCTACTATGGTGCCCTGGTTCAGGAAAGTGGGAGAAACATAAAGGTCTGTCTTGCCCTACCTGGCTCCAGATACTCTACAGGGGGATATGCAGGCCTTTTTGTGAGGAGAGGCACAGCCCTATTCATGAGTAAGTGAGGCAGTGCCAAGCTCCTTCCCCAATCAAGCCAGTTAATGGGCCATTAAGGTTCATTAAGTCACACCTAAGCTCCTACTGTGTAACTGTTAGAGGCAATGCCCAAAGCCCAGCTGTCATCTACTTCAGACATGTATTCGGAGACATTCAGAGGCACAGAATGCTTAAAGTAACAAAATGTCAACTTTCTAAAAGTGGCATTTTCAGTCTTACAATTTAAAATCTGACTTCACCATAAGTTGTGATTTTAAATTGTAAGTCCAGGGACACCAAACACCTTTTTATATCTTTGCCCAATTGAAATTACACTTAAAACATGTTTTTAGGTACTCCCAATGTTATCCTATGGGAAAGATAGGCCTTACAATAGTGAAAACGAAGTTAAGAGTATTTTACTATCTGCACATGTTAAACTTAAAAGTACATATCCGCCTTTGTAAATACACTGGACACTGCTCTTAGGGCTAACTATGGCTTACCATAGGGGTGTCTTGCATGTTATAAAAAGGAAGGTTTGGGCCTGGCAAGTGGATACACTTGTCAGGTTGAAATGACAGTTTAAAACTGCACACACAGGTTCTTCAGTAGCAGGACTGGGACATGTTTGAAGGGCTACTGTTGTAGTAGATGGCACAATAAATGCTGTAGGCCCACCAGTAGCATTTAATTTACAGGTCCTGGGCACCTATAGTGCACTTTACTAGGGATTTAACAAGTAAATTAATGATGCCAATTGTGGAGAAGCCGATGTTGCCATGTTTAGAGTACAGAGCACCTGTACTTTAGCACTGGTCAGCAGTGCTAAAGTGCCCAGAATGCAAAAAGTCAGCAAAAACGAGTCATAAAAACAGGCGGGAAAAGGCAAAACGTTTGAGGGTGACCCTGCAGAATAAGCCATTTCCAACACACAGGCAACAGTTGGGATTAGTTTTGCTCCAATTATGTTTATAATAGGTGTCATGGTCGGGCCTTGGATTCGGTTTGACAAGGTGCAGAATACATAGAGGAGACCAGAGGCTTTGTTTTTAATGACTTGCTTGTGGAGTAGAAAAGAGCCTCAGTTATTAATCACTACCAGATAGTTGTATTCTGATTCAAATAATTTGGCTACCATTGAGACACCAGGCACCATTTTCTAATTTCTCATGATCAAGAATTTAGTTTCCTAAAAATTAACTTTGCGATGAGCAGAATATTCAAAATTATGTAAAAATTCAGCAGGCATTGGAGACCGGTTCTTGTTCGACTGAATAGAAGAGACTTTGTATAGCCTGGCTAATTCTCGGTGGATGAACAGAGGCTGATGTTGATAGGTCTGCCAACATATATTAAGAGCAGTGATAGCACACATCCTTGCTTTAGACCTGTGGTGGTCTGAATCTTTTGCGAGTCTGTGCTTACATTTCCGACCTTTGCTGTTAGCCGCATGTTGCAGTACTGCAGTCTTGATAACTTAGCCCTTAATGCTGTTCTTGGGATCAAGTCAAAGGCAGATTTGAAGTTCGCAATACACAAGAATGATAAGTAGAGGGTTAACTTGTTTTCATAAATTAGAATGTTGTAGAATGCCAGTAAATCAGAGAAGGCGCCCACACCATCCCTAAATCCCGTCTGGCTCATTGGGATTATTTTTTTTCCAATTGCCCATGCCTCGAGGTCTTGGAGGAGGAGGCCCCCGGAAAATCTAGCTGTGATGTCAAGTAATGAAACCTGTTGATAGTTTGCCAAATCGGTACTGCCGCCACCCTTGAAAATTGGGTGAATTATCGCCCCATGCAATGAATCTAGAGCTTCCCCATGTATTAGTACATGGCTAAAGATTGGAGTTAACATTTCGGCCCAAAACCTCGAGCTCGATTTAAAAATGGCTTGATGGAGACCCTTTGGAGCCAGTTCACCTGCACGGCCTTTGGCTTGTAGTTTGGTTTTAGTTTTTTTCAAAGGCGACTCCACAGAAGGTTCGGGAGCTGTTAACCAGTGCTTAATCTGTAAATAAACACGTGCCGGTGCCAAAGCTCTCCTCTGAAACACGAGGCTGCTGCAATTAAATGTGCGAACACGGAATACTAAAGCAGAGTAATCCTGAATCCATCAAGGGCCATTTCCACGCACTTGCAGCTTTCTGCTTTCTCCCATGGTGACGCTTTTTCGGTTTTCTCTTCGTCTTTCCCTTACGTGTCTTTCGCTCGCAGCAAATGCTTGAGGCAGAAAAATAAGAGCCAGCCCTCAAAAATAAGTGCCGGTGCCCCCACACAGCAAGCCACCGGCTCAAATTAAGCACTACTGTTCATCCCCCATAGCTGTGTCTCATGTAATGTGTGTGACCAAACATGGTACGGTGTTCTGAAGAGAATTAGCATAGTGTGAGTTGAAGGCCTCCTCGGAGACCCTGTGATATTTGGCATTAAATACAAATTGTGGACCGTTCGCTTTCAGTGAAGTTTGAATTGTTCGCTTCTAAATTGCCCTTCCCAAGATTGTTTACAATATTTTTTTCAGATTTCGTTTCTCGCTAGCAGAAGTGATCTTTGACAGAATTCATCAAGCCATTTTAGTTTTGCAGACTAAATAGCAGTGTTATACTTTCGATCAGTAGTTGTGACATACATGCCCTTAATTCCCGGGTTCCTTCATCTTTTATCATTCTTAGGGGTGGGGTGAAGCAGCGATTGTCTTTTGCCCTGACTGTTAAAAGGCGGCGCTTTACTGGGAGTGTAAGGTTGATTTGATTTTTTGCTCATAACATTTTCAGCGACAGATACCCAAATCTGGTTTTGGACTTTCTCCGTCTGCACACATAAAAGATGCAAGATAGTTCAATTGCTGGTCCTATAACACCATCCAACTTCAGTTTTTTTTGCCCTGTGCTATGTATCAATGTGGATGGAATAGTCACTTTGGGGTGCGTGTAGACGTCCAAGGTGAGTTCCACTTGTTGCACACAGTCGCTTTCCGTGCCGGCAGAATTCTGAACTTTATTATGTAATTGAATAAGGCTGTGCTCGCTAAAATATAATCTATGATTGATTTTGAGCTGTGTGAAATGAGTGAATGGGGGCGACTTGTCATCTTTGAATTTCCCGTTCAGGACCTTTAATCCTGTAAAATTACAAGCACTCATTAGGAATTCCCCAAGTTCGTCCCGCCATTTCAGTCTGTGCTCCTGTTGATCTGGAATTCCCCAATGTAGACCTTGAGGTAAGATTATTTAATTTTAAGAGTGCTGTTGAGAATAAATTCATCTTAAAGTCACCTGCCAGCAGGATGTGCGCGTTACTTTGAATTGTTTATAACTCTGTAAATAGTGGCGGCTCCTCCACTATGGGGGAGGAGTGTCCCCCTGCCAGTAACCAGGGTACTTGCAACTGAATTTTGGTGATGTTGAAAGCTAGGGGCTGAGCTTCAGGGAGGGTGTTTGGAGTGTAATACCTCCATAATAAACGTATTTTCTGCTGAACAATTCGGTACAGGTGCTTTCAGTCACTTTTGGTGAGGTGTCTAACTTTTTACATACACACAGACAAAAACGCATACACATTCTCTCCATCTCTTGGTTTTGAGAGTCTTCAAAAATGTTGGACATTTTACAAAATATTGTGATATCTGTCACTTAGCACAACTTCCAGTACGCATTACTCTCCATTTTCACTGCCCTTTAAGCCCCTCTCATGTGCACTGCTTGTGGTACACTGTATCTTAATATAACATTGTTGGAAAATCTGAAGCTCTCCCCCCCTCAATCCTATTGACTAAGCTATGCCCCTGCTGAAAGCTAGTTGCGAGAAGATGTATACTGCTAGCCCTCCCTTCGGTCTTCCTTGGATTTATCTTTCATCCCTGGAGTCATTATTTCAATGTAATCAATTGATGGAATGGAGCTAAGAGACCAGGTTTAATGGAGAATGATAATATCGAAATTCTGTCAATATGTAAGCACTTCTGACTCAAGTATTGCAGGCAAGACCCCCCCCCCCCACTTATGTCACAAGAACAAATCAGTAAGTTTGTCACTTTTGCCACTGACGTTCGCCTGCCAGGGGAGTACTGAACAGTAGCTTGCAAGAATATAGAAGACAACCAGCTCTAGTCACAATCTCAACCAGAGTGCCCTTTGTCTGAATGTCCTTCCTGTTCCACTTGCGATGGGACCAAGCCATATTGCAGATTAGTGTTTTTAAGGCCAAACCTCTGAAATCCTCTAGATTCCCAGGTTTTCAAGTTCAAGCTCTCGCACCAGTTTTCAAAGAAGTTTACAGTTCTTTACATTTTTTCACAGTTTTTACAATAATAGTAAAATAACGGCTGTGGTGGATGTGAAGTCTGTTGGGGGGAGAGGGGTTGGAAGGGAGGAGTAGGGGAGCAGCACTTTGCACGAGCTGCATCCGCTGCTAAGGTGGCTACTGCTGCACTCTGCGCTACTGGGGCTAATCCACAGTCGCTCACGCACCACCAACCCCAACAGCGCTCGGTGCTCCCTTCCTGCTCTCCACCTCGCCCACCTTACTTTTTTGTCATAACACTGGATGCGTTGAGCTGTGGGCTGCAGGCTGCGGTTGAATTGCTGCTCTGAATTAGACCAGAGCCATTGGAGCATGGAGCAAGGAGATGTAAAGTTACTACCATACCTCCCCATCATGATGAGGCCGGCCTATAGGGTGCTGAGCTTGTGTTAATCAGTGTAGTGGTTGCAGGTTGTCCTGTTGGTGGCATTCCAATTCGGCCTCCAGGGTTGCTGATGAAATGTTGTGATTGTAGCGGCCCAACACAAACCCCTGGGTTGCAAGTGCCATAACAGCGACCTCCACCCCGCTCGCCTCTACTGTCCTCCGCTCCTCCAGCTCGCCTCCTCGTCCACTACCCTCCTCCTCCTCCTGTGTTGCATTTCTCTGCATCTCTACATCACACAAAAACATGCACACCTGGCTAATGTAGAATACACAACAACAGTGCATGGGTCCCTCATTCTTATAAGGCACAAGAAGAGCATAGTTCGATGACGTCAGAATAACAAGAGTAATAACCTGTCAGGGAGAGAGATTTGGGGTATGACTATTAGGAGATGTAAAAATAGAAGAAAGACAATGGCTGAGGTCTGTACATTTAAATGAATGTATACTCCTGACAAGTTGCTGCAAGGTAACTGGTGTAATACAGTTTCTACTCGTCTTCCTTTCTGTGCTGGTACCCGATACCCCTCACCTTGGGAGGGGGTATTTCACTAATGCAAATTTGGTCATTACTGAATTTATCTTACTTACTAATAAACCTAATGGGTGAGTGAGAGGAACAGCAAGGTGTGCTGAGTATATCCTCTCTAATTTACATAAACAAATGCAAAATATGCAAGACCTAAAAGTACCTGAAATGCAAACACTGCACATCTGTAAGAAGAGAGGCAACAACCCTTTATAACCCTAATGTAAAGGATGCTTGACTCTTACCCACGGGGGTGGCACGTTTTACCATTGGGTATGTGAAGTGAGGGGAAGTGAATCTCGTAGGCACGTATCCTTTCTTCTTAATTTATTAATATTGAAGAGACAGAGAAGATGCATAATAATACGGGGGCACAGAGAGAAGCAACTGCCTAACCAGGAACACAGAACACCGTGACATCATGTTGATGATGCCACGCTGTTCTATGCTTCCGCGAGGACATAATACAAAGCAGTCACCACATCTATCTTCCCCCCTTTTTTTTTTTTATTAACTCAAATTACATAAATTATGAAACCACACAAAAGATAAGTTACATAACAGAAAATAAATTATGACATAACAAAGTCTCGATTTTGTTTGGGCATTTTATATGTTCTACTTCTTTATCCTTAGGGGAACTTTAGTGCACTTTGCACTCACTTTTCAGGGTCTTGGGAGGGTTATTTTTCTAACTCTCACTATTTTCTAATAGTCCCAGCGACCCTCTACAAGGTCACATAGGTTTGGGGTCCATTCGTGGTTCGCATTCCACTTTTGGAGTATATGGTTAGTGTTGCCCCTATCCCTATGTGTCCCCATTGCATCCTATTGTAACTATACATTGTTTGCACTGTTTTCTAAGACTATACTGCATATTTCTGGTATTGTGTATATATATCTTGTGTATATTTCCTATCCTCTCACTGAGGGTACACTCTGAGATACTTTGGCATATTGTCATAAAAATAAAGTACCTTTATTTTTAGTATAACTGTGTATTGTGTTTTCTTATGATATTGTGCATATGACACTAAGTGGTACTGTAGTAGCTTCACACGTCTCCTAGTTCAGCCTAAGCTGCTCTGCTAAGCTACCATTATCTATCAGCCTAAGCTGCTAGACACCCTATACACTAATAAGGGATAACTGGGCCTGGTGCAAGGTGCAAGTACCCCTAGGTACTCACTACAAGCCAGTCCAGCCTCCTACATTGGTTGTGCAGCGGTGGGATAAGTGCTTTGAGACTAATTACCACTCTTGTCATTGTACTTTTCATAAGAGAAAAATATACAAAACAAGTTCAGTGTATATACACATAACCAAAAAGTTTTGCATTTCCTCTTTTCACTCTTTTCTAAGTGCTGAAAAGTACTTCTAACTTTCTAAAAAGTTCTAAAAAGTTTTAAAAGTTTTTTTCTCTGTCTTTCTAAAAGCTCTGACAAACTTTTCTCTCTTTTTCTATCACTTTAACTCTCTCTAAAAATGTCTGGCACAGGCCAAAATGTGGATCTGTCCAAACTTGCATATGATCACCTTAGCTGGAAAGGAGCAAGGAGTCTCTGCATAGAGAGAGGTTTGAGTGTAGGGAAGAATCCTTCCTTGGAATTGTTACTTAACATGCTTAGAGAACAAGATAAGGCAAGAAGTGCCCCATCTGTTGAAAAAGTAGCTAATGGTTCCCAATCTGATCCAGGGACTCCCCCAGGAAAAGATTCAGGAAAAAACTTCCTAGCCTGCCCACTACTAGACAGTCTAGCATAGTTGGTAATGATGTTGAGTCACACCATACAAATAGTGTTGTCTCACATCATAGCAAAAGCATTTATTCTCACCACAGTGGTACTGATGTTTCTGTTAGCCAAGCTGTTAGGGTGCCCTCTGTAAGGGACAGGTCTCCTTCTGTCCATTCTCACCATACTTCTGTTTCAAGGCATGTCCCTCCCACCCACCCTGATGACAGATTGTTAGAAAGGGAGCTCAATAGATTGAGAGTGGAACAAACCAGACTGAAGCTCAAGAAGCAACAGCTGGATTTGGATAGACAGACTTTAGAAGTAGAGAAGGAGAGACAGAAACTGGGTTTAGAAACCCATGGTGGCAGCAGCAGTATTCCCCATAGTCATCCTGCAAAAGAGCATGATTCCAGGAATCTGCATAAGATAGTTCCCCCTTATAAGGAGGGGGATGACATTAACAAGTGGTTTGCTGCACTTGAGAGGGCCTGTGCTGTACAGGATGTCCCTCAAAGGCAGTGGGCTGCTATCCTATGGCTATCATTTAGTGGAAAAGGTAGGGATAGGCTCCTTACTGTAAAAGAAAATGAAGCTAATGATTACAAAGTTCTTAAGAATGCACTCCTGGATGGTTATGGCTTAACCACTGAACAATTCAGGATAAAGTTCAGAGAGACCAAAAAGGAGTCTTCACAAGACTGGGTTGATTTCATTGACCATTCAGTGAAGGCCTTGGAGGGGTGGTTACATGGCAGTAAAGTTACTGATTATGACAGCCTGTATAACTTGATCCTGAGAGAGCATATTCTTAATAATTGTGTGTCTGATTTGTTGCACCAGTACTTGGTGGACTCTGATCTGACCTCTCCCCAAGAATTGGGAAAGAAGGCAGACAAATGGGTCAGAACAAGGGTGAACAGAAAAGTTCATACAGGGGGTGACAAAGAGAACACTAAGAAGAAAGATGGTGAAAAATCTCAAGATAAGCATGGGGATAATGGTAAAACCAAAGATCCCACTTCAAATCTTAAACACTCTTCAGAGGGTGGAGATAAAACTAATTGTAGGAAAGTACCATCTTGCCTGGCATGTTACCCCCATTTTTCACTGTATATATGTTGTTTTAGTTGTATGTGTCACTGGGACCCTGGTAACCCAGGGCCCCAGTGCTCATAAGTGTGCCTGAATGTGTTACCTGTGTAGTGACTAACTGTCTCACTGAGGCTCTGCTAATCAGAACCTCAGTGGTTATGCTCTCTCATTTCTTTCCAAATTGTCACTAACAGGCTAGTGACCATTTTTACCAATTTACATTGGCTTACTGGAACACCCTTATAATTCCCTAGTATATGGTACTGAGGTACCCAGGGTATTGGGGTTCCAGGAGATCCCTATGGGCTGCAGCATTTCTTTTGCCACCCATAGGGAGCTCTGACAATTCTTACACAGGCCTGCCACTGCAGCCTGAGTGAAATAACGTCCACGTTATTTCACAGCCATTTTACACTGCACTTAAGTAACTTATAAGTCACCTATATGTCTAACCTTTACCTGGTAAAGGTTAGGTGCAAAGTTACTTAGTGTGAGGGCACCCTGGCACTAGCCAAGGTGCCCCCACATTGTTCAGAGCCAATTCCCTGAACTTTGTGAGTGCGGGGACACCATTACACGCGTGCACTACATATAGGTCACTACCTATATGTAGCTTCACAATGGTAACTCCGAATATGGCCATGTAACATGTCTATGATCATGGAATTACCCCCACTATGCCATCCTGGCATAGTTGGCACAATCCCATGATCCCAGTGGTCTGTAGCACAGACCCTGGTACTGCCAAACTGCCCTTCCTGGGGTTTCACTGCAGCTGCTGCTGCTGCCAACACCTCAGACAGGCATCTGCCCTCCTGGGGTCCAGCCAGGCCTGGCCCGGGATGGCAAAACAAAGAACTTCCTCTGAGAGAGGGTGTGACACCCTCTCCCTTTGGAAAATGGTGTGAAGGCAGGGGAGGAGTAGCCTCCCCCAGCCTCTGGAAATGCTTTGTTGGGCACAGAGGTGCCCAATTCTGCATAAGCCAGTCTACACCGGTTCAGGGGACCCCTTAGCCCTGCTCTGGCGCGAAACTGGACAAAGGAAAGGGGAGTGACCACTCCCCTGACCTGCACCTCCCCTGGGAGGTGTCCAGAGCTCCTCCAGTGTGCTCCAGACCTCTGCCATCTTGGAAACAGAGGTGCTGCTGGCACACTGGACTGCTCTGAGTGGCCAGTGCCACCAGGTGACGTCAGAGACTCCTTGTGATAGGCTCCTTCAGGTGTTGCTAGCCTATCCTCTCTCCTAGGTAGCCAAACCCTCTTTTCTGGCTATTTAGGGTCTCTGTCTCTGGGGAAACTTCAGATAACGAATGCAAGAGCTCATCCGAGTTCCTCTGCATCTCTCTCTTCACCTTCTGCCAAGGAATCGACTGCTGACCGCGCTGGAAGCCTGCAAACCTGCAACATAGTAGCAAAGACGACTACTGCAACTCTGTAACGCTGATCCTGCCGCCTTCTCAACTGTTTTCCTGCTTGTGCATGCTGTGAGGGTAGTCTGCCTCCTCTCTGCACCAGAAGCTCCGAAGAAATCTCCCGTGGGTCGACGGAATCTTCCCCCTGCAACCGCAGGCACCAAAAAGCTGCATTACCGGTCCCTTGGGTCTCCTCTCAGCATGACGAGCGAGGTCCCTCGAATCCAGCGACTCTGTCCAAGTGACCCCCACAGTCCAGTGACTCTTCAGTCCAAGTTTGGTGGAGGTAAGTCCTTGCCTCACCTCGCTGGGCTGCATTGCTGGGAACCGCGACTTTTGCAGCTACTCCGGCCCCTGTGCACTTCCGGCAGAAATCCTTTGTGCACAGCCAAGCCTGGGTCCACGGCACTCTAACCTGCATTGCACGAATTTCTAAGTTGGTCTCCGGCGACGTGGGACTCCTTTGTGCAACTTCGGCGAGCACTGTTTCACGCATCCTTGTAGTGCCTGTTTCTGGCACTTCTCTGGGTGCTACCTGCTGCTGAGAGGGCTCCTTGTCTTGCTCGAAGTCCCCTCTCTCTCCTGGTCCAATTTGCGACCTCCTGGTCCCTCCAGGGCCACAGCAGCGTCCAAAAACGCTAACGGCACGATTTGCAGCTAGCAAGGCTTGTTGGCGTTCTTTTGGCGGGAAAACACTTCTACACAACTCTCCACGGCGAGAGGGATCTGTCCACCAAAGGTGAAGTCTCTAGCCCTTTCGTTCCTGCAGAAACCTCAGCTTCTTCTGTCCAGTAGAAGCTTCTTTGCATCCACAGCTGGCATTTCCTGGGCATATGCCCATCTCCGACTTGCTTGTGACTTTTGGACTTGGTCCCCTTGTTCCACAGGTACCCTAGATTGGAAATCCACAGTTGTTGCATTGTTGGTTTGTGTCTTTCCTGCATTATTCCTCTAACACGACTTCTTTGTCCTTAGGGGAACTTTAGTGCACTTTGCACTCACTTTTCAGGGTCTTGGGGAGGGTTATTTTTCTAACTCTCACTATTTTCTAATAGTCCCAGCGACCCTCTACAAGGTCACATAGGTTTGGGGTCCATTCGTGGTTCGCATTCCACTTTTGGAGTAAATGGTTTGTGTTGCCCCCATCCCTATGTTTCCCCATTGCATCCTATTGTAACTATACATTGTTTGCACTGTTTTCTAAGACTATACTGCCTATTTTTGCTATTGTGTATATATATCTTGTGTATATTTCCTATCCTCTCACTGAGGGTACACTCTAAGATACTTTGGCATATTGTCATAAAAATAAAGTACCTTTATTTTTAGTATAACTGTGTATTGTGTTTTCTTATGATATTGTGCATATGACACTAAGTGGTACTGTAGTAGCTTCACACGTCTCCTAGTTCAGCCTAAGCTGCTCTGCTAAGCTACCATTATCTATCAGCCTAATCTGCTAGACACCCTATACACTAATAAGGGATAACTGGGCCTGGTGCAAGGTGCAAGTACCCCTTGGTACTCACTACAAGCCAGTCCAGCCTCCTACATTGGTTGTGCAGCGGTGGGATAAGTGCTTTGAGACTACTTACCACTCTTGTCATTGTACTTTTCATAAGAGAAAAATATACAAAACAAGGTCAGTGTATATACACATAGCCAAAAAGTTTTGCATTTCCTCTTTTCACTCTTTTCTAAGTGCTGAAAAGTACTTCTAAACTTTCTAAAAAGTTCTAAAAAGTTTTAAAAGTTTTTTTTTTCTGTCTTCCTAAAAGCTCTGACAAACTTTTTTCTCTTTTGCTATCACTTTAACTCTCTCTAAAAAAATGTCTGGCACAGGCCAAAATGTTGATCTGTCCAAACTTGCATATGACCACCTTAGCTGGAAAGGAGCAAGGAGTCTCTGTGTAGAGAGAGGTTTGAGTGTAGGGAAGAATCCTTCTTTGGAATTATTGCTTAACATGCTTAGAGAACAAGATAAGGCCATAGGGGCCACATCTGTTGAAAAAGTAGCAAATGGTTCCCAATCTGATCCAGGGACTCCCCCAGGAAAAGATTCAGGAAAGAAACTTCCTAGCCTGCCCATTACTAGACAGTCTAGCATAGTTGGTAATGATGGAGAGCCTCACCATAGAAATAGTGTTGTCTCACATCATAGCAAAAGCATTTATTCTCACCATACTGGTAGTGATGTTTCTGTTAGCCAAGCTGTTAGGGTGGCTTCTGTAAGGGACAGGTCTCCTTCTGTTCATTCTTCTGTGTCTAAGAATGTCCCTCCCACCAACCCTGATGACAGAATGTTAGAGAGGGAACTCAATAAGTTGAGAGTGGAACAAACCAGACTGAAGCTTAAAAAGCAACAGCTGGATTTGGATAGACAGTCTTTTGAACTAGAGAAAGAAAGACAGAAGTTGGGTTTAGATACCCATGGTGGCAGCAGCAGTATTCCCCATAGTCATCCTGCAAAAGAGCATGATTCCAGGAATCTGCATAAGATAGTTCCCCCTTATAAGGAGGGGGATGACATTAACAAGTGGTTTGCTGCACTTGAGAGGGCCTGTGTTGTACAGGATGTCCCTCAAAGGCAGTGGGCTGCTATCCTATGGCTATCATTTAGTGGAAAAGGTAGGGATAGGCTCCTTACTGTGAAAGAAAATGATGCTAATAATTTCCAAGTTCTTAAGAATGCACTCCTGGATGGTTATGGCTTAACCACTTAACAGTACAGGATAAAGTTCAGAGAGACCAAAAAGGAGTCTTCACAAGACTGGGTTGATTTCATTGACCATTCAGTGAAGGCCTTGGAGGGGTGGTTACATGGCAGTAAAGTTACTGATTATGACAGCCTGTATAACTTGATCCTGAGAGAGCATATTCTTAATAATTGTGTGTCTGATTTGTTGCACCAGTACTTGGTGGACTCTGATCTGACCTCTCCCCAAGAATTGGGAAAGAAGGCAGACAAATGGGTCAGAACAAGGGTGAACAGAAAAGTTCATACAGGGGGTGACAAAGATGGCAACAAAAAGAAGGATGGTAAGTCTTCTGACAAGGGTGGGGACAAATCTAAAAATGAGTCTTCATCAGGCCCACAAAAACAATCTGGTGGGGGTGGTGGGCCCAAATCCTCTTTCAATCAGAACAAGGAAAAGAAACCATGGTGCTATTTATGTAAAATAAAAGGCCATTGGACAACAGATCCCAGTTGTCCAAAGAAAAGCACCAATGCTCCTACCACTACAACCCCTACTGCTACCCCTAGTGTCCCTACTAATAGCAGTGGTGGTGGGAGCAAACCTACTAATAGCCAATCCAAGCGAGTAGCTGGTCTCACTATTGGTAACGTAGTTGGGGTTGGCCTTGTTAGGGAGGCCACAGAGGCTGTGTTAGTCTCTGAGGGGGCTATTGATGTAGCACCTTAGCTGCTTGTCCCCTTAATATGGATAAGTACAAGCAGCTACCCCTAATAAATGGTGTTGAGGTTCAGGCCTACAGGGACACTGGAGCCAGTGTGACTATGGTCATAGAGAAACTGGTCCACCCTGAACAACACCTACTTGGTCACCAGTACCAAGTAACCGATGCTCACAACAACACACTTAGCCACCCCATGGCTGTTGTTAATCTCAACTGGGGGGGGTTACTGGTCCAAAGAAAGTTGTGGTAGCTTCAGACTTACCTGTAGACTGTCTATTAGGGAATGATTTGGAGACATCAGCTTGGTCAGATGTGGAGTTGGAGGCCCATGCAGCAATGCTGGGCATCCCAGGGCATATTTTTGCTTTGACAAGGGCTCAGGCCAAAAAGCAAAAAGGACAGGGAAGCTTGGATCCTGGAACAATGGACCAAGTGCTCCCTAAAGCTAGGGCTAGTAGAAGCAAACCACTTCCTACTATCCCTCCCTCTACAGTGGATTCAACTTCTGAGGAAGAAGAATTCCCTCCCTGTGCAGAACCTACACCAGAGGAGCTGGAAGCAGACACTGCTGAGCTTTTGGGTGAAGGGGGGCCTGCCAGAGAGGAGCTGAGTGTGGCACAGCAAACCTGTCCCACATTAGAGGGTCTCAGACAGCAAGCTGTCAAACAGGCTAATGGGGATGTCAGTGACTCTCACAGAGTTTACTGGGAGGACAACCTCTTGTACACTGAGCATAGGGATCCTAAACCTGGAGCTGCCAGGAGATTAGTGATTCCTCAGGAGTACAGAAAGTTCCTCCTAACCCTGGCACATGACATTCCCCTAGCTGGGCATCTAGGACAAATGAAAACTTGGGACAGGCTTGTTCCCCTGTTTCATTGGCCTAGAATGTCTGAGGACACAAAGGAATTTTGTAAGTCCTGTGAAACCTGTCAAGCCAGTGGCAAGACAGGTGGCACCCCAAAGGCACCCCTTATTCCACTGCCTGTGGTTGGGGTTCCCTTTGAAAGGGTAGGGGTTGACATAGTTGGCCCCCTTGACCCTCCTACTGCTTCAGGCAATAGATTTATCTTGGTGGTAGTGCACCATGCCACAAGATATCCTGAAGCTATTCCTTTAAGGACCACTACAGCTCCTGCAGTGGCAAAGGCCCTCCTGGGAATATTTTCCAGGGTGGGCTTCCCAAAGGAAGTGGTATCAGACAGGGGAAGCAATTTCATGTCTGCATACTTAAAGGCCATGTGGAAGGAGTGTGGTGTAACGTACAAGTTCACAACACCCTATCATCCACAAACAAATAGACTGGTTGAGAGATTTAATAAAACTCTCAAAGGCATGATTATGGGTCTCCCTGAAAAACTCCGCAGGAGATGGGATATCCTTCTACCATGCCTCCTTTTTGCCTACAGGGAGGTACCCCAGAAAGGAGTGGGCTTCAGCCCCTTTGAACTTCTTTTTGGACACCCTGTTAGGGGTCCACTCACACTTGTAAAGGAGGGTTGGGAACAACCTTTAAAAGCTCCTAAGCAGGATATTGTGGATTATGTACTTGGCCTCAGATCAAGGATGGCTGAGTACATGAAAAAGGCCAGCAAAAACCTTCAGGCCAGCCAAGAGCTCCAGAAGCAATGGCATGATCAGAAGGCTGTTTTGGTTCAGTACAAACCAGGGCAGAAAGTGTGGGTCATGGAGCCTGTGGCCCCAAGAGCACTCCAAGATAAATGGAGTGGACCCCACACAATTGTTGAAAAGAACGGAGAAGTCACCTATTTAGTTGACTTAGGCACTGCCAGGAGCCCCCTTAGGGTGCTCCATGTCAACCGCCTGAAACCCTACTATGACAGGGCTGATCTCACCCTGCTCATGGCAACAGATGAGGGACAGGAAGAAGACAGTGATCCTCTACCTGATCTCTTCTCTTCCACAGAACAAGATGCTCTTGTGGAAGGTGTAGTGTTGGCTGATTGTCTTACTGCTGAGCAGAAAGACAATTGCATAAACCTCCTAGATCAATTCTCTGAACTCTTCTCTACTGTGCCAGGTACCACTTCTTGGTGTGAGCACACTATAGATACTGGAGACAGTTTACCTGTCAAAAGTAAGATCTATAGGCAGCCTGACCATGTCAGGGACTGCATAAAGCAAGAGGTCCAGAAAATGTTAGAACTAGGAGTCGTTGAGCACTCTGACAGTCCATGGGCTTCTCCTGTGGTACTGGTACCAAAACCCCATTCCAAAGATGGAAAGAAGGAAATGCGGTTTTGTGTAGACTATAGAGGTCTCAACTTGGTAACCAAAACTGATGCTCACCCTATACCCAGGGCAGATGAGCTCATAGATACACTGGCATCTGCCAAGTATCTAAGCACTTTTGATTTGACTGCAGGGTATTGGCAGACCAAATTATCAGAAGATGCTAAACCTAAGACTGCATTTTCAACCATTGGAGGACATTACCAGTTTACTGTAATGCCTTTTGGTTTGAAAAATGCACCTGCCACTTTTCAGAGGTTGGTGAACACAGTCCTGCAAGGGCTGGAAGCTTTCAGTGCAGCATATTTGGACGATATAGCTGTCTTTAGCTCCAGCTGGGATGATCACCTGGTCCACCTATGGAAAGTTTTGGAGGCCCTGCAAAAGACAGGCCTCACTATCAAGGCTTCAAAGTGCCAGATAGGGCAGGGTAAGGTGGTTTATCTGGGACACCTTGTTGGTGGGGAACAGATTGCACCACTACAGGGGAAAATCCAAACAATTATTGATTGGGTTCCCCCTACTACACAGACTCAGGTGAGAGCCTTCCTAGGCCTCACTGGGTATTACAGGAGGTTCATTAAGAACTATGGCTCCATTGCAGCCCCTCTTAATGACCTCACTTCCAAAAAAATGCCTAAAAAGGTATTATGGACAGCAAACTGTCAGAAAGCTTTTGAGGAGCTGAAGCAGGCCATGTGCTCTGCACCTGTCCTGAAAAGCCCTTGTTACTCTAAAAAATTCTATGTCCAAACTGATGCATCTGAATTAGGAGTAGGGGCAGTCCTATCACAACTTAATTCTGAGGGCCAGGATCAACCTGTTGCTTTTATTAGTAGGAGGTTGACCCCTAGAGAAAAGCGTTGGTCTGCCATTGAGAGGGAGGCCTTTGCTGTGGTCTGGGCTCTGAAGAAGTTGAGGCCATACCTGTTTGGCACTCACTTCATTGTTCAGACAGACCACAAACCTCTACTTTGGCTAAAACAAATGAAAGGTGAAAATCCTAAATTGTTGAGGTGGTCCATATCCCTACAGGGAATGGACTATACAGTGGAACATAGACCTGGGAGTAGCCACTCCAATGCAGATGGACTCTCCAGATATTTCCACTTAGACAATGAAGACTCATCAGGTCATGGCTAGTCTTATTGTCCTTAGTTTGGGGGGGGGGGTTGTGTAGGAAAGTACCATCTTGCCTGGCATGTTACCCCCATTTTTCACTGTATATATGTTGTTTTAGTTGTATGTGTCACTGGGACCCTGGTAACCCAGGGCCCCAGTGCTCATAAGTGTGCCTGAATGTGTTACCTGTGTAGTGACTAACTGTCTCACTGAGGCTCTGCTAATCAGAACCTCAGTGGTTATGCTCTCTCATTTCTTTCCAAATTGTCACTAACAGGCTAGTGACCATTTTTACCAATTTACATTGGCTTACTGGAACACCCTTATAATTCCCTAGTATATGGTACTGAGGTACCCAGGGTATTATGGTTCCAGGAGATCCTTATGGGCTGCAGCAATTCTTTTGCCACCCATAGGGAGCTCTGACAATTCTTACACAGGCCTGCCACTGCAGCCTGAGTAAAATAACGTCCACGTTATTTCACAGCCATTTTACGCTGCACTTAAGTAACTTATAAGTCACCTATATGTCTAACCTTTACCTGGTAAAGGTTAGGTGCAAAGTTACTTAGTGTGAGGGCACCCTGGCACTAGCCAAGGTGCCCCCACATTGTTCAGAGCCAATTCCCTGAACTTTGTGAGTGCGGGGACACCATTACACGCGTGCACTAAATATAGGTCACTACCTATATGTAGCTTCACAATGGTAACTCCGAATATGGCCATGTAACATGTCTATGATCATGGAATTACCCCCTCTATGCCATCCTGGCATAGTTGGCACAATCCCATGATCCCAGTGGTCTGTAGCACAGACCCTGGTACTGCCAAACTGCCCTTCCTGGGGTTTCACTGCAGCTGCTGCTGCTGCCAACCCCTCAGACAGGCATCTGCCCTCCTGGGGTCCAGCCAGGCCTGGCCCAGGATGGCAGAACAAAGAACTTCCTCTGAGAGAGGGTGTGACACCCTCTCCCTTTGGAAAATGGTGTGAAGGCAGGGGAGGAGTAGCCTCCCCCAGCCTCTGGAAATGCTTTGTTGGGCACAGAGGTGCCCAATTCTGCATAAGCCAGTCTACACCGGTTCAGGGGACCCCTTAGCCCTGCTCTGGCGCGAAACTGGACAAAGGAAAGGGGAGTGACCACTCCCCTGACCTGCACCTCCCCTGGGAGGTGTCCAGAGCTCCTCCAGTGTGCTCCAGACCTCTGCCATCTTGGAAACAGAGGTGCTGCTGGCACACTGGACTGCTCTGAGTGGCCAGTGCCACCAGGTGACGTCAGAGACCCCTTGTGATAGGCTCCTTCAGGTGTTGCTAGCCTATCCTCTCTCCTAGGTAGCCAAACCCTCTTTTCTAGCTTTTTAGGGTCTCTGTCTCTGGGGAAACTTTAGATAACGAATGCAAGAGCTCATCCGAGTTCCTCTGCATCTCTCTCTTCACCTTCTGCCAAGGAATCGACTGCTGACCGCGCTGGAAGCCTGCAAACCTGCAACATAGTAGCAAAGACGACTACTGCAACTCTGTAACGCTGATCCTGCCGCCTTCTCGACTGTTTTCCTGCTTGTGCATGCTGTGGGGGTAGTCTGCCTCCTCTCTGCACCAGAAGCTCCGAAGAAATCTCCCGTGGGTCGACGGAATCTTCCCCCTGCAACCGCAGGCACCAAAAAGCTGCATTACCGGTCCCTTGGGTCTCCTCTCAGCACGACGAGCGAGGTCCCTCGAATCCAGCGACTCTGTCCAAGTGACCCCCACAGTCCAGTGACTCTTCAGTCCAAGTTTGGTGGAGGTAAGTCCTTGCCTCACCTCGCTGGGCTGCATTGCTGGGAACCGCGACTTTTGCAGCTACTCCGGCCCCTGTGCACTTCCGGCGGAAATCCTTTGTGCACAGCCAAGCCTGGGTCCACGGCACTCTAACCTGCATTGCACGACATTCTAAGTTGGTCTCCGGCGACGTGGGACTCCTTTGTGCGACTTCGGGTGAGCACTGTTTCACGCATCCTTGTAGTGCCTGTTTCTGGCACTTCTCCGGGTGATACCTGCTGCTGAGAGGGCTCCTTGTCTTGCTCGACGTCCCCTCTCTCTCCTGGTCCAATTTGCGACTTCCTGGTCCCTCCAGGGCCACAGCAGCGTCCAAAAACGCTAACCGCACGATTTGCAGCTAGCAAGGCTTGTTGGCGTTCTTTTGGCGGGAAAACACTTCTGCCCAACTCTCCACGGCGATAGGGATCCGTCCACCAAAGGGGAAGTCTCTAGCCCTTTTCGTTCCTGCAGAAACCTCAGCTTCTTCTGTCCAGTAGAAGCTTCTTTGCATCCACAGCTGGCATTTCCTGGGCATATGCCCATCTCCGACTTGCTTGTGACTTTTGGACTTGGTCCCCTTGTTCCACAGGTACCCTAGATTGGAAATCCACAGTTGTTGCATTGTTGGTTTGTGTCTTTCCTGCATTATTCCTCTAACACGACTTCTTTGTCCTTAGGGGAACTTTAGTGCACTTTGCACTCACTTTTCAGGGTCTTGGGGAGGGTTATTTTTCTAACTCTCACTATTTTCTAATAGTCCCAGCGACCCTCTACAAGGTCACATAGGTTTGGGGTCCATTCGTGGTTCGCATTCCACTTTTGGAGTAAATGGTTTGTGTTGCCCCTATCCCTATGTTTCCCCATTGCATCCTATTGTAACTATACATTGTTTGCACTGTTTTCTAAGACTATACTGCCTATTTTTGCTATTGTGTATATATATCTTGTGTATATTTCCTATCCTCTCACTGAGGGTACACTCTAAGATACTTTGGCATATTGTCATAAAAATAAAGTACCTTTATTTTTAGTATAACTGTGTATTGTGTTTTCTTATGATATTGTGCATATGACACTAAGTGGTACTGTAGTAGCTTCACACGTCTCCTAGTTCAGCCTAAGCTGCTCTGCTAAGCTACCATTATCTATCAGCCTAAGCTGCTAGACACCCTATACACTAATAAGGGATAACTGGGCCTGGTGCAAGGTGCAAGTACCCCTTGGTACTCACTACAAGCCAGTCCAGCCTCCTACATTGGTTGTGCAGCGGTGGGATAAGTGCTTTGAGACTACTTACCACTCTTGTCATTGTACTTTTCATAAGAGAAAAATATACAAAACAAGGTCAGTGTATATACACATAGCCAAAAAGTTTTGCATTTCCTCTTTTCACTCTTTTCTAAGTGCTGAAAACTACTTCTAAACTTTCTAAAAAGTTCTAAAAAGTTTTAAAAGTTTTTTTTTTCTGTCTTCCTAAAAGCTCTGACAAACTTTTTTCTCTTTTGCTATCACTTTAACTCTCTCTAAAAAAATGTCTGGCACAGGCCAAAATGTTGATCTGTCCAAACTTGCATATGACCACCTTAGCTGGAAAGGAGCAAGGAGTCTCTGTGTAGAGAGAGGTTTGAGTGTAGGGAAGAATCCTTCTTTGGAATTATTGCTTAACATGCTTAGAGAACAAGATAAGGCCATAGGGGCCACATCTGTTGAAAAAGTAGCAAATGGTTCCCAATCTGATCCAGGGACTCCCCCAGGAAAAGATTCAGGAAAGAAACTTCCTAGCCTGCCCATTACTAGACAGTCTAGCATAGTTGGTAATGATGGAGAGCCTCACCATAGAAATAGTGTTGTCTCACATCATAGCAAAAGCATTTATTCTCACCATACTGGTAGTGATGTTTCTGTTAGCCAAGCTGTTAGGGTGGCTTCTGTAAGGGACAGGTCTCCTTCTGTTCATTCTTCTGTGTCTAAGAATGTCCCTCCCACCAACCCTGATGACAGAATGTTAGAGAGGGAACTCAATAAGTTGAGAGTGGAACAAACCAGACTGAAGCTTAAAAAGCAACAGCTGGATTTGGATAGACAGTCTTTTGAACTAGAGAAAGAAAGACAGAAGTTGGGTTTAGATACCCATGGTGGCAGCAGCAGTATTCCCCATAGTCATCCTGCAAAAGAGCATGATTCCAGGAATCTGCATAAGATAGTTCCCCCTTATAAGGAGGGGGATGACATTAACAAGTGGTTTGCTGCACTTGAGAGGGCCTGTGTTGTACAGGATGTCCCTCAAAGGCAGTGGGCTGCTATCCTATGGCTATCATTTAGTGGAAAAGGTAGGGATAGGCTCCTTACTGTGAAAGAAAATGATGCTAATAATTTCCAAGTTCTTAAGAATGCACTCCTGGATGGTTATGGCTTAACCACTTAACAGTACAGGATAAAGTTCAGAGAGACCAAAAAGGAGTCTTCACAAGACTGGGTTGATTTCATTGACCATTCAGTGAAGGCCTTGGAGGGGTGGTTACATGGCAGTAAAGTTACTGATTATGACAGCCTGTATAACTTGATCCTGAGAGAGCATATTCTTAATAATTGTGTGTCTGATTTGTTGCACCAGTACTTGGTGGACTCTGATCTGACCTCTCCCCAAGAATTGGGAAAGAAGGCAGACAAATGGGTCAGAACAAGGGTGAACAGAAAAGTTCATACAGGGGGTGACAAAGATGGCAACAAAAAGAAGGATGGTAAGTCTTCTGACAAGGGTGGGGACAAATCTAAAAATGAGTCTTCATCAGGCCCACAAAAACACTCTGGTGGGGGTGGTGGGCCCAAATCCTCTTTCAATCAGAACAAGGAAAAGAAACCATGGTGCTATTTATGTAAAATAAAAGGCCATTGGACAACAGATCCCAGTTGTCCAAAGAAAAGCACCAATGCTCCTACCACTACAACCCCTACTGCTACCCCTAGTGTCCCTACTAATAGCAGTGGTGGTGGGAGCAAACCTACTAATAGCCAATCCAAGCGAGTAGCTGGTCTCACTATTGGTAACTTAGTTGGGGTTGGCCTTGTTAGGGAGGCCACAGAGGCTGTGTTAGTCTCTGAGGGGGCTATTGATGTAGCACCTTAGCTGCTTGTCCCCTTAATATGGATAAGTACAAGCAGCTACCCCTAATAAATGGTGTTGAGGTTCAGGCCTACAGGGACACTGGAGCCAGTGTGACTATGGTCATAGAGAAACTGGTCCACCCTGAACAACACCTACTTGGTCACCAGTACCAAGTAACCGATGCTCACAACAACACACTTAGCCACCCCATGGCTGTTGTTAATCTCAACTGGGGGGGGGTTACTGGTCCAAAGAAAGTTGTGGTAGCTTCAGACTTACCTGTAGACTGTCTATTAGGGAATGATTTGGAGACATCAGCTTGGTCAGATGTGGAGTTGGAGGCCCATGCAGCAATGCTGGGCATCCCAGGGCATATTTTTGCTTTGACAAGGGCTCAGGCCAAAAAGCAAAAAGGACAGGGAAGCTTGGATCCTGGAACAATGGACCAAGTGCTCCCTAAAGCTAGGGCTAGTAGAAGCAAACCACTTCCTACTATCCCTCCCTCTACAGTGGATTCAACTTCTGAGGAAGAAGAATTCCCTCCCTGTGCAGAACCTACACCAGAGGAGCTGGAAGCAGACACTGCTGAGCTTTTGGGTGAAGGGGGGCCTGCCAGAGAGGAGCTGAGTGTGGCACAGCAAACCTGTCCCACATTAGAGGGTCTCAGACAGCAAGCTGTCAAACAGGCTAATGGGGATGTCAGTGACTCTCACAGAGTTTACTGGGAGGACAACCTCTTGTACACTGAGCATAGGGATCCTAAACCTGGAGCTGCCAGGAGATTAGTGATTCCTCAGGAGTACAGAAAGTTCCTCCTAACCCTGGCACATGACATTCCCCTAGCTGGGCATCTAGGACAAATGAAAACTTGGGACAGGCTTGTTCCCCTGTTTCATTGGCCTAGAATGTCTGAGGACACAAAGGAATTTTGTAAGTCCTGTGAAACCTGTCAAGCCAGTGGCAAGACAGGTGGCACCCCAAAGGCACCCCTTATTCCACTGCCTGTGGTTGGGGTTCCCTTTGAAAGGGTAGGGGTTGACATAGTTGGCCCCCTTGACCCTCCTACTGCTTCAGGCAATAGATTTATCTTGGTGGTAGTGGACCATGCCACAAGATATCCTGAAGCTATTCCTTTAAGGACCACTACAGCTCCTGCAGTGGCAAAGGCCCTCCTGGGAATATTTTCCAGGGTGGGCTTCCCAAAGGAAGTGGTATCAGACAGGGGAAGCAATTTCATGTCTGCATACTTAAAGGCCATGTGGAAGGAGTGTGGTGTAACGTACAAGTTCACAACACCCTATCATCCACAAACAAATAGACTGGTTGAGAGATTTAATAAAACTCTCAAAGGCATGATTATGGGTCTCCCTGAAAAACTCCGCAGGAGATGGGATATCCTTCTACCATGCCTCCTTTTTGCCTACAGGGAGGTACCCCAGAAAGGAGTGGGCTTCAGCCCCTTTGAACTTCTTTTTGGACACCCTGTTAGGGGTCCACTCACACTTGTAAAGGAGGGTTGGGAACAACCTTTAAAAGCTCCTAAGCAGGATATTGTGGATTATGTACTTGGCCTCAGATCAAGGATGGCTGAGTACATGAAAAAGGCCAGCAAAAACCTTCAGGCCAGCCAAGAGCTCCAGAAGCAATGGCATGATCAGAAGGCTGTTTTGGTTCAGTACAAACCAGGGCAGAAAGTGTGGGTCTTGGAGCCTGTGGCCCCAAGAGCACTCCAAGATAAATGGAGTGGACCCCACACAATTGTTGAAAAGAACGGAGAAGTCACCTATTTAGTTGACTTAGGCACTGCCAGGAGCCCCCTTAGGGTGCTCCATGTCAACCGCCTGAAACCCTACTATGACAGGGCTGATCTCACCCTGCTCATGGCAACAGATGAGGGACAGGAAGAAGACAGTGATCCTCTACCTGATCTCTTCTCTTCCACAGAACAAGATGCTCTTGTGGAAGGTGTAGTTTTGGCTGATTGTCTTACTGCTGAGCAGAAAGACAATTGCATAAACCTCCTAGATCAATTCTCTGAACTCTTCTCTACTGTGCCAGGTACCACTTCTTGGTGTGAGCACATTATAGATACTGGAGACAGTTTACCTGTCAAAAGTAAGATCTATAGGCAGCCTGACCATGTCAGGGACTGCATAAAGCAAGAGGTCCAGAAAATGTTAGAACTAGGAGTCGTTGAGCACTCTGACAGTCCATGGGCTTCTCCTGTGGTACTGGTACCAAAACCCCATTCCAAAGATGGAAAGAAGGAAATGCGGTTTTGTGTAGACTATAGAGGTCTCAACTTGGTAACCAAAACTGATGCTCACCCTATACCCAGGGCAGATGAGCTCATAGATACACTGGCATCTGCCAAGTATCTAAGCACTTTTGATTTGACTGCAGGGTATTGGCAGACCAAATTATCAGAAGATGCTAAACCTAAGACTGCATTTTCAACCATTGGAGGACATTACCAGTTTACTGTAATGCCTTTTGGTTTGAAAAATGCACCTGCCACTTTTCAGAGGTTGGTGAACACAGTCCTGCAAGGGCTGGAAGCTTTCAGTGCAGCATATTTGGACGATATAGCTGTCTTTAGCTCCAGCTGGGATGATCACCTGGTCCACCTATGGAAAGTTTTGGAGGCCCTGCAAAAGGCAGGCCTCACTATCAAGGCTTCAAAGTGCCAGATAGGGCAGGGTAAGGTGGTTTATCTGGGACACCTTGTTGGTGGGGAACAGATTGCACCACTACAGGGGAAAATCCAAACAATTATTGATTGGGTTCCCCCTACTACACAGACTCAGGTGAGAGCCTTCCTAGGCCTCACTGGGTATTACAGGAGGTTCATTAAGAACTATGGCTCCATTGCAGCCCCTCTTAATGACCTCACTTCCAAAAAAATGCCTAAAAAGGTATTATGGACAGCAAACTGTCAGAAAGCTTTTGAGGAGCTGAAGCAGGCCATGTGCTCTGCACCTGTCCTGAAAAGCCCTTGTTACTCTAAAAAATTCTATGTCCAAACTGATGCATCTGAATTAGGAGTAGGGGCAGTCCTATCACAACTTAATTCTGAGGGCCAGGATCAACCTGTTGCTTTTATTAGTAGGAGGTTGACCCCTAGAGAAAAGCGTTGGTCTGCCATTGAGAGGGAGGCCTTTGCTGTGGTCTGGGCTCTGAAGAAGTTGAGGCCATACCTGTTTGGCACTCACTTCATTGTTCAGACAGACCACAAACCTCTACTTTGGCTAAAACAAATGAAAGGTGAAAATCCTAAATTGTTGAGGTGGTCCATATCCCTACAGGGAATGGACTATACAGTGGAACATAGACCTGGGAGTAGCCACTCCAATGCAGATGGACTCTCCAGATATTTCCACTTAGACAATGAAGACTCATCAGGTCATGGCTAGTCTTATTGTCCTTCGTTTGGGGGGGGGTTGTGTAGGAAAGTACCATCTTGCCTGGCATGTTACCCCCATTTTTCACTGTATATATGTTGTTTTAGTTGTATGTGTCACTGGGACCCTGGTAACCCAGGGCCCCAGTGCTCATAAGTGTGCCTGAATGTGTTACCTGTGTAGTGACTAACTGTCTCACTGAGGCTCTGCTAATCAGAACCTCAGTGGTTATGCTCTCTCATTTCTTTCCAAATTGTCACTAACAGGCTAGTGACCATTTTTACAAATTTACATTGGCTTACTGGAACACCCTTATAATTCCCTAGTATATGGTACTGAGGTACCCAGGGTATTGGGGTTCCAGGAGATCCTTATGGGCTGCAGCAATTCTTTTGCCACCCATAGGGAGCTCTGACAATTCTTACACAGGCCTGCCACTGCAGCCTGAGTAAAATAACATCCACGTTATTTCACAGCCATTTTACGCTGCACTTAAGTAACTTATAAGTCACCTATATGTCTAACCTTTACCTGGTAAAGGTTAGGTGCAAAGTTACTTAGTGTGAGGGCACCCTGGCACTAGCCAAGGTGCTCCCACATTGTTCAGAGCCAATTCCCTGAACTTTGTGAGTGCGGGGACACCATTACACGCGTGCACTAAATATAGGTCACTACCTATATGTAGCTTCACAATGGTAACTCCGAATATGGCCATGTAACATGTCTATGATCATGGAATTACCCCCTCTATGCCATCCTGGCATAGTTGGCACAATGCCATGATCCCAGTGGTCTGTAGCACAGACCCTGGTACTGCCAAACTGCCCTTCCTGGGGTTTCACTGCAGCTGCTGCTGCTGCCAACCCCTCAGACAGGCATCTGCCCTCCTGGGGTCCAGCCAGGCCTGGCCCAGGATGGCAGAACAAAGAACTTCCTCTGAGAGAGGGTGTGACACCCTCTCCCTTTGGAAAATGGTGTGAAGGCAGGGGAGGAGTAGCCTCCCCCAGGCTCTGGAAATGCTTTGTTGGGCACAGAGGTGCCCAATTCTGCATAAGCCAGTCTACACCGGTTCTGGGGACCCCTTAGCCCTGCTCTGGCGCGAAACTGGACAAAGGAAAGGGGAGTGACCACTCCCCTGACCTGCACCTCCCCTGGGAGGTGTCCAGAGCTCCTCCAGTGTGCTCCAGACCTCTGCCATCTTGGACACAGAGGTGCTGCTGGCACACTGGACTGCTCTGAGTGGCCAGTGCCACCAGGTGACGTCAGAGACCCCTTGTGATAGGCTCCTTCAGGTGTTGCTAGCCTATCCTCTCTCCTAGGTAGCCAAACCCTCTTTTCTAGCTATTTAGGGTCTCTGTCTCTGGGGAAACTTTAGATAACGAATGCAAGAGCTCATCCGAGTTCCTCTGCATCTCTCTCTTCACCTTCTGCCAAGGAATCGACTGCTGACCGCGCTGGAAGCCTGCAAACCTGCAACATAGTAGCAAAGACGACTACTGCAACTCTGTAACGCTGATCCTGCCGCCTTCTCGACTGTTTTCCTGCTTGTGCATGCTGTGGGGGTAGTCTGCCTCCTCTCTGCACCAGAAGCTCCGAAGAAATCTCCCGTGGGTCGACGGAATCTTCCCCCTGCAACCGCAGGCACCAAAAAGCTGCATTACCGGTCCCTTGGGTCTCCTCTCAGCACGACGAGCGAGGTCCCTCGAATCCAGCGACTCTGTCCAAGTGACCCCCACAGTCCAGTGACTCTTCAGTCCAAGTTTGGTGGAGGTAAGTCCTTGCCTCACCTCGCTGGGCTGCATTGCTGGGAACCGCGACTTTTGCAGCTACTCCGGCCCCTGTGCACTTCCGGCGGAAATCCTTTGTGCACAGCCAAGCCTGGGTCCACGGCACTCTAACCTGCATTGCACGACGTTCTAAGTTGGTCTCCGGCGACGTGGGACTCCTTTGTGCGACTTCGGGTGAGCACTGTTTCACGCATCCTTGTAGTGCCTGTTTCTGGCACTTCTACGGGTGCTACCTGCTGCTGAGAGGGCTCCTTGTCTTGCTCGACGTCCCCTCTCTCTCCTGGTCCAATTTGCGACTTCCTGGTCCCTCCAGGGCCACAGCAGCGTCCAAAAACGCTAACCGCACGATTTGCAGCTAGCAAGGCTTGTTGGCGTTCTTTTGGCGGGAAAACACTTCTGCCCAGCTCTCCACGGCGATAGAGATCCGTCCACCAAAGGGGAAGTCTCTAGCCCTTTTCGTTCCTGCAGAAACCTCAGCTTCTTCTGTCCAGTAGAAGCTTCTTTGCATCCACAGCTGGCATTTCCTGGGCATATGCCCATCTCCGACTTGCTTGTGACTTTTGGACTTGGTCCCCTTGTTCCACAGGTACCCTAGATTGGAAATCCACAGTTGTTGCATTGTTGGTTTGTGTCTTTCCTGCATTATTCCTCTAACACGACTTCTTTGTCCTTAGGGGAACTTTAGTGCACTTTGCACTCACTTTTCAGGGTCTTGGGGAGGGTTATTTTTCTAACTCTCACTATTTTCTAATAGTCCCAGCGACCCTCTACAAGGTCACATAGGTTTGGGGTCCATTCGTGGTTCGCATTCCACTTTTGGAGTAAATGGTTTGTGTTGCCCCTATCCCTATGTTTCCCCATTGCATCCTATAGTAACTATACATTGTTTGCACTGTTTTCTAAGACTATACTGCCTATTTTTGCTATTGTGTATATATATCTTGTGTATATTTCCTATCCTCTCACTGAGGGTACACTCTAAGATACTTTGGCATATTGTCATAAAAATAAAGTACCTTTATTTTTAGTATAACTGTGTATTGTGTTTTCTTATGATATTGTGCATATGACACTAAGTGGTACTGTAGTAGCTTCACACGTCTCCTAGTTCAGCCTAAGCTGCTCTGCTAAGCTACCATTATCTATCAGCCTAAGCTGCTAGACACCCTATACACTAATAAGGGATAACTGGGCCTGGTGCAAGGTGCAAGTACCCCTTGGTACTCACTACAAGCCAGTCCAGCCTCCTACATTGGTTGTGCAGCGGTGGGATAAGTGCTTTGAGACTACTTACCACTCTTGTCATTGTACTTTTCATAAGAGAAAAATATACAAAACAAGGTCAGTGTATATACACATAGCCAAAAAGTTTTGCATTTCCTCTTTTCACTCTTTTCTAAGTGCTGAAAACTACTTCTAAACTTTCTAAAAAGTTCTAAAAAGTTTTAAAAGTTTTTTTTTTCTGTCTTCCTAAAAGCTCTGACAAACTTTTTTCTCTTTTGCTATCACTTTAACTCTCTCTAAAAAAATGTCTGGCACAGGCCAAAATGTTGATCTGTCCAAACTTGCATATGACCACCTTAGCTGGAAAGGAGCAAGGAGTCTCTGTGTAGAGAGAGGTTTGAGTGTAGGGAAGAATCCTTCTTTGGAATTATTGCTTAACATGCTTAGAGAACAAGATAAGGCCATAGGGGCCACATCTGTTGAAAAAGTAGCAAATGGTTCCCAATCTGATCCAGGGACTCCCCCAGGAAAAGATTCAGGAAAGAAACTTCCTAGCCTGCCCATTACTAGACAGTCTAGCATAGTTGGTAATGATGGAGAGCCTCACCATAGAAATAGTGTTGTCTCACATCATAGCAAAAGCATTTATTCTCACCATACTGGTAGTGATGTTTCTGTTAGCCAAGCTGTTAGGGTGGCTTCTGTAAGGGACAGGTCTCCTTCTGTTCATTCTTCTGTGTCTAAGAATGTCCCTCCCACCAACCCTGATGACAGAATGTTAGAGAGGGAACTCAATAAGTTGAGAGTGGAACAAACCAGACTGAAGCTTAAAAAGCAACAGCTGGATTTGGATAGACAGTCTTTTGAACTAGAGAAAGAAAGACAGAAGTTGGGTTTAGATACCCATGGTGGCAGCAGCAGTATCCAGGAATCTGCACAAGATAGTTCCCCCTTATAAGGAGGGGGATGACATTAACAAGTGGTTTGCTGCACTTAAGAGGGCCTGTGTTGTACAGGATGTCCCTCAAAGGCAGTGGGCTGCTATCCTATGGCTATCATTTAGTGGAAAAGGTAGGGATAGGCTCCTTACTGTGAAAGAAAATGATGCTAATAATTTCCAAGTTCTTAAGAATGCACTCCTGGATGGTTATGGCTTAACCACTTAACAGTACAGGATAAAGTTCAGAGAGACCAAAAAGGAGTCTTCACAAGACTGGGTTGATTTCATTGACCATTCAGTGAAGGCCTTGGAGGGGTGGTTACATGGCAGTAAAGTTACTGATTATGACAGCCTGTATAACTTGATCCTGAGAGAGCATATTCTTAATAATTGTGTGTCTGATTTGTTGCACCAGTACTTGGTGGACTCTGATCTGACCTCTCCCCAAGAATTGGGAAAGAAGGCAGACAAATGGGTCAGAACAAGGGTGAACAGAAAAGTTCATACAGGGGGTGACAAAGATGGCAACAAAAAGAAGGATGGTAAGTCTTCTGACAAGGGTGGGGACAAATCTAAAAATGAGTCTTCATCAGGCCCACAAAAACACTCTGGTGGGGGTGGTGGGCCCAAATCCTCTTTCAATCAGAACAAGGAAAAGAAACCATGGTGCTATTTATGTAAAATAAAAGGCCATTGGACAACAGATCCCAGTTGTCCAAAGAAAAGCACCAATGCTCTTACCACTACAACCCCTACTGCTACCCCTAGTGTCCCTACTAATAGCAGTGGTGGTGGGAGCAAACCTACTAATAGCCAATCCAAGCGAGTAGCTGGTCTCACTATTGGTAACTTAGTTGGGGTTGGCCTTGTTAGGGAGGCCACAGAGGCTGTGTTAGTCTCTGAGGGGGCTATTGATGTAGCACCTTAGCTGCTTGTCCCCTTAATATGGATAAGTACAAGCAGCTACCCCTAATAAATGGTGTTGAGGTTCAGGCCTACAGGGACACTGGAGCCAGTGTGACTATGGTCATAGAGAAACTGGTCCACCCTGAACAACACCTACTTGGTCACCAGTACCAAGTAACCGATGCTCACAACAACACACTTAGCCACCCCATGGCTGTTGTTAATCTCAACTGGGGGGGGGTTACTGGTCCAAAGAAAGTTGTGGTAGCTTCAGACTTACCTGTAGACTGTCTATTAGGGAATGATTTGGAGACATCAGCTTGGTCAGATGTGGAGTTGGAGGCCCATGCAGCAATGCTGGGCATCCCAGGGCATATTTTTGCTTTGACAAGGGCTCAGGCCAAAAAGCAAAAAGGACAGGGAAGCTTGGATCCTGGAACAATGGACCAAGTGCTCCCTAAAGCTAGGGCTAGTAGAAGCAAACCACTTCCTACTATCCCTCCCTCTACAGTGGATTCAACTTCTGAGGAAGAAGAATTCCCTCCCTGTGCAGAACCTACACCACAGGAGCTGGAAGCAGACACTGCTGAGCTTTTGGGTGAAGGGGGGCCTGCCAGAGAGGAGCTGAGTGTGGCACAGCAAACCTGTCCCACATTAGAGGGTCTCAGACAGCAAGCTGTCAAACAGGCTAATGGGGATGTCAGTGACTCTCACAGAGTTTACTGGGAGGACAACCTCTTGTACACTGAGCATAGGGATCCTAAACCTGGAGCTGCCAGGAGATTAGTGATTCCTCAGGAGTACAGAAAGTTCCTCCTAACCCTGGCACATGACATTCCCCTAGCTGGGCATCTAGGACAAATGAAAACTTGGGACAGGCTTGTTCCCCTGTTTCATTGGCCTAGAATGTCTGAGGACACAAAGGAATTTTGTAAGTCCTGTGAAACCTGTCAAGCCAGTGGCAAGACAGGTGGCACCCCAAAGGCACCCCTTATTCCACTGCCTGTGGTTGGGGTTCCCTTTGAAAGGGTAGGGGTTGACATAGTTGGCCCCCTTGACCCTCCTACTGCTTCAGGCAATAGATTTATCTTGGTGGTAGTGGACCATGCCACAAGATATCCTGAAGCTATTCCTTTAAGGACCACTACAGCTCCTGCAGTGGCAAAGGCCCTCCTGGGAATATTTTCCAGGGTGGGCTTCCCAAAGGAAGTGGTATCAGACAGGGGAAGCAATTTCATGTCTGCATACTTAAAGGCCATGTGGAAGGAGTGTGGTGTAACGTACAAGTTCACAACACCCTATCATCCACAAACAAATAGACTGGTTGAGAGATTTAATAAAACTCTCAAAGGCATGATTATGGGTCTCCCTGAAAAACTCCGCAGGAGATGGGATATCCTTCTACCATGCCTCCTTTTTGCCTACAGGGAGGTACCCCAGAAAGGAGTGGGCTTCAGCCCCTTTGAACTTCTTTTTGGACACCCTGTTAGGGGTCCACTCACACTTGTAAAGGAGGGTTGGGAACAACCTTTAAAAGCTCCTAAGCAGGATATTGTGGATTATGTACTTGGCCTCAGATCAAGGATGGCTGAGTACATGAAAAAGGCCAGCAAAAACCTTCAGGCCAGCCAAGAGCTCCAGAAGCAATGGCATGATCAGAAGGCTGTTTTGGTTCAGTACAAACCAGGGCAGAAAGTGTGGGTCTTGGAGCCTGTGGCCCCAAGAGCACTCCAAGATAAATGGAGTGGACCCCACACAATTGTTGAAAAGAACGGAGAAGTCACCTATTTAGTTGACTTAGGCACTGCCAGGAGCCCCCTTAGGGTGCTCCATGTCAACCGCCTGAAACCCTACTATGACAGGGCTGATCTCACCCTGCTCATGGCAACAGATGAGGGACAGGAAGAAGACAGTGATCCTCTACCTGATCTCTTCTCTTCCACAGAACAAGATGCTCTTGTGGAAGGTGTAGTTTTGGCTGATTGTCTTACTGCTGAGCAGAAAGACAATTGCATAAACCTCCTAGATCAATTCTCTGAACTCTTCTCTACTGTGCCAGGTACCACTTCTTGGTGTGAGCACACTATAGATACTGGAGACAGTTTACCTGTCAAAAGTAAGATCTATAGGCAGCCTGACCATGTCAGGGACTGCATAAAGCAAGAGGTCCAGAAAATGTTAGAACTAGGAGTCGTTGAGCACTCTGACAGTCCATGGGCTTCTCCTGTGGTACTGGTACCAAAACCCCATTCCAAAGATGGAAAGAAGGAAATGCGGTTTTGTGTAGACTATAGAGGTCTCAACTTGGTAACCAAAACTGATGCTCACCCTATACCCAGGGCAGATGAGCTCATAGATACACTGGCATCTGCCAAGTATCTAAGCACTTTTGATTTGACTGCAGGGTATTGGCAGACCAAATTATCAGAAGATGCTAAACCTAAGACTGCATTTTCAACCATTGGAGGACATTACCAGTTTACTGTAATGCCTTTTGGTTTGAAAAATGCACCTGCCACTTTTCAGAGGTTGGTGAACACAGTCCTGCAAGGGCTGGAAGCTTTCAGTGCAGCATATTTGGACGATATAGCTGTCTTTAGCTCCAGCTGGGATGATCACCTGGTCCACCTATGGAAAGTTTTGGAGGCCCTGCAAAAGGCAGGCCTCACTATCAAGGCTTCAAAGTGCCAGATAGGGCAGGGTAAGGTGGTTTATCTGGGACACCTTGTTGGTGGGGAACAGATTGCACCACTACAGGGGAAAATCCAAACAATTATTGATTGGGTTCCCCCTACTACACAGACTCAGGTGAGAGCCTTCCTAGGCCTCACTGGGTATTACAGGAGGTTCATTAAGAACTATGGCTCCATTGCAGCCCCTCTTAATGACCTCACTTCCAAAAAAATGCCTAAAAAGGTATTATGGACAGCAAACTGTCAGAAAGCTTTTGAGGAGCTGAAGCAGGCCATGTGCTCTGCACCTGTCCTGAAAAGCCCTTGTTACTCTAAAAAATTCTATGTCCAAACTGATGCATCTGAATTAGGAGTAGGGGCAGTCCTATCACAACTTAATTCTGAGGGCCAGGATCAACCTGTTGCTTTTATTAGTAGGAGGTTGACCCCTAGAGAAAAGCGTTGGTCTGCCATTGAGAGGGAGGCCTTTGCTGTGGTCTGGGCTCTAAAGAAGTTGAGGCCATACCTGTTTGGCACTCACTTCATTGTTCAGACAGACCACAAACCTCTACTTTGGCTAAAACAAATGAAAGGTGAAAATCCTAAATTGTTGAGGTGGTCCATATCCCTACAGGGAATGGACTATACAGTGGAACATAGACCTGGGAGTAGCCACTCCAATGCAGATGAACTCTCCAGATATTTCCACTTAGACAATGAAGACTCATCAGGTCATGGCTAGTCTTATTGTCCTTCGTTTGGGGGGGGGGGTTGTGTAGGAAAGTACCATCTTGCCTGGCATGTTACCCCCATTTTTCACTGTATATATGTTGTTTTAGTTGTATGTGTCACTGGGACCCTGGTAACCCAGGGCCCCAGTGCTCATAAGTGTGCCTGAATGTGTTACCTGTGTAGTGACTAACTGTCTCACTGAGGCTCTGCTAATCAGAACCTCAGTGGTTATGCTCTCTCATTTCTTTCCAAATTGTCACTAACAGGCTAGTGACCATTTTTACCAATTTACATTGGCTTACTGGAACACCCTTATAATTCCCTAGTATATGGTACTGAGGTACCCAGGGTATTGGGGTTCCAGGAGATCCTTATGGGCTGCAGCAATTCTTTTGCCACCCATAGGGAGCTCTGACAATTCTTACACAGGCCTGCCACTGCAGCCTGAGTGAAATAACGTCCACGTTATTTCACAGCCATTTTACACTGCACTTAAGTAACTTATAAGTCACCTATATGTCTAACCTTTACCTGGTAAAGGTTAGGTGCAAAGTTACTTAGTGTGAGGGCACCCTGGCACTAGCCAAGGTGCCCCCACATTGTTCAGAGCCAATTCCCTGAACTTTGTGAGTGTGGGGACACCATTACACGCGTGCACTACATATAGGTCACTACCTATATGTAGCTTCACAATGGTAACTCCGAATATGGCCATGTAACATGTCTATGATCATGGAATTGCCCCCTCTATGCCATCCTGGCATAGTTGGCACAATCCCATGATCCCAGTGGTCTGTAGCACAGACCCTGGTACTGCCAAACTGCCCTTCCTGGGGTTTCACTGCAGCTGCTGCTGCTGCCAAGCCCTCAGACAGGCATCTGCCCTCCTGGGGTCCAGCCAGGCCTGGCCCAGGATGGCAGAACAAAGAACTTCCTCTGAGAGAGGGTGTGACACCCTCTCCCTTTGGAAAATGGTGTGAAGGCAGGGGAGGAGTAGCCTCCCCCAGCCTCTGGAAATGCTTTGTTGGGCACAGATGTCCCCAATTCTGCATAAGCCAGTCTACACCGGTTCAGGGGACCCCTTAGCCCTGCTCTGGCGCGAAACTGGACAAAGGAAAGGGGAGTGACCACTCCCCTGACCTGCACCTCCCCTGGGAGGTGTCCAGAGCTCCTCCAGTGTGCTCCAGACCTCTGCCATCTTGGAAACAGAGGTGCTGCTGGCACACTGGACTGCTCTGAGTGGCCAGTTCCACCAGGTGACGTCAGAGACTCCTTCTGATAGGCTCCTTCAGGTGTTAGTAGCCTATCCTCTCTCCTAAGTAGCCAAACCCTCTTTTCTGGCTATTTAGGGTCTCTGTCTCTGGGGAAACTTTAGATAACGAATGCAAGAGCTCATCCGAGTTCCTCTGCATCTCTCTCTTCACCTTCTGATAAGGAATCGACTGCTGACCGCGCTGGAAGCCTGCAAACCTGCAACATAGTAGCAAAGACGACTACTGCAACTCTGTAACGCTGATCCTGCCGCCTTCTCGACTGTTTTCCTGCTTGTGCATGCTGTGGGGGTAGTCTGCCTCCTCTCTGCACCAGAAGCTCCGAAGAAATCTCCTGTGGGTCGACGGAATCTTCCCCCTGCAACCGCAGGCACCAAAAAAGCTGCATTACCGGTCCCTTGGGTCTCCTCTCAGCACGACGAGCGAGGTCCCTCGAATCCAGCGACTCTGTCCAAGTGACCCCACAGTCCAGTGACTCTTCAGTCCAAGTTTGGTGGAGGTAAGACCCTGCCTCACCTCGCTGGGAACCGCGACTTTTGCAGCTACTCCGGCCCCTGTGCACTTCCGGCGGAAATCCTTTGTGCACAGCCAAGCCTGGGTCCACGGCACTCTAACCTGCATTGCACGACCTTCTAAGTTGGTCTCCGGCGACGTGGGACTCCTTTGTGCGACTTCGGGTGAGCACTGTTTCACGCATCCTCGTAGTGCCTGTTTCTGGCACTTCTCCGGGTGCTACCTGCTGCTGAGAGGGCTCCTTCTCTTGCTCGACGTCCCCTCTCTCTCCTGGTCCAATTTGCGACCTCCTGGTCCCTCCAGGGCCACAGCAGCATCCAAAAACGCTAACCGCATGATTTGCAGCTAGCAAGGCTTTTTGGCGTTCTTTCGGCGGGAAAACACTTCTGCACGACTCTCCACGGCGAGAGGGATCCGTCCTCCAAAGGGGAAGTCTCTAGCCCTTTTCGTTCCTGCAGAAACCTCAGCTTCTTCTGTCCAGTAGAAGCTTCTTTGCACCCGCAGCTGGCATTTCCTGGGCATATGCCCATCTCCGACTTGCTTGTGACTTTTGGACTTGGTCCCCTTGTTCGGCAGGTACCCTAGATTGGAAATCCACAGTTGTTGCATTGTTGGTTTGTGTCTTTCCTGCATTATTCCTCTAACACAACTTCTTTGTCCTTAGGGGAACTTTAGTGCACTTTGCACTCACTTTTCAGGGTCTTGGGGAGGGTTATTTTTCTAACTCTCACTATTTTCTAATAGTCCCAGCGACCCTCTACAAGGTCACATAGGTTTGGGGTCCATTCGTGGTTCGCATTCCACTTTTGGAGTATATGGTTTGTGTTGCCCCTATCCCTATGTTTCCCCATTGCATCCTATTGTAACTATACATTGTTTGCACTGTTTTCTAAGACTATACTGCCTATTTTTGCTATTGTGTATATATATCTTGTGTATATTTCCTATCCTCTCACTGAGGGTACACTCTAAGATACTTTGGCATATTGTCATAAAAATAAAGTACCTTTATTTTTAGTATAACTGTGTATTGTGTTTTCTTATGATATTGTGCATATGACACT
The DNA here is from genome assembly GCF_031143425.1 of Pleurodeles waltl. NCBI lineage: Eukaryota > Metazoa > Chordata > Amphibia > Caudata > Salamandridae > Pleurodeles > Pleurodeles waltl. The sequence continues at coordinate 526,136,479 of NC_090446.1, forward strand.
AAGTGGTACTGTAGTAGCTTCACATGTCTCCTAGTTAAGCCTAAGCTGCTCTGCTAAGCTACCATTATCTATCAGCCTAAGCTGCTAGACACCCTATACACTAATAAGGGATAACTGGGCCTGGTGCAAGGTGCAAGTACCCCTTGGTACTCACTAGAAGCCAGTCCAGCCTCCTACACCCTCCCAGAGAAATTTAGTGCAGAAACTCTGCACTGCCTTACAACACTTAGGACAGCATCCCTGCCCTAGTGTGGAGCTCATAGGACAGACTCCCTGCCCTGCTCCAACCCAAGAGAAACAGCATCCCTGTTCTCTCTTCCAGCCATATGGACAAAGTTTTTGCCCAGCTATGGCTTTTCTGAGACAGCATCCCTGTCTGGCATTTCCATCACTACAAATAGGTTCAGTGGACAATTCCCACTGCTCTAAACTAAAACTTACTGATAGAAATTCTGAAAATACATCTTCACATTGTTGCTTAGCTAAAAAACTTCAAACAGGGTGGTTTACATCCCCACAGGGAAGTAACCATATAGTGGATGATAAAGGGAGTAACCAGTCTATTGCAGAGCTACTCTCTACTTATCACCACTTAGACAATAAAGTCTCAACTGGCCAAGGTTAGCCTTGTTGTCCTTCATTTGGGGGGGGGGGGTTGTGTGAGAAAGTAGCCTCTTTCTAGCCTTGTTACCCCCACTTTTGGCCTGTTTGTGAGTGTATGTCAGGGTGTTTTCACTGTCTCACTGGGATCCTGCTAGCCAGGGCCCAGTGCTCATAGTGAAAACCCTATGTTTTCAGTATGTTTGTTATGTGTCACTGGGACCCTGCTAGTCAGGACCCCAGTGCTCATAAGTTTGTGGCCTATATGTATGTGTTCCCTGTGTGGTGCCTAACTGTCTCACTGAGGGTCTGCTAACCAGAACCTCAGTGGTTATGCTCTCTCATTTCTTTCAAATTGTCACTAACAGGCTAGTGACCAATTTTACCAATTTACATTGGCTTACTGGAACACCCTTATAATTCCCTAGTTTATGGTACTGAGGTACCCAGGGTATTGGGGTTCCAGGAGATCCATATGGGCTGCAGCATTTCTTTTGCTCTGACAGGGAGCTCTGACAATTCTTACACAGGCCTGCCACTGCAGCCTGAGTGAAATAACGTCCACGTTATTTCACAGCCATTTTACACTGCACTTAAGTAACTTATAAGTCACCTATATGTCTAACCTTTACCTGGTAAAGGTTAGGTGCAAAGTTACTTAGTGTGAGGGCACTCTGGCACTAGCCAAGGTGCCCCCACATTGTTCAGGGCCAATTCCCCGGACTTTGTGAGTGCGGGGACACCATTACACGCGTGCACTACATATAGGTCACTACCTATATGTAGATTCACAATGGTAACTCCGAATATGGCCATGTAACATGTCTATGATCATGGAATTGCCCCCTCTATACCATCCTGGCATAGTTGGCACAATCCCATGATCCCAGTGGTCTGTAGCACAGACCCTGGTACTGCCAAACTGCCCTTCCTGGGGTTTCACTGCAGCTGCTGCTGCTGCCAACCCCTCAGACAGGCAGCTGCCCTCCTGGGGTCCAGCCAGGCCTGGCCCAGGATGGCAGAACAAAGGACTTCCTCTGAGAGAGGGTGTGACACCCTCTCCCTTTGGAAAATGGTGTGAAGGCAGGGGAGGAGTAGCCTCCCCAGCCTCTGGAAATGCTTTCTTGGGCACAGATGTGCCCAATTCTGGATAAGCCAGTCTACACCGGTTCAGGGACCCCTTAGCCCTGCTCTGGCGCAAAACTGGACAAAGGAAAGGGGAGTGACCACTCCCCTGACCTGTACCTCCCCTGGGAGGTGCCCAGAGCTCCTCCAGTATGCTCCAGACCTCTGCCATCTTGGAAACAGAGGTGCTGCTGGCACACTGGACTGCTCTGAGTGGCCAGTGCCACCTGGTGACATCAGAGACTCCTTGTGATAGGCTCCTTCAGGTGTTGCTAGCCTATCCTCTCTCCTAAGTAGCCAAACCCTCTTTTCTGGCTATTTAGGGTCTCTGTCTCTTGGGATTCCTGAGATAACGAATGCAAGAGCTCATCCGAGTTCCTCTGCATCTCTCTCTTCACCTTCTGCCAAGGAATCGACTGCTGACCGCGCTGGAAGCCTGCAAACCTGCAACATAGTAGCAAAGATGACTACTGCAACTCTGTAACGCTGATCCTGCCGCCTTCTCGACTGTTTTCCTGGTGGTGCATGCTGTGGGGGTAGTCTGCCTCCTCTCTGCACTAGAAGCTCCGAAGAAATCTCCTGTGGGTCGACGGAATCGTCCCCCTGCAACCGCAGGCACCAAAAAGCTGCATTACCGGTCCCTTGGGTCTCCTCTCAGCACGACGAGCGAGGTCCCTCGAATCCAGCAACTGTGTCCGAGTGACCCCCACAGTCCAGTGACTCTTCAGTCCAAGTTTGGTGGAGGTAAGTCCTTGCCTCACCTCGCTAGACTGCATTGCTGGGAACCGTGACTTTTGCAGCTACTCTGGCCCCTGTGCACTTCCGGCGGAAATCCTTCGTGCACAGCCAAGCCTGGGTCCACGTCACTCTAACCTGCATTGCACAACTTTCTAAGTTGGTCTCCGGCGACGTGGGACTCCTTTGTGCGACTTCGGGTGAGCACTGTTTCACGCATCCTTGTAGTGCCTGTTTCTGGCACTTCTCTGGGTGCTACCTGCTGCTAAGAGGGCTCCTTGTCTTGCTCGACGTCCCCTCTACCTCCTGGTCCAATTTGCGACCTCCTGGTTCCTCCTGGGCCGCAGCAGCGTCCAAAAACGCTAACCGCATAATTTGCAGCTAGCAAGGCTTGTTGGCGTTCTTTCGGCAAGAAAACACTTCTGCACAACTCTACAAAGCGAGATAAATCCGTCCTCCAAAGGGGAAGTCTCTAGCCCTTTGCGTTCCTGCAGAAACCGCAGCTTCTTCAGTCCAGTCGAAGCTTCTTTGCACCCGCAGCTGGCATTTCCTGGGCATCTGCCCATTTCCGACTTGCTTGTGACTTTTGGACTTGGTCCCCTTGTTCCACAGGTACCCCAGATTGGAAATCCAGCGTTGTTGTATTGTTGGTTTGTGTCTTTCCTGCATTATTCCTCTAACACGACAACTTTATCCTTAGGGGAACTTTAGTGCACTTTGCACTCACTTTTCAGGGTCTTGGGGAGGGTTATTTTTCTAACTCTCACTATTTTCTAATAGTCCCAGCGACCCTCTACAAGGTCACATAGGTTTGGGGTCCATTCGTGGTTCGCATTCCACTTTTGGAGTATATGGTTTGTGTTGCCCCTATCCCTATGTGTCCCCATTGCATCCTATTGTAACTATACATTGTTTGCAGTGTTTTCTAAGACTATACTGCATATTTCTGGTATTGTGTATATATATCTTGTGTATATTTCCTATCCTCTCACTGAGGGTACACTCTGAAATACTTTGGCATATTGTCATAAAAATAAAGTACCTTTATTTTTAGTATAACTGTGTATTGTGTTTTCTTATGATATTGTGCATATGACACTAAGTGGTACTGTAGTAGCTTCACACGTCTCCTAGTTCAGCCTAAGCTGCTCTGCTAAGCTACCATTATCTATCAGCCTAAGCTGCTAGACACCCTATACACTAATAAGGGATAACTGGGCCTGGTGCAAGGTGCAAGTACCCCTAGGTACTCACTACAAGCCAGTCCAGCCTCCTACAATGGTAAAGAGGTGTTTGTTCAGGAAAACCCTCACGACTAAATATCTTTTTCGGACATTCTATTACTAGGTGAGTAGTGGGAAATCTGACAGGCTCAACTTCCACCCACCTGGATAGATGATCGATTATAACAACAAAGTATCTCATATCTGGAGGCAAAATGTGATAAGGACCCAAAAAATCAAGACCGAGTTTTTGCCATGCCCTTGCAGGAGAAGGAACGAAAGTCTCAGAAGATCCTTCCATGATCAACACCTTGTCACTGGTACAACATCTTGTGCAACTCTTTACATAGTCTTCAATCTCAGAATCCATTTTGGGCCACCAAAATTTGGATATTAATTTTCTTTTGGTGATTGTAGACCCCAAATGACCCATATGGGACGCCGCAATCAACCCTCTCCTCACACATTCTGGTGGAACCAACCTTTTGCCTCTGACCAATTTATCCCCTTCAATGGACAGCTCATCGGATACTTTCCAATATGATTGCAGTTCAGGTGGTAGACACCTCTCCTTGGGCCAACCTGATTTGACCAAACGCATCACTTCACAAAGAGTCTTGTCATCCTGTACCGCTTTCACCCACTCTCTTTCATCTAAAGTGTAGGAGGCTGGACTGGCTTGTAGTGAGTACCAAGGGGTACTTGCACCTTGCACCAGGCCCAGTTATCCCTTATTAGTGTATAGGGTGTCTAGCAGCTTAGACTGATAGATAATGGTAGCTTAGCAGAGCAGCTTAGGCTGAACTAGGAGACGTGTGAAGCTACTACAGTACCACTTAGTGTCATATGCACAATATCATAAGAAAACACAATACACAGTTATACTAAAAATAAAGGTACTTTATTTTTATGACAATATTGTAGGAAAGTACCATCTTGCCTGGCATGTTACCCCCATTTTTCACTGTATATATGTTGTTTTAGTTGTATGTGTCACTGGGACCCTGGTAACCCAGGGCCCCAGTGCTCATAAGTGTGCCTGAATGTGTTACCTGTGTAGTGACTAACTGTCTCACTGAGGCTCTGCTAACCAGAACCTCAGTGGTTATGCTCTCTCATTTCTTTCCAAATTGTCACTGACAGGCTGGTGACCATTTTTACCAATTTACATTGGCTTACTGGAACACCCTTATAATTCCCTAGTATATGGTACTGAGGTACCCAGGGTATTGGGGTTCCAGGAGATCCCTATGGGCTGCAGCATTTCTTTTGCCACCCATAGGGAGCTCTGACAATTCTTACACAGGCCTGCCACTGCAGCCTGAGTGAAATAACGTCCACGTTATTTCACAGCCATTTTACACTGCACTTAAGTAACTTATAAGTCACCTATATGTCTAACCTTTACCTGGTAAAGGTTAGGTGCAAAGTTACTTAGTGTGAGGGCACCCTGGCACTAGCCAAGGTGCCCCCACATTGTTCAGAGCCAATTCCCTGAACTTTGTGAGTGCGGGGACACCATTACACGCGTGCACTACATATAGGTCACTACCTATATGTAGCTTCACAATGGTAACTCCGAATATGGCCATGTAACATGTCTATGATCATGGAATTGCCCCCTCTATGCCATCCTGGCATAGTTGGCACAATCCCATGACCCCAGTGGTCTGTAGCACAGACCCTGGTACTGCCAAACTGCCCTTTCTGGGGTTTCACTGCAGCTGCTGCTGCTGCCAACCCCTCAGACAGGCAGCTGCCCTCCTGGGGTCCAGCCAGGCCTGGCCCAGGATGGCAGAACAAAGAACTTCCTCTGAGAGAGGGTGTGACACCCTCTCCCTTTGGAAAATGGTGTGAAGGCAGGGGAGGAGTAGCCTCCCCCAGCCTCTGGAAATGCTTTGTTGGGCACAGATGTGCCCAATTCTGCATAAGCCAGTCTACACCGGTTCAGGGACCCCTTAGCCCCTGCTCTGGCGCGAAACTGGACAAAGGAAAGGGGAGTGACCACTCCCCTGACCTGCACCTCCCCTGGGAGGTGTCCAGAGCTCCTCCAGTGTGCTCCAGACCTCTGCCATCTTGGAAACAGAGGTGCTGCTGGCACACTGGACTGCTCTGAGTGGCCAGTGCCACCAGGTGACGTCAGAGACTCCTGCTGATAGGCTCCTTCAGGTGTTAGTAGCCTATCCTCTCTCCTAGGTAGCCAAACCCTCTTTTCTGGCTATTTAGGGTCTCTGTCTCTGGGGAAACTTTAGATAACGAATGCAAGAGCTCATCCGAGTTCCTCTGCATCTCCCTCTTCACCTTCTGATAAGGAATCGACTGCTGACCGCGCTGGAAGCCTGCAAACCTGCAACATAGTAGCAAAGACGACTACTGCAACTCTGTAACGCTGATCCTGCCGCCTTCTCGACTGTTTTCCTGCTTGTGCATGCTGTGGGGGTAGCCTGCCTCCTCTCTGCACCAGAAGCTCCGAAGAAATCTCCCGTGGGTCGACGGAATCTTCCCCCTGCAACCGCAGGCACCAAAAAGCTGCATTACCGGTCCCTTGGGTCTCCTCTCAGCACGACGAGCGAGGTCCCTTGAATCCAGCGACTCTGTCCAAGTGACCCCCACAGTCCAGTGACTCTTCAGTCCAAGTTTGGTGGAGGTAAGTCCTTGCCTCACCTCGCTGGGCTGCATTGCTGGGAACCGCGACTTTACAGCTACTCCGGCCCCTGTGCACTTCCGGCGGAAATCCTGCGTGCACAGCCAAGCCTGGGTCCACGGCACTCTAACCTGCATTGCACGACTTTCTAAGTTGGTCTCCGGCGACGTGGGACTCCTTTGTGCAACTTCGGCGAGCACCGTTTCACACATCCTTGTAGTGCCTGTTTTCTGGCACTTCTCCGGGTGCTTCCTGCTTCAGTGAGGGCTCGTTGTCTTGCTCGACGTCCCCTCTCTCGTCAGGTCCAATTTGCGACCTCCTGGTCCCTCCTGGGCCCCGGCAGCGTCCAAAAACGCCAAAAGCACCATTTGCGACTAGCAAGGCTTGTTGGCGTTCTTTCGGCGGGAAAACACTTCTGCACGACTCTCCAAGGCGAGAGAGATCCGTCCACCAAAGGGGAAGTCTCTAGCCCTTTCCGTTCCTGCAGAAACCTCAGCTTCTTCTGTCCAGTAGAAGCTTCTTTGCACCCGCAGCTGGCATGTCCTGGGCATCTGCCCATCTCCGACTTGCTTGTGACTTTTGGACTTGGTCCCCTTGTTCCACAGGTACCCTAGATTGGAAATCCACAGTTGTTGCATTGCTGGTTTGTGTCTTTCCTGCATTATTCCTCTAACACGACTACTTTGTCCTTAGTGGAACTTTAGTGCACTTTGCACTCACTTTTCAGGGTCTTGGGGAGGGTTATTTTTCTAACTCTCACTATTTTCTAATAGTCCCAGCGACCCTCTACAAGGTCACATAGGTTTGGGGTCCATACGTGGTTCGCATTCCACTTTTGGAGTATATGGTTTGTGTTGCCCCTATCCCTATGTTTCCCCATTGCATCCTATTGTAACTATACATTGTTTGCACTGTTTTCTAAGACTATACTGCATATTTTTGCTATTGTGTATATATATCTTGTGTATATTTCCTATCCTCTCACTGAGGGTACACTCTAAGATACTTTGGCATATTGTCATAAAAATAAAGTACCTTTATTTTCAGTATAACTGTGTATTGTGTTTTCTTATGATATTGTGCATATGACGCTAAGTGGTACTGTAGGAGCTTCACTCGTCTCCTAGTTCAGCCTAAGCTGCTCTGCTAAGCTACCATTATCTATCAGCCTATGCTGCTAGACACCCTATACACTTATAAGGGATAACTGGGCCTGGTGCAAGGTGCAAGTACCCCTTGGTACTCACTACAAGCCAGTCCAGCCTCTTACATTGGTTGTGCAGTGGTGGGATAAGTGCTTGAGACTACTTACCACTCTTGTCATTGTACTTTTCATAAGAGAAAAATATACAAAACAAGGTCAGTGTATATACACATAGCCAAAAAGTTTTGCATTTCCTCTTTTCACTCTTTTCTAAGTGCTGAAAAGTACCTCTAAACTTTCAAAAAGTTCTTAAAAGTTTAAAAAGTTTTTTTTCTGTCTTTCCAAAAAGTTCTGAAAACTTTTTTCTCTTTTTCTATCACTTTAACTCTCTCTAAAAAATGTCTGGCACAGGCCAAAGTGTTGATCTGTCCAAACTTGCATATGACAACCTTAGCTGGAAAAGAGCAAGGAGTCTCTGTATAGAGAGAGGTTTGAGTGTAGGGAAGAATCCTTCCATGGAACTGTTACTTAACATGCTTAGAGAACAGGATAAGGCCATAGGTGCCTCATCTGTTGAAAAAGTACCTAATAGTTCTCAATCTGATTCAGGGACTCCCCCAGGAAAAGATTCAGGAAAGAAACTTCCTAGCCTGCCCATTACTAGACAATCTAGCATAGATGGTAATGATGATGAGCCACACCATATAAATAGTGTTGTCTCACATCATAGCAAAAGCATTTATTCTCACCATACTGGTAGTAATGTTTCTGTTAACCAAGCTGTTAGGGTGGCTTCTGTAAGGGACAGGTCTCCTTCTGTTCATTCCCATCATAGCTCTGTTTCTAGGAATGTCCCTCCCACCAACCCTGATGACAGAATGTTAGAGAGGGAACTCAATAAGTTGAGGGTGGAACAAACCAGACTGAAGCTTAAGAAGCAACAGCTGGATTTGGATAGACAGTCTTTTGAATAAGAGAAGGAAAGACAGAAGTTGGGTTTAGATACCCATGGTGGCAGCAGCAGTATTCCCCATATTCATCCTGCAAAAGAGCATGATTCCAGGAATCTGCACAAGATAGTTCCCCCTTATAAGGAGGGGGATGACATTAACAAGTGGTTTGCTGCACTTGAGAGGGCCTGTGTTGTACAGGATGTCCCTCAAAGGCAGTGGGCTGCTATCCTATGTCTATCATTTAGTGGAAAAGGTAGGGATAGGCTCCTTACTGTGAAAGAAAATGATGCTAATAATTTCCAAGTTCTTAAGAATGCACTCCTGGATGGTTATGGCTTAACCACTGAACAGTACAGGATAAAGTTCAGAGAGACCAAAAAGGAGTCTTCACAAGACTGGGTTGATTTCATTGACCATTCAGTGAAGGCCTTGGAGGGGTGGTTACATGGCAGTAAAGTTACTGATTATGACAGCCTGTATAACTTGATCCCATATTCTTAATAATTGTGTGTCTGATTTGTTGCACCAGTACTTGGTGGACTCTGATCTGACCTCTCCCCAAGAATTGGGAAAGAAGGCAGACAAATGGGTCAGAACAAGAGTGAACAGAAAAGTTCATACAGGGGGTGACAAAGATGGCAACAAGAAGAAGTATGGTAAGTCTTCTGACAAGGGTGGGGACAAATCTAAAAATGAGTCTTCATCAGGCCCACAAAAACACTCTGGTGGGGGTGGTGGGTCCTAATCCTCCTTTAATCAGAACAAGGAAAAGAAACCATGGTGCTATTTATGTAAAATAAAAGGCCATTGGACAACAGATCCCAGTTGTCCAAAGAAAGGCACCACAGCTCCTACCACTACAACCCCTACTGCTACACCTAGTGTCCCTACTAATAGCAGTGGTGGTGGGAGCAAACCTACTAATAGCCAATCCAAGGGAGTAGCTGGGCTCACTTTTGGTAATTTAGTTGGGGTTGGCCTTGTTAGGGAGGCCACAGAGGCTGTGTTAGTCTCTGAGGGGGCTATTGATTTAGCCACCTTAGTTGCTTGTCCCCTTAATATGGATAAGTACAAGCAGCTACCCCTAATAAATGGTGTTGAGGTTCAGGCCTACAGGGACACTGGTGCCAGTGTGACTATGGTCATAGAGAAACTGGTCCACCCTGAACAACACCTACTTGGTCACCAGTACCAAGTAACCGATGCTCACAACAACACACTTAGCCACCCCATGGCTGTTGTAAATCTCAACTGGGGGGGGGGGTTACTGGTCCAAAGAAAGTTGTGGTAGCCACAGATTTACCTGTAGACTGTCTACTAGGGAATGATTTGGAGACATCAGCTTGGTCAGGTGTGGAGTTGGAGGCCCATGCAGCAATGCTGGGCATCCCAGGGCATATTTTTGCTTTGACAAGGGCTCAGGCCAAAAAGCAAAAAGGACAGGGAAGCTTGGATCCTGGAACAATGGACCAAGTGCTCCCTAAAGCTAGGGGTAGTAGAAGCAAACCACTTCCTACTATCCCTCCCTCTACAGTGGATTCTATTTCTGAGGAAGAAGAATTCCCTCCCTGTGCAGAACCTACACCAGAGGAGCTGGAAGCAGACACTGCTGAGCTTTTGGGTGAAGGGGGGCCTGCCAGAGAGGAGCTGAGTGTGGCACAGCAAACCTGTCCCACATTAGAGGGTCTCAGACAGCAAGCTGTCAAACAGGCTAATGGGGATGTCAGTGACTCTCACAGAGTTTACTGGGAGGACAACCTCTTGTACACTGAGCATAGGGATCCTAAACCTGGAGCTGCCAGGAGATTAGTGATTCCTCAGGAGTACAGAAAGTTCCTCCTAACACTGGCACATGACATTCCCTTAGCTGGGCATCTAGGACAAATGAAAACTTGGGACAGGCTTGTTCCCCTGTTTCATTGGCCTAGGATGTCTGAGGACACAAAGGAATTTTGTAAGTCCTGTGAAACCTGTCAAGCCAGTGGCAAGACAGGTGGCACTCCAAAGGCACCCCTTATCCCACTGCCTGTGGTTGGGGTTCCCTTTGAAAGGGTAGGGGTTGACATAGTTGGCCCCCTTGACCCTCCTACTGCTTCAGGCAATAGGTTTATCTTAGTGGTAGTGGACCATGCCACAAGATATCCTGAAGCTATTCCTTTAAGGACCACTACAGCACCTGCAGTGGCAAAGGCCCTCCTGGGAATATTTTCCAGGGTGGGCTTCCCAAAGGAAGTAGTATCAGACAGAGGTAGCAATTTCATGTCTGCATACTTAAAGGCCATGTGGAAGGAGTGTGGTGTAACGTACAAGTTCACAACACCCTATCATCCACAAACAAATGGACTGGTGGAGAGATTTAATAAAACTCTCAAAGGCATGATTATGGGTCTCCCTGAAAAACTCCGCAGGAGATGGGATATCCTTCTACCATGCCTCCTTTTTGCCTACAGGGAGGTACCCCAGAAAGGAGTGGGCTTTAGCCTCTTTGAACTTCTTTTTGGACACCCTGTTAGGGGTCCACTCACACTTGTAAAGGAGGGTTGGGAACAACCTTTAAAAGCTCCTAAGCAGGATATTGTGGATTATGTACTTGGCCTCAGATCAAGGATGGCTGAGTACATGAAAAAGGCCAGTAAAAACCTTCAGGCCAGCCAAGAGCTCCAGAAGCAATGGCATGATCAGAAGGCTGTTTTGGTTCAGTACCAACCAGGGCAGAAAGTGTGGGTCTTGGAGCCTGTGGCCCCAAGAGCACTCCAAGATAAATGGAGTGGTCCCCACACAATTGTTGAAAAGAAGGGAGAAGTCACCTATTTAGTTGACTTAGGCACTGCCAGGAGTCCCCTTAGGGTGCTCCATGTCAACCGCCTGAAACCCTACTATGACAGGGCTGATCTCACCCTGCTCATGGCAACTGATGAGGGACAGGAAGAAGACAGTGATCCTTTACCTGATCTCTTCTCTTCCACAGAACAAGATGCTCTTGTGGAAGGTGTAGTTTTGGCTCATTGTCTTACTGCTGAGCAGAAAGATAATTGCATAAATCTCCTAGGACAATTTTCAGAACTCTTCTCTACTGTGCCAGGCACCACTTCTTGGTGTGAGCACACTATAGATACTGGAGACAGTTTACCTGTCAAAAGTAAGATCTATAGGCAGCCTGACCATGTCAGGGACTGCATAAAGCAAGAAGTTCAGAAAATGTTGGAACTAGGAGTGGTTGAGCACTCTGACAGTCCATGGGCTTCTCCTGTGGTACTGGTACCAAAACCCAATTCTAAAGATGGAAAGAAGGAAATGCGGTTTTGTGTAGACTATAGAGGTCTCAACTTAGTAACCAAAACTGATGCTCACCCTATACCCAGGGCAGATGAGCTCATAGATACACTGGCATCTGCCAAGTATCTAAGCACTTTTGATTTGACTGCAGGGTATTGGCAGATCAAATTGTCAGAAGATGCTAAACCTAAGACTGCATTTTCTACCATTGGAGGACATTACCAGTTTACTGTAATGCCTTTTGGTTTGAAAAATGCACCTGCCACTTTTCAGAGGATGGTGAACACAGTCCTGCAAGGGCTGGAAGCTTTCAGTGCAGCATATTTGGACGATATAGCTGTCTTTAGCTCCAGCTGGGATGATCACCTGGTCCACCTATGGAAAGTTTTGGAGGCTCTGCAAAAGGCAGGCCTCACTATCAAGGCTTCAAAGTGCCAGATAGGGCAGGGTAAGGTGGTTTATCTGGGACACCTTGTTGGTGGGGAACAGATTGCACCACTTCAGGGGAAAATCCAAACTATTATTGATTGGGTTCCCCCTACCACTCAGACTCAGGTGAGAGCCTTCCTAGGCCTCACTGGGTATTACAGGAGGTGCATTAAGAACTATGGCTCCATTGCAGCCCCTCTTAATGACCTCACATCCAAGAAAATGCCTAAAAAGGTATTATGGACAGCAAACTGTCAGAAAGCTTTTGAGGAGCTGAAGCAGGCCATGTGCTCTGCACCTGTCCTGAAAAGCCCTTGTTACTCTAAAAAATTCTATGTCCAAACTGATGCATCTGAATTAGGAGTAGGGGCAGTCCTATCACAACTTAATTCTGAGGGCCAGGATCAACCTGTTGCTTTTATTAGTAGGAGGTTGACCCCTAGAGAAAAGCGTTGGTCTGCCATTGAGAGGGAGGCCTTTGCTGTGGTCTGGGCTCTGAAGAAGTTGAGGCCATACCTGTTTGGCACTCACTTCATTGTTCAGACAGACCACAAACCTCTAATTTGGCTAAAACAAATGAAAGGTGAAAATCCTAAATTGTTGAGGTGGTCCATATCCCTACAGGGAATGGACTATACAGTGGAACATAGACCTGGGAGTAGCCACTCCAATGCAGATGGACTCTCCAGATATTTCCACTTAGACAATGAAGACTCATCAGGTCATGGCTAGTCTTATTGTCCTTCGTTTGGGGGGGGGGTTGTGTAGGAAAGTACCATCTTGCCTGGCATGTTACCCCCATTTTTCACTGTATATATGTTGTTTTAGTTGTATGTGTCACTGGGACCCTGGTAACCTAGGGCCCCAGTGCTCATAAGTGTGCCTGAATGTGTTACCTGTGTAGTGACTAACTGTCTCACTGAGGCTCTGCTAACCAGAACCTCAGTGGTTATGCTCTCTCATTTCTTTCCAAATTGTCACTGACAGGCTGGTGACCATTTTTACCAATTTACATTGGCTTACTGGAACTCCCTTATAATTCCCTAGTATATGGTACTGAGGTACCCAGGCTATTGGGGTTCCAGGAGATCCCTATGGGCTGCAGCATTTCTTTTGCCACCCATAGGGAGCTCTGACAATTCTTACACAGGCCTGCCACTGCAGCCTGAGTGAAATAACGTCCACGTTATTTCACAGCCATTTTACACTGCACTTAAGTAACTTATAAGTCACCTATATGTCTAACCTTTACCTGGTAAAGGTTAGGTGCAAAGTTACTTAGTGTGAGGGCACCCTGGCACTAGCCAAGGTGCCCCCACATTGTTCAGAGCCAATTCCCTGAACTTTGTGAGTGCGGGGACACCATTACACGCGTGCACTACATATAGGTCACTACCTATATGTAGCTTCACAATGGTAACTCCGAATATGGCCATGTAACATGTCTATGATCATGGAATTGCCCCCTCTATGCCATCCTGGCATAGTTGGCACAATCCCATGACCCCAGTGGTCTGTAGCACAGACCCTGGTACTGCCAAACTGCCCTTCCTGGGGTTTCACTGCAGCTGCTGCTGCTGCCAACCCCTCAGACAGGCAGCTGCCCTCCTGGGGTCCAGCCAGGCCTGGCCCAGGATGGCAGAACAAAGAACTTCCTCTGAGAGAGGGTGTGACACCCTCTCCCTTTGGAAAATGGTGTGAAGGAAGGGGAGGAGTAGCCTTCCCCAGCCTCTGGAAATGCTTTGTTGGGCACAGATGTGCCCAATTCTGCATAAGCCAGTCTACACCGGTTCAGGGACCCCTTAGCCCCTGCTCTGGCGCGAAACTGGACAAAGGAAAGGGGAGTGACCACTCCCCTGACCTGCACCTCCCCTGGGAGGTGTCCAGAGCTCCTCCAGTGTGCTCCAGACCTCTGCCATCTTGGAAACAGAGGTGCTGCTGGCACACTGGACTGCTCTGAGTGGCCAGTGCCACCAGGTGACGTCAGAGACTCCTGCTGATAGGCTCCTTCAGGTGTTAGTAGCCTATCCTCTCTCCTAGGTAGCCAAACCCTCTTTTCTGGCTATTTAGGGTCTCTGTCTCTGGGGAAACTTTAGATAACGAATGCAAGAGCTCATCCGAGTTCCTCTGCATCTCCCTCTTCACCTTCTGATAAGGAATCGACTGCTGACCGCGCTGGAAGCCTGCAAACCTGCAACATAGTAGCAAAGACGACTACTGCAACTCTGTAACGCTGATCCTGCCGCCTTCTCGACTGTTTTCCTGCTTGTGCATGCTGTGGGGGTAGCCTGCCTCCTCTCTGCACCAGAAGCTCCGAAGAAATCTCCCGTGGGTCGACGGAATCTTCCCCCTGCAACCGCAGGCACCAAAAAGCTGCATTACCGGTCCCTTGGGTCTCCTCTCAGCACGACGAGCGAGGTCCCTCGAATCCAGCGACTCTGTCCAAGTGACCCCCACAGTCCAGTGACTCTTCAGTCCAAGTTTGGTGGAGGTAAGTCCTTGCCTCACCTCGCTGGGCTGCATTGCTGGGAACCGCGACTTTGCAGCTACTCCGGCCCCTGTGCACTTCCGGCGGAAATCCTTTGTGCACAGCCAAGCCAGGGTCCACGGCACTTTAACCTGCATTGCACGACTTTCTAACTTGGTCTCCGGCGACGTGGGACTCCTTTGTGCAACTTCGGCGAGCACCGTTTCACGCATCCTCGTAGTGCCTGTTTCTGCCACTTCTCCGGGTGCTACCTGCTTCAGTGAGGGCTCTTTGTCTTGCTCGACGTCCCCTCTCTCGTCAGGTCCAATTTGCGACCTCCTGGTCCCTCCTGGGCCCCGGCAGCGTCCAAAAACGCCAAACGCACGATTTGCGACTAGCAAGGCTTGTTGGCGTCCTTTCGGCGGGAAAACACTTCTGCACGACTCTCCAAGGCAAGAGGGATCCGTCCACCAAAGTGGAAGTCTCTAGCTCTTTTCGTTCCTGCAGAAACCTCAGCTTCTTCTGTCCAGTAGAAGCTTCTTTGCACCCGCAGCTGGCATTTCCTGGGCATCTGCCCATCTCCGACTTGCTTGTGACTTTTGGACTTGGTCCCCTTGTTCCACAGGTACCCTAGATTGGAAATCCACAGTTGTTGCATTGCTGGTTTGTGTCTTTCCTGCATTATTCCTCTAACACGACTACTTTGTCCTTAGGGGAACTTTAGTGCACTTTGCACTCACTTTTCAGGGTCTTGGGGAGGGTTATTTTTCTAACTCTCACTATTTTCTAATAGTCCCAGCGACCCTCTACAAGGTCACATAGGTTTGGGGTCCATTCGTGGTTCGCATTCCACTTTTGGAGTATATGGTTTGTGTTGCCCCTATCCCTATGTTTCCCCATTGCAACCTATTGTAACGATACATTTTTTGCACTGTTTTCTAAGACTATACTGCATATTTTTGCTATTGTGTATATATATCTTGTGTATATTTCCTATCCTCTCACTGAGGGTACACTCTAAGATACTTTGGCATATTGTCATAAAAATAAAGTACCTTTATTTTCAGTATAACTGTGTATTGTGTTTTCTTATGATATTGTGCATATGACACTAAGTGGTACTGTAGTAGCTTCACACGTCTCCTAGTTCAGCCTAAGCTGCTCTGCTAAGCTACCATTATCTATCAGCCTAAGCTGCTAGACACCCTATACACTAATAAGGGATAACTGGGCCTGGTGCAAGGTGCAAGTACCCCTTGGTACTCACTACAAGCCAGTCCAGCCTCCTACAAATATGCCAAAGTATCTTAGAGTGTACCCTCAGTGAGAGGATAGGAAATATACACAAGATATATATACACAATAGCAAAAATATGCAGTATAGTCTTAGAAAACAGTGCAAGCAATGTATAGTTACAATAGGATGCAATGGGGAAACATAGGGATAGGGGCAACACAAACCATATACTCCAAAAGTGGAATGCGAACCACGAATGGACCCCAAACCTATGTGACCTTGTAGAGGGTCGCTGGGACTATTAGAAAATAGTGAGAGTTAGAAAAATAACCCTCCCCAAGACCCTGAAAAGTGAGTGCAAAGTGCACTAAAGTTCCCCTAAGGACAAAGAAGTCGTGTTAGAGGAATAATGCAGGAAAGACACAAACCAACAATGCAACAACTGTGGATTTCCAATCTAGGGTACCTGTGGAACAAGGGGACCAAGTCCAAAAGTCACAAGCAAGTCGGAGATGGGCAGATGCCCAGGTAATGCCAGCTGCGGGTGCAAAGAAGCTTCTACTGGACAGAAAAAGCTGAGGTTTCTGCAGGAACAAAAAGGGCTAGAGACTTCCCCTTTGGAGGACGCATCCCTCTTGCCGTGGAGAGTCGTGCAGAAGTGTTTTCCCGCCAAAAGAACGCCAACAAGCCTTGCTAGCTGCAAATCGTGCGGTTAGCGTTTTTGGACGCTGCTGTGGCCCTGGAGGGACCAGGAGGTCGCAAATTGGACCAGGAGAGAGAAGGAACGTCGAGCAAGACAAGGAGCCCTCTCAGTAGCAGGTAGCACCCGGAGAAGTGCCAGAAACAGGCACTACAAAGATGCGTGAAACGGTGCTCACCCGAAGTCGCACAAAGAAGTCCCACGTCGCCGGAGAACAACTTCGGAGGTCGTGCAATGCAGGTTAGAGTGCCGTGGACCCAGGCTGGACTGTGCACAAAGGATTTCCGCCGGAAGTGCACGGAGGCCGGAGTAGCTGCACAAGTCGCGGTTCCCAGCAATGCAGTCTAGCGAGGTGAGGCAAGGACTTACCTCCACCAAACTTGGACTGAACAGTCACTGGACTGTGTGGGCCACTTGGACAGAGTTGCTGGATTCGAGGGACCTCGCTCGTCGTACTGAGAGGAGACCCAAGGGACAGGTAATGCAGCTTTTTGGTGCCTGCGGTTGCAGGGGGAAGATTCCGTCGACCCACTGGAGATTTCTTCGGAGCTTCTGGTGCAGAGAGGAGGCAGACTACCCCCACAGCATGCACAAACAGGAAAACAGTCGAGAAGGCGGCAGGATCAGCGTTACAGAGTTGCAGTAGTCGTCTTAGCTACTTTGTTGCAGTTTTGCAGGCTTCCAGCGCGGTCAGCAGTCGATTCCTTATCAGAAGGTGAAGAGAGAGATGCAGAGGAACTCGGCTGAGCTCTTGCATTCGTTATCTAAAGTTTCCCCAGAGACAGAGACCCTAAATAGCCAGAAAAGAGGGTTTGGCTACCTAGGAGAGAGGATAGGCTAGCAACACCTGAAGGAGCCTATCACAAGGAGTCTCTGACGTCACCTGGTGGCACTGGCCATTCAGAGCAGTCCAGTGTGCCAGCAGCACCTCTGTTTCCAAGATGGCAGGGGTCTGGAGCACACTGGAGGAGCTCTGGACACCTCCCAGGGGAGGTGCAGGTCAGGGGAGTGGTCACTCCCCTTTCCTTTTTCCAGTTTCGCGCCAGAGCAGGGCTAAGGGGTCCCCTGAACCGGTGTAGACTGGCTTATGCAGAATTGGGCACATCTGTGCCCAACAAAGCATTTCCAGAGGCTGGGGGAGGCTACTCCTCCCCTGCCTTCACACCATTTTCTAAAGGGAGAGGGTGTCACACCCTCTCTCAGAGGAAGTTCTTTGTTCTGCCATCCTGGGCCAGGCCTGGCTGGACCCCAGGAGGGCAGATGCCTGTCTGAGGGGTTGGCAGCAGCAGCAGCTGCAGTGAAACCCCAGGAAGGGCAGTTTGGCAGTACCAGGGTCTGTGCTACAGACCACTGGGATCATGGGATTGTGCCAACTATGCCAGGATGGCATAGAGGGGGCAATTCCATGATCATAGACATGTTACATGGCCATATTCGGAGTTACCATTGTGAAGCTACATATAGGTAGTGACCTATATGTAGTGCACGCGTGTAATGGTGTCCCCGCACTCACAAAGTTCAGGGAATTGGCTCTGAACAATGTGGGGGCACCTTGGCTAGTGCCAGGGTGCCCTCACACTAAGTAACTTTGCACCTAACCTTTACCAGGTAAAGGTTAGACATATAGGTGACTTATAAGTTACTTAAGTGCAGTGTAAAATGGCTGTGAAATAACGTGGACGTTATTTCACTCAGGCTGCAGTGGCAGGCCTGTGTAAAAATTGTCAGAGCTCCCTATGGGTGGCAAAAGAAATGCTGCAGCCCATAGGGATCTCCTGGAACCCCAATACCCTGGGTACCTCAGTACCATATACTAGGGAATTATAAGGGTGTTCCAGTAAGCCAATGTAAATTGGTAAAAATGGTCACTAGCCTGTTAGTGACAATTTGGAAAGAAATGAGAGAGCATAACCACTGAGGTTCTGATTAGCAGAGCCTCAGTGAGACAGTTAGTCACTACACAGGTAACACATTCAGGCACACTTATGAGCACTGGGGCCCTGGGTTACCAGGGTCCCAGTGACACATACAACTAAAACAACATATATACAGTGAAAGATGGGGGTAACATGCCAGGCAAGATGGTACTTTCCTACACAACCCTCCCCCAAACGAAGGACAATAAGACTAGCCATGACCTGATGAGTCTTCATTGTCTAAGTGGAAATATCTGGAGAGTCCATCTGCATTGGAGTGGCTACTCCCAGGTCTATGTTCCACTGTATAGTCCATTCCCTGTAGGGATATGGACCACCTCAACAATTTAGGATTTTCACCTTTCATTTTTTTTAGCCAAAGTAGAGGTTTGTGGTCTGTCTGAACAATGAAGTGAGTGCCAAACAGGTATGGCCTCAACTTCTTCAGAGCCCAGACCACAGCAAAGGCCTCCCTCTCAATGGCAGACCAACGCTTTTCTCTAGGGGTCAACCTCCTACTAATAAAAGCAACAGGTTGATCCTGGCCCTCAGAATTAAGTTGTGATAGGACTGCCCCTACTCCTAATTCAGATGCATCAGTCTGGACATAGAATTTTTTAGAGTAACAAGGGCTTTTCAGGACAGGTGCAGAGCACATGGCCTGCTTCAGCTCCTCAAAAGCTTTCTGACAGTTTGCTGTCCATAATACCTTTTTAGGCATCTTTTTGGAAGTGAGGTCATTAGGAGGGGCTGCAATGGAGCCATAGTTCTTAATGAACCTCCTGTAATACCCAGTGAGGCCTAGGAAGGCTCTCACCTGAGTCTGTGTAGTAGGGGGAACCCAATCAATAATTGTTTGGATTTTCCCCTGTAGTGGTGCAATCTGTTCCCCACCAACAAGGTGTCCCAGATAAACCACCTTACCCTGCCCTATCTGGCACTTTGAAGCCTTGATAGTGAGGCCTGCTTTTTGCAGGGCCTCCAAAACTTTCCATAGGTGGACCAGGTGATCATCCCAGCTGGAGCTAAAGACAGCTATATCATCCAAATATGCTGCACTGAAAGCTTCCAGCCCTTGCAGGACTGTGTTCACCAACCTCTGAAAAGTGGCAGGTGCATTTTTCAAACCAAAAGGCATTACAGTAAACTGGTAATGTCCTCCAATGGTTGAAAATGCAGTCTTAGGTTTAGCATCTTCTGACAATTTGATCTGCCAATACCCTGCAGTCAAATCAAAAGTGCTTAGATACTTGGCAGATGCCAGTGTATCTATGAGCTCATCTGCCCTGGGTATAGGGTGAGCATCAGTTTTGGTTACCAAGTTGAGACCTCTATAGTCTACACAAAACCGCATTTCCTTCTTTCCATCTTTGGAATGGGGTTTTGGTACCAATACCACAGGAGAAGCCCATGGACTGTCAGAGTGCTCAACCACTCCTAGTTCTAACATTTTCTGGACCTCTTGCTTTATGCAGTCCCTGACATGGTCAGGCTGCCTATAGATTTTACTTTTGACAGGCAAGCTGTCTCCAGTATCTATAGTGTGCTCACACCAAGAAGTGGTACCTGGCACAGTAGAGAAGAGTTCAGAGAATTGATCTAGGAGATTTATGCAATTGTCTTTTTGCTCAGCAGTAAGACAATCAGCCAAAACTACACCTTCCACAAGAGCATCTTGTTCTGTGGAAGAGAAGAGATCAGGTAGAGGATCACTGTCTTCTTCCTGTCCCTCATCAGTTGCCATGAGCAGGGTGAGATCAGCCCTGTCATAGTAGGGTTTCAGGCGGTTGACATGGAGCACCCTAAGGGGACTCCTGGCAGTGCCTAAGTCAACTAAATAGGTGACTTCCCCCTTCTTTTCAACAATTGTGTGGGGTCCACTCCATTTATCTTGGAGTGCTCTTGGGGCCACAGGCTCCAAGACCCACACTTTCTGCCCTGGTTGGTACTGAACCAAAACAGCCTTCTGATCATGCCATTGCTTCTGGAGCTCTTGGCTGGCCTGAAGGTTTTTACTGGCCTTTTTCATGTACTCAGCCATTCTTGATCTGAGGCCAAGTACATAATCCACAATATCCTGCTTAGGAGCTTTTAAAGGTTGTTCCCAACCCTCCTTTACAAGTGTGAGTGGACCCCTAACAGGGTGTCCAAAAAGAAGTTCAAAGGGGCTGAAGCCCACTCCTTTCTGGGGTACCTCCCTGTAGGAAAAAAGGAGGCATGGTAGAAGGATATCCCATCTCCTGCGGAGGTTTTCAGGGAGACCCATAATCATGCCTTTGAGAGTTTTATTAAATCTCTCCACCAGTCCATTTGTTTGTGGATGATAGGGTGTTGTGAACTTGTACGTTACACCACACTCCTTCCACATGGCCTTTAAGTATGCAGACATGAAATTGCTTCCCCTGTCTTATACTACTTCCTTTGGGAAGCCCACCTTGGAAAATATTCCCAGGAGGGCCTTTGCCACTGCAGGTGCTGTAGTGGTCCTTAAAGGAATAGCTTCAGGATATCTTGTGGCATGGTCCACTACCACCAAGATAAACCTATTGCCTGAAGCAGTAGGAGGGTCAAGGGGGCCAACTATGTCAACCCCTACCCTTTCAAAGGGAACCCCAACCACAGGCAGTGGGATAAGGGGTGCCTTTGGGGTGCCACCTGTCTTGCCACTGGCTTGACAGGTTTCACAGGACTTACAAAATTCCTTTGTGTCCTCAGACATTCTAGGCCAATGAAACAGGGGAACAGGCCTGTCCCAAGTTTTCATTTGTCCTAGATGCCCAGCTAGGGGAAGGTCATGTGCCAGGGTTAGGAGGAACTTTCTGTACTCCTGAGGAATCACTAATCTCCTGGCAGCTCCAGGTTTAGGATCCCTATGCTCAGTGTACAAGAGGTTGTCCTCCCAGTAAACTCTGTGAGAGTCACTGACATCCCCATTAGCCTGTTTGACAGCTTGCTGTCTGAGACCCTCTAATGTGGGACAGGTTTGCTGTGCCACACTCAGCTCCTCCCTGGCAGGCCCCCCTTCACCCAAAAGCTCAGCAGTGTCTGCTTCCAGCTCCTCTGGTATAGGTTCTGCACAGGGAGGGAATTCTTCTTCCTCAGAAGTTGAATCCACTGTAGAGGGAGGGATAGTAGGAAGTGGTTTGCTTCTACTAGCTCTAGCTTTAGGGAGCACTTGGTCCATTGTTCCAGGATCCAAGCTTCCCTGTCCTTTTTGCTTTTTGGCCTGAGCCCTTGTCAAAGCAAAAATATGCCCTGGGATGCCCAGCATTGCTGCATGGGCCTCCAACTCCACATCTGACCAAGCTGATATCTCCAAATCATTCCCTAATAGACAGTCTACAGGTAAATCCGAAGCTACCACAACTTTCTTTGGACCAGTAACCCCCCCCCAGTTGAGATTAACAACAGCCATGGGGTGGCTAAGTGTGTTGTTGTGAGCATCGGTTACTTGGTACTGGTGACCAAGTAGGTGTTGTTCAGGGTGGACCAGTTTCTCTATGACCATAGTCACACTGGCACCAGTGTCCCTGTAGGCCTGAACCTCAACACCATTTATTAGGGGTAGCTGCTTGTACTTATCCATATTAAGGGGACAAGCAACTAAGGTGGCTAAATCAATAGCCCCCTCAGACACTAACACAGCCTCTGTGGCCTCCCTAACAAGGCCAACCCCAACTAAGTTACCAATAGTGAGCCCAGCTACTCCCTTGGATTGGCTATTAGTAGGTTTGCTCCCACCACCACTGCTATTAGTAGGGACACTAGGGGTAGCAGTAGGGGTTGTAGTGGTAGGAGCATTGGTGCTTTTCTTTGGACAACTGGGATCTGTTGTCCAATGGCCTTTTATTTTACATAAATAGCACCATGGTTTCTTTTCCTTGTTCTGATTAAAAGAGGATTTGGGCCCACCACTCCCACCAGAGTGTTTTTGTGGGCCTGATGAATACTAATTTTTAGATTTGTCCCCACCCTTGTCAGAAGACTTACCATCCTTCTTTTTGTTGCCATCTTTGTCACCCCCTGTGTGAACTTTTCTGTTCACCCTTTTTCTGACCGATTTGTCTGCCTTCTTTCCCAATTCTTGGGGAGAGGTCAGATCAGAGTCCACCAAGTACTGGTGCAACAAATCAGACACACAATTATTAAGAATATGCTCTCTCAGGATCAAGTTATACAGGCTGTCATAATCAGTAACTTTACTGCCATGTAACCACCCCTCCAAGGCCTTCACTGAATGGTCAATTAAATCAACCCAGTCTTCTGAAGACTCCTTTTTGGTCTCTCTGAACTTTATCCTGTACTGTTCAGTGGTTAAGCCATAACCATCCAGGAGTGCATTCTTAAGAACTTGGAAATTATTAGCATCATTTTCTTTCACAGTAAGGAGCCTATCCCTACCTTTTCCACTAAATGATAGCCATAGGATAGCAGCCCACTGCCTTTGAGGGACATCCTGTACAACACAGGCCCTCTTAAGTGCAGCAAACCACTTGTTAATGTCATCCCCCTCCTTATAAGGGGGAACTATCTTGTGCAGATTCCTGGATACTGCTGCTGCCACCATGGGTATCTAAACCCAACTTCTGCATTTCTTTCTCTAGTTCAAAAGACTGTCTATCCAAATCCAGCTGTTGCTTTTTAAGCTTCAGTCTGGTTTGTTCCACTCTCAACTTATTGAGTTCCCTCTCTAACATTCTGTCATCAGGGTTGGTGGGAGGGACATTCTAAGACACAGAAGAATGAACAGAAGGAGACCTGTCCCTTACAGAAGCCACCCTAACAGCTTGGCTAACAGAAACATCACTACCAGTATGGTGAGAATAAATGCTTTTGCTATGATGTGAGACAACACTATTTGTATGGTGAGGCTCTCCATCATTACCAACTATGCTAGACTGTCTAGTAATGGGCAGGCTAGGAAGTTTCTTTCCTGAATCTTTTCCTGGGGGAGTCCCTGGATCAGATTGGGAACCATTTGCTACTTTTTCAACAGATGTGGCCCCTATGGCCTTATCTTGTTCTCTAAGCATGTTAAGCAATAATTCCAAAGAAGGATTCTTCCCTACACTCAAACCTCTCTCTATGCAGAGACTCCTTGCTCCTTTCCAGCTAAGGTGATAATATGCAAGTTTGGACAGATCAACATTTTGGCCTGTGCCAGACATTTTTAGAGAGAGTTAAAGTGATAGAAAAAAGAGAAAAAAGTTTTCAGAACTTTTTAGAAAGACAGAAAAAAAACCTTTTAAACTTTTAAGAACTTTTTGAAAGTTTAGAAGTACTTTTCAGCACTTAGAAAAGAGTGAAAAGAGGAAATGCAAAACTTTTTGGCTATGTGTATATACACTGACCTTGTTTTGTATATTTTTCTCTTATGAAAAGTACAATGACAAGAGTGGTAAGTAGTCTCAAAGCACTTATCCCACCGCTGCGCAACCAATGTAGGAGGCTGGACTGGCTTGTAGTGAGTACCAAGGGGTACTTGCACCTTGCACCAGGCCCAGTTATCCCTTATTAGTGTATAGGGTGTCTAGCAGCTTAGGCTGATAGATAATGGTAGCTTAGCAGAGCAGCTTAGGCTGAACTAGGAGACGTGTGAAGCTACTACAGTACCACCTAGTGTCATATGCACAATATCATAAGAAAACACAATACACAGTTATACTAACAATAAAGGTACTTTATTTTTATGACAATATGCCAAAGTATCTTAGAGTGTACCCTCAGTGAGAGGATAGGAAATATACACAAGATATATATACACAATTGCAAAAATATGCAGTATAGTCTTAGAAAACAGTGCAAGCAATGTATAGTTACAATAGGATGCAATGGGGAAACATAGGGATAGGGGCAACACAAACCATATACTCCAAAAGTGGAATGCGAACCACGAATGGACCCCAAACCTATGTGACCTTGTAGAGGGTCGCTGGGACTATTAGAAAATAGTGAGAGTTAGAAAAATAACCCTCCCCAAGACCCTGAAAAGTGAGTGCAAAGTGCACTAAAGTTCCCCTAAGGACAAAGAAGTCGTGTTAGAGGAATAATGCAGGAAAGACACAAACTAACAATGCAACAACTGTGGATTTCCAATCTAGGGTACCTGTGGAACAAGGGGACCAAGTCCAAAAGTCACAAGCAAGTCGGAGATGGGCAGATGCCCAGGAAATGCCAGCTGCGGGTGCAAAGAAGCTTCTACTGGACAGAAGAAGCTGAGGTTTCTGCAGGAACGAAAAGAGCTAGAGACTTCCACTTTAGTGGACGGATCCCACTCGCCGTGGAGAGTCATGCAGAAGTATTTTCCCCGCCGAAAGAACGCCAACAAGCCTTGCTAGCTGCAAATTGTGCGGTTAGGGTTTTTGGGTGCTGCTGTGGCCCAGGAGGGACTAGGATGTCGTCAATTGCATCTGGGGACAGAGGGGGCGTCGGTCAAGACAAGGAGCCCACTCAGCAGCATGCAGCTCCTGCAGAAGTGCCAGAAACAGGCACTACGAGGATGCATGAAATGGTGCTCACCCGAAGTCGCACAAAGAAGTCCCACGTCGCCGGAGAACAACTTAGGAGGTCGTGCAATGCAGGTTAGAGTGCCGTAGACCCAGGCTGGACTGTGCACAAAGGATTTCCGCCGGAAGTGCACGGAGGCCGGAGTAGCTGCAAAAGTCGCGGTTCCCAGCAATGCAGTCTAGCGAGGTGAGGCAAGGACTTACCTCCACCAAACTTGGACTGAAGAGTCACTGGACTGTGGGGGCCACTTGGACAGAGTTGCTGGATTCGAGGGACCTCGCTCGTCATGCTGAGAGGAGACCCAAGGGACCGGTAATGCAGCTTTTTGGTGCCTGGGGTTGCAGGGGGAAGATTCCGTCGACCCACGGGAGATTTCTTCAGAGCTTCTGGTGCAGAGAGGAGGCAGACTACCCCCACAGCATGCACAAACGGGAAAACAGTCGAGAAGGCGGCAGGATCAGCGTTACAGAGTTGCAGTAGTCGTCTTAGCTACTTTGTTGCAGTTTTGCAGGCTTCCAGCGCGGTCAGCAGTCTATTCCTTATCAGAAGGTGAAGAGAGAGATGCAGAGGAACTCGGCTGAGCTCTTGCATTCGTTATCTAAAGTTTCCCCAGAGACAGTGACCCTAAATAGCCAGAAAAGAGGGTTTGGCTACCTAGGAAAGAGGATAGGCTAGCAACACCTGAAGGAGCCTATCACAAGGAGTCTCTGACGTCACCTGGTGGCACTGGCCACTCAGAGCAGTCCAGTGTGCCAGCAGCACCTCTGTTTCCAAGATGGCAGAGGTCTGGAGCACACTAAAGGAGCTCTGGACACCTCCCAGGGGAGGTGCAGGTCAGGGGAGTGGTCACTCCCCTTTCCTTTGTCCAGTTTCGCGCCAGAGCAGGGCTAAGGGGTCCCCTGAACCGGTGTAGACTGGCTTATGCAGAATTGGGCACATCTGTGCCCAACAAAGCATTTCCAGAGGCTGGGGGAGGCTACTCCTCCCCTGCCTTCACACCATTTTCTAAAGGGAGAGGGTGTCACATCCTCTCTCAGAGGAAGTTCTTTGTTCTGCCATCCTGGGCCAGGCCTGGCTGGACCCCAGGAGGGCAGATGCCTGTCTGAGGGGTTGGCAGCAGCAGCAGCTGCAGTGAAACCCCAGGAAGGGCAGTTTGGCAGTACCAGGGTCTGTGCTACAGACCACTGGGATCATGGGATTGTGCCAACTATGCCAGGATGGCATAGAGGGGGCAATTCCATGATCATAGACATGTTACATGGCCATATTCGGAGTTACCATTGTGAAGCTACATATAGGTAGTGACCTATATGTAGTGCACGCGTGTAATGGTGTCCCCGCACTCACAAAGTTCAGGGAATTGGCTCTGAACAATGTGGGGGCACCTTGGCTAGTGCCAGGGTGCCCTCACACTAAGTAACTTTGCACCTAACCTTTACCAGGTAAAGGTTAGACATATAGGTGACTTATAAGTTACTTAAGTGCAGTGTAAAATGGCTGTGAAATAACGTGGACGTTATTTCACTCAGGCTGCAGTGGCAGGCCTGTGTAAGAATTGTCAGCGCTCCCTATGGGTGGCAAAAGAAATGCTGCAGCCCATAGGGATCTCCTGGAACCCCAATACCCTGGGTACCTCAGTACCATATACTAGGGAATTATAAGGGTGTTCCAGTAAGCCAATGTAAATTGGTAAAAATGGTCACTAGCCTGTTAGTGACAATTTGGAAAGAAATGAGAGAGCATAACCACTGAGGTTCTGATTAGCAGAGCCTCAGTGAGACAGTTAGTCACTACACAGGTAACACATTCAGGCACACTTATGAGCACTGGGGCCCTGGGTTACCAGGGTCCCAGTGACACATACAACTAAAACAACATATATACAGTGAAAGATGGGGGTAACATGCCAGGCAAGATGGTACTTTCCTACATAAAGGCACAGTGCTTTCAGACACACAGGCAATGAAACATTCTTCGATTTCCATTTCCCATTCTTGTTCATCATTATCATTAATGGGAAGCCTAGATAAACAATCCGCCCTCCTGTTTTTCCCACCAGGTATGTACTCTACTGAAAAAGTGAATTCTAATAGCTTGGCAGATAACCTTGCAATCCTCGCTGTTGAACGTTTCACCTTTTTACCGGAAATAATTTCTACTAGGGGTCTGTGATCTGTCTTCAATACAAATTGCCTACCCCATAAATACTGTTTGAATTTTTCAATACTCCAGACACAGGCTAATAATTCTTTTTCGATCACTGAGTACTTACGTTCCACCTGCCTTAAAGTCCTAGATGCGAAACCCACAGTGCTTTCCTTCCCATCATTATAAATTTGAGATATGACAGCACAAAGCCCATACTCGCAAGCGTCCACTGTAATTATAGTGTTCTTATTTTCTGAAAATGGTTGAAGAGCAGGAACACTAACAATTTCTTGTTTGATTTGCTCAAACATGTCATTACATTCATTGGACCAAGAGAACACATGTTTCTTTAATACGGTTCTAAAACATTCAGTGTTTTTGGCAAAGTTCTTCTGAAATTTGGCATAAAATTTGCATAGCCCCAGAAATGACAGTAGCGGGTCTTTGGTTTTGGGGGGAGGTGCTTCTAGTATGCTTTTAACTAGGCTTGGTTTGGGTTTGATGCCATACCTTGAGAAGACATGGCCAAGATATTCAATTTCATCGACCTTGAAGACACAATTATCTTTTCTCAGGGTCACATCTCTGTTTTCCAATGTGTGAAACACTTGCTCTAAAACTTTATCATGTTCAGATTCATTATTAGCAAACACAAGAATGTCGTCTTGAAAGACTGCTACATTAGGATTGTCTGCAAACATATCAGACATTAGTTGCTGAAAAGCTGCAGCCGCTGAGGCTAAGCCAAAAGGTAGCCTACAAAACTGATAAGTGCCATAAGGCATAATAAATGCAGTAAGATGTCTAGAATCTACATCTAAATCTACTTGATGGTAAGCTGACTTTAGATCTAATTTGGTGAACCGTCGAGAAGAGCCAATTTTTGCAATCAGATCATCAATTCTCGGGAGAGGAAAGCTATCCACCCAAATTGCCTCATTCAAACTTCTCAGGTCCACACACATCCTCAAGTCACCTGATTTTTTCTTAGCCAGGACTATGGGGGATAACCACAAAGTCGTCTCAACCTTTTCTTTCACACCCTGTTCACACATTTCCTTTAGCAACTTGGACAACTCAGATCTCACACTTAGAGGTACATTTCTCAGCTTATGCTTGACTGGAACAGCATTATGTTTGAGTTTTATCGTGTGAGAATAGTTAGTAATCTTGCCAAGTCGTTCCTGAAATAATTTGGTGAATTTACGATGCCATACCTCTACTGAGTTGGAGACAAAGTTGACTGGACTTAAGTTCTCATCATCTAGAACCACAGGTTTGTCTCGGCCTGGCTTGATTGCTAGGTTGAATTCAGCCTGATGAAGCAACCCAAGAACATTGATCCCTTTTTTTGCTACATAGATCTTACCACACAGTGTTCTGTCGAAAATGGTTATCGAGGCCCAGAAGTAACCTATCAAATCAATTTTGCTACCTTTAAATGCAACAGTGGAAACATCTGGAGGATAAAGAGTTTTAAATGACCAGTTTTCCATGTACTTTTCCTGAGCCACCATGGTTATACGAGCCCCAGTGTCTGCCAATAACCTAATATTCTTCCCATCAATTATTACATCAATGTCAGGATCAACAACAACTCTGTTAACATTGGCAGAGTCTTTAACCACCAACACATATTCATTCATTTGTTCTTCCACGGCATTCTCTGTATCACCACTAATCACACAACGAATATTGTTCTTTTTAGCATTTCTGCACACTCTCGCAAAGTGTCCCAATTTGTTGCAGTTTCTGAATTGTTGTTGTACAGCTGGGCAATTCTTGAATGAAGATACGTGCGTGGAAGAACCACACCTGTAGCATGTGAGTTTCTGATTGATTCTATTTCTTGAAAAGGAATTGTCCTGTTTTCTTTCTAAATGCTTATTGTTGCTTTCACTTTGCGTACTAACAACTGCACCAGAGATGGTTGCACTAGCCATGGAAGCCTCTGATAGCTTGGCATCCTCCATGGAACATTCAATGCTTTTAGCAATGTCAATAGCCTTATCCAACGAAGGATCTTTGCATGTCAGCAACTTTTCCTGAATTCTTTTTGAGGAACACCTGGCAACTAGCTGATCACGGATGAGTTGCGATGTAAAGTTCTCAAACTCACATTTGGCTGCAAGAACCTTCAATGCAGTAATAAAGTTGTCAATGCTTTCACTGGGACCTTGTGAAGAATTTATGACGATAGACAACAATGTTCTTAGTTTTAATGAAATACTTGTCCAATTGAGAAACACCCATTTCAAACTCATCTAACTCCTCATCTTCTGCGAGTACATAAACTGGAAGATGATCGAAAATGTTCTGTCCCTCGATTCCCAAATAAATAATACAATAAACTTTTTTTTCTTTCTGGTCTGAACTTATGACCATCAATGGCACCCAGATATGCTTTAAATGACCGTAGCCAAAGTTTCCATTCAAGAGGTGGATCTCCTGGATCTTGCAGAAAAGGCACTGGGGGTATGACATTCTGCATGTTTGCCTATAAGGCACACAGAATATATATATGTATAGTTGAGCAGTATATTAATGTACAAAAATGTATACACGGTTGTGCGATGTGTTATACTACTTGTACGGTACTGTTGCTTTTAATATTATACTCCCAATAGAAAGAGATTGAAATGAGTGCTCGAAAGAAGAAAAAAACAGCAATTTTTTTTTTAAATCAGCTGTCCCACATAATGATGGCCGAACTGACAAGACACTAAGTAATTGACCATTTTCAGTTTTTTTTTTTTTAATATATATAAAAGTCTGTCGTTTGTTTTTAGTTTTAGAAGTTTCCGATTCTGCTGAAACGCTGGAGAGTCACTTCAAAGTAAGGTAAGGTAAGGTAAAGGATAAAAATGAGAAAATATCACGTTCAAAAGGTCTGCTTTAGCGCAAGGAAACACAGCAGTGCCAATGTCTTCACACGCGCTGTGTCAGAACCATGACAACAGCCGTGGAGACCGATTTGTTTTGTGCGCGAGGATACGAGCGTCAGCGACAGTACCAACGTTTTGACAAAATGCTGCACAAGAGTCACTTCGACACAAGCTGTGCCAAAGTTGTGAGAAAGTAGCCTCTTTCTAGCCTTGTTACCCCCACTTTTGGCCTGTTTGTGAGTGTATCTCAGGGTGTTTTCACTGTCTCACTGGTATCCTGCTTGCCAGGGCCCAGTGCTCATAGTGAAAACCCTATGTTTTCAGTATGTTTGTTATGTGTCACTGGGACCCTGCTAGTTAGGACCCCAGTGCTCATAAGTTTGTGACCTATAGGTATGTGTTCCCTGTGTGATGCCTAACTGTCTCACTGAGGCTCTGCTAACCAGAACCTCAGTGGTTATGCTCTCTCTTTACAAATTGTCACTAACAGGCTAGTGACCAATTTTACCAATTTACAATGGCATACTGGAACACCCTTATAATTCCCTAGTATATGGTATTGAGGTACCCAGGGTATTGGGGTTCCAGGAGATCCCTATGGGCTGCAGCATTTCTTTTGCCCCCCATAGGGAGCTCTGACAATTCTTACACAGGCCTGCCACTGCAGCCTGAGTGAAATAACGTCCACGTTATTTCACAGCCATTTTACACTGCACTTAAGTAACTTATAAGTCACCTATATGTCTAACCTTTACCTGGTAAAGGTTGGGTGCTAAGTTACTTAGTGTGAGGGCACCCTGGCACTAGCCAAGGTGCCCCCACATTGTTCAGGGCCAATTCCCCGGACTTTGTGAGTGCGGGGACACCATTACACGCGTGCACTACATATAGGTCACTACCTATATGTAGCTTCACAATGGTAACTCCTAATATGGCCATGTAACACGTCTATGATCATCCTGGCATAGTTGGCACAATCCCATGATCCCAGTGGTCTGTAGCACAGACCCTGGTACTGCCAAACTGCCTTTCCCGGGGTTTCACTGCAGCTGCTGCTGCTGCCAGCCCCTCAGACAGGCTTCTGCCCTCCTGGGGTCCAGCCAGGCCTGGCCCAGGATGGCAGAACAAAGGACTTCCTCTGAGAGAGGGTGTTACACCCTCTCCCTTTGGAAAATGGTGTGAAGGCAGGGGAGGAGTAGCCTCCCCCAGCCTCTGGAAATGCTTTCATGGGCACACATGGTGCCCATTTCTGCATAAGCCAGTCTACACCGGTTCAGGGACCCCTTAGCCCTGCTCTGGCGCGAAACTGGACAAAGGAAAGGGGAGTGACCACTTCCCTGATCTGTACATCCCCTGGGAGGTGACCAGAGCTCCTCCAGTGTGCTCCAGACCTCTGCCATCTTGGAAACAGAGGTGCTGCTGGCACACTGGACTGCTCTGAGTGGCCAGTGCCAGCAGGTGACGTCAGAGACTCCTTCTGATAGGCTCCTTCAGGTGTTGCTAGCCTATCTTCTCTCCTAAGTAGCCAAACCCTCTTTTCTGGCTGTTTAGGGTCTCTGCTTTGGAGATTTCCTTAGATAACGAATGCAAGAGCTCATCCGAGTTCCTCTGCATCTCTCTCTTCACCTTCTGCCAAGGAATCGACCGCTGACCGCGCTGGAAGCCTGCAAACCTGCAACATAGTAGCAAAGACGACTACTGCAACTCTGTAACGCTGATCCTGCCGCCTTCTCTACTGTTTTCCTGGTGGTGCATGCTGTGGGGGTAGTCTGCCTCCTCTCTGCACTAGAAGCTCCGAAGAAATCTCCCGTGGGTCGACGGAATCGTCCCCCTGCAACCGCAGGCACCAAAGAACTGCATCACTGGTACCCTGGGTCTCCTCTCAGCAGGACGAGCGAGGTCCCTTGAATCCAGCAACTCTGTCCAAGTGACTCCCACAGTCCAGTGACTATTCAGTCCAAGTTTGGTGGAGGTAAGTCCTTGCCTCCCCACGCCAGACTGCATTGCTGGGAACCGCAACTTTTGCAGCTACTCCGGCCTCCGTGCACTTCCGGCGAAAATCCTTTGTGCACAGTCCAGCCTGGGTCCACGGCACTCTAACCTGCATTGCACGACCTCCTAAGTTGTTCTCCGGCGACGTGGGACTCCTTTGTGCGACTTCGGGTGAGCACCGTTTCACGCATCCTCGTAGTGCCTGTTTCTGGCACTTCTACGGGTGCTGCCTGCTTCTGAGAGGGCTCCTTGTTTTGCTCGACACCCCCTCTGTCCCCAGACGCAATTGGCGACATCCTGGTCCCTCCTGGGCCACAGCAGCATCCAAAAAACATAACTGCATGATTTGCAGCTAGCAAGGCTTGTTGGTGGTCTTTCTTCAGAAAAACACTTCTGCACGACTCTCCACGGCGTGGGGGATCCATCCTCCAAAGGGGAAGTTCCTAGCCCTTGTCGTTCCTGCAGAATCTTCAGCTTCTACTGTCCAGTAGCAGCTTCTTTGCACCCACAGTTGGCATTTCCTGGGCATCTGCCCATCTCCTACTTGCTTGTGACTTTTGGACTTGGTCCCCTTGTTCCACAGGTACCCTCGACTGGAAATCCATCGTTGTTGCATTGCTGATTTGTGTCTTTCCTGCAGAATTCCCCTATCACGACTTCTATGTCCTTTGGGGAACTTTAGTGCACTTTGCACTCACTTTTCAGGGTCTTTGGGTGGGCTATTTTTCTAACCCTCACTATTTTCTAATAGTCCCAGCGACCCTCTACAAGGTCACATAGGTTTGGGGTCCATTTGTGGTTCACACTCCACTTTTGGAGTATATGGTTTGTGTTGCCCCTATCCCTATGTGTCCCCATTGCATCCTATTGTAACTATACATTGTTTGCACTGTTTTCTAATACTATTACTGCATATTTTGGTATTGTGTACATATATCTTGTGTATATTTGCTATCATACTGAGGGTACTCACTGAGATACTTTTGGCATATTGTCATAAAAATAAAGTACCTTTATTTTTAGTATAACTGTGTATTGTGTTTTCTTATGATATTGTGCATATGACACTAGTGGTACTGTAGGAGCTTCACTCGTCTCCTAGTTCAGCCTAAGCTGCTCTGCTAAGCTGCATCATCTATCAGCCTATGCTGCTAGACACCCTATACACTAATAAGGGATAACTGGGCCTGGTGCAAGGTGCAAGTACCCCTAGGTACTCACTACAAGCCAGCCCAGCCTCCTACAAAAGTCCACTAAAATTGTCTTTAGACAATTTGCTTTCAATGTGCTTTCACAGCAAAACAAACGCTAGCATCCAGAAAAAACATTCACATAGTGTGTGCAAAGCACCCGATGCCGATGACCTCTGTGCCCCCAAATAAATAAACGCTCCACCAAACTCACGTAGATAAGTGAGACTTCACCAAAGCTGAAGCATGAGGAGCGTCTGTGTAACAGCCAGCCTGAACAAGAGCGAAGAGCGTTGGGAGCAAAATTAGCATGTAGCGGCTTTCACCCTCGTCGCCATTGAAGTGAGGGGAAGTAAATCTCGAAGGCACGTATCCTTTCTTCTTAATTTATTAATATCGAAGAGACAGAGAAGATGCATAATAAAACGGGGGCACAGAGGGAAGCAACTGCCTAATCAGGAACACAGAACACCGTGACATCATGTTGATGATGCCACGCTGTCCTATGCTTCCGCGAGGACATAATACAAAGCAGTCACCACAGTATGCTTCTCATCCGGACAAAGGTGCTGTTTATCTGGATGGGTTCACTTTTCCAGCACAAGAATGAGAAATAGGAAAATGGATCGTCCAACTGAAAATTTAAATATATTTGTCAGAAATGTAAGCAACTGCACTTTATTAAGGTCCTTTTGGGTTTTGTGCATGATATTCCCAAACAAGTGCGCCGGTACACGGCCATCGCACTCCTGTTGGCGAGGCATGAAGTGGCTCTATGGCTCGACAGTATGACTTATATTGATACAACAAGTCAAGTGTACACTACATTACAACCACCCGCCTGCTGACCCAAAAACATCTGACAGCCATTTTGAAATTATCTGCTACTCACAGGACGTCCCTCCCCCTGACCTTCCTGCAACACCCCCGTAAACGAAGACCCCCCACACCAGGAGTCCAGCTCACCAAGTGCCATCCCCGCCTCCCATGCTGGCATCAACAACACTAGTGAATAATTGCACATGATCTCTATGTACGTCTGGTTACTCTTCATACAATTATGATGTTTGATCCGTTGTCATGTTTGCACCAAATCTTTATAACGTATTTGACCGAGACTAGCAGAGCTGTATTGTGAGAAGGTAGCCTCTTTCTAGCCTTGTTACCCCCACTTTTGGCCTGTTTGTGAGTGTATGTCAGGGTGTTTGTCACTGTTTTCACTGTCTCACTGGGATCCTGATAGCCAGGCCTCAGTGCTCATAGTGAAAACACTATGTTTTCAGTATGGTTGTTATGTGTCACTGGGATCCTGCTGGTCAGGACCCCAGTGCTCATAGGTTTGCGGCCTATATGTATGTGTCACTGGGACCCTGTCACACAGGGCCCCAGTGCTCATAGGTGTGCATGTATATGTTCCCTGTGTGGTGCCTAACTGTCTCACTGAGGCTCTGCTAACCAGAACCTCAGTGGTTATGCTCTCTCATTACTTTCAAATTGTCACTGACAGGCTAGTGACCATTTTTACCAATTTACATTGGCTTACTGGAACACCCTTATAATTCCCTAGTATATGGTACTGAGGTACCTAGGGTATTGGGGTTCCCGGAGATCCCTATGGGCTGCAGCATTTCTTTTGCCACCCATAGGGAGCTCTGACAATTCTTACACAGGCCTGCCACTGCAGCCTGAGTGAAATAACGTCCACGTTATTTCACAGCCATTTTACACTGCACTTAAGTAACTTATAAGTCACCTATATGTCTAACCTTTACCTGGTAAAGGTTAGGTGCAAAGTTACTTAGTGTGAGGGCACCCTGGCACTAGCCAAGGTGCCCCCACATTGTTCAGAGCCAATTCACTGAACTTTGTGAGTGCGGGGACACCATTACACGCGTGCACTACATATAGGTCACTACCTATATGTAGCTTCACCATGGTAACTCCGAATATGGCCATGTAACATGTCTATGATCATGGAATTGCCCCCTCTATGCCATCCTGGCATTGTTGGTACAATTCCATGATCCCAGTGGTCTGTAGCACAGACCCTGGTACTGCCAGACTGCCCTTCCTGGGGTTTCACTGCAGCTGCTGCTGCTGCCAACCCCTCAGACAGGCAGCTGCCCTCCTGGGGTCCAGCCAGGCCTGGCCCAGGATGGCAGAACAAAGAACTTCCTCTGAGAGAGGGTGTGACACCCTCTCCCTTTGGAAAATGGTGTGAAGGCAGGGGAGGAGTAGCCTCCCCCAGCCTCTGGAAATGCTTTGTTGGGCACAGATGTGCCCAATTCTGCATAAGCCAGTCTACACCGGTTCAGGGACCCCTTAGCCCCTGCTCTGGCGCGAAACTGGACAAAGGAAAGGGGAGTGACCACTCCCCTGACCTGCACCTCCCCTGGGAGGTGTCCAGAGCTCCTCCAGTGTGCTCCAGACCTCTGCCATCTTGGAAACAGAGGTGCTGCTGGCACACTGGACTGCTCTGAGTGGCCAGTGCCACCAGGTGACGTCAGAGACTCCTTGTGATAGGCTCCTTCAGGTGTTAGTAGCCTTTCCTCTCTCCTAGGTAGCCAAACCCTCTTTTCTGGCTATTTAGGGTCTCTGTCTCTGGGGAAACTTTAGATAACGAATGCATGAGCTCAGCCGAGTTCCTCTGCATCTCCCTCTTCACCTTCTGATAAGGAATCGACCGCTGACCGCACTGGAAGCCTGCAAACCTGCAACATAGTAGCAAAGACGACTACTGCAACTCTGTAACGCTGATCCTGCCGCCTTCTCAACTGTTTTCCTGCTTGTGCATGCTGTGGGGGTAGTCTGCCTCCTCTCTGCACCAGAAGCTCCGAAGAAATCTCCCGTGGGTCGACGGAATCGTCCCCTGCAACCGCAGGCACCAAAAAGCTGCATCTCCGGTCCCTTGGGTCTCCTCTCAGCACGATGAGCGAGGTCCCTCGAATCCAGCGACACCGTCCAAGTGACCCACACAGTCCAGTGACTCTTCAGCCCGAGTTTGGTGGAGGTAAGTCCTTGCCTCACCTCGCTGGGCTGCATTGCTGGGAACCGCGACTTTGCAAGCTACTCCGGCCCCTGTGCACTTCCGGCGGAAATCCTTCGTGCACAGCCAAGCCTGGGTCCACGGCACTCTAACCTGCATTGCACGACTTTCTAAGTTGGTCTCCGGCGACGTGGGACTCCTTTGTGCAACTTCGGCGAGCACCGTTTCACGCATCCTCGTAGTGCCTGTTTCTGGCACTTCTCCGGGTGCTACCTGCT
This sequence comes from Pleurodeles waltl, assembly GCF_031143425.1. Taxonomy (NCBI): domain Eukaryota; kingdom Metazoa; phylum Chordata; class Amphibia; order Caudata; family Salamandridae; genus Pleurodeles; species Pleurodeles waltl. The sequence continues at coordinate 526,172,914 of NC_090446.1, forward strand.
TCAGTGAGGGCTCTTTGTCTTGCTCGACGTCCCTTCTCTCTTCAGGTCCAATTTGCGACCTCCTGGTCCCTCCTGGGCCCCAGCAGCGTCCAAAAACGCCAAACGCACGATTTGCGTGTAGCAAGGCTTGTTGGCGTCCATCCGGCGGGAAAACACTTCTGCACGACTCTCCAAGGCGTGGGGGATCCATCCTCCAAAGGGGAAGTCTCTAGCCCTTGTCGTTCCTGCAGTATTCACAGTTCTTCAGCCTAGTAAGAGCTTCTTTGCACCAACCGCAGGCATTTCTTGGGCATCTGCCCATCTCCGAGTTGCTTGTGACTTTTGGACTTGGTCCCCTTGTTCCACAGGTACCCTCAGTCAGGAATCCATCGTTGTTGCATTGCTGATTTGTGTTTTCCTTGCATTTTCCCTCTAACACGACTATTTTGTCCTTAGGGGAACTTTAGTGCACTTTGCACTCACTTTTCAGGGTCTTGGGGAGGGTTATTTTTCTAACTCTCACTATTTTCTAATAGTCCCAGCGACCCTCTACAAGGTCACATAGGTTTGGGGTCCATTCGTGGTTCGCATTCCACTTCTGGAGTATATGGTTTGTGTTGCCCCTATCCCTATGTTTCCCCATTGCATCCTATTGTAACTATACATTGTTTGCACTGTTTTCTAAGACTATACTGCATATTTTTGCTATTGTGTATATATATCTTGTGTATATTTCCTATCCTCTCACTGAGGGTACACTCTAAGATACTTTGGCATATTGTCATAAAAATAAAGTACCTTTATTTTTAGTATAACTGTGTATTGTGTTTTCTTATGATATTGTGCATATGACACTAAGTGGTACTGTAGTAGCTTCACACGTCTCCTAGTTCAGCCTGAGCTGCTCTGCTAAGCTACCATTATCTATCAGCCTAAGCTGCTAGACACCCTATACACTAATAAGGGATCACTGGGCCTGGTGCAAGGTGCAAGTACCCCTTGGTACTCACTACAAGCCAGTCCAGCCTCCTACATGTATACATTGCTTTATACTCTTTAAATGTTTTTTTTACTATATGAAAAATCATAAATAAACCTGCACATTCTTAAGCTTGCCTATGCATGATTAGAAATATTACGGAAAAAGGACGTTCAGAAATTACGTCTGGTGCCCAAATCATCTAGTCCGCACGTATTGGCCCATTGAAATAGTCTCATACAGAGTACAAGCACTGTGCACTGCACCTTTACCTTGCTGTTTTCACTGACAGATAGCACGTAATCACCAGGGCACGTAGCACTGTCCCGGACTAAGAAGGTTCCAGGCGGTTGCCTTTTTAGAAGGTCTTCTGCTTCCGCTCTGTCTACAGGCCCGAAATACCACTCAGATCTGTCTCCGAAGTCGAAGCTCGTCTGCCATTAAGAGACTGAAATCCCCCAAAAAACACAGCCATATTAGTAAGGAGAGTTGCGAGAACAACTGTATGTTAGAATATCATTAGCAAAAACATTGTCTCCAATCTCCTTAATATCATTCACAAAAAAATTGCTCAATAAGACGTTAATGTTCTGTTATCAACGCCAATCGCGAAATACTTTTATGAATTATATTTAGGATACAAAGATTTTTACATGGCAATATTTTGTTTCAACATTCTGGTAACATAGTGCAAGAACATAACATGAAAGATTCATAGTAAGTAAATAGTTACTCGTTTTGCAAACAGGAAAGCTCAGCGTAATAAAACATTCATTACCTAATAGGGTAAATATTGGGTTGTGTCTGTATATCATGCAAGAGAACTGCAGACCCGACTAAATCTCCTGTTACTTTTGAAGTATTTTTCATTATCTTCCACATGTCTTCCCAGTAAAACCTCAGCTTTTGGCATTCCCAGACTATGTGAACTATATTATCGGGGGTCGACATCTTCAACATGCTGAGTTAAATGACAGCCTGCCCTTTTCAGCTTATAAGGGGACCAGTGCCACGTATGTAAACGTTTGAAAAAGCTCAATAGCAACCTGGCTTCTCGTGGACATTTGTTATGGTTCTGGAAGAGTTCAGACTAATCATCTTCTGTGTATTAAATTTGTAGTCTACCGACCACCATCTTTAAAGCTGGCACAGTCGTTTGTCCTTTGAGTACAACGTGCATATCCGGCACCCACCTCCCAGAATCTTATTCTCTATATTCAGCCATCTCGGTCTTTTTTTTAGAGTGGCATGCATAGGAGATTGAAATAAATCTAACAGGCTAATTGAAATGAGGTCCAATATATGTTTAAATGGGTCATCTCAGCGCTCTGCACTATGTGCTTGCATGAAATGTATCCATTTTTAATCGCCCCCACATATAAATAGTTTTTATCGTGCAGGATAATTCTGTTAAAATTTCTTTGAATACTGTTCGTGGTAACATTGGAAAAATGTAATTCAGCTGCGGTGTGACACTCATCTTGACTGGTTGCGTTCAGAGTTTTTTTTTAATCAAGAGATGTCATATCAGCAGAGTGAAGTTGTTTCTTATTTAGGCTTATTATTCGATGCCTCACTTAGTTGGTCGTCACTATTAAAGCAGAAAATATTATTTTTTGGAAGGGCAATTCATTGTGAATTTGATTTTGCCATGCAGCTAGGCTATAAATCCATTGATGCTATGATTAGAATCCATAAAGCAAAGTCTCACTTAATTGACCCATGTGTGACATCTGGGGGTATGTTCTTGCCCCATCTCTTCAGATAGAGAATACATTTATGAATAGATTGCTACCCTTACCACACAGAATCGCTCTCAGTGGTAGCACACGAAGAGCTGGGTATGAGTTATATCTCCGACGTGTTACAGCTGGGACCACTGTTGATATGGCTCAATGTGTGGATGAAGCCCGAAGCCAAGTATAATTGGCTCATTCTGCCAGATTGTCTTGGTCTCGACCACCGGTGTCGATACCTTGGCTGAATTTTATAGAGCTTAGCTTTAAAACCTTAGAGTTCTTTAATCAACCAAACAAGATTACCAAGGCTGATGTTGCTTGGACTAGAAATGTCTTTTCCCTTTGGAAAAAGACTGAAAGAGAAGAGATGGCCATGGCAGAACCTTCAGTCAGACAACTCATTATAGTAAAATCTACTTTGTCAATTGCCCCCTTTCTTCACTAGTTCATGTTTAATTATCGAAGATACTTACTGACAAAGTTTAGGATGAATCTTCTTCATCATTTGCTAGAAATATCCAAGAGTTGGGTAAACGTTTCTGATATCAGCCCTGCCCTTGGAACAACGTTTCCTTACAAAACACATTGCACATTACTATGCTTTGCCCTATTGATAGCGCTTTAGGGAATAATTTTATTTGCCCTTTGCACAAGAAGCTGAATTTTAAACAGGTTAAACCCACACTTTTGTATTTACTGCTCCTACCAGATGTTATTATCTGCGATTTTATTGCTTGTTTTCTTGTGGGAGGAGTAAGAGCTTGGAGTCTAATAAAATGTCCATTAAATGTTTTCAGTTGTATTTGGTGTTTCCGAATAAAGATGAACTGTCAGACCCACTGCTTGTGTCTAAGCACAGAGAGACAGATTAAGAGCTGACCATCTACAAATCTATTGGTACAGTTTATGTATTAGGGCGTTCAGATTGTCTTCAGCCATGTTTTTTCTAAGCCCGAATTTAGATGGACCTTCAAGTATTTGAGGTTAATTATTTTCCAACTGAATGAATGGGTTTCCAGTAAAGCCACTGTGACTGTCCTGGTTTTTGGCATGGCTTAATTTTTCCCCCAGTTGATGCAGTACCCCCAAAATACAGAAAACATACAGAAAATATTAAGATGACATTTGAGAGATGTGGAAAGGACGTTGCTGGGTCATGCAACGTTGATAAAATATAATCTGCATGGACCAGTGTCTTGACTTCTTCTACCGGGGTGTGGATAACCCAGATGTCAGGTTTGTGTCTGATAGATTTTGCCAGTGGTTCAAGGGCAAGGATAAAGAGTAGTGGGGAAAGTGTTGAGTTCCATTATAAGCTATGACTGCTATGGAATTTCGGTAAAACCCATTGTATTTTTAGAATAAAGATTTGACCCAATCCCATACGTTCAAGCCATATTTGCCACAAGACGTGTGCTAACACCCTTGGGTGGTCTCCAGAGGAATGATGCAATACAAATCCAACTTGATTTGCATGTATCAAGGTTGGTAGCACCACTTTCAATCTATTTGTCGTTGAGCATTTGGAATAAAAGGGGATCAGAATATTTTACTGATTTTATAGAATTCAGCTGAGTAGCTGTCCATCCCAGGAGCCTTGGAAGGAGGGAATTAATCAATAACCTAACTTCTTCCTCTGCAATGTTATCATCCAGTCATGCGGCCTCTTCTGGAGTAATTTTAGGTAAATCAGCTATAAATACAGTGTCATGCTTTTCCTTCTGCGGTTCAAAACACTCCGACATGGACACGTATCTGTAGGAGGCACTGAAGTCAGATACAATATGTGTGAGCAGCACTCACTATTAATTTCTATTGTATGCAAGGCTTTCTATTGAAGTAGCTGCAAATCCTGCAGGCATTCTGTCCTTTCATCTCTTTCATAGTATCTTTGGCTCAAGTCAAACAAAGCACTTTCTGTAAGTGAAATGTAAGGTTCATTGAGTTTGAACTACTTATGCAAGAGAGCCTTAAGATTATCTTGTGACTGGGCCTTGTTGTTTTGGGTTGTGAGATGTGTTAATAGCTAGCAAGTGCTTGTCTTTTCACAGTGGCAGAGACTATAATCGACTAGCCTCTTACACAGACTTTACCCACCTCTGTAGGGGAGGATCTGAGGACAATGAATGTTGGTTGTCCTCCAGGCACCTCCTCATGAGTCCCTACACTTTATATTGAGCTTCAGGTAGTTTGAGTCTAGAGCTGTTAATTAAATCACCATTGACCTAAGAGATGTGAAGAAATATCCAATGCTAATAACAGTTGTACTGCATTTTGATCTAAGGTGTGATTTGGTACAATTTCCACCATTGTTAAACTTTGTAGGAGATAGGCTGTTACTAAGTAAAAGTCTATTTTAGTCCTTGTACCATGTATATAAGAAGTGAATTTGTAGTGGCAAGCAGTGGGATGCACCAGTCTCCAGTCAATGATCAGTCATCAGCTCATTCATCACATGCCTATATCTGTAGTGTAGGAAGCTGGCTCTCTATATAGTGCACTAAAAAGAAGTACACCGTGCACAGAGTCCAGTGGATCCCCAATTGGTTTTGCAGAGGCAAAAGTAGATAGGACTAAAGCTCTATTTTGTGGTACTGTGGGTGAGCAGTTAGGCTTATCAGAGGGTAGTGCTAAGCTTTTGTTGTGCTCATAGAAGCAATAAATGAGACATACACTCAAAGAATAAATCCAAGACAAATTTTGAAAAACAACAATTATTTTTATATATGTTTCAAACCCAAAAACTTTGTAATCAGGTAGGTGGGCTTTTTGGCATAAATACTATGCAGTTTCAGAAATCAACACAGTGTGATTTTCAGAGTACTCTAAATGTTATCCTATGGAGGACTGTAGGAAAGTACCATCTTGCCTGGCATGTTACCCCCATATTTCACTGTATATATGTTGTTTTAGTGTATGTGTCACTGGGACCCTGCCAGCCAGGGCCCCAGTGCTCATAAGTGTGCCCTGTATGTATTCCCTGTGTGATGACCAACTGTCTCACTGAGGCTCTGCTAACCAGAACCTCAGTGGTTATGCTCTCTCTGCTTTCCAAATTGTCACTAACAGGCTAGTGACCAATTTCACCAATTCACATTGGCATACTGGAACACCCTTATAATTCCCTAGCATATCGTCCTGAGGTACCCAGGGTATTGGGGTTCCAGGAGATCCCTATGGGCTGCAGCATTTCTTTTGCCACCAATAGGGAGCTCTGACAATTCTTACACAGGCTTGCCACTGCAGCCTGAGTGAAATAACGTCCACGTTATTTCACAGCCATTTACCACTGCACTTAAGTAACGTATAAGTCATCAATATGTCTAACCTTCACCTGGTGAAGGTTGGGTGCAAAGTTACTTAGTGTGTGGGCACCCTGGCACTAGCCCGGGTGCCCCCACATCGTTCAGGGCAAATTCCCCGGACTTCGTGAGTGCGGGAACACCATTTCACGCGTGCACTATTCATAGGTCACTACCTATGTATAGCGTCACAATGGTAACTCCGAACATGGCCATGTAACATGTCTAAGATCATGGAATTGTCACCCCAATGCCATTCTGGCATTGGGGAGACAATTCCATGATCCCCCGAGTCTCTAGCACAGACCCGGGTACTGCCAAACTGCCTTTCCCGGGGTTTCACTGCAGCTGCTGCCAACCCCTCAGACAGGTTTCTGCCCTCCTGGGGTCCAGCCAGGCCAGGCCCAGGAAGGCAGAACAAAGGACTTCCTCAGAGAGAGGGTGTTACACCCTCTCCCTTTGGAAAATGGTGTTAGGGCTGGGGAGGAGTAGCCTCCCCCAGCCTCTGGAAATGCTTTCATGGGCACAGATGGTGCCCATTTCTGCATAAGCCAGTCTACACCGGTTCAGGGACCCCTCAGCCCTGCTCTGGCGCAAAACTGGACAAAGGAAAGGGGAGTGACAACTCCCCTGACCTACACCTCCCCTGGGAGGTGCCCAGAGCTCCTCCAGTGTGCTCCAGACCTCTGCCATCTTGGAAACAGAGGTGCTGCTGGCACACTGGACTGCTCTGAGTGGCCAGGGCCAGCAGGTGACGTCAGAGACTCCTTCTGATAGGCTCCTTCAGGTGTTGCTAGCCTATCTTCTCTCCTAAGTAGCCAAACCCTCTTTTCTGGCTATTTAGGGTCTCTGCTTTGGGGAATTCCTTAGATAACGAATGCAAGAGCTCATCCGAGTTCCTCTGCATCTCTCTCTTCACCTTCTGCCAAGGAATCGACTCCTGACCGCGCTGGAAGCCTGCAAAACTGCAACAAAGTAGCGAAGACGACTACTGCAACTCTGTAACGCTGATCCTGCCGCCGTCTCGACTGCTTTCCTGGTGGTGCATGCTGTGGGGGTAGTCTGCCTCCTCTCTGCACTAGAAGCTCCGAAGAAATCTCCCGTGGGTCGACGGAATCGCCCCCCTGCAACCGCAGGCACCAAAGAACTGCATCACTGGTCCCCTGGGTCTCCTCTCAGCACAACGAGTGAGGTCCCTTGAATCCAGCAACTCTGTCCAAGTGACTCCCACAGTCCAGTGACTCTTCAGTCCAAGTTTGGTGGAGGTAAGTCCTTGCCTCCCCACGCCAGACTGCATTGCTGGGAACCACGACTTTTGCAGTTACTCCGGCCTCTGTGCACTTCCAGCGGAAATCCTTTGTGCACAGCCAAGCCTGGGTCCACAGCACTCTAACCTGCATTGCCCCACCTTCTAAGTTGTCCTCCGGCGGCGTGGGACTCCTTTGTGCAACTTCGGGTGAGCACCATTTCACTCCTCTTCATAGTGCCTGTTCTGGCAATTCTGCAGGAGCTGCCTGCTTCTGAGAGGGCTCCCTGTCTTGCTGGGCGGCCCCTCTGTCCCCTGACGCAATTGGCGACATCCTGGTCCCTCCTGGGCCACAGCACCATCCAAAAACCTTAACCGCACGACTTGCAGCTAGCAAGGCTTGTTTGCGGTATTTCTTCAGGAAAACACTTCTGCACGACTCTCCACGGCGTGGGACATCCATCCTCCAAAGGGGAAGTTTCTAGCCCTTGCTGTTCCAGCAGAATCTTCAGCTTCTACATCCTAGTAGCAGCTTCTTTGCACCCACAGCTGGCATTTCCTGGGCATCTGCCCATCTCCGACTTGCTTGTGACTTTTGGACTTGGTCCCCTTGTTCCACAGGTACCCTCGTTTGGAAATCCATCGTTGTTGCATTGCTAGTTTGTGTCTTTCCTGCAGAATTCCCCTATCATGACTTCTGTGCTCTTTGGGGAACTTTAGTGCACTTTGCACTCACTTTTCAGGGTCTTGGGGTGGGCTATTTTTCGAACCCTCACTGTTTCCTTACAGTCCCAGCGACCCTCTACAAGGTCACATAGGTTTGGGGTCCATTCGTGGTTCGCATTTCACTTTTGGAGTTTATGGTTTGTGTTGCCCCTATCCCTATGTGTCCCCATTGCATCCTATTGTAACTATACATTGTTTGCACTGTTTTCTAATACTATACTGCATATTTTTGGTATTGTGTACATATATCTTGTGTATATTTGCTATCCTCATACTGAGGGTACTCACTGAGATACTTTTGGCATATTGTCATAAAAATAAAGTACCTTTATTTTTAGTATATCTGTGTATTGTGTTTTCTTATGATATTGTGCATATGACACTAGTGGTACTGTAGGAGCTTCACTCGTCTCCTAGTTCAGCCTAAGCTGCTCTGCTAAGCTACCATTATCTATCAGCCTAAGCTGCTAGACAACCTATCCACTAATAAGGGATAACTGGGCCTGGTGCAAGGTGTAAGTACCCCTTGGTACTCACTACAAGCCAGTCCAGCCTCCTACATTGGTTGTGCAGAGGTGGGATAAGTGCTTTGTAACTACTTACCACTTTTGTCATGGTACTTTTCATAAGAGAAAAATATACAAAACAAGTTCAGTGTATGTACACCTAACCAAAAAGTTTTGCATTTCTTTTCTCACTTCTTTTCTAAAGTGCTGAAAAGTACCTCTAAAACTTTCTAAAAAGTTCTTTAAAAGTTTAAAAAGTTTTTTCTCTGTCTTACAAAAGTTCTGAAAAACTTTTTCTTCCTTTTTTCTATCACTTAAACACTTTCTAAAATGTCTGGCACAGGCCAAACTGTTGATCTGTCCAAACAAACTTATGATCACCTTAGCTGGAAAGAAGCAAGGAGTCTCTGTGTAGAAAGAGGTTTAAGTGTAAGGAAGAATCCCTCTAGAGAACTGTTGGTTAACATGCTTGTTGAACAAGACAAAACCAGAGGTGGCACTTCTGGTGAGAAATTAGCTGATGGTTCCCACTCTGATTCTGGGGCACCCCTAGCAAAAGAAGTGGGAGGGAAACTTCCAAGCCTGCCCCCTAGCAAACCACCTAGCATAGCTGGTACTGATGTAGAGTCCCACCATACTGATAGTGTTGTCTCACATCACAGTAAGAGTATCCCTTCTCATCATAGTAGAAGTGCTGTTTCTGTTAGTCAAGCTATTAGGGTGTCATCTGTTAGGGCCAGGTCTCCTTCTGTTCTATCTCAGCATACTTCTGTCTCTAGACATGCCTCACCCACCCACCCTGATGACAGAGTGTTAGAAAGGGAGCTCAATAGATTGAGAGTGGAACAAACCAGACTGAAGCTCAAGAAGCAACAGCTGGATTTGGATAGGCAGTCCTTAGAGGTGGAAAGAGAAAGACAGAAATTGGATTTAGAAACCCATGGTGGCAGCAGCAGTATTCCCAATAGTCATCCTGCTAGAGAGCATGATTCTAGGAATCTGCACAAGATAGTTCCCCCTTATAAGGAGGGGGATGACATTAACAAGTGGTTTGCTGCACTTGAGAGGGCCTGTGTTGTACAAGATGTCCCTCAAAGGCAGTGGGCTGCTATCCTATGGCTATCATTTAGTGGAAAGGGTAGGGATAGGCTCCTTCCTGTGAAAGAAAGTGATGCTAATAATTTTGCAGTTCTTAAGAATGCACTCCTAGATGGTTATGGCTTAACCACTGAACAGTACAGGATGAAGTTCAGAGAAACCAAAAAGGAGTCTTCACAAGACTGGGTAGACTTCGTTGACCATTCAGTGAAGGCCTTGGAGGGGTGGTTACATGGCAGTAAAGTGACTGATTATGAAAGCCTGTATAAATTAATCCCGAGAGAGCATATACTTAATAACTGTGTGTCTGATTTGTTGCACCAGTACCTGGTGGACTCTGATCTGACCTCTCCCAAGAATTGGGAAAGAAGGCAGACAAATGGGTCAGAACAAGGGTGAACAGAAAAGTTCATACAGGGGGTGACAAAGATGGCAATAAGAAGAAGGATGGTAAGTCTTCTGACAAGGGTGGGGACAAATCTAAAAATGAGTCTTCATCAGGCCCACAAAAACACTCTGGTGGGGGTGGTGGTCCCAAATCCTCTTCAAATCAAAACAAAGAAAATAAACCATGGTGCTATTTATGTAAAATAAAAGCCCATTGGACAACAGATCCCAGTTGTCCAAAGAAAAGCAACAAGCCTCCTACCACTACAACCCCTACTGCTACACCTAGTGTCCCTACTAATAGCAGTGGTGGTGGGAGCAAACCTACTAATAGCCAATCCAAGGGAGTAGCTGGGCTCACTTTTGGTAACTTAGTTGGGGTTGGTCTTGTTAGGGAGACCACAGAGGCTGTGTTAGTCTCTGAGGGGGCTATTGATTTAGCCACCTTAGTTGCTTGTCCCCTTAACATGGATAGGTACAAGCAACTACCCCTAATAAATGGTGTTGAGGTTCAGGCCTACCGTGACACAGGTGCCAGTGTTACAATGGTAATAGAGAAACTGGTCCACCCTGAACAACACCTACTTGGTCACCAGTACCAAGTAACCGATGCTCACAACAACACACTTAGCCACCCCATGGCTGTTGTAAATCTCAACTGGGGGGGGGGGGGTTACTGGTCCAAAGAAAGTTGTGGTTGCCTCAGATTTACCTGTAGACTGTCTACTTGGAAATGATTTAGAGACATCAGCTTGGTCAGATGTGGAGTTGGAGGCCCATGCAGCAATGCTGGGCATTCCAGGGCATATTTTTGCTTTGACAAGGGCTCAGGCCAAAAAGCAAAAAGGACAGGGTGACTTGGATCCTGGAACAATGGACCAAGTGCTCCCTAAAGCTAGGGCTAGTAGAAGTAAAGCACTATCTACTGTCCCTCCCTCTACAGTGGATTCTTCTTCTGAGGAAGAAGAATTTCCACCCTGTGCAGAACCTACACCAGAGGAGCTGGAAGCAGACACTGCTGAGCATTTGGGTGAAGGGGGGCCTGCCAGGGAGGAGCTGAGTGTGGCACAGCAGACCTGTCCCACACTAGAGGGTCTAAGACAGCAAGCTGTCAAACAAGCAAATGGGGATGTCAGTGACTCTCACAGAGTTTACTGGGAGGACAACCTCTTGTACACTGAAGCAAGGGATCCAAAACCTGGAACTGCCAGGAGATTGGGGATTCCTCAGGAGTACAGAAAGTTCCTCCTAACTCTAGCTCACGACATTCCCTTAGCTGGACATTTGGGGCAAATGAAAACTTGGGACAGGCGTGTTCCCTTGTTTCATTGGCCTAGAATGTCAGAGGACACAAAGGAATTTTGTAAGTCCTGTGAAACCTGTCAAGCCAGTGGCAGGACAGGTGGCACTCCAAAGGCACCCCTTATTCCACTGCCTGTGGTTGGGGTTCCCTTTGAAAGGGTAGGGGTTAACATAGTTGGCCCCCTTGACCCTCCTACTGCTTCAGGCAATAGGTTTATCTTGGTGGTAGTGGACCATGCCACCAGATATCCTGAAGCTATTCCTCTAAGGACCACTACAGCCCCTGCAGTGGCAAAGGCCCTCCTGGGAATCTTTTTCAGGGTGGGCTTCCCAAAGGAGGGAGTATCAGACAGAGGAAGCAATTTCATGTCTGCTTACTTAAAGGCCATGTGGAAGGAGTGTGGTGTTACATACAAGTTCACTACACCCTATCATCCACAATCAAATGGATTGGTGGAGAGATTTAACAAAACTCTCAAAGGCATGATTATGGGACTCCCTGAAAAACTCCGCAGGAGATGGGATATCCTGTTACCATGCCTCCTTTTTGCTTACAGGGAGGTACCCCAAAAAGGAGTGGGCTTCAGCCCCTTTGAACTCCTATTTGGACACCCTGTGAGAGGTCCTCTAACACTTGTTAAGGAGGGTTGGGAACAACCTTTAAAAGCTCCAAATCAAGACATAGTGGACTATGTACTTGGCCTCAGATCAAGGATGGCTGAGTACATGAAAAAGGCCAGTAAAAACCTTCAGGCCAGCCAAGAGCTCCAAAAGCAATGACATGACCAGAAGGCTGTTTTGGTTCAGTACCAACCAGGGCAGAAAGTGTGGGTCTTGGAGCCTGTGGCCCCAAGAGCACTCCAAGATAAATGGAGTGGACCCCACACAATTGTTGAGAAAAAGGGTGAAGTCACCTACTTAGTTGACTTAGGCACTGCCAGGAGTCCCCTTAGGGTGCTCCATGTCAATCGCCTGAAACCCTACTATGACAGGGCTGATCTCACCCTGCTCATGGCAACAGATGAGGGACAGGAAGAAGAGAGTGACCCTCTCCCTGATCTCTTCTCTTCCACAGAACAAGATGCTCTAGTGGAAGGGGTAGTACTGGCAGATTGTCTGACTGCTGAGCAGAAAGACCACTGCATAAATCTCCTAGGTCAATTTTCTGAACTCTTCTCTACTGTGCCAAGCACCACTTCTTGGTGTGAGCACACTATAGATACTGGAGACAGCTTGCCTGTCAAAAGTAAGATCTATAGGCAGCCTGACCATGTCAGAGACTGCATAAAACAAGAAGTGCAGAAAATGCTTGAACTAGGAGTGGTTGAGCACTCTGAAAGTCCATGGGCCTCTCCTGTGGTACTTGTACCAAAACCTCATTCCAAGGATGGAAAGAAGGAAATGCGGTTTTGTATAGACTATAGAGGTCTCAACCAAGTAACCAAAACTGATGCTCACCCTATACCCAGGGCAGATGAGCTCATAGATACACTGGCATCTGCCAAGTATCTAAGCACTTTTGACTTGACTGCAGGGTATTGGCAGATCAAATTATCAGAAGATGCAAAAGCAAAAACTGCATTTTCAACCATTGGAGGCCATTACCAATTCACAGTAATGCCTTTTGGATTGAACAATGCACCTGCCACTTTTCAGAGGTTGGTGAATACAGTCCTGCAAGGGCTGGAAGCTTTTAGTGCAGCATATCTAGACGATATAGCTGTCTTTAGCTCCAGTTGGGATGATAACCTGGTCCACCTATGGAAAGTTTTGGAGGCCCTGCAAAAGGCAGGCCTCACTGTCAAGGCTTCAAAGTGCCAGATAGGGCAGGGAAAGGTGGTTTATCTGGGACACCTGGTTGGTGGAGAACAGATTGCACCACTTCAGGGGAAAATCCAAACTATTATAGATTGGGTTCCCCCTACAACTCAGACCCAAGTGAGAGCCTTCCTAGGCCTCACTGGGTATTACAGGAGGTTCATAAAGAACTATGGCTCCATTGCAGCCCCTCTTAATGACCTCACCTCCAAGAAAATGCCTAAAAAGGTATTGTGGACAGCTAGCTGTCAGAAAGCTTTTGAGGAGCTGAAGCAGGCCATGTGTTCTGCACCTGTCCTGAAAAGCCACTGTTACTCCAAAAAATTCATTGTCCAAACTGATGCATATGAATTAGGGGTAGGGGCAGTCCTTTCACAACTTAATTCTGAGGGCCAGGATCAACCTGTTGCTTTTATCAGCAGGAGGTTGACCCCTAGAGAAAAGCGTTGGTCTGCCATAGAGAGGGAGGCCTTTGCTGTGGTCTGGGCACTGAAGAAGTTGAGACCATACCTGTTTGGCACTCACTTCATTGTTCAGACAGACCACAAACCTCTACTTTGACTAAAACAAATGAAAGGTGAAAATCCTAAATTATTGAGGTTGACTACTATACAGTGGAACATAGACCTGGGAGTACCCACTCCAATGCAGATGGACTCTCCAGATATTTCCACTTAGACAATGAAGACTCATCAGGTCATGGCTAGTCTTATTGTCCTTCGTTTGGGGGGGGGGGGTTGTGTAGGAAAGTACCATCCTGCCTGGCATTTTACCCCCATATTTCACTGTATATATGTTGTTTTAGTTGTATGTGTGTAGGAGGCTGGACTGGCTTGTAGTGAGTACCAAGGGGTACTTGCACCTTGCACCAGGCCCAGTTATCCCTTATTAGTGTATAGGGTGTCTAGCAGCTTAGGCTGATAGATAATGGTAGCTTAGCAGAGCAGCTTAGGCTGAACTAGGAGACGTGTGAAGCTACTACAGTACCACTTAGTGTCATATGCACAATATCATAAGAAAACACAATACACAGTTATACTAAAAATAAAGGTACTTTATTTTTATGACAATATGCCAAAGTATCTTAGAGTGTACCCTCAGTGAGAGGATAGGAAATATACACAAGATATATATACACAATAGCAAAAATATGCAGTATAGTCTTAGAAAACAGTGCAAACAATGTGTAGTTACAATAGGATGCAATGGGGAAACATAGGGATAGGGGCAACACAAACCATATACTCCAAAAGTGGAATGCGAACCACGAATGGACCCCAAACCTATGTGACCTTGTAGAGGGTCGCTGGGACTATTAGAAAATTGTGAGAGTTAGAAAAATAACCCTCCCCAAGACCCTGAAAAGTGAGTGCAAAGTGCACTAAAGTTCCCCTAAGGACAAAATAGTCGTGTTAGAGGGAAAATGCAAGGAAAACACAAATCAGCAATGCAACAACGATGGATTCCTGACTGAGGGTACCTGTGGAACAAGGGGACCAAGTCCAAAAGTCACAAGCAACTCGGAGATGGGCAGATGCCCAAGAAATGCCAGCGGTCGGTGCAAAGAAGCTCTTACTAGGCTGAAGAACTGTGAATACTGCAGGAACGACAAGGGCTAGAGACTTCCCCTTTGGAGGAAGGATCCCCCACGCCTTCGAGAGTCGTGCAGAAGTGTTTTCCCGCCGGATGGACACCAACAAGCCTTGCTACACGCAAATCGTGCGTTTGACGTTTTTGGACGCTGCTGGGGCCCAGGAGGGACCAGGAGGTCGCAAATTGGACCTGCAGAGAGAGGGGACGTCGTGGAAGACAAAGAGCCCTCACTGAAGCAGGTAGCACCCGGAGAAGTGCCAGAAACAGGCACTATGAGGATGCGTGAAACGGTGCTTGCCGAAGTTGCACAAAGGAGTCCCACGTCGCCGGAGACCAACTTAGAAAGTCGTGCAATGCAGGTTAGAGTGCCGTGGACCCAGGCTTGGCTGTGCACGAAGGATTTTCGCCGGAAGTGCACAGGGGCCGGAGTAGCTTGCAAAGTCGCGGTTCCCAGCAATGCAGCCCAGCGAGGTGAGGCAAGGACTTACCTCCACCAAACTTGGGCTGAAGAGTCACTGGACTGTGGGGGTCACTTGGACGGTGTCGCTGGATTTGAGGGACCTCGCTCGTCGTGCTGAGAGGAGACCCAAGGGACCGGTAATGCAGCTTTTTGGTGCCTGCGGTTGCAGGGGGAAGATTCCGTCGACCCACGGGAGATTTCTTCGGAGCTTCTGGTGCAGAGAGGAGGCAGGCTACCCCCACAGCATGCACAAGCAGGAAAACAGTCGAGAAGGCGGCAGGATCAGCGTTACAGAGTTGCAGTAGTCGTCTTTGCTACTATGTTGCAGGTTTGCAGGCTTCCAGCGCGGTCAGCGGTCGATTCCTTATCAGAAGGTGAAGAGGGAGATGCAGAGGAACTCGGCTGAGCTCATGCATTCGTTATCTAAAGTTTCCCCAGAGACAGAGACCCTAAATAGCCAGAAAAGAGGGTTTGGCTACCTAGGAGAGAGGAAAGGCTACTAACACCTGAAGGAGCCTATCAGCAGGAGTCTCTGACGTCACCTGGTGGCACTGGCCAATCAGAGCAGTCCAGTGTGCCAGCAGCACCTCTGTTTCCAAGATGGCAGAGGTCTGGAGCACACTGGAGGAGCTCTGGACACCTCCCAGGGGAGGTGCAGGTCAGGGGAGTGGTCACTCCCCTTTCCTTTGTCCAGTTTCGCGCCAGAGCAGGGGCTAAGGGGTCCCTGAACCGGTGTAGACTGGCTTATGCAGAATTGGGCACATCTGTGCCCAACAAAGCATTTCCAGAGGCTGGGGGAGGCTACTCCTCCCCTGCCTTCACACCATTTTCCAAAGGGAGAGGGTGTCACACCCTCTCTCAGAGGAAGTTCTTTGTTCTGCCATCCTGGGCCAGGCCTGGCTGGACCCCAGGAGGGCAGATGCCTGTCTGAGGGCTTGGCAGCAGCAGCAGCTGCAGTGAAACCCCAGGAAGGGCAGTCTGGCAGTACCAGGGTCTGTGCTACAGACCACTGGGATCATGGAATTGTACCAACAATGCCAGGATGGCATAGAGGGGGCAATTCCATGATCATAGACATGTTACATGGCCATATTCGGAGTTACCATGGTGAAGCTACATATAGGTAGTGACCTATATGTAGTGCACGCGTGTAATGGTGTCCCCGCACTCACAAAGTTCAGTGAATTGGCTCTGAACAATGTGGGGGCACCTTGGCTAGTGCCAGGGTGCCCTCACACTAAGTATCTTTGCACCTAACCTTTACCAGGTAAAGGTTAGACATATAGGTGACTTATAAGTTACTTAAGTGCAGTGTAAAATGGCTGTGAAATAACGTGGACGTTATTTCACTCAGGCTGCAGTGGCAGGCCTGTGTAAGAATTGTCAGAGCTCCCTATGGGTGGCAAAAGAAATGCTGCAGCCCATAGGGATCTCCTGGAACCCCAATACCCTGGGTACCTCAGTACCATATACTAGGGAATTATAAGGGTGTTCCAGTAAGCCAATGTAAATTGGTAAAAATGGTCACTAGCCTGTTAGTGACAATTTGAAAGTAATGAGAGAGCATAACCACTGAGGTTCTGGTTAGCAGAGCCTCAGTGAGACAGTTAGGCACCACACAGGGAACATATACATGCACACCTATGAGCACTGGGGCCCTGTGTGACAGGGTCCCAGTGACACATACATATAGGCCACAAACCTATGAGCACTGGGGTTCTGACCAGCAGGATCCCAGTGACACATAACAAACATACTGAAAACATGGTGTTTTCACTATGAGCACTGGGGCCTAGCCATCAGGATCCCAGTGAGACAGTGAAAACAGTGACAAACATCCTGACATACACTCACAAACAGGCCAAAAGTGGGGGTAACAAGGCTAGAAAGAGGCTACCTTCTCACAATGTGTCACTGGGACCCTGCCAGTCAGGGCCCCAGTGCTCATAAGTGTGCCCTGTATGTGTTACCTGTGTTATGACTAACTGTCTCACTGAGGCTCTGCTAATCAGAACCTCAGTGGTTATGCTCTCTCATTTCTTTCAAATTGTCACTAACAGGCTAGTGACCAATTTTACCAATTTACATTGGCATACTGGAACACCCTTATAATTCCCTAGTATATGGTACTGAGGTACCCAGGGTATTGGGGTTCTAGGAGATCCCTATGGGCTGCAGCATTTCTTTTGCCACCCATAGGTAGCTCTGACAATTCTTACACAGGCCTGCCACTGCAGCCTGAGCGAAATAACGCCCACATTATTTCACAGCCATTTTACACTGCACTTAAGTAACTTATAAGTCACCTATATGTCTAACCTTTACCTGGTAAAGGTTGGGTGCTAAGTTACTTAGTGTGTGGGCACCCTGGCACTAGCCAAGGTGCCCCCACATTGTTCAGGGCCAATTCCCCGGACTTTGTGAGTGCGGGGACACCATTACACGCGTGCACTACATATAGGTCACTACCTATGTGTAGCTTCACAATGGTAACGCCCTCCTGGGGTCCAGCCAGGCTTGGCCCAGGAAGGCAGAACAAAGGACTTCCTCAGAGAGAGGGTGTTACACCCTCTCCCTTTGGAAAAAGGTGTCAGGGCTGGGGAGGAGTAGCCTCCCCCAGCCTCTGGAAAAGCTTTGATGGTCACAGATGGTGCCCATCTCTGCATAAGCCAGTCTACACCGGTTCAGGGATCCCCCAGCCCTGCTCTGGCACGAAACTGGACAAAGGAAAGGGGAGTGGCCACTCCCCTGACCTACACCTCCCAGGGGAGGTGCCCAGAGCTCCTCCAGTGTGCTCCAGACCTCTGCCATCTTGGAAACAGAGGTGCTGCTGGCACACTGGACTGCTCTGAGTGGCCAGTGCCAGCAGGTGACGTCAGAGACTCCTTCTGATAGCCTCTTACCTGTGTTGCTAGCCTATCCTCCTTCCTAGGTAGCCAAACCTCCTTTTCTGGCTATTTAGGGTCTCTGCTTTGGGGAAATCTTTAGATAACGAATGCAAGAGCTCATCAGAGTTCTCTGCATCTCTCGCTTCACCTTCTGCCAAAGGACCGACTGCTGACTGCTCAGGACGCCTGCAAAACCGCAACAAAGTAGCAAAGACGACTACTGCAACCTTGTATCGCTGATCCTGCAGCCTTCTCAACTGTTTTCCTGGTGGTGCATGCTGTGGGGGTAGTCTGCCTCCTCTCTGCACTAGAAGCTCCGAAGAAATCTCCCGTGGGCCGACGGAATCCTCACCCTGCAAACGCAGGCACCAAAAGAACTGCAACAACGGTCCTCTGGGTCCACTCTCAGCATGACGAGCGTGGTCCCTGGAACTCAGCAACTCTGTCCAAGTGACTCCCACAGTCCAGTGACTCTTCAGTCCAAGTTTGGTGGAGGTAAGTCCTTGCCTCCCCACGCTAGACTGCATTGCTGGGTACCGCGTGATTTGCAGCTGCTCCGGCTCCTGTGCACTCTTCCAGGGTTTCCTTTGTGCAAAGCCAAGCCTGTGTCCCCGACACTCTAACCTGCAGTGCACAACCTCCTGAGTTGTCCTCCGGCGTCGTGGGATCTCCTTTTGCGACTTCGGTTGAGCTCCGTTTCACTCCTCTTTGTAGTGCCTGTTCCGGCACTTCTGCGGGTGCTGCCTGCTTCTGTGAAGGCTCCCTATCTTGCTGGGTGCCCCCTCTGTCTCCTCACGCAATTGGCGACATCCTGGTCCCTCCTGGGCCACAGCAGCATCCAAAAATCCTAACCGCAACCCTTGCAGCTAGCAAGGCTTGTTTGCAGTCTTTCTGCGTGGGAACACCTCTGCAAGCTTCTTCACGACATGGGACATCCATCCTCCAAAGGGGAAGTTTCTAGCCCTCTTCGTTCTTGCAGAATCCACAGCTTCTACCATCCGGTGGCAGCTTCTTTGCACCCTCAGCTGGCATTTCCTGGGCATCTGCCCAATCTTGACTTTGTCGCGACTCTTGGACTTGGTCCCCTTGTTCCACAGGTACTCTAATCCGGAAATCCCCTTTGGTTGCATTGCTGGTGTTGGTCTTCCTTGCAGAATTCCCCTATCACAACTTCTGTGCTCTCTGGGGAATATAGGTGCACTTTACACCTACTTTTCAGGGTCTTGGGGTGGGCTATTTTTCTAACCCTCACTGTTTTCTTACAGTCCCAGCGACCCTCTACGAGCTCACATAGGTTTGGGGTCCATACGTGATTCGCATTCCACTTTTGGAGTATATGGTTTGTGTTGCCCCTATACCTATGTGCTCCTATTGCAATCTATTGTAACTATACACTGCTTGCATTACTTCCTTTTGCTATTACTGCATATTTTTGGTATTGTGTACATATATCTTGTGTATATTTGCTATCCTCATACTGAGGATGCTCACTGAGATATTTTTGGCATATTGTCATAAAAATAAAATACCTTTATTTTTAGTATATCTGTGTATTGTGTTTTCTTATGATATTGTGCATATGACACCAGTGGTATAGTAGGAGCTTTGCATGTCTCCTAGTTCAGCCTAAGCTGCTCTGCTATAGCTACCTTCTACCAGCCTAAGCTGCTAGAAACAACTCTTCTACACTAATAAGGGATAACTGGACCTGGTACAGAGTGTAAGTACCCCTTGTTACCCACTACAAGCCAGGCCAGCCTCCTACATACTACTATAACAACACTTTCTAGACTCTTGCCTCTTCTATCCCTCCATTATCCTACTCAATCCAAATAATAGACTTGCATGTCCACCGCTCAAATTAACCCATATTTCCTTATGCTAAACTACCACTAATACTTTTTGGCTTCCAGAGTAGCCTGCTACTTGCCAAAAAGTGTTTCCATGCCTTGTCAAGGGTAGTAAGCGCTATATAAATGCAATTACAATTACAAGGAAAATACTATCTTATCATCAGCGTACCTCCAAGATTCAACCTCAAAAGGATTTTACTTCTCTTCCTTCAGGACATTTGAAAATCCAATATGGTGAAATGTTTGCAGTCATATTAAGTACAATTGTATCTCTTAAAACATACCTCACTTTCCAACTTTCACCAGGCAACTTCATTGCGAAATGTTAATAACATGCTCCACGTTCTCCCTGCATCTGACCTCCAGACTACTGCCGAAAGTGTAATTAATTGTTCCTAATTTAGATTATTAGAAATTGTTACTGGAAAGACTTGAAAAGCCTCTACTAAAGAAAGTACTACCTATAACAAATTCAGCAAATTTCAGTTGTCAAGACTACATTAAGCTAATTCTCAAGTCTTCATGCTAGATCCAAATAAAGGAGTGTGACCAATTCAGAATTTTGGTCTTTATACAAATATTTACCACCTTTGCCTGTTGAGTGCCTGAGGATCTGCTCTCGAGCAAGCCTCCTTAATTCTTGCAGCAAATTACTCAATGGTCCTCGCCCATTGAAGCTTTTACCCTTCAAGTCTGAAGATTTGCAATGCTTCAGACATCCTTTTGATCCCTCTAACTCAAACTCAAAGGGCCTGATTCACAAAACTAAACTTACATTTTTATGTAACTTTACTGTTTTTTTGCTATTCATATATTCTGAGTTTATAGTACGTTAATCACTGTTGAGACGCCGCAGTCGGGATTGAGAACTCTGCTCATAAAAACATAGGCCTCTCCTATCTTTTTATGTGTGGGGCTCTCTGCAGTCATAAACTCACTATGAACTTGGAGTTTGTGAATACCAAAAAAATAGTAAACTTTCTGTGAGAAAGTAGCCTCTTTCTAGCCTTGTTATTCCCACTTTTGGCCTGTTTGTGAGTGTATGTCAGGGTGTTTTCACTGTCTCACTGAGATCCTGCTAGCCAGGGCCCAGTGCTCATAGTGAAAACCCTATGTTTTCAGCATGTTTGTTATGTGTCACTGGGACCCTGCTAGCCAGGACCCCAGTGCTCATAAGTTTGTGGCCTATATGTGTTCCCTGAGTGATGCCTAACTGTCTCACTGAGGCTCTGCTAACCAGAACCTCAGTGGTTTTGCTCTCTAGTTACAATTGTCACTAACAGGCTAGTGACCAATTTCACCAATTCACATTGGCATACTGGAACACCCTTATAATTCCTAGTATATGGTACTGAGGTACCCAGGGTATTGGGGTTCTAGGAGATCCCTATGGGCTGCAGCATTTCTTTTGCCACCCATAGGGAGCTCTGACAATTCTTACACAGGCCTGCCACTGCAGCCTGAGTGAAATAACGTCCACGTTATTTCACAGCCAATTACCACTGCACTTAAGTAACTTATAAGTCACCTATATGTCTAACCTTTACCTGGTAAAGGTTGGGTGCTAAGTTACTTAGTGTGTGGGCACCCTGGCACTAGCCAATGTGCCCCCACATCGTTCAGGGCAAATACCCCGGACTTTGTGAGTGCGGGGACACCATTACACGTGTGCACTATACATAGGTCACTACCTATGTATAGCGTCACAATGGTAACTCCGAACATGGCCATGTAACATGTCTAAGATCATGGAATTGTCACCCCAATGCCATTCTGCCATTGGGGAGACAATTCCATGATCCCTTGAGTCTCTAGCACAGACCCGGGTACTGCCAAACTGCCTTTCCCGGGGTTTCACTGCAGCTGCTGCTGCTGCCAACCCCTCAGACAGGTTTCTGCCCTCCTGGGTTCCAGCCAGGCTTGTCCCAGGAAGGCAGAACAAAGGACTTCCTCAGAGAGAAGGTGTAACACCCTCTCCCTTTGGAAAAAGGTGTCAGGGCAGGGGAGGAGTAGCCTCCCCCAGCCTCTGGAAATGCTTTGATGGGCACAGATGATGCCCATCTCTGCATAAGCCAGTCTACACCGGTTCAGGGATCCCCCTGCCCTGCTCTGGCGCGAAACTGGACAAAGGAAAGGGGAGTGACCACTCCTCTGACCTGCACCTCCGAGGGGAGGAGCCCAGAGCTCCTCCAGTGTGCTCCAGACCTCTGCCATCTTGGAAACAGAGGTGCTGCTGGCACACTGGACTGCTCTGAGTGGCCAGTGCCAGCAGGTGACGTCAGAGACACCTTCTGATAGGCTCTTTCCTGTCTTGCTAGCCTATCCTCCTTCTTAGGTAGGCAAACCTCCTTTTCTGGCTACTTAGGGTGTCTGCTTTGGGGAATTCTTTAGATAACGAATGCAAGAGCTCATCAGAGTTCCTCTGCATCTCTCTCTTCACCTTCTGCCAAGGAATTGACCGCTGACTGCTCAGGACCGCAAAACCGCAACAAAGTAGAAAAGACGACTACTGCAACCTTGTATCGCTGATCCTGCCGCCTTCTCGACTGTTTTCCTGGTGGTGCATGCTGTGGGGATAGTCTGCCTCCTCTCTGCACTAGAAGCTCCGAAGAAATCTCCCGTGGGACGACGGAATCCTCCCCCTGCAACCGCAGGCACCAAAAGAACTGCATCACCAGTCCTCTGGGTCCCCTCTCAGCACAACGAGCGTGGTCCCTGGAACTCAGCAACTCTGTCCAAGTGACTCACACAGTCCAGTGACTCTTCAGTTCAAGTTTGGTGGAGGTAAGTCCTTGCCTCCCCACGCTAGACTGCATTGCCGTGTACCGCGTGATTTGCAGCTGCTCCGGCTCCTGTGCACTCTTCCAGGATTTCCTTTGTGCACAGCCAAGCCTGGGTCCCCGACACTCTAACCTACAGTGCACGACCTCCTGAGTCGTCCTCCGGCGTCGTGGGACCTTCTTTTGTGACTTCGGGTGAGCTCCGGTTCACTTTTCTTTGTAGTGCCTGTTCCGGAACTTCTGCGGGTGCTTCCTGCTTCTGTGAGGGCTCCCTATCTTGCTGGGTGCCCCCTCTGTCTCCTCACGCAATTGGCGACATCCTGGTCCCTCCTGAGCCACAGCAGCATCCAAAAACCCTAACCGCAACCCTTGCAGCTAGCAAGGCTTGTTTGCGGTCTTTTTGCGTGGGAATACCTCTGCAAGCTTCTTCACGACGTGGGACATCCGTCCTCCAAAGGCGAAGTTCCTAGTCCTCTTCGTTCTTGCAGAATCCACAGCTTCTACCATCCGGTGGCAGCTTCTTTGCATCCTCAGCTGGCATTTCCTGGGCATCTGCCCAATCTCGACTTTGTTGCAACTCTTGGACTTGGTCCCCTTGTTCCACAGGTACTCTCGTCCGGAAATACACCTTTGTTGCATTGCTGGTGTTGGTCTTCCTTGCAGCATTCCCCTATCACGACTTCTGTGCTCTCTGGGGAATATAGGTGCACTTTACACCTACTTTTCAGGGTCTTGGGGTGGGCTATTTTTCTAACCCTTACTGTTTTCTTACAGTCCAGCGACCCTCTACAAGCTCACATAGGTTTGGGGTCCATTCGTGGTTCGCATTTCACTTTTGGAGCATATGGTTTGTGTTGCCCCTATACCTATGTGCTCCTATTGCAATCTATTGTGACTATACATTGCTTGCATTACTTCCTTTTGCTATTACTGCAGATTTTTGGTATTGTGTACATATATCTTGTGTAAATTTGTTATCCTCATACTGAGGGTACTCACTGAGATACTTTTGGCATATTGTCATAAAAATAAAGTACCTTTATTTTTAGTATATCTGTGTATTGTGTTTTCTTATGATATTGTGCATATGACACCAGTGGTATAGTAGGAGCTTTGCATGTCTCCTAGTTCAGCCTAAGCTGCTCTCCATAGCTACCTTCTATCAGCTTAAGCTGCTAGAAACACCTCTTCTCCACTGATAAGGGATAACTGGGCCTGGTGCAGAGTGTAAGTACCCCTTGGTACCCACTACAAACCAGGCCAGCCTCCTACACTGTCATTAAAGTGTAAATTTATCTTTATGAATGAGGCCCAAAACCTCTTATTCTGTTTGACTACATGATCGTGATGGGACCAATACCAGAAGTTACAGGTGACACCAGATCTCAAGATGGAGAGTTTGGCTGCTGAAAAAAACTGAAGTCTCTGGCAGAATCAGGATGAAAACATTTGGGAATCGATGCAGAAAACACTTATTCCTGCATTTTATTCCACAACGTTCAGCAATCTGGATTATTTTATTTCCCTGGAATTTCAAACGCCCAAGGCATTGGTAGTTTTAGGGCGGGTAGAGGGGGAATATTGGGCTGATTTCCACCCAACTCGGTTTCCTGCATTAAGTAACATTCCAGACCTTCTTCGATTCACAATTTTTTTGCAAACCTGGGTTATTCAAAAAGCATTTGCCTACAGTGTTTAATCGTTACCAGGTTTAATTTTATTGAAAAAAATGTTGAAATCTCGATTTTTCTAATTACAATTTTTTGTATTAATTTCTCTATCTCTGAATTCGTCCTGCTGCCCCCTGAAGCTCCTTCAATATGTTGAGTCTAACAAATTATCAAAGCAAACTATGTAAGATAATTACAACAATGGAAAGTTATGGAGTGTAAGACCAACATATAAAGTGATGGTTCTTGTGCGGGGGGTGTGGGTTGATAATACTCGTCCGTCCCGGAGCTTTGAACGTTTTAACATATCAAGCTCAGGAACCATACAATCGTCTCTTAAGCGCTTGTCTTTTCTGAGAAAAGGGCGCTCAAAAGGCCACTATACGGATTTACAGCCAGAGAAAATGAGAGAAATAAACTTGGAGGGGTTATGGATTGCGGTTCGGATGGGAGTTATCTTGCTTCTGTGCCGCTGTTGCTGGCAGAGTAGCTCAGTGGCTTGAGCACTTGCTGCAAATATCTGTGTGAAACCCACAGATCACACATTCGAATCTCAGCCGTTCAGCCTTTGGGAGCTGACAAAATGAGCACAGCTTAGGGCGAGGATGGTGACATAAACAACCCCTGTCGGCTTAAGAAGAGAAACACGCTATTGTTGTTACGTCATTCTTACCTGGATCTGGTGCGCCTCTTCTGCTCTCTGGACGGCAGGCCAGCTCTGGGCCTTCTCGGCAAGGTTCCCCAACACCCGATTGGCGATGAACCTTTGGTGGGCGAACTCCTGCCGGCACTCGGGGCAGGAATAGACCTTCTTGCCCTGCCAGACTTGGCGGATGCAGTCTCCGCAGAAGTTGTGGCCGCACTCCAGTATCACTGGCATGCGAAAGAGCTCCAGGCATATGGAGCAGACTAGGTGATCCGAGAAATCAGGGTCACCGCCCAACATGTTGTGTTTGTAAAATCTCCGGCAGGGCTTCTGTCACTTACTACTGCACCGCAGGAGGCAGGGTTTTTTCTCACACCGCTTCTTGTCCAGCCTAACTTCTCTTCTGCGTCTGTTGCTGTGCCGGTTTAGACGTACCACCCGACAAGGTGCTCTCCTTTTTGCTACGCGCCAAGCGACTCTTTCGGACATGCTGCTATGCCATCTTGGCTAAGCTTCTGTCCTTGACCTCTTGCTTTGTCAGTCATGCAGTGATTTCATTCCACACCTTTTTCTTTGGCAATTACACAACCAAACGTCTATTGCGCACCTGTTGCTATGCCAGTCAGTGAGACAAGCTTCTCACCCGCGCCTCCTCTTACTCCCCCTGCACTTTGTCAGTCTGACAGAGGAGCTTCTCTCTAATAGCGCCTCTGTGCCTGGCTATCCATTTTTTTCTCTACTCACCCTCGCTTTGCCACTCCGACAGACAAAACCCTATGTCTCACACCTTTTGAATCCCGGCCCAGCCTGGTTTCTCTCGAGCAGCCAGCCCTTGCTATGCCAGTCGGACAGACACGCTTCTCTCGAGGACTCCTGTCTATGCCAGTGAGATAAAACACTTCTCTCTAGCATCCCCTGCTATGCCAGTCACAGAGACAAGCTTCTCCCTTGCACCTCTTGCTACCCCAGCCCAGCCTGGCTTCTCTCTAGCAATCCTTGCTGTGCCAGTCAGAGAGGCAAGCTTCTCTCTTGCACGTCTCCTAGTGTTCCAGTCGTACTTCGCTTCTCTCCTCGCTCCTCACGTAGGCTCTGCCTAAAAGATATGAAGCGCAGATAGGTTTCGGTAAAATACTTCCTCATTTTCTTTTCTAGATGCAAAGCGCCTTTGGGTTGCTATGAGACGGAAACAGATGTAGCGCAGAAAACCAACATTTTGCCACGGAACGCTGCATTTTCCACACAGCAACGGGCCTCGAGGGTGTCACCTCTGCTCAACCCTCTTCTACCTTCATACCTCACTTGAGGTCTACTCAAAACTGATTTATGAAGGCAGCAAGGGCCAGAATAATGCAAATATACATACTTTTAGAATTTTCAGTGGCAAAGTAGCAGAGTGGTGTCTGCATAAGTAGGTACAGAGGGGTTTCCAAGTGGGATTTGGGCAGTGAGTCACTCGCCAGACTTCACTGACATGTTACGCAATTTGCATTTCTAAAGTGCACATTCTGCCATTCATGTAGCCTCGTGGTGTTCCTGATGGTATTGTGTTCAGTTCATATGGTTAAGTGATTGTTTGATTTAGAGTTGGGTGGAAGGGTTACTCTGACACAAACATGATAGATAACCTGTCTGCCTTATTACAAGGATCTGTTGTGGCGGTGGCATCTCAGCCATCTGGGTGTCTGACATCTGCAATACCTTGCATGGTTCCAGAGTTTCTGGGTCTCATTAAATGCCACATGAATCCCACAGGTGCAGCCTGTGAGTTTCCTCGCCTTCTGCTACCTTCCTTAATGTTTGTTGGCTCCTGGCTGCTGCTCCTTGCTTCTCCAGCTCCAAAATGTCAATCTCCTGCCCGAGGGTTTGCTACTAGTCTTGTTCAGGTTTTTGTTACTATTTCTTTCCCTTTTTATCGTGGCTGTTTATTCCTTGATTTTTTTGTATTTTCTCAATCTGTCATGTTTCCTTTCATATGATGTCTGATGTAATATCCTTTTCCTGTTCTTTGGCTAAATAAAAGCTTCAGTCTGTATGAAGGGTGAGTTGCAACAAAGCTGTGTCCCTTCACTTGTTTCCTTGCTCCCTTCACTTGCTGATACTCTCTCTTCCCTCCTGAAGAATTCCACTATTGGATTCCAGATCCCTGGTTATCTTAAATTTTTTAATGTCTTCGTCCTACAAAGAGGTTTTTACACCTTAGCTTTTTCCTTCTATGAAGGTGGCAGCCTCTTTGGGGCACCTGTCTACCACATATTGCAGTATTGTAGGAGGCTTGCCTGGCTTGTAGTGGGTACCAAGGGGTACTTACACTTTGTACCAGGTACAGTTATCCCTTATTAGTGTAGAAGAGGTGTCTAGCAGCTTAGGCTGATAGAAAAGGTAGCTTAGCAAGTACTTATACCACCGCTGCACAACCAATTTAGGAGGCTGGCCTGGCTTGTAGTGGGTACCAAGGGGTACTTACACTCTGTACCAGGTCCAGTTATCCCTTATTAGTGTAGAAGAGGTGTTTCTAGCAGCTTAGGCTGATAGAAGGTAGCTATAGCAGAGCAGCTTAAGCTGAACTAGGAGACATGCAAAGCTCCTACTATACCACTGGTGTCATATGCACAATATCATAAGAAAACACAATACACAGATATACTAAAAATAAAGGTACTTTATTTTTATGACAATATGCCAAAAGTATCTCAGTGAGTACCCTCAGTATGAGGATAGCAAAAATACACAAGATATATGTACACAATAGCAAAAATATGCAGTAATAGCAAAAGGAAGTAATGCAAGCAGTGTAAAGTTACAATAGATTGCAATAGGAACACATAGGTACAGGGGCAACACAAACCATATACTCCAAAAGTGGAATGCGAATAACGTATGGACCCCAAACCTATGTGAGCTTGTAGAGGGTCGCTGGGACTGTAAGAAAACAGTGAGAGTTAGAAAAATAGCCCACCTCAAGACCCTGAAAAGTAGGTGTAAAGTGCACCGATATTCCCCAGAGAGCACAGAAGTCATGATAGGGGAATTCTGCAAGAAAGAACAACACCAGCAATGCAACCAAAGTGGATTTCCGGACGAGAGTACCTGTGGAACAACGGGACCAAGTCCAAGAGTCGCGACAAAGTCGAGATTGGGCAGATGCCCAGGAAATGCCAGCTGAGGATGCAAAGAAGCTGCCACCGGATGGTAGAAGCTGTGGATTCTGCAAGAACGAAGAGGACTAGGAACTTCCCCTTTGGAGGATGGATTTCCCACGTTGTGAAGAAGCTTGCAGAGGTGTTCCCATGCAGAAAGACCGCAAACAAGCCTTGCTAGCTGCAAGGGTCGCGGTTAGGGTTTTTGGATGCTGCTGTGGCCCAGGAGGGACCAGGATGTCGCCAATTGCGTGAGGAGACTGAGGGGGACGCCCAGCAAGAAAAGGAGCCCACTGAGAAGCAGGCAGCACCTGCAGAAGTGCCGGAACAGGCACTACGAAGAGGAGTGAACCGGAGCTCACCCGAAGTCACAAAAGAAGATCCCACGACGCCGGAGGACAACTCAGGAGGTTGTCCACTGCAGGTTAGAGTGTCGGGGACCCTGGCTTGGCTGTGCACAAAGGAAATCCTGGAAGAGTGCACAGGAGCCGGAGCAGCTGCAAATCACGCGGTACCCAGCAATGCAGTCTAGCGTGGGGAGGCAAGGACTTACCTCCACCAAACTTGGACTGAAGAGTCACTGGACTGTGGGAGTCACTTGGACAGAGATGCAGAGTTCCAGGGACCACGCTCGTCGTGCTGAGAGGGGACCCAGAGGACCGGTGATGCAGTCTTTTGTTGCCTGCGGTTGCAGGGGGAAGATTCCGTCGACCCACTGTAGGAGGCTGGACTGGCTTGTAGTGAGTACCAAGGGGTACTTACACCTTGCACCAGGCCCAGTTATCCCTTATTAGTGTATAGGGTGTCTAGCAGCTTAGGCTGATAGATAATGGTAGCTTAGCAGAGCAGCTTAGGCTGAACTAGGAGACGAGTGAAGCTCCTACAGTACCACTAGTGTCATATGCACAATATCATAAGAAAACACAATACACAGATATACTAAAAATAAAGGTACTTTATTTTTATGACAATATGCCAAAAGTATCTCAGAGAGTACCCTCAGTATGAGGATAGCAAATATACACAAGATATATGTACACAATACCAAAAATATGCAGTATAGTATTAGAAAACAGTGCAAACAATGTATAGTTACAATAGGATGCAATGGGGACACATAGGGATAGGGGCAACACAAACCATATACTCCAAAAGTGGAATGCGAACCACGAATGGACCCCAAACCTATATGACCTTGTAGAGGGTCGCTGGGACTGTAAGAAAACAGTGAGGGTTAGAAAAATTGCCCACCCCAAGACCCTGAAAAGTGAGTGCAAAGTGCACTAAAGTTCCCCAAAGAGCACAGAAGTCGTGATAGGGGAATTCTGCAGGAAAGACCAAAACCAGCAATGCAACAACGATGGATTTCCAGACGAGGGTACCTGTGGAACAAGGGGACCAAGTCCAAAAGTCACGACCAAGTCGAGAGTGGGCAGATGCCCAGGAAATGCCAGCTGTGGGTGCAAATAAGCTGCTACTAGGAAGTAGAAGCTGAGGATTCTGCAGGAACGACAAGGGCTAGAAACTTTCCCTTTGGAGGATGGATGTCCCACGCCGTGGAGAGTCATGCAGAAGTGTTTTTCTGAAGAAAGACTGCAAACAAGCCTTGCTAGCTGCAAGTCGTGCAGTTAGGGTTTTTGGATGCTGCTGTGGCCCAGGAGGGACCAGGATGTCGCCAATTGCATCAGGGGACAGAGGGGGCGCCCAGCAAGACGATGAGCCTCTTAGAAGCAGGCAGCACCCGCAGAAGTGCAAGAACAGGCACTATGAAGAGGAGTGAAATGGTGCTCACCCGAAGTTGCACAAAGGAGTCCCACGTCGCCGGAGGACAACTCAGGAGGTCGTGCAATGCAGGTTAGAGTGCCGTGGACCCAGACTTGGCTGTGCACAAAGGATTTCCGCCGGCAGTGCACAGAGGCCGGAGTAGCTGCAAAAGACGCGGTTCCCAGCAATGCAGTCTGGCGTGGGGAGGCAAGGACTTACCTCCACCAAACTTCGACTGAAGAGTCACTGGACTGTGGGAGTCACTTGGACAGAGTTGCTGGATTCAAGGGACCTCGCTCGTCGTGCTGAGAGGAGACCCAGGGG
The DNA here is from genome assembly GCF_031143425.1 of Pleurodeles waltl. Classification (NCBI taxonomy): domain Eukaryota; kingdom Metazoa; phylum Chordata; class Amphibia; order Caudata; family Salamandridae; genus Pleurodeles; species Pleurodeles waltl. The sequence continues at coordinate 526,203,111 of NC_090446.1, forward strand.
ACCGGTGATGCAGTTCTTTGGTGCCTGCGGTTGCAGGGGGACGATTCCGTCGACCCACGGGAGATTTCTTCGGAGCTTCTAGTGCAGAGAGGAGGCAGACTACCCCCACAGCATGCACCACCAGGAAAGCAGTCGAGAAGGCGGCAGGATCAGCGTTACAGAGTTGCAGTAGTCGTCTTTGCTACTTTGTTGCAGTTTTGCAGGCTTCCAGCGCGGTCAGCAGTCGATTCCTTGGCAGAAGGTGAAGAGAGAGATGCAGAGGAACTCGGATGAGCTCTTGCATTCGTTATCTAAGTAATTCCCCAAAGCAGAGACCCTAAATAGCCAGAAAAGAGGGTTTGGCTACTTAGGAGAGAAGATAGGCTAGCAACACCTGAAGGAGCCTATCAGAAGGAGTCTCTGACGTCACCTGCTGGCCCTGGCCACTTAGAGCAGTCCAGTGTGCCAGCAGCACCTCTGTTTCCAAGATGGCAGAGGTCTGGAGCACACTGGAGGAGCTCTGGGCACCTCCCAGGGGAGGTGCAGGTCAGGGGAGTGGTCACTCCCCTTTCCTTTGTCCAGTTTCGCGCCAGAGCAGGGATGAGGGGTCCCTGAACCGGTGTAGACTGGCTTATGCAGAAATGGGCACCATCTGTGCCCATGAAAGCATTTCCAGAGGCTGGGGGAGGCTACTCCTCCCCAGCCCTAACACCATTTTCCAAAGGGAGAGGGTGTAACACCCTCTCTCTGAGGAAGTCCTTTGTTCTGCCTTCCTGGGCCAAGCCTGGCTGGACCCCAGGAGGGCAGAAACTTGTCTGAGGGGTTGCTTGTGACTTTTGGACTTGGTCCCCTTGTTCCACAGGTACCCTCGTTTGGAAATCCATCGTTGTTGCATTGCTGATTTGTGTCTTTCCTGCAGAATTCCCCTATCACGACTTCTATGTCCTTTGGGGAACTTTAGTGCACTTTGCACTCACTTTTCAGGGTCTAGGGTTGGGCTATTTTTCTAACCCTCACTGTTTTCTTACAGTCCCAGCGACCCTCTACAAGGTCACATAGGTTTGGAGTCCATTCGTGGTTCGCATTCCACTTTTGGAGTATATGGTTTGTGTTGCCCCTATCCCTATGTGTCCCCATTGCATCCTATTGTAACTATACATTGTTTGCACTGTTTTCTAATACTATTACTGCATATTTTGGTATTGTGTACATATATCTTGTGTATATTTGCTATCCTCATACTGAGGGTACTCACTGAGATACTTTTGGCATATTGTCATAAAAATAAAGTACCTTTATTTTTAGTATATCTGTGTATTGTGTTTTCTTATGATATTGTGCATATGACACTAGTGGTACTGTATGAGCTTCACACGTCTCCTAGTTCAGCCTAAGCTGCTCTGCTAAGCTACCATTATCTATCAGCCTAAGCTGCTAGACACCCTATACACTAATAAGGGATAACTGGGCCTGGTGCAAGGTGTAAGTACCCCTAGGTACTCACTACAAGCCAGTCCAGCCTCCTACATTGGTTGTGCAGTGGTGGGATAAGTGCTCTGTAACTACTTACCACTTTTGTCATTGTACTTTTCATAAGAGAAAAATATACAAAACAAGTTCAGTGTATGTACACCTAACCAAAAAGTTTTGCATTTATTTTCTCACCTCTTTTCTAAAGTGCTGAAAAGTACATCTAAACTTTCTAAAAAGTTTAAAAAGTTTTTTTCTGTCTTTCTAAAAGTTCTGAAAACCTTTTTCTTCACTTTTTCTGTCACTTAAACACTGACTAAAATGTCTGGCACAGGCCAAACTGTTGATCTGTCCAAACTTGCCTATGATAACCTTAGCTGGAAAGAAGCAAGGAGTCTCTGCATAGATAGAGGTTTAAGTGTAAGGAAGAGTCCTTCTAGAGAACTGTTAGTGAATATGCTTATTGAACAGGATAAGGCCAGAGCTGGCACAACTATTGAAAAGTTAGCTGATGGTTCCCACTCTGATTCTAGGGCACGCCTAGCTAAAGAAGTGGGAGGGAAACTTCCAAGCCTGCCCCATAGCAGACAACCTAGCATAGTTGGAACTAATGTTGAGTCACATCATACAGATAGTGTGGTCTCACATCTCAGTAATGTTGCTTCCCACCATAGTAGAAGTGATGTCTCTGTGAGCCAAGCTGTTAGGGTGCCTTCTGTTAGGGACAGGTCTCCTTCTGTCCTTTCACATCATACTTCTGTTTCTAGACATGTCCCTCCCACCCACCCGGATGACAGATTGTTAGAAAGGGAGCTCAATAAATTGAGAGTGGAACAAACCAGACTGAAGCTCAAGAAGCAACAGCTGGATTTGGATAGACAGTCCTTAGAACTAGAGAAGGAAAGACAGAAGCTGGGTTTAGAAACCCATGGTGGCAGCAGCAGTATTCCCCATAGTCATCCTGCAAAAGAGAATGATTCCAGGAATCTGCACAAGATAGTTCCCCCTTATAAGGAGGGGGATGACATTAACAAGTGGTTTGCTGCACTTGAGAGGGCCTGTGTTGTACAGGATGTCCCTCAAAGGCAGTGGGCTGCTATCCTATGGCTATCATTTAGTGGAAAGGGTAGGGATAGGCTCCTTACTGTAAAAGAAAGTGATGCCAATAATTTTGCAGTTCTTAAGAATGCACTCCTGGATGGTTATGGCTTAACCACTGAACAGTACAGGATGAAGTTCAGAGAAACCAAAAAGGAGTCTTCACAAGACTGGGTTGATTTTATAGACCATTCAGTGAAGGCCTTGGAGGGGTGATTACATGGCAGTAAAGTTACTGATTATGAAAGCCTGTATAACTTGATCCTGAGAGAGCATATTCTTAATAATTGTGTGTCTGATTTTTTGCACCAGTACCTGGTGGACTCTGATCTGACCTCTCCCCAAGAATTGGGAAAGAAGGCAGACAAATGGGTCAGAACAAGAGTGAACAGAAAAGTTCATACAGGTGGTGACAAGGATGGCAAGAAGAAAGATGGTGAAAAATCTCAAGATAAGCATGGGGATAAGGGTAAAACCAAAGATCCCACTTCAAATCTTAAACACTCTTCAGAGAGTGGGGATAAAACAAATTCTTCCTCTTCTTCTCAACCCACACACATTAAAAAGCCTTGGTGCTTTGTGTGTAAAAACAGAGGCCATAGGCCAGGGGATAAGTCCTGTCCAGGTAAACCCCCTGAGCCTACCACCACTAATACATCAAGCTCTAGTGCCCCTAGCAGTAGTGGTACTAGTGGTGGGACTGCTGGCAACAGTCAAGTTAAGGGTGTAGTTGGGTTCACTTATGGGTCCATAATAAAAACTGGGGTAGTCAGTCCCAAGACAGTTTCTGTCACACCTAGTGGCATTGGCCTTGCCACACTGGCTGCTTGTCCCCTTACAATGGATAAGTACAGGCAGACAGTTTCACTAAATGGTGTTGAGGCCTTGGCCTACAGGGACACAGGTGCCAGTATCACTTTGGTGACTGAAAACCTAGTGGCTCCTGAACAACACATCATTGGACAACAGAATAAGATTATTGATGTCCATAACTCCACTAAGTTTCTTCCCTTAGCTATAATTCAGTTTAGTTGGGGTGGAGTTACTGGCCCTAAGCAGGTGGTGGTATCACCTAGCTTACCTGTAGACTGTCTCTTAGGTAATGACCGAGAGGCCTCAGGTTGGGCTGATGTAGAGTTTTATGCCCATGCAGCCATGTTGGGCATCCCAGAGGAATTGTTCCCTCTCATTTCTACTGAAATGAAAAAGCAAAGGAGAGAAGGCCTGAAAACTCAGGATCCCTCTCCATCAACAGGTAAAAAGGGTATCACAGTATCCCCTAACCACCCTGCCATTCAGGATACCATTCCTGTGGTGGGAGAAACCTCTCCTGGGGTGGCACCTGTTCCAAGGGAATCACCAGCTGGCAAAGCTGGACTCCCTGAGGTAGAAGTACCTCTCTGTGGGATAACTAACATTGGTGACAAAAAGAGCACCATTTTAGTTAACATGGAGCATCCCTCCAACCCTCCCAGAGAAACTTTAGTGCAGAAACTCTGCACTGCCTCACAACACTTAGGACAGCATCCCTGCCCTAGTGTGGAGCTCATAGGACAGCATCCCTGCCCTGCTCCAACTCAAGAGAAACAGCATCCCTGTTCTCTCTTCCAGCCATATGGACAAAGTTTTTGCCCAGCCATGGCTTTTCTGAGACACCACCCCTGTCTGGCATTTCCATCACTACAAATAGGTTCAGTGGACAATTCCCACTGCTCTAAACTAAAACTTACTGATAGACACTCTGAAAATACATCTTCACATTGTTGTTTAGCTAAAAAACTTCAAACAGGGTGGTTTACATCCCCACAGGGAAGTAACCATATAGTGGATGATAAAGGGAGTAACCAGTTGTAGGAAAGGACCATCTTGCCAGGCATGTTACCCCCATTTTTCACTGTATATATGTTGTTTTAGTTGTATGTGTCACTGGGACCCTGTCACCCAGGGCCCCAGTGCTCATAAGTGTGCCTGAATGTGTTACCTGTGTAGTGACTAACTGTCTCACTGGGGCTCTGCTAATCAGAACCTCAGTGGTTATGCTCTCTCATTTCTTTCAAATTGTCACTAACAGGCTAGTGACCAATTTTACCAATTTACATTGGCTTACTGGAACACCCTTATAATTCCCTAGTATATGGTACTGAGGTACCCAGGGTATTGGGGTTCCAGGAGATCCCTATGGGCTGCAGCATTTCTTTTGCCACCCATAGGGAGCTCTGACAATTCTTACACAGGCCTGCCACTGCAGCCTGAGTGAAATAACGTCCACGTTATTTCACAGCCATTTTTCACTGCACTTAAGTAACTTATAAGTCACCTATATGTCTAACCTTTACCTGGTAAAGGTTGGGTGCTAAGTTACTTAGTGTGAGGGCACCCTGGCACTAGCCAAGGTGCCTCCACATTGTTCATGGCCAATTCCCCGGACTTTGTAAGTGCGGGGACACCATTACACGCGTGCACTACATATAGGTCACTACCTATATGTAGCTTCACAATGGTAACTCCGAATATGGCCATGTAACATGTCTATGATCATGGAATTGCCCCCTCTATACCATCCTGGCATAGTTGGCACAATCCCATGATCCCAGTGGTCAGTAGCACAGACCCTGGTACTGCCAAACTGCCTTTCCAGGGGTTTCACTGCAGCTGCTGCTGATGCCAACCCCTCAGACAGGCTTCTGCCCTCCTGGGGTCCAGTCAGGCCTGGCCCAGGATGGCAGAACAAAGGACTTCCTCTGAGAGAGGGTGTTACACCCTCTCCCTTTGGAAAATGGTGTGAAGGCAGGGGAGGAGTAGCCTCCCCCAGCCTCTGGAAATGCTTTCATGGGCACACATGGTGCCCATTTCTGCATAAACCAGTCTACACCGGTTCAGGGACCCCTTAGCCCTGCTCTGGCGCGAAACTGGACAAAGGGAAGGGGAGTGACCACTCCCCTGACCTGTACCTCCCCTGGGAGGTGCCCAGAGCTCCTCCAGTGTGCTCCAGACCTCTGCCATCTTGGAAACAGAGGTGCTGCAGGCACACTGGACTGCTCTGAGTGGCCAGTGCCATCAGGTGATGTCAGAGACTCCTTCTGATAGGCTCCTTCAGGTGTTGCTAGCCTATCCTCTCTCATAGGTAGCCAAACCCTCTTTTCTGGCTATTTAGGGTCTCTGTCTCTTGGGATTCCTTAGATAACGAATGCAAGAGCTCATCCGAGTTCCTCTGCATCTCTCTCTTCACCTTCTGCCAAGGAATCGACTGCTGACCGCGCTGAAAGCCTGCAAAACTGCAACAAAGTAGCGAAGACGACTACTGCAACTCTGTAACGCTGATCCTGCCGCCTTCTCGACTGTTTTCCTGGTGGTGCATGCTGTGGGCATAGTCTGCCTCCTCTCTGCACTAGAAGCTCTGAAGAAATCTCCAGTGGGTCGACGGAATCGTCCCCCTGCAACCACAGGCACCAAAGAACTGCATCACCGGTACCCTGGGTCTCCTCTCAGCATGACGAGCGAGGTCCCTTGAATCCAGCAACTCTGTCCAAGTGACTCCCACAGTCCAGTGACTCTTCAGTCCAAGTTTGGTGGAGGTAAGTCCTTGCCTCCCTACGCCAGACTGCATTGCTGGGAACCGCGACTTTTGCAGCTACTCCGGCGTCCGTGCACATCCGGCAGAAATCCTTTGTGCACAGTCCAGCCTGGGTCCACGGCACTCGAACCTGCATTGCACGACCTCCTAAGTTGTTCTCCGGCGACGTGGGACTCCTTTGTGCGACTTCGGGTGAGCACCGTTTCACACATCCTTGTAGTGCCTGTTTCTGGCACTTCTGTGGGTGTTGCCTGCTGGTGAGAGGGCTCCTTGTCTTGCCCGATGCCCCCTCTGTCCCCAGACGCAATTGGCGACATCCTGGTCCTTCCTGGGCCACAGCAGCATCCAAAAACACTAACCGCACGATTTGCAGCTAGCAAGGCTTGTTGGCGGTCTTTTGGCGGGAAAGCACTTCTGCACGACTCTCCACAGCGTGAGGGATCTGTCCTCCAAAGGGGAAGTTCCTAACCCTTGTTGTTCTTGCAGAAACCTCAGCTTCTACTGTCCAGTAGCAGCTTCCTTGCACCCACAGCTGGCATTTCCTGGGCATCTGCCCATCTCCGACTTGCTTGTGACTTTTGGACTTGGTCCCCTTGTTCCACAGGTACCCTCGACTGGAAATGCATTGTTGTTGCATTGCTGATTTGTGTCTTTCCTGCAGAATTCCCCTATCACGACTTCTATGTCCTTTGGGGAACTTTAGTGCACTTTGCACTCACTTTTCAGGGTCTTGGGGTGGGCTATTTTTCTAACCCTTACTATTTTCTAATAGTCCCAGCGACCCTCTACAAGGTCACATAGGTTTGGGGTCCATTCGTGGTTCGCATTCCACTTTTGGAGTATATGGTTTGTGTTGCCTCTATCCCTATGTGTCTCCATTGCATCCTATTGTAACTATACATTGTTTGCACTGTTTTCTAATACTATTACTGCATATTTCGGTATTGTGTACATATATCTTGTGTATATTTGCTATCCTCATACTGAGAGTACTCACTGAGATACTTTTGGCATATTGTCATAAAAATAAAGTACCTTTATTTTTAGTATATTTGTGTATTGTGTTTTCTTATGATATTGTGCATATGACACTAGTGGTACTGTAGGAGCTTCACTCGTCTCCTAGTTCAGCCTAAGCTGCTCTGCTAAGCTACCATTATCTATCAGCCTAAGCTGCTAGACACCCTATACACTAATAAGGGATAACTGGGCCTGGTGCAAGGTGTAAGTACCCCTTGGTACTCACTACAAGCCAGTCCAGCCTCCTACATTGGAAGCAGCGACGGGATAAGTGCTTTGAGACTACTTACCACTCTTGTCATTGTACTTTTCATAAGAGAAAAATATACAAAACAAGTTCAGTGTATGTACACCTAACCAAAAAGTTTTGCATTTCTTTTCTCACCTCTTTCTAAAGTGCTGAAAAGTACCTCTAAACTTTCTAAAAAGTTCTAAAAAGTTGTAAAAGTTTTTTTTCTGTCTTTCTAAAAGCTCTAACAAACTTTTTATCCTTTTTCTATCACTTTAACTCTTTCTAAAAATGTCTGGCACAGGCCAAAATGTTGATCTGTCCAAACTTGCATATGACCACCTTAGCTGAAAAGGAGCAAGGAGTCTCTGTGTAGAAAGAGGTTTGAGTGTAGGGAAGAATCCTTCTTTGGAATTATTGCTTAACATGCTTAGAGAACAAGATAAGGCCAAAAGGGCCCCATCTCTTGAAAAAGCAGCTAATGGTTCCCAATCTGATCCAGGGACTCCCCTAGGAAAAGATTCAGGAAAGAAACTTCAGAGCCTGCCCATTACTAGACAGTCTAGCATAGTTGGTAGTGATGTAGAGGTACACCATACAAATATTGTTATCTCACATCACAGCTAAAGTATTGTTTCTCACGACAATAGAAGTGATGTTTCTGTTAACCAAGCTGTTGGGGTGCCTTCTGTAAGGGATAGGTCTCCTTCTGTCCATTCTCACCACACTTCTGTTTCAAGGCATGTCCCTCCCACCCACCCTGAAGACAGATTGTTGGAAAGGGAGCTCAATAGATTGAGAGTGGAACAAACCAGACTGAAGCTCAAGAAGCAACAGCTGGATTTGGATAGACAGTCCTTAGAAGTAGAGAAGGAGAGACAGAAATTGGGTTTAGAAACCCATGGTGGCAGCAGCAGTATTCCCAATAGTCATCCTGCAAAAGAGCATGATTCTAGGAATCTGCACAAGATAGTTACCCCTTATAAGGAGGGGGATGACATTAACAAGTGGTTTGCTGCACTTGAGAGGGCCTGTGTTGTACAGGATGTCCCTCAAAGGCAGTGGGCTGCTATCTTATGGCTATCATTTAGTGGACAAGGTAGGGATAGGCTCCTTACTGTGAAAGAAAGTGAAGCCAATGATTTCAAAATTCTTAAGAATGCACTCCTGGATGGTTATGGCTTAACCACTGAACAATACAGGATAAAGTTCAGAGAGACCAAAAAGGAGTCTTCACAAAACTGGGTTGATTTCATTGACCATTCAGTGAAGGCCTTGGAGGGGTGGTTACATGGCAGTAAAGTTACTGATTATGACAGCCTGTATAACTTAATCCTGAGAGAGCATATTCTTAATAATTGTGTGTCTGATTTGTTGCACCAGTACTTGGTGGACTCTGATCTGACCTCTCCCCAAGAATTGGGAAAGAAGGCAGACAAATGGGTCAGAACAAGGGTGAACAGAAAGGTTCATACAGGGGGTGACAAAGATGGCAACAAGAAGAAGGATGGTAAGTCTTCTGACAAGGGTGGGGACAAATCTAAAAATGAGTCTTCATCAGGTCCACAAAAACACTCTGGTGGGGGTGGTGGGCCCAAATCCTCTTCAAATCAAAACAAAGAAAAGAAACCATGGTGCTATTTATGTAAAATAAAAGGCCATTGGACAACAGATCCCAGTTGTCCAAAGAAAAGCACCAAGCCTCCTACCACTACAACCCCTACTGCTACACCTAGTGTCCCTACTAATAGCAGTAGTTGTGGGAGCAAACCTACTAATAGCCAATCCAAGGGAGTAGCTGGGCTCACTTTTGGTAACTTAGTTGGGGTTGGTCTGATTAGGGAGACCACAGAGGCTGTGTTAGTCTCTGAGGGGGCTATTGATTTAGCCACCTTAGTTGCTTGTCCCCTTAACATGGATAAGTACAAGCAGCTACCCCTAATAAATGGTGTTGAGGTTCAGGCCTACAGGGACACTGGTGCCAGTGTGACTATGGTCATAGAGAAACTGGTCCACCCTGAACAACACCTACTTGGTCACCAGTACCAAGTAACCGATGCTCACAACAACACACTTAGCCACCCCATGGCTGTTGTAAATCTCAACTGGGGGGGGTTACTGGTCCAAAGAAAGTTGTGGTAGCCTCAGATTTACCTGTAGACTGTCTACTAGGAAATGATTTGGAGACATCAGCTTGGTCAGATGTGAAGTTGGAGGCCCATGCAGCAATGCTGGGCATCCCAGGGCATATTTTTGCTTTAACCAGGGCTCAGGCCAAAAAGCAAAAAGGACAGGGAAACTTGGATCCTGGAACAATGGACCAAGTGCTCCCTAAAGCTAGGGCTAGTAGAAGTAAAGCACTTCCTACTATCCCTCCCTCTACAGTGGATTCTAATTCTGAGGAAGAAGAATTTCCACCCTGTGCAGAACCTACACCAGAGGAGCTGGAAGCAGACACTGCTGAGCTTTTGGGTGAAGGGGGGCCTGCCAGGGAGGAGCTGAGTGTGGCACAGCAAACCTGTCCCACACTAGAGGGTCTAAGACAGCAAGCTGTCAAACAAGCTAATGGGGATGTCAGTGACTCTCACAGAGTTTACTGGGAGGACAACCTCTTGTACACTGAAGCAAGGGATCCTAAACCTGGAACTGCCAGGAGGTTAGTGATTCCTCAGGAGTACAGAAAGTTCCTCCTAACTCTAGCCCACGACATTCCCCTAGCTGGACATCTGGGACAAATGAAAACTTGGGACAGGCTTGTTCCCTTGTTTCATTGGCCTAGAATGTCAGACGACACAAAGGAATTTTGTAAGTCCTGTGAAACCTGTCAAGCCAGTGGCAAGATAGGTGGCACTCCAGAGGCACCCCTTATCCCACTGCCTGTGGTTGGGGTTCCCTTTAAAAGGGTAGGGGTTGACATAGTTGGCCCCCTTGACCCTCCTACTGCTTCAGGCAATAGGTTTATCTTAGTGGTTGTGGACCATGCCACCAGATATCCTGAAGCAATTCCTTTAAGGACCACTTCAGCACCTGCAGTGGCAAAGGCCCTCCTGGGAATATTTTCTAGGGTGGGCTTCCCAAAGGAAGTAGTATCAGCCAGAGGAAGCAATTTCATGTCTGCTGACTTAAAGGCCATGTGGAAGGAGTGTGGTGTGACTTACAAGTTCACTACACCCTATCATCCACAAACAAATGGACTGGTGGAGAGATTTAACAAAACTCTCAAAGGCATGATTATGGGTCTCCCTGAAAAACTCCGCAGGAGATGGGATATCCTGTTACCATGCCTCCTTTTTGCCTACAGGGAGGTACCCCAGAAAGGAGTGGGCTTCAGCCCCTTTGAACTCCTCTTTGGACACCTTGTTAGGGGTCCACTAACACTTGTCAAGGAGGGTTGGGAACAACCTTTAAAAGCTCCAAAGCAAGATATTGTGGATTAGTTACTTGGCCTCAGATCAAGGATGGCTGAGTACATGAAAAAGGCCAGTAAAAACCTTCAGGCCAGCCAAGAGCTCCAAAAGCAATGGCATGACCAGAAGGCTGTTTTGGTTCAGTACCAACCAGGGCAGAAAGTGTGGGTCTTGGAGCCTGTGGCCCCAAGAGCACTCCAAGATAAATGGAGTGGACCCTACACAATTGTTGAGAAAAAGGGTGAAGTCACCTACTTAGTTGACTTAGGCACTGCCAGGAGTCCCCTTAGGGTGCTCCATGTCAATCGCCTTAAACCCTACTATGACAGGGCTGATCTCACCCTGCTCATGGCAACTGACGAGGGACAGGAAGAAGACAGTGATCCTCTACCTGATCTCTTCTCTTCCACAGAACAAGATGCTCTGGTGGAAGGTGTAGTTTTGGCTGATTGTCTTACTGCTGAGCAGAAAGACCATTGCATAAATCTCCTGGGTCAGTTTTCTGAACTCTTTTCTACTGTGCCAGGTACCACTTCTTGGTGTGAGCACACTATAGATACTGGAGACAGCTTGCCTGTCAAAAGTAAGATCTATAGGCAGCCTGACCATGTCAGAGACTGCATAAAGCAAGAGGTACAGAAAATGTTAGAGCTAGGAGTGGTTGAGCACTCTGAAAGTCCATGGGCTTCTCCTGTGGTACTTGTACCAAAACCTCATTCCAAAGATGGAAAGAAGGAAATGCGGTTTTGTGTAGACTACAGAGGTCTCAACCAGGTAACCAAAACTGATGCTCACCCTATACCCAGGGCAGATGAACTCATAGATACACTGGCATCTGCCAAGTATCTAAGCACTTTTGACTTGACTGCAGGGTATTGGCAGATCAAATTATCAGAAGATGCTAAACCTAAAACTGCATTTTCAACCATTGGACACCATTACCAATTCACAGTGATGCCTTTTGGATTGAAAAATGCACCTGCCACTTTTCAGAGGTTGGTGAACACAGTCCTGCAAGGGCTGGAAGCTTTTAGTGCAGCATATCTGAACGATATAGCTGTCTTTAGCTCCAGTTGGGATGATCACCTGGTCCACCTATCGAAAGTTTTAGAGGCCCTGCAAAAGGCAGGCCTCACTATCAAGCCTTCAAAGTGCCAGATAGGGCAGGGGAAAGTGGTTTATCTGGGACACCTTGTTGGTGGGGAACAGATTGCACCACTTCAGGGGAAAATCCAAACTATTATAGATTGGGTTCCCCCTACTACTCAGACTCAGGTGAGAGCCTTCCTAGGCCTCACTGGGTATTACAGGAGGTTCATTAAGAACTATGGCTCCATTGCAGCCCCTCTTAATGACCTCACATCCAAAAAGATGCCTAAAAAGGTATTATGGACAGCAAACTGTCAGAAAGCTTTTGAGGAGCTGAAGCAGGCCATGTGCTCTGCACCTGTCCTGAAAAGCCCTTGTTACTCTAAAAAATTCTATGTCCAAACTGATGCATCTGAATTAGGAGTAGGGGCAGTCCTATCACAACTTAATTCTGAGGGCCAGGATCAACCTGTTGCTTTTATTAGTAGAAGGTTGACCCCTAGAGAAAAGCGTTGGTCTGCCATTGAGAGGGAGGCCTTTGCTGTGGTCTGGGCACTGAAGAAGTTGAGGCCATACCTGTTTGGCACTCACTTCATTGTTCAGACAGACCACAAACCTCTACTTTGGCTAAAACAAATGAAAGGTGAAAATCCTAAATTATTGAGGTGGTCCATATCCCTACAGGGAATGGACTATACAGTGGAACATAGACCTGGGAGTAGCCACTCCAATGCAGATGGACTCTCCAGATATTTCCACTTAGACAATGAAGACTCATCAGGTCATGGCTAGTCTTATTGTCCTTCGTTTGGGGGGGGGGGGTTGTGTAGGAAAGTACCATCTTGCCTGGCATGTTACCCCCATTTTTCACTGTATATATGTTGTTTTAGTTGTATGTGTCACCGGGAACCTGCTAGTCTGGGCCCCAGTGCTCATAAGTGTGCCTGAATGTGTTACCTGTGTTATGACTAACTGTCTCACTGAGGCTCTGCTATTCAGAACCTCAGTGGTTATGCTCACTCATTTCTTTCAAATTGTCACTAACAGGCTAGTGACCAATTTTACCAATTTACATTGGCTTACTGGAACACCCTTATAATTCCCTAGTATATGGTACTGAGGTACCCAGGGTATTGGGGTTCGAGGAGATCCCTATGGGCTGCAGCATTTCTTTTGCCACCCATAAGGAGCTCTGACAATTATTACACAGGCCTGCCACTGCAGCCTGAGTGAAATAACGTCCACGTTATTTCACAGCCATTTTACACTGCACTTAAGTAACTTATAAGTCACCTATATGTCTAACCTTTACCTGGTAAAGGTTAGGTGCAAAGTTACTTAGTGTGAGGGCACCCTGGCACTAGCCAAGGTGCCCCCACATTGTTCAGGGCCAATTCCCCGGACTTTGTGAGTGCGGGGACACCATTACACGCGTGCACTACATATAGGTCACTACCTATATGTAGCTTCACAATGGTAACTCCGAATATGGCCATGTAACATGTCTATGATCATGGAATTGCCCCCTCTATGCCATCCTGGCATAGTTGGCACAATCCCATGATCCCAGTGGTCTGTAGCACAGACCCTGGTACTGCTAAACTGCCTTTCCCGGGGTTTCACTGCAGCTGCTGCTGCTGCCAACCCCTCAGACAGGCTTCTGCCCTCCTGGGGTTCAGCCAGGCCTGGCCCAGGATGGCAGAACAAAGGACTTCCTCTGAGAGAGGGTGTTACACCCTCTCCCTTTGGAAAATGGTGTGAAGGCAGGGGAGGAGTAGCCTCCCCCAGCCTCTGGAAATGCTTTCATGGGCACACATGGTGCCCATTTCTCCATAAGCCAGTCTACACCGGTTCAGGGACCCCTTCGCCCTGCTCTGGCGCGAAACTGGACAAAGGGAAGGGGAGTGGCCACTCCCCTGACCTGTACCTCCCCTGGGAGGTGCCCAGAGCTCCTCCAGTGTGCTCCAGACCTCTGCCATCTTGGAAACAGAGGTGCTGCTGGCACACTGGACTGCTCTGAGTGGCCCGTGCCATCAGGTGACGTCAGAGACTCCTTCTGATAGGCTCCTTCATGTGTTGCTAGCCTATCCTCTCTCCTAGGTAGCCAAACCCTCTTTTCTGGCTATTTAGGGTCTCTGTCTCTTGGGATTCCTTAGATAACGAATGCAAGAGCTCATCCGAGTTCCTCTGCATCTCTCTCTTCACCTTCTGCCAAGGAATCGACTGCTGACTGCGCTGGAAGCCTGCAAAACTGCAACAAAGTAGCGAAAACGACTACTGCAACTCTGTAACGCTGATCCTGCAGCCTTCTCGACTGTTTTCCTGGTGGTGCATGCTGTGGGGGTAGTCTGCCTCCTCTCTGCACTAGAAGTTCCGAAGAAATCTCCCGTGGGTCGACGGAATCGTCCCCCTGCAACCGCAGGCACCAAAGAACTGCATCACCGGTACATTGGGTCTCCTCTCAGCACGACGAGCGAGGTCCCTTGAATCCAGCAACCCTGTCCAAGTGACTCCCACAGTCCAGTGACTCTTCAGTCCAAGTTTGGTGGAGGCAAGTCCTTGCCTCCCCACGCCAGACTGCATTGCTGGGAACCGCAACTTTTGCAGCTACTCCGGCCTCTGTGCACTTCCGGCGGAAATCCTTTGTGCACAGTCCAGCCTGAGTCCACGGCACTCTAACCTGCATTGCACGACCTCCTAAGTTGTTCTCCGGCGACGTGGGACTCCTTTGTGCAACTTCGGGTGAGCACCGTTTCACGCATCCTCGTAGTGCCTGTTTCTGGCACTTCTGCAGGAGCTGCCTGCTGCTGAGAGGGCTCCTTGTCTTGCTTTACGCCCCCTCTGTCCCCAGATGCAATTGGCGACATCCTGGTCCCTCCTGGGCCACAGCAGCACCCAAAAACCCTAACCGCACGATTTGCAGCTAGCAAGGCTTGTTGGCAGTCTTTCTTCAGGAAAATACTTCTGCACGACTCTCCCCGGCGTGGGGGATCCGTCATCCAAAGGGAAAGTTCCTAGCCCTTGTCGTTCCTGCAGAATCTCCAGCTTCTACTGTCCAGCAGCAGCTTCTTTGCACCCACAGCAGGCATTTCCTGGGCATCTGCCCATCTCCGACTTGCTTGTGACTTTTGGACTTGGTCCCCTTGTTCCACAGGTACCCTCGACTGGAAATCCATCGATGTTGCTTTGCTGGTTTGTGTCTTTCCTGCAGAATTCCCCTTTGACGACTTCTATGTCCTTTGCGGAACTTTAGTGCACTTTGCACTCACTTTTCAGGGTCTTGGGGTGGGCTATTTTTCTAACCCTTACTATTTTCTAATAGTCCCAGCGACCCTCTACAAAGTCACATAGGTTTGGGGTCCATTCGTGGTTCGCATTCCACTTTTGGAGTATATGGTTTGTGTTGCCCCTATCCCTATGTGTCTCCATTGCATCCTATTGTAACTATACATTGTTTGGACTGTTTTCTAATACTATTACTGCATATTTTGGTATTGTGTACATATATCTTGTGTATATTTGCTATCCTCATACTGAGGGTACTCACTGAGACACTTTTGGCATATTGTCATAAAAATAAAGTACCTTTATTTTTAGTATATCTGTGTATTGTGTTTTCTTATGATATTGTGCATATGACACTAGTGGTACTGTAGGAGCTTCACTCGTCTCCTAGTTCAGCCTAAGCTGCTCTGCTAAGCTACCATTATCTATCAGCCTAAGCTGCTAGACACCCTATACACTAATAAGGGATAACTGGGCCTGGTGCAAGGTGTAAGTACCCCTTGGTACTCACTACAAGCCAGTCCAGCCTCCTACAATAATTCCAAGGAAGGATTCTTCCCTACACTCAAACCTCTTTCTATGCAGAGACTCCTTGCTCCTTTCCAGCTAAGGTGATCATATGCAAGTTTGGACAGATCAACTTTTTGGCCTGTGCCAGACATTTTTAGAAAGAGTTAAAGTGATAGAAAAAGCATAAAAACTTTGGCAGAACTTTTAGAAAAGACAGAAAAAAAACTTTTTAAACTTTTTAAGAACTTTTTGAAAGTTTAGAAGTACTTTTCAGCACTTTAGAAAAAGAGTGAGAAAAGAAATGCAAAACTTTTTGGTTAGGTGTACATTCACTGAACTTGTTTTGTATATTTTTCTCTTATGAAAAGTACAATGACAAAAGTGGTAAGTAGTCTCAAAGCACTTATCCCACCACTGCACAACCAATGTAGGAGGCTGGACTGGCTTGTAGTGAGTACCTAGGGGTACTTGCACCTTGCACCAGGCCCAGTTATCCCTTATTAGTGTATAGGGTGTCTAGCAGCATAGGCTGATAGATAATGGTAGCTTAGCAGAGCAGCTTAGGCTGAACTAGGGGACGAGTGAAGCTCCTAGAGTACCACTAGTGTCATATGCACAATATCATAAGAAAACACAATACACAGATATACTAAAAATAAAGGTACTTTATTTTTATGACAATATGCCAAAAGTATCTCAGTGAGTACTCTCAGTATGAGGATAGCAAATATACACAAGATATACGTACACAATACCAAAATATGCAGTAATAGTATTAGAAAACAGTGCAAACAATGTATAGTTACAATAGGATGCAATGGGGACACATAGGGATAGGGGCAACACAAACCATATATTCCAAAAGTGGAATGCGAACCACGAATGGACCCCAAACCTATGTGACCTTGTAGAGGGTCGCTGGGACTATTAGAAAATAGTAAGGGTTAGAAAAATAGCCCACCCCAAGACCCTGAAAAGTGAGTGCAAAGTGCACTAAAGTTCCCCAAAGGACATAGAAGTCGTGATAGGGGAATTCTGCAGGAAAGACACAAACCAGCAAAGCAGCAACGATGGATTTCCAGTCGAGGGTACCTGTGGAACAAGGGGACCAAGTCCAAAAGTCACAAGCAAGTCGGAGATGGGCAGATGCCCAGGAAATGCCAGCTGTGGGTGCAAAGAAGCTGCTACTGGACAGTAGAAGCTGAGGTTTCTGCAGGAACGACAAGGGCTAGAGACTTCCCCTTTGGAGGACGGATCCCTCACGCCGTGGAGAGTCGTGCAGAAGTGTTTTCCCACCGAAAGACCGCCAACAAGCCTTGCTAGCTGCAAATCGTGCGGTTAGTGTTTTTGGATGCTGCTGTGGCCCAGGAGGGACCAGGATGTCGCCAATTGAGTCTGGGGACAGAGAGGGCGTCGAGCAAGACAAGGAGCCAGCAGCAGGCAGCACCCGCAGAAGTGCCAAAAACAGGCACTACGAGGATGCGTGAAACGGTGCTCACCCGAAGTCGCACAAAGGAGTCCCACGTCGCCGGAGAACAACTTAGGCGGTCGTACAATGCAGGTTAGAGTGCCGTGGACCCAGGCTGGATTGTGCACAAAGGATTTCCGCCGGAAGTGCACGGAGGCCGGAGTAGCTGCAAAAGTCACGGTTCCCAGCAATGCAGTCTGGCGTGGGGAGGCAAGGACTTACCTCCACCAAACTTGGACTAAAGAGTCACTGGACTGTGGGAGTCACTTGGACAGAGTTGCTGGATTCAAGGGACCTCGCTCGTCGTGCTGAGAGGAGACCCAGGGTACCGGTGATGCAGTTCTTTGGTGCCTGCGGTTGCAGGGGGCCGATTCCGTCGACCCACGGGAGATTTCTTCGGAGCTTCTAGTGCAGAGAGGAGGCAGACTACCCCCACAGCATGCACCACCAAGAAAACAGTCGAGAAGGCGGCAGGATCAGCGTTACAGAGTTGCAGTAGTCGTCTTCGCTACTTTGTTGCAGTTTTGCAGGCTTCCAGCGCGGTCAGCAGTCGATTCCTTGGCAGAAGGTGAAGAGAGAGATGCAGAGGAACTCGGATGAGCTCTTGCATTCGTTATCTAAGGAATCCAAAGAGACAGAGACCCTAAATAGCCAGAAAAGAGGGTTTGGCTACCTAGGAGAGAGGATAGGCTAGCAACACCTGAAGGAGCCTATCAGAAGGAGTCTCTGACGTCACCTGATGGCACTGGCCACTCAGAGCAGTCCAGTGTGCCAGCAGCACCTCTGTTTCCAAGATGGCAGAGGTCTGGAGCACACTGGAGGAGCTCTGGGCACCTCCCAGGGGAGGTACAGGTCAGGGGAGTGGTCACTCCCCTTCCCTTTGTCCAGTTTTGCGCCAGAGCAGGGCTAAGGGGTCCCTGAACCGGTGTAGACTGGCTTATGCAGAAATGGGCACCATGTGTGCCCATGAAAGCATTTCCAGAGGCTGGGGGAGGCTACTCCTCCCCTGCCTTCTCACCATTTTCCAAAGGGAGAGGGTGTAACACCCTCTCTCAGAGGAAGTCCTTTGTTCTGCCATCCTGGGCCAGGCCTGGCTGGACCCCAGGAGGGTAGAAGCCTGTCTGAGGGGTTGGCAGCAGCAGCAGCTGCAGTGAAACCCCGGGAAAGGCAGTTTGGCAGTACCAGGGTCTGTGCTACAGACCACTGGGATCATGGGATTGTGCCAACTATGCCAGGATGGTATAGAGGGGGCAATTCCATGATCATAGACATGTTACATTGCCATATTCGGAGTTACCATTGTGAAGCTACATATAGGTAGTGACCAATATGTAGTGCACGCGTGTAATGGTGTCCCCGCACTTACAAAGTCCAGGGAATTGGCCCTGAACAATGTGGGGGCACCTTGGCTAATGCCAGGGTGCCCTCACACTAAGGGCCATATTTATACTCCGTTTGCGCCGAAATTGCGTCGTTTTTTTTGACGCAATTTCGACGCAAAACTAACGCCAACTAACGCCATATTTATACTATGGCGTTAGAGGCGAATAGCGCCAAAGTTCCCGGAATGTGCGTCATTTTTTAGCGTGAACCCCTTCCTTGCGTTAATGATATGCAAGGGAGGCGTTCCCGTCTAAAAAATGACTCCCAGGCCTTTACGTGGTATTTATACTCCCGGGCAAAAGAGACGCCCGGGAGTTGGCGTGGCTAAAAACGGCGCATTTGCGCCACTTTTTGACGCCTGCTCAGGGCAGGCGTTAAGGGGCCTGTGGGCTCAAAATGAGCCCACAGGTGCCCTCCCATGCCCCCAGGGACCCCCCCTGCCACCCTTGCCCACCCCAGGAGGACCCCCAAGGATGGAGGGACCCACCCCAGGGACATTCAGGTAAGTTCAGGTAAGTATAATCTTTTATTTTTTATATTTTTTTTTGGTGGCATAGGGGGGCCTTATTTGTGCCCCCCTACATGCCACTATGCCCAATGACCATGCACAGGGGACAGAAGTCCCCTGGGCATGGCCATTGGGCAAGGGGGCATGACTCCTATCTTTACAATGATAGGAGTCATGTTGATGGGGGATGGGCGTCGTTAAAAAATGGCGCAAGTCGGGTTAAGACGATTTTTTCGACGTAACCTGACTTGCCCCATTTTAAGACGTCCATGCGCCATTTTCCCCCTACGCCGGCGCTGTCTGGTCTACGTGGTTTTTTCCCACGCAAACCAGGCAGCGCCGGTCTGATTGCGCCGTCTAACGCCATTCCATAAATACGGCGCCCGCATGGCGCTTCAGAATGGCGTTAGACGGCGCAAAACTTTTTGACGCTAAACTGCGTTAGCGCAGTTTAGCGTCAAAAAGTATAAATATGGGCCTAAGTAACTTAGCACCCAACCTTTACCAGGTAAAGGTTAGACATATAGGTGACTTATAAGTTGCTTAAGTGCAGTGAAAAATGGCTGTGAAATAACGTGGACGTTATTTCACTCAGGCTGCAGTGGCAGGCCTGTGTAAGAATTGTCAGAGCTCCCTATGGGTGGCAAAAGAAATGCTGCAGCCCATAGGGATCTCCTGGAACCCCAATACCTTGGGTACCTCAGTACCATATACTAGGGAATTATAAGGGTGTTCCAGTAAGCCAATATAAATTGGTAAAATTGGTCACTAGCCTGTTAGTGACAATTTGTACAGAGAGAGCATAACTGTAGGAGGCTGGACTGGCTTGTAGTGAGTACCACGGGGTACTTGCACCTTGCACCAGGCCCAGTTATCCCTTATTAGTGTATAGGGTGTCTAGCAGCTTAGGCTGATAGATAATGGTAGCTTGGCAGAGCAGCTTAGGCTGAACTAGGAGACGTGTGAATCTACTACAGTACCACTTAGTGTCATATGCACAATATCATAAGAAAACACAATACACAGTTATACTAAAAATAAAGGTACTTTATTTTTATGACAATATGCCAAAGTATCTTAGAGTGTACCCTCAGTGAGAGGATAGGAAATATACACAAGATATATATACACAATAGCAAAAATATGCAGTATAGTCATAGAAAACAGTGCAAACAATGTATAGTTACAATAGGATGCAATGGGGAAACATAGGGATAGGGGCAACACAAACCATATACTCCAAAAGTGGAATGCGAACCACGAATGGACCCCAAACCTATGTGACCTTGTAGAGGGTCGCTGGGACTATTAGAAAATAGTGAGAGTTCAAAAAATAACCCTCCCCAAGACCCTGAAAAGTGAGTGCAAAGTGCACTAAAGTTCCCCTAAGGACAAAGAAGTCGTGTTAGAGGAATAATGCAGGAAAGACACAAACCAACAATGCAACAACTGTGGATTTCCAATCTAGGGTACCTGTGGAACAAGGGGACCAAGTCCAAAAGTCACAAGCAAGTCGGAGATGGGCAAATGCCCAGGAAATGCCAGCTGCGGGTGCAAAGAAGCTTCTGCTGGACAGAAGAAGCTAAGGTTTCTGCAGGAACGAAAAGGGCTAGAGACTTCCCCTTTGGTGGACGGATCCGTCTCGCCGAGGAGAGTTGTGCAGAAGTGATTTCCCGCCGAAAGAACACCAACAAGCCTTGCTAGCTGCAAATCATGCGGTTAGCGTTTTTGGACGCTGCTGAGGCCCAGGAGGGACCAGGAGGTCGCAAATTGGACCAGCAGAGAGAGGGGACGTCGAGCAAGACAAGGAGCCTCTCTGAAGCAGGTAGCATCCGGAGAAGTGCCAGAAACAGGCCCTACGAGGATGTGTGAAATGGTGCTCACCCGAAGTCGCACAAAGGAGTCCCACGTCGCCGGAGACCAACTTAGAAAGTCGTGCAATGCAGGTTAGAGTGCCGTGGACCCAGGCTTGGCTGTGCACAAAGGATTTCCGCCGGAAGTGCACAGGGGCCGGAGTAGCTGCAAAAGTCGCGGTTCCCAGCAATGCAGCCCAGCGAGGTGAGGCAAGGACTTACCTCCACCAAACTTGGACTGAAGAGTCACTGGACTGTGGGGGTCACTTGGACAGAGTCGCTGGATTCGAGGGACCTCGCTCGTCGTGCTGAGAGGAGACCCAAGGGACCGATAATGCAGCTTTTTGGTGCCTGCGGTTGCAGGGGGAAGATTCCGTCGACCCACGGGAGATTTCTTCGGAGCTTCTGGTGCAGAGAGGAGGCAGACTACCCCCACAGCATGCACAAGCAGGAAAACAGTCGAGAAGGCGGCAGGATCAGCGTTACAGAGTTGCAGTAGTCGTCTTTGCTACTATGTTGCAGGTTTGCAGGCTTCCAGCGCGGTCAGCAGTCGATTCCTTGGCAGAAGGTGAAGAGAGAGATGCAGAGGAACTCGGATGAGCTCTTGCATTCGTTATCTAAAGTTTCCCCAGAGACAGAGACCCTAAATAGCCAGAAAAGAGGGTTTGGCTACCTAGGAGAGAGGATAGGCTACTAACACCTGAAGGAGCCTATCAGAAGGAGTCTCTGACGTCACCTGGTGGCACTGGCCACTCAGAGCAGTCCAGTGTGCCAGCAGCACCTCTGTTTCCAAGATGGCAGAGGTCTGGAGCACACTGGAGGAGCTCTGGACACCTCCCAGGGGAGGTGCAGGTCAGGGGAGTGGTCACTCCCCTTTCCTTTGTCCAGTTTCGCGCCAGAGCAGGGCTAAGGGGTCCCCTGAACCAGTGTAGACTGGCTTATGCAGAATTGGGCACATCTGTGCCCATGAAAGCATTTCCAGAGGCTGGGGGAGGCTACTCCTCTCCTGCCTTCACACCATTTTCCAAAGGGAGAGGGTGTAACACCCTCTTTCAGAGGAAGTCCTTTGATCTGCCATCCTGGGCCAGGCCTGGCTGGACCCCAGGAGGGCAGATGCCTGTCTGAGGGGTTGGCAGCAGCAGCAGCTGCAGTGAAACCCCAGGAAGGGTAGTTTGGCAGTACCAGGGTCTGTGCTACAGACCACTGGGATCATGGGATTGTGCCAACTATGCCAGGATGGCATAGAGGGGGCAATTCCATGATCATAGACATGTTACATGGCCATATTCGGAGTTACCATTGTGAAGCTACATATAGGTAGTGACCTATATGTAGTGCACGCGTGTAATGGTGTCCCCGCACTCACAAAGTTCAGGGAATTGGCTCTGAACAATGTGGGGGCACCTTGGCTAGTGCCAGGGTGCCCTCACACTAAGTAACTTTGCACCTAACTTTTACCAGGTAAAGGTTAGACATATAGGTGACTTATAAGTTACTTAAGTGCAGTGTAAAATGGCTGTGAAATAACGTGGACGTTATTTCACTCAGGCTGCAGTGGCAGGCCTGTGTAAGAATTGTCAGAGCTCCCTATGGGTGGCAAAAGAAATGCTGCAGCCCATAGGGATCTCCTGGAACCCCAATACCCTGGGTACCTCAGTACCATAAACTAGGGAATTATAAGGGTGTTCTAGTAAGCCAATGTAAATTGGTAAAATTGGTCACTAGCCTGTTAGTGACAATTTGTAAGGAAATGAGAGAGCATAACCACTGAGGTTCTGGTTAGCAGAGCCTCAGTGAGACAGTTAGGCACTACACAGGGAACACACACATATAGGCCACAAACCTATGAGCACTGGGGTCCTGACTAGCAGGGTCCCAGTGACACATAACAAACATACTGAAAACATAGGGTTTTCACTATGAGCACTGGGCCCTGGCTGGCAGGATCCCAGTGAGACAGTGAAAACACCCTGACATACACTCACAAACAGGCCAAAAGTGGGGGTAACAAGGCTAGAAAGAGGCTACTTTCTCACAATAACCACTGAGGTTCTGGTTAGCAGAGCCTCAGTAAGACAGTTAGGCATCACACAGGGAACACATACCTATAGGTCACAAACTTATGAGCACTTGGGTCCTGGCTAGCAGGGTCCCAGTGACACATAACAAACATACTGAAAACATAGGGTTTTCACTATGAGCACTGGGTCCTGGCTAGCAGGATACCAGTGAGACAGTGAAAACACCCTGACATACACTCTCAAACAGGCAAAAAGTGGGGGTAACAAGGCTAGAAAGAGGCTACTTTCTCACACCCTCCAATGGTGGAAAATGCAGTTTTAGGTTTAGCATCTTTTGATAATTTAATCTGCCAATACCCTGTAGTTAATTCAAAAGTGCTTAGATACTTGGCAGAAGCCAGTGTATCTATTAGCTCATCTGCCCTGGGTATAGGGTGAGGATCAGTTTTGATTACTTGATTGAGACCTCTGTAGTCAACACAAAACCTCATTTCTCTTTTACCATCTTTACTGTGAGGTTTTGGGACAAGCACCACTGGGCTAGCCCAAGGGCTTTCTGAAGGCTCAATCACTCCCAAGTCCAACATTTTCTGTACCTCTTGTTTTAAGCAGTCCCGACATGGTCAGGCTGCCTATAAATCTTACTTTTGACAGGTAAAGTGTCTCCAGTGTTGATGGTGTGCTCACACCAGGTAGCTGTACCTGGTACCAGTGAGAAGAGGTCAGAGAATTGGTCTAGGAGATTTATAAAGTTGTCCTTCTGCTCAGCAGTAAGGCAATCTGCAACCACCACTCCCTCCACTAAGCCATCAGCTTGAGTGGTAGAGAAGAGGTCAGGGTGAGGGTCACTCTCTTCTTCCTGCCCCTCATCAGCTGCCATGAGCAGGGTTAAGTCAGCCCTGTCATAGTAAGGTTTTAGGCGATTGACATGGAGCACCATAAGGGGACTCCTGGCAGTGCCCAGGCCTACCAAGTAGGTGACCTTACCTTTCTTTTCAACAATGAGATGGGGTCCACTCCATTTGTCCTGGAGTGCTCTTGGGGCCACAGGATGATCCAATACCCACACCTTCTGGGTGTTATTGGGTCAGGACAGCCTTCTGGTCATGCCATTGCTTTTGAAGCTCTTGGCTGGGCTGAAGGTTTTTACTAGTCTTTTTAATGTACTCAGCTATTCTGGATCTTAGGAAGAGTACATAGTCCACAATGTCTTGCTTTGGAGCTTTTAAAGGTTGTTCCCAACCCTTTTTCACAAGAGCAAGGGGACCTCTTACAGGGTGCCCAAAGAGAAGCTCAAGGGGCTAAAGCCCACTCCTTTTTGGGGTACCTCCCTGTAAGCAAAAAGGAGGCATGGCAACAGGACATCCCATCTCCTTGTGAGTTTTTCAGGGAGTCCCATAATCATGCCTTTGAGAGTTTTATTAAACCTCTGGACCAGACCATTTGTCTGTGGATGATAAGGAGTAGTGAACTTATAAGTTACACCACACTCCTTCCACATAGCTTTCATAACATGACATTACTACCTCTGTCTGACACCACTTCCTTAGTGAAACCCACTCTGGAAAAAATTCCCAGGAGGGCTTTTGCCACTGCAGGAGCTGTAGTGGTCCTTAAAGGAATTGCTTCAGTATACCTATCGGCATGGTTCACCCCCACAAGGATAAACCTATTGCCTGAAGCTATTGGAGGGTCAAGGGGGCCAACTATGTCAACCCCTACCCTTTCAAAGGGCACCCCAACCACTGGGAGTGGAATTAAGGGGGCCTTAGGTGTGCCACCAGTCTTTCCACTGACTTGGCAGGTCACACAGGAGTGACAAAACTCCTTAGTGTCCTCTGACATGTGAGGCCAGTGAAACAATGGAACAAGTATGTCCCAAGTTTTGTTCTGGCCCAAATGCCCAGCCAAAGGAATATAATGTTCCAAGGTCAGGAGAAACTCCCTATACTGCAAAGGGATGACCAATCTCCTGGCAGCTCCAGGTTTAGGGTCCCTTGCCTCAGTGTAGAGGAGGTTATCCTCCCAATAGACCTTATGGCTATCTGTGATATCCCATTCTGCTGTTTGACAGCTTGCTGTCTTAAACCCTCGAGTGTGGGACAGGTCTGCTGTGCCACACTCAGCTCTTCCCTGGCAGGCCCCCCTGCACCCAAAAGTTCAGCAGTGTCTGCTGCCAGCTCATCTGGTGTAGGTTCTGCACAGGGAGAGGATTCCTCTTCCTCAAAAGGGGAATCTTCTGGTGAGAGAAGGATAGTGGGCCAGGAGTTACCCTTTCTACCCCTAGCTTTTGGGAGCACTTGGTCCATTGTTCCAGGTCTAAGCTTCCCTGTCCTCTTTGCTTCTTGGCCTGAGCCCTTGTGAGAGCAAAGATATGCCCTGGAATGCCCACCATTGCTGCTTGAGCCTCCAACTCCACTTCAGCCCAAGCTGATGTCTCTAAATAATTGCCTAGGAGGCAGTCTACAGATAAATCAGTGGCTACCACAACTTTCTTTGAACCAGTAACCCCCCCCCCCAGTTGAGATTCACAACAGCCATGGGGTCGCTAAGAGTGTTGTTATGAACATCAGTCACTTGGTACTGCTGACCAAGTAGGTGTTGATCAGGATAAACCAATTTCTCAATCATCATAGTGACACTGGTTCCTGTATCCGTGTAGGCCTCAACCTCAACACCATTTATTAGGGGAAGTTGCCTGTACTTACCCATATTAAGGGGACAAGCAACCAAGGTGGCAAAGTCAATACCACCATCAGAGACTAAAACAGCCTCTGTGGTCTCCCTAACAAGACCAACCCCTACTACACCACCAATGGTGAGCCCAGCTACACCCTTTGATTGGCTACTTGTAGTAGACTTCCCACCACCACTGCTATTACTAGGGGCACTAGAGGACGCAGTTGGGGTTGTGGTAGTGGGAGCCTTGGTGTTTTTCTTTGGGCAGGTGGAATCACTTGCCCAATGGCCTTTACTTTTACATAAATTACACCATGGCTTCTTTTGATTGTTGGAAGGGGATTTGGACCCACCACCCCAGAGGATTTTTGTGGGCCTGATGAAGTCTCAGAATGCTTTTTATCTTTGTGCCCACCCTTGTCAGAAGACTTACCATCCTTCTTCTTGCCATCCTTGTTACCACCTGTATGAACTTTTCTGTTCACTCTTGTTATGACCCTTTTGTCTGCCTTCTTTCCCAATTCTTGTGGAGAGGTCAGATCTGAGTCTACCAAGTACTGATGCAACAGGTCAGACACACAATTATTCAAAATATGCTCTCTCAGGATTAGATTATATAGGCTTTCATAGTCAGTCACCTTACTGCCATGTAACCATCCCTCCAAGGCCTTCACTGAACAGTCTACAAAATCTGTCCAGTCTTGAGAGGACTCTTTTCTGGTATCTCTGAACTTTATCCGGTATTGTTCAGTGGTTAAGACACATCCATCTAAGAGTGCATCCTTCAAAACTTTGTAGTTGTTGGCATCACTTTCTCTGACAGTAAGGAGCCTATCCCTACCCTCATCAGTGAAAGATAGCCACAAGGTAGCAGCCCACTGCCTTTGAGGGACCATCTGTACCATACAGGCCCTCTCAAGTGCAGCAAATCACTTGTTAATGTCATACCCCCACTTGTAAGGGGGGACTATCTTATGCAGGTTCCTAGAATCTTGTTCTGTTACAGGATTACTATCAAGAACACTGCTGCTGCCACCATGGGGAACTAACCCCAACGTCTGCCTTTCCCTCTACATCTAGGGATTCCCTGTCTAAGGCCAACTGCTGCTGTCTCAGCTTCAGTCTGGCCTCTTCCAACCTCAGCTTTCTGAGTTCCCTGTCTAGGGTGGCATTCTCAGGGTGGGAGGCTTGGGAATTCTGAGACACAGAGGAAATGTGGGAATTGGCAGAAGTGGACCTGTCTCTAACTGGCTGGACTCTAGTTACCTGGCCTTTTGGAGTGAAAGGTGACCTGCTAGTGCGTGACCCCCTCCCACTACCAGTGTCACTAGGTGGCCTGTTAGCTGGCAGGTCTTTGGATGAGCCCTCCCCAGAGTCCTCAGGGCCCTCCCCTGATTCTTGCTGGGTACCCCCCTCCTCTACCTCCTGATCCTGGGATGGGCCAGACTGGTTCTGGTCACTTTCTAGGAGAAGGCTAAGGAGAAGATCTTTGGTAGGGTTCTTACCAATACTTAAACCTCTTTCTATGCAGAGACCCCTCAAACTTTTAAAGTTTAAACTACCAGAGGTTGCCTGGACAACTGTGGGAGTAAGCTCTACTGCAGACATAGTTGTTAAGAAAGAGTTTAAGATGGAGAGAAAAACGTTTTAGAAACTTTTAATGAAAAGAGAAAAACTTTTCAAACTTTTCAAAACTTTTGAAAACTTTTTTGTAACTTTTTAGGAAGTTTTTAGAAAGAGAGATAAGCTGTTTAGGTTAACTGTGTATATTTTTAAGTATTTGGAATATGTTTTTCTTATGAAAAGCACCAATGACAAAGTGGTAAAGCAGTTACAGGTACTTATCCCACCGCTGCACCACCAATGTAGGAGGCTGGCCTGGCTTATAGTGGGTACCTGATGGTACTTAGACCTTGTGCCAGGTCCCGTTATCCCTTATTAGTAGATTAGTAGTGTTCTAGCAGCTTAGGCTGAACTAGGAGACATGCAAAGCTCCTACTATACCACTTTTATCATATAGCACTATATCATAAGAATCACAATAGTCAGTGTTACTAAAAATAAAGGTACTTTATTTTAGTGACAATGTGCCAAAAATATCTCAGAGGATATACTCCCTTAGGAGGTAAGTAAAATACACAAAATATACACACAAACCAAAATCAGGTAATTAGACAGTTATAAAAGTAGTGCAAAAACTGCAGAATACAATAGGATCAATAGGCCTAGGGGCAACACAAACCATATACTCCAAAAGTGGAATGCAGACCACAAATGGACCCCAGGCCTAGTGTAGTGTGTAGAGGGTCGCTGGGAGTGTAAGAAAACACTAAGGGTGTCCAAGATACCCCACCCCAAGACCCTGAAAAGTAGGAGTAAAGTGACCCTACTCCCCCAGAAACACACTAAAGTCGTGATAGGAGATTCTGCAAAGACAACAACCAGCAAAGCACTGAAGACGGATTCCTGGACCTGAGGACCTGCAAAGGAAGGGGACCAAGTCCAAGAGTCAAGAAAGTGTCTGGCAGGGGCAGGGGCCCACTAAACCCCGGATGAAGGTGCAAAATGGCTGCCTCTGGGAGAAAGAAGCTGAAGATTCTGCAACAACAGAAGATGCCAGGAACTTCTCCTGTGCACAGAGGATGTCCCACGGCGTGCTGGAGGATGCAGAGTTGTTTCCACGCAGAAGGATCACAAACAAGCCTTTCTAGCTGCAAAGGTCACAGTTGAAGAAAATGGGTGCTGCACGGGCCAGGAAGGACCAGGAGGTCGCCACTTGGAAGAGAAGACAGACTGGGCGCCCAGCAACACAGAGAGCCCACGCAGAAGCAGGCAGCACCCGTAGAAGTACTTGAACACGGGTTCAAGAAAACTGAGCACAGCGGTCATCTCAACACTACAAAGGAGGGTCCCACAAAGCCGGTGGTCAGCTCAGTGAGTTGAGCAATGCAGGACGGAGTGTTGGGAACCTGGGCTATGCTGTGCACGAAGGATTCCTTGCAAAAGTGCACAGAAGACCTAGCAGCTGCAGTTCACGCAGTACACAGGATTACTGTCTGGCGTGGGGGTAAGGACTTACCTCCACCGAAAATATGGACAGATGGACCAGTGGACTGTCGGGGTCACTTGGATCCAGCTCCTGTGTTCCAGGGACCACTCTCGTCACGATGAGAGGGGACCCAGAGGACCGGGTGAAGCAGAAGTTTGGTGCCTGCGTTAGCAGGGGCAAGATTCCGTCGACCCACAGGAGATTTCTTCTTGGCTTCCAGTGCAGGGTGAAGGCAGACAGCCCCAAGAGCATGCACCACCAGGAAACAGTCGAGAAAGCTGGCAGGATTAGGTACTACAATGTCGCTGGTAGTCTTCTTGCTACTTTGTTGCAGTTTTGCAAGCGTCCAGGAGCAGTCAGCGGTCGATCCTTGGCAGAAGTCGAAGAGGGAGATGCAGAGGAACTCTGGTGAGCTCTTGCATTCGTTATCTGAAGAGAAGCCCACTGGAGAGACCCTAAATAGCCCTCAGAGGCGGATTGGCCACCTAGTCAGGTAAGCACCTATCAGGAGGGGTCTCTGACATCACCTGCTGGCAATGCCAATCAGAGGCCTCCATTGTGCCCTCACATCTCTGCATTCAAGATGGCAGAGGTCTGGTACACACTGGAGGAGCTCTGGGCACCACCCCTAGGGTGGTGATGGACAGGGGAGTGGTCACTCCCCTTTCCTTTGTCCAGTTTCGCACCAGAGCAGGGCCTGAGGGATTCCTGAACCGTGTGGACTGGTTTATGCAAGGAGGGCACCATCTGTGCCCTTCAAAGCATTTCTAGAGGCCAGGAGAGGCTACTCCTCTCAGGCCCTTAACACCTATTTCCAAAGGGAGAGGGTGTAACACCCTCTCTCAGAGGAAATCCTTTGTTCTGCCTTCCTGGCACTGGGCTGCCCAGACCCCAGGAGGGCAGAAGCCTGTCTGTGGGTTAGCAGCAGCGGTAGCTGCAGTGAAAACCCCAGAGAGCTGGTTTGGCAGTACCCGGGGTCCATGCTGGAGCCCCGTGGATGCATGGGATTGGCACCCCAATACCACATTTGGCATGGGGGACAATTCCATGATCTTAGACATGTTACATGGCCATAGTCGGAGTTTCCACTGTGAAGCTATATATAGGTATTGACCTATATGTAGTGCACGCGTGTAATGGCATCCCCGCACTCACAAAGGCTGGGGAAATTGCCCTGAACTATGTGGGGGCACCTTGGCTAGTGCCAGGGTGCCCTCACACTTAGTAACTTTGCACCTAACCTTCACCAAGTGAGGGTTGGACATAGAGGTGACTTATAAGTTACTTAAGTGCAGTGTAAAAGGGCTGTGAAATAACGTGGACGTTATTTCACTCAGGCTGCAGTGGCAGTCCTGTGTAAGAATTGTCTGAGGTCCCTATGGGTGGCATAAGAAATGCTGCAGCCCATAGGGATCTCCTGGAACCCCAATACCCTGGGTACCTAGGTACCATATACTAGGGAATTATAAGGGTATTCCAGTGTGCCAATCAGAATTGGTAAAAATGTTCACCAGCCTGCAGTGACAATTTTAAAGGCAGAGAGAGCATAAGCACTGAGGTTCTGATTAGCAGAGCCTGAGTGTAGGAGGCTGGACTGGCTTGTAGTGAGTACCAAGGGGTACTTGCACCTTGCACCAGGCCCAGTTATCCCTTATTAGTGTATAGGGTGTCTAGCAGCTTAGGCTGATAGATAATGGTAGCTTAGCAGAGCAGCTTAGGCTGAACTAGGAGACGTGTGAAGCTACTACAGTACCACCTAGTGTCATATGCACAATATCATAAGAAAACACAATACACAGTTATACTAAAAATAAAGGTACTTTATTTTTATGACAATATGCCAAAGTATCTTAGAGTGTACCCTCAGTGAGAGGATAGGAAATATACACAAGATATATATACACAATAGCAAAAATATGCAGTATAGTCTTAGAAAACAGTGCAAACAATGTATAGTTACAATAGGATGCAATGGGGAAACATAGGGATAGGGGCAACACAAACCATATACTCCAAAAGTGGAATGCGAACCACGAATGGACCCCAAACCTATGTGACCTTGTAGAGGGTCGCTGGGACTATTAGAAAATAGTGAGAGTTAGAAAAATAACCCTCCCCAAGACCCTGAAAAGTGAGTGCAAAGTGCACTAAAGTTCCCCTAAGGATAAAGAAGTCGTGTTAGAGGAATAATGCAGGAAAGACACAAACCAACAATGCAACAACGCTGGATTTCCAATCTGGGGTACCTGTGGAACAAGGGGACCAAGTCCAAAAGTCACAAGCAAGTCGGAGATGGGCAGATGCCCAGGAAATGCCAGCTGCGGGTGCAAAGAAGCTTCTACTGGACAGAAGAAGCTGAGGTTTCTGCAGGAACGAAAAGGGCTAGAGACTTCCCTTTTGGTGGACGGATCTCTCTTGCCGTGGAGAGTCGTGCAGAAGTGTTTTCCCGCCGAAAGAACGCCAACAAGCCTTGCTAGCTGCAAATCGTGCAGTTAGCGTTTTTGGACGCTGCTGTGGCCCTGGAGGGACCAGGAGGTCGCAAATTGGACCAGGAGAGAGAGGGGACGTCGAGCAAGACAAGAAGCCCTCTCAGCAGCAGGTAGCACCCGGAGAAGTGCCACAAACAGGCACTACGAGGATGCGTGAAACGGTGCTCACCCAAAGTCGCACAAAGAAGTCCCACGTCGCCGGAGAACAACTTAGGAGGTCGTGCAATGCAGGTTAGAGTGCCGTGGACCCAGGCTGGTATGTGCACAAAGGATTTCCGCGGGAAGTGCACGGAGGCCGGAGTAGCTGCAAAAGTTGCGGTTCCCAGCAATGCAGCCCAGCGAGGTGAGGCAAGGACTTACCTCCACCAAACTTGGACTGAAGAGTCACTGGACTGTGGGGGCCACTTGGTCAGAGTTGCTGGATTCGAGGGACCTCGCTCGTCGAGCTGAGAAGAGACCCAAGGGACCGGTAATGCAGCTTTTTGGTGCCTGCGGTTGCAGGGGGAAGATTCCGTCGACCCACGGGAGATTTCTTCGGAGCTTCTGGTGCAGAGAGGAGGCAGACTACCCCCACAGCATGCACAAGCAGGAAAACAGTCGAGAAGGCGGCAGGATCAGCGTTACAGAGTTGCAGTAGTCATCTTAGCTACTTTGTTGCAGTTTTGCAGGCTTCCAGCGCGGTCAGCAGTCGATTCCTTATCAGAAGGTGAAGAGAGAGATGCAGAGGAACTCGGCTGAGCTCTTGCATTCGTTATCTAAAGTTTCCCCAGAGACAGAGACCCTAAATAGCCAGAAAAGAGGGTTTGGCTACCTAGGAGAGAGGATAGGCTAGCAACACCTGAAGGAGCCTATCAGAAGGAGTCTCTGACGTCACCTGGTGGCACTGGCCACTCAGAGCAGTCCAGTGTGCCAGCAGCACCTCTTTTTCCAAGATGGCAGAGGTCTGGAGCACACTGGAGGAGCTCTGGACACCTCCCAGGGGAGGTGCAGGTCAGGGGAGTGGTCACTCCCCTTTCCTTTGTCCAGTTTCGCGCCAGAGCAGGGCTAAGGGGTCCCCTGAACCGGTGTAGACTGGCTTATGCAGAATTGGGCACATCTGTGCCCAAGAAAGCATTTCCAGAGGCTGGGGGAGGCTACTCCTCCCCTGCCTTCACACCATTTTCCAAAGGGAGAGGGTGTCACACCCTCTCTCAGAGGAAGTTCTTTGTTCTGCCATCCTGGGCCAGGCCTGGCTGGACCCCAGGAGGGCAGATGCCTGTCTGAGGGGTTGGCAGCAGCAGCAGCTGCAGTGAAACCCCAGGAAGGGCAGTTTGGCAGTACCAGGGTCTGTGCTACAGACCACTGGGATCATGGGATTGTGCCAACTATGCCAGGATGGCATAGAGGGGGCAATTCCATGATCATAGACATGTTACATGGCCATATTCGGAGTTACCATTGTGAAGCTACATATAGGTAGTGACCTATATGTAGTGCACGCGTGTAATGGTGTCCCCGCACTCACAAAGTTCAGGGAATTGGCTCTGAACAATGTGGGGGCACCTTGGCTAGTGCCAGGGTGCCCTCACACTAAGTAACTTTGCACCTAACCTTTACCAGGTAAAGGTTAGACATATAGGTGACTTATAAGTTACTTAAGTGCAGTGTAAAATGGCTGTGAAATAACATGGACGTTATTTCACTCAGGCTGCAGTGGCAGGCCTGTGTAAGAATTGTCAGAGCTCCCTATGGGTGGCAAAAGAAATGCTGCAGCCCATAGGGATCTCCTGGAACCCCAATACCCTGGGTACCTCAGTACCATATACTAGGGAATTATAAGGGTGTTCCAGTAGGCCTATGTAAATTGGTAAAATTGGTCACTAGCCTGTTAGTGACAATTTAGAAAGAAATGAGAGAGCATAACCACTGAGGTTCTGATTAGCAGAGCCTCAGTGAGACAGTTAGGCACTACACAGGGAACACACACATATAGGCCACAAACTTATGAGCACTGGGGTCCTGACTAGCAGGGTCCCAGTGACACATAACAAACATACTGAAAACATAGGGTTTTCACTATGAGCACTGGGCCCTGGCTAGCAGGATCCCAGTGAGACAGTGAGGACACCCTGGCATACACTCACAAACAGGCCAAAAGTGTGAGTAACAAGGCTAGAAAGAGGCTACTTTCTCACACAACCCCCCCCCCAAACGAAGGACAATAAGGCTAACCTTGGCCAGTTGAGACTTTATTGTCTAAGTGGTGATAAGTAGAGAGTAGCTCTGCAATAGACTGGTTACTCCCTTTATCATCCACTATATGGTTACTTCCCTGTGGGGATGTAAACCACCCTGTTTGAAGTTTTTTAGCTAAGCAACAATGTGAAGATGTATTTTCAGAGTTTTTATCAGTAAGTTTAAGTTTAGAGCAGTGGGAATTGTCCACTGAACCTATTTGTAATGATGGAAATGCCAGACAGGGATGCTGTCTCAGGAAAGCCATAGCTGGGCAAAAACTTTGTCCATATGGCTGGAAGAGAGAACAGGGATGCTGTTTCTCTTGAGTAGGAGCAGGGCAGGGATGCTGTCCTATGAGCTCCACACTAGGGCAGGGATGCTGTCCTAAGTGTTGTGAGGCAGTGCAGGGTTTCTGCACTAAAGTTTCTCTGGGAGGGTTGGAGGGATGCTCCATGTTAACTAAAATGGTGCTCTTTTTCTCACCAATGTTAGTTATCCCACAGAGAGGTACTTCTACCTCAGGGAGTCCAGCTTTGCCAGCTGATGATTCCCTTGGAACAGGTGTCACCCCAGGAGAGGTTTTTCCCACCACAGGAATGGTAGAGTGGTTAGGGGATACTGTGATACCCTTTTTACCTGTTGATGGAGAGGGATCCTGAGTTTTCAGGCCTTCTCTCCTTTGCTTTTTAATTTCAGTAGAAATGAGAGGGAACAATTCCTCAGGGATGCCCAGCATGGCTGCATGGGCATAAAACTCTACATCAGCCCAACCTGAGGCCTCTAGGTCATTACCTAAGAGACAGTCTACAGGTAAGCTAGGTGATACCACCACCTGCTTAGGGCCAGTAACTCCACCCCAACTAAACTGAATTATAGCTAAGGGAAGAAACTTAGTGGAGTTATGGACATCAATAATCTTATACTGTTGTCCAATGATGTGTTGATCAGGGTGCACTAGGTTTTCAGTCACCAAAGTGATACTGGCACCTGTGTCCCTGTAGGCCAAGGCCTCAACACCATTTATTGAAACTGTCTGCCTGTACTTATCCATTGTAAGGGGACAAGCAGCCAGTGTGGCAAGGCCAATGCCACTAGGTGTGACAGAAACTGTCTTGGGATTGACTACCCCAGTTTCTACTATGGACCCATAAGTGAACCCAACTACACCCTTAACTTGACTGTTGCCAGCAGTCCCACCACTAGTACCACTACTGCTAGGGGCACTAGAGCTTGATGTATTAGTGGTGGTAGGCTCAGGGGGTTTACCTGGACAGGACTTATCCCCTGGCCTATGGCCTCTATTTTTACACACAAAGCACCAAGGCTTTTTAAATTGTGTAGGTTGAGAAGAAGAGGAAGAATGTGTTTTATCCCCACCCCCTGAAGAGTGTTTAAGATTTGAAGTGGGATCTTTGGTTTTACCCTTGTCCCCATGCTTATCTTGAGATTTTTCACCATCTTTCTTCTTAGTGTTCTCTTTGTCACCCCCTGTATGAACTTTTCTGTTCACCCTTGTTCTGACCCATTTGTCTGCCTTCTTTCCCAATTCTTGGGGAGAGGTCAGATCAGAGTCCACCAAGTACTGGTGCAACAAATCAGACACACAATTATTAAGAATATGCTCTCTCAGGATCAAGTTATACAGGCTGTCATAATCAGTAACTTTACTGCCATGTAACCACCCCTCCAAGGCCTTCACTGAATGGTCAATGAAATCAACCCCGTCTTGTGAAGACTCCTTTTTGGTCTCTCTGAACTTTATCCTGTACTGTTCAGTGGTTAAGCCATAACCATCCAGGAGTGCATTCTTAAGAACTGTAAAATTATTGGCATCACTTTCTTTCATAGTAAGGAGCCTATCCCTACCTTTTCCACTAAATGATAGACATAGGATAGCAGCCCACTGCCTTTGAGGGACCTCCTGTACAACACAGGCCCTCTCAAGTGCAGCAAACCACTTGTTAATGTCATCCCCCTCCTTATAAGGGGGAACTATCTTGTGCAGATTCCTGGAATCATGCTCTTTTGCAGGATGACTATGGGGAATACTGCTGCTGCCACCATGGGTTTCTAAACCCAGTTTCTGTCTCTCCTTCTCTACTTCTAAAGTCTGTCTATCCAAATCCAGCTGTTGCTTCTTGAGCTTCAGTCTGGTTTGTTCCACTCTCAATCTATTGAGCTCCCTTTCTAACAATCTGTCATCAGGGTGGGTGGGAGGGACATGCCTTGAAACAGAAGTATGGTGAGAATGGACAGAAGGAGACCTGTCCCTTACAGAGGGCACCCTAACAGCTTGGCTCACAGAAACATCAGTACCACTGTGGTGAGAATAAATGCTTTTGCTATGATGTGAGACAACACTATTTGTATGGTGTGACCCAACATCATTACCAACTATGCTAGAATGTCTAGTAATGGGCAGGTTAGGAAGTTTCTTTCCTGAATCTTTTCCTGGGGGAGTCCCTGGATCAGATTGGGAACCATTAGCTACTTTTTCAACAGATGGGGCACTTCTTGCCTTATCTTGTTCTCTAAGCATGTTAAGTAACAATTCCAAGGAAGGATTCTTCCCTATACTCAAACCTCTCTCTATGCAGAGACTCCTTGCTCCTTTCCAGCTAAGGTGATCATATGCAAGTTTGGACAGATCAACATTTTGGCCTGTGCCAGACATTTTTTAGAGAGAGTTAAAGTGATAGAAAAAGAGAAAAAAGTTTGTCAGAGCTTTTAGAAAGACAGAGAAAAAAACTTTTAAAACTTTTTAGAACTTTTTAGAAAGTTAGAAGTACTTTTCAGCACTTAGAAAAGAGTGAAAAGAGGAAATGCAAAACTTTTTGGCTATGTGTATATACACTGACCTTGTTTTGTATATTTTTCTCTTATGAAAAGTACAATGACAAGAGTGGTAAGTAGTCTCAAAGCACTTATCCCACCGCTGCACAACCAATGTAGGAGGCTGGACTGGCTTGTAGTGAGTACCAAGGGGTACTTGCACCTTGCACCAGGCCCAGTTATCCCTTATTAGTGTGTAGGGTGTCTAGCAGCTTAGGCTGATAGATAATGGTAGCTTAGCAGAGCAAAAATATGCAGTATAGTCTTAGAAAACAGTGCAAACAATGTATAGTTACAATAGGATGCAATGGGGAAACATAGGGATAGGGGCAACACAAACCATATACTCCAAAAGTGGAATGCGAACCACGAATGGACCCCAAACCCATGTGACCTTGTAGAGGGTCGCTGGGACTATTAGAAAATAGTGAGAGTTAGAAAAATAACCCTCCCCAAGTCCCTGAAAAGTGAGTGCAAAGTGCACTAAAGTTCCCCTAAGGATAAAGAAGTTGTGTTAGAGGAATAATGCAGGAAAGACACAAACCAACAATGCAACAACGCTGGATTTCCAATCTGGGGTACCTGTGGAACAAGGGGACCAAGTCCAAAAGTCACAAGCAAGTCGGAGATGGGCAGATGCCCAGGAAATGCCAGCTGCGGGTGCAAAGAAGCTTCTACTGGACAGAAGAAGCTGAGGTTTCTGCAGGAACGAAAAGGGCTAGAGACTTCCCCTTTGGTGGACGGATCCCACTCGCCGTGGAGAGTCGTGCAAAAGTGTTTTCCCGCCGAAAGAACGCCAACAAGCCTTGCTAGCTGCATATCGTGCAGTTAGCGTTTTTGGACGCTGCTGTGGCCCTGGAGAGACCAGGAGGTCGCAAATTGGACCAGGAGAGAGAGTGGACGTCGACCATGACAAGGAGCCCTCTCAGCAGCAGGTAGCACCCGGAGAAGTGCCAGAAACAGGCACTACAAGGATGCGTGAAACGGTGCTCACCCGAAGTCGCACAAAGAAGTCCCACGTCGCCGGAGAACAACTTAGGAGGTCGTACAATGCAGGTTAGAGTGCCGTGGACCCAGGCTGGTATGTGCACAAAGGATTTCCGCCGGAAGTGCACGGAGGCCGGAGTAGCTGCAAAAGTCGCTGTTCCCAGCAATGCAGCCCAGCGAGGTGAGGCAAGGACTTACCTCCACCAAACTTGGACTGAAGAGTCACTGGACTGTGGGGGCCACTTGGACAGAGTTGCTGGATTCGAGGGACCTCGCTCGTCGAGCTGAGAAGAGACCCAAGGGACCGGTAATGCAGCTTTTTGGTGCCTGCGGTTGCAGGGGGAAGATTCCGTCGACCCACAGGAGATTTCTTTGGAGCTTCTGGTGCAGAGAGGAGGCAGACTACCCCCACAGCATGCACAAGCAGGAAAACAGTCGAGAAGGCGGCAGGATCAGCGTTACAGAGTTGCAGTAGTCGTCTTAGCTACTTTGTTGCAGTTTTGCAGGCTCACAGCGCGGTCAGCAGTCGATTCCTTATCAGAAGGTGAAGAGAGAGATGCAGAGGAACTCGGCTGAGCTCTTGCATTCGTTATCTAAAGTTTCCCCAGAGACAGAGACCCTAAATAGCCAGAAAAGAGGGTTTGGCTACCTAGGAGAGAGGATAGGCTAGCAACAGCTGAAGGAGCCTATCAGAAGGAGTCTCTGACGTCACCTGGTGGCACTGGCCACTCAGAGCAGTCCAGTGTGCCAGCAGCACCTCTGTTTCCAAGATGGCAGAGGTCTGGAGCACACTGGAGGAGCTCTGGACACCTCCCAGGGGAGGTGCAGGTCAGGGGAGTGGTCACTCCCCTTTCCTTTGTCCAGTTTCGCGCCAGAGCAGGGCTAAGGGGTCCCCTGAACCGGTGTAGACTGGCTTATGCAGAATTGGGCACATCTGTGCCCAAGAAAGCATTTCCAGAGGCTGGGGGAGGCTACTCCTCCCCTGCCTTCACACCATTTTCCAAAGGGAGAGGGTGTCACACCCTCTCTCAGAGGAAGTTCTTTGTTCTGCCATCCTGGGCCAGGCCTGGCTGGACCCCAGGAGGGCAGATGCCTGTCTGAGGGGTTGGCAGCAGCAGCAGCTGCAGTGAAACCCCAGGAAGGGCAGTTTGGCAGTACCAGGGTCTGTGCTACAGACCACTGGGATCATGGGATTGTGCCAACTATGCCAGGATGGCATAGAGGGGGCAATTCCATGATCATAGACATGTTACATGGCCATATTCGGAGTTACCATTGTGAAGCTACATATAGGTAGTGACCTATATGTAGTGCACGCGTGTAATGGTGTCCCCGCACTCACAAAGTTCAGGGAATTGGCTCTGAACAATGTGGGGGCACCTTGGCTAGTGCCAGGGTGCCCTCACACTAAGTAACTTTGCACCTAACCTTTACCAGGTAAAGGTTAGACATATAGGTGACTTATAAGTTACTTAAGTGCAGTGTAAAATGGCTGTGAAATAACGTGGACGTTATTTCACTCAGGCTGCAGTGGCAGGCCTGTGTAAGAATTGTCAGAGCTCCCTATGGGTGGCAAAAGAAATGCTGCAGCCCATAGGGATCTCCTGGAACCCCAATACCCTGGGTACCTCAGTACCATATACTAGGGAATTATAAGGGTGTTCCAGTAAGCCAATGTAAATTGGTAAAATTGGTCACTAGCCTGTTAGTGACAATTTAGAAAGAAATG
Organism: Pleurodeles waltl; assembly: GCF_031143425.1. NCBI lineage: Eukaryota > Metazoa > Chordata > Amphibia > Caudata > Salamandridae > Pleurodeles > Pleurodeles waltl. The sequence continues at coordinate 526,241,987 of NC_090446.1, forward strand.
AGAGAGCATAACCACTGAGGTTCTGATTAGCAGAGCCTCAGTGAGACAGTTAGGCACTACACAGGGAACACACACATATAGGCCACAAACTTATGAGCACTGGGGTCCTGACTAGCAGGGTCCCAGTGACACATAACAAAGATACTGAAAACATAGGGTTTTCACTATGAGCACTGGGCCCTGGCTAGCAGGATCCCAGTGAGACAGTGAGGACACCCTGGCATACACTCACAAACAGGCCAAAAGTGGGAGTAACAAGGCTAGAAAGAGGCTACTTTCTCACACTCAGTGACACAGTTAGGCACTACACAGGGAACACACATTCAGGCCACAACTATGAGCACTGGGGGTCCTGTCTAGCAGGATCCCAGTCAGACAGGCAAAAACAACATAAATACAGTGAAATATGGGGGTAACATGCCAGGCAAGGTGGTACTTTCCTACACCATATAATTCCCTTGTATATGGTACTGAGGCACCAAGGGGATTGGGGTTCCAGGTGATCCACACAAGTAAAAATGGGGGTAACATGCCAGGCAAGATGGTACTTTCCTACAACAGTTGGTGAGGGTGATAACACCTCTTGAAAGAGCAGGCATTGTTCCTGGCATCGGACAGCAGAGGGCCCCCCTCCAGGGGTCAGAAACTCATCTGTGGTGGCAGGCTAGTCAATACCAGTCAGCTAACACACTAGAGGATTAGTAGGTTTTATGGGGCCCTCTAAGGTGCCCTCTGAGTGTGTAGGAAAGTACCATCTTGCCTGGCATGTTACCCCCATTTTTCACTGTATGTATGTTGTTTTAGTTGTATGTGTCACTGGGACCCTGTCACCCAGGGCCCCAGTGCTCATAAGTGTGCCTGAAGGTGTTACCTGTGTAGTGACTAACTGTCTCACTGAGGCTCTGCTAATCAGAACCTCAGTGGTTATGCTCTCTCATTTCTTTCCAAATTGTCACTAACAGGCTAGTGACCAATTTTACCAATTTACATTGGCTTACTGGAACACCCTTATAATTCCCTAGTATATGGTACTGAGGTACCCAGGGTATTGGGGTTCCAGGAGATCCCTATGGGCTGCAGCATTTCTTTTGCCACCCATAGGGAGCTCTGACAATTCTTACACAGGCCTGCCACTGCAGCCTGAGTGAAATAACGTCCACGTTATTTCACAGCCATTTTACACTGCACTTAAGTAACTTATAAGTCACCTATATGTCTAACCTTTACCTGGTAAAGGTTGGGTGCTAAGTTACTTAGTGTGAGGGCACCCTGGCACTAGCCAAGGTGCCCCCACATTGTTCAGGGCCAATTCCCCGGACTTTGTGAGTGCGGGGACACCATTACACGCGTGCACTACATATAGGTCACTACCTACATGTAGCTTCACAATGGTAACTCCGAATATGGCCATGTAATATGTCTATGATCATGGAATTGCCCCCTCTATACCTTCCTGGCATAGTTGGCACAATCCCATGATCCCAGTGGTCTGTAGCACAGACCCTGGTACTGCCAAACTGCCTTTCCCGGGGTTTCACTGCAGCTGCTGCTGCTGCCAACCCCTCAGACAGGCATCTGCCCTCCTGGGGTCCAGCCAGGCCTGGCCCAGGATGGCAGAACAAAGGACTTCCTCTGAGAGAGGGTGTTACACCCTCTCCCTTTGGAAAATGGTGTGAAGGCAGGGGAGGAGTAGCCTCCCCCAGCCTCTGGAAATGCTTTCATGGGCACATTTGGTGCCCATTTCTGCATAAGCCAGTCTACACCGGTTCAGGGACCCCTTAGCACTGCTCTGGCGCGAAACTGGAAAAAGGAAAGGGGAGTGACCACTCCCCTGACCTGTACCTCCCCTGGGAGGTGCCCAGAGCTCCTCCAGTGTGCTCCAGACCTCTGCCATCTTGGAAACAGAGGTGCTGCTGGCACACTGGACTGCTCTGAGTGGCCAGTGCCATCAGGTGACGTCAGAGACTCCTTGTGATAGGCTCCTTCAGGTGTTGCTAGCCTATCCTCTCTCCTAGGTAGCCAAACCCTCTTTTCTGGCTATTTAGGGTCTCTGTCTCTTGGGATTCTTTAGATAACGAATGCAAGAGCTCATCCGATTTTCTCTGCATCTCTCTCTTCACCTTCTGCCAAGGAATCGACTGCTGACCGCGCTAGAAGCCTGCAAAACTGCAACATAGTACCTAAGACGACTACTGCAACTCTGTAACGCTGATCCTGCCGCCTTCTCGACTGTTTTCCTGGTGGTGCATGCTGTGGGGGTAGTCTGCCTCCTCTCTGCACTAGAAGCTCCGAAGAAATCTCCCGTGGGTCGACGGAATCGTCCCCCTGCAACCGCAGGCACCAAAAAGCTGCATTACTGGTCCCTTGGGTCTCCTCTCAGCATGACGAGCGAGGTCCCTCGAATCCAGCAACTCTGTCCAAGTGACTCCCACAGTCCAGTGACTCTTCAGTCCAAGTTTGGTGGAGGTAAGTCCTTGCCTCACCTCACTAGACTGCATTGCTGGGAACCGTGACTTTTGCAGCTACTCGGGCCCCTGTGCACTTCCGGCGGAAATCCTTTGTGCACAGCCAAGCCTGGGTCCACAGCACTCTAACCTGCATTGCACTACTTTCTAAGTTGGTCTCCGGCGACGTGGGACTCCTTTGTGCGACTTCGGGTGAGCACCGTTTCATGCATCCTTGTAGTGCCTGTTTCTGGCAATTCTCCGGGTGCTACCTGCTGCTAAGAGGGTTTCTTGTCTTGCTCGACATCCCCTCTACCTCCTGGTCCAATTTGCGACCTCCTGGTCCCTCCTAGGCCACAGCAGCATCCAAAAACGTTAACATTACGATTTGCAGCTAGCAAGGCTTGTTGGCGTTCTTTCAGTGGGAAAACACTTCTGCACGACTCAACAAGGCGAGAGGGATCCGTCCTCCAAAGGGGAAGTCTCTAGCCCTTTGCGTTCCTGCAGAAACCTCAGCTTCTTCTGTCCAGTAGAAGCTTCTTTGCACCCGCAGCTGGCATTTCCTGGGCATCTGCCCATCTCCGACTTGCTTGTGACTTTTGGACTTGGTCCCCTTGTTCCACAGGTACCCCAGATTGGAAATCCAGCGTTGTTGCATTGTTGGTATGTGTCTTTCCTGCCTTATTCCCCTATCACGACTTCTTTGTCCTTTGGGGAACTTTAGTGCACTTTGCACTCACTTTTCAGGGTCTTGGGGTGGGCTATTTTTCTAACCCTCACTATTTTCTAATAGTCCCAGCGACCCTCTACAAGGTCACATAGGTTTGGGGGCCATTCGTGGTTCGCATTCCACTTTTGGAGTATATGGTTTGTGTTGCCCCTATCCCTATGTGTCCCCATTGCATCCTATTGTAACTATACATTATTTGCACTGTTTTCTAAGACTATACTGCATATTTCTGGTATTGTGTATATATATCTTGTGTATATTTCCTATCCTCTCTCTGAGGGTACACTCTGAGATACTTTGGCATATTGTCATAAAAATAAAGTACCTTTATTTTTAGTATAACTGTGTATTGTGTTTTCTTATGATATTGTGCATATGACACTAAGTGGTACTGTAGGAGCTTCACTCGTCTCCTAGTTCAGCCTAAGCTGCTCTGCTAAGCTACCATTATCTATCAGCCTAAGCTGCTAGACACCCTATACACTAATAAGGGATAACTGGGCCTGGTGCAAGGTGCAAGGTGCAAGTACCCCTAGGTACTCACTACAAGCCAGTCCATCCTCCTACATTGGTTGTGCAGCGGTGGGATAAGTGCTTTGAGACTACTTACCACTCTTGTCATTGTACTTTTCATAAGAGAAAAATATACAAAGCAAGTTCAGTGTATATACACAATACCAAAAAGTTTTGCATTTCCTCTTTTCACTCTTTTCTAAGTGCTGAAAAGTACTTCTAACCTTCTAAAAAGTTCTAAAAAGTTTAAAAAGTTTTTTTTCTCTGTCTTTCTAAAAGCTCTGACAAACTTTTTTCTCTTTTTCTATCACTTTAACTCTCTCTAAAAATGTCTGGCACAGGCCAAAATGTTGATCTGTCCAAACTTGCATATGACCACCTTAGCTGGAAAGGAGCAAGGAGTCTCTGTGTAGAGAGAGGTTTGAGTGTAGGGAAGAATCCTTCCTTGGAATTGTTACTTAACATGCTTAGAGAACAGGATAAGGCTAGAAGTGCCCCATCTGTAGAAAAAGTAGCTAATGGTTCCCAATCTGATCCAGGGACTCCCCCAGGAAAAGATTTAGGAAAGAAACTTCCTAGCCTGCCCATTACTAGACAGTCTAGCATAGTTGGTAATGATGAAGAGCCACACCATACAAATAGTGTTGTCTCACATCATAGCAAAAGCATTTATTCTCACCACAGTGGTACTGATGTTTCTGTTAGCCAAGCTGTTAGGGTGCCCTCTGTAAGGGACAGGTCTCCTTCTGTCCATTCTCACCATACTTCTGTTTCAAGGCATGTCCCTCCCACCCACCCTGATGACAGATTGTTAGAAAGGGAGCTCACTAGACTGAGAGTGGAACAAACCAGACTGAAGCTCAAGAAGCAACAGCTGGATTTGGATAGACAGACTTTAGAAGTAGAGAAGGAGAGACAGAAACTGGGTTTAGAAACCCATGGTGGCAGCAGCAGTATTCCCCATAGTCATCCTGCAAAAGAGCATGATTTCAGGAATCTGCACAAGATAGTTCCCCCTTATAAGGAGGGGGATGACATTAACAAGTGGTTTGCTGCACTTGAGAGGGCCTGTGCTGTACAGGATGTCCCTCAAAGGCAGTGGGCTGCTATCCTATGGCTAACATTTAGTGGAAAAGGTAGGGATAGGCTCCTTACTGTAAAAGAAAATGAAGCTAATGATTACAAAGTTCTTAAGAATGCACTCCTGGATGGTTATGGCTTAACCACTGAACAATACATAATAAAGTTCAGAGAGACCAAAAAGGAGTCTTCACAAGACTGGGTTGATTTCATTGACCATTCAGTGAAGGCCTTGGAGGGGTGGTTACATGGCAGTAAAGTTACTGATTATGACAGCCTGTATAACTTGATCCTGAGAGAGCATATTCTTAATAATTGTGTGTCTGATTTGTTGCACCAGTACTTGGTGGACTCTGATCTGACCTCTCCCCAAGAATTGGGAAAGAAGGCAGACAAATGGGTCAGAACAAGGGTGAACAGAAAAGTTCATACAGGGGGTGACAAAGACGGCATCAAGAAGAAGGATGGTAAGTCTTCTGACAAAGGTGGGGACAAATCTAAAAATGAGTCTTCATCAGGCCCACAAAAACACTCTGGTGGGGGTGGTGGGCCCAAATCCTCTTCTAATCAAAACAAGGAAAAGAAACCATGGTGCTATTTATGTAAAATAAAAGGCCATTGGACAACAGATCCCAGTTGTCCAAAGAAAGGCACCAAGCCTCCTACCACTACAGCCCCTACTGCTACACCTAGTGTCCCTACTAATAGCAGTAGTGGTGGGAGCAAACCAACTAATAGCCAATCCAAGGGAGTAGCTGGGCTCACTATTGGTAACTTAGTTGGGGTTGGTCTTGTTAGGGAGACCACAGAGGCTATACTAGTCTCTGAGGGGGCTACTGATTTAGCCACCTTAGTTGCTTGTCCCCTTAATATGGATAAGTACAAGCAGCTACCCCTAATAAATGGTGTTGAGGTTCAGGCCTACAGGGACACTGGTGCCAGTGTGACTATGGTCATAGAGAAACTGGTCCACCCTGAACAACACCTACTTGGTCACCAGTACCAAGTAACCGATGCTCACAACAACACACTTAGCCACCCCATGGCTGTTGTAAATCTCAACTGGGGGGGGGGGGTGACTGGTCCAAAGAAAGTTGTGGTAGCTTCAGATTTACCTATAGACTGTCTATTAGGGAATGATTTGGAGACATCAGCTTGGTCAGATGTGGAGTTGGAGGCCCATGCAGCAATGCTGGGCATCCCAGGGCATATTTTTGCTTTGACAAGGGCTCAGGCCAAAAAGCAAAAAGGACAGGGAAGCTTGGATCCTGGAAAAATGGACCAAGTGCTCCCTAAAGCTAGGGCTAGTAGAAGCAAACCACTTCCTACTATCCCTCCCTCTACAGTGGATTCTACTTCCGAGGAAGAAGAATTCCCTCCCTGTGCAGAACCTACACCAGAGGAGCTTCAAGCAGACACTGCTCAACTTTTGGGTGAAGGGGGGCCTGCCAGGGAGGAGCTGAGTGTGGCACAGCAAACCTGTCCCACATTAGAGGGTCTAAGACAGCAAGCTGTCAAACAGGCTAATGGGGATGTCAGTGACTCTCACAGAGTTTACTGGGAGGACAACCTCTTGTACACTGAGGCAAGGGATCCTAAACCTGGAACTGCCAGGAGATTAGTGATCCCTCAGGAGTACAGAAAGTTCCTCCTAACTCTTGCACACGACATTCCCCTAGCTGGACATCTGGGGCAAATGAAAACTTGGGACAGGCTTGTTCCCCTGTTTCATTGGCCTAGGATGTCTGAGGACACAAAGGAATTTTTTAAGTCCTGTGAAACCTGTCAAGCCAGTGGCAAGACAGGTGGCACTCCAAAGGCACCCCTTATTCCACTGCCTGTGGTTGGGGTTCCCTTTGAAAGGGTAGGGGTTGACATAGTTGGCCCCCTTGACCCTCCTACTGCTTCAGGCAATAGGTTTATCTTGGTGGTAGTGGACCATGCCACAAGATATCCTGAAGCAATTCCTTTAAGGACCACTACAGCACCTGCAGTGGCAAAGGCCCTCCTGGGAATATTTTCCAGGGTGGGCTTCCCAAAGGAAGTAGTATCAGACAGAGGAAGTAATTTCATGTCTGCATACTTAAAGGCCATGTGGAAGGAGTGTGGTGTGACTTACAAGTTCACTACACCCTATCATCCACAACGAAATGGACTGGTGGAGAGATTTAATAAAACTCTCAAAGGCATGATTATGGGTCTCCCTGAAAAACTCCGCAGGAGATGGGATATCCTGTTGCCATGCCTCCTTTTTGCCTACAGGGAGGTACCCCAGAAAGGAGTGGGCTTCAGCCCCTTTGAACTTCTTTTTGGACACCCTGTTAGGGGTCCACTCACACTTGTAAAGGAGGGTTGGGAACAACCTTTAAAAGCTCCTAAGCAAGATATTGTGGATTATGTACTTGGCCTCAGATCAAGGATGGCTGAGTATATGAAAAAGGCCAGTAAAAACCTTCAGGCCAGCCAAGAGCTCCAGAAGCAATGGCATGATCAGAAGGCTGTTTTGGTTCAGTACCAACCAGGGCAGAAAGTGTGGGTCTTGGAGCCTGTGGCCCCAAGAGCACTCCAAGATAAATGGAGTGGACCCCACATAATTGTTGAAAAGAAGGGTGAAGTCACCTACTTAGTTGTCTTAGGCACTGCCAGGAGTCCCCTTAGGGTGCTCCATGTCAATGGCCTGAAACCCTACTATGACAAGGCTGATCTCACCCTGCTCATGGCAACTGATGAGGGACAGGAAGAAGACAGTGATCCTCTACCTGATCTCTTCTCTTCCACAGAACAAGATGCTCTTGTGGAAGGTGTAGTTTTGGCTGATTGTCTTACTGCTGAGCAGAAAGACCATTGCATAAATCTCCTAGATCAATTCTCTGAACTCTTCTCTACTGTGCCAGGTACCACTTCTTGGTGTGAGCACACTATAGATACTGGAGACAGTTTACCTGTCAAAAGTAAGATCTATAGGCAGCCTGACCATGCCAGGGACTGTATAAAGCAAGAGGTCCAGAAAATGTTAGAACTAGGAGTAGTTGAGCACTCTGACAGTCCATGGGCTTCTCCTGTGGTACTGGTACCAAAACCCCATTCCAAAGATGGAAAGAAGGAAATGCGGTTTTGTGTAGACTATAGAGGTCTCAACCTTGTAACCAAAACTGATGCTCACCCTATACCCAGGGCAGATGAGCTCATAGATACACTGGCATCTGCCAAGTATCTAAGCACTTTTGATTTGACTGCAGGGTATTGGCAGATCAAATTGTCAGAAGATGCTAAACCTAAAACTGCATTTTCATCCATTGGAGGACATTACCAGTTCACAGTAATGCCTTTTGGATTGAAGAATGCACCTGCCACCTTTCAAAGGTTGGTGAACACAGTCCTGCAAGGGCTGGAAGCTTTCAGTGCAGCATATTTGGACGATATAGCTGTCTTTAGCTCCAGCTGGGATGATCACCTGGTCCACCTATGGAAAGTTTTGGAGGCCCTGCAAAAGGCAGGCCTCACTATCAGGGCTTCAAAGTGCCAGATAGGGCAGGGGAAGGTGGTTTATCTGGGACACCTTGTTGGTGGGGAACAGATTGCACCACTACAGGGGAAAATCCAAACTATTATAGATTGGGTGCCCCCTACCACTCAGACTCAGGAGAGAGCCTTCCTAGGCCTCACTGGGTATTACAGGAGGTTCATTAAGAACTATGGCTCCATTGCAGCCCCTCTTAATGACCTCACATCCAAAAAGATGCCTAAAAAGGTATTGTGGACAGCTAGCTGTAAGAAAGCTTTTGAGGAGCTGAGGCAGGCCATGTGCTCTGCACCTGTCCTGAAAAGCCCTTGTTACTCTAAAAAATTATATGTCCAAACTGATGCATCTGAATTAGGAGTAGGGGCAGTCCTATCACAACTTAATTCTGAGGGCCAGGATCAACCTGTTGCTTTTATTAGTAGGAGGTTGACCCCTAGAGAAAAGCGTTGGTCTGCCATTGAGAGGGAGGCCTTTGCTGTGGTCTGGGCTCTGAAGAAGTTGAGGCCATACCTGTTTGGCACTCACTTCATTGTTCAGACAGACCACAAACCTCTACTTTGGCTAAAACAAATGAAAGGTGAAAATCCTAAATTGTTGAGGTGGTCCATATCCCTACAGGGAATGGACTATACAGTGGAACATAGACCTGGGAGTAGCCACTCCAATGCAGATGGACTCTCCAGATATTTCCACTTAGACAATGAAGACTCATCAGGTCATGGCTAGTCTTATTGTCCTTCGTTTGGGGGGGGTTGTGTAGGAAAGTACCATCTTGCCTGGCATGTTACCCCCATTTTTCACTGCATATATGTTGTTTTAGTTGTATGTGTCACTGGGACCCTGTCACCCAGGGCCCCAGTGCTCATAAGTGTGCCTGAAGGTGTTACCTGTGTAGTGACTAACTGTCTCACTGAGGCTCTGCTAATCAGAACCTCAGTGGTTATGCTCTCTCATTTCTTTCAAATTGTCACTAACAGGCTAGGGACCAATTTTACCAATTTACATTGGCTTACTGGAACACCCTTATAATTCCCTAGTATATGGTACTGAGGTACCCAGGGTATTGGGGTTCCAGGAGATCCCTATGGGCTGCAGCATTTCTTTTGCCACCCATAGGGAGCTCTGACAATTCTTACACAGGCCTGCCACTGCAGCCTGAGTGAAATTACGTCCACGTTATTTCACAGCCATTTTACACTGCACTTAAGTAACTTATAAGTCACCTATATGTCTAACCTTTACCTGGTAAAGGTTGGGTGCTAAGTTACTTAGTGTGAGGGCACCCTGGCACTAGCCAAGGTGCCCCCACATTGTTCAGGGCCAATTCCCCGGACTTTGTGAGTGCGGGGACACCATTACACATGTGCACTACATATAGGTCACTACCTACATGTAGCTTCACAATGGTAACTCCGAATATGGCCATGTAATATGTCTATGATCATGGAATTGCCCCCTCTATACCATCCAGGCATAGTTGGCACAATCCCATGATCCCAGTGGTCTGTAGCACAGACCCTGGTACTGCCAAACTGCCTTTCCCGGGGTTTCACTGCAGCTGCTGCTGCTGCCAACCCCTCAGACAGGCATCTGCCCTCCTGGGGTCCAGCCAGGCCTGGCCCAGGATGGCAGAACAAAGGACTTCCTCTGAGAGAGGGTGTTTGTAGGAAAGTACCATCTTGCCTGGCATGTTACCCCCATTTTTCACTGTATATATGTTGTTTTAGTTGTATGTGTCACTGGGACCCTGGTAACCCAGGGCCCCAGTGCTCATAAGTGTGCCTGAATGTGTTACCTGTGTAGTGACTAACTGTCTCACTGAGGCTCTGCTAATCAGAACCTCAGTGGTTATGCTCTCTCATTTCTTTCCAAATTGTCACTGACAGGCTAGTGACCATTTTTACCAATTTACATTGGCTTACTGGAACACCCTTATAATTCCCTAGTATATGGTACTGAGGTACCCAGGGTATTGGGGTTCCAGGAGATCCCTATGGGCTGCAGCATTTCTTTTGCCACCCATAGGGAGCTCTGACAATTCTTACACAGGCCTGCCACTGCAGCCTGAGTGAAATAACGTCCACGTTATTTCACAGCCATTTTACACTGCACTTAAGTAACTTATAAGTCACCTATATGTCTAACCTTTACCTGGTAAAGGTTAGGTGCAAAGTTACTTAGTGTGAGGGCACCCTGGCACTAGCCAAGGTGCCCCCACATTGTTCAGAGCCAATTCACTGAACTTTGTGAGTGCGGGGACACCATTACACGCGTGCACTACATATAGGTCACTACCTATATGTAGCTTCACCATGGTAACTCCGAATATGGCCATGTAACATGTCTATGATCATGGAATTGCCCCCTCTATGCCATCCTGGCATTGTTGGTACAATTCCATGATCCCAGTGGTCTGTAGCACAGACCCTGGTACTGCCAGACTGCCCTTCCTGGGGTTTCTCTGCAGCTGCTGCTGCTGCCAACCCCTCAGACAGGCAGCTGCCCTCCTGGGGTCCAGCCAGGCCTGGCCCAGGATGGCAGAACAAAGAACTTCCTCTGAGAGAGGGTGTGACACCCTCTCCCTTTGGAAAATGGTGTGAAGGCAGGGGAGGAGTAGCCTCCCCCAGCCTCTGGAAATGCTTTGTTGGGCACAGATGTGCCCAATTCTGCATAAGCCAGTCTACACCGGTTCAGGGACCCCTTAGCCCCTGCTCTGGCGCGAAACTGGACAAAGGAAAGGGGAGTGACCACTCCCCTGACCTGCACCTCCCCTGGGAGGTGTCCAGAGCTCCTCCAGTGTGCTCCAGACCTCTGCCATCTTGGAAACAGAGGTGCTGCTGGCACACTGGACTGCTCTGAGTGGCCAGTGCCACCAGGTGACGTCAGAGACTCCTTGTGATAGGCTCCTTCAGGTGTTAGTAGCCTTTCCTCTCTCCTAGGTAGCCAAACCCTCTTTTCTGGCTATTTAGGGTCTCTGTCTCTGGGGAAACTTGAGATAACGAATGCATGAGCTCAGCCGAGTTCCTCTGCATCTCCCTCTTCACCTTCTGATAAGGAATCGACCGCTGACCGCGCTGGAAGCCTGCAAACCTGCAACATAGTAGCAAAGACGACTACTGCAACTCTGTAACGCTGATCCTGCCGCCTTCTCGACTGTTTTCCTGCTTGTGCATGCTGTGGGGGTAGTCTGCCTCCTCTCTGCACCAGAAGCTCCGAAGAAATCTCCCGTGGGTCGACGGAATCTTCCCCCTGCAACCGCAGGCACCAAAAAGCTGCATCTCCGGTCCCTTGGGTCTCCTCTCAGCACGACGAGCGAGGTCCCTCGAATCCAGCGACACCGTCCAAGTGACCCCCACAGTCCAGTGACTCTTCAGCCCAAGTTTGGTGGAGGTAAGTCCTTGCCTCACCTCGCTGGGCTGCATTGCTGGGAACCGCGACTTTGCAAGCTTCTCCGGCCCCTGTGCACTTCCGGCGGAAATCCTTCGTGCACAGCCAAGCCTGGGTCCACGGCACTCTAACCTGCATTGCACGACTTTCTAAGTTGGTCTCCGGCGACGTGGGACTCCTTTGTGCAACTTCGGCGAGCACCGTTTCACGCATCCTCGTAGTGCCTGTTTCTGGCACTTCTCCGGGTGCTACCTGCTTCAGTGAGGGCTCCTTGTCTTGCTCGACGTCCCCTCTCTCTGCAGGTCCAATTTGCGACCTCCTGGTCCCTCCTGGGCCCCAGCAGCGTCCAAAAACGCCAAACGCACGATTTGCGTGTAGCAAGGCTTGTTGGCATCCATCTGGCGGGAAAACACTTCTGCACGACTCTCCAAGGCGTGGGGGATCCATCCTCCAAAGGGGAAGTCTCTAGCCCTTGTCGTTCCTGCAGTATTCACAGTTCTTCAGCCTAGTAAGAGCTTCTTTGCACCAACCGCTGGCATTTCTTGGGCATCTGCCCATCTCCGAGCTGCTTGTGACTTTTGGACTTGGTCCCCTTGTTCCACAGGTACCTCAGTCAGGAATCCATCGTTGTTGCATTGCTGATTTGTGTTTTCCTTGCATTTTCCCTCTAACACGACTCTTTTGTCCTTAGGGGAACTTTAGTGCACTTTGCACTCACTTTTCAGGGTCTTGGGGAGGGTTATTTTGCTAACTCTCACTATTTTCTAATAGTCCCAGCGACCCTCTACAAGGTCACATAGGTTTGGGGTCCATTCGTGGTTCACATTCCACTTCTGGAGTATATGGTTTGTGTTGCCCCTATCCCTATGTTTCCCCATTGCATCCTATTGTAACTATACATTGTTTGCACTGTTTTCTAAGACTATACTGCATATTTTTGCTATTGTGTATATATATCTTGTGTATATTTCCTATCCTCTCACTGAGGGTACACTCTAAGATACTTTGGCATATTGTCATAAAAATAAAGTACCTTTATTTTTAGTATAACTGTGTATTGTGTTTTCTTATGATATTGTGCATATGACACTAAGTGGTACTGTAGTAGCTTCACACGTCTCCTAGTTCAGCCTAAGCTGCTCTGCTAAGCTACCATTATCTATCAGCCTAAGCTGCTAGACACCCTATACACTAATAAGGGATAACTGGGCCTGGTGCAAGGTGCAAGTACCCCTTGGTACTCACTACAAGCCAGTCCAGCCTCCTACATTGGTTGTGCAGTGGTGGGATAAGTGCTTGAGACTACTTACCACTCTTGTCATTGTACTTTTCATAAGAGAAAAATATACAAAACAAGGTCAGTGTATATACACATAGCCAAAAAGTTTTGCATTTCCTCTTTTCACTCTTTTCTAAGTGCTGAAAAGTACTACTAAACTTTCAAAAAGTTCTTAAGAGTTTAAAAAGTTTTTTCTGTCTTTCCAAAAAGTTCTGAAAACTTTTTTCTCTTTGTCTATCACTTTAACTCTCTCTAAAAATGTCTGGCACAGGCCAAAAAGTTGAACTGTCCAAACTTGCATATGATCACCTTAGCTGGAAAGGAGCAAGGAGTCTCTGCATAGAGAGAGGTTTGAGTGTAGGGAAGAATCCTTCCTTAGAACTGTTAATTAATATGCTTAGAGTACAGGATAAGGCCATAAGTGCCCAATCTGTAGAAAAAGTAGCTAATGGTTCTCAATCTGATCCAGGGACTCCCCCAGGAAAAGGTTCAGGAAAGAAACTTCTCAGCCTGCCCATTACTAGACAGTCTAGCATAGTTGGTACAGAGGTTGAATCACATCATACTGATGATGTGCTCTCACATTATACTGGTAGCCAAGCTGTTAGGGTGCCCTCTGTAAGGGACAGGTCTCCTTCTGTTCATTCCCATCATACCTCTGTATCTAGAAATGTCCCTCCCACCCACCCTGATGACAGATTGTTGGAAAGGGAGCTCAATAGATTGAGAGTGGAGCAAACCAGACTGAAGCTCAAGAAGCAACAGCTGGATTTGGATAGACAGTCTTTAGAAATAGAGAGGGAAAGACAGAAAATGGGTTTAGATACCCATGGTGGCAGCAGCAGTATTCCCCATAGTCATCCTGCAAAAGAGCATGATTCCAGGAATCTGCATAAGATAGTTCCCCCTTACAAGGAGGGGGATGACATTAACAAGTGGTTTGCTGCACTTGAGAGGGCCTGTGCTGTACAGGATGTCCCTCAAAGGCAGTGGGCTGCTATCCTATGGCTATCATTTACTGGAAAAGGTAGGGATAGGCTCCTTACTGTAAAAGAAAATGATGCTAACAATTTCCAAGTTCTTAAGAATGCACTCCTGGATGGTTATGGCTTAACCACTGAACAGTACAGGATCAAGTTCAGAGATACCAAAAAGGAGTCTTCACAAGACTGGGTTGATTTCATTGACCAGGCAGTGAAGGCCTTGGAGGGGTGGTTACATGGCAGTAAAGTTACTGATTATGACAGCCTGTATAACTTAATCCTGAGAGAGCATATTCTTAATAATTGTGTGTCTGATTTGTTGCACCAGTACTTGGTGGACTCTGATCTGACCTCTCCCCAAGAATTGGGAAAGAAGGCAGACAAATGGGTCAGAACAAGAGTGAACAGAAAAGTTCATACAGGGGGTGACAAAGATGGCAACAAAAAGAAGGATGGTAAGTCTTCTGACAAGGGTGGGGACAAATCTAAAAATGAGTCTTCATCAGGCCCACAAAAACACTCTGGTGGGGGTGGTGGGCCCAAACCCTCCTTTAATCAGAACAAGGAAAAGAAACCATGGTGCTATTTATGTAAGATAAAAGGCCATTGGACAACAGATCCCAGTTGTCCAAAGAAAGGCACCACAGCTCCTACCACTACAACCCCTACTGCTACACCTAGTGTCCCTACTAATAGCAGTGGTGGTGGGAGCAAACCTACTAATAGCCAATCCAAGGGAGTAGCTGGGCTCACTTGTGGTAATTTAGTTGGGGTTGGTCTGATTAGGGAGACCACAGAGGCTACTTTAGTCTCTGAAGGGGCTATTGACTTAGCCACTTTGGTTGCTTGCCCCCATAACTTGGAGAAGTACAAGCAACTAACCCTAATAAATGGTGTTGAGGTCCAGGCCTACAGGGACACAGGTGCCAGTGTCACAATGGTGATTGAGAAACTGGTGCACCCTGAACAACACATACTTGGACACCAGTACCAAGTAACCGATGCTCACAACATAACACAAAGCCACCCCATGGCTGTTGTAAATCTCAACTGGGGGGGGTATCTGGTCCAAAGAAAGTTGTGGTAGCTTCAGATTTACCTGTAGACTGTCTATTAGGGAACGATTTGGAGACATCAGCTTGGTCAGATGTGGAGTTGGAGGCCCATGCAGCAATGCTGGGCATCCCAGGGCATATTTTTGCTTTGACAAGGGCTCAGGCCAAAAAGCAAAAAGGACAGGGAAGCTTGGATCCTGGAACAAGGGACCAAGTGCTCCCTAAAGCTAGGGCTAGTAGAAGCAAACCACTTCCTACTATCCCTCCCTCTACAGTGGATTCTACTTCTGAGGAAGAAGAATTCCCTCCCTGTGCAGAACCTACACCAGAGGAGCTGGAAGCAGACACTGCTGAGCTTTTGGGTGAAGGGGGGCCTGCCAGAGAGGAGCTGAGTGTGGCACAGCAAACCTGTCCCACATTAGAGGGTCTCAGACAGCAAGCTGTCAAACAGGCTAATGGGGATGTCAGTGACTCACACAGAGTTTACTGGGAGGACAACCTCTTGTACACTGAGCAAAGGGATCCTAAACCTGGAGCTGCCAGGAGATTAGTGATTCCTCAGGAGTACAGAAAGTTCCTCCTAACACTGGCACATGACATTCCCTTAGCTGGGCACCTGGGTCAAATGAAAACTTGGGACAGATTGGTACCACTGTTTCATTGGCCTAGGATGTCTGAGGACACAAAAGAATTTTGTAAGTCCTGTGAAACCTGTCAAGCCAGTGGCAAGACAGGTGGCACTCCAAAGGCACCCCTTATCCCACTGCCTGTGGTTGGGGTTCCCTTTGAAAGGGTAGGGGTTGACATAGTTGGCCCCCTTGACCCTCCTACTGCTTCAGGCAATAGGTTTATCTTGGTGGTAGTGGACCATGCCACAAGATATCCTGAAGCTATTCCTTTAAGGACCACTACAGCTCCTGCAGTGGCAAAGGCCCTCCTGGGAATATTTTCCAGGGTGGGCTTCCCAAAGGAAGTAGTATCAGACAGAGGAAGCAATTTCATGTCTGCATACTTAAAGGCCATGTGGAAGGAGTGTGGTGTAACTTACAAGTTCACAACACCCTATCATCCACAAACAAATGGACTGGTGGAGAGATTTAATAAAACTCTCAAAGGCATGATTATGGGACTCCCTGAAAAACTCCGCAGGAGATGGGATATCCTTCTACCATGCCTCCTTTTTGCCTACAGGGAGGTACCCCAGAAAGGAGTGGGCTTCCGCCCCTTTGAACTTCTTTTTGGACACCCTGTTAGGGGTCCACTCACACTTGTAAAGGAGGGTTGGGAACAACCTTTAAAAGCTCCTAAGCAGGATATTGTGGATTATGTACTTGGCCTCAGATCAAGGATGGCTGAGTACATGAAAAAGGCCAGTAAAAACCTTCAGGCCAGCCAAGAGCTCCAGAAGCAATGGCATGATCAGAAGGCTGTTTTGGTTCAGTACCAACCAGGGCAGAAAGTATGGGTCTTGGAGCCTGTGGCCCCAAGAGCACTCCAAGATAAATGGAGTGGTCCACACACAATTGTTGAAAAGAAGGGTGAAGTCACCTACTTGGTTGACTTAGGCACTGCCAGGAGTCCCCTTAGGGTGCTCCATGTCAACCGCCTGAAACCCTACTATGACAGGGCTGATCTCACCCTGCTCATGGCAACAGATGAGGGACAGGAAGAAGACAGTGATCCTCTACCTGATCTCTTCTCTTCCACAGAACAAGATGCTCTTGTGGAAGGGGTAGTTTTGGCTGATTGTCTTACTGCTGAGCAGAAAGATAATTGCATAAATCTCCTAGGACAATTTTCAGAACTCTTCTCCATTGTGCCAGGCACCACTTCTTGGTGTGAGCACACTATAGATACTGGAGACAGTTTACCTGTCAAAAGTAAGATCTATAGGCAGCCTGACCATGTCAGGGACTGCATAAAGCAAGAAGTTCAGAAGATGTTGGAACTAGGAGTGGTTGAGCACTCTGACAGTCCATGGGCTTCTCCTGTGGTACTGGTACCAAAACCCAATTCTAAAGATGGAAAGAAGGAAATGAGGTTTTGTGTAGACTATAGAGGTCTCAACTTGGTAACCAAAACAGATGCTCACCCTATACCCAGGGCAGATGAGCTAATAGATACACTGGCATCTGCCAAGTATCTAAGCACTTTTGATTTGACTGCAGGGTATTGGCAGATCAAAATGTCAGAAGATGCTAAACCTAAGACTGCATTTTCTACCATTGGAGGACATTACCAGTTTACTGTAATGCCTTTTGGTTTGAAAAATGCACCTGCCACTTTTCAGAGGTTGGTGAACACAGTCCTGCAAGGGCTGGAAGCTTTCAGTGCAGCATATTTGGATGATATAGCTGTCTTTAGCTCCAGCTGGGATGATCACCTGGTCCACCTTTGGAAAGTTTTGGAGGCCCTGCAAAAGGCAGGCCTCACTATCAAGGCTTCAAAGTGCCAGATAGGGCAGGGTAAGGTGGTTTATCTGGGACACCTTGTTGGTGGGGAACAGATTGCACCACTTCAGGGGAAAATCCAAACTATTATTGATTGGATTCCCCCTACCACTCAGACTCAGGTGAGAGCCTTCCTAGGCCTCACTGGGTATTACAGGAGGTTCATTAAGAACTATGGCTCCATTGCAGCCCCTCTTAATGACCTCACATCCAAGAAAATGCCTAAAAAGGTATTATGGACAGCAAACTGTCAGAAAGCTTTTGAGGAGCTGAAGCAGGCCATGTGCTCTGCACCTGTCCTGAAAAGCCCTTGTTACTCTAAAAAATTCTATGTCCAGACTGATGCATCTGAATTAGGAGTAGGGGCAGTCCTATCACAACTTAATTCTGAGGGCCAGGATCAACCTGTTGCTTTTATTAGTAGAAGGTTGACCCCTAGAGAAAAGCGTTGGTCTGCCATTGAGAGGGAGGCCTTTGCTGTGGTCTGGGCTCTGAAGAAGTTGAGGCCATACCTGTTTGGCACTCACTTCATTGTTCAGACAGACCACAAACCTCTACTTTGGCTAAAACAAATGAAAGGTGAAAATCCTAAATTGTTGAGGTGGTCCATATCCCTACAGGGAATGGACTATACAGTGGAACATAGACCTGGGAGTAGCCACTCCAATGCAGATGGACTCTCCAGATATTTCCACTTAGACAATGAAGACTCATCAGGTAATGGCTAGTCTTATTGTCCTTCGTTTGGGGGGGGGGTTGTGTAGGAAAGTACCATCTTGCCTGGCATGTTACCCCCATTTTTCACTGTATATATGTTGTTTTAGTTGTATGTGTCACTGGGACCCTGGTAACCCAGGGCCCCAGTGCTCATAAGTGTGCCTGAATGTGTTACCTGTGTAGTGACTAACTGTCTCACTGAGGCTCTGCTAATCAGAACCTCAGTGGTTATGCTCTCTCATTTCTTTCCAAATTGTCACTGACAGGCTAGTGACCATTTTTACCAATTTACATTGGCTTACTGGAACACCCTTATAATTCCCTAGTATATGGTACTGAGGTACCCAGGGTATTGGGGTTCCAGGAGATCCCTATGGGCTGCAGCATTTCTTTTGCCACCCATAGGGAGCTCTGACAATTCTTACACAGGCCTGCCACTGCAGCCTGAGTGAAATAACGTCCACGTTATTTCACAGCCATTTTACACTGCACTTAAGTAACTTATAAGTCACCTATATGTCTAACCTTTACCTGGTAAAGGTTAGGTGCAAAGTTACTTAGTGTGAGGGCACCCTGGCACTAGCCAAGGTGCCCCCACATTGTTCAGAGCCAATTCACTGAACTTTGTGAGTGCGGGGACACCATTACACGCGTGCACTACATATAGGTCACTACCTATATGTAGCTTCACCATGGTAACTCCGAATATGGCCATGTAACATGTCTATGATCATGGAATTGCCCCCTCTATGCCATCCTGGCATTGTTGGTACAATTCCATGATCCCAGTGGTCTGTAGCACAGACCCTGGTACTGCCAGACTGCCCTTCCTGGGGTTTCTCTGCAGCTGCTGCTGCTGCCAACCCCTCAGACAGGCAGCTGCCCTCCTGGGGTCCAGCCAGGCCTGGCCCAGGATGGCAGAACAAAGAACTTCCTCTGAGAGAGGGTGTGACACCCTCTCCCTTTGGAAAATGGTGTGAAGGCAGGGGAGGAGTAGCCTCCCCCAGCCTCTGGAAATGCTTTGTTGGGCACAGATGTGCCCAATTCTGCATAAGCCAGTCTACACCGGTTCAGGGACCCCTTAGCCCCTGCTCTGGCGCGAAACTGGACAAAGGAAAGGGGAGTGACCACTCCCCTGACCTGCACCTCCCCTGGGAGGTGTCCAGAGCTCCTCCAGTGTGCTCCAGACCTCTGCCATCTTGGAAACAGAGGTGCTGCTGGCACACTGGACTGCTCTGAGTGGCCAGTGCCACCAGGTGACGTCAGAGACTCCTGCTGATAGGCTCCTTCAGGTGTTAGTAGCCTTTCCTCTTTCCTAGGTAGCCAAACCCTCTTTTCTGGCTATTTAGGGTCTCTGTCTCTGGGGAAACTTGAGATAACGAATGCATGAGCTCAGCCGAGTTCCTCTGCATCTCCCTCTTCACCTTCTGATAAGGAATCGACCGCTGACCGCGCTGGAAGCCTGCAAACCTGCAACATAGTAGCAAAGACGACTACTGCAACTCTGTAACGCTGATCCTGCCGCCTTCTCGACTGTTTTCCTGCTTGTGCATGCTGTGGGGGTAGTCTGCCTCCTCTCTGCACCAGAAGCTCCGAAGAAATCTCCCGTGGGTCGACGGAATCTTCCCCCTGCAACCGCAGGCACCAAAAAGCTGCATCTCCGGTCCCTTGGGTCTCCTCTCAGCACGACGAGCGAGGTCCCTCGAATCCAGCGACACCGTCCAAGTGACCCCCACAGTCCAGTGACTCTTCAGCCCAAGTTTGGTGGAGGTAAGTCCTTGCCTCACCTCGCTGGGCTGCATTGCTGGGAACCGCGACTTTGCAAGCTTCTCCGGCCCCTGTGCACTTCCGGCGGAAATCCTTCGTGCACAGCCAAGCCTGGGTCCACGGCACTCTAACCTGCATTGCACGACTTTCTAAGTTGGTCTCCGGCGACGTGGGACTCCTTTGTGCAACTT
The DNA here is from genome assembly GCF_031143425.1 of Pleurodeles waltl. NCBI lineage: Eukaryota > Metazoa > Chordata > Amphibia > Caudata > Salamandridae > Pleurodeles > Pleurodeles waltl. The sequence continues at coordinate 526,262,106 of NC_090446.1, forward strand.
CGGCAAGCACCGTTTCACGCATCCTCGTAGTGCCTGTTTCTGGCACTTCTCCGGGTGCTACCTGCTTCAGTGAGGGCTCCTTGTCTTGCTCGACGTCCCCTCTCTCTGCAGGTCCAATTTGCGACCTCCTGGTCCCTCCTGGGCCCCAGCAGCGTCCAAAAACGCCAAACGCACGATTTGCGTGTAGCAAGGCTTGTTGGCGTCCATCTGGCGGGAAAACACTTCTGCACGACTCTCCAAGGCGTGGGGGATCCATCCTCCAAAGGGGAAGTCTCTAGCCCTTGTCGTTCCTGCAGTATTCACAGTTCTTCAGCCTAGTAAGAGCTTCTTTGCACCAACCGCTGGCATTTCTTGGGCATCTGCCCATCTCCGAGCTGCTTGTGACTTTTGGACTTGGTCCCCTTGTTCCACAGGTACCTCAGTCAGGAATCCATCGTTGTTGCATTGCTGATTTGTGTTTTCCTTGCATTTTCCCTCTAACACGACTATTTTGTCCTTAGGGGAACTTTGGTGCACTTTGCACTCACTTTTCAGGGTCTTGGGGAGGGTTATTTTCCTAACTCTCACTATTTTCTAATAGTCCCAGCGACCCTCTACAAGGTCACATAGGTTTGGGGTCCATTCGTGGTTCACATTCCACTTCTGGAGTATATGGTTTGTGTTGCCCCTATCCCTATGTTTCCCCATTGCATCCTATTGTAACTATACATTGTTTGCACTGTTTTCTAAGACTATACTGCATATTTTTGCTATTGTGTATATATATCTTGTGTATATTTCCTATCCTCTCACTGAGGGTACACTCTAAGATACTTTGGCATATTGTCATAAAAATAAAGTACCTTTATTTTTAGTATAACTGTGTATTGTGTTTTCTTATGATATTGTGCATATGACACTAAGTGGTACTGTAGTAGCTTCACACGTCTCCTAGTTCAGCCTGAGCTGCTTTGCTAAGCTACCATTATCTATCAGCCTAAGCTGCTAGACACCCTATACACTAATAAGGGATAACTGGGCCTGGTGCAAGGTGCAAGTACCCCTTGGTACTCACTACAAGCCAGTCCAGCCTCCTACAGTGTTACACCCTCTCCCTTTGGAAAATGGTGTGAAGGCAGGGGAGGAGTAGCCTCCCCCAGCCTCTGGAAATGCTTTCATGGGCACATTTGGTGCCCATTTCTGCATAAGCCAGTCTACACCGGTTCAGGGACCCCTTAGCCCTGCTCTGGCACGAAACTGGACAAAAGAAAGGGGAGTGACCACTCCCCTGACCTGTACCTCCCCTGGGAGGTACCCAGAGCTCCTCCAGTGTGCTCCAGACCTCTGCCATCTTGGAAACAGAGGTGCTGCTGGCACACTGGACTGCTCTGAGTGGCCAGTGCCATCAGGTGACGTCAGAGACTCCTTGTGATAGGCTCCTTCAGGTGTTGCTAGCCTATCCTCTCTCCTAGGTAGCCAAACCCTCTTTTCTGGCTATTTAGGGTCTCTGTCTCTTGGGATTCTTTAGATAACGAATGCAAGAGCTCATCCGAGTTCCTCTGCATCTCTCTCTTCACCTTCTGCCAAGGAATCGACTGTTGACCGCGCTGGAAGCCTGTGTAGGAAAGTACCATCTTGCCTGGCATGTTACCCCCATTTTTCACTGTATATATGTTGTTTTAGTTGTATGTGTCACTGGGACCCTGGTAACCCAGGGCCCCAGTGCTCATAAGTATGCCTGAAGGTGTTACCTGTGTAGTGACTAACTGTCTCACTGAGGCTCTGCTAATCAGAACCTCAGTGGTTATGCTCTCTCATTTCTTTCCAAATTGTCACTAACAGGCTAGTGACCATTTTTACCAATTTACATTGGCTTACTGGAACACCCTTATAATTCCCTAGTATATGGTACTGAGGTACCCAGGGTATTGGGGTTCCAGGAGATCCCTATGGGCTGCAGCATTTCTTTTGCCACCCATAGGGAGCTCTGACAATTCTTACACAGGCCTGCCACTGCAGCCTGAGTGAAATAACGTCCACGTTATTTCACAGCCATTTTACACTGCACTTAAGTAACTTATAAGTCACCTATATGTCTAACCTTTACCTGGTAAAGGTTAGGTGCAAAGTTACTTAGTGTGAGGGCACCCTGGCACTAGCCAGGGTGCCCCCACATTGTTCAGAGCCAATTCCCTGAACTTTGTGAGTGTGGGGACACCATTACACGCGTGCACTACATATAGGTCACTACCTATATGTAGCTTCACAATGGTAACTCCGAATATGGCCATGTAACATGTCTATGATCATGGAATTGCCCCCTCTATGCCATCCTGGCATAGTTGGCACAATCCCATGATCCCAGTGGTCTGTAGCACAGACCCTGGTACTGCCAAACTGCCCTTCCTGGGGTTTCACTGCAGCTGCTGCTGCTGCCAAGCCCTCAGACAGGCATCTGCCCTCCTGGGGTCCAGCCAGGCCTGGCCCAGGATGGCAGAACAAAGAACTTCCTCTGAGAGAGGGTGTGACACCCTCTCCCTTTGGAAAATGGTGTGAAGGCAGGGGAGGAGTAGCCTCCCCCAGCCTCTGGAAATGCTTTGTTGGGCACAGATGTGCCCAATTCTGCATAAGCCAGTCTACACCGGTTCAGGGGACCCCTTAGCCCTGCTCTGGCGCGAAACTGGACAAAGGAAAGGGGAGTGACCACTCCCCTGACCTGCACCTCCCCTGGGAGGTGTCCAGAGCTCCTCCAGTGTGCTCCAGACCTCTGCCATCTTGGAAACAGAGGTGCTGCTGGCACACTGGACTGCTCTGAGTGGCCAGTGCCACCAGGTGACGTCAGAGACTCCTGCTGATAGGCTCCTTCAGGTGTTAGTAGCCTTTCCTCTCTCCTAGGTAGCCAAACCCTCTTTTCTGGCTATTTAGGGTCTCTGTCTCTGGGGAAACTTGAGATAACGAATGCATGAGCTCAGCCGAGTTCCTCTGCATCTCCCTCTTCACCTTCTGATAAGGAATCGACCGCTGACCGCGCTGGAAGCCTGCAAACCTGCAACATAGTAGCAAAGACGACTACTGCAACTCTGTAACGCTGATCCTGCCGCCTTCTCGACTGTTTTCCTGCTTGTGCATGCTGTGGGGGTAGTCTGCCTCCTCTCTGCACCAGAAGCTCCGAAGAAATCTCCCGTGGGTCGACGGAATCTTCCCCCTGCAACCGCAGGCACCAAAAAGCTGCATCTCCGGTCCCTTGGGTCTCCTCTCAGCACGACGAGCGAGGTCCCTCGAATCCAGCGACACCGTCCAAGTGACCCCCACAGTCCAGTGACTCTTCAGCCCAAGTTTGGTGGAGGTAAGTCCTTGCCTCACCTCGCTGGGCTGCATTGCTGGGAACCGCGACTTTGCAAGCTTCTCCGGCCCCTGTGCACTTCCGGCGGAAATCCTTCGTGCACAGCCAAGCCTGGGTCCACGGCACTCTAACCTGCATTGCACGACTTTCTAAGTTGGTCTCCGGCGACGTGGGACTCCTTTGTGCAACTTCGGCGAGCACCGTTTCACGCATCCTCGTAGTGCCTGTTTCTGGCACTTCTCCGGGTGCTACCTGCTTCAGTGAGGGCTCCTTGTCTTGCTCGACGTCCCCTCTCTCTGCAGGTCCAATTTGCGACCTCCTGGTCCCTCCTGGGCCCCAGCAGCGTCCAAAAACGCCAAACGCACGATTTGCGTGTAGCAAGGCTTGTTGGCGTCCATCTGGCGGGAAAACACTTCTGCACGACTCTCCAAGGCGTGGGGGATCCATCCTCCAAAGGGGAAGTCTCTAGCCCTTGTCGTTCCTGCAGTATTCACAGTTCTTCAGCCTAGTAAGAGCTTCTTTGCACCAACCGCTGGCATTTCTTGGGCATCTGCCCATCTCCGAGCTGCTTGTGACTTTTGGACTTGGTCCCCTTGTTCCACAGGTACCTCAGTCAGGAATCCATCGTTGTTGCATTGCTGATTTGTGTTTTCCTTGCATTTTCCCTCTAACACGACTATTTTGTCCTTAGGGGAACTTTGGTGCACTTTGCACTCACTTTTCAGGGTCTTGGGGAGGGTTATTTTCCTAACTCTCACTATTTTCTAATAGTCCCAGCGACCCTCTACAAGGTCACATAGGTTTGGGGTCCATTCGTGGTTCACATTCCACTTCTGGAGTATATGGTTTGTGTTGCCCCTATCCCTATGTTTCCCCATTGCATCCTATTGTAACTATACATTGTTTGCACTGTTTTCTAAGACTATACTGCATATTTTTGCTATTGTGTATATATATCTTGTGTATATTTCCTATCCTCTCACTGAGGGTACACTCTAAGATACTTTGGCATATTGTCATAAAAATAAAGTACCTTTATTTTTAGTATAACTGTGTATTGTGTTTTCTTATGATATTGTGCATATGACACTAAGTGGTACTGTAGTAGCTTCACACGTCTCCTAGTTCAGCCTGAGCTGCTTTGCTAAGCTACCATTATCTATCAGCCTAAGCTGCTAGACACCCTATACACTAATAAGGGATAACTGGGCCTGGTGCAAGGTGCAAGTACCCCTTGGTACTCACTACAAGCCAGTCCAGCCTCCTACAGTGTTACACCCTCTCCCTTTGGAAAATGGTGTGAAGGCAGGGGAGGAGTAGCCTCCCCCAGCCTCTGGAAATGCTTTCATGGGCACATTTGGTGCCCATTTCTGCATAAGCCAGTCTACACCGGTTCAGGGACCCCTTAGCCCTGCTCTGGCACGAAACTGGACAAAAGAAAGGGGAGTGACCACTCCCCTGACCTGTACCTCCCCTGGGAGGTACCCAGAGCTCCTCCAGTGTGCTCCAGACCTCTGCCATCTTGGAAACAGAGGTGCTGCTGGCACACTGGACTGCTCTGAGTGGCCAGTGCCATCAGGTGACGTCAGAGACTCCTTGTGATAGGCTCCTTCAGGTGTTGCTAGCCTATCCTCTCTCCTAGGTAGCCAAACCCTCTTTTCTGGCTATTTAGGGTCTCTGTCTCTTGGGATTCTTTAGATAACGAATGCAAGAGCTCATCCGAGTTCCTCTGCATCTCTCTCTTCACCTTCTGCCAAGGAATCGACTGTTGACCGCGCTGGAAGCCTGTGTAGGAAAGTACCATCTTGCCTGGCATGTTACCCCCATTTTTCACTGTATATATGTTGTTTTAGTTGTATGTGTCACTGGGACCCTGGTAACCCAGGGCCCCAGTGCTCATAAGTATGCCTGAAGGTGTTACCTGTGTAGTGACTAACTGTCTCACTGAGGCTCTGCTAATCAGAACCTCAGTGGTTATGCTCTCTCATTTCTTTCCAAATTGTCACTAACAGGCTAGTGACCATTTTTACCAATTTACATTGGCTTACTGGAACACCCTTATAATTCCCTAGTATATGGTACTGAGGTACCCAGGGTATTGGGGTTCCAGGAGATCCCTATGGGCTGCAGCATTTCTTTTGCCACCCATAGGGAGCTCTGACAATTCTTACACAGGCCTGCCACTGCAGCCTGAGTGAAATAACGTCCACGTTATTTCACAGCCATTTTACACTGCACTTAAGTAACTTATAAGTCACCTATATGTCTAACCTTTACCTGGTAAAGGTTAGGTGCAAAGTTACTTAGTGTGAGGGCACCCTGGCACTAGCCAGGGTGCCCCCACATTGTTCAGAGCCAATTCCCTGAACTTTGTGAGTGTGGGGACACCATTACACGCGTGCACTACATATAGGTCACTACCTATATGTAGCTTCACAATGGTAACTCCGAATATGGCCATGTAACATGTCTATGATCATGGAATTGCCCCCTCTATGCCATCCTGGCATAGTTGGCACAATCCCATGATCCCAGTGGTCTGTAGCACAGACCCTGGTACTGCCAAACTGCCCTTCCTGGGGTTTCACTGCAGCTGCTGCTGCTGCCAAGCCCTCAGACAGGCATCTGCCCTCCTGGGGTCCAGCCAGGCCTGGCCCAGGATGGCAGAACAAAGAACTTCCTCTGAGAGAGGGTGTGACACCCTCTCCCTTTGGAAAATGGTGTGAAGGCAGGGGAGGAGTAGCCTCCCCCAGCCTCTGGAAATGCTTTGTTGGGCACAGATGTCCCCAATTCTGCATAAGCCAGTCTACACCGGTTCAGGGGACCCCTTAGCCCTGCTCTGGCGCGAAACTGGACAAAGGAAAGGGGAGTGACCACTCCCCTGACCTGCACCTCCCCTGGGAGGTGTCCAGAGCTCCTCCAGTGTGCTCCAGACCTCTGCCATCTTGGAAACAGAGGTGCTGCTGGCACACTGGACTGCTCTGAGTGGCCAGTTCCACCAGGTGACGTCAGAGACTCCTTCTGATAGGCTCCTTCAGGTGTTAGTAGCCTATCCTCTCTCCTAAGTAGCCAAACCCTCTTTTCTGGCTATTTAGGGTCTCTGTCTCTGGGGAAACTTTAGATAACGAATGCAAGAGCTCATCCGAGTTCCTCTGCATCTCTCTCTTCACCTTCTGATAAGGAATCGACTGCTGACCGCGCTGGAAGCCTGCAAACCTGCAACATAGTAGCAAAGACGACTACTGCAACTCTGTAACGCTGATCCTGCCGCCTTCTCGACTGTTTTCCTGCTTGTGCATGCTGTGGAGGTAGTCTGCCTCCTCTCTGCACCAGAAGCTCCGAAGAAATCTCCTGTGGGTCGACGGAATCTTCCCCCTGCAACCGCAGGCACCAAAAAGCTGCATTACCGGTCCCTTGGGTCTCCTCTCAGCACAACGAGCGAGGTCCCTTGAATCCAGCAACTCTGTCCAAGTGACCCCCACAGTCCAGTGACTCTTCAGTCCAAGTTTGGTGGAGGTAAGTCCTTGCCTCACCTCGCTGGGCTGCATTGCTGGGAACCGCGACTTTGCAGCTACTCCGGTCCCTGTGCACTTCCGGCGGAAATCCTTTGTGCACAGCCAAGCCTGGGTCCACGGCACTCTAACTTGCATTGCACGACTTTCTAAGTTGGTCTCCGGCGACGTGGGACTCCTTTGTGCAACTTCGGCGAGCACCGTTTCACACATCCTTGTAGTGCCTGTTTGTGGCACTTTTCAGGGTGCTACCTGCTTCAGATAGGGCTCCTTGTCTTGCTCGACGTCCCCTCTCTCTCCTGGTCCAATTTGCGACCTCCTGGTCCCTCCTGGGCCTCAGTAGCGTCCAAAAACGCTAACAGCACGATTTGCAGCTAGCAAGGCTTGTTGGCGTCCTTTTGGCGGGAAAACACTTCTGCAGGACTCTCCACGGCGAGGGGAATCCGTCCACCAAAGGGGAAGTCTCTAGCCCTTTTCGTTCCTGCAGAAACCTCAGCTTCTTCTGTCCAGTAGAAGCTTCTTTGCACCCGCAGCTGGCATTTCCTGGGCATTTGCCCATCTCCGACTTGCTTGTGACTTTTGGACTTGGTCCCCTTGTTCCACAGGTACCCTAGATTGGAAATCCACAGTTGTTGCATTGCTGGTTGGTGTCTTTCCTGCATTATTCCTCTAACACGACTTCTTTGTCCTTAGGGGAACTTTAGTGCACTTTGCACTCACTTTTCAGGGTCTTGGGGAGGGTTATTTTTCTAACTCTCACTATTTTCTAATAGTCCCAGCGACCCTCTACAAGGTCACATAGGTTTGGGGTCCATTCGTGGTTCGCATTCCACTTTTGGAGTATATGGTTTGTGTTGCCCCTATCCCTATGTTTCCCCATTGCATCCTATTGTAACTATACATTGTTTGCACTGTTTTCTAAGACTATACTGCATATTTTTGCTATTGTGTATATATATCTTGTGTATATTTCCTATCCTCTCACTGAGGGTACACTCTAAGATACTTTGGCATATTGTCATAAAAATAAAGTACCTTTATTTTTAGTATAACTGTGTATTGTGTTTTCTTATGATATTGTGCATATGACACTAAGTGGTACTGTAGTAGCTTCACACGTCTCCTAGTTCAGCCTAAGCTGCTCTGCTAAGCTACCATTATCTATCAGCCTAAGCTGCTAGACACCCTATACACTAATAAGGGATAACTGGGCCTGGTGCAAGGTGCAAGTACCACTTGGTACTCACTACAAGCCAGTCCAGCCTCCTACATTGGTTGTGCAGTGGTGGGATAAGTGCTTTGAGACTACTTACCACTCTTGTCATTGTACTTTTCATAAGAGAAAAATATACAAAACAAGGTCAGTGTATATACACATAGCCAAAAAGTTTTGCATTTCCACTTTTCACTCTTTTCTAAGTGCTGAAAAGTCTTCTAACTTTCTAAAAAGTTCTAAAAAGTTTAAAAAGTTTTTTTTCTCTGTCTTTCTAAAAGCTCTGACAAACTTTTTATCTTTTACTATCACTTTAACTCTCTCTAAAAATGTCTGGCACAGGCCAAAATGTTGATCTGTCCAAACTTGCATATGACAACCTTAGCTGGAAAAGAGCAAGGAGTCTCTGTATAGAGAGAGGTTTGAGTGTAGGGAAGAATCCTTCCTTGGAACTGTTACTTAACATGCTTAGGGAACAGGATAAGGCCATAGGTGCCTCATCTGTTGAAAAAGTACCTAATAGTTCCCAATCTGATTCAGGGACTCCCCCAGGAAAAGATTCAGGAAAGAAACTTCCTAGCCTGCCCATTACTAGACAGTCTAGCATAGTTGGTAATGATGATGAGCCACACCATACAAATAGTGTTGTCTCACATCATAGCAAAAGCATTTATTCTCACCATACTGGTAGTAATGTTTCTGTCAGCCAAGCTGTTAGGGTGGCTTCTGTAAGGGACAGGTCTCCTTCTGTTCATTCCCATCATACCTCTGTTTCTAGGAATGTCCCTCCCACCAACCCTGATGACAGAATGTTAGAGAGGGAACTCAATAAGTTGAGGGTGGAACAAACCAGACTGAAGCTTAAAAAGCAACAGCTGGATTTGGATAGACAGTCTTTTGAACTAGAGAAGGAAAGACAGAAGTTGGGTTTAGAAACCCATGGTGGCAGCAGCAGTATTCCCCATAGTCATCCTGCAAAAGAGCATGATTCCAGGAATCTGCACAAGATAGTTCCCCCTTATAAGGAGGGGGATGACATTAACAAGTGGTTTGCTGCACTTGAGAGGGCCTGTGTTGTACAGGATGTCCCTCAAAGGCAGTGGGCTGCTATCCTATGGCTATCATTTAGTGGAAAAGGTAGGGATAGGCTCCTTACTGTAAAAGAAAATGATGCTAATAATTTCCAAGTTCTTAAGAATGCACTCCTGGATGGTTATGGCTTAACCACTGAACAGTACAGGATAAAGTTCAGAGAGACCAAAAAGGAGTCTTCACAAGACTGGGTTGATTTCATTGACCATTCAGTGAAGGCCTTGGAGGGGTGGTTACATGGCAGTAAAGTTACTGATTATGACAGCCTGTATAACTTAATCCTGAGAGAGCATATTCTTAATAATTGTGTGTCTGATTTGTTGCACCAGTACTTGGTGGACTCTGATCTGACCTCTCCCCAAAAATTGGGAAAGAAGGCAGACAAATGGGTCAGAACAAGAGTGAACAGAAAAGTTCATACAGGGGGTGACAAAGATGGCAACAAAAAGAAGGATGGTAAGTCTTCAGACAAGGGTGGGGACAAATCTAAAAATGAGTCTTCATCAGGCCCACAAAAACACTCTGGTGGGGGTGGTGGGTCCAAATCCTCTTTTAATCAGAACAAGGAAAAGAAACCATGGTGCTATTTATGTAAAATAAAAGGCCATTAGACAACAGATCCCAGTTGTCCAAAGAAAGGCACCAATGCTCCTACCACTACAACCCCTACTGCTACACCTAGTGTCCCTACTAATAGCAGTGGTGGTGGGAGCAAACCTACTAATAGCCAATCCAAGGGAGTAGCTGGGCTCACTTTTGGTAATTTAGTTGGGGTTGGCCTTGTTAGGGAGGCCACAGAGGCTGTGTTAGTCTCTGAGGGGGCTATTGATTTAGCCACCTTAGTTGCTTGTCCCCTTAATATGGATAAGTACAAGCAGCTACCCCTAATAAATGGTGTTGAGGTTCAGGCCTACAGGGACACTGGTGCCAGTGTGACTATGGTCATAGAGAAACTGGTCCACCCTGAACAACACCTACTTGGTCACCAATACCAAGTAACCGATGCTCACAACAACACACTTAGCCACCCCATGGCTGTTGTAAATCTCAACTGGGGGGGTTTACTGGTCCAAAGAAAGTTGTGGTAGCTTCAGATTTACCTGTAGACTGTCTATTAGGGAATGATTTGGAGACATCAGCTTGGTCAGATGTGGAGTTGGAGGCCCATGCAGCAATGCTGGGCATCCCAGGGCATATTTTTGCTTTGACAAGGGCTCAGGCCAAAAAGCAAAAAGGACAGGGAAGCTTGGATCCTGGAACAATGGACCAAGTGCTCCCTAAAGCTAGGGCTAGTAGAAGCAAACCACTTCCTACTATCCCTCCCTCTACAGTGGATTCTACTTCTGAGGAAGAAGAATTCCCTCCCTGTGCAGAACCTACACCAGAGGAGCTGGAAGCAGACACTGCTGAGCTTTTGGGTGAAGGGGGGCCTGCCAGAGAGGAGCTGAGTGTGGCACAGCAAACCTGTCCCACATTAGAGGGTCTCAGACAGCAAGCTGTCAAACAGGCTAATGGGGATGTCAGTGACTCTCACAGAGTTTACTGGGAGGACAACCTCTTGTACACTGAGCATAGGGATCCTAAACCTGGAGCTGCCAGGAGATTAGTGATTCCTCAGGAGTACAGAAAGTTCCTCCTAACACTGGCACATGACATTCCCTTAGCTGGGCATCTAGGACAAATGAAAACTCGGGACAGGCTTGTTCCCCTGTTTCATTGGCCTAGAATGTCTGAGGACACAAAGGAATTTTGTAAGTCCTGTGAAACCTGTCAAGCCAGTGGCAAGACAGGTGGCACCCCAAAGGCACCCCTTATCCCACTGCCTGTGGTTGGGGTTCCCTTTGAAAGGGTAGGGGTTGACATAGTTGGGCCCCTTGACCCTCCTACTGCTTCAGGCAATAGGTTTATCTTGGTGGTAGTGGACCATGCCACAAGATATCCTGAAGCTATTCCTTTAAGGACCACTACAGCACCTGTAGTGGCAAAGGCCCTCCTGGGAATATTTTCCAGGGTGGGCTTCCCAAAGGAAGTGGTATCAGACAGAGGAAGCAATTTCATGTCTGCATACTTAAAGGCCATGTGGAAGGAGTGTGGTGTAACGTACAAGTTCACAACACCCTATCATCCACAAACAAATGGACTGGTGGAGAGATTTAATAAAACTCTCAAAGGCATGATTATGGGTCTCCCTGAAAAACTCCGCAGGAGATGGGATATCCTTCTACCATGCCTCCTTTTTGCCTACAGGGAGGTACCCCAGAAAGGAGTGGGCTTCAGCCCCTTTGAACTTCTTTTTGGACACCCTGTTAGGGGTCCACTCACACTTGTAAAGGAGGGTTGGGAACAACCTTTAAAAACTCCTAAGCAGGATACTGTGGATTATGTATTTGGCCTCAGATCAAGGATGCCTGAGTACATGAAAAAGGCCAGTAAAAACCTTCAGGCCAGCCAAGAGCTCCAGAAGCAATGGCATGATCAGAAGGCTGTTTTGGTTCAGTACCAACCAGGGCAGAAAGTGTGGGTCTTGGAGCCTGTGGCCCCAAGAGCACTCCAAGATAAATGGAGTGGTCCCCACACAATTGTTGAAAAGAAGGGAGAAGTCACCTATTTAGTTGACTTAGGCACTGCCAGGAGTCCCCTTAGGGTGCTCCATGTCAACCGCCTGAAACCCTACTATGACAGGGCTGATCTCACCCTGCTCATGGCAACTGATGAGGGACAGGAAGAAGACAGTGATCCTCTACCTGATCTCTTCTCTTCCACAGAACAAGATGCTCTTGTGGAAGGTGTAGTTTTGGCTGATTGTCTTACTGCTGAGCAGAAAGATAATTGCATAAATCTCCTAGATCAATTCTCTGAACTCTTCTCTACTGTGCCAGGTACCACTTCTTGGTGTGAGCACACTATAGATACTGGAGACAGTTTACCTGTCAAAAGTAAGATCTATAGGCAGCCTGACCATGCCAGGGACTGCATAAAGCAAGAGGTCCAGAAAATGTTAGAACTAGGAGTAGTTGAGCACTCTGACAGTCCATGGGCTTCTCCTGTGGTACTGGTACCAAAACCCCATTCCAAAGATGGAAAGAAGGAAATGCGGTTTTGTGTAGACTATAGAGGTCTCAACTTGGTAACCAAAACTGATGCTCACCCTATACCCAGGGCAGATGAGCTCATAGATACACTGGCATCTGCCAAGTATCTAAGCACTTTTGATTTGACTGCAGGGTATTGGCAGATCAAATTATCAGAAGATGCTAAACCTAAGACTGCATTTTCTACCATTGGAGGACATTACCAGTTTACTGTAATGCCTTTTGGATTGAAAAATGCACCTGACACTTTTCAGAGGTTGGTGAACACAGTCCTGCAAGGGCTGGAGGCTTTCAGTGCAGCATATTTGGACGATATAGCTGTCTTTAGCTCCAGCTGGGATGATCACCTGGTCCACCTATGGAAAGTTTTGGAGGCCCTGCAAAAGGCAGGCCTCACTATCAAGGCTTCAAAGTGCCAGATAGGGCAGGGTAAGGTGGTTTATCTGGGACACCTTGTTGGTGGGGAACAGATTGCACCACTTCAGGGGAAAATCCAAACAATTATTGATTGGGTTCCCCCTACCGCTCAGACTCAGGTGAGAGCCTTCCTAGGCCTCACTGGGTATTACAGGAGGTTCATTAAGAACTATGGCTCCATTGCAGCCCCTCTTAATGACCTCACATCCAAGAAAATGCCTAAAAAGGTATTATGGACAGCAAACTGTCAGAAAGCTTTTGAGGAGCTGAAGCAGGCCATGTGCTCTGCACCTGTCCTGAAAAGCCCTTGTTACTCTAAAAAATTCTATGTCCAAACTGATGCATCTGAATTAGGAGTAGGGGCAGTCCTATCACAACTTAATTCTGAGGGCCAGGATCAACCTGTTGCTTTTATTAGTAGGAGGTTGACCCCTAGAGAAAAGCGTTGGTCTGCCATTGAGAGGGAGGCCTTTGCTGTGGTCTGGGCTCTGAAGAAGTTGAGGCCATACCTGTTTGGCACTCACTTCATTGTTCAGACAGACCACAAACCTCTACTTTGGCTAAAACAAATGAAAGGTGAAAATCCTAAATTGTTGAGGTGGTCCATATCCCTACAGGGAATGGACTATACAGTGGAACATAGACCTGGGAGTAGCCACTCCAATGCAGATGGACTCTCCAGATATTTCCACTTAGACAATGAAGACTCATCAGGTAATGGCTAGTCTTATTGTCCTTCGTTTGGGGGGGGGTTGTGTAGGAAAGTACCATCTTGCCTGGCATGTTACCCCCATTTTTCACTGTATATATTGTGAGAAGGTAGCCTCTTTCTAGCCTTGTTACCCCCACTTTTGGCCTGTTTGTGAGTGTATGTCAGGGTGTTTGTCACTGTTTTCACTGTCTCACTGGGATCCTGATAGCCAGGCCTCAGTGCTCATAGTGAAAACACCATGTTTTCAGTATGGTTGTTATGTGTCACTGGGATCCTGCTGGTCAGGACCCCAGTGCTCATAGGTTTGTGGCCTATATGTATGTGTCACTGGGACCCTGTCACACAGGGCCCCAGTGCTCATAGGTGTGCATGTGTATGTTCCCTGTGTGGTGCCTAACTGTCTCACTGAGGCTCTGCTAACCAGAACCTCAGTGGTTATGCTCTCTCATTTCTTTCCAAATTGTCACTGACAGGCTAGTGACCATTTTTACCAATTTACATTGGCTTACTGGAACACCCTTATAATTCCCTAGTATATGGTACTGAGGTACCCAGGGTATTGGGGTTCCAGGAGATCCCTATGGGCTGCAGCATTTCTTTTGCCACCCATAGGGAGCTCTGACAATTCTTACACAGGCCTGCCACTGCAGCCTGAGTGAAATAACGTCCACGTTATTTCACAGCCATTTTACACTGCACTTAAGTAACTTATAAGTCACCTATATGTCTAACCTTTACCTGGTAAAGGTTAGGTGCAAAGTTACTTAGTGTGAGGGCACCCTGGCACTAGCCAAGGTGCCCCCACATTGTTCAGAGCCAATTCACTGAACTTTGTGAGTGCGGGGACACCATTACACGCGTGCACTACATATAGGTCACTACCTATATGTAGCTTCACCATGGTAACTCCGAATATGGCCATGTAACATGTCTATGATCATGGAATTGCCCCCTCTATGCCATCCTGGCATTGTTGGTACAATCCCATGATCCCAGTGGTCTGTAGCACAGACCCTGGTACTGCCAGACTGCCCTTCCTGGGGTTTCTCTGCAGCTGCTGCTGCTGCCAACCCCTCAGACAGGCAGCTGCCCTCCTGGGGTCCAGCCAGGCCTGGCCCAGGATGGCAGAACAAAGAACTTCCTCTGAGAGAGGGTGTGACACCCTCTCCCTTTGGAAAATGGTGTGAAGGCAGGGGAGGAGTAGCCTCCCCCAGCCTCTGGAAATGCTTTGTTGGGCACAGGTGTGCCCAATTCTGCATAAGCCAGTCTACACCGGTTCAGGGACCCCTTAGCCCCTGCTCTGGCGCGAAACTGGACAAAGGAAAGGGGAGTGACCACTCCCCTGACCTGCACCTCCCCTGGGAGGTGTCCAGAGCTCCTCCAGTGTGCTCCAGACCTCTGCCATCTTGGAAACAGAGGTGCTGCTGGCACACTGGACTGCTCTGAGTGGCCAGTGCCACCAGGTGACGTCAGAGACTCCTTGTGATAGGCTCCTTCAGGTGTTAGTAGCCTTTCCTCTCTCCTAGGTAGCCAAACCCTCTTTTCTGGCTATTTAGGGTCTCTGTCTCTGGGGAAACTTTAGATAACGAATGCATGAGCTCAGCCGAGTTCCTCTGCATCTCTCTCTTCACCTTCTGATAAGGAAACAACTGCTGACCGCGCTGGAAGCCTGCAAACCTGCAACATAGTAGCAAAGACGACTACTGCAACTCTGTAACGCTGATCCTGCCGCCTTCTCGACTGTTTTCCTGCTTGTGCATGCTGTGGGGGTAGCCTGCCTCCTCTCTGCACCAGAAGCTCCGAAGAAATCTCCCGTGGGTCGACGGAATCTTCCCCCTGCAACCGCAGGCACCAAAAAGCTGCATTACCGGTCCCTTGGGTCTCCTCTCAGCACGACGAGCGAGGTCCCTCGAATCCAGCGACTCTGTCCAAGTGACCCCCACAGTCCAGTGACTCTTCAGCCCAAGTTTGGTGGAGGTAAGTCCTTGCCTCACCTCGCTGGGCTGCATTGCTGGGAACCGCGACTTTGCAAGCTTCTCCGGCCCCTGTGTACTTCCGGCGGAAATCCTTCGTGCACAGCCAAGCCTGGGTCCACGGCACTCTAACCTGCATTGCACGACTTTCTAAGTTGGTCTCCGGCGACGTGGGACTCCTTTGTGCAACTTCGGCGAGCACCGTTTCACGCATCCTCGTAGTGCCTGTTTCTGGCACTTCTCCGGGTGCTACCTGCTTCAGTGAGGGCTCTTTGTCTTGCTCGACGTCCCCTCTCTCTGCAGGTCCAATTTGCGACCTCCTGGTCCCTCCTGGGCCCCAGCAGCGTCCAAAAACGCCAAACGCACGATTTGCGTGTAGCAAGGCTTGTTGGCGTCCATCCGGCGGGAAAACACTTCTGCACGACTCTCCAAGGCGTGGGGGATCCATCCTCCAAAGGGGAAGTCTCTAGCCCTTGTCGTTCCTGCAGTATTCACAGTTCTTCAGCCTAGTAAGAGCTTCTTTGCACCAACCGCTGGCATTTCTTGGGCATCTGCCCATCTCCGAGCTGCTTGTGACTTTTGGACTTGGTCCCCTTGTTCCACAGGTACCCTCAGTCAGGAATCCATCGTTGTTGCATTGCTGATTTGTGTTTTCCTTGCATTTTCCCTCTAACACGACTATTTTGTCCTTATTGGAACTTTGGTGCACTTTGCACTCACTTTTCAGGGTCTTGGGGTGGGTTATTTTGCTAACTCTCACTATTTTCTAATAGTCCCAGCGACCCTCTACAAGGTCACATAGGTTTGGGGTCCATTCGTGGTTCGCATTCCACTTCTGGAGTATATGGTTTGTGTTGCCCCTATCCCTAGGTTTCCCCATTGCATCCTATTGTAACTGTACATTGTTTGCACTGTTTTCTAAGACTATACTGCATATTTTTGCTATTGTGTATATATATCTTGTGTATATTTCCTATCCTCTCACTGAGGGTACACTCTAAGATACTTCGGCATATTGTCATAAAAATAAAGTACCTTTATTTTTAGTATAACTGTGTATTGTGTTTTCTTATGATATTGTGCATATGACACTAGGTGGTACTGTAGTAGCTTCACACGTCTCCTAGTTCAGCCTAAGCTGCTCTGCTAAGCTACCATTATCTATCAGCCTAAGCTGCTAGACACCCTATACACTAATAAGGGATAACTGGGCCTGGTGCAAGGTGCAAGTACCCCTTGGTACTCACTACAAGCCAGTCCAGCCTCCTACATTGGTTGTGCAGCGGTGGGATAAGTGCTTTGAGACTACTTACCACTCTTGTCATTGTACTTTTCATAAGAGAAAAATATACAAAACAAGGTCAGTGTATATACACATAGCCAAAAAGTTTTGCATTTCCTCTTTTCACTCTTTTCTAAGTGCTGAAAAGTACTTCTAAACTTTCAAAAAGTTCTTAAAAGTTTAAAAAGTTTTTTCTGTCTTTCCAAAAAGTTCTGAAAACTTTTTTCTCTTTGTCTATCACTTTAACTCTCTCTAAAAATGTCTGGCACAGGCCAAAAAGTTGAACTGTCCAAACTTGCATATGATCACCTTAGCTGGAAAGGAGCAAGGAGTCTCTGCATAGAGAGAGGTTTGAGTGTAGGGAAGAATCCTTCCTTAGAACTGTTAATTAATATGCTTAGAGTACAGGATAAGGCCATAAGTGCCCAATCTGTAGAAAAAGTAGCTAATGGTTCTCAATCTGATCCAGGGACTCCCCCAGGAAAAGGTTCAGGAAAGAAACTTCTCAGCCTGCCCATTACTAGACAGTCTAGCATAGTTGGTACAGAGGTTGAATCACATCATACTGATGATGTGCTCTCACATTATACTGGTAGCCAAGCTGTTAGGGTGCCCTCTGTAAGGGACAGGTCTCCTTCTGTTCATTCCCATCATACCTCTGTATCTAGAAATGTCCCTCCCACCCACCCTGATGACAGATTGTTAGAAAGGGAGCTCAATAGATTGAGAGTGGAACAAACCAGACTGAAGCTCAAGAAGCAACAGCTGGATTTGGATAGACAGTCTTTAGAAATAGAGAGGGAAAGACAGAAGTTGGGTTTAGATACCCATGGTGGCAGCAGCAGTATTCCCCATAGTCATCCTGCAAAAGAGCATGATTCCAGGAATCTGCACAAGATAGTTCCCCCTTATAAGGAGGGGGATGACATTAACAAGTGGTTTGCTGCACTTGAGAGGGCCTGTGCTGTACAGGATGTCCCTCAAAAGCAGTGGGCTGCTATCCTATGGCTATCATTTAGTGGAAAGGGTAGGGATAGACTCCTTACTGTGAAAGAAAGTGATGCCAATAATTTTACAGTTCTTAAGGATGCACTCCTGGATGGTTATGGCTTAACCACTGAACAGTACAGGATAAAGTTCAGAGAGACCAAAAAGGAGTCTTCACAAGACTGGGTTGATTTCATTGACCATTCAGTGAAGGCCTTGGAGGGGTGGTTACATGGCAGTAAAGTTACTGATTATGAAAGCCTGTATAACACAATCCTGAGAGAGCATATACTTAATAATTGTGTGTCTGATTTGTTGCACCAGTACCTGGTAGACTCTGATCTGACCTCTCCCCAAGAATTGGGAAAGAAGGCAGACAAATGGGTCAGAACAAGAGTGAACAGAAAAGTTCATACAGGGGGTGACAAAGATGGCAATAAGAAGAAAGATGGTGAAAAATCTCAAGATAAGCATGGGGATAAGGGTAAAACCAAAGATCCCACTTCAAATCTTAAACACTCTTCAGAGGGTGGGGATAAAACAAATTCTTCCTCTTCTTCCCAACCTGCACACATTAAAAAGCCTTGGTGCTTTGTGTGTAAAAACAGAGGCCATAGGCCAGGGGATAAGTCCTGTCCAGGTAAACCCCCTGAGCCTACCACCACTAATACATCAAGCTCTAGTGCCCCTAGCAGTAGTGGTACTAGTGGTGGGACTGCTGGCAACAGTCAAGCAAAGGGTGTAGTTGGGTTCACTTATGGGTCCATAGTGGAAACTGATGTAATCAGTCCCAAGACAGTTTCTGTCACACCTAGTGGCATTGGCCTTGCCACACTGGCTGCTTGTCCCCTTACAATGGATAAGTACAGGCAGACAGTTTCAATAAATGGTGTTGAGGCCTTGGCCTACAGGGACACAGGTGCCAGTTTCACTTTGGTGACTGAAAACCTAGTGCCTCCTGAACAACACATCATTGGACAACAGTATAAGATTATTGATGTCCATAACTCCACTAAGTTTCTTCCCTTAGCTATAATTCAGTTTAGTTGGGGTGGAGTTACTGGCCCTAAGCAGGTGGTGGTATCACCTAGCTTACCTGTAGACTGTCTCTTAGGTAATGACCTAGAGGCCTCAGGTTGGGCTGATGTAGAGTTTTATGCCCATGCAGCCATGCTGGGCATCCCTGAGGAATTGTTCCCTCTCATTTCAAGTGAAATGAAAAAGCAAAGGAGAGAAGGCCTGAAAACTCAGGATCCCTCTCCATCAACAGGTAAAAAGGGTATCACAGTATCCCCTAACCACCCTACCATTCAGGATACTATTCCTGTGGTGGGAGAAACCTCTCCTGGGGTGGCACCTGTTCTAAGGGAATCATCAGCTGGCAAAGCTGGACTCCCTGAGGTGGAAGTACCTCTCTGTGGGATAACTAACATTGGTGAGAAAAACAGCACCATTTTAGTTAACATGGAGCATCCCTCCAACCCTTCCAGAGAAACTTTAGTGCAGAAACCCTGCACTACCTCACAACACTTAGGACAGCATCCCTGCCCTAGTGTGGAGCTCATAGGACAGCATCCCTGCCCTGCTCCAACTCAAGAGAAACAGCATCCCTGTTCTCTCTTCCAGCCAGATGGACAAAGTTTTTGCCCAGCTATGGCTTTTCTGAGACAGCATCCCTGTCTGGCATTTCCATCACTACAAATAGGTTCAGTGGACAATTCCCACTGCTCTAAACTAAAACTTACTGATAGAAACTCTGAAAATACATCTTCACATTGTTGCTTAGCTAAAAAACTTCAAACAGGGTGGTTTACATCCCCACAGGGAAGTAACCATATAGTGGATGATAAAGGGAGTAACCAGTCTATTGCAGAGCTACTCTCTACTTATCACCACTTAGACAATAAAGTCTCAACTGGCCAAGGTTAGCCTTATTGTCCTTCGTTTGGGGGGGGTTGTGTGAGAAGGTAGCCTCTTTCTAGCCTTGTTACCCCCACTTTTGGCCTGTTTGTGAGTGTATGTCAGGGTGTTTGTCACTGTTTTCACTGTCTCACTGGGATCCTGATAGCCAGGCCTCAGTGCTCATAGTGAAAACACCATGTTTTCAGTATGGTTGTTATGTGTCACTGGGATCCTGCTGGTCAGGACCCCAGTGCTCATAGGTTTGTGGCCTATATGTATGTGTCACTGGGACCCTGTCACACAGGGCCCCAGTGCTCATAGGTGTGCATGTGTATGTTCCCTGTGTGGTGCCTAACTGTCTCACTGAGGCTCTGCTAACCAGAACCTCAGTGGTTATGCTCTCTCATTTCTTTCCAAATTGTCACTGACAGGCTAGTGACCATTTTTACCAATTTACATTGGCTTACTGGAACACCCTTATAATTCCCTAGTATATGGTACTGAGGTACCCAGGGTATTGGGGTTCCAGGAGATCCCTATGGGCTGCAGCATTTCTTTTGCCACCCATAGGGAGCTCTGACAATTCTTACACAGGCCTGCCACTGCAGCCTGAGTGAAATAACGTCCACGTTATTTCACAGCCATTTTACACTGCACTTAAGTAACTTATAAGTCACCTATATGTCTAACCTTTACCTGGTAAAGGTTAGGTGCAAAGTTACTTAGTGTGAGGGCACCCTGGCACTAGCCAAGGTGCCCCCACATTGTTCAGAGCCAATTCACTGAACTTTGTGAGTGCGGGGACACCATTACACGCGTGCACTACATATAGGTCACTACCTATATGTAGCTTCACCATGGTAACTCCGAATATGGCCATGTAACATGTCTATGATCATGGAATTGCCCCCTCTATGCCATCCTGGCATTGTTGGTACAATCCCATGATCCCAGTGGTCTGTAGCACAGACCCTGGTACTGCCAGACTGCCCTTCCTGGGGTTTCTCTGCAGCTGCTGCTGCTGCCAACCCCTCAGACAGGCAGCTGCCCTCCTGGGGTCCAGCCAGGCCTGGCCCAGGATGGCAGAACAAAGAACTTCCTCTGAGAGAGGGTGTGACACCCTCTCCCTTTGGAAAATGGTGTGAAGGCAGGGGAGGAGTAGCCTCCCCCAGCCTCTGGAAATGCTTTGTTGGGCACAGGTGTGCCCAATTCTGCATAAGCCAGTCTACACCGGTTCAGGGACCCCTTAGCCCCTGCTCTGGCGCGAAACTGGACAAAGGAAAGGGGAGTGACCACTCCCCTGACCTGCACCTCCCCTGGGAGGTGTCCAGAGCTCCTCCAGTGTGCTCCAGACCTCTGCCATCTTGGAAACAGAGGTGCTGCTGGCACACTGGACTGCTCTGAGTGGCCAGTGCCACCAGGTGACGTCAGAGACTCCTTGTGATAGGCTCCTTCAGGTGTTAGTAGCCTTTCCTCTCTCCTAGGTAGCCAAACCCTCTTTTCTGGCTATTTAGGGTCTCTGTCTCTGGGGAAACTTTAGATAACGAATGCATGAGCTCAGCCGAGTTCCTCTGCATCTCTCTCTTCACCTTCTGATAAGGAAACAACTGCTGACCGCGCTGGAAGCCTGCAAACCTGCAACATAGTAGCAAAGACGACTACTGCAACTCTGTAACGCTGATCCTGCCGCCTTCTCGACTGTTTTCCTGCTTGTGCATGCTGTGGGGGTAGCCTGCCTCCTCTCTGCACCAGAAGCTCCGAAGAAATCTCCCGTGGGTCGACGGAATCTTCCCCCTGCAACCGCAGGCACCAAAAAGCTGCATTACCGGTCCCTTGGGTCTCCTCTCAGCACGACGAGCGAGGTCCCTCGAATCCAGCGACTCTGTCCAAGTGACCCCCACAGTCCAGTGACTCTTCAGCCCAAGTTTGGTGGAGGTAAGTCCTTGCCTCACCTCGCTGGGCTGCATTGCTGGGAACCGCGACTTTGCAAGCTTCTCCGGCCCCTGTGTACTTCCGGCGGAAATCCTTCGTGCAGAGCCAAGCCTGGGTCCACGGCACTCTAACCTGCATTGCACGACTTTCTAAGTTGGTCTCCGGCGACGTGGGACTCCTTTGTGCAACTTCGGCGAGCACCGTTTCACGCATCCTCGTAGTGCCTGTTTCTGGCACTTCTCCGGGTGCTACCTGCTTCAGTGAGGGCTCTTTGTCTTGCTCGACGTCCCCTCTCTCTGCAGGTCCAATTTGCGACCTCCTGGTCCCTCCTGGGCCCCAGCAGCGTCCAAAAACGCCAAACGCACGATTTGCGTGTAGCAAGGCTTGTTGGCGTCCATCCGGCGGGAAAACACTTCTGCACGACTCTCCAAGGCGTGGGGGATCCATCCTCCAAAGGGGAAGTCTC
Source organism: Pleurodeles waltl (assembly GCF_031143425.1). Taxonomy (NCBI): domain Eukaryota; kingdom Metazoa; phylum Chordata; class Amphibia; order Caudata; family Salamandridae; genus Pleurodeles; species Pleurodeles waltl. Next base: position 526,284,008 of record NC_090446.1, read on the forward strand.
TAGCCCTTGTCGTTCCTGCAGTATTCACAGTTCTTCAGCCTAGTAAGAGCTTCTTTGCACCAACCGCTGGCATTTCTTGGGCATCTGCCCATCTCCGAGCTGCTTGTGACTTTTGGACTTGGTCCCCTTGTTCCACAGGTACCCTCAGTCAGGAATCCATCGTTGTTGCATTGCTGATTTGTGTTTTCCTTGCATTTTCCCTCTAACACGACTATTTTGTCCTTATTGGAACTTTGGTGCACTTTGCACTCACTTTTCAGGGTCTTGGGGTGGGTTATTTTGCTAACTCTCACTATTTTCTAATAGTCCCAGCGACCCTCTACAAGGTCACATAGGTTTGGGGTCCATTCGTGGTTCGCATTCCACTTCTGGAGTATATGGTTTGTGTTGCCCCTATCCCTAGGTTTCCCCATTGCATCCTATTGTAACTGTACATTGTTTGCACTGTTTTCTAAGACTATACTGCATATTTTTGCTATTGTGTATATATATCTTGTGTATATTTCCTATCCTCTCACTGAGGGTACACTCTAAGATACTTCGGCATATTGTCATAAAAATAAAGTACCTTTATTTTTAGTATAACTGTGTATTGTGTTTTCTTATGATATTGTGCATATGACACTAGGTGGTACTGTAGTAGCTTCACACGTCTCCTAGTTCAGCCTAAGCTGCTCTGCTAAGCTACCATTATCTATCAGCCTAAGCTGCTAGACACCCTATACACTAATAAGGGATAACTGGGCCTGGTGCAAGGTGCAAGTACCCCTTGGTACTCACTACAAGCCAGTCCAGCCTCCTACATATATGTTGTTTTAGTTGTATGTGTCACTGGGACCCTGGTAACCCAGGGCCCCAGTGCTCATAAGTATGCCTGAATGTGTTACCTGTGTAGTGACTAACTGTCTCACTGAGGCTCTGCTAATCAGAACCTCAGTGGTTATGCTCTCTCATTTCTTTCCAAATTGTCACTAACAGGCTAGTGACCATTTTTACCAATTTACATTGGCTTACTGGAACACCCTTATAATTCCCTAGTATATGGTACTGAGGTACCCAGGGTATTGGGGTTCCAGGAGATCCCTATGGGCTGCAGCATTTCTTTTGCCACCCATAGGGAGCTCTGACAATTCTTACACAGGCCTGCCACTGCAGTCTGAGTGAAATAACGTCCACGTTATTTCACAGCCATTTTACACTGCACTTAAGTAACTTATAAGTCACCTATATGTCTAACCTTTACCTGGTAAAGGTTAGGTGCAAAGTTACTTAGTGTGAGGGCACCCTGGCACTAGCCAAGGTGCCCCCACATTGTTCAGAGCCAATTCCCTGAACTTTGTGAGTGCGGGACACCATTACACGCGTGCTCTACATATAGGTCACTACCTATATGTAGCTTCACAATGGTAACTCCGAATATGGCCATGTAACATGTCTATGATCATGGAATTGCCCCCTCTATGCCATCCTGGCATAGTTGGCACAATCCCATGATCCCAGTGGTCTGTAGCACAGACCCTGGTACTGCCAAACTGCCCTTCCTGGGGTTTCACTGCAGCTGCTGCTGCTGCCAACCCCTCAGACAGGCATCTGCCCTCCTGGGGTCCAGCCAGGCCTGGCCCAGGATGGCAGAACAAAGAACTTCCTCTGAGAGAGGGTGTGACACCCTCTCCCTTTGGAAAATGGTGAGAAGGCAGGGGAGGAGCAGCCTCCCCCAGCCTCTGGAAATGCTTTGTTGGGCACAGATGTGCCCAATTCTGCATAAGCCAGTCTACACCGGTTCAGGGGACCCCTTAGCCCTGCTCTGGCGCGAAACTGGACAAAGGAAAGGGGAGTGACCACTCCCCTGACCTGCACCTCCCCTGGGAGGTGTCCAGAGCTTCTCCAGTGTGCTCCAGACCTCTGCCATCTTGGAAACAGAGGTGCTGCTGGCACACTGGACTGCTCTGAGTGGCCAGTGCCACCAGGTGACGTCAGAGACTCCTTCTGATAGGCTCCTTCAGGTGTTAGTAGCCTATCCTCTCTCCTAAGTAGCCAAACCCTCTTTTCTGGCTATTTAGGGTCTCTGTCTCTGGGGAAACTTTAGATAACGAATGCAAGAGCTCATCCGAGTTCCTCTGCATCTCTCTCTTCACCTTCTGATAAGGAATCGACTGCTGACCGCGCTGGAAGCCTGCAAACCTGCAACATAGTAGCAAAGACGACTACTGCAACTCTGTAACGCTGATCCTGCCGCCTTCTCGACTGTTTTCCTGCTTGTGCATGCTGTGGGGGTAGTCTGCCTCCTCTCTGCACCAGAAGCTCCGAAGAAATCTCCCGTGGGTCGACGGAATCTTCCCCCTGCAACCGCAGGCACCAAAAAGCTGCATTACCGGTCCCTTGGGTCTCCTCTCAGCACGACGAGCGAGGTCCCTCGAATCCAGCAACTCTGTCCAAGTGATCCGCACAATCCAGTGACTCTTCAGTCCAAGTTTGGTGGAGGTAAGTCCTTGCCTCACCTCGCTGGGCTGCATTGCTGGGAACCACGACTTTGCAGTTTCTCCGGCCCCTGTGCACTTCCGGCGGCAATCCTTTGTGCACAGCTGAGCCTGGGTCCACGGCACTCTAACCTGCATTGTACGACTTTCTAAGTTGGTCTCCGGCGACGTGGGACTCCTTTGTGCAACTTCGGCGAGCACCGTTTCACGCATCTTTGTAGTGCCTGTTTCTGGCACTTCTTTGGATGCTACCTGCTTCATAGAGGGCTCCTTGTCTTGCTCGATGTCCCCTCTCTCTGCTGGTCCAATTTGCGACCTCCTGGTCCCTCCTGGGCCTCAGCAGCGTCCAAAAACGCTAACTGCACGATTTGCAGCTAGCAAGGCTTGTAAGCGATCTTTTGGCGGCAAAACACATCTGCACGACTCTCCACGGCGAGTGGGATCCGTCCACCAAAGGGGAAGTCTCTAGCCCTTTTCGTTCCTGCAGAAACCTCAGCTTCTTTTGTCCAGTAGAAGCTTCTTTGCACCCGCAGCTGGCATTTCCTGGGCATTTGCCCATCTCAGACTTGCTTGTGACTTTTGGACTTGGTCCCCTTGTTCCACAGGTACCCTAGATTGGAAATCCACAGTTGTTGCATTGCTGGTTGGTGTCTTTCCTGCATTATTCCTCTAACACGACTTCTTTGTCCTTAGGGGAACTTTAGTGCACTTTGCACTCACTTTTCAGGGTCTTGGGGAGGGTTATTTTTCTAACTCTCACTATTTTCTAATAGTCCCAGCGACCCTCTACAAGGTCACATAGGTTTGGGGTCCATTCGTGGTTCGCATTCCACTTTTGGAGTATATGGTTTGTGTTGCCCCTATCCCTATGTTTCCCCATTGCATCCTATTGTAACTATACATTGTTTGCACTGTTTTCTAAGACTATACTGCATATTTTTGCTATTGTGTATATATATCTTGTGTATATTTCCTATCCTCTCACTGAGGGTACACTCTAAGATACTTTGGCATATTGTCATAAAAATAAAGTACCTTTATTTTTAGTATAAATGTGTATTGTGTTTTCTTATGATATTGTGCATATGACACTAAGTGGTACTGTAGTAGCTTCACACGTCTCCTAGTTCAGCCTAAGCTGCTCTGCTAAGCTACCATTATCTATCAGCCTAAACTGCTAGACACCCTATACACTAATAAGGGATAACTGGGCCTGGTGCAAGGTGCAAGTACCCCTTGGTACTCACTACAAGCCAGTCCAGCCTCCTACAGCCTGCAAAACTGCAACATAGTAGCTAAGACGACTACTGAAACTCTGTAACGCTGATCCTGCCGCCTTCTCGACTGTTTTCCTGGTGGTGCATGCTGTGGGGGTAGTCTGCCTCCTCTCTGCACTAGAAGCTCAGAAGAAATCTCCCGTGGGTCGACGGAATCGTCCCCCTGCAACCGCAGGCACCAAAAAGCTGCATTACCGGTCCCTTGGGTCTCCTCTCAGCACGACGAGCGAGGTCCCTCGAATCCAGCAACTCTGTCCAAGTGACTCCCACAGTCCAGTGACTCTTCAGTCCAAGTTTGGTGGAGGTAAGTCCTTGCCTCACCTCGCTAGACTGCATTGCTGGGAACCGCGACTTTTGCAGCTATTCCGGCCCCTGTGCACTTCCGGCGGAAATCCTTTGTGCACAGCCAAGCCTGGGTCCACGGCACTCTAACCTGCATTGCACGACTTTCTAAGTTGGTCTCCGGCGACGTGGGACTCCTTTGTGCGACTTCGGGTGAGCACCGTTTCACGCATCCTCGTAGTGCCTGTTTCTGGCACTTCTCCGGGTGATACCTGCTGCTAAGAGGGCTCCTTGTCTTGCACGATGTCCCCTCTACCTCCTGGTCCAATATGCGACCTCCTGGTCCCTCCTGGGACCACAGCAGCATCCAAAAACGCTATCTGCACGATTTGCAGCTAGCAAGGCTTTTTGGCGTTCTTTCGGCGGGAAAACACTTCTGCACGACTCTACAAGGCAAGTGGGATCCGTCCTCCAAAGGGGAAGTCTCTAGCCCTTTGCGTTCCTGCAGAAACCTCAGCTTCTTCTGTCCAGTAGAAGCTTCTTTGCACCTGCAGCTGGCATTTCCTGGGCATCTGCCCATCTCCGACTTGCTTGTGACTTTTGGACTTGGTCCCCTTGTTCCACAGGTACCCCAGATTGGAAATCCAGCATTGTTGCATTGTTGGTGTGTGTCTTTCCTGCCTTATTAGCCTATCACGACTTCTTTGTCCTTTGGGGAACTTTAGTGCACTTTGCACTCACTTTTCAGGGTCTTGGGGTGGGCTATTTTTCTAACCCTCACTATTTTCTAATAGTCCCAGCGACCCTCTACAAGGTCACATATTTTTGGGGTCCATTCGTGGTTCGCATTCCACTTTTGGAGTATATGGTTTGTGTTGCCCCTATCCCTATGTGTCCCCATTGCATCCTATTGTAACTATACATTGTTTGCACTGTTTTCTAAGACTATACTGCATATTTCTGGTATTGTGTATATATATCTTGTGTATATTTCCTATCCTCTCACTGAGGGTACACTCTGAGATACTTTGGCATATTGTCATAAAAATAAAGTACCTTTATTTTTAGTATAACTGTGTATTGTGTTTTCTTATGATATTGTGCATATGACACTAAGTGGTACTGTAGGAGCTTCACTCGTCTCCTAGTTCAGCCTAGGCTGCTCTGCTAAGCTACCATTATCTATCAGCCTAAGCTGCTAGACACCCTATACACTAATAAGGGATAACTGGGCCTGGTGCAAGGTGCAAGGTGCAAGTACCCCTAGGTACTCACTACAAGCCAGTCCAGCCTCCTACATTGGTTGTGCAGCGGTGGGATAAGTGCTTTGAGACTACTTACCACTCTTGTCATTGTAGTTTTCATAAGAGAAAAATATACAAAACAAGTTCAGTGTATATACACAATACCAAAAAGTTTTGCATTTCCTCTTTTCACTCATTTCTAAGTGCTGAAAAGTACTTCTAACTTTCTAAAAAGTTCTAAAAAGTTTTAAAAGTTTTTTTTCTCTGTCTTTCTAAAAGCTCTGACAAACTTTTTTCTCTTTTTCTATCACTTTAACTCTCTCTAAAAATGTCTGGCACAGGCCAAAATGTTGATCTGTCCAAACTTGCATATGACCACCTTAGCTGGAAAGGAGCAAGGAGTCTCTGTGTAGAGAGAGGTTTGAGTGTAGGGAAGAATCCTTCCTTGGAATTGTTACTTAACATGCATAGAGAACAGGATAAGGCTAGAAGTGCCCCATCTGTAGAAAAAGTAGCTAATGGTTCCCAATCTGATCCAGGGACTCCCCCAGGAAAAGATTCAGGAAAGAAACTTCCTAGCCTGCCCATTACTAGACAGTCTAGCATAGTTGGTAATGATGAAGAGCCACACCATACAAATAGTGTTGTCTCACATCATAGCAAAAGCATTTATTCTCACCACAGTGGTACTGATGTTTCTGTTAGCCAAGCTGTTAGGGTGCCCTCTGTAAGGGACAGGTCTCCTTCTGTCCATTCTCACCATACTTCTGTTTCAAGGCATGTCCCTCCCACCCACCCTGATGACAGATTGTTAGAAAGGGAGCTCACTTGTTTGAGAGTGGAACAAACCAGACTGAAGCTCAAGAAGCAACAGCTGGATTTGGATAGACAGACTTTAGAAGTAGAGAAGGAGAGACAGAAACTGGGTTTAGAAACCCATGGTGGCAGGAGCAGTATTCCCCATAGTCATCCTGCAAAAGAGCATGATTCCAGGAATCTGCACAAGATAGTTCCCCCTTATAAGGAGGGGGATGACATTAACAAGTGGTTTGCTGCACTTGAGAGGGCCTGTGCTGTACAGGATGTCCCTCAAAGGCAGTGGGCCGCTATCCTATGGCTAACATTTAGTGCAAAAGGTAGGGATAGGCTCCTTACTGTAAAAGAAAATGAAGCTAATGATTACAAAGTTCTTAAGAATGCACTCCTGGATGGTTATGGCTTAACCACTGAACAGTACAGGATAAAGTTCAGAGAGACCAAAAAGGAGTCTTCACAAGACTGGGTTGATTTCATTGACCATTCAGTGAAGGCCTTGGAGGGGTGGTTACATGGCAGTGAAGTTACTGATTATGACAGCCTGTATAACTTAATCCTGAGAGAGCATATTCTCAATAATTGTGTGTCTGATTTGTTGCACCAGTACTTGGTGGACTCTGATCTGACCTCTCCCCAAGAATTGGGAAAGAAGGCAGACACATGGGTCAGAACAAGAGTGAACAGAAAAGTTCATACAGGGGGTGACAAAGATGGCAACAAAAAGAAGGATAGTAAGTCTTCAGACAAGGGTGGGGACAAATCTAAAAATGAGTCTTCATCAGGCCCACAAAAACACTCTGGTGGGGGTGTGGGGTCCAAATCCTCTTTTAATCAGAACAAGGAAAAGAAACCATGGTGCTATTTATGTAAAATAAAAGGCCATTGGACAACAGATCCCAGTTGTCCAAAGAAAGGCACCAATGCTCCTACCACTACAACCCCTACTGCTACACCTAGTGTCCCTACTAATAGCAGTGGTGGTGGGAGCAAACCTACTAATAGCCAATCCAAGGGAGTAGCTGGGCTCACTTTTGGTAATTTAGTTGGGGTTGGCCTTGTTAGGGAGGCCACAGAGGCTGTGTTAGTCTCTGAGGGGGCTATTGATTTAGCCACCTTAGTTGCTTGTCCCCTTAATATGGATAAGTACAAGCAGCTACCCCTAATAAATGGTGTTGAGGTTCAGGCCTACAGGGACACTGGTGCCAGTGTGACTATGGTCATAGAGAAACTGGTCCACCCTGAACAACACCTACTTGGTCACCAGTACCAAGTAACCGATGCTCACAACAACACACTTAGCCACCCCATGGCTGTTGTAAATCTCAACTGGGGGGGGGGGTGACTGGTCCAAAGAAAGTTGTGGTAGCTTCAGATTTACCTGTAGACTGTCTATTAGGGAATGATTTGGAGACATCAGCTTGGTCAGATGTGGAGTTGGAGGCCCATGCAGCAATGCTGGGCATCCCAGGGCATATTTTTGCTTTGACAAGGGCTCAGGCCAAAAAGCAAAAAGGACAGGGAAGCTTGGATCCTGGAACAATGGACCAAGTGCTCCCTAAAGCTAGGGCTAGTAGAAGCAAACCACTTCCTACTATCCCTCCCTCTACAGTGGATTCTACTTCCGAGGAAGAAGAATTCCCTCCCTGTGCAGAACCTACACCAGAGGAGCTTCAAGCAGACACTGCTGAACTTTTGGGTGAAGGGGGGCCTGCCAGGGAGGAGCTGAGTGTGGCACAGGAAACCTGTCCCACATTAGAGGGTCTAAGACAGCAAGCTGTCAAACAGGCTAATGGGGATGTCAGTGACTCTCACAGAGTTTACTGGGAGGACAACCTCTTGTACACTGAAGCAAGGGATCCTAAACCTGGAACTGCCAGGAGATTAGTGATCCCTCAGGAGTACAGAAAGTTCCTCCTAACTCTTGCACACGACATTCCCCTAGCTGGACATCTGGGGCAAATGAAAACTTGGGACAGGCTTGTTCCCCTGTTTCATTGGCCTAGGATGTCTGAGGACACAAAGGAATTTTGTAAGTCCTGTGAAACCTGTCAAGCCAGTGGCAAGACAGGTGGCACTCCAAAGGCACCCCTTATTCCACTGCCTGTGGTTGGGGTTCCCTTTGAAAGGGTAGGGGTTGACATAGTTGGCCCCCTTGACCCTCCTACTGCTTCAGGCAATAGGTTTATCTTGGTGGTAGTGGACCATGCCACAAGATATCCTGAAGCAATTCCTTTAAGGACCACTACAGCACCTGCAGTGGCAAAGGCCCTCCTGGGAATATTTTCCAGGGTGGGCTTCCCAAAGGAAGTAGTATCAGACAGAGGAAGTAATTTCATGTCTGCATACTTAAAGGCCATGTGGAAGGAGTGTGGTGTGACTTACAAGTTCACTACACCCTATCATCCACAAACAAATGGACTGGTTGAGAGATTTAATAAAACTCTCAAAGGCATGATTATGGGTCTCCCTGAAAAACTCCGCAGGAGATGGGATATCCTTCTACCATGCCTCCTTTTTGCCTACAGGGAGGTACCCCAGAAAGGAGTGGGCTTCAGCCCCTTTGAACTTCTTTTTGGACACCCTGTTAGGGGTCCACTCACACTTGTAAAGGAGGGTTGGGAACAACCTTTAAAAGCTCCTAACCAAGATATTGTGGATTATGTACTTGGCCTCAGATCAAGGATGGCTAAGTATATGAAAAAGGCCAGTAAAAACCTTCAGGCCAGCCAAGAGCTCCAGAAGCAATGGCATGATTAGAAGGCTGTTTTGGTTCAGTACCAACCAGGGCAGAAAGTGTGGGTCTTGGAGCCTGTGGCCCCAAGAGCACTCCAAGATAAATGGAGTGGACCCCAAATAATTGTTGAAAAGAAGGGTGAAGTCACCTACTTAGTTGACTTAGGCACTGCCAGGAGTCCCCTTAGGGTGCTCCATGTCAATCGCCTGAAACCGTACTATGACAGGGCTGATCTCACCCTGCTCATGGCAACTGATGAGGGACAGGAAGAAGACAGTGATCCTCTACCTGATCTCTTCTCTTCCACAGAACAAGATGCTCTTGTGGAAGGTGTAGTTTTGGCTGATTGTCTTACTGCTGAGCAGAAAGACCATTGCATAAATCTCCTAGATCAATTCTCTGAACTCTTCTCTACTGTGCCAGGTACCACTTCTTGGTGTGAGCACACTATAGATACTGGAGACAGTTTACCTGTCAAAAGTAAGATCTATAGGCACCCTGACCATGTCAGGGACTGCATAAAGCAAGAGGTGCAGAAAATGTTAGAACTAGGAGTGGTTGAGCACTCTGAAAGTCCATGGGCTTCTCCTGTGGTACTTGTACCAAAACCCCATTCCAAAGATGGAAAGAAGGAAATGCGGTTTTGTGTAGACTATAGAGGTCTCAACCTTGTAACCAAAACTGATGCTCACTGTGAGAAGGTAGCCTCTTTCTAGCCTTGTTACCCCCACTTTTGGCCTGTTTGTGAGTGTATGTCAGGGTGTTTGTCACTGTTTTCACTGTCTCACTGGGATCCTGATAGCCAGGCCTCAGTGCTCATAGTGAAAACACTATGTTTTCAGTATGTTTGTTATGTGTCACTGGGATCCTGCTAGTCAGGACCCCAGTACTCATAAGGTTGTGGCCTATATGTATGTGTCACTGGGACCCTGTCACACAGGACCCCAGTGCTCATAGGTGTGCATGTATGTGTTCCCTGTGTGGTGCCTAACTGTCTCACTGAGGCTCTGCTAACCAGAACCTCAGTGGTTATGCTCTCTCATTACTTTTAAATTGTCACTAACAGGCTAGTGACCATTTTTACCAATTTACATTGGCTTACTGGAACACCCTTATAATTCCCTAGTATATGGTACTGAGGTACCCAGGGTATTGGGGTTCCAGGAGATCCCTATGGGCTGCAGCATTTCTTTTGCCACCCATAGGGAGCTCTGACAATTCTTACACAGGCCTGCCACTGCAGCCTGAGTGAAATAACGTCCACGTTATTTCACAGCCATTTTACACTGCACTTAAGTAACTTATAAGTCACCTATATGTCTAACCTTTACCTGGTAAAGGTTAGGTGCAAAGTTACTTAGTGTGAGGGCACCCTGGCACTAGCCAAGGTGCCCCCACATTGTTCAGAGCCAATTCACTGAACTTTGTGAGTGCGGGGACACCATTACACGCGTGCACTACATATAGGTCACTACCTATATGTAGCTTCACCATGGTAACTCCGAATATGGCCATGTAACATGTCTATGATCATGGAATTGCCCCCTCTATGCCATCCTGGCATTGTTGGTACAATTCCATGATCCCAGTGGTCTGTAGCACAGACCCTGGTACTGCCAGACTGCCCTTCCTGGGGTTTCTCTGCAGCTGCTGCTGCTGCCAACCCCTCAGACAGGCAGCTGCCCTCCTGGGGTCCAGCCAGGCCTGGCCCAGGATGGCAGAACAAAGAACTTCCTCTGAGAGAGGGTGTGACACCCTCTCCCTTTGGAAAATGGTGTGAAGGCAGGGGAGGAGTAGCCTCCCCCAGCCTCTGGAAATGCTTTGTTGGGCACAGATGTGCCCAATTCTGCATAAGCCAGTCTACACCGGTTCAGGGACCCCTTAGCCCCTGCTCTGGCGCGAAACTGGACAAAGGAAAGGGGAGTGACCACTCCCCTGACCTGCACCTCCCCTGGGAGGTGTCCAGAGCTCCTCCAGTGTGCTCCAGACCTCTGCCATCTTGGAAACAGAGGTGCTGCTGGCACACTGGACTGCTCTGAGTGGCCAGTGCCACCAGGTGACGTCAGAGACTCCTGCTGATAGGCTCCTTCAGGTGTTAGTAGCCTTTCCTCTCTCCTAGGTAGCCAAACCCTCTTTTCTGGCTATTTAGGGTCTCTGTCTCTGGGGAAACTTCAGATAACGAATGCATGAGCTCAGCCGAGTTCCTCTGCATCTCCCTCTTCACCTTCTGATAAGGAATCGACCGCTGACCGCGCTGGAAGCCTGCAAACCTGCAACATAGTAGCAAAGACGACTACTGCAACTCTGTAACGCTGATCCTGCCGCCTTCTCGACTGTTTTCCTGCTTGTGCATGCTGTGGGGGTAGTCTGCCTCCTCTCTGCACCAGAAGCTCCGAAGAAATCTCCCGTGGGTCGACGGAATCTTCCCCCTGCAACCGCAGGCACCAAAAAGCTGCATCTCCGGTCCCTTGGGTCTCCTCTCAGCACGACGAGCGAGGTCCCTCGAATCCAGCGACACCGTCCAAGTGACCCCCACAGTCCAGTGACTCTTCAGCCCAAGTTTGGTGAAGGTAAGTCCTTGCCTCACCTCGCTGGGCTGCATTGCTGGGAACCGCGACTTTGCAAGGTACTCCGGCCCCTGTGCACTTCCGGCGGAAATCCTTCGTGCACAGCCAAGCCTGGGTCCACGGCACTCTAACCTGCATTGCACGACTTTCTAAGTTGGTCTCCGGCGACGTGGGACTCCTTTGTGCAACTTCGGCGAGCACCGTTTCACGCATCCTCGTAGTGCCTGTTTCTGGCACTTTGCTGGGTGCTACCTGCTTCAGTGAGGGCTCTTTGTCTTGCTCGACGTCCCTTCTCTCTGCAGGTCCAATTTGCGACCTCCTGGTCCCTCCTGGGCCCCAGCAGCGTCCAAAAACGCCAAACGCACGATTTGCATGTAGCAAGGCTTGTTTGCGTCCATCCGGCGGGAAAACACTTCTGCACGACTCTCCAAGGCGTGGGGGATCCATCCTCCAAAGGGGAAGTCTCTAGCCCTTGTCGTTCCTGCAGTATTCACAGTTCTTCAGCCTAGTAAGAGCTTCTTTGCACCAACCGCTGGCATTTCTTGGGCATCTGCCCATCTCCGAGCTGCTTGTGACTTTTGGACTTGGTCCCCTTGTTCCACAGGTACCCCCAGACAGGAATCCATCGTTGTTGCATTGCTGATTTGTGTTTTCCTTGCATTCTCCCTCTAACACGACTATTTTGTCCTTAGGGGAACTTTAGTGCACTTTGCACTCACTTTTCAGGGTCTTGGGGAGGGTTATTTTGCTAACTCTCACTATTTTCTAATAGTCCCAGCGACCCTCTACAAGGTCACATAGGTTTGGGGTCCATTCGTGGTTCGCATTCCACTTTTGGAGTATATGGTTTGTGTTGCCCCTATCCCTATGTTTCCCCATTGCATCCTATTGTAACTATACATTGTTTGCACTGTTTTCTAAGACTATACTGCATATTTTTGCTATTGTGTATATATATCTTGTGTATATTTCCTATCCTCTCACTGAGGGTACACTCTAAGATACTTTGGCATATTGTCATAAAAATAAAGTACCTTTATTTTTAGTATAACTGTGTATTGTGTTTTCTTATGATATTGTGCATATGACACTAAGTGGTACTGTAGTAGCTTCACACGTCTCCTAGTTCAGCCTAAGCTGCTCTGCTAAGCTACCATTATCTATCAGCATAAGCTGCTAGACACCCTATACACTAATAAGGGATAACTGGGCCTGGTGCAAGGTGCAAGTACCCCTTGGTACTCACTACAAGCCAGTCCAGCCTCCTACATTGGTTGTGCAGTGGTGGGATAAGTGCTTGAGACTACTTACCACTCTTGTCATTGTACTTTTCATAAGAGAAAAATATACAAAACAAGGTCAGTGTATATACACATAGCCAAAAAGTTTTGCATTTCCTCTTTTCACTCTTTTCTAAGTGCTGAAAAGTACTTCTAAAACTTTCAAAAAGTTCTTAAAAGTTTAAAAAAGTTTTTTTTGTCTTTCCAAAAAGTTCAGAAAACTTTTTTCTCTTTTTCTATCACTTTAACTCTCCCTAAAAAATGTCTGGCACAGGAAAAAATGTTGAACTGTCCAAACTTGCATATGATCACCTTAGCTGGAAAGGAGCAAGGAGTCTCTGCATAGAGAGAGGTTTGAGTGTAGGGAAGAATCCTTCCTTAGAACTGTTAATTAATATGCTTAGAGTACAGGATAAGGCCATAAGTGCCCAATCTGGTGAAAAAGTAGCTAATGGTTCTCAATCTGATCCAGGGACTCCCCCAGGAAAAGGTTCAGGAAAGAAACTTCTCAGCCTGCCCATTACTAGACAGTCTAGCATAGTTGGTACAGGGGTTGAATCACACCATACTGATGGTGTGCTCTCACATTATACTGGTAGCCAAGCTGTTAGGGTGCCCTCTGTAAGGGACAGGTCTCCTTCTGTTCATTCCCATCATACCTCTGTATCTAGAAATGTCCCTCCCACCCACCCTGATGACAGATTGTTAGAAAGGGAGCTCAATAGATTGAGAGTGGAACAAACCAGACTGAAGCTCAAGAAGCAACAGCTGGATTTGGATAGACAGTCTTTAGAATTAGAGAAGGAAAGACAGAAGTTGGGTTTAGATACCCATGGTGGCAGCAGCAGTATTCCCCATAGTCATCCTGCAAAAGAGCATGATTCCAGGAATCTGCACAAGATAGTTCCCCCTTATAAGGAGGGGGATGACATTAACAAGTGGTTTGCTGCACTTGAGAGGGCCTGTGCTGTACAGGATGTCCCTCAAAAGCAGTGGGCTGCTATCCTATGGCTATCATTTAGTGGAAAAGGTAGGGATAGGCTCCTTACAGTGAAAGAAAATGATGCCAATAATTTCCAAGTTCTTAAGAATGCACTCCTGGATGGTTATGGCTTAACCACTGAACAGTACAGGATAAAGTTCAGAGAGACCAAAAAGGAGTCTTCACAAGACTGGGTTGATTTCATTGACCAGGCAGTGAAGGCCTTGGAGGGGTGGTTACATGGCAGTAAAGTTACTGATTATGAAAGCCTGTATAACACAATCCTGAGAGAGCATATACTTAATAATTGTGTGTCTGATTTGTTGCACCAGTACCTGGTAGACTCTGATCTGACCTCTCCCCAAGAATTGGGAAAGAAGGCAGACAAATGGGTCAGAACAAGGGTGAACAGAAAAGTTCATACAGGGGGTGACAAAGATGGCAATAAGAAGAAAGATGGTGAAAAATCTCAAGATAAGCATGGGGATAAGGGTAAAACCAAAGATCCCACTTCAAATCTTAAACACTCTTCAGAGGGTGGGGATAAAACAAATTCTTCCTCTTCTTCCCAACCTGCACACATTAAAAAGCCTTGGTGCTTTGTGTGTAAAAACAGAGGCCATAGGCCAGGGGATAAGTCCTGTCCAGGTAAACCCCCTGAGCCTACCACCACTAATACATCAAGCTCTAGTGCCCCTAGCAGTAGTGGTACTAGTGGTGGGACTGCTGGCAACAGTCAAGCAAAGGGTGTAGTTGGGTTCACTTATGGGTCCATAGTGGAAACTGATGTAATCAGTCCCAAGACAGTTTCTGTCACACCTAGTGGCATTGGCCTTGCCACACTGGCTGCTTGTCCCCTTACAATGGATAAGTACAGGCAGACAGTTTCAATAAATGGTGTTGAGGCCTTGGCCTACAGGGACACAGGTGCCAGTTTCACTTTGGTGACTGAAAACCTAGTGCCTCCTGAACAACACATCATTGGACAACAGTATAAGATTATTGATGTCCATAACTCCACTAAGTTTCTTCCCTTAGCTATAATTCAGTTTAGTTGGGGTGGAGTTACTGGCCCTAAGCAGGTGGTGGTATCACCTAGCTTACCTGTAGACTGTCTCTTAGGTAATGACCTAGAGGCCTCAGGTTGGGCTGATGTAGAGTTTTATGCCCATGCAGCCATGCTGGGCATCCCTGAGGAATTGTTCCCTCTCATTTCAAGTGAAATGAAAAAGCAAAGGAGAGAAGGCCTGAAAACTCAGGATCCCTCTCCATCAACAGGTAAAAAGGGTATCACAGTATCCCCTAACCACCCTACCATTCAGGATACTATTCCTGTGGTGGGAGAAACCTCTCCTGGGGTGGCACCTGTTCCAAGGGAATCATCAGCTGGCAAAGCTGGACTCCCTGAGGTGGAAGTACCTCTCTGTGGGATAACTAACATTGGTGAGAAAAACAGCACCATTTTAGTTAACATGGAGCATCCCTCCAACCCTCCCAGAGAAACTTTAGTGCAGAAACCCTGCACTACCTCACAACACTTAGGACAGCATCCCTGCCCTAGTGTGGAGCTCATAGGACAGCATCCCTGCCCTGCTCCAACTCAAGAGAAACAGCATCCCTGTTCTCTCTTCCAGCCAGATGGACAAAGTTTTTGCCCAGCTATGGCTTTTCTGAGACAGCATCCCTGTCTGGCATTTCCATCACTACAAATAGGTTCAGTGGACAATTCCCACTGCTCTAAACTAAAACTTACTGATAGAAACTCTGAAAATACATCTTCACATTGTTGCTTAGCTAAAAAACTTCAAACAGGGTGGTTTACATCCCCACAGGGAAGTAACCATATAGTGGATGATAAAGGGAGTAACCAGTCTATTGCAGAGCTACTCTCTACTTATCACCACTTAGACAATAAAGTCTCAACTGGCCAAGGTTAGCCTTATTGTCCTTCGTTTGGGGGGGGGTTGTGTGAGAAGGTAGCCTCTTTCTAGCCTTGTTACCCCCACTTTTGGCCTGTTTGTGAGTGTATGTCAGGGTGTTTGTCACTGTTTTCACTGTCTCACTGGGATCCTGATAGCCAGGCCTCAGTGCTCATAGTGAAAACACTATGTTTTCAGTATGTTTGTTATGTGTCACTGGGATCCTGCTAGTCAGGACCCCAGTACTCATAAGGTTGTGGCCTATATGTATGTGTCACTGGGACCCTGTCACACAGGACCCCAGTGCTCATAGGTGTGCATGTATGTGTTCCCTGTGTGGTGCCTAACTGTCTCACTGAGGCTCTGCTAACCAGAACCTCAGTGGTTATGCTCTCTCATTACTTTTAAATTGTCACTAACAGGCTAGTGACCATTTTTACCAATTTACATTGGCTTACTGGAACACCCTTATAATTCCCTAGTATATGGTACTGAGGTACCCAGGGTATTGGGGTTCCAGGAGATCCCTATGGGCTGCAGCATTTCTTTTGCCACCCATAGGGAGCTCTGACAATTCTTACACAGGCCTGCCACTGCAGCCTGAGTGAAATAACGTCCACGTTATTTCACAGCCATTTTACACTGCACTTAAGTAACTTATAAGTCACCTATATGTCTAACCTTTACCTGGTAAAGGTTAGGTGCAAAGTTACTTAGTGTGAGGGCACCCTGGCACTAGCCAAGGTGCCCCCACATTGTTCAGAGCCAATTCACTGAACTTTGTGAGTGCGGGGACACCATTACACGCGTGCACTACATATAGGTCACTACCTATATGTAGCTTCACCATGGTAACTCCGAATATGGCCATGTAACATGTCTATGATCATGGAATTGCCCCCTCTATGCCATCCTGGCATTGTTGGTACAATTCCATGATCCCAGTGGTCTGTAGCACAGACCCTGGTACTGCCAGACTGCCCTTCCTGGGGTTTCTCTGCAGCTGCTGCTGCTGCCAACCCCTCAGACAGGCAGCTGCCCTCCTGGGGTCCAGCCAGGCCTGGCCCAGGATGGCAGAACAAAGAACTTCCTCTGAGAGAGGGTGTGACACCCTCTCCCTTTGGAAAATGGTGTGAAGGCAGGGGAGGAGTAGCCTCCCCCAGCCTCTGGAAATGCTTTGTTGGGCACAGATGTGCCCAATTCTGCATAAGCCAGTCTACACCGGTTCAGGGACCCCTTAGCCCCTGCTCTGGCGCGAAACTGGACAAAGGAAAGGGGAGTGACCACTCCCCTGACCTGCACCTCCCCTGGGAGGTGTCCAGAGCTCCTCCAGTGTGCTCCAGACCTCTGCCATCTTGGAAACAGAGGTGCTGCTGGCACACTGGACTGCTCTGAGTGGCCAGTGCCACCAGGTGACGTCAGAGACTCCTGCTGATAGGCTCCTTCAGGTGTTAGTAGCCTTTCCTCTCTCCTAGGTAGCCAAACCCTCTTTTCTGGCTATTTAGGGTCTCTGTCTCTGGGGAAACTTCAGATAACGAATGCATGAGCTCAGCCGAGTTCCTCTGCATCTCCCTCTTCACCTTCTGATAAGGAATCGACCGCTGACCGCGCTGGAAGCCTGCAAACCTGCAACATAGTAGCAAAGACGACTACTGCAACTCTGTAACGCTGATCCTGCCGCCTTCTCGACTGTTTTCCTGCTTGTGCATGCTGTGGGGGTAGTCTGCCTCCTCTCTGCACCAGAAGCTCCGAAGAAATCTCCCGTGGGTCGACGGAATCTTCCCCCTGCAACCGCAGGCACCAAAAAGCTGCATCTCCGGTCCCTTGGGTCTCCTCTCAGCACGACGAGCGAGGTCCCTCGAATCCAGCGACACCGTCCAAGTGACCCCCACAGTCCAGTGACTCTTCAGCCCAAGTTTGGTGAAGGTAAGTCCTTGCCTCACCTCGCTGGGCTGCATTGCTGGGAACCGCGACTTTGCAAGCTACTCCGGCCCCTGTGCACTTCCGGCGGAAATCCTTCGTGCACAGCCAAGCCTGGGTCCACGGCACTCTAACCTGCATTGCACGACTTTCTAAGTTGGTCTCCGGCGACGTGGGACTCCTTTGTGCAACTTCGGCGAGCACCGTTTCACGCATCCTCGTAGTGCCTGTTTCTGGCACTTCGCTGGGAGCTACCTGCTTCAGTGAGGGCTCTTTGTCTTGCTCGACGTCCCTTCTCTCTGCAGGTCCAATTTGCGACCTCCTGGTCCCTCCTGGGCCCCAGCAGCGTCCAAAAACGCCAAACGCACGATTTGCATGTAGCAAGGCTTGTTTGCGTCCATCCGGCGGGAAAACACTTCTGCACGACTCTCCAAGGCGTGGGGGATCCATCCTCCAAAGGGGAAGTCTCTAGCCCTTGTCGTTCCTGCAGTATTCACAGTTCTTCAGCCTAGTAAGAGCTTCTTTGCACCAACCGCTGGCATTTCTTGGGCATCTGCCCATCTCCGAGCTGCTTGTGACTTTTGGACTTGGTCCCCTTGTTCCACAGGTACCCCCAGACAGGAATCCATCGTTGTTGCATTGCTGATTTGTGTTTTCCTTGCATTCTCCCTCTAACACGACTATTTTGTCCTTAGGGGAACTTTAGTGCACTTTGCACTCACTTTTCAGGGTCTTGGGGAGGGTTATTTTGCTAACTCTCACTATTTTCTAATAGTCCCAGCGACCCTCTACAAGGTCACATAGGTTTGGGGTCCATTCGTGGTTCGCATTCCACTTTTGGAGTATATGGTTTGTGTTGCCCCTATCCCTATGTTTCCCCATTGCATCCTATTGTAACTATACATTGTTTGCACTGTTTTCTAAGACTATACTGCATATTTTTGCTATTGTGTATATATATCTTGTGTATATTTCCTATCCTCTCACTGAGGGTACACTCTAAGATACTTTGGCATATTGTCATAAAAATAAAGTACCTTTATTTTTAGTATAACTGTGTATTGTGTTTTCTTATGATATTGTGCATATGACACTAAGTGGTACTGTAGTAGCTTCACACGTCTCCTAGTTCAGCCTAAGCTGCTCTGCTAAGCTACCATTATATATCAGCATAAGCTGCTAGACACCCTATACACTAATAAGGGATAACTGGGCCTGGTGCAAGGTGCAAGTACCCCTTGGTACTCACTACAAGCCAGTCCAGCCTCCTACACTCACCCTATACCCAGGGCAGATGAGCTCATAGATACACTGGCATCTGCCAAGTATCTAAGCACTTTTGATTTGACTGCAGGGTATTGGCAGATCAAATTGTCAGAAGATGCTAAACCTAAAACTGCATTTTCAACCATTGGAGGACATTACCAGTTCACAGTAATGCCTTTTGGATTGAAGAATGCACCTGCCACTTTTCAAAGGTTGGTGAACACAGTCCTGCAAGGGCTGGAAGCTTTCAGTGCAGCATATTTGGACGATATAGCTGTCTTTAGCTCCAGCTGGGATGATCACCTGGTCCACCTATGGAAAGTTTTGGAGGCCCTGCAAAAGGCAGGCCTCACTATCAAGGCTTCAAAGTGCCAGATAGGGCAGGGGAAGGTGGTTTATCTGGGACACCTTGTTGGTGGGGAACAGATTGCACCACTACAGGGGAAAATCCAAACTATTATAGATTGGGTGCCCCCTACCACTCAGACTCAGGTGAGAGCCTTCCTAGGCCTCACTGGGTATTACAGGAGGTTCATTAAGAACTATGGCTCCATTGCAGCCCCTCTTAATGACCTCACATCCAAAAAGATGCCTAAAAAGGTATTGTGGACAGCTAGCTGTCAGAAAGCTTTTGAGGAGCTGAAGCAGGCCATGTGCTCTGCACCTGTCCTGAAAAGCCCTTGTTACTCTAGAAAATTCTATGTCCAAACTGATGCATCTGAATTAGGAGTAGGGGCAGTCCTATCACAACTTAATTCTGAGGGCCAGGATCAACCTGTTGCTTTTATTAGTAGGAGGTTGACCCCTAGAGAAAAGCGTTGGTCTGCCATTGAGAGGGAGGCCTTTGCTGTGGTCTGGGCTCTGTAGAAGTTGAGGCCATACCTGTTTGGCACTCACTTCATTGTTCAGACAGACCACAAACCTCTACTTTGGCTAAAACAAATGAAAGGTGAAAATCCTAAATTGTTGAGGTGGTCCATATCCCTACAGGGAATGGACTATACAGTGGAACATAGACCTGGGAGTAGCCACTCCAATGCAGATGGACTCTCCAGATATTTCCACTTAGAGAATGAAGACTCATCAGGTCATGGCTAGTCTTATTGTCCTTCGTTTGGGGGGGGTTGTGTAGGAAAGTACCATCTTGCCTGGCATGTTACCCCCATTTTTCCCTGTATATATGTTGTTTTAGTTGTATGTGTCACTGGGACCCTGTCACCCAGGGCCCCAGTCCTCATAAGTGTGCCTGAAGGTGTTACCTGTGTAGTGACTAACTGTCTCACTGAGGCTCTGCTAATCAGAACCTCAGTGGTTATGCTCTCTCATTTCTTTCAAATTGTCACTAACAGGCTAGTGACCAATTTTACCAATTTACATTGGCTTACTGGAACACCCTTATAATTCCCTAGTATATGGTACTGAGGTACCCAGGGTATTGGGGTTCCAGGAGATCCCTATGGGCTGCAGCATTTCTTTTGCCACCCATAGGGAGCTCTGACAATTCTTACACAGGCCTGCCACTGCAGCCTGAATGAAATTACGTCCACGTTATTTCACAGCCATTTTACACTGCACTTAAGTAACTTATAAGTCACCTATATGTCTAACCTTTACCTGGTAAAGGTTGGGTGCTAAGTTACTTAGTGTGAGGGCACCCTGGCACTAGCCAAGGTGCCCCCACATTGTTCAGGGCCAAATCCCCGGACTTTGTGAGTGCGGGGACACCATTACACGCGTGCACTACATATAGGTCACTACCTACATGTAGCTTCACAATGGTAACTCCGAATATGGCCATGTAATATGTCTATGATCATGGAATTGCCCCCTCTATACCATCCTGGCATAGTTGGCACAATCCCATGATCCCAGTGGTCTGTAGCACAGACCCTGGTACTGCCAAACAGCCTTTCCCGGGGTTTCACTGCAGCTGCTGCTGCTGCCAACCCCTCAGACAGGCAGCTGCCCTCCTGGGGTCCAGCCAGGCCTGGCCCAGGATGGCAGAACAAAGGACTTCCTC
Source organism: Pleurodeles waltl (assembly GCF_031143425.1). Lineage (NCBI taxonomy): Eukaryota > Metazoa > Chordata > Amphibia > Caudata > Salamandridae > Pleurodeles > Pleurodeles waltl. Next base: position 526,304,792 of record NC_090446.1, read on the forward strand.
TGAGAGAGGGTGTTACACCCTCTCCCTTTGGAAAATGGGGTGAAGGCAGGGGAGGAGTAGCCTCCCCCAGCCTCTGCAAATGCTTTCATGGGCACATTTGGTGCCCATTTCTGCATAAGCCAGTCTACACTGGTTCAGGGGACCCCTTAGCCCTGCTCTGGCACGAAACTGGACAAAGGAAAGGGGAGTGACCACTCCCCTGACCTGTACCTCCCCTGGGAGGTGCCCAGAGCTCCTCCAGTGTGCTCCAGACCTCTGCCATCTTGGAAACAGAGGTGCTGCTGGCACACTGGACTGCTCTGAGTGGCCAGTGCCATCAGGTGACGTCAGAGACTCCTTGTGATAGGCTCCTTCAGGTGTTGCTAGCCTATCCTCTCTCCTAGGTAGCCAAACCCTCTTTTCTGGCTATTTAGGGTCTCTGTCTCTTGGGATTCTTTAGATAACGAATGCAAGAGCTCATCCGAGTTCCTCTGCATCTCTCTCTTCACCTTCTGCCAAGGAATCGACTGCTGACCGTGCTGGAAGCCTGCAAAACTGCAACATAGTAGCTAAGACGACTACTGCAACTCTGTAACGCTGATCCTGCCGCCTTCTCTACTGTTTTCCTGGTGGTGCATGCTGTGGGGGTAGTCTGCCTCCTCTCTGCACTAGAAGCTCCGAAGAAATCTCCTGTGGGTCAACGGAATCGTCCCCCTGCAACCGCAGGCACCAAAAAGCTGCATTACCGGTCCCTTGGGTCTCCTCTCAGCACGACGAGCGAGGTCCCTCGAATCCAGCAACTCTGTCCAAGTGCCTCCCACAGTCCAGTGACTCTTCAGTCCAAGTTTGGTGGAGGTAAGTCCTTGCCTCACCTCGCTAGACTGCATTGCTGGGAACCGCGACTTTTGCAGCTACTCCGGCCCCTGTGCACTTCCGGCAGAAATCCTTTGTGCACAGCCAAGCCTGGGTCCACGGCACTCTAACCTGCATTGCACGACTTTCTAAGTTGGTCTCCGGCGACGTGGGACTCCTTTGTGCGACTTTGGGTGAGCACCGTTTCACGCATCCTTGTAGTGCCTGTTTCTGGCACTTCTCCGGGTGTTACCTGCTGCTAAGAGGGCTCCTTGTCTTGCACGACGTCCCCTCTACCTCCCGGTCCAATTTGCGACCTCCTGGTCCCTCCTGGGCCACAGCAGCATCCAAAAACGGTAACCGCACAATTTGCAGCTAGCAAGGCTTGTTGGCGTTCTTTAGGCGGGAAAATACTTCTGCACGACTCTACAAGGCGAGTGCGATCCGTCCTCCAAAGGGGAAGTCTCTAGCCCTTTGCGTTCTTGCAGAAACCTCAGCTTCTTCTGTCCAGTAGAAGCTTCTTTACACCCGCAGCTGGCATTTCCTGGGCATCTGCCCATCTCCGACTTGCTTGTGACTTTTGGACTTGGTCCCCTTGTTCCACAGGTACCCCAGATTGGAAATCCAGCGTTGTTGCATTGTTGGTGTGTGTCTTTCCTGCCTTATTCCCCTATCACGTCTTCTTTGTCCTTTGGGGAACTTTAGTGCACTTTGCACTCACTTTTCAGGGTCTTGGGGTGGGCTATTTTTCTAACCCTCACTATTTTCTAATAGTCCCAGCGACCCTCTACAAGGTCACATAGGTTTGGGGGCCATTCGTGGTTCGCATTCCACTTTTGGAGTATATGGTTTGTGTTGCCCCTATCCCTATGTGTCCCCATTGCATCCTATTGTAACTATACATTATTTGCACTGTTTTCTAAGACTATACTGCATATTTCTGGTATTGTGTATATATATCTTGTGTATATTTCCTATCCTCTCACTGAGGGTACACTCTGAGATACTTTGGCATATTGTCATAAAAATAAAGTACCTTTATCTTTAGTATAACTGTGTATTGTGTTTTCTTATGATATTGTGCATATGACACTAAGTGGTACTGTAGGAGCTTCACTCGTCTCTTAGTTCAGCCTAAGCTGCTCTGCTCAGCTACCATTATCTATCAGCCTAAGCTGCTAGACACCCTATACACTAATAAGGGATAACTGGGCCTGGTGCAAGGTGCAAGTACCCCTAGGTACTCACTACAAGCCAGTCCAGCCTCCTACAGAGTGCATGTCATATTAAATCCAATACTGGCATCAGTATGGATTTATTATTAGCTTATGTGTTTGATACCAAGCAATAATATTTTCCATGCTGCCTTCATGTAGCTGGGTCACTCGTGCTGACCAGTAACCAGTACATGCTGTAAGTAGGCCTGGGTGTAGAACTCTGCTCTGCCAGTGGAGTTTGCAGAATTCGGGCACTCCGCATTACGCAAAGTAGGACAAAGTTCTTGAATTCCGCTCTCCGGCATGGAGTGGAGTTAGTTCAGGCTCGCAAGATTGGGTTTTGGTGCTCTCTTGTGAGCGCATTGATTCTCCTGGTCCACTAGCGAGCGTGCAAGACCTTGCATTCTCTCGTGTTGCTTCCAGCCGTGCTGGTGGCCAACACAGGCCGCTCACGAGCACAAACTCACTTCTGAGGTAGATTCTTTTCTCCAGAGCCACTAGATCTAGTCAAAAAGAGCTTTTTTGACTAGATTTTCTTCTCTAATGAACCCTGCAATTTGTTTTTCAGATTCAGAAGCATTTTGTTTCAAACAGGAACGAAGTGTGTCAGAGACCCCAACTTCCTGTTCCTGTCCAACAGGCTCCTCCCAGTGTTTTGTCCATTCCCTGGTGTAGGAGGCTGGCCTTGGTGGGTACCTATAGTTCTTACACCTAAAACCAGATCCTGGATCCAGGTATCCCTTATTACTGTAGTGTAGTCAGTGTCTATTAGCCAGGCTCTCTAGAAGTAGCTGTGGATGAGCAGCCAAGGCTTATCTGGGAGACATGCAAAGCTCATGCAATACCACTGTAGTCACACTTAGTACTTACACACATGAACGAAAACACCCAGCGTTACAAAAATAAAGGTACTTTATTTTGATGACACAAATACCAAGAATACCATAGAGAATATACCCCCTTAGGAGGTAAATTATATACACTAGTTTGCAGAAATAGTCTTAAAACAGTAAGAAAACAGTTCAATTAGTGAAAATCACAATAGGAAGAAATGGGCATAGGGGGAGCACAAACCATACACTAAGAAAGTGGAATGGGAATGTCAGTCCCCCACCTAGGCAAGTGTAGTGTGTAGAGGGGAGCTGGGAGTACTAGGAAAGACCAAAGTTAAGTACCACAACCCACCTCAGACTCCACGAAAACAGGAGTAAATCATAGTAAGTTTCCCAAAACACACACAAAGAAGTAAATAAGAGTATTGCAAAAACCCAGAAGAGACGCAAGACATCAACAGAGGATTCTTGGCCAGAAGACCTGTGGAAAAACTCGACCAAGTCCAAGAAGCTCAGAAGAGTCCAGGAAGGGCAGGAGCCACTACCCACCAAGATGAAAGTGCAAGAAGTGAACCACCGGTGAAAAAGAAGAGTCAGCACTGCGCCCAAGAAGACGAAGGATTTATGGGTGTAGGTGATGTCCCATGCCGGATGGAGTATTGCAGTCAGGTTTGCGTCGTCGGAATCTGCCAACAATCCTTGGCATACGCAAAACTCACAGTTAGGAAAAATGGTGCTCCCGGGGACCAGGAGGGACCAGGTGGACTCTACCCATGAGGGAGAGTCAGAGGGGGCCCTCAGCAGCACAGAGAGCCCACAGAAGACCAGGCAGCACCCACAGGAGTCCCACAGGACGGGGACAGGAAAGTCACAGGAGAGGCCCATGCAGCACTACGAAGAAGCCTCCCATGCCGCCAGAGAACCATTCAGGAAGCTGTGCTTCGCAGAAAGGAGTGCTGGGGGCTCGAGCTTCAAGATGCCTGAAGATCTTAGAGGAAGGATGCCAATAAGCCTTGGCAGCTGTAAAGAACGCAGTGTACAGGGGTACTGTCCTGGGCAGGCAAGGGCTTACCTTCACCCAATTTGGATAGTTGGAAGAGAGGACCTTCAGGGCCACTTCAGTCCACCACCCATGATGCAGGATCCACGCAACCCAGCAGGAAAGAGGATCCACGCAGCCAGTTGTCATCACAGTTGATGCCTGCAGAAGCAGGGGAGTGACTCCTTCATTGCAAGGGACAATCCTTCTTTCTTCTGATGCAGGCTGAAGACTTTAGGAGGCTGGCCTGGTTTGTAGTGGGTGCCTAAGGTACTTACACCGTATACCAGGTCCAGTTATCCCTTATTAGTGAATTGTAGGCAGTGTTCTAGCAGCTTAAGCTGTCTAGAGGTAGCTGTAGCAGAGCAGCTTAGACTGAAATAAGGGACATGCAAAACTCCTGTAATACAACTATAGTTACACAATACACAATAAAAGACAATACCCAGTGTTCCCAAAAATAAAGGTGCTTTATTTTAGTGACACAAGGCCAAAAATATCTTAGAGGCAATACGCCTTCTGGAGGTAAGTATTATACACAATATATACACTAGTAACCAAAATCAGGTAAGTAAACAGTCATAGAATAGAGCAAACAGTAGAAAATACAATAGATTGCAATGGCCCTAGGGGCAACACAAACCATACTAAAATAGTGGAATGCGAATCGTGAATTCTCCCCTAGGAAAGTGTAGTGTGTAGAGGGGTGCTGGGAGTGTAGGAAAACACCAAAGGTAAGTAAAGTACCCCACCCCATAGCCCAGAAAAGCAGGAGTAAAGTACAGAAAGTTTCCTCAGGACACACTGCAAGTCTTGATAAGAGATTTTGCAAGAACCAAGCAAGACTGCAATCAACAAACAATAGATTTCTAGATCTGAAGACCTGTGGAGAGAGGAGACCAAGTCCAGAAGTCGAAGAACAGTCCAGGAAGGACAGGAGCTCCTGCCAACCTAGAAGATGGTGCAAAAGTGGATTCTCCGGTAAGAAGAAGAGTACAGAAGAGCACCAAAGAAGAAGGCTGTGGGTTCCTGCTTGGTGCAGGTGATGTCCCACGTCGAGTTGTTGGATGCAGGCTGTTTGCGTTGCTGGATTCCACTAACAGGCCTTGGTTCAAGCAAGTACACGGTTTGCATAAAAAAGGAGCTGCCTGGACCCAGGAGGGACTTGCGGGTCTCAACTAGGACTGAAGAGACACAGGGGGCTCTCAGCACTTCAGACAGCCCTCAGAAGACCAGGCAGCACCCACAGGAGTCCCAGAACACAGGGACAAAGAAGATGCAAAGTGGTGTTGTTGTAGCACTATTCTGGAAGGTCCCACGCCGCCGGAGAACAACTCAGGGAGCTGTGCATCGCAGAATGGAGTGCTTGGGACCTGAGCTATGCTCTGCATGAAGAATTCTTGGAAGAAGCACACAGAAGCCCAAGGAACTGCAGAAGATGCAGTGCACAGGGGTACTGTCACAGCACAGGGAGTGTAGGAAAGTACCATCTTGCCTGGCATGTTACCCCCATATTTCACTGTATATATGTTGTTTTAGTCTATGTGTCACTGGGACCCTGCCAGGAAGGGCTCCAGTGCTCATAAGTATGTGCCCTGTATGTGTTCCCTGTGTGATGACTAACTGTCTCATTGAGGCTCTGCTAACCAGAACCTCAGTGGTTATGCTCTCTCTGCTTTCCAAATTGTCACTAACAGGCTAGTGACCAATTTCACCAATTCACATTGGCATACTGGAACACCCATATAATTCCCTAGTATATGGTACTGAGGTACCCAGGGTGTTGGGGTTCCAGGAGATCCCTATGGGCTGCAGCATTTCTTTTGCCAGGCATAGGGAGATCTGACAATTCTTACACAGGCCAGCAGTGCAGCCTGAGTGAAATAACATCCACGTTATTTCACAGCCATTTACCACTGCACTTAAGTAACTTATAAGTCACCTATATGTCTAACCTTCACCTGGTGAAGGTTGGGTGCAAAGTTACTTAGTGTGTGGGCACCCTGGCACTAGCCAAGGTGCCCCCACATTGTTCAGGGCAAATTCCCCGGACTTTGTGAGTGCGGGGACACCATTTCACGCGTGCACTATACATAGTTCACTACCTATGTATAGCGTCACAATGGTAACTCCGAACATGGCCATGTAACATGTCTAAGATCATGGAATTGTCACCCCAATGCCATTCTGGCATTGGGGAGACAATTCCATGATCCCCCAGGTCTCTAGCACAGAACCCGGGTACTGCCAAACTGCCTTTCCGGGGTCTCCACTGCAGCTGCTGCCAACCCCTCAGACAGGTTTCTGCCCTCCTGGGGTCCAGGCAGCCCTGGCCCAGGAAGGCAGAACAAAGGATTTCCTCTGAGAGAGGGTGTGACACCCTCCCCCTTTGGAAATAGGTGTGATGGCTGGGGACGAGTAGCCTCCCCCAGCCTCTGGAAATGCTTTGATGGGCAGAGATGCTGCCCATCTCTGCATAAGCCAGTCTACACCGGTTTAGGGATCCACCATGTGAGAAGGTAGCCTCTTTCTAGCCTTGTTACCCCCACTTTTGGCCTGTTTGGGAGTGTATGTCAGGGTGTTTGTCACTGTTTTCACTGTCTCACTGGGATCCTGATAGCCAGGCCTCAGTGCTCATAGTGAAAACACCATGTTTTCAGTATGGTTGTTATGTGTCACTGGGATCCTGCTGGTCAGGACCCCAGTGCTCATAGGTTTGTGGCCTATATGTATGTGTCACTGGGACCCTGTCACACAGGGCCCCAGTGCTCATAGGTGTGCATGTATATGTTCCCTGTGTGGTGCCTAACTGTCTCACTGAGGCTCTGCTAACCAGAACCTCAGTGGTTATGCTCTCTCATTACTTTTAAATTGTCACTAACAGGCTAGTGACCAATTTTACCAATTCACATTGGTTTACTGGAACACCCTTATAATTCCCTAGTATATGGTACTAAGGTACCCAGGGTATTGGGGTTCCAGGAGATCCCTATGGGCTGCAGCATTTCTTTTGCCACCCATAGGGAGCTCTGACAATTCTTACACAGGCCTGCCACTGCAGCCTGAGTGAAATAACGTCCACGTTATTTCACAGCCATTTTACACTGCACTTAAGTAACTTATAAGTCACCTATATGTCTAACCTTTACCTGGTAAAGGTTAGGTGCAAAGTTACTTAGTGTGAGGGCACCCTGGCACTAGCCAAGGTGCCCCCACATTGTTCAGAGCCAATTCACTGAACTTTGTGAGTGCGGGGACACCATTACACGCGTGCACTACATATAGGTCACTACCTATATGTAGCTTCACCATGGTAACTCCGAATATGGCCATGTAACATGTCTATGATCATGGAATTGCCCCCTCTATGCCATCCTGGCATTGTTGGTACAATTCCATGATCCCAGTGGTCTGTAGCACAGACCCTGGTACTGCCAGACTGCCCTTCCTGGGGTTTCTCTGCAGCTGCTGCTGCTGCCAACCCCTCAGACAGGCAGCTGCCCTCCTGGAGTCCAGCCAGGCCTGGCCCAGGATGGCAGAACAAAGAACTTCCTCTGAGAGAGGGTGTGACATCCTCTCCCTTTGGAAAATGGTGTGAAGGCAGGGGAGGAGTAGCCTCCCCCAGCCTCTGGAAATGCTTTGTTGGGCACAGATGTGCCCAATTCTGCATAAGCCAGTCTACACCGGTTCAGGGACCCCTTAGCCCCTGCTCTGGCGCGAAACTGGACAAAGGAAAGGGGAGTGACCACTCCCCTGACCTGCACCTCCCCTGGGAGGTGTCCAGAGCTCCTCCAGTGTGCTCCAGACCTCTGCCATCTTGGAAACAGAGGTGCTGCTGGCACACTGGACTGCTCTGAGTGGCCAGTGCCACCAGGTGACGTCAGAGACTCCTGCTGATAGGCTCCTTCAGGTGTTAGTAGCCTTTCCTCTCTCCTAGGTAGCCAAACCCTCTTTTCTGGCTATTTAGGGTCTCTGTCTCTGGGGAAACTTCAGATAACGAATGCATGAGCTCAGCCGAGTTCCTCTGCATCTCCCTCTTCACCTTCTGATAAGGAATCGACCGCTGACCGCGCTGGAAGCCTGCAAACCTGCAACATAGTAGCAAAGACGACTACTGCAACTCTGTAACGCTGGTCCTGCCGCCTTCTCGACTGTTTTCCTGCTTGTGCATGCTGTGGGGGTAGTCCGCCTCCTCTCTGCACCAGAAGCTCCGAAGAAATCTCCCGTGGGTCGACGGAATCTTCCCCCTGCAACCGCAGGCACCAAAAAGCTGCATTACCGGTCCCTTGGGTCTCCTCTCAGCACGACGAGCGAGGTCCCTCGAATCCAGTGACACCGTCCAAGTGACCCCCACAGTCCAGTGACTCTTCAGCCCAAGTTTGGTGGAGGTAAGTCCTTGCCTCACCTCGCTGGGCTGCATTGCTGGGAACCGCGACTTTGCAAGCTACTCCGGCCCCTGTGCACTTCCGGTGGAAATCCTTCGTGCACAGCCAAGCCTGGGTCCACGGCACTCTAACCTGCATTGCACGACTTTCTAAGTTGGTCTCCGGCGACGTGGGACTCCTTTGTGCAACTTCGGTGAGCACCGTTTCATGCATCCTCGTAGTGCCTGTTTCTGGCACTTCTCCGGGTGCTACCTGCTTCAGTGAGAGCTCTTTGTCTTGCTCGACGTATCCTCCCTCTGCAGGTCCAATTTGCGACCTCCTGGTCCCTCCTGGGCCCCAGCAGCGTCCAAAAACGCCAAACGCACGATTTGCGTGTAGCAAGGCTTGTTGGCGTCCATCCGGCAGGAAAACACTTCTGCACGACTCTCCAAGGCGTGGGGGATTCCTCCTCCAAAGGGGAAGTCTCTAGCCCTTGTCGTTCCTGCAGTATTCACAGTTCTTCAGCCTAGTAAGAGCTTCTTTGCACCAACCACTGGCATTTCTTGGGCATCTGCCCATCTCCGAGTTGCTTGTGACTTTTGGACTTGGTCCCCTTGCTCCACAGGTACCCTCAGTCAGGAATCCATCGTTGTTGCATTGCTGATTTGTGTCTTCATTGCATTTTCCCTCTAACACGACTATTTTGTCCTTAGGGGAACTTTAGTGCACTTTGCACTCACTTTTCAGGGTCTTGGGGAGGGTTATTTTTCTAACTCTCACTATTTTCTAATAGTCCCAGCGACCCTCTGCAAGGTCACATAGGTTTGGGGTCCATTCGTGGTTCGCATTCCACTTTTGGAGTATATGGTTTGTGTTGCCCCTATCCCTATGTTTCCCCATTGCATCCTATTGTAACTATACATTGTTTGCACTGTTTTCTAAGACTATACTGCATATTTTTGCTATTGTGTATATATATCTTGTGTATATTTCCTATCCTCTCACTGAGGGTACACTCTAAGATACTTTGGCATATTGTCATAAAAATAAAGTACCTTTATTTTTAGTATAACTGTGTATTGTGTTTTCTTATGATATTGTGCATATGACACTAAGTGGTACTGTAGTAGCTTCACACGTCTCCTAGTTCAGCCTGAGCTGCTCTGCTAAGCTACCATTATCTATCAGCCTAAGCTGCTAGACACCCTATACACTAATAAGGGATAACTGGGCCTGGTGCAAGGTGCAAGTACCCCTTGGTACTCACTACAAGCCAGTCCAGCCTCCTACATTGGTTGTGCAGTGGTGGGATAAGTGCTTGAGACTACTTACCACTCTTGTCATTGTACTTTTCATAAGAGAAAAATATACAAAACAAGGTCAGTGTATATACACATAGCCAAAAAGTTTTGCATTTCCTCTTTTCACTCTTTTCTAAGTGCTGAAAAGTACTTCTAAAACTTTCAAAAAGTTCTTAAAAGTTTAAAAAGTTTTTTTCTGTCTTTCCAAAAAGTTCTGAAAACTTTTTTCTCTTTTTCTATCACTTTAACTCTCTCTAAAAAATGTCTGGCACAGGCAAAAATGTTGAACTGTCCAAACTTGCATATGATCACCTTAGCTGGAAAGGAGCAAGGAGTCTCTGCATAGAGAGAGGTTTGAGTGTAGGGAAGAATCCTTCCTTAGAACTGTTAATTAATATGCTTAGAGTACAGGATAAGGCCATAAGTGCCCAATCTGGTGAAAAAGTAGCTAATGGTTCTCAATCTGATCCAGGGACTCCCCCAGGAAAAGGTTCAGGAAAGAAACTTCTCAGCCTGCCCATTACTAGACAGTCTAGCATAGTTGGTACAGAGGTTGAATCACACCATACTGATGGTGTGCTCTCACATTATGCTGGTAGCCAAGCTGTTAGGGTGCCCTCTGTAAGGGACAGGTCTCCTTCTGTTCATTCCCATCATACCTCTGTATCTAGAAATGTCCCTCCCACCCACCCTGATGACAGATTGTTAGAAAGGGAGCTCAATAGATTGAGAGTGGAACAAACCAGACTGAAGCTCAAGAAGCAACAGCTGGATTTGGATAGACAGTCTTTAGAATTAGAGAAGGAAAGACAGAAGTTGGGTTTAGATACCCATGGTGGCAGCAGCAGTATTCCCCATAGTCATCCTGCAAAAGAGCATGATTCCAGGAATCTGCACAAGATAGTTCCCCCTTATAAGGAGGGGGATGACATTAACAAGTGGTTTGCTGCACTTGAGAGGGCCTGTGCTGTACAGGATGTCCCTCAAAAGCAGTGGGCTGCTATCCTATGGCTATCATTTAGTGGAAAAGGTAGGGATAGGCTCCTTACTGTGAAAGAAAATGATGCCAATAATTTTACAGTTCTTAAGAATGCACTCCTGGATGGTTATGGCTTAACCACTGAACAGTACAGGATAAAGTTCAGAGAGACCAAAAAGGAGTCTTCACAAGACTGGGTTGATTTCATTGACCATTCAGTGAAGGCCTTGGAGGGGTGGTTACATGGCAGTAAAGTTACTGATTATGAAAGCCTGTATAACACAATCCTGAGAGAGCATATACTTAATAATTGTGTGTCTGATTTGTTGCACCAGTACCTGGTAGACTCTGATCTGACCTCTCCCCAAGAATTGGGAAAGAAGGCAGACAAATGGGTCAGAACAAGGGTGAACAGAAAAGTTCATACAGGGGGTGACAAAGATGGCAATAAGAAGAAAGATGGTGAAAAATCTCAAGATAAGCATGGGGATAAGGGTAAAACCAAAGATCCCACTTCAAATCTTAAACACTCTTCAGAGGGTGGGGATAAAACAAATTCTTCCTCTTCTTCCCAACCTGCACACATTAAAAAGCCTTGGTGCTTTGTGTGTAAAAATAGAGGCCATAGGCCAGGGGATAAGTCCTGTCCAGGTAAACCACCTGAGCCTACCACCACTAATACATCAAGCTCTAGTGCCCCTAGCAGTAGTGGTACTAGTGGTGGGACTGCTGGCAACAGTCAAGCAAAGGGTGTAGTTGGGTTCACTTATGGGTCCATAGTGGAAACTGATGTCATCAGTCCCAAGACAGTTTCTGTCACACCTAGTGGCATTGGCCTTGCCACACTGGCTGCTTGTCCCCTTACAATGGATAAGTACAGGCAGACAGTTTCAATAAATGGTGTTGAGGCCTTGGCCTACAGGGACACAGGTGCCAGTTTCACTTTGGTGACTAAAAACCTAGTGCCTCCTGAACAACACATCATTGGACAACAGTATAAGATTATTGATGTCCATAACTCCACTAAGTTTCTTCCCTTAGCTATAATTCAGTTTAGTTGGGGTGGAGTTACTGGCCCTAAGCAGGTGGTGGTATCACCTAGCTTACCTGTAGACTGTCTCTTAGGTAATGACCTAGAGGCCTCAGGTTGGGCTGATGTAGAGTTTTATGCCCATGCAGCCATGCTGGGCATCCCTGAGGAATTGTTCCCTCTCATTTCAAGTGAAATGAAAAAGCAAAGGAGAGAAGGCCTGAAAACTCAGGATCCCTCTCCATCAACAGGTAAAAAGGGTATCACAGTATCCCCTAACCACCCTACCATTCAGGATACTATTCCTGTGGTGGGAGAAACCTCTCCTGGGGTGGCACCTGTTCCAAGGGAATCATCAGCTGGCAAAGCTGGACTCCCTGAGGTGGAAGTACCTCTCTGTGGGATAACTAACATTGGTGAGAAAAACAGCACCATTTTAGTTAACATGGAGCATCCCTCCAACCCTCCCAGAGAAACTTTAGTGCAGAAACCCTGCACTACCTCACAACACTTAGGACAGCATCCCTGCCCTAGTGTGGAGCTCATAGGACAGCATCCCTGCCCTGCTCCAACTCAAGAGAAACAGCATCCCTGTTCTCTCTTCCAGCCAGATGGACAAAGTTTTTGCCCAGCTATGGCTTTTCTGAGACAGCATCCCTGTCTGGCATTTCCATCACTACAAATAGGTTCAGTGGACAATTCCCACTGCTCTAAACTAAAACTTACTGATAGAAACTCTGAAAATACATCTTCACATTGTTGCTTAGCTAAAAAACTTCAAACAGGGTGGTTTACATCCCCACAGGGAAGTAACCATATAGTGGATGATAAAGGGAGTAACCAGTCTATTGCAGAGCTACTCTCTACTTATCACCACTTAGACAATAAAGTCTCAACTGGCCAAGGTTAGCCTTATTGTCCTTCGTTTGGGGGGGGGTTGTGTGAGAAGGTAGCCTCTTTCTAGCCTTGTTACCCCCACTTTTGGCCTGTTTGGGAGTGTATGTCAGGGTGTTTGTCACTGTTTTCACTGTCTCACTGGGATCCTGATAGCCAGGCCTCAGTGCTCATAGTGAAAACACCATGTTTTCAGTATGGTTGTTATGTGTCACTGGGATCCTGCTGGTCAGGACCCCAGTGCTCATAGGTTTGTGGCCTATATGTATGTGTCACTGGGACCCTGTCACACAGGGCCCCAGTGCTCATAGGTGTGCATGTATATGTTCCCTGTGTGGTGCCTAACTGTCTCACTGAGGCTCTGCTAACCAGAACCTCAGTGGTTATGCTCTCTCATTACTTTTAAATTGTCACTAACAGGCTAGTGACCAATTTTACCAATTCACATTGGTTTACTGGAACACCCTTATAATTCCCTAGTATATGGTACTAAGGTACCCAGGGTATTGGGGTTCCAGGAGATCCCTATGGGCTGCAGCATTTCTTTTGCCACCCATAGGGAGCTCTGACAATTCTTACACAGGCCTGCCACTGCAGCCTGAGTGAAATAACGTCCACGTTATTTCACAGCCATTTTACACTGCACTTAAGTAACTTATAAGTCACCTATATGTCTAACCTTTACCTGGTAAAGGTTAGGTGCAAAGTTACTTAGTGTGAGGGCACCCTGGCACTAGCCAAGGTGCCCCCACATTGTTCAGAGCCAATTCACTGAACTTTGTGAGTGCGGGGACACCATTACACGCGTGCACTACATATAGGTCACTACCTATACTTAGCTTCACCATGGTAACTCCGAATATGGCCATGTAACATGTCTATGATCATGGAATTGCCCCCTCTATGCCATCCTGGCATTGTTGGTACAATTCCATGATCCCAGTGGTCTGTAGCACAGACCCTGGTACTGCCAGACTGCCCTTCCTGGGGTTTCTCTGCAGCTGCTGCTGCTGCCAACCCCTCAGACAGGCAGCTGCCCTCCTGGGGTCCAGCCAGGCCTGGCCCAGGATGGCAGAACAAAGAACTTCCTCTGAGAGAGGGTGTGACACCCTCTCCCTTTAGAAAATGGTGTGAAGGCAGGGGAGGAGTAGCCTCCCCCAGCCTCTGGAAATGCTTTGTTGGGCACAGATGTGCCCAATTCTGCATAAGCCAGTCTACACCGGTTCAGGGACCCCTTAGCCCCTGCTCTGGCGCGAAACTGGACAAAGGAAAGGGGAGTGACCACTCCCCTGACCTGCACCTCCCCTGGGAGGTGTCCAGAGCTCCTCCAGTGTGCTCCAGACCTCTGCCATCTTGGAAACAGAGGTGCTGCTGGCACACTGGACTGCTCTGAGTGGCCAGTGCCACCAGGTGACGTCAGAGACTCCTGCTGATAGGCTCCTTCAGGTGTTAGTAGCCTTTCCTCTCTCCTAGGTAGCCAAACCCTCTTTTCTGGCTATTTAGGGTCTCTGTCTCTGGGGAAACTTCAGATAACGAATGCATGAGCTCAGCCGAGTTCCTCTGCATCTCCCTCTTCACCTTCTGATAAGGAATCGACCGCTGACCGCGCTGGAAGCCTGCAAACCTGCAACATAGTAGCAAAGACGACTACTGCAACTCTGTAACGCTGATCCTGCCGCCTTCTCGACTGTTTTCCTGCTTGTGCATGCTGTGGGGGTAGTCCGCCTCCTCTCTGCACCAGAAGCTCTGAAGAAATCTCCCGTGGGTCGACGGAATCTTCCCCCTGCAACCGCAGGCACCAAAAAGCTGCATTACCGGTCCCTTGGGTCTCCTCTCAGCACGACGAGCGAGGTCCCTCGAATCCAGCGACACCGTCCAAGTGACCCCCACAGTCCAGTGACTCTTCAGCCCAAGTTTGGTGGAGGTAAGTCCTTGCCTCACCTCGCTGGGCTGCATTGCTGGGAACCGCGACTTTGCAAGCTACTCCGGCCCCTGTGCACTTCCGGCGGAAATCCTTCGTGCACAGCCAAGCCTGGGTCCACGGCACTCTAACCTGCATTGCACGACTTTCTAAGTTGGTCTCCGGCGACGTGGGACTCCTTTGTGCAACTTCGGCGAGCACCGTTTCACGCATCCTTGTAGTGCCTGTTTCTGGCACTTCTCCGGGTGCTACCTGCTTCAGTGAGGGCTCTTTGTCTTGCTCGACGTCCCCTCTCTCTGCAGGTCCAATTTGCGACCTCCTGGTCCCTCCTGGCCCCCAGCAGCGTCCAAAAACGCCAAACGCACGATTTGCGTGTAGCAAGGCTTGTTGGCGTCCATCCGGCGGGAAAACACTTCTGCACGACTCTCCAAGGCGTGCGGGATCCCTCCTCCAAAGGGGAAGTCTCTAGCCCTTGTCGTTCCTGCAGTATTCACAGTTCTTCAGCCTAGTAAGAGCTTCTTTGCACCAACCGCTGGCATTTCTTGGGCATCTGCCCATCTCCGAGTTGCTTGTGACTTTTGGACTTGGTCCCCTTGCTCCACAGGTACCCTCAGTCAGGAATCCATCGTTGTTGCATTGCTGATTTGTGTCTTCCTTGCATTTTCCCTCTAACACGACTATTTTGTCCTTAGGGGAACTTTAGTGCACTTTGCACTCACTTTTCAGGGTCTTGGGGAGGGTTATTTTTCTAACTCTCACTATTTTCTAATAGTCCCAGCGACCCTCTACAAGGTCACATAGGTTTGGGGTCCATTCGTGGTTCGCATTCCACTTTTGGAGTATATGGTTTGTGTTGCCCCTATCCCTATGTTTCCCCATTGCATCCTATTGTAACTATACATTGTTTGCACTGTTTTCTAAGACTATACTGCATATTTTTGCTATTGTGTATATATATCTTGTGTATATTTCCTATCCTCTCACTGAGGGTACACTCTAAGATACTTTGGCATATTGTCATAAAAATAAAGTACCTTTATTTTTAGTATAACTGTGTATTGTGTTTTCTTATGATATTGTGCATATGACACTAAGTGGTACTGTAGTAGCTTCACACGTCTCCTAGTTCAGCCTGAGCTGCTCTGCTAAGCTACCATTATCTATCAGCCTAAGCTGCTAGACACCCTATACACTAATAAGGGATAACTGGGCCTGGTGCAAGGTGCAAGTACCCCTTGGTACTCACTACAAGCCAGTCCAGCCTCCTACACACCAGCCCTGCTCTGGCGCGAAACTGGACAAAGGAAAGGGGAGTGACCACTCCCCTGACATGCACCTCCCAGGGGAGGTGCCCAGAGCTCCTCCAGTGTGCCCCAGACCTTTGCCATCTTGGAAACAGAGGTGTTGCTGGCACACTGGACTGCTCTGAGTGGCCAGTGCCAGCAGGTGACATCAGAGACTCCTTCTGATAGGCTCTTACCTCTCTTAGTATCCAATCCTCCTTCCTAGGTAGCCAAACCTCCTTTTCTGGCTATTTAGGGTCTCTGCTTTGGGGAATTCTTCAGATACCAAATGCAAGAGCTCACCAGAGTTCCTCTGCATCTCCCTCTTCACCTTCTGCCAAAGGAGCGACCGCTGACTGCTCAGGACGCCTGCAAAACCGCAACAAAGTAGCAAAGACGACTACTAGCAACCTTGTATCGCTCATCCTGCCGGCTTTTTCGACTGTTTCCAGGTGGTGCATGCTCTGGGGGTAGCCTGCCTCCTTTCTGCACCAGGAGCTCTGAAGAAATCTCCCATGGGTTGACGGAATCTTCCCCCTGCAACCGCAGGCAACAAAAGACTGCATCACCGGTCCCTTGGGTCCCCTCTCAGCACGACGAGCGTGGTCCCTGGAACTCAGCAACTCTGTCCAAGTGACTCCCACAGTCCAGTGACTCTTCAGTCCAAGTTTGGTGGAGGTAAGTCCTTGCCTCCCCACGCTAGACTGCATTGCTGGGTACCGCGTGATTTACAGCTGCTCCGGCTCCTGTGCACTCTTCCAGGATTTCCTTCATGCACAGCCAAGCCTCGGTCCCCGACACTCGAACCTGCAGTGCACAACCTTCTGAGTTGTCCTCCAGCGTCGTGGGACTCCCTTTTGTGACTTCGCATGGACTCCGGTTCACTCTTCTTTCAAGTGCCTGTTCAGGTACTTCAGCAAGTGCTACCTGCTTCTGTGAGGGCTCCCTGACTTGCTGGGCGCTCCCTCTGTCTCCTCATCCAAGTGGCGACATCCTGGTCCCTCCTGGGCCACAGCAGCATCCAAAAACCCTAACTGCGACCCTTGCAACTAGCAAGGCTTGTTTGCGGTCTTTCTGCGTGGGAACACCTCTGCAAGCTTTTTCACAACTTGGGACATCCATCCTCCAAAGGGGAAGTCCCTAGTCCTCTTTGTTCTTGCAAAACACCAAGCTTCTTCCATCCAGTGGCAGCTTCCTTGCACCCTCAGCTGGCATTTCCTGGGCTCCTGCCCACTCTCGACACTGTCGCGACTCTTGGACTTGGTCCTCTTGTCTTACAGGTACTCAGGTACGGAAATCCACTGTTGTTGCATTGCTGGTGTTGGTTTTCCTTGCAGAATCCCCCTATCACGACTTCTGTGCTCTCTGGGGGTTGCAGGTGCGCTATACACCTACCTTACAGGGTCTTGGGGTGGGCTATTTTTCTAACCCTCACTGTTTTCTTACAGTCCCAGCGACCCTCTACAAGCTCACATAGGTTTGGGGTCCATTCGTGGTTCGCATTCCACTTTTGGAGTATATGGTTTGTGTTGCCCCTATACCTATGTGCTCCTATTGCAATCTACTGTAACGTTACATTGCTTGCATTACTTCCTTTTGCTATTACTTGCATAATTTTGGTTTGTGTACATATATCTTATCCTCATACTGAGAGTACTCACTGAGATACTTTTGGCATATTGTCATAAAAATAAAGTACCTTTATTTTTAGTATATCTGTGTATTGTGTTTTCTTATGATATTGTGCATATGACACCAGTGGTATAGTAGGAGCTTTACATGTCTCCTAGTTCAGCCTAAGCTGCTTTGCCATAGCTACCTTCTATCAGCCTAAGCTGCTAGAAACACCTCTTCTACACTAATAAGGGATAACTGGACCTGGCACAAGGTGTATGTACCTCTGGTACCCACTACAAGCAAGGACAGCCTCCTACAGAACGTTTCTCTGGGGACCCCTTGAAAGCGCAATCTTTCCTGGTTCAAGTGGAATTACACTTCACCTGCAGACCACATACTTTCCCCGATGCCCAGTGCAAAGTAGCATTCTTGTTATCATATCGGTCTGGAGATGAAGCTACCTGGGCTATTCCTCTTGTGCGTAAAGATAGTCCCCTTTTGTACAACTGGAGAAATTTTGTTCGCGAGTTTGAGCGAGTTTTATGATCATAGAACTGTAACACTTTCAGCAGATCGTGAATTATTACGACAAGGGAATCAGGACTTAGTGTCATATTTAGCCAACTTTAATCGGCTGGTCGCTGAGACATCCTGGGCTGAAGAAAAACAAGCGGCCTTGTTCTACAAGGGACTCAAAGAGGAGCTAAAAGATATCCTAGCTCAAATAGACCCCCAACCTACAGACTGTCAAGAATTGATAAACCTTGTCTTGATCATCGTTTAAGAGAACGAAAAGGAACACGCAAAAAGACTGAAAACTATTCCTGGCGTGTTCACGATAATAGAGACTCAAGAACTCCGAAAGAAAGAACACCGGAACCGATGGAAATTGGAACCATCAGGAGACCCTTGACCAATGATGAAAAGGATCTACGTAGAAAGAATGGACAATGTCTCTATTGTGGGCGCAAGGGTCATTTTGCCAAAGAATGTCCAATCAAACCAAAGAGCAAACAAGGTCCTGTTCAGAAGGTTGCAGACAATGCACAAGTCGAGTCGGAAAACTAAAGCACCCAAGATGTAGAGAAGGGTTGCTCTTGGGTGTCACCGTGGACCCTTCACAATCTAGACATCTCAAACTGGGAATAAGAGTTCAGGTAAAGAAAAATACCTATTTCAAGAAAGCTCTAGTCGATTCTGGGGCTACTGGGAACTTTGTTGACGCCCAATTGGTTCGTGCATGGGGGATCCCATGTATTGAAAAAAAGACCCCAGAAATCATCCAGGCAGTCGATGGAAAACGCTTGACTGGAGGTCCGGTAACTCTTCAGACTGTCCCCTTGTGGGTGATTTGTGAAGATAAGAATCAAAGAAAGAAACATAAAGAGAAACTCATCCTTGACGTGATCCATGCTCCCCAGTATGGAATTATTCTTGGTTTACCATGGTTAACTCATCACAATCCAGAGATTAATTGGGCAGAAAGAAATGTCGTGTTCTCATCTGTGCTATGTAAAGAACAATGCCTCCAAAAGATTCAGGTATCAAAAGTTTGCAACTCTTACATAGCTACTGCCGCGGAGAAAGAAGTTAAATTGCCCAAACAGTATTCATCTTAGGAAGATGTATTTGATGAGAAAGAAGCAGAGAATTTACCTCCTCATAGATCTTATGACTGTCAAATTGATCTAGTTCCAGGTGCGATACTTCCCAACTGTCGTGTATATGCCCTGTCAGAACATGAAAATCAACATTTACGAAAATATCTAGATCAATTCTTGGAGAATGGTTTCATTCACCCTTCTAAGTCTCCTGCAGCTTCTCTTTTGTTTTTTTTTCCGAAGGCGAATGGAGAACTTTGAACTTGTTTCGACTATAGGGGATTGAACAAAGTCACCATCAAGAATAAATATCCTTTGCCCTTAATTCCGGTCTTGCTGGATCAAATAAAGAAAGCAAAAATCTACACGAAGCTTGATCTTCGAGGTGCTTATCATTTGGTCAGAATGAGAGAGGGCGACGAATGGAAAACAGCATTCAAGACAAGATATGGCCTTTTTTAATACACCGTCATGCCTTTTGGTCTGTGTAATGCTCCAGCAGCATTTCAATTTTTCTTGAATGACGTTCTTAGAGAGTACCTCGACATATTTGCCATAGTCTACATCGATGACATTTTGATCTACTCAGACAATGAAAATGAACATGTCCAACATGTCAAAAAAATTCTTGCAGCCCTTCGAAAGCACCATTTATATTGCAAACTAACCAACTGTGAGTTTCATGTTACCACAGTTGAGTTTTTGGGGTTATCCTTACCCCTCAAGGTATGGTGATGGCAGAAAAGAAAGTAAAGGCTGTATCTGATTGGCCCACCCCAAAGACTGTTCGTGATGTACAATGTTTCCTGGGGCTTGCAAATTTTTACCAGAGGTTCATAAATCATTTCTCCCAGACAGTGGCTCCAATCACTAAGTTATTAAGAAAGAAGGAGAAATTTGTATGATCCCCAGAAGCTGACCAAGCCTTTTCAACTTTGAAGGAAGCTTTCTCCCCTGCCCCAGTCTTGACTCATCCTGACGCGGATCGACCCTTCATAGTGGAAGCTGATGCTTCAGATGTGGCAATAGGAGCAGTCTTGTCGCAACAAAACAAGGACACTGGTCAACTTCATCCTGTAGCTTACATGTCTTGGAAGTTGAACAAAGCCGAACAGAACTATGTCATTGCTGAAAAAGAGCTTCTGACGATTTGTGACGCCTTTAAAGAATGGAGACATCCTTTGTTGGGTGCCAAATACACTGTCACGGTATATACTGATCATCGCAACCTTCAGTTCATGAGTTCAGCCAGACTTTTGACTCCTCTGCAATTACGCTGGATGCTGTTTTTTGCCGAATTTGATTTTGTGGAAACCTTCCGGCATGGTAAGGACAATCGCAAAACTGACGCCTTTACCCGCCAAGAGTCTACCACGTTGCCTGCAGTTCAAACCTCCAGAGCTATCATTGCTCCAGACAAAGTCCTATGTATCATAAAAACTGAAGATTTAATTGAAGACATCCGCAATTCTTTCACTGTTGAGAAATGGCAGAAATGGGCCCAAGCAGATCCCAAAAGGTCAATGAAGCAAGGATTACCTTTCCATGGTGCTCGTTTGTTCGTGCCCACTACCAAACTTCGAAAGATAGTGTTTCATTGGTTGCATGTTATACCTACGGCAGGTCATCCAGGTACTCCTAAAACTCTTTAATTAATCCAACGCTATTTTTGGTGGTCTACCCTAACAAAAGATGTAAAAGCAATGGTAAACAACTGCGAAGTCTGTGCTTGCAATAAAACAAGTCATTCAAAACCGAAAAGGTTGTGGCATCCACTCCCAACTCCAAGTCGTCCGTGGGAGCACATTTCTTTAGACTTTATTACCGGTCTACCAGTGGTTCAACAACATTCAGTAATTCTGGTGGTAGTAGATAGTCACACGAAATATGGACATTTCATTGCCTGTAAGAAATTGCCCACCTCCAGTGAACTGGCAACTATTTTACTGAATAGAGTGGTTCGTTATCATGGACTGACAAAAATTATCCTCTCCGATCGGGGTCGCATTTTGCCTCCAATTTCTGGAAGACATGGTGTAAAACACTCCAAGTGACATCTACACTATCTACTAGCCACCATCCTCAAACAGATGGTCAAACGGAGGGACTAAATAAGACTTTGAAGCACTACCTACGTGCTTACGCTGAAAAAGCACTTCATTCTTGGACATCACTGCTCTGGTTAGCTGAGTTAGTGTAGGAGGCTGGACTGGCTTGTAGTGAGTACCAAGGGGTACTTGCACCTTGCACCAGGCCCAGTTATCCCTTATTAGTGTATAGGGTGTCTAGCAGCTTAGGCTGATAGATAATGGTAGCTTAGCAGAGCAGCTTAGGCTGAACTAGGAGACGTGTGAAGCTACTACAGTACCACTTAGTGTCATATGCACAATATCATAAGAAAACACAATACACAGTTATACTAAAAATAAAGGTACTTTATTTTTATGACAATATGCCAAAGTATCTTAGAGTGTACCCTCAGTGAGAGGATAGGAAATATACACAAGATATATATACACAATAGCAAAAATATGCAGTATAGTCTTAGAAAACAGTGCAAACAATGTATAGTTACAATAGGATGCAATGGGGAAACATAGGGATAGGGGCAACACAAACCATATACTCCAGAAGTGGAATGTGAACCACGAATGGACCCCAAACCTATGTGACCTTGTAGAGGGTCGCTGGGACTATTAGAAAATAGTGAGAGTTAGCAAAATAACCCTCCCCAAGACCCTGAAAAGTGAGTGCAAAGTGCACTAAAGTTCCCCTAAGGACAAAAGAGTCGTGTTAGAGGAATAATGCAGGAAAGACACAAACCAGCAATGCAACAACTGTGGATTTCCAATCTAGGGTACCTGTGGAACAAGGGGACCAAGTCCAAAAGTCACAAGCAAGTCGGAGATGGGCAGATGCCCAGGAAATGCCAGCTGCGGGTGCAAAGAAGCTTCGACTGGACAGAAGAAGCTGAGGTTTCTGCAGGAACGAAAAGGGCTAGAGACTTCCCCTTTGGTGGACGGATCCCTCTCGCCTTGGAAAGTCATGCAGAAGTGTTTTCCCGCCAGAAGGATGCCAACAAACCTTGCTACACGCAAATCGTGCGTTTGGCGTTTTTGGACGCTGCTGGGGCCCAGGAGGGACCAGGAGGTCGCAAATTGGACCTGCAGAGAGAGGGGACGTCGAGCAAGACAAAGAGCCCTCACTGAAGCAGGTAGCACCCGGAGAAGTGCCAGAAACAGGCACTACGAGGATGCGTGAAACAGTGCTCGCCGAAGTTGCACAAAGGAGTCCCACGTCGCCGGAGACCAACTTAGAAAGTCGTGCAATGCAGGTTAGAGTGCCGTGGACCCAGGCTTGGCTGTGCACGAAGGATTTCCACCGGAAGTGCACAGGGGCCGGAGTAGCTGCAAAGTCACGGTTCCCAGCAATGCAGCCCAGCGAGGTGAGGCAAGGACTTACCTCCACCAAACTTGGGCTGAAGAGTCACTGGACTGTGGGGGTCACTTGGACAGAGTCGCTGGATTCGAGGGACCTCGCTCGTCGTGCTGAGAGGAGACCCAAGGGACCGGTAATGCAGCTTTTTGGTGCCTGCGGTTGCAGGGGGAGGATTCCGTCGACCCACGGGAGATTTCTTCGGAGCTTCTGGTGCAGAGAGGAGGCAGGCTACCCCCACAGCATGCACAAGCAGGAAAACAGTCGAGAAGGCGGCAGGATCAGCGTTACAGAGTTGCAGTAGTCGTCTTTGCTACTATGTTGCAGGTTTGCAGGCTTCCAGCGCGGTCAGCGGTTGTTTCCTTATCAGAAGGTGAAGAGGGAGATGCAGAGGAACTCGGATGAGCTCTTGCATTCGTTATCTAAAGTTTCCCCAGAGACAGAGACCCTAAATAGCCAGAAAAGAGGGTTTGGCTACCTAGGAGAGAGGAAAGGCTACTAACACCTGAAGGAGCCTATCAGCAGGAGTCTCTGACGTCACCTGGTGGCACTGGCCACTCAGAGCAGTCCAGTGTGCCAGCAGCACCTCTGTTTCCAAGATGGCAGAGGTCTGGAGCACACTGGAGGAGCTCTGGACACCTCCCAGGGGAGGTGCAGGTCAGGGGAGTGGTCACTCCCCTTTCCTTTGTCCAGTTTCGCGCCAGAGCAGGGGCTAAGGGGTCCCTGAACCGGTGTAGACTGGCTTATGCAGAATTGGGCACATCTGTGCCCAACAAAGCATTTCCAGAGGCTGGGGGAGGCTACTCCTCCCCTGCCTTCACACCATTTTCCAAAGGGAGAGGGTGTCACACCCTCTCTCAGAGGAAGTTCTTTGTTCTGCCATCCTGGGCCAGGCCTGGCTGGACCCCAGGAGGGCAGCTGCCTGTCTGAGGGGTTGGCAGCAGCAGCAGCTGCAGTGAAACCCCAGGAAGGGCAGTCTGGCAGTACCAGGGTCTGTGCTACAGACCACTGGGATCATGGAATTGTACCAACAATGCCAGGATGGTATAGAGGGGGCAATTCCATGATCATAGACATGTTACATGGCCATATTCGGAGTTACCATGGTGAAGCTACATATAGGTAGTGACCTATATGTAGTGCACACGTGTAATGGTGTCCCCGCACTCACAAAGTTCAGTGAATTGGCTCTGAACAATGTGGGGGCACCTTGGCTAGTGCCAGGGTGCCCTCACACTAAGTAACTTTGCACCTAACATTTACCAGGTAAAGGTTAGACATATAGGTGACTTATAAGTTACTTAAGTGCAGTGTAAAATGGCTGTGAAATAACGTGGACGTTATTTCACTCAGGCTGCAGTGGCAGGCCTGTGTAAGAATTGTCAGAGCTCCCTATGGGTGGCAAAAGAAATGCTGCAGCCCATAGGGATCTCCTGGAACCCCAATACCCTGGGTACCTCAGTACCATATACTAGGGAATTATAAGGGTGTTCCAGTAAGCCAATGTAAATTGGTAAAAATGGTCACTAGCCTGTTAGTGACAATTTGAAAGTAATGAGAGAGCATAACCACTGAGGTTCTGGTTAGCAGAGCCTCAGTGAGACAGTTAGGCACCACACAGGGAACATATACATGCACACCTATGAGCACTGGGGCCCTGTGTGACAGGGTCTCAGTGACACATACATATAGGCCACAAACCTATGAGCACTGGGGTCCTGACCAGCAGGATCCCAGTGACACATAACAACCATACTGAAAACATGGTGTTTTCACTATGAGCACTGAGGCCTGGCTATCAGGATCCCAGTGAGACAGTGAAAACAGTGACAAACACCCTGACATACACTCACAAACAGGCCAAAAGTGGGGGTAACAAGGCTAGAAAGAGGCTACCTTCTCACACAACCCCCCCCCAAACGAAGGACAATAAGGCTAACCTTGGCCAGTTGAGACTTTATTGTCTAAGTGGTGATAAGTAGAGAGTAGCTCTGCAATAGACTGGTTACTCCCTTTATCATCCACTATATGGTTACTTCCCTGTGGGGATGTAAACCACCCTGTTTGAAGTTTTTTAGCTAAGCAACAATGTGAAGATGTATTTTCAGAGTTTCTATCAGTAAGTTTTAGTTTAGAGCAGTGGGAATTGTCCACTGAACCTATTTGTAGTGATGGAAATGCCAGACAGGGATGCTGTCTCAGAAAAGCTATAGCTGGGCAAAAACTTTGTCCATCTGGCTGGGAGAGAGAACAGGGATGCTGTTTCTCTTGAGTTGGAGCAGGGCAGGGATGCTGTCCTATGAGCTCCACACTAGGGCAGGGATGCTGTCCTAAGTGTTGTGAGGCAGTACAGGGTTTCTGCACTAAAGTTTCTCTGGGAGGGTTGGAGGGATGCTCCATGTTAACTAAAATGGTGCCCTTTTTCTCACCAATGTTAGTTATCCCACAGAGAGGTACTTCCACCTCAGGGAGTCCAGCTTTGCCAGCTGATGATTCCCTTGGAACAGGTGCCACCCCAGGAGAGGTTTCTCCC
Source organism: Pleurodeles waltl (assembly GCF_031143425.1). NCBI lineage: Eukaryota > Metazoa > Chordata > Amphibia > Caudata > Salamandridae > Pleurodeles > Pleurodeles waltl. The sequence continues at coordinate 526,329,670 of NC_090446.1, forward strand.
ACCACAGGAATAGTATCCTGAATGGTAGGGTGGTTAGGGGATACTGTGATACCCTTTTTACCTGTTGATGGAGAGGGATCCTGAGTTTTCAGGCCTTCTCTCCTTTGCTTTTTCATTTCACTTGAAATGAGAGGGAACAATTCCTCAGGGATGCCCAGCATGGCTGCATGGGCATAAAACTCTACATCAGCCCAACCTGAGGCCTCTAGGTCATTACCTAAGAGACAGTCTACAGGTAAGCTAGGTGATACCACCACCTGCTTAGGGCCAGTAACTCCACCCCAACTAAACTGAATTATAGCTAAGGGAAGAAACTTAGTGGAGTTATGGACATCAATAATCTTATACTGTTGTCCAATGATGTGTTGATCAGGGTGCACTAGGTTGTCAGTCACCAAAGTGAAACTGGCACCTGTGTCCCTGTAGGCCAAGGCCTCAACACCATTTGTTGAAACTGTCTGCCTGTACTTATCCATTGTAAGGGGACAAGCAGCCAGTGTGGCAAGGCCAATGCCACTAGGTGTGACAGAAACTGTCTTGGGACTGATGACATCAGTTTCCACTATGGACCCATAAGTGAACCCAACTACACCCTTTGCTTGACTGTTGCCAGCAGTCCCACCACTAGTACCACTACTGCTAGGGGCACTAGAGCTTGATGTATTAGTGGTGGTAGGCTCAGGGGGTTTACCTGGACAGGACTTATCCCCTGGCCTATGGCCTCTATTTTTACACACAAAGCACCAAGGCTTTTTAATGTGTGCAGGTTGGGAAGAAGAGGAAGAATTTGTTTTATCCCCACCCTCTGAAGAGTGTTTAAGATTTGAAGTGGGATCTTTGGTTTTACCCTTATCCCCATGCTTATCTTGAGATTTTTCACCATCTTTCTTCTTATTGTCATCTTTGTCACCCCCTGTATGAACTTTTCTGTTCACCCTTGTTCGGACCCATTTGTCTGCCTTCTTTCCCAATTCTTGGGGAGAGGTCAGATCAGAGTCTACCAGGTACTGGTGCAACAAATCAGACACACAATTATTAAGTATATGCTCTCTCAGGATTGTGTTATACAGGCTTTCATAATCAGTAACTTTACTGCCATGTAACCACCCCTCCAAGGCCTTCACTGAATGGTCAATGAAATCAACCCAGTCTTGTGAAGACTCCTTTTTGGTCTCTCTGAACTTTATCCTGTACTGTTCAGTGGTTAAGCCATAACCATCCAGGAGTGCATTCTTAAGAACTTGGAAATTATTGGCATCATTTTCTTTCACAGTAAGGAGCCTATCCCTACCTTTTCCACTAAATGATAGCCATAGGATAGCAGCCCACTGCTTTTGAGGGACATCCTGTACAACACAGGCCCTCTCAAGTGCAGCAAACCACTTGTTAATGTCATCCCCCTCTTATAAGGGGGAACTATCTTGTGCAGATTCCTGGAATCATGTTCTTTTGCAGGATGACTATGGGGAATACTGCTGCTGCCACCATGGGTATCTAAACCCAACTTCTGTCTTTCCCTCTCTATTTCTAAAGACTGTCTATCCAAATCCAGCTGTTGCTTCTTGAGCTTCAGTCTGGTTTGTTCCACTCTCAATCTATTGAGCTCCCTTTCTAACAATCTGTCATCAGGGTGGGTGGGTGGGACATTTCTAGATACAGAGGTATGATGGGAATGAACAGAAGGAGACCTGCCCCTTACAGAGGGCACCCTAACAGCTTGGCTACCAGCATAATGTGAGAGCACACCATCAGTATGGTGTGATTCAACCTCTGTACCAACTATGCTAGACTGTCTAGTAATGGGCAGGCTGAGAAGTTTCTTTCCTGAACCTTTTCCTGGGGGAGTCCCTGGATCAGATTGAGAACCATTAGCTACTTTTTCTACAGATTGGGCACTTATGGCCTTATCCTGTATTCTAAGCATATTAATTAACAGTTCTAAGGAAGGATTCTTCCCCACACTCAAACCTCTCTCTATGCAGAGACTCCTTGCTCCTTTCCAGCTAAGGTGATCATATGCAAGTTTGGACAGTTCAACATTTTTTCCTGTGCCAGACATTTTTTAGAGAGAGTTAAAGTGATAGAAAAAGAGAAAAAAGTGTTCAGAACTTTTTGGAAAGACAGAAAAAAAAACTTTTTAAACTTTTAAGAACTTTTTGAAAGTTTAGAAGTACTTTTCAGCACTTAGAAAAGAGTGAAAAGAGGAAATGCAAAACTTTTTGGCTATGTGTATATACACTGACCTTGTTTTGTATATTTTTCTCTTATGAAAAGTACAATGACAAGAGTGGTAAGTAGTCTCAAGCACTTATCCCACCACTGCACAACCAATGTAGGAGGCTGGACTGGCTTGTAGTGAGTACCAAGGGGTACTTGCACCTTGCACCAGGCCCAGTTATCCCTTATTAGTGTATAGGGTGTCTAGCAGCTTAGGCTGATAGATAATGGTAGCTTAGCAGAGCAGCTTAGGCTGAACTAGGAGACGTGTGAAGCTACTACAGTACCACTTAGTGTCATATGCACAATATCATAAGAAAACACAATACACAGTTATACTAAAAATAAAGGTACTTTATTTTTATGACAATATGCCAAAGTATCTTAGAGTGTACCCTCAGTGAGAGGATAGGAAATATACACAAGATATATATACACAATAGCAAAAATATGCAGTATAGTCTTAGAAAACAGTGCAAACAATGTATAGTTACAATAGGATGCAATGGGGAAACATAGGGATAGGGGCAACACAAACCATATACTCCAGAAGTGGAATGTGAACCACGAATGGACCCCAAACCTATGTGACCTTGTAGAGGGTCGCTGGGACTATTAGAAAATAGTGAGAGTTAGCAAAATAACCCTCCCCAAGACCCTGAAAAGTGAGTGCAAAGTGCACTAAAGTTCCCCTAAGGACAAAAGAGTCGTGTTAGAGGAATAATGCAGGAAAGACACAAACCAGCAATGCAACAACTGTGGATTTCCAATCTAGGGTACCTGTGGAACAAGGGGACCAAGTCCAAAAGTCACAAGCAAGGCAGAGATGGGCAGATGCCCAGGAAATGCCAGCTGCGGGTGCAAAGAAGCTTCAACTGGACAGAAGAAGCTGAGGTTTCTGCAGGAACGAAACGGACTAGAGACTTCCCCTTTGGTGGACGGATCCCTCTCGCCTTGGAGAGTCGTGCAGAAGTGTCTTCCCGCCGGAAGGACGCCAACAAGCCTTGCTACACGCAAATCGTGCGTTTGGCGTTTTTGGACGCTGCTGGGGCCCAGGAGGGACCAGGAGGTCGCAAATTGGACCTGCAGAGAGAGGGGACGTCGAGCAAGACAAAGAGCCCTCATTGAAGCAGGTAGCTCCCGGAGAAGTGCCAGAAACAGGCACTACGAGGATGCGTGAAACGGTGCTCGCCGAAGTTGCACAAAGGAGTCCCACGTCGCCGGAGACCAACTTAGAAAGTCGTGCAATGCAGGTTAGAGTGCCGTGGACCCAGGCTTGGCTGTGCACGAAGGATTTCTGCCGGAAGTGCACAGGGGCCGGAGTAGCTGCAAAGTCGCGGTTCCCAGCAATGCAGCCCATCGAGGTGAGGCAAGGACTTACCTCCACCAAACTTGGGCTGAAGAGTCACTGGACTGTGGGGGTCACTTGGACAGAGTCGCTGGATTCGAGGGACCTCGCTCGTCGTGCTGACAGGAGACCCAAGGGACCGGTAATGCAGCTTTTTGGTGCCTGCGGTTGCAGGGGGAAGATTCCGTCGACCCACGGGAGATTTCTTCGGAGCTTCTGGTGCAGAGAGGAGGCAGGCTACCCCCACAGCATGCACAAGCAGGAAAACAGTCGAGAAGGCGGCAGGATCAGCGTTACAGAGTTGCAGTAGTCGTCTTTGCTACTATGTTGCAGGTTTGCAGGCTTCCAGCGCGGTCAGCGGTCGTTTCCTTATCAGAAGGTGAAGAGGGAGATGCAGAGGAACTCGGATGAGCTCTTGCATTCGTTATCTAAAGTTTCCCCAGAGACAGAGACCCTAAATAGCCAGAAAAGAGGGTTTGGCTACCTAGGAGAGAGGAAAGGCTACTAACACCTGAAGGAGCCTATCAGCAGGAGTCTCTGACGTCACCTGGTGGCACTGGCCACTCAGAGCAGTCCAGTGTGCCAGCAGCACCTCTGTTTCCAAGATGGCAGAGGTCTGGAGCACACTGGAGGAGCTCTGGACACCTCCCAGGGGAGGTGCAGGTCAGGGGAGTGGTCACTCCCCTTTCCTTTGTCCAGTTTCGCGCCAGAGCAGGGGCTAAGGGGTCCCTGAACCGGTGTAGACTGGCTTATGCAGAATTGGGCACATCTGTGCCCAACAAAGCATTTCCAGAGGCTGGGGGAGGCTGCTCCTCCCCTGCCTTCACACCATTTTCCAAAGGGAGAGGGTGTCACACCCTCTCTCAGAGGAAGTTCTTTGTTCTGCCATCCTGGGCCAGGCCTGGCTGGACCCCAGGAGGGCAGCTGCCTGTCTGAGGGGTTGGCAGCAGCAGCAGCTGCAGTGAAACCCCAGGAAGGGCAGTCTGGCAGTACCAGGGTCTGTGCTACAGACCACTGGGATCATGGAATTGTACCAACAATGCCAGGATGGCATAGAGGGGGAAATTCCATGATCATAGACATGTTACATGGCCATATTCGGAGTTACCATGGTGAAGCTACATATAGGTAGTGACCTATATGTAGTGCACACGTGTAATGGTGTCCCCGCACTCACAAAGTTCAGTGAATTGGCTCTGAACAATGTGGGGGCACCTTGGCTAGTGCCAGGGTGCCCTCACACTAAGTAACTTTGCACCTAACCTTTACCAGGTAAAGGTTAGACATATAGGTGACTTATAAGTTACTTAAGTGCAGTGTAAAATGGCTGTGAAATAACGTGGGCGTTATTTCACTCAGGCTGCAGTGGCAGGCCTGTGTAAGAATTGTCAGAGCTCCCTATGGGTGGCAAAAGAAATGCTGCAGCCCATAGGGATCTCCTGGAACCCCAATTCCCTGGGTACCTCAGTACCATATACTAGGGAATTATAAGGGTGTTCCAGTAAGCCAATGTAAATTGGTAAAAATGGTCACTAGCCTGTTAGTGACAATTTGAAAGTAATGAGAGAGCATAACCACTGAGGTTCTGGTTAGCAGAGCCTCAGTGAGACAGTTAGGCACCACACAGGGAACATATACATGCACACCTATGAGCACTGGGGCCCTGTGTGACAGGGTCCCAGTGACACATACATATAGGCCACAAACCTATGAGCACTGGGGTCCTGACCAGCAGGATCCCAGTGACACATAACAACCATACTGAAAACATGGTGTTTTCACTATGAGCACTGAGGCCTGGCTATCAGGATCCCAGTGAGACAGTGAAAACAGTGACAAACACCCTGACATACACTCACAAACAAGCCAAAAGTGGGGGTAACAAGGCTAGAAAGAGGCTACCTTCTCACAGTTAGCCTACAATAACTCATTCCACACTTCTACTGGTGTTACACCTTTTTTTGGCTTGTTTGGCTATCATCCTGACACCTTGCCCATCACACTCCCTCAAGAAAGTTCTCTTACTCCAGCTGTGTCAGAAACCATTCAACATTTGCATCAAACCAGAAATTGATTCAACAGCATTTAGAAAAGGCCAAACAAAAATACAAAAAGCATTATGACAAGAAACATTGTGAGGGACCGCAGTATCAACCAGGTGATAAAGTGTGGCTTTCCACAAAACATATAGACTTCAAGAAGAAGCACATGTTCAACCCCAAACTCATAGGTCCTTACACTGTCCTTCAGCAAATCAATCCGGTGACCTATAAACTGCAATTGCCAAGATCATTACGGATTCATCGAGTGTTCCACACTTCCCTCTTGAAAAAGGCAGTCCAGAAGGTCCGCTCTCATCAGCTCCAGTTCTAGTACAGGGGGAAGAAGAATACGAAGTCAAGAAAGTGTTGGATTCTAAACTGAGAGGGCTTAACCTATGGTACTTAATCTCATGGAAAGGTTATGGCCCTAAAAGTAACTCATGGGTTTCCGCATCTGATATCCATGCTCCAGTGTGAGAAAGTAGCCTCTTTCTAGCCTTGTTACCCCCACTTTTGGCCTGTTTGTGAGTGTATGTCAGGGTGTTTTCACTGTCTCACTGGGATCCTGCTAGCCAGGGCCCAGTGCTCATAGTGAAAACCCTATGTTTTCAGTATGTTTGTTATGTGTCACTGGGACCCTGCTAGTCAGGACCCCAGTGCTCATAAGTTTGTGGCCTATATGTATGTGTTCCCTGTGTGGTGCCTAACTGTCTCACTGAGGCTCTGCTAACCAGAACCTCAGTGGTTATGCTCTCTCATTTCTTTCAAATTGTCACTAACAGGCTAGTGACCAATTTTACCAATTTACATTGGCTTACTGGAACACCCTTATAATTCCCTAGTATATGGTACTGAGGTACCCAGGGTATTGGGGTTCCAGGAGATCCCTATGGGCTGCAGCATTTCTTTTGCCACCCATAGGGAGCTCTGACAATTCTTACACAGGCCTGCCACTGCAGCCTGAGTGAAATAACGTCCACGTTATTTCACAGCCATTTTACACTGCACTTAAGTAACTTATAAGTCACCTATATGTCTAACCTTTACCTGGTAAAGGTTAGGTGCAAAGTTACTTAGTGTGAGGGCATCCTGGCACTAGCCAAGGTGCACCCACATTGTTCAGGGCCAATTCCCCGGACTTTGTGAGTGCGGGGACACCATTACACGCGTGCACTACATATAGGTCACTACCTATATGTAGCGTCACAATGCTAACTCCGAATATGGCCATGTAACATGTCTATGATCATGGAATTGCCCCCTCTATGCCATCCTGGCATAGTTGGCACAATCCCATGATCCCAGTGGTCTGTAGCACAGACCCTGGTACTGCCAAACTGCCCTTCCTGGGGTTTTACTGCAGCTGCTGCTGCTGCCAACCCCTCAGACAGGCATCTGCCCTCCTGGGGTCCAGCCAGGCCTGGCCCAGGATGGCAGTACAAAGAACTTCCTCTGAGAGAGGGTGTGACACCCTCTCCCTTTGGAAAATGGTGTGAAGGCAGGGGAGGAGTAGCCTCCCCCAGCCTCTGGAAATGCTTTGTTGGGCACAGATGTGCCCAATTCTGCATAAGCCAGTCTACACCGGTTCAGGGGACCCCTTAGCCCTGCTCTGGCGCGAAACTGGACAAAGGAAAGGGGAGTGACCACTCCCCTGACCTGCACCTCCCCTGGGAGGTGTCCAGAGCTCCTCCAGTGTGCTCCAGACCTCTGCCATCTTGGAAACAGAGGTGCTGCTGGCACACTGGACTGCTCTGAGTGGCCAGTGCCACCAGGTGACGTCAGAGACTCCTTGTGATAGGCTCCTTCAGGTGTTGCTAGCCTATCCTCTCTCCTAGGTAGCCAAACCCTCTTTTCTGGCTATTTAGGGTCTCTGTCTCTGGGGAAACTTTAGATAACGAATGCAAGAGCTCATCCGAGTTCCTCTGCATCTCTCTCTTCACCTTCTGCCAAGGAATCGACTGCTGACCGCGCTGGAAGCCTGCAACACTGCAACAAAGTAGCAAAGACGACTACTGCAACTCTGTAACGCTGATCCTGCCGCCTTCTCGACTGTTTTCCTGTGTGTGCATGCTGTGGGGGTAGTCTGCCTCCTCTCTGCACCAGAAGCTCCGAAGAAATCTCCCGTGGGTCGACGGAATCTTCCCCCTGCAACCGCAGGCACCAAAAAGCTGCATTACTGGTCCCTTGGGTCTCCTCTCAGCACAACGAGCGAGGTCCCCCGAATCCAGTAACTCTGTCCAAGTGGCCCCCACAGTCCAGTGACTCTTCAGTCCAAGTTTGGTGGAGGTAAGTCCTTGCCTCACCTCGCTAGACTGCATTGCTGGGAACCGCGACTTTTGCAGCTACTCCGGCATCCGTGCACTTCCGGTGGAAATCCTTTGTGCACAGTCCAGCCTGGGTCCACGGCACTCTAACCTGCATTGCACGACCTCCTAAGTTGTTCTCCGGCGACGTGGGACTTCTTTGTGCGACTTCGGGTGAGCACTGTTTCACGCATCCTCGTAGTGCCTGTTTCTGGCACTTCTCCGGGTGCTACCTGCTGCTGAGAGGGCTCCTTGTCTTGCTCGACGTCTCTTCTCTCTCCTGGTCTAATTTGCGACCTCCTGGTCCCTCCAGGGCCACAGCAGCGTCCAAAAACGCTAAGCGCACGATTTGCAGCTAGCAAGGCTTGTTGGCGTTCTTTCGGCGGGAAAACACCTCTGCACGACTCTCCACGGCGAGAGGATCGGTCCACCAAAGGGGAAGTCTCTAGCCATTTTCGTTCCTGGAGAAACCTCAGCTTCTTCTGTCCAGTAGAAGCTTCTTTGCACCCGCAGCTGGCATTTCCTGGGCATATGCCCATCTCCGACTTGCTTGTGACTTTTGGACTTGGTCCCCTTGTTCCACAGGTACCCTAGATTGGAAATCCACAGTTGTTGCATTGTTGGTTTGTGTCTTTCCTGCATTATTCCTCTAACACGACTTCTTTGTCCTTAGGGGAACTTTAGTGCACTTTGCACTCACTTTTCAGGGTCTTGGGGAGGGTTATTTTTCTAACTCTCACTATTTTCTAATAGTCCCAGCGACCCTCTACAAGGTCACATAGGTTTGGGGTCCATTCGTGGTTCGCATTCCACTTTTGGAGTATATGGTTTGTGTTGCCCCTATCCCTATGTTTCCCCATTGCATCCTATTGTAACTATACATTGTTTGCACTGTTTTCTAAGACTATACTGCATATTTTTGATATTGTGTATATATATCTTGTGTATATTTTCTATCCTCTCACTGAGGGTACACTCTAAGATACTTTGGCATATTGTCATAAAAATAAAGTACCTTTATTTTTAGTATAACTGTGTATTGTGTTTTCTTATGATATTGTGCATATGACACTAAGTGGTACAGTAGTAGCTTCACACGTCTCCTTGTTCAGCCTAAGCTGCTCTGCTAAGCTACCATTATCTATCAGCCTAAGCTGCTAGACACCCTATACACTAATAAGGGATAACTGGGCCTGGTGCAAGGTGCAAGTACCCCTTGGTACTCACTACAAGCCATTCCAGCCTCCTACATTGGTTGTGCAGTGGTGGGATAAGTGCTTTGAGACTACTTACCACTCTTGTCATTGTACTTTTCATAAGAGAAAAACATACAAAACAAGGTCAGTGTGTGTACACAGTGCTAAAAAGTTTTGCATTTCCTCTTTTCACTCTTTTCTAAAGTGCTGAAAAGTACTTCTAAACTTTCAAAAAGTTCTTAAAAGTTTAAAAAGTTTTTTTCTGTCTTTCCAAAAAGTTCTGAAAACTTTTTTCTTTTTCTATCACTTTAACTCTCTCTAAAAATGTCTGGCACAGGCCAAAATGTTGATCTGTCCAAATTTGCATATGATCACCTTAGCTGGAAAGGAGCAAGGAGTCTCTGCATAGAGAGAGGTTTGAGTGTAGGGAAGAATCCTTCCTTGGAACTGTTACTTAACATGCTTAGAGAACAGGATAAGGCTAGAAGTGCCCCATCTGTAGAAAAAGTAGCTAATGGTTCCCAATCTGATCCAGGGACTCCTCCAGGAAAAGATTCAGGAAAGAAACTTCCTAGCCTGCCCATTACTAGACAGTCTAGCATAGTTGGTAATGATGGAGAGCCACACCATACAAATAGTGTTGTCTCACATCATAGCAAAAGCATTTATTCTCACCATACTGGTAGTGATGTTTCTGTTAGCCAAGCTGTTAGGGTGCCCTCTGTAAGGGACAGGTCTCCTTCTGTTCATTCCCATCATACCTCTGTATCTAGGAATGTCCCTCCCACCAACCCTGATGACAGAATGTTAGAGAGGGAACTCAATAAGTTGAGGGTGGAACAAACCAGACTGAAGCTTAAAAAGCAACAGCTGGATTTGGATAGACAGTCTTTTGAACTAGAGAAGGAAAGACAGAAGTTGGGTTTAGAAACCCATGGTGGCAGCAGCAGTATTCCCCATAGTCATCCTGCAAAAGAGCATGATTCCAGGAATCTGCACAAGATAGTTCCCCCTTATAAGGAGGGGGATGACATTAACAAGTGGTTTGCTGCACTTGAGAGGGCCTGTGTTGTACAGGATGTCCCTCAAAGGCAGTGGGCTGCTATCCTATGGCTATCATTTAGTGGAAAAGGTAGGGATAGGCTCCTTACTGTGAAAGAAAATGATGCTAATAATTTCCAAGTTCTTAAGAATGCACTCCTGGATGGTTATGGCTTAACCACTGAACAATACAGGATAAAGTTCAGAGAGACCAAAAAGGAGTCTTCACAAGACTGGGTTGATTTCATTGACCATTCAGTGAAGGCCTTGGAGGGGTGGTTACATGGCAGTAAAGTTACTGATTATGACAGCCTGTATAACAGAATCCTGAGAGAGCATATACTTAATAATTGTGTGTCTGATTTGTTGCACCAGTACCTGGTAGACTCTGATCTGACCTCTCCCCAAGAATTGGGAAAGAAGGCAGACAAATGGGTCAGAACAAGGGTGAACAGAAAAGTTCATACAGGGGGTGACAAAGATGGCAATAAGAAGAAAGATGGTGAAAAATCTCAAGATAAGCATGGGGATAAGGGTAAAACCAAAGATCCCACTTCAAATCTTAAACACTCTTCAGAGGGTGGGGATAAAACTAATTCTTCCTCTTCTTCTCAACCCACACACATTAAAAAGCCTTGGTGCTTTGTGTGTAAAAATAGAGGCCATAGGCCAGGGGATAAGTCCTGTCCAGGTAAACCCCCTGAGCCTACCACCACTAATACATCAATCTCTAGTGCCCCTAGCAGTAGTGGTACTAGTGGTGGGACTGCTGGCAACAGTCAAGCAAAGGGTGTAGTTGGGTTCACTTATGGGTCCATCATAGAAACTGGGGTAGTCAGTCCCAAGACAGTTTCTGTCACACCTAGTGGCATTGGCCTTGCCACACTGGCTGCTTGTCCCCTTACAATGGATAAGTACAGGCAGGCAGTTTCAATAAATGGTGTTGAGGCCTTGGCCTACAGGGACACAGGTGCCAGTATCACTTTGGTGACAGAAAACCTAGTGCACCCTGATCAACACATCATTGGACAACAGTATAAGATTATTGATGTCCATAACTCCACTAAGTTTCTTCCCTTAGCTATAATTCAGTTTAGTTGGGGTGGAGTTACTAGCCCTAAGCAAGTGGTGGTATCACCTAGCTTACCTGTAGACTGTCTCTTAGGTAATGACCTAGAGGCCTCAGGTTGGGCTGATGTAGAGTTTTATGCCCATGCAGCCATGCTGGGCATCCCTGAGGAATTGTTCCCTCTCATTTCTACTGAAATGAAAAAGCAAAGGAGAGAAGGCCTGAAAACTCAGGATCCCTCTCCATCAACAGGTAAAAAGGGTATCACAGTATCCCCTAACCACCCTGCCATTCATGATACCATTCCTGTGGTGGGAGAAACCTCTCCTGGGGTGGCACCTGTTCCAAGGGAATCATCAGCTGGCAAAGCTGTACTCCCTGAGGTAGAAGTACCTCTCTGTGGGATAACTAACATTGGTGACAAAAAGAGCACCATTTTAGTTAACATGGAGCATCCCTCCAACCCTCACAGAGAAACTCTAGTGCAGAAACCCTGCACTGCCTCACAACACTTAGGACAGTGTCCCTGCCCTAGTGTGGAGCTCATAGGACAGCATCCCTGCCCTGCTCCAACTCAAGAGAAACAGCATCCCTGTTCTCTCTTCCAGCCATATGGACAAAGTTTTTGCCCAGCCATGGCTTTTCTGAGACAGCATCCCTGTCTGGCATTTCCATCACTACAAATAGGTTCAGTGGACAATTCCCACTGCTCTAAACTAAAACTTACTGATAGAAACTCTGAAAATACATCTTCACATTGTTGCTTAGCTAAAAAACTTCAAACAGGGTGGTTTACATCCCCACAGGGAAGTAACCATATAGTGGATGATAAAGGGAGTAACCAGTCTATTGCAGAGCTACTCTCTACTTATCACCACTTAGACAATAAAGTCTCAACTGGCCAAGGTTAGCCTTATTGTCCTTCGTTTGGGGGGGGGGTTGTGTGAGAAAGTAGCCTCTTTCTAGCCTTGTTACCCCCACTTTTGGCCTGTTTGTGAGTGTATGTCAGGGTGTTTTCACTGTCTCACTGGGATCCTGCTAGCCAGGGCCCAGTGCTCACAGTGAAAACCCTATGTTTTCAGTATGTTTGTTATGTGTCACTGGGACCCTGCTAGTCAGGACCCCAGTGCTCATAAGTTTGTGGCCTATATGTATGTGTTCCCTGTGTGGTGCCTAACTGTCTCACTGAGGCCCTGCTAACCAGAACCTCAGTGGTTATGCTCTCTCATTTCTTTCAAATTGTCACTAACAGGCTAGTGACCAATTTTACCAATTTACATTGGCTTACTGGAACACCCTTATAATTCCCTAGTATATGGTACTGAGGTACCCAGGGTATTGGGGTTCCAGGAGATCCCTATGGGCTGCAGCATTTCTTTTGCCACCCATAGGGAGCTCTGACAATTCTTACACAGGCCTGCCACTGCAGCCTGAGTGAAATAACGTCCACGTTATTTCACAGCCATTTTACACTGCACTTAAGTAACTTATAAGTCACCTATATGTCTAACCTTTACCTGGTAAAGGTTAGGTGCAAAGTTACTTAGTGTGAGGGCACCCTGGCACTAGCCAAGGTGCCCCCACATTGTTCAGAGCCAATTCCCTGAACTTTGTGAGTGCGGGGACACCATTACACGTGTGCACTACATATAGGTCACTACCTATATGTAGCGTCACAATGGTAACTCCGAATATGGCCATGTAACATGTCTATGATCATGGAATTGCCCCCTCTATGCCATCCTGGCATAGTTGGCACAATCCCATGAACCCAGTGGTCTGTAGCACAGACCCTGGTACTGCCAAACTGCCCTTCCTGGGGTTTCACTGCAGCTGCTGCTGCTGCCAACCCCTCAGACAGGCATCTGCCCTCCTGGGGTCCAGCCAGGCCTGGCCCAGGATGGCAGAACAAAGAACTTCCTCTGAGAGAGGGTGTGACACCCTCTCCCTTTGGAAAATGGTGTGAAGGCAGGGGAGGAGTAGCCTCCCCCAGCCTCTGGAAATGCTTTGTTGGGCACAGATGTGCCCAGTTCTGCATAAGCCAGTCTACACCGGTTCAGGGGACCCCTTAGCCCTGCTCTGGCGCGAAACTGGACAAAGGAAAGGGGAGTGACCACTCCCCTGACCTGCACCTCCCCTGGGAGGTGTCCAGAGCTCCTCCAGTGTGCTCCAGACCTCTGCCATCTTGGAAACAGAGGTGCTGCTGGCACACTGGACTGCTCTGAGTGGCCAGTGCCACCAGGTGACGTCAGAGACTCCTTGTGATAGGCTCCTTCAGGTGTTGCTAGCCTATCCTCTCTCCTAGGTAGCCAAACCCTCTTTTCTGGCTATTTAGGGTCTCTGTCTCTGGGGAAACTTTAGATAACGAATGCAAGAGCTCATCCGAGTTCCTCTGCATCTCTCTCTTCACCTTCTGCCAAGGAATCGACTGCTGACCGCGCTGGAAGCCTGCAACACTGCAACAAAGTAGCAAAGACGACTACTGCAACTCTGTAACGCTGATCCTGCCGCCTTCTCGACTGTTTTCCTGTGTGTGCATGCTGTGGGGGTAGTCTGCCTCCTCTCTGCACCAGAAGCTCAGAAGAAATCTCCCGTGGGTCGACGGAATCTTTCCCCTGCAACCGCAGGCACCAAAAAGTTGCATTACCGGTCCCTTGGGTCTCCTCTCAGCACGACGAGCGAGGTCCCTCGAATCCAGCAACTCTGTCCAAGTGGCCCCCACAGTCCAGTGACTCTTCAGTCCAAGTTTGGTGGAGGTAAGTCCTTGCCTCACCTCGCTAGACTGCATTGCTGGGAACCGCGACTTTTGCAGCTACTCCGGCCTCCGTGCACTTCCGGCGGAAATCCTTTGTGCACAGTCCAGCCTGGGTCCACGGCACTCTAACCTGCATTGCACGACCTCCTAAGTTGTTCTCCGGCGACGTGGGACTTCTTTGTGCGACTTCGGGTGAGCACCATTTCACGCATCCTCATAGTGCCTGTTTCTGGCACTTCTCCGGGTGATACCTGCTGCTGAGAGGGCTCCTTGTCTTGCTCGATGTCCCCTCTCTCTCCTGGTCCAATTTGCGACCTCCTGGTCCCTCCAGTGCCACAGCAGCGTCCAAAAACGCTAACCACACGATTTGCAGCTAGAAAGGCTTGTTGGCATTCTTTCGGCGGGAAAACACTTCTGTACGACTCTCCACGGCGAGCGGGATCCGTCCACCAAAGGGTAAGTCTCTAGCCCTTTTCGTTCCTGCAGAAACCTCAGCTTCTTCTGTCCAGTAGAAGCTTCTTTGCACCCGCAGCTGGCATTTCCTGGGCATCTGCCCATCTCCGACTTGCTTGTGACTTTTGGACTTGGTCCCCTTGTTCCACAGGTACCCTAGATTGGAAATCCACAGTTGTTGCATTGTTGGTTTGTGTCTTTCCTGCATTATTCCTCTAACACGACTTCTTTGTCCTTAGGGGAACTTTAGTGCACTTTGCACTCACTTTTCAGGGTCTTGGGGAGGGTTATTTTTCTAACTCTCACTATTTTCTAATAGTCCCAGCGACCCTCTACAAGGTCACATAGGTTTGGGGTCCATTCGTGGTTCGCATTCCACTTTTGGAGTATATGGTTTGTGTTGCCCCATCCCTATGTTTCCCCATTGCATCCTATTGTAACTATACATTGTTTGCACTGTTTTCTAAGACTATACTGCATATTTTTGCTATTGTGTATATATATCTTGTGTATATTTCCTATCCTCTCACTGAGGGTACACTCTAAGATACTTTGGCATATTGTCATAAAAATAAAGTACCTTTATTTTTAGTATAACTGTGTATTGTGTTTTCTTATGATATTGTGCATATGACACTAAGTGGTACAGTAGTAGCTTCACACGTCTCCTAGTTCAGCCTAAGCTGCTCTGCTAAGCTACCATTATCTATCAGCCTAAGCTGCTAGACACCCTATACACTAATAAGGGATAACTGGGCCTGGTGCAAGGTGCAAGTTCCCCTTGGTACTCACTACAAGCCAGTCCAGCCTCCTACATCCAGTACTTGTGAAGCGTTTTCATTGTCTCAATCCAGACAAACCAGGCCCTAGAGCACATCTTGGAGAGGGGAGTACTGTCAATATCAGGACAGTACGCGCTGTACGGGCGACTAGAATGCAAAAACCTAACAATTTCAAGCTAACAATTTATGCACTGTGCTGATATGATGTTGCTTAAACTTTTGCATTGCAGAGTTTAATCTTGAAGACTTATGTTCAGCATGCATATAAATACTGTTCACATGTGATTTACTGCTGCAGGCTTTCAGACTGTGTCAGGGTGTGGTCCCCTTCCAGGGCCTTCTAGAAGCCTTCCCTGCAGCATGCCTGGGTGTGGTTTGTGGGCTGGGCCAAGACTCTATATAAGGGAGCCAGCCCAGCTCCACGTGCTCACTATTCAGAGGTCCCGGTGCAGAGCAGCAGCAACTTCCTGAGCTCCTGTTCCGGTGGCCTACTTTGATCCTCCAGGCCTTGCCCTTTTCACTTAGTGGGTGATCCTTGATCAGGGCGGTAAGACGGAGGTCGGGCTGGCCCCCGATCCCGTTATTGAAGACTTTCGAGTTCTTGGGCCTAGTTTTGCATGATAAACAATTTTACTCTTGTGCGTGTGAATGTGCGCTTGGTTGTTTCATGGCATTTACATGCTGATACTCAAATCGGCAAGACGCACAATTCTTTGCTTGTGTGTTAACTCTTGATATTTATTGTGCGCTACCATTTTATGGCATTTGCAAGGTAGCATTCGAATCGGCAAGACGCGCAATTCTTTTCTCGTGCTTAATTCATGTTATTCATTGTGCGCTACCATTTCTTGGCAGTTACAAGGTAGCATTCGAATCGGCAAGACGCGCAATTCTTTTCTCGTGCTGTAACCCTTGATATTCATTGTGCGCTACCATTCCTTGGCAGTTAGATGGTGGCATTCGAATCGACAAGACGCGCAATTCTTTTTCTCATGCTTCAACCCTTGATGTTCAATGTGCGCTACCATTTCTTGGCAGTTACATGGTGGCATTCGAATCAGCAAGACGTGCGATTAATTTTCTGTGTGTAATTCATGTTATTCATTGTATGCTACCATTCCCTGACATTCATATGGTGACATTTGAATCGGCAAGCCGCACAATTCCTTTTTTTGTGTTTAAAATCACGGTGTTCATTATGCGCTACCATTTTAAGGCATTTACTTGGAGGCTTTCGCATGATTTATTTCTCGAGTCTAATTTGTGTTATTCATGGTGCACAATCATTCTATGGTATTTACAGCCTATGTAAAAAATCTGCAATGTGCACAATTCATATTCCGGCAATTTGAGAGAACAAAAAAGCTAGAGTTCTAGATGTAATGTTATGTGTGCATAATATGTTTCTCAAACACGATTCATATGATGGTTCAGAAATCATTCAGATCCTGATCCTCATGTAAAAGATAATACTTGAATTTGAAAGTTGCATTTAACCTTTCTTGATTCCCTCACAGGTATCCAGTCATCTTGAAGCCTAGTCATTTTAAGTCTATGCTTGGATTGTCCATGTTTTCATAATGATAATGCTTAGAGTCATAGACTAGTGCTGATTAATATGATATAATCATAATATTGTGTGTTTTAACCTTTTTGCTTCCTACAGGTCTCCTTCCCAGCTGTTCCCTTCCTATTCCCCTTTTCCCCGCTTGGACTCTCTTAGACTCTGTGGCAATTCTCATCAGAGTATTGGAGCTGTCTTGTGATGGAAGTGTTGGGAACGTGCACAGGCCCAGAGGATCTGGTGACTGACAGGTTACCACTAAGGTTGTACACAGGGTAGGACTCAGAACTTCCCACAGCAACAGGGAACATTAATGCTACTGTGCAGATTACTCTTACAGATAGTCATCCCACAAGCCACATAGAAAGGAGGCAGCAGAAGTGATTCTGTCTCTGGACTCTTAGGGCACAAACAAGGATTGTACTTACATACACGAGACAAGCCCTTGTGGGTCCAGCTGGAAGCGCAGTGGCAATTCTTGGAAAACAGCAGTAGCAAACTGTCACTGTTAGGCACTAAGGGCCATATGTACAACACATTTTCCCATAGACACAGAATGGGTAAAACCCTTTGCTACATCTGGCCCTAAATACTACATACAGCACTAGACAAAGGATGGGGGCTGGAATTGCCTCCTGGAAACCAGGAGCCAACCCCAGTACAAAGACATGATAACCCAAGAGGAAACAGAAACAGAAGGAACAATCTAAGAAGCAGAGGTAGGAACAGGGAACAGGTTCAGGCTGAAACAAGGCAGGAACAGGACTAGAAAACAGGGAGCAAGCTCTGGCTGGAACAAGCAGGAACAAGACTGGGAAACAGGGAGCTGGAACAAGCAGGAACAGGGCTGGGAAAGAGAGAGCAGGTTTCAGGCTGAAACAAGGCAGGAACAGGGCTGAGAAACAGAGAGCAGGCTCTGGCTGAAACAAACAGGAGCAAGGCTAAGAAACAGGGAGCAGGCTGGCTGGAACAAGCAGGAACAGGGCTGAGAAACAGAAAGCAGGTTCAGGCTGAAGCAGGACTGGAACACAATCCAACAAGGGGTCTGGTACACAAAAAAATCGAACTCCAATGCACAACAAGGAGTTTCCGGAAATGGCAGCTTATAAGCAGTTCCAGGCAGCAGCAAACCCAGGGTGGAGTAACATGGCTGGGCTGCACAGGTGTCTGCAGTTTCAGCCTCTCACAAGTCCTGGAGGAGAGAATCCAGTATAAAGGAACAACCAGACTTTTCCCATAGGAAGCAATGGGCAGAAGATTACATGTCTTACTGACTACCAGGCAGTGCATTATGGGACCTGAAGTCCATGAGAGTGAATGTAGTCCTTCTATAGGATGCCATATCGAAAAGGGTACCAAACAGGAGTCAGAAAAGGACTATGGGTGAGTGTTAATGATAATTATCAGGCTACAGAGAGTCAGTTTACAGCGCCCCCTAGAGATGGGACAGCCGAGTCGTAACAAAGGGAGGAATCCTGCAGCAACGGGCAGTCTGTGGTGGGCTATGGCACAGCTTCTGCTAGATGAGTGGAGCCGCTGTCTTGGACAGCACCAAGTACTGGTTGTGATTGTGAGAAGGTAGCCTCTTTCTAGCCTTGTTACCCCCACTTTTGGCCTGTTTGTGAGTGTATGTCAGGGTGTTTGTCACTGTTTTCACTGTCTCACTGGGATCCTGATAGCCAGGCCCCAGTGCTCATAGTGAAAACACTATGTTTTCAGTATGGTTGTTATGTGTCACTGGGATCCTGCTGGTCAGGACCCCAGTGCTCATAGGTTTGTGGCCTATATGTATGTGTCACTGGGACCCTGTCACACAGGGCCCCAGTGCTCATAGGTGTGCATGTACATGTTCCCTGTGTGGTGCCTAACTGTCTCACTGAGGCTCTGCTAACCAGAACCTCAGTGGTTATGCTCTCTCATTACTTTCAAATTGTCACTAACAGGCTAGTGACCAATTTTACCAATTTACATTGGCTTACTGGAACACCCTTATAATTCCCTAGTATATGGTACTGAGGTACCCAGGGTATTGGGGTTCCAGGAGATCCCTATGGGCTGCAGCATTTCTTTTGCCACCCATAGGGAGCTCTGACAATTCTTACACAGGCCTGCCACTGCAGCCTGAGTGAAATAACGTCCACGTTATTTCACAGCCATTTTTACACTGCACTTAAGTAACTTATAAGTCACCTATATGTCTAACCTTTACCTGGTAAAGGTTGGGTGCAAAGTTACTTAGTGTGAGGGCACCCTGGCACTAGCCAAGGTGCCCCCACATTGTTCAGAGCCAATTCCCTGAACTTTGTGAGTGCGAGGACACCATTACACGCGTGCACTACATATAGGTCACTACCTATATGTAGCTTCACCATGGTAGCTCCGAATATGGCCATGTAACATGTATATGATCATGGAATTGCCCCCTCTATGCCATCCTGGCATTGTTGGTACAATTCCATGATCCCAGTGGTCTGTAGCACAGACCCTGGTACTGCCAAACTGCCCTTCCTGGGGTTTCACTGCAGCTGCTGCTGCTGCCAACCCCTCAGACAGGCAGCTGCCCTCCTGGGGTCCAGCCAGGCCTGGCCCAGGATGGCAGAACAAAGAACTTCCTCTGAGAGAGGGTGTGACACCCTCTCCCTTTGGAAAATGGTGTGAAGGCAGGGGAGGAGTAGCCTCCCCCAGCCTCTGGAAATGCTTTGTTGGGCACAGATGTGCCCAATTCTGCATAAGCCAGTCTACACCGGTTCAGGGACCCCTTAGCCCCTGCTCTGGCGCGAAACTGGACAAAGGAAAGGGGAGTGACCACTCCCCTGACCTGCACCTCCCCTGGGAGGTGTCCAGAGCTCCTCCAGTGTGCTCCAGACCTCTGCCATCTTGGAAACAGAGGTGCTGCTGGCACACTGGACTGCTCTGAGTGGCCAGTGCCACCAGGTGACGTCAGAGACTCCTGCTGATAGGCTCCTTCAGGTGTTAGTAGCCTTTCCTCTCTCCTAGGTAGCCAAACCCTCTTTTCTGGCTATTTAGGGTCTCTGGGGAAACTTTAGATAACGAATGCAAGAGCTCATCCGAGTTCCTCTGCATCTCTCTCTTCACCTTCTGATAAGGAAACGACCGCTGACCGCGCTGGAAGCCTGCAAACCTGCAACATAGTAGCAAATACGACTACTGCAACTCTGTAACGCTGATCCTGCCGCCTTCTCGACTGTTTTCCTGCTTGTGCATGCTGTGGGGGTAGCCTGCCTCCTCTCTGCACCAGAAGCTCCGAAGAAATCTCCCGTGGGTCGACGGAATCTTCCCCCTGCAACCGCAGGCACCAAAAAGCTGCATCACCGGTCCCTTGGGTCTCCTCTCAGCACGACGAGCGAGGTCCCTCGAATCCAGCGACTCTGTCCAAGTGACCCCCACAGTCCAGTGACTCTTCAGCCCAAGTTTGGTGGAGGTAAGTCCTTGCCTCACCTCGCTGGGCTGCATTGCTGGGAACTGCGACTTTGCTGCTACTCCGGCCCCTGTGCACTTCCGGCGGAAATCCTTTGTGCACAGCCAAGCCTGGGTCCACGGCACTCTAACCTGCATTGCACGACTTTCTAAGTTGGTCTCCGGCGACGTGGGACTCCTTTGTGCAACTTCGGCGAGCACCGTTTCACGCATCCTCTTAGTGCCTGTTTCTGGCACTTCTCCGGGTGCTACCTGCTTCAGTGAGAGCTCTTTGTCTTGCTCGACGTCCCCTCTCTCTTCAGGTCCAATTTGCGACCTCCTGGTCCCTCCTGGGCCCCAGCAGCGTCCAAAAATGCCAAACGCACGATTTGCGTGTAGCAAGGCTTGTTGGCGTCCTTCCGGTGGGAAAACACTTCTGCACGACTCTCCAATGCGAGAGGGATCCGTCCACCAAAGGGGAAGTCTCTAGCCCTTTTCGTTCCTGCAGAAACCTCAGCTTCTTCTGTCCAGTCGAAGCTTCTTTGCACCCGCAGCTGGCATTTCCTGGGCATCTGCCCATCTACGACTTGCTTGTGACTTTTGGACTTGGTCCCCTTGTTCCACAGGTACTCTAGATTGGAAATCCACAGTTGTTGCATTGCTGGTTTGTGTCTTTCCTGCATTATTCCTCTAACACGACTTCTTTGTCCTTAGGGGAACTTTAGTGCACTTTGCACTCACTTTTCAGGGTCTTGGGGAGGGTTATTATTCTAACTCTCACTATTTTCTAATAGTCCCAGCGACCCTCTACAAGGTCACATAGGTTTGGGGTCCATTCGTGGTTCGCATTCCACTTTTGGAGTATATGGTTTGTGTTGTCCCTATCCCTATGTTTCCCCATTGCATCCTATTGTAACTATACATTGTTTGCACTGTTTTCTAAGACTATACTGCATATTTTTGCTATTGTGTATATATATCTTGTGTATATTTCCTATCCTCTCACTGAGGGTACACTCTAAGATACTTTGGCATATTGTCATAAAAATAAAGTACCTTTATTTTTAGTATACTGTGTATTGTGTTTTCTTATGATATTGTGCATATGACACTAAGTGGTACTGTAGTAGCTTCACACGTCTCCTAGTTCAGCCTAAGCTGCTCTGCTAAGCTACCATTATCTATCAGCCTAAGCTGCTAGACACCCTATACACTAATAAGGGATAACTGGGCCTGGTGCAAGGTGCAAGTACCTCTTGGTACTCACTACAAGCCAGTCCAGCCTCCTACATTGGTTGTGCAGTGGTGGGATAAGTGCTTGAGACTACTTACCACTCTTGTCATTGTACTTTTCATAAGAGAAAAATATACAAAACAAGGTCAGTGTATATACACATAGCCAAAAAGTTTTGCATTTCCTCTTTTCACTCTTTTCTAAGTGCTGAAAAGTACTCCTAAACTTTCAAAAAGTTCTTAAAAGTTTAAAAAGTTTTTTTTCTGTCTTTCCAAGAAGTTCTGAAAACTTTTGTCTCTTTCTCTATCACTTTAACTCTCTCTAAAAAATGTCTGGCACAGGCCAAAGTGTTGATCTGTCCAAACTTGCATATGACAACCTTAGCTGGAAAAGAGCAAGGAGTCTCTGTATAGAGAGAGGTTTGAGTGTAGGGAAGAATCCTGCCTTGGAACTGTTAATTAACATGCTTAGAGAACAGGATAAGGCCCGAGGTGGCCCATCTGTTGAAAAAGTACCTAATAGTTCCCAATCTGATTCAGGGACTCCCCCAGGAAAAGATTCAGGAAAGAAACTTCCTAGCCTGCCCATTACTAGACAATCTAGCATAGATGGTAATGATGATGAGCCACACCATAGAAATAGTGTTGTCTCACATCATAGCAAAAGCATTTATTCTCACCATACTGGTAGTAATGTTTCTGTAAACCAAGCTGTTAAGTTGGCTTCTGTAAGGGACAGGTCTCCTTCTGTTCATTCCCATCATAGCTCTGTTTCTAGAAATGTCCCTCCCACCAACCCTGATGACAGAATGTTAGAGAGGGAACTCAATAAGTTGAGGGTGGAACAAACCAGACTGAAGCTTAAAAAGCAACAGCTGGATTTGGATAGACAGTCTTTTGAATTAGAGAAGGAAAGACAGAAGTTGGGTTTAGATACCCATGGTGGCAGCAGCAGTATTCCCCATAGTCATCCTGCAAAAGAGCATGATTCCAGGAATCTGCACAAGATAGTTCCCCCTTATAAGGAGGGGGATGACATTAACAAGTGGTTTGCTGCACTTGAGAGGGCCTGTGTTGTACAGGATGTCCCTCAAAGGCAGTGGGCTGCTATCCTATGGCTATCATTTAGTGGAAAAGGTAGGGATAGGCTCCTTACTGTGAAAGAAAGTGATGCCAATAATTTTACAGTTCTTAAGAATGCACTCCTGGATGGTTATGGCTTAACCACTGAACAGTACAGGATAAAGTTCAGAGAGACCAAAAAGGAGTCTTCACAAGACTGGGTTGATTTCATTGACCATTCAGTGAAGGCTTTGGAGGGGTGGTTACATGGCAGTAAAGTTACTGATTATGAAAGCCTGTATAACACAATCCTGAGAGAGCATATACTTAATAATTGTGTGTCTGATTTGTTGCACCAGTTCCTGGTAGACTCTGATCTGACCTCTCCCCAAGAATTGGGAAAGAAGGCAAACAAATGGGTCAGAACAAGGGTGAACAGAAAAGTTCATACAGGGGGTGACAAAGATGGCAATAAGAAGAAAGATGGTGAAAAATCTCAAGATAAGCATGGGGATAAGGGTAAAACCAAAGATCCCACTTCAAATCTTAAACACTCTTCAGAGGGTGGGGATAAAACTAATTCTTCCTCTTCTTCTCAACCCACACACATTAAAAAGCCTTGGTGCTTTGTGTGTAAAAACAGAGGCCATAGGCCAGGGGATAAGTCCTGTCCAGGTAAACCCCCTGAGCCTACCACCACTAATACATCAAGCTCTAGTGCCCCTAGCAGTAGTGGTACTAGTGGTGGGACTGCTGGCAACAGTCAAGCAAAGGGTGTAGTTGGGTTCACTTATGGGTCCATAGTGGAAACTGATGTAATCAGTCCCAAGACAGTTTCTGTCACACCTAGTGGCATTGGCCTTGCCACACTGGCTGCTTGTCCCCTTACAATGGATAAGTACAGGCAGACAGTTTCAATAAATGGTGTTGAGGCCTTGGCCTACAGGGACACAGGTGCCAGTTTCACTTTGGTGACTGAAAACCTAGTGCCTCCTGAACAACACATCATTGGACAACAGTATAAGATTATTGATGTCCATAACTCCACTAAGTTTCTTCCCTTAGCTATAATTCAGTTTAGTTGGGGTGGAGTTACTGGCCCTAAGCAGGTGGTGGTATCACCTAGCTTACCTGTAGACTGTCTCTTAGGTAATGACCTAGAGGCCTCAGGTTGGGCTGATGTAGAGTTTTATGCCCATGCAGCCATGCTGGGCATCCCTGAGGAATTTTTCCCTCTCATTTCAAGTGAAATGAAAAAGCAAAGGAGAGAAGGCCTGAAAACTCAGGATCCCTCTCCATCAACAGGTAAAAAGGGTATCACAGTATCCCCTAACCACCCTACCATTCAGGATACTATTCCTGTGGTGGGAGAAACCTCTCCTGGGGTGGCACCTGTTCCAAGGGAATCATCAGCTGGCAAAGCTGGACTCCCTGAGGTGGAAGTACCTCTCTGTGGGATAACTAACATTGGTGAGAAAAACAGCACCATTTTAGTTAACATGGAGCATCCCTCCAACCCTCCCAGAGAAACTTTAGTGCAGAAACCCTGCACTACCTCACAACACTTAGGACAGCATCCCTGCCCTAGTGTGGAGCTCATAGGACAGCATCCCTGCCCTGCTCCAACTCAAGAGAAACAGCATCCCTGTTCTCTCTTCCAGCCAGATGGACAAAGTTTTTGCCCAGCTATGGCTTTTCTGAGACAGCATCCCTGTCTGGCATTTCCATCACTACAAATAGGTTCAGTGGACAATTCCCACTGCTCTAAACTAAAACTTACTGATAGAAACTCTGAAAATACATCTTCACATTGTGGCTTAGCTAAAAAACTTCAAACAGGGTGGTTTACATCCCCACAGGGAAGTAACCATATAGTGGATGATAAAGGGAGTAACCAGTCTATTGCAGAGCTACTCTCTACTTATCACCACTTAGACAATAAAGTCTCAACTGGCCAAGGTTAGCCTTATTGTCCTTCGTTTGTGGGGGGGTTGTGTGACCAGACCTCTGCCATCTTGGAAACAGAGGTGCTGCTGGCACACTGGACTGCTCTGAGTGGCCAGTGCCACCAGGTGACGTCAGAGACTCCTGCTGATAGGCTCCTTCAGGTGTTAGTAGCCTTTCCTCTCTCCTAGGTAGCCAAACCCTCTTTTCTGGCTATTTAGGGTCTCTGTCTCTGGGGAAACTTTAGATAACGAATGCAAGAGCTCATCCGAGTTCCTCTGCATCTCTCTCTTCACCTTCTGATAAGGAAACGACCGCTGACCGCGCTGGAAGCCTGCAAACCTGCAACATAGTAGCAAAGACGACTACTGCAACTCTGTAACGCTGATCCTGCCGCCTTCTCGACTGTTTTCCTGCTTGTGCATGCTGTGGGGGTAGCCTGCCTCCTCTCTGCACCAGAAGCTCCGAAGAAATCTCCCGTGGGTCGACGGAATCTTCCCCCTGCAACCGCAGGCACCAAAAAGCTGCATCACCGGTCCCTTGGGTCTCCTCTCAGCACGACGAGCGAGGTCCCTCGAATCCAGCGACTCTGTCCAAGTGACCCCCACAGTCCAGTGACTCTTCAGCCCAAGTTTGGTGGAGGTAAGTCCTTGCCTCACCTCGCTGGGCTGCATTGCTGGGAACCGCGACTTTGCTGCTACTCCGGCCCCTGTGCACTTCCGGCGGAAATCCTTTGTGCACAGCCAAGCCTGGGTCCACGGCACTCTAACCTGCATTGCACGACTTTCTAAGTTGGTCTCCGGCGACGTGGGACTCCTTTGTGCAACTTCGGCGTGCAACTTCGGCGAGCACCGTTTCACGCATCCTCGTAGTGCCTGTTTCTGGCACTTCTCCGGGTGCTACCTGCTTCAGTGAGAGCTCTTTGTCTTGCTCGACGTCCCTTCTCTCTTCAGGTCCAATTTGCGACCTCCTGGTCCCTCCTGGGCCCCAGCAGCGTCCAAAAATGCCAAACGCACGATTTGCGTGTAGCAAGGCTTGTTGGCATCCTTCCGGCGGGAAAACACTTCTGCACGACTCTCCAAGGCAAGAGGGATCCGTCCACCAACGGGGAAGTCTGTAGCCCTTTTCGTTCCTGCAGAAACCTCAGCTTCTTCTGTCCAGTCGAAGCTTCTTTGCACCCGCAGCTGGCATTTCCTGGGCATCTGCCCATCTACGACTTGCTTGTGACTTTTGGACTTGGTCCCCTTGTTCCACAGGTACCCTAGATTGGAAATCCACAGTTGTTGCATTGCTGGTTTGTGTCTTTCCTGCATTATTCCTCTAACACGACTTCTTTGTCCTTAGGGGAACTTTAGTGCACTTTGCACTCACTTTTCAGGGTCTTGGGGAGGGTTATTATTCTAACTCTCACTATTTTCTAATAGTCCCAGCGACCCTCTACAAGGTCACATAGGTTTGGGGTCCATTCGTGGTTCGCATTCCACTTTTGGAGTATATGGTTTGTGTTGCCCCTATCCCTATGTTTCCCCATTGCATCCTATTGTAACTATACATTGTTTGCACTGTTTTCTAAGACTATACTGCATATTTTTGCTATTGTGTATATATATCTTGTGTATATTTCCTATCCTCTCACTGAGGGTACACTCTAAGATACTTTGGCATATTGTCATAAAAATAAAGTACCTTTATTTTTAGTATAACTGTGTATTGTGTTTTCTTATGATATTGTGCATATGACACTAAGTGGTACTGTAGTAGCTTCACACGTCTCCTAGTTCAGCCTAAGCTGCTCTGCTAAGCTACCATTATCTATCAGCCTAAGCTGCTAGACACCCTATACACTAATAAGGGATAACTGGGCCTGGTGCAAGGTGCAAGTACCCCTTGGTACTCACTACAAGCCAGTCCAGCCTCCTACATTGGTTGTGCAGTGGTGGGATAAGTGCTTGAGACTACTTACCACTCTTGTCATTGTACTTTTCATAAGAGAAAAATATACAAAACAAGGTCAGTGTATATACACATAGCCAAAAAGTTTTGCATTTCCTCTTTTCACTCTTTTCTAAGTGCTGAAAAGTACTCCTAAACTTTCAAAAAGTTCTTAAAAGTTTAAAAAGTTTTTTTTCTGTCTTTCCAAGAAGTTCTGAAAACTTTTGTCTCTTTCTCTATCACTTTAACTCTCTCTAAAAAATGTCTGGCACAGGCCAAAGTGTTGATCTGTCCAAACTTGCATATGACAACCTTAGCTGGAAAAGAGCAAGGAGTCTCTGTATAGAGAGAGGTTTGAGTGTAGGGAAGAATCCTGCCTTGGAACTGTTAATTAACATGCTTAGAGAACAGGATAAGGCCAGAGGTGGCCCATCTGTTGAAAAAGTACCTAATAGTTCCCAATCTGATTCAGGGACTCCCCCAGGAAAAGATTCAGGAAAGAAACTTCCTAGCCTGCCCATTACTAGACAATCTAGCATAGATGGTAATGATGATGAGCCACACCATAGAAATAGTGTTGTCTCACATCATAGCAAAAGCATTTATTCTCACCATACTGGTAGTAATGTTTCTGTAAACCAAGCTGTTAAGTTGGCTTCTGTAAGGGACAGGTCTCCTTCTGTTCATTCCCATCATAGCTCTGTTTCTAGAAATGTCCCTCCCACCAACCCTGATGACAGAATGTTAGAGAGGGAACTCAATAAGTTGAGGGTGGAACAAACCAGACTGAAGCTTAAAAAGCAACAGCTGGATTTGGATAGACAGTCTTTTGAATTAGAGAAGGAAAGACAGAAGTTGGGTTTAGATACCCATGGTGGCAGCAGCAGTATTCCCAATAGTCATCCTGCAAAAGAGCATGATTCCAGGAATCTGCACAAGATAGTTCCCCCTTATAAGGAGGGGGATGACATTAACAAGTGGTTTGCTGCACTTGAGAGGGCCTGTGTTGTACAGGATGTCCCTCAAAGGCAGTGGGCTGCTATCCTATGGCTATCATTTAGTGGAAAAGGTAGGGATAGGCTCCTTACTGTGAAAGAAAGTGATGCCAATAATTTTACAGTTCTTAAGAATGCACTCCTGGATGGTTATGGCTTAACCACTGAACAGTACAGGATAAAGTTCAGAGAGACCAAAAAGGAGTCTTCACAAGACTGGGTTGATTTCATTGACCATTCAGTGAAGGCTTTGGAGGGGTGGTTACATGGCAGTAAAGTTACTGATTATGAAAGCCTGTATAACACAATCCTGAGAGAGCATATACTTAATAATTGTGTGTCTGATTTGTTGCACCAGTACCTGGTAGACTCTGATCTGACCTCTCCTCAAGAATTGGGAAAGAAGGCAGACAAATGGGTCAGAACAAGGGTGAACAGAAAAGTTCATACAGGGGGTGACAAAGATGGCAATAAGAAGAAAGATGGTGAAAAATCTCAAGATAAGCATGGGGATAAGGGTAAAACCAAAGATCCCACTTCAAATCTTAAACACTCTTCAGAGGGTGGGGATAAAACTAATTCTTCCTCTTCTTCTCAACCTGCACACATTAAAAAGCCTTGGTGCTTTGTGTGTAAAAACAGAGGCCATAGGCCAGGGGATAAGTCCTGTCCAGGTAAACCCCCTGAGCCTACCACCACTAATACATCAAGCTCTAGTGCCCCTAGCAGTAGTGGTACTAGTGGTGGGACTGCTGGCAACAGTCAAGCAAAGGGTGTAGTTGGGTTCACTTATGGGTCCATAGTGGAAACTGATGTAATCAGTCCCAAGACAGTTTCTGTCACACCTAGTGGCATTGGCCTTGCCACACTGGCTGCTTGTCCCCTTACAATGGATAAGTACAGGCAGACAGTTTCAATAAATGGTGTTGAGGCCTTGGCCTACAGGGACACAGGTGCCAGTTTCACTTTGGTGACTGAAAACCTAGTGCCTCCTGAACAACACATCATTGGACAACAGTATAAGATTATTGATGTCCATAACTCCACTAAGTTTCTTCCCTTAGCTATAATTCAGTTTAGTTGGGGTGGAGTTACTGGCCCTAAGCAGGTGGTGGTATCACCTAGCTTACCTGTAGACTGTCTCTTAGGTAATGACCTAGAGGCCTCAGGTTGGGCTGATGTAGAGTTTTATGCCCATGCAGCCATGCTGGGCATCCCTGAGGAATTGTTCCCTCTCATTTCAAGTGAAATGAAAAAGCAAAGGAGAGAAGGCCTGAAAACTCAGGATCCCTCTCCATCAACAGGTAAAAAGGGTATCACAGTATCCCCTAACCACCCTACCATTCAGGATACTATTCCTGTGGTGGGAGAAACCTCTCCTGGGGTGGCACCTGTTCCAAGGGAATCATCAGCTGGCAAACCTGGACTCCCTGAGGTGGAAGTACCTCTCTGTGGGATAACTAACATTGGTGAGAAAAACAGCACCATTTTAGTTAACATGGAGCATCCCTCCCACCCTCCCAGAGAAACTTTAGTGCAGAAACCCTGCACTACCTCACAACACTTAGGACAGCATCCCTGCCCTAGTGTGGAGCTCATAGGACAGCATCCCTGCCCTGCTCCAACTCAAGAGAAACAGCATCCCTGTTCTCTCTTCCAGCCAGATGGACAAAGTTTTTGCCCAGCTATGGCTTTTCTGAGACAGCATCCCTGTCTGGCATTTCCATCACTACAAATAGGTTCAGTGGACAATTCCCACTGCTCTAAACTAAAACTTACTGATAGAAACTCTGAAAATACATCTTCACATTGTGGCTTAGCTAAAAAACTTCAAACAGGGTGGTTTACATCCCCACAGGGAAGTAACCATATAGTGGATGATAAAGGGAGTAACCAGTCTATTGCAGAGCTACTCTCTACTTATCACCACTTAGACAATAAAGTCTCAACTGGCCAAGGTTAGCCTTATTGTCCTTCGTTTGTGGGGGGGTTGTGTGACCAGACCTCTGCCATCTTGGAAACAGAGGTGCTGCTGGCACACTGAACTGCTCTGAGTGGCCAGTGCCACCAGGTGACGTCAGAGACTCCTGCTGATAGGCTCCTTCAGGTGTTAGTAGCCTTTCCTCTCTCCTAGGTAGCCAAACCCTCTTTTCTGGCTATTTAGGGTCTCTGTCTCTGGGGAAACTTTAGATAACGAATGCAAGAGCTCATCCGAGTTCCTCTGCATCTCTCTCTTCACCTTCTGATAAGGAAACGACCGCTGACCGCGCTGGAAGCCTGCAAACCTGCAACATAGTAGCAAAGACGACTACTGCAACTCTGTAACGCTGATCCTGCCACCTTCTCGACTGTTTTCCTGCTTGTGCATGCTGTGGGGGTAGCCTGCCTCCTCTCTGCACCAGAAGCTCCGAAGAAATCTCCCGTGGGTCGACGGAATCTTCCCCCTGCAACCGCAGGCACCAAAAAGCTGCATCACCGGTCCCTTGGGTCTCCTCTCAGCACGACGAGCGAGGTCCCTCGAATCCAGCGACTCTGTCCAAGTGACCCCCACAGTCCAGTGACTCTTCAGCCCAAGTTTGGTGGAGGTAAGTCCTTGCCTCACCTCGCTGGGCTGCATTGCTGGGAACCGCGACTTTGCTGCTACTCCGGCCCCTGTGCACTTCCGGCGGAAATCCTTTGTGCACAGCCAAGCCTGGGTCCACGGCACTCTAACCTGCATTGCACGACTTTCTAAGTTGGTCTCCGGCGACGTGGGACTCCTTTGTGCAACTTCGGCGTGCAACTTCGGCGAGCACCGTTTCACGCATCCTCGTAGTGCCTGTTTCTGGCACTTCTCCGGGTGCTACCTGCTTCAGTGAGAGCTCTTTGTCTTGCTCGACGTCCCCTCTCTCTTCAGGTCCAATTTGCGACCTCCTGGTCCCTCCTGGGCCCCAGCAGCGTCCAAAAATGCCAAACGCACGATTTGCGTGTAGCAAGGCTTGTTGGCATCCTTCCGGCGGGAAAACACTTCTGCACGACTCTCCAAGGCGAGAGGGATCAGTCCACCAACGGGGAAGTCTCTAGCCCTTTTCGTTCCTGCAGAAACCTCAGCTTCTTCTGTCCAGTCGAAGCTTCTTTGCACCCGCAGCTGGCATTTCCTGGGCATCTGCCCATCTACGACTTGCTTGTGACTTTTGGACTTGGTCCCCTTGTTCCACAGGTACCCTAGATTGGAAATCCACAGTTGTTGCATTGCTGGTTTGTGTCTTTCCTGCATTATTCCTCTAACACGACTTCTTTGTCCTTAGGGGAACTTTAGTGCACTTTGCACTCACTTTTCAGGGTCTTGGGGAGGGTTATTATTCTAACTCTCACTATTTTCTAATAGTCCCAGCGACCCTCTACAAGGTCACATAGGTTTGGGGTCCATTCGTGGTTCGCATTCCACTTTTGGAGTATATGGTTTGTGTTGCCCCTATCCCTATGTTTCCCCATTGCATCCTATTGTAACTATACATTGTTTGCACTGTTTTCTAAGACTATACTGCATATTTTTGCTATTGTGTATATATATCTTGTGTATATTTCCTATCCTCTCACTGAGGGTACACTCTAAGATACTT
Organism: Pleurodeles waltl; assembly: GCF_031143425.1. Taxonomy (NCBI): domain Eukaryota; kingdom Metazoa; phylum Chordata; class Amphibia; order Caudata; family Salamandridae; genus Pleurodeles; species Pleurodeles waltl. The sequence continues at coordinate 526,360,625 of NC_090446.1, forward strand.
TGGCATATTGTCATAAAAATAAAGTACCTTTATTTTTAGTATAACTGTGTATTGTGTTTTCTTATGATATTGTGCATATGACACTAAGTGGTACTGTAGTAGCTTCACACGTCTCCTAGTTCAGCCTAAGCTGCTCTGCTAAGCTACCATTATCTATCAGCCTAAGCTGCTAGACACCCTATACACTAATAAGGGATAACTGGGCCTGGTGCAAGGTGCAAGTACCCCTTGGTACTCACTACAAGCCAGTCCAGCCTCCTACATTGGTTGTGCAGTGGTGGGATAAGTGCTTGAGACTACTTACCACTCTTGTCATTGTACTTTTCATAAGAGAAAAATATACAAAACAAGGTCAGTGTATATACACATGGCCAAAAAGTTTTGCATTTCCTCTTTTCACTCTTTTCTAAGTGCTGAAAAGTACTCCTAAACTTTCAAAAAGTTCTTAAAAGTTTAAAAAGTTTTTTTTCTGTCTTTCCAAGAAGTTCTGAAAACTTTTGTCTCTTTCTCTATCACTTTAACTCTCTCTAAAAAATGTCTGGCACAGGCCAAAGTGTTGATCTGTCCAAACTTGCATATGACAACCTTAGCTGGAAAAGAGCAAGGAGTCTCTGTATAGAGAGAGGTTTGAGTGTAGGGAAGAATCCTGCCTTGGAACTGTTAATTAACATGCTTAGAGAACAGGATAAGGCCAGAGGTGGCCCATCTGTTGAAAAAGTACCTAATAGTTCCCAATCTGATTCAGGGACTCCCCCAGGAAAAGATTCAGGAAAGAAACTTCCTAGCCTGCCCATTACTAGACAATCTAGCATAGATGGTAATGATGATGAGCCACACCATAGAAATAGTGTTGTCTCACATCATAGCAAAAGCATTTATTCTCACCATACTGGTAGTAATGTTTCTGTAAACCAAGCTGTTAAGTTGGCTTCTGTAAGGGACAGGTCTCCTTCTGTTCATTCCCATCATAGCTCTGTTTCTAGAAATGTCCCTCCCACCAACCCTGATGACAGAATGTTAGAGAGGGAACTCAATAAGTTGAGGGTGGAACAAACCAGACTGAAGCTTAAAAAGCAACAGCTGGATTTGGATAGACAGTCTTTTGAATTAGAGAAGGAAAGACAGAAGTTGGGTTTAGATACCCATGGTGGCAGCAGCAGTATTCCCCATAGTCATCCTGCAAAAGAGCATGATTCCAGGAATCTGCACAAGATAGTTCCCCCTTATAAGGAGGGGGATGACATTAACAAGTGGTTTGCTGCACTTGAGAGGGCCTGTGTTGTACAGGATGTCCCTCAAAGGCAGTGGGCTGCTATCCTATGGCTATCATTTAGTGGAAAAGGTAGGGATAGGCTCCTTACTGTGAAAGAAAGTGATGCCAATAATTTTACAGTTCTTAAGAATGCACTCCTGGATGGTTATGGCTTAACCACTGAACAGTACAGGATAAAGTTCAGAGAGACCAAAAAGGAGTCTTCACAAGACTGGGTTGATTTCATTGACCATTCAGTGAAGGCTTTGGAGGGGTGGTTACATGGCAGTAAAGTTACTGATTATGAAAGCCTGTATAACACAATCCTGAGAGAGCATATACTTAATAATTGTGTGTCTGATTTGTTGCACCAGTACCTGGTAGACTCTGATCTGACCTCTCCCCAAGAATTGGGAAAGAAGGCAGACAAATGGGTCAGAACAAGGGTGAACAGAAAAGTTCATACAGGGGGTGACAAAGATGGCAATAAGAAGAAAGATGGTGAAAAATCTCAAGATAAGCATGGGGATAAGGGTAAAACCAAAGATCCCACTTCAAATCTTAAACACTCTTCAGAGGGTGGGGATAAAACTAATTCTTCCTCTTCTTCTCAACCTGCACACATTAAAAAGCCTTGGTGCTTTGTGTGTAAAAACAGAGGCCATAGGCCAGGGGATAAGTCCTGTCCAGGTAAACCCCCTGAGCCTACCACCACTAATACATCAAGCTCTAGTGCCCCTAGCAGTAGTGGTACTAGTGGTGGGACTGCTGGCAACAGTCAAGCAAAGGGTGTAGTTGGGTTCACTTATGGGTCCATAGTGGAAACTGATGTAATCAGTCCCAAGACAGTTTCTGTCACACCTAGTGGCATTGGCCTTGCCACACTGGCTGCTTGTCCCCTTACAATGGATAAGTACAGGCAGACAGTTTCAATAAATGGTGTTGAGGCCTTGGCCTACAGGGACACAGGTGCCAGTTTCACTTTGGTGACTGAAAACCTAGTGCCTCCTGAACAACACATCATTGGACAACAGTATAAGATTATTGATGTCCATAACTCCACTAAGTTTCTTCCCTTAGCTATAATTCAGTTTAGTTGGGGTGGAGTTACTGGCCCTAAGCAGGTGGTGGTATCACCTAGCTTACCTGTAGACTGTCTCTTAGGTAATGACCTAGAGGCCTCAGGTTGGGCTGATGTAGAGTTTTATGCCCATGCAGCCATGCTGGGCATCCCTGAGGAATTGTTCCCTCTCATTTCAAGTGAAATGAAAAAGCAAAGGAGAGAAGGCCTGAAAACTCAGGATCCCTCTCCATCAACAGGTAAAAAGGGTATCACAGTATCCCCTAACCACCCTACCATTCAGGATACTATTCCTGTGGTGGGAGAAACCTCTCCTGGGGTGGCACCTGTTCCAAGGGAATCATCAGCTGGCAAAGCTGGACTCCCTGAGGTGGAAGTACCTCTCTGTGGGATAACTAACATTGGTGAGAAAAACAGCACCATTTTAGTTAACATGGAGCATCCCTCCAACCCTCCCAGAGAAACTTTAGTGCAGAAACCCTGCACTACCTCACAACACTTAGGACAGCATCCCTGCCCTAGTGTGGAGCTCATAGGACAGCATCCCTGCCCTGCTCCAACTCAAGAGAAACAGCATCCCTGTTCTCTCTTCCAGCCAGATGGACAACGTTTTTGCCCAGCTATGGCTTTTCTGAGACAGCATCCCTGTCTGGCATTTCCATCACTACAAATAGGTTCAGTGGACAATTCCCACTGCTCTAAACTAAAACTTACTGATAGAAACTCTGAAAATACATCTTCACATTGTGGCTTAGCTAAAAAACTTCAAACAGGGTGGTTTACATCCCCACAGGGAAGTAACCATATAGTGGATGATAAAGGGAGTAACCAGTCTATTGCAGAGCTACTCTCTACTTATCACCACTTAGACAATAAAGTCTCAACTGGCCAAGGTTAGCCTTATTGTCCTTCGTTTGTGGGGGGGTTGTGTGAGAAGGTAGCCTCTTTCTAGCCTTGTTACCCCCACTTTTGGCCTGTTTGTGAGTGTATGTCAGGGTGTTTGTCACTGTTTTCACTGTCTCACTGGGATCCTGATAGCCAGGCCCCAGTGCTCATAGTGAAAACACTATGTTTTCAGTATGGTTGTTATGTGTCACTGGGATCCTGCTGGTCAGGACCCCAGTGCTCATAGGTTTGTGGCCTATATGTATGTGTCACTGGGACCCTGTCACACAGGGCCCCAGTGCTCATAGGTGTGCATGTACATGTTCCCTGTGTGGTGCCTAACTGTCTCACTGAGGCTCTGCTAACCAGAACCTCAGTGGTTATGCTCTCTCATTACTTTCAAATTGTCACTAACAGGCTAGTGACCAATTTTACCAATTTACATTGGCTTACTGGAACACCCTTATAATTCCCTAGTATATGGTACTGAGGTACCCAGGGTATTGGGGTTCCAGGAGATCCCTATGGGCTGCAGCATTTCTTTTGCCACCCATAGGGAGCTCTGACAATTCTTACACAGGCCTGCCACTGCAGCCTGAGTGAAATAATGTCCACGTTATTTCACAGCCATTTTTACACTGCACTTAAGTAACTTATAAGTCACCTATATGTCTAACCTTTACCTGGTAAAGGTTGGGTGCAAAGTTACTTAGTGTGAGGGCACCCTGGCACTAGCCAAGGTGCCCCCACATTGTTCAGAGCCAATTCCCTGAACTTTGTGAGTGCGGGGACACCATTACACGCGTGCACTACATATAGGTCACTACCTATATGTAGCTTCACCATGGTAACTCCGAATATGGCCATGTAACATGTCTATGATCATGGAATTGCCCCCTCTATGCCATCCTGGCATTGTTGGTACAATTCCATGATCCCAGTGGTCTGTAGCACAGACCCTGGTACTGCCAAACTGCCCTTCCTGGGGTTTCACTGCAGCTGCTGCTGCTGCCAACCCCTCAGACAGGCAGCTGCCCTCCTGGGGTCCAGCCAGGCCTGGCCCAGGATGGCAGAACAAAGAACTTCCTCTGAGAGAGGGTGTGACACCCTCTCCCTTTGGAAAATGGTGTGAAGGCAGGGGAGGAGTAGCCTCCCCCAGCCTCTGGAAATGCTTTGTTGGGCACAGATGTGCCCAATTCTGCATAAGCCAGTCTACACCGGTTCAGGGACCCCTTAGCCCCTGCTCTGGCGCGAAACTGGACAAAGGAAAGGGGAGTGACCACTCCCCTGACCTGCACCTCCCCTGGGAGGTGTCCAGAGCTCCTCCAGTGTGCTCCAGACCTCTGCCATCTTGGAAACAGAGGTGCTGCTGGCACACTGGACTGCTCTGAGTGGCCAGTGCCACCAGGTGACGTCAGAGACTCCTGCTGATAGGCTCCTTCAGGTGTTAGTAGCCTTTCCTCTCTCCTAGGTAGCCAAACCCTCTTTTCTGGCTATTTAGGGTCTCTGTCTCTGGGGAAACTTTAGATAACGAATGCAAGAGCTCATCCGAGTTCCTCTGCATCTCTCTCTTCACCTTCTGATAAGGAAACGACCGCTGACCGCGCTGGAAGCCTGCAAACCTGCAACATAGTAGCAAAGACGACTACTGCAACTCTGTAACGCTGATCCTGCCGCCTTCTCGACTGTTTTCCTGCTTGTGCATGCTGTGGGGGTAGCCTGCCTCCTCTCTGCACCAGAAGCTCCAAAGAAATCTCCCGTGGGTCGACGGAATCTTCCCCCTGCAACCGCAGGCACCAAAAAGCTGCATCACCTGTCCCTTGGGTCTCCTCTCAGCACGACGAGCGAGGTCCCTCGAATCCAGCGACTCTGTCCAAGTGACCCCCACAGTCCAGTGACTCTTCAGCCCAAGTTTGGTGGAGGTAAGTCCTTGCCTCACCTCGCTGGGCTGCATTGCTGGGAACCGCGACTTTGCAGCTACTCCGGCCCCTGTGCACTTCCGGTGGAAATCCTTTGTGCACAGCCAAGCCTGGGTCCACGGCACTCTAACCTGCATTGCACGACTTTCTAAGTTGGTCTCCGGCGACGTGGGACTCCTTTGTGCAACTTCGGCGAGCACCGTTTCACGCATCCTCGTAGTGCCTGTTTCTGGCACTTCTCTGGGTGGTACCTGCTTTAGTGAGGGCTCTTGTCTTGCTCGACGTCCCCTCTCTCATCAGGTCCAATTTGCGACCTCCTGGTCCCTCCTGGGCCCCAGCAGCGTCCAAAAACGCTAAACGCACGATTTGCGTGTAGCAAGGCTTGTTGGCGTCCTTCCGGCGGGAAAACACTTCTGCACGACTCTCCAAGGCAAGAGGGATCCGTCCACCAAAGGGGACGTCTCTAGCCCTTTTCGTTCCTGCAGAAACCTCAGCTTCTTCTGTCCAGTCGAAGCTTCTTTGCACCCGCAGCTGGCATTTCCTGGGCATCTGCCCATCTACGACTTGCTTGTGACTTTTGGACTTGGTCCCCTTGTTCCACAGGTACCCTAGATTGGAAATCCACAGTTGTTGCATTGCTGGTTTGTGTCTTTCCTGCATTATTCCTCTAACACGACTTCTTTGTCCTTAGGGGAACTTTAGTGCACTTTGCACTCACTTTTCAGGGTCTTGGGGAGGGTTATTATTCTAACTCTCACTATTTTCTAATAGTCCCAGCGACCCTCTACAAGGTCACATAGGTTTGGGGTCCATTCGTGGTTCGCATTCCACTTTTGGAGTATATGGTTTGTGTTGCCCCTATCCCTATGTTTCCCCATTGCATCCTATTGTAACTATACATCGTTTGCACTGTTTTCTAAGACTATACTGCATATTTTTGCTATTGTGTATATATATCTTGTGTATATTTCCTATCCTCTCACTGAGGGTACACTCTAAGATACTTTGGCATATTGTCATAAAAATAAAGTACCTTTATTTTTAGTATAACTGTGTATTGTGTTTTCTTATGATATTGTGCATATGACACTAAGTGGTACAGTAGTAGCTTCACACGTCTCCTAGTTCAGCCTAAGCTGCTCTGCTAAGCTACCATTATCTATCAGCCTAAGCTGCTAGACACCCTATACACTAATAAGGGATAACTGGGCCTGGTGCAAGGTGCAAGTACCCCTTGGTACTCACTACAAGCCAGTCCAGCCTCCTACAGTGATCTATTTCCTCCACCCACTGGCCATGCCAGGTCATTCAGCTGGCACCCGGGTTACAAGTGGCCAGAGTTCGTGAGTGGCGAGGAAGCTTGCGCCATCCGCGTCCTGATACACATTCTATGGAAAGAAAAATTGACAAAATAATTTAGGAAAGTTTGCCCACTCGCTTCCAGTTCACTAATGGTACATGGTGAAATCCTAGGAGGTGGTAAATAGGTTGTCCTTCATGTAGGGAATCTTGGAAAACTCACGTCAATACCACAAAACTGTGATGACATCACTTCGCCCAATTTTCATTTTAGTACTTCAAAGTTATGTTTCATTTGGAAAAAAATGACGGAAAGATTTTCACCTGGAGATCACATTTATTGCGGTAATACCACATAAAGGGGGTCATTCTGACCCTGGCGGTAAAAGGCAGTTACCGCCGGTCAGAAGACCGCCATAACACCGCCACGGCCGCGGTAACCCGCCAGGGTCATTCTGACCCACAACTGCCAAACCGCCAAAAACCCGACCTCCACTGAAGGCTGCCACATCAGCGGTCAGCGATAAACTGGAGATGACCAAACCTCCACCGTCACGCCAACAGAAATACGCCCATGCCATTACGACCCACCAATCCACGCGGCGGTCTTTCAACCGCGGTATCCCATTGGCGGTACACACCGCCGCGGTCAAAGTACACACACCTTTACAAAACACAGCCACATTAGATAATTCGAAATACACACACCTGATACACATACAAACACCACTCCCACACAATCAATACGATATAAAACACACACCCATATCACCCACAAACCCCCACAAATCGAAATTCAGAGACAAGGCGCAATACACAGAGAGAGAGCACAGGGAACGCAAACCACAACACACAGGAACCCAACATCATCCCCCACACTACATCTACGCACAAAACACCACACACCACTACACTCATCACCACAAACACCACCCCACAATCATCCACACCACCCCATGGCACCCCAAAGACACCCCAGGTTCTCGGACCAAGAACTCAGGGTCATGGTGGAGGAAATAATTAGGGTAGAGCCCCAGCTCTTCGGCACACAGGTTCAGCACACCACAATAGCCAGGAAGGCGGAGCTATGGCAAAGGATCGTCGACAGGGTCAACGCTGTGGGACAGCATCCCAGAAATCGGGAAGGCATCCGAAAGCGCTGGAACGACCTACGGGGGAAGGTGCGGGCGATGGTGTCAAGACACAACATCGCTGTGCAGAAGACTGGCGGCGGACCCCCACCCACTCCACCCGAATTCACAGCATGGGAGCAAGAGGTCTTGAACATCCTGCATCCTGAGGGCCTCGCTGGAGTAGGCGGAGGAATGGACTCTGGTAAGTCTAATCTCAACTACTTCTCCCCCCCCAACCACCAGCATGCCAACCCACACCCCCACCCTCACCCCCAAACCCCCAGCACATATCCTCCCTGCTAATGTCTCACCAGCACAACCCACCCAAACCAACACCAACCCCTGAATGCCAACACAAACCATGGACACCCATCACCTAAGCATGACCACTGCACATACCCATCCCCCCCCCCAAACCACCCTCACAACTCCTCCCACAAGGGAATGCCAGCACTGGGTGACAAGGGCACCCACAATTCGCACGCCATGGCACACACAGAAGCAATAACCATACTCTTTTACCCCTGCAGGGCCCGAACGCCAAGACACCGGCCCGGAGGGTCCAGAAATGTCCATCCCACCCCCAGAACAGGCCCCCAGTGATGACAGCAGCTCTGTCGACCTAGAACCTGATGACCAGCCCGGACCATCGGGGACCTCTAGACAGTCGGTTCCCCTCAGGCAGCCACAGGCCCCAGCAGACCTACCCCCCTCTGGAAACCCCAGCATGGCACATACCCAGCGGGCCCATGCCTCTGTCTCCAGGACAGGTCAAGCAGCGGTGAGTCTACCACTGCAGGGCACCCAGGGCAACCCACCACCCCAACAACAACAGGGACCTGGGGGCAGTGGTAGTGGGCACACCGTCCAGGGGACAGAGGCCCAGGAACAAAGGGGAACTGGGAGGGCTGCTGTGCGACAGAGGGAGGACAGGCCTAGGGAACCCACTGTCCAAGAGGCCCTCACCACCATCATGGGAGCGTACCACCACTCCCAAGAGACGATGGCGACGGTCCTGGCCAGGTTCCAGGAGATCCAGGCCATGCAGGAGGGCCAGTACATGGGGTTCCGGGAAGAACTGCGCAGCATCAGTTCCGCAATGGGTACAATCGTGGTGGCACTCAACCGGATTGTCACCACATTGCGGGACCATGTGGCCCCCCAAAGGGCCCCTGCCACTAGCATGGAGGAAGAACAGCCCACCACCTCCGCCGGCGCTAGTGGTCAGGAGGCCCCGACACAACAGCAACGGCCCACCCGGACCCCACCCCCTGCAGAACATGAACCACCCCGCAAGAAAGGCCTGAGATCGAGGAAGAAGACAGAGTAGGATGTCAAGACCCCCGCCATGCACGGATCCCCCCGGATGTCATCCCACTGTCCCACTTGTTCACCCTGTCCAACCTTGAACTGCCCCTGCTCCACCTTCCACAGGCATATGGACAATGCACCTGTGCGAACGTGAGTCTGGACTCTGCCATGGACATGCCTCCACCATCACCCATCACCCTTTTTGAATTATACCCCAATTTTTGCACTTCAATAAACACAAATATTGCACAAAAACCATCTGGAGTCTGCTATTTATTTTTTTAAACCAAATGTATTCGATATAACCAACCAAAAATGTCCAAATACATTGTGATGACAACATACCAGTGTCACACAGCGGTAGTCCATGGGGAAATAAACCAGAGGGCACTCCGTGGGGACCACATCACTGAAATAGGAAGGCAAATTCACAACTAAGTTACCATACATTGGGGTGAAAGGTCAGACAGTAGAGAGCCAGTACTGTTACAGATATAATAAAATGCAGGAGTAGATTCTTACCTGTGTGTTACTGGAAATACTGCAGTATCACCCTGTCCCTGTTGTCTGTGTCGTCCTCTTCGTCTTCCTCCTCTTCACTCTCCGCAGGCTCCACAGCGGCCACAACACCACCATCTGGACCATCTTCCTGCAGGAAAGGCACCTGGTGTAGGAGGCTGGACTGGCTTGTAGTGAGTACCTAGGGGTACTTGCATCTTGCACCAGGCCCAGTTATCCCTTATTAGTGTATAGGGTGTCTAGCAGCATAGGCTGAACTAGGAGACGAGTGAAGCTCCTACAGTACCACTTAGTGTCATATGCACAATATCATAAGAAAACACAATACACAGATATGCTAAAAATAAAGGTACTTTTATTTTTATGACAATATGCCAAAAGTATCTCAGTGAGTACCCTCAGTATGAGGATAGCAAATATACACAAGATATATGTACACAATACCAAAAATATGCAGTATAGTCTTAGAAAACAGTGCAAACAATGTATAGTTACAATAGGATGCAATGGGGACACATAGGGATAGGGGCAACACAAACCATATACTCCAAAAGTGGAATGCGAACCACGAATGGACCCCAAACCTATGTGACCTTGTAGAGGGTCGCTGGGACTATTAGAAAATAGTGAGAGTTAGAAAAATAACCCTCCCCAAGACCCTGAAAAGTGAGTGCAAAGTGCACTAAAGTTCCCCTAAGGACAAAGAAGTCGTGTTAGAGGAATAATGCAGGAAAGACACAAACCAACAATGCAACAACGATGGATTTCCAATCTTGGGTACCTGTGGAACAAGGGGACCAAGTCCAAAAGTCACAAGCAAGTCGGAGATGGGCAGATGCCCAGGAAATGCCAGCTGTGGGTGCAAAGAAGCTTCTACTGGACAGAAGAAGCTGAGGTTTCTGCAGGAACGAAAAGGGCTAGAGACTTCCCCTGTGGTGGACGGATCCCTCTCGCCGTGGAGAGTCGTGCAGAAGTGTTTTCCCGCCGAAAGAACGCCAACAAGCCTTGCTAGCTGCAAATCGTGCGGTTAGCGTTTTTGGACGCTGCTGTGGCCCAGGAGGTCGCAAATTGGACCAGGAGGTAGAGGGGACGTCGAGCAAGACAAGGAGCCCTCTTAGCAGCAGGTAGCACACGGAGAAGTGCCAGAAACAGGCACTACGAGGATGCGTGAAACGGTGCTCACCCGAAGTTACACAAAGGAGTCCCACGTCGCCGGAGACCAACTTAGAAAGTCGTGCAATGCAGGTTAGAGTGCCGTGGACCCAGGCTGGACTGTGCACAAAGGATTTCCGCCGGAAGTGCACGGAGGCCGGAGTAGCTGCAAAAGTCGCGGTTCCCAGCAATGCAGTCTAGCGAGGTGAGGCAAGGACTTACCTCCACCAAACTTGGACTGAAGAGTCACTGGACTGTGGGGGTCACTTGGACAGAGTTGCTGGATTCGAGGGACCTCGCTCGTCGGGCTGAGAGGAGACCCAATGGGACCGGTAATGCAGCTTTTTGGTGCCTGTGGTTGCAGGGGGAAGATTCCGTCGACCCACAGGAGATTTCTTCGGAGCTTCTAGTGCAGAGAGGAGGCAGACTACCCCCACAGCATGCACCACCAGGAAAACAGTCGAGAAGGCGGCAGGATCAGCGTTACAGAGTTGCAGTAGTCGTCTTAGCTACTATGTTGCAGTTTTGCAGGCTTCCAGCGCGGTCAGCAGTCGATTCCTTGGCAGAAGGTGAAGAGAGAGATGCAGAGGAACTCGGATGAGCTCTTGCATTCGTTATCTAAGGAATCCCAAGAGACAGAGACCCTAAATAGCCAGAAAAGAGGGTTTGGCTACCTAGGAGAGAGGATAGGCTAGCAACACCTGAAGGAGCCTATCAGAAGGAGTCTCTGACGTCACCTGATGGCACTGGCCACTCAGAGCAGTCCAGTGTGCCAGCAGCACCTCTGTTTCCAAGATGGCAGAGGTCTGGAGCACACTGGAGGAGCTCTGGGCACCTCCCAGGGGAGGTACAGGTCAGGGGAGTGGTCACTCCCCTTTCCTTTGTCCAGTTTCGTGCCAGAGCAGGGCTAAGGGGTCCCCTGAACCGGTGTAGACTGGCTTGTGCAGAATTGGGCACATCTGTGCCCAAGAAAGCATTTCCAGAGGCTTGGGGAGGCTACTCCTCCCCTGCCTTCACACCATTTTCCAAAGGGAGAGGGTGTAACACCCTCTCTCAGAGGAAGTCATGTGTTCTGCCATCCTGGGCCAGGCCTGGCTGGACCCTAGGAGGGCAGATGCCTGTCTGAGGGGTTGGCAGCAGCAGCAGCTGCAGTGAAACCCCGGGAAAGGCAGTTTGGCAGTACCAGGGTCTGTGCTACAGACCACTGGGATCATGGGATTGTGCCAACCATGCCAGGATGGCATAGAGGGGGCAATTCCATGATCATAGACATGTTACATGGCCATATTCGGAGTTAACATTGTGAAGCTACATATAGGTAGTGACCTATATGTAGTGCACGCGTGTAATGGTGTCCCCGCACTCACAAAGTCCGGGGAATTGGCCCTGAACAATGTGGGGGCACCTTGGATAGTGCCAGGGTGCCCTCACACTAAGTATCTTTGCACCTAACCTTTACCAGGTAAAGGTTAGACATATAGGTGACTTATAAGTTACTTAAGTGCAGTGTAAAATGGCTGTGAAATAACGTGGACGTTATTTCACTCAGGCTGCAGTGGCAGGCCTGTGTAAGATTTGTCAGAGCTCCCTATGGGTGGCAAAAGAAATGCTGCAGCCCATAGGGATCTCCTGGAACCCAAATATCCTGGGTACCTCAGTACCATATACTAGGGAATTATAAGGGTGTTCCAGTAAGCCAATGTAAATTGGTAAAATTGGTCACTAGCCTGTTAGTGACAATTTGAAAGAAATGAGAGAGCATAACCACTGAGGTTCTGATTAGCAGAGCCTCAGTGAGACAGTTAGTCACTACACAGGTAACACATTCAGGCACACTTATGAGCACTGGGGCCCTGGGATACCAGGGCCCCAGTGACACATACAACTAAAACAACATATATACAGTGAAAAAAGGGGGTAACATGCCAGGCAAGATGGTACTTTCCTACACCTGGCGTCGCAAAGCCAGGTTGTGAAGCATGCAGCAGGCCACGATGATATGACACACCTTCTTTGGTGAGTACATTAGGGATCCACCTGTCATATGCAGGCACCTAAACCTGGCCTTCAGGAGGCCGAAGGTTCTTTCTATAATCCTCCTAGTACGCCCATGGGCCTCATTGTACCGTTCCTCTGCCCTTGTCCTGGGATTCCTCACTGGGGTCAATAGCCAAGGTAGGTTGGGGTAACCAGAGTCACCAATTAGCCACACACGCTGTCTCTGTAGCTGTTCCATCACATAAGGGATGCTGCTATTTCGCATGACGTACGCGCCATGCACTGACCCTGGGAACTTGGCATTTACATGGGAGATGTACTGGTCAGCCAAACAGACCACCTGGACATTCATGGAATGATAACGTTTCTGGTTCCTGTACACCTGTTCACTCCTGCTGGGGGGGACCAAAGCCACATGGGTACCATCAATGGCACCAATGATATTGGGAATGTGTCCAAGGGCATAGAAATCACCCTTCACTGTAGGCAAGTCACCCACCTCAGGGAAAATGATGTAGCTCCGCATGTATTTCATCAGGGCAGACAACACTCTGGACAACACCCTTGAAAACATAGGCTGAGACATCCCAGATGAAATGGCCACTGTAGTTTGAAATGATCCTCTAGCCAAAAAATGGAGTACTGACAGCACCTGCACTAGAGGCGAAATCCCTGTGGGTTGGCGGATGGGTGACATCAGGTCTGGCTCCAGCTGGGCACACAGTTCCTGTATAGTGGCAGTGTTGAGTCTGTAGGTGAGTATGACATGTCGTTCTTCCATTGTCGACAGGTCCACCAGCGGTCTGTACACGGGAACATTCCTCCGTCTCCTCGCAAGTCCCAGCGGACGGTGCCTAGGAAGGACAACATGGAGCACAGAGTCAATCAACCCACAGGTAAGTTCCCACAGCCTGCACAGTACACAAATCTCTCTGGATTGAATAGCTTGTATGAGTGTCGATGCAAGGCCTAGCCATGTGTGACGCAGTAGGAATTAAGCAATGTGGGCCCTTGAAATGGCGGCTGCCTGACCTGTGAAGTGTGACAATGTGAAGTGAGGTCATTGCGCTGGCGTGGCACGCCGTGGCGGTAGGCGGTCGAAGACCGCGGCGCAAAGCAGCATTGGTTAACATTGAACCCTATAGGTTTCAGGAGCCAATGACGATGTGCGCCGGAGGTCGCGGTACGCACCGCCGCGGTATGAACCGCCGCGGGCGTGACCGCCATTTTCTCTCTGCTTAATCACACGAGACCTGACCATCCACAGGAGAGGACCTATACTGCAAATGCTGCTGTGACCTCGGTCTGGAAGTGACAATGGCTGCTGCGACTGGGGAAAGGGCCCCCGCCTTCAGTTCCGAAGAGTTGGAGAAGCTCGTGCACGGGGTCCTCCCCCAGTATGCGCTACTCTAAGGTCCTCCAGACCAACAGGTGAGTACACGGGGGCCAATGCATAGTGGGCAATGCCTGTGATGAGTGGGGTGGATGTACGATGGAGGGGAGGGGAGCGAATTACGAATGCATGGCACGACAGATGAGAGCATGTGCCACCTGGCAAGTTTGGGGAGGGGGGGCCACTCACATCGAGCATGCAGAAAAGTGATGATGTTTCTTTCCCCCCCCTGTACATGTCACATAGGTCAGCGCCCATCAAAAGATCAATATTTGGCGGGCCATCGCCAAGGACGTCCGGGCCCTGGGGGTCCACAACAGACGGGGCACCTGTAGGAGGCTGGACTGGCTTGTAGTGAGTACCAAGAGGTACTTGCACCTTGCACCAGGCCCAGTTATCCCTTATTAGTGTATAGGGTGTCTAGCAGCTTAGGCTGATAGATAATGGTAGCTTAGCAGAGCAGCTTAGGCTGAACTAGGAGACGTGTGAAGCTACTACAGTACCACTTAGTGTCATATGCACAATATCATAAGAAAACACAATACACAGTTATACTAAAAATAAAGGTACTTTATTTTTATGACAATATCCCAAAGTATCTTAGAGTGTACCCTCAGTGAGAGGATAGGAAATATACACAAGATATATATTCACAATAGCAAAAATATGCAGTATAGTCTTAGAAAACAGTGCAAACAATGTATAGTTACAATAGGATGCAATGGGGAAACATAGGGATAGGGGCAACACAAACCATATACTCCAAAAGTGGAATGCGAACCACGAATGGACCCCAAACCTATGTGACCTTGTAGAGGGTCGCTGGGACTATTAGAAAATAGTGAGAGTTAGAAAAATAACCCTCCCCAAGACCCTGAAAAGTGAGTGCAAAGTGCACTAAAGTTCCCCTAAGGACAAAGAAGTCGTGTTAGAGGAATAATGCAGGAAAGACACAAACCAACAATGCAACAACTGTGGATTTCCAATCTTGGGTACCTGTGGAACAAGGGGACCAAGTCCAAAAGTCACAAGCAAGTCGGAGAAGGGCAGATGCCCAGGAAATGCCAGCTGCAGGTGCAAAGAAGCTTCTACTGGACAGAAGAAGCTGCGGTTTCTGCAGGAACGAAAGGGGCTAGAGACTTCCCCTTTGGTGGACGGATCTCACTCGCCGTGGAGAGTCGTGCAGAAGTGTTTTCCCGCCAAAAGAATGCCAACAAGCCTTGCTAGCTGCAAATCGTGCAGTTAGCGTTTTTGGACGCTGCTGTGGCCCTGGAGGGACCAGGAGGTCGCAAATTGGACCAGGAGAGAGAGGGGACATCGAGCAAGACAAGAAGCCCCCTCAGCAGCAGGTAGCACCCGGAGAAGTGCCAGAAACAGGCACTACGAGGATGCGTGAAACGGTGCTCACCCGAAGTCGCACAAAGAAGTCCCACGTCGCCGGAGAACAACTTAGAACATCGTGCAATGCAGGTTAGAGTGCCGTGGACCCAGGCTTGTCTGTGCACAAAGGATTTCCGCCGGAAGTGCACAGGGGACGGAGTAGCTGCAAAAGTCACGGTTCCCAGCAATGCAGCCCAGCGAGGTGAGGCAAGGACTTACCTCCACCAAACTTGGACTGAAGAGTCAATGGACTGTGGGGGTCACTTGGACAGAGTTGCTGGATTCGAGGGACCTCGCTCGTCGTGCTGAGAGGAGACCCAAGGGACCAGTAATGCAGCTTTTTGGTGCCTGCGGTTGCAGGGGGAAGATTCCGTCGACCCACGGGAGATTTCTTCGGAGCTTCTGGTGCAGAGAGGAGGCAGACTACCCCCACAGCATGCACAAACAGGAAAACAGTCGAGAAGGCGGCAGGATCAGCGTTACAGAGTTGCAGTAGTCGTCTTAGCTACTTTGTTGCAGTTTTGCAGGCTTCCAGCGCGGTCAGCAGTCGATTCCTTATCAGAAGGTGAAGAGAGAGAGGCAGAGGAACTCGGCTGAGCTCTTGCATTCGTTATCTAAAGTTTCCCCAGAGACAGAGATCCTAAATAGCCAGAAAAGAGGGTTTGGCTACCTAGGAGAGAGGATAGGCTAGCAACACCTGAAGGAGCCTATCAGAAGGAGTCTCTGACGTCACCTGGTGGCACTGGCCACTCAGAGCAGTCCAGTGTGCCAGCAGCACCTCTGTTTCCAAGATGGCAGAGGTCTGGAGCACACTGGAGGAGCTCTGGACACCTCCCAGGGGAGGTGCAGGTCAGGGGAGTGGTCACTCCCCTTTCCTTTGTCCAGTTTCGCGCCAGAGCAGGGCTAAGGGGTCCCCTGAACCGGTGTAGACTGGCTTATGCAGAATTGGGCACATCTGTGCCCAACAAAGCATTTCCAGAGGCTGGGGGAGGCTACTCCTCCCCTGCCTTCACACCATTTTCCAAAGGGAGAGGGTGTCACACCCTCTCTCAGAGGAAGTTCTTTGTTCTGCCATCCTGGGCCAGGCCTGGCTGGACCCCAGGAGGGCAGATGCCTGTCTGAGGGGTTGGCAGCAGCAGCAGCTGCAGTGAAACCCCAGGAAGGGCAGTTTGGCAGTACCAGGGTCTGTGCTACAGACCACTGGGATCATGGGATTGTGCCAACCATGCCAGGATGGCATAGAGGGGGCAATTCCATGATCATAGACATGTTACATGGCCATATTCGGAGTTACCATTGTGAAGCTACATATAGGTAGTGACCTATATGTAGTGCACACGTGTAATGGTGTCCCCGCACTCACAAAGTTCAGGGAATTGGCTCTGAACAATGTGGGGGCACCTTGGCTAGTGCCAGGGTGCCCTCACACTAAGTAACTTTGCACCTAACCTTTACCAGGTAAAGGTTAGACATATAGGTGACTTATAAGTTACTTAAGTGCAGTGTAAAATGGCTGTGAAATAACGTGGACGTTATTTCACTCAGCCTGCAGTGGCAGGCCTGTGTAAGAATTGTCAGAGCTCCCTATGGGTGGTAAAAGAAATGCTGCAGCCCATAGGGATCTCCTGGAACCCCAATACCCTGGGTACCTTAGTACCATATACTAGGGAATTATAAGGGTGTTCCAGTAAGCCAATGTAAATTGGTAAAATTGGTCACTAGCCTGTCAGTGACAATTTAGAAAGAAATGAGAGAGCATAACCACTGAGGTTCTGGTTAGCAGAGCCTCAGTGAGACAGTTAGGCACCACACAGGGAACACATACATATAGGCCACAAACTTATGAGCACTGGGGTCCTGACTAGCAGGGTCCCAGTGACACATAACAAACATACTGAAAACATAGGGTTTTCACTATGAGCACTGGGCCCTGGCTAGCAGGATCCCAGTGAGACAGTGAAAACACCCTGACATACACTCACAAACAGGCCAAAAGTGGGGGTAACAAGGCTAGAAAGAGGCTACTTTCTCACACAACCCCCCCCCCCCAAACGAAGGACAATAAGGCTAACCTTGGCCAGTTGAGACTTTATTGTCTAAGTGGTGGTAAGTAGAGAGTAGCTCTGCAATAGACTGGTTACTCCCTTTATCATCCACTATATGGTTACTTCCCTGTGGGGATGTAAACCACCCTGTTTGAAGTTTTTTAGCTAGGCAACAATGTGAAGATGTATTTTCAGAGTTTCTATCAGTAAGTTTTAGTTTAGAGCAGTGGGAATTGTCCACTGAACCTATTTGTAGTGATGGAAATGCCAGACAGGGATGCTGTCTCAGAAAAGCCATAGCTGGGCAAAAACTTTGTCCATATGGCTGGAAGAGAGAACAGGGATGCTGTTTCTCTTGAGTTGGAGCAGGACAGGGATGCTGTCATATAAGCTCCACACTAGGGCAGGGATGCTGTCCTAAGTGATGTGAGGCAGTGCAGAGTTTCTGCACTAAAGTTTCTCTGGGAGGGTTGGAGGGATGCTCCATGTTAACTAAAATGGTGCTCTTTTTCTCACCAATGTTAGTTATCCCACAGAGAGGTACTTCTACCTCAGGGAGTCCAGCTTTGCCAGCTGATGATTCCCTTGGAACAGGTGCCACCCCAGGAGCGGTTTCTCCCACCACAGGAATGGTATCCTGAATGGTAGGGTGGTTAGGGGATACTGTGATACCCTTTTTACCTGTTGATGGAGAGGGATCCTGAGTTTTCAGGCCTTCTCTCCTTTGCTTTTTCATTTCAGTAGAAATGAGAGGGAACAATTCCTCAGGGATGCCCAGCATGGCTGCATGGGCATAAAACTCTACATCAGCCCAACCTGAGGCCTCTAGGTCATTACCTAAGAGAAAGTCTACAGGTAAGCTAGGTGATACCACCACCTGCTTAAGGCCAGTAACTCCACCCCAACTAAACTGAATTATAGCTAAGGGAAGAAACTTAGTGGAGTTATGGACATCAATAATCTTATACTGTTGTCCAATGATGTGTTGTTCAGGAGCCACTAGGTTTTCAGTCACCAAAGTGATACTGGCACCTGTGTCCCTGTAGGCCAAGGCCTCAACACCATTTATTGAAACTGTCTGCCTGTACTTATCCATTGTAAGGGGACAAGCAGCCAGTGTGGCAAGGCCAATGCCACTAGGTGTGACAGAAACTGTCTTGGGACTGACTACCCCAGTTTCTACTATGGACCCATAAGTGAACCCAACTACACCCTTAACTTGACTGTTGCCAGCAGTCCCACCACTAGTACCACTACTGCTAGGGGCACTAGAGCTTGATGTATTAGTGGTGGTAGGCTCAGGGGGTTTACCTGGACAGGACTTATCCCCTGGCCTATGGCCTCTATTTTTACACACAAAGCACCAAGGCTTTTTAAATTGTGTAGGTGGAGAAGAAGAGGAAGAATTTGTTTTATCCCCACCCCCTGAAGAGTGTTTAAGATTTGAAGTGGGATCTTTGGTTTTACCCTTATCCCCATGCTTATCTTGAGATTTTTCACCATCTTTCTTCTTAGTGTTCTCTTTGTCACCTCCTGTATGAACTTTACTGTTCACTCTTGTTCTGACCCATTTGTCTGCCTTCTTTCTCAATTCTTGGGGAGAGGTCAGATCAGAGTCCACCAAGTACTGGTGCAACAAATCAGACACACAATTATTAAGTATATGCTCTCTCAGGATCAAGTTATACAGGCTGTCATAATCAGTAACTTTACTGCCATGTAACCACCCCTCCAAGGCCTTCACTGAATGGTCAATGAAATCAACCCAGTATTGTGAAGACTCCTTTTTGGTCTCTCTGAACTTTATCCTGTATTGTTCAGTGGTTAAGCCATAACCATCCAGGAGTGCATTCTTAAGAACTGTAAAATTATTGGCATCACTTTCTTTCACAGTAAGGAGCCTATCCCTACCTTTTCCACTAAATGATAGCCATAGGATAGCAGCCCACTGCCTTTGAGGGACATCCTGTACAACACAGGCCCTCTCAAGTGCAGCAAACCACTTGTTAATGTCATCCCCCTCCTTATAAGGGGGAACTATCTTGTGCAGATTCCTGGAATCGTGCTCTTCTGCAGGATGACTATGGGGAATACTGCTGCTGCCACCATGGGTTTCTAAACCCAACTTCTGTCTTTCCTTCTCTAGTTCAAAAGACTGTCTATCTAAATCCAGCTGTTGCTTTTTAAGCTTCAGTCTGGTTTGTTCCACCCTCAACTTATTGAGTTCCCTCTCTAACATTCTGTCATCAGGGTTGGTGGGAGGGACATTCCTAGATACAGAGGTATGATGGGAATGAACAGAAGGAGACCTGTCCCTTACAGAAGCCACCCTAACAGCTTGGCTAACAGAAACATTACTACCAGTATGGTGAGAATAAATGCTTTTGCTATGATGTGAGACAACACTATTTGTATGGTGTGGCTCATCATCATTACCAACTATGCTAGACTGTCTAGTAATGGGCAGGCTAGGAAGTTTCTTTCCTGAATCTTTTCCTGGTGGAGTCCCTGAATCAGACTGGGAACTATTCGGTACTTTTTCAACAGATGGGGCACCTTTAGCCTTATCTTGTTCTCTAAGCATGTTAAGTAACAGTTCCAAGGAAGGATTCTTCCCTACACTCAAACCTCTCTCTATGCAGAGACTCCTTGCTCCTTTCCAGATAAGGTGATCATATGCAAGTTTGGACAGATCAACATTTTGGCCTGTGCCAGACATTTTTAGACAGAGTTAAAGTGATAGAAAAAGAGAAAAAAGTTTTCAGAACTTTTTAGAAAGACAGAAAAAAAAACTTTTAAAACTTTTTAGAAAGTTAGAAGTACTTTTCAGCACTTAGAAAAGAGTGAAAAGAGGAAATGCAAAACTTTTTGGCTATGTGTATATACACTGACCTTGTTTTGTATATTTTTCTCTTATGAACAGTACAATGACAAGAGTGGTAAGTAGTCTCAAAGCACTTATCCCACCGCTGCACAACCAATGTAGGAGGCTGGACTGGCTTGTAGTGAGTACCAAGAGGTACTTGCACCTTGCACCAGGCCCAGTTATCCCTTATTAGTGTATAGGGTGTCTAGCAGCTTAGGCTGATAGATAATGGTAGCTTAGCAGAGCAGCTTAGGCTGAACTAGGAGACGTGTGAAGCTACTACAGTACCACTTAGTGTCATATGCACAATATCATAAGAAAACACAATACACAGTTATACTAAAAATAAAGGTACTTTATTTTTATGACAATATGCCAAAGTATCTTAGAGTGTACCCTCAGTGAGAGGATAGGAAATATACACAAGATATATATATACAATAGCAAAAATATGCAGTATAGTCTTAGAAAACAGTGCAAACAATGTATAGTTACAATAGGATGCAATGGGGAAACATAGGGATAGGGGCAACACAAACCATACACTCCAAAAGTGGAATGCGAACCACGAATGGACCCCAAACCTATGTGACCTTGTAGAGGGTCGCTGGGACTATTAGAAAATAGTGAGAGTTAGAAAAATAACCCTCCCCAAGACCCTGAAAAGTGAGTGCAAAATGCACTAAAGTTCCCCTAAGGACAAAGAAGTCGTGTTAGAGGAATAATGCAGGAAAGACACAAACCAACAATGCAACAACTGTGGATTTCCAATCTAGGGTACCTGTGGAACAAGGGGACCAAGTCCAAAAGTCACAAGCAAGTCGGAGATGGGCAGATGCCCAGGAAATGCCAGCTGCGGGTGCAAAGAAGCTTCTACTGGACAGAAGAAGCTGCGGTTTATGCAGGAACGAAAAGGGCTAGAGACTTCCCCTTTGGTGGACAGATCCCGCTTGCCGTGGAAAGTCGTGCAGAAGTGTTTTGCTGCCAAAAGAACGCCAACAAGTCTTGCTAGCTGCAAATCGTGCGGTTAGCGTTTTTGGATGCTGCTGTGGCCCTGGAGGGACCAGGAGGTCGCAAATAGGACCAGGAGAGAGAGGGGACGTCGAGCAAGACAAAGAGCCCTGTCATCAGCAGGTAGCACCCGGAGAAGTGCCAGAAACAGGCACTACGAGGATGCGTGAAACAAAGCTCACCCGAAGTAGCACAAAGAAGTCCCAGGTCGCCGGAGAACAACTTAGAACGTCGTGCAATGCAGGTTAGAGTGCCGTGGACCCAGGCTTGGCTGTGTACAAAGGATTTCTGCCGGAAGTGCACAGGGGCCGGAGTAGCTGCAAAAGTCACGGTTCCCAGCAATGCAGCCCAGCGAGGTGAGGCAAGGACTTACCTCCACCAAACTTGGACTGAAGAGTCACTGGACTGTGGGGGTCACTTGGACAGAGTCGATGGATTCGAGGGACCTCGCTCGTCGTGCTGAGAGGAGACCCAAGGGACCGGTAATGCAGCTTTTTGGTGCCTGCGGTTGCAGGAGGACGATTCCATCGACCCACAGGAGATTTCTTCGGAGCTTCTGGTGCAAAGAGGAGGCAGACTACCCCCACAGCATGCACCAACAGGAAAACAGTCGAGAAGGCGGCAGGATCAGCGTTACAGAGTTGCAGTAGTCGTCTTAGCTACTATGTTGCAGTTTTGCAGGCTTCCAGCGCGGTCAGCAGTCGATTCCTTATCAGAAGGTGAAGAGAGAGATGCAGAGGAACTCGGATGAGCTCTTGCATTCGTTATCTAAGGAATCCCAAGAGACAGAGACCCTAAATAGCCAGAAAAGAGGGTTTGGCTACCAAGGAGAGAGGATAGGCTAGCAACACCTGAAGGAGCCTATCACAAGGTGTCTCTGACGTCACCTGGTGGCACTGGCCACTCAGAGCAGTCCAGTGTGCCAGCAGCACCTCTGTTTCCAAGATGGCAGAGGTCTGGAGCACACTGGAGGAGCTCTGGACACCTCCCAGGGGAGGTACAGGTCAGGGGAGTGGTCACTCCCCTTTCCTTTGTCCAGTTTCGCGCCAGAGCAGGGCTAAGGGGTCCCCTGAACCGGTGTAGACTGGCTTATGCAGAATTGGGCACATCTGTGCCCATGAAAGCATTTCCAGAGGCTGGGGGAGGCTACTCCTCCCCTGCCTTCACACCATTTTCCAAAGGGAGAGGGTGTCACACCCTCTCTCAGAGGAAGTCCTTTGTTCTGCCATCCTGGGCCAGGCCTGGCTGGACCCCAGGAGGGCAGATGCCTGTCTGAGGGGTTGGCAGCAGCAGCAGCTGCAGTGAAACCCCGGGAAAGGCAGTTTGGCAGTACCAGGGTCTGTGCTACAGGCCACTGGGATCATGGGATTGTGCCAACTATGCCAGGATGGTATAGAGGGGGCAATTCCATGATCATAGACATATTACATGGCCATATTCGGAGTTACCATTGTGAAGCTACATATAGGTAGTGACCTATATGTAGTGCACGCGTGTAATGGTGTCCCGCACTCAAAAAGTCCGGGGAATTGGCCCTGAACAATGTGGGGGCACCTTGGCTAGTGTCAGGGTGCCCTCACACTAAGTAACTTAGCACCCAACCTTTACCAGGTAAAGGTTAGACATATAGGTGACTTATAAGTTACTTAAGTGCAGTGTAAAATGGCTGTGAAATAACGTGGACGTTATTTCACTCAGGCTGCAGTGGCAGGCCTGTGTAAGAATTCTCAGAGCTCCCTATGGGTGGCAAAAGAAATGCTGCAGCCCATAGGGATCTCCTGGAACCCCAATACCCTGGGTACCTCAGTACCATATACTAGGGAATTATAAGGGTGTTCCAGTAAGCCAATGTAAATTGGTAAAATTGGTCACTAGCCTGTTAGTGACAATTTGAAAGAAATGAGAGAGCATAACCACTGAGGTTCTGATTAGCAGAGCCTCAGTGAGACAGTTAGTCACTACACAGGTAACACATTCAGGCACACTTATGAGCACTGGGGCCCTGGGTGACAGGGTCCCAGTGACACATACAACTAAAACAACATATATACAGTGAAAAATGGGGGTAACATGCCAGGCAAGATGGTACTTTCCTACACAACCCCCCCCCCCAAACGAAGGAAAATAAGACTAGCCATGACCTGATGAGTCTTCATTGTCTAAGTGGAAATATCTGGAGAGTCCATCTGCATTGGAGTGGCTACTCCCAGGTCTATGTTCCACTGTATAGTCCATTCCCTGTAGGGATATGGACCACCTCAATAATTTAGGATTTTCACCTTTCATTTGTTTTAGCCAAAGTAGAGGTTTGTGGTCTGTCTGAACAATGAAGTGAGTGCCAAACAGGTATGGCCTCAACTTCTTCAGAGCCCAGACCACAGCAAAGGCCTCCCTCTCAATGGCAGACCAACGCTTTTCTCTAGGGGTCAACCTCCTACTAATAAAAGCAACAGGTTGATCCTGGCCCTCAGAATTAAGTTGTGATAGGACTGCCCCTACTCCTAATTCAGATGCATCAGTTTGGACATCTAATTTTTTAGAGTAACAAGGGCTTTTCAGGACAGGTGCAGAGCACATGGCCTGCTTCAGCTCCTCAAAAGCTTTCTGACAGTTAGCTGTCCACAATACCTTTTTAGGCATCTTTTTGGATGTGAGGTCATTAAGAGGGGCTGCAATGGAGCCATAGTTCTTAATGAACCTCCTGTAATACCCAGTGAGGCCTAGAAAGGCTCTCACTTGAGTCTGAGTAGTAGGGGGAATCCAATCAATAATTGTTTGGATTTTCCCCTGAAGTGGTGCAATCTGTTCCCCACCAGCAAGGTGTCCCAGATAAACCACCTTCCCCTGCCCTATCTGGCACTTTGAAGCCTTGATAGTGAGGCCTGCCTTTTGCAGGGCCTCTAAAACTTTCCATAGGTGGACCAGGTGATCATCCCAACTGGAGCTAAAGACAGCTATATCGTCCAAATATGCTGCACTAAAAGCTTCCAGCCCTTGCAGGACTGTGTTCACCAACCTCTGAAAAGTGGCAGGTGCATTTTTCAATCCAAAAGGCATTACTGTGAATTGGTAATGTCCTCCAATGGTTGAAAATGCTGTTTTGGGTTTAGCATCTTCTGATAATTTAATCTGCCAATACCCTGCAGTCAAATCAAAAGTGCTTAGATACTTGGCAGATGCCAGTGTATCTATGAGCTCATCTGCCCTGGGTATAGGGTGAGCATCAGTTTTGGTTACCAGGTTGAGACCTCTGTAGTCTACACAAAACCGCATTTCCTTCTTTCCATCTTTGGAATGGGGTTTTGGTACAAGTACCACAGGAGAATCCCATGGACTTTCAGAGTGCTCAACCACTCCCAGCTCTAACATTTTCTGCACCTCTTGCTTTATGCAGTCCCTGACATGGTCAGGCTGCCTATAGATCTTACTTTTGACAGGTAAACTGTCTCCAGTATCTATAGTGTGCTCACACCAAGAAGTGGTACCTGGCACAGTAGAGAAGAGTTCAGAGAATTGATCTAGGAGGTTTATGCAATGTTCTTTCTGCTCAGCAGTAAGACAATCATCCAAAACTACACCTTCCACAAGAGCATCTTGTTCTGTGGAAGAGAAGAGATCCGATAGAGGATCACTGTCTTCTTCCTGTCCCTCATCAGTTGCCATGAGCAGGGTGAGCTCAGCCCTGTCATAGTAGGGTTTTAGGCGGTTTACATGGAGTACCGTAAGGGGACTTCTTGCAGTGCCTAAGTCAACTAAATAGGTGACTTCACCCTTTTTCTCAACAATTGTGTGGGGTCCACTCCATTTATCTTGGAGTGCTCTTGGGGCCACAGGCTCCAAGACCCACACTTTCTGCCCTGGTTTGTACTGAACCAAAACAGCCTTCTGATCATGCCATTGCTTCTGGAGCTCTTGGCTGGCCTGAAGGTTTTTACTGGCCTTTTTCATGTACTCAGCCATCCTTGATCTGAGGCCAAGTACATAATCCACAATATCTTGCTTAGGAGCTTTTAAAGGTTGTTCCCAACCCTCCTTTACAAGTGTGAGTGGACCCCTAACAGGGTGTCCAAAAAGAAGTTCAAAGGGGCTGAAGCCCACTCCTTTCTGGGGTACCTTCCTGTAGGCAAAAAGGAGGCATGATAACAGGATATCCCATCTCCTGCGGAGTTTTTCAGGGAGACCCATAATCATGCCTTTGAGAGTTTTATTAAATCTCTCCACCAGTCCATTTGTTTGTGGATGATAGGGTGTAGTGAACTTGTAAGTCACACCACACTCCTTCCACATGGCCTTTAAGTATGCCGACATGAAATTGCTTCCCCTGTCTGATACTACGTCCTATGGGAAGCCCACCCTGGAAAATATTCCCAGGAGGGCCTTTGCCACTGCAGGTGCTGTAGTGGTCCTTAAAGGAATTGCTTCAGGATATCTTGTGCCATGGTCCACTACCATCAAGATAAACCTATTGCCTGAATCAGTAGGAGGGTCCAGGGGGCCAACTATGTCAACCCCTACCCTTTCAAAGGGAACCCCAACCACAGGCAGTGGAATAAGGGGTGCCTTTGGAGTGCCACCTGTCTTGCCACTGGCTTGACAGGTTTCACAGGACTTACAAAATTCCTTTGTGTCCTCAGACATCCTAGGCCAATGAAACAGGGGAACAAGCCTGTCCCAAGTTTTCATTTGCCCCAGATGTCCAGCTAGGGGAATGTCGTGTGCAAGAGTTAGGAGGAACTTTCTGTACTCCTGAGGAATCACTAATCTCCTGGCAGTTCCAGGTTTAGGATCCCTTGCCTCAGTGTACAAGAGGTTGTCCTCCCAGTAAACTCTGTGAGAGTCACTGACATCCCCATTAGCCTGTTTGACAGCTTGCTGTCTTAGACCCTCTAATGTGGGACAGGTTTGCTGTGCCACACTCAGCTCCTCCCTGGCAGGCCCCCCTTCACCCAAAAGCTCAGCAGTGTCTGCTTGAAGCTCCTCTGGTGTAGGTTCTGCACAGGGAGGGAATTCTTCTTCCTCAGAAGTAGAATCCACTGTAGAGGGAGGGATAGTAGGAAGTGGTTTGCTTCTACTAGCCCTAGCTTTAGGGAGCACTTGGTCCATTGTTCCAGGATCCAAGCTTCCCTGTCCTTTTTGCTTTTTGGCCTGAGCCCTGGTTAAAGCAAAAATATGCCCTGGGATGCCCAGCATTGCTGCATGGGCCTCCAACTCCACATCTGACCAAGCTGATGTCTCCAAATCATTTCCTAGTAGACAGTCTACAGGTAAATCTGTGGCTACCACAACTTTCTTTGGACCAGTAACCCCCCCCCAGTTGAGATTTACAACAGCCATGGGGTGGCTAAGTGTGTTGTTGTGAGCATCGGTTACTTGGTACTGGTGACCAAGTAGGTGTTGTTCAGGGTGGACCAGTTTCTCTATTACCATAGTAACACTGGCACCAGTGTCCCTGTAGGCCTGAACCTCAACACCATTTATTAGGGGTAGTTGCTTGTACTTATCCATGTTAAGGGGACAAGCAACCAAGGTGGCTAAATCAATAGCCCCCTCAGAGACTAGCACAGCCTCTGTGGTCTCCCTAATCAGACCAACCCCAACTAAGTTACCAAAAGTGAGCCCAGCTACTCCCTTGGATTGGCTATTAGTAGGTTTGCTCCCACCACCACTGCTATTAGTAGGGACACTAGGTGTAGCAGTAGGGGTTGTAGTGGTAGGAGGCTTGGTGCTTTTCTTTGGACAACTGGGATCTGTTGTCCAATGGCCTTTTATTTTACATAAATAGCACCATGGTTTCTTTTCTTTGTTTTGATTAGAAGAGGATTTGGGCCCACCACCCCCACCAGAGTGTTTTTGGGGGCCTGATGAAGACTCATTTTTAGATTTGTCCCCACCCTTGTCAGAAGACTTACCATCCTTCTTCTTGTTGCCATCTTTGTCACCCCCTGTATGAACTTTTCTGTTCACCCTTGTTCTGACCCATTTGTCTGCCTTCTGTCCCAATTCTTGGGGAGAGGTCAGATCAGAGTCCACCATGTACTGGTGCAACAAATCAGACACACAATTATTAAGAATATGCTCTCTCAGGATCAAGTTATACAGGCTTTCATAATCAGTAACTTTACTGCCATGTAACCACCCCTCCAAGGCCTTCACTGAATGGTTAATGAAATCAACCCAGTCTTGTGAAGACTCCTTTTTGGTCTCTCTGAACTTCATCCTGTACTGTTCAGTGGTTAAGCCATAACCATCCAGGAGTGCATTCTTAAGAACTTTGAAATTATTGGCATCACTTTCTTTCACAGTAAGGAGCCTATCCCTACCCTTTCCACTAAATGATAGCCATAGGATAGCAGCCCACTGCCTTTGAGGGACATCCTGTACAACACAGGCCCTCTCAAGTGCAGCAAACCACTTGTTAATGTCATCCCCCTCCTTATAAGGGGGAACTATCTTGTGCAGATTCCTAGAATCATGCTCTTTTGCAGGATGACTATTGGGAATACTGCTGCTGCCACCATGGGTTTCTAAACCCAGCTTCTGTCTTTCCCTTTCCACTTCTAAGGACTGTCTATCCACATCCAGCTGTTGCTTCTTGAGCTTCAGTCTGGTTTATTCCACTCTCAATCTATTGAGCTCCCTTTCTAACAATCTGTCATCAGGGTGGGTGGGTGGGACATTCCTTGAAACAGAAGTATGGTGAGAATGTACAGAAGGAGAACCATCCCTTACAGAGGGCATCCTAACAGCTTGGTTAACAGAAACATCACTTCTACTATGATGTGAAGCAACACTCTTGCCCTGATGTGAGACAACACTATCAGTATGGTGTGACTCTACCTCAGTACCAACTATGCTAGGCTGTCTTGTTATGGGCAGGCTAGGAAGTTTCTTTCCTGAATCTTTTTCTAGGGGAGTCCCTGGATCAGATTGGGAACCATTAGCTACTTTTTCAACAGAAGGGGCACCTCTGGCCTTATCCTGTTCTATAAGCATGTTAACCAACAGTTCTCTGGGGGGATTCTTACCTACACTTATACCTCTTTCTATGCAGAGACTCCTTGCTCCTTTCCAGCTAAGGTGATCATAAGCAAGTTTGGACAGATCAACAGTTTGGCCTGTGCCAGACATTTTAGAAAGAGCTAAAGTGGTAGAAAAAGGAACAAAAAGTTTGTCAGAACTTTTTAGAAAGACAGAAAAAAACTTTTTAAACTTTTTAAGATTTTTTAGAAAGTTTAGAAGTACTTTTCAGCACTTTAGAAAAGAAGTGAGAAAAGAAATGCAAAACTTTTTGGTTAGGTGTACATACACTGAACTTGTTTTGTATATTTTTCTCTTATGAAAAGTACAACAACAAAAGTGGTAAGTAGTTACAGAGCACTTATCCCACCACTGCACAACCAATGTAGGAGGCTGGACTGGCTTGTAGTGAGTACCTAGGGGTACTTGCACCTTGCACCAGGCCCAGTTATCCCTTATTAGTGTATAGGGTGTCTAGCAGCTTAGGCTGATAGAAAAGGTAGCTTAGCAGAGCAGCTTAGGCTGAACTAGGAGACGAGTGAAGCTCCTACAGTACCACTAGTGTCACTTGCACAATATCATAAGAAAACACAATACACAGATATACAAAAAATAAAGGTACTTTATTTTTATGACAATATGCCAAAAGTATCTCAGTGAGTACCCTCAGTATGAGGATAGTAAATATACACAAGATATATGTACACAATACCAAAATATGCAGTAATAGTATTAGAAAACAGTGCAAACAATGTATAGTTACAATAGGATGCAATGGGGACACATAGGGATAGGGGTAACTCAAACCATATACTCCAAAAGTGGAATGCGAACCAGGAAGGGACCCCAAACCTATGTGACCTTGTAGAGGGTCGCTGGGACTATTAGAAAATAGTAAGGGTTAGAAAAATAGCCCACCCCAAGACCCTGAAAAGTGAGTGCAAAGTGCACTAAAGTTCCCCAAAGGACATAGAAGTCGTGATAGGGGAATTCTGCAGGAAGGACACAAACCAGCAATGCAACAACGATGGATTTCCAGTCGAGGGTACCTGTGGAACAAGGGGACCAAGTCCAAAAGTCACAAGCAAGTCGGAGATGGGCAGATGCCCAGGAAATGCCAGCTGTGGGTGCAAAGAAGCTGCTACTGGACAGTAGAAGCTGAAGATTCTGCAGGAACGACAAGGGCTAGGAACTTCCCCTTTGGAGGGCGGATCCCTCACGCCGTGGAGAGTCGTGCAGAAGTGTTTTCCTGAAGAAAGACAGCAAACAAGCCTTGCTAAATGCAAGTCGTTCGGTTAGTGTTTTTGGATGCTGCTGTGGCCCAGGAGGGACCAGGATGTCGCCAATTGTGTCTGGGGACAGAGGGGGCGTCGAGCAAGACAAGGAGCCTTCTCAGAAGCAGGCAGCACCTGCAGAAGTGCCGGAACAGGCACTACGAAGTGGAGTGAAACGGTGCTCACCCAAAGTTGCACAAAGGAGTCCCACGTCGCCGGAGGACAACTTAGGAAGTCGTGCAATGCAGGTTAGAGTGCCGTGGACCCAGGCTTGGCTGTGCACAAAGGATTCCCTCGGAAATTGCACAGGAGCCGGAGTAGCTGCAAAACACGCGGTTCCCAGCAATGCAGTCTGGCGTGGGGAGGCAAGGACTTACCTCCACCAAACTTGGACTGAAGAGTCATTGGACTGTGGGAGTCACTTGGACTGAAGTGCTGGATTCAAGGGACCTCGCTCGTCGTGCTGAGAGGAGACCCAGAGGACCAGTGATGCAGTTCTTTGGTGCCTGAGGTTGCAGGGGGACGATTCCGTTGACCCATGGGAGATTTCTTGGAGCTTCTAGTGCAGAGAGGAGGCAGACTACCCCCACAGCATGCACCACCAGGAAAACAGTTGAGAAGGCGGCAGGATCAGCGTTACAGAGTTGCAGTAGTCGTCTTCGCTACTTTGTTGCAGTTTTGCAGGCTTCCAGCGCGGTCAGCAGTCGATTCCTTGGCAGAAGGTGAAGAGAGAGATGCAGAGGAACTCGGATGAGCTCTTGCATTCGTTATGTAAGGAAATCCCCAAAGCAGAGACCCTAAATAGCCAGAAAAGAGGGTTTGGCTACCTAGGAGAGAAGATAGGCTAGCAACACCTGAAGGAGCCTATCAGAAGGAGTCTCTGATGTCACCTGCTGGCCCTGGCCACTCAGAGCAGTCCAGTGTGCCAGCAGCACCTCTGTTTCCAAGATGGCAGAGGTCTGGAGCACACTGGAGGAGCTCTGGGCACCTCCCAGGGGAGGTGCAGGTCAGTGGAGTGGTCACTCCCCTTTCCTTTGTCCAGTTTCGCGCCAGAGCAGGGCTGAGGGGTCCCTGAACCGGTGTAGACTGGCTTATGCAGAAATGAGCATCATGTGTGCCCATGAAAGCATTTCCAGAGGCTGGGGGAGGCTACTCCTCCCCTGCCTTCACAACATTTTCCAAAGGCAGAGGGTGTAACACCCTCTCTCAGAGGAAGTCCTTTGTTCTGCCATCCTGGGCCAGGCCTGGCTGGACCCCAGGAGGGCAGAAGCCTGTCTGAGGGGTTGGCAGCAGCAGCAGCTGCAGTGAAACCCCGGGAAAGGCAGTTTGGCAGTGCCAGGGTGTGAGAAAGTAGCCTCTTTCTAGCCTTGTTACCCCCACTTTAGGCCTGTTTGTGAGTGTATGCCAGGGTGTTTTCACTGTCTCACTGGGATACTGCTAGCCAGGGCCCAGTGCTCATAGTGAAAACCCTATGTTTTCACTATGTTTGTTATGTGTCACTGGGACCCTGCTAGTCAGGACCCCAGTGCTCATAAGTTTGTGGCCTATATGTGTGTGTTCCCTGTGTAGTGCCTAACTGTCTCACTGAGGCTCTGCTAATCAGAACCTCAGTGGTTATGCTCTCTCATTTCTTTCCAAATTGTCACTAACACGCTAGTGACCAATTTTACCAATTTACATTGGCTTACTGGAACACCCTTATAATTCCCTAGTATATGGTACTGAGGTACCCAGGGTACTGGGGTTCCAGGAGATCCCTATGGGCTGCAGCATTTCTTTTGCCACCCATAGGGAGCTCTGACAATTCTTACACAGGCCTGCCACTGCAGCCTGAGTGAAATAACGTACACGTTATTTCACAGCCATTTTACACTGCACTTAAGTAACTTATAAGTCACCTATATGTCTAACCTTTACCTGGTAAAGGTTAGGTGCAAAGTTACTTAGTGTGAGGGCACCCTGGCACTAGCCAAGGTGCCCCCACATTGTTCAGAGCCAATTCCCTGAACTTTGTGAGTGCGGGACACCATTACACGTGTGCACTACATATAGGTCACTACCTATATGTAGCTTCACAATGGTAACTCCGAATATGGCCATGTAACATGTCTATGATCATGGAATTGCCCCCTCTATACCATCCTGGCATAGTTGGCACAATCCCATGATCCCAGTGGTCTGTAGCACAGACCCTGGTCCTGCCAAACTGCCCTTCCTGGGGTTTCACTGCAGCTGCTGCTTCTGCCAGCCCCTCAGACAGGCAGCTGCCCTCCTGGGGTCCAGCCAGGCCTGGCCCAGGATGGCAGAATAAAGGACTTCCTCTGAGAGAGGGTGTGACACCCTCTCCCTTTGGAAAATGGTGTGAAGGCAGGGGAGGAGTAGCCTCCCCCAGCCTCTGGAAATGCTTTCTTGGGCACAGATGTGCCCAATTCTGCATAAGCCAGTCTACACCGGTTCAGGGACCCCTTAGCCCTGCTCTGGCGCGAAACTGGACAAAGGAAAGGGGAGTGACCACTCCCCTGACCTGTACCTCCCCTGGGAGGTGCCCAGAGCTCCTCCAGTGTGCTCCAGACCTCTGCCATCTTGGAAACAGAGGTGCTGCTGGCACACTGGACTGCTCTGAGTGGCCAGTGCCACCAGGTGACGTCAGAGACTCCTTGTGATAGGCTCCTTCAGGTGTTGCTAGCCTATCCTCTCTCCTAGGTAGCCAAACCCTCTTTTCTGGCTATTTAGGGTCTCTGTCTCTTGGGATTCTTTAGATAACGAATGCAAGAGCTCAGCCGAGTTCCTCTGCATCTCTCTCTTCACCTTCTGATAAGGAATCGACTGCTGACCGCACTGGAAGCCTGCAAAACTGCAAAAAAGTAGCTAAGACGACTACTGCAACTCTGTAACGCTGATCCTGCCGCCTTCTCAACTGTTTTCCTGTTTGTGCATGCTGTGGGGGTAGTCTGCCTTCTCTCTGCACCAGAAGCTCCGAAGAAATCTCCCGTGGGTCGACGGAATCTTCCCCCTGCAACCGCAGGCACCAAAAAGCTGCATTACTGGTCCCTTGGGTCTCCTCTCAGCACGACGAGCGAGGTCCCTCGAATCCAGCAACTCTGTCCAAGTGGCCCCCCCAGTTCAGTGACTCTTCAGTCCAAGTTTGGTGGAGGTAAGTCCTTGCCTCACCTCGCTGGGCTTCATTGCTGGGAACCGCGACTTTTGCAGCTACTCCGGCCCCTGTGCACTTCCGGTGGAAATCCTTCGTGCACAGCCAAGCCTGGGTCCACGGCACTCTAACCTGCATTGCACGACTTTCTAAGTTGGTCTCCGGCGACGTGGGACTCCTTTGTGTAACTTCGGGTGAGCACTGTTTCACACATCCTCGTAGTGCCTGTTTCTGGCACTTCTCTGGGTGCTACCTGCTGCTGAGAGAGCTCCTTGTCTTGCTCGACGTCCCCTCTCTCTCCTGGTCCAATTTGCGACCTCCTGATCCCTCCAGGGCTACAGCAGCGTCCAAAAACGCTAACCGCACGATTTGCAGCTAGCAAGGCTTGTTGGCATTCTTTTGGCGGGAAAATACTTCTGCACAACTCTCCACGGCAAGAGGGATCCGTCCACCAAAGGGGAGGTCTCTAGCCCTTTTCGTTCCTGCAGAAACCTCAGCTTCTTCTGTCCATTAGAAGCTTCTTTGCACCCACAGCTGGCATTTCCTGGGCATATGCCCATCTCCGACTTACTTGTGACTTTTGGACTTGGTCCCCTTGTTCCACAGGTACCCTAGATTGGAAATCCACAGTTGTTGCATTGTTGGTTTGTGTCTTTCCTGCATTATTCCTCTATCACGACTTCTTTGTCTTTTGGGGAACTTTAGTGCACTTTGCACTCACTTTTCAGGGTCTTGGGGAGGGCTAATTTTCTAACTCTCACTATTTTCTAATAGTCCCAGCGACCCTCTACAAGGTCACATAGGTTTGGGGTCCATTCGTGGTTCGCATTCCACTTTTGGAGTATATGGTTTGTGTTGCCCCTATCCCTATGTGTTCCCATTGCATCCTATTGTAACTATACATTGTTTGCACAGTTTTCTAAGACTATACTGCATATTTTTGCTATTGTGTATATATATCTTGTGTATATTTCCTATCCTCTCACTGAGGGTACACTCTAAGATACTTTGGCATATTGTCATAAAAATAAAGTACCTTTATTTTTAGTATAACTGCGTATTGTGTTTTCTTATGAAATTGTGCAAGTGACACTTGTGGTACTGTAGTAGCTTCACACGTCTCCTAGTTCAGCCTAAGCTGCTCTGCTAAGCTACCATTATCTATCAGCCTAAGCTGCTAGACACCCTATACACTAATAAGGGATAACTGGGCCTGGTGCAAGGTGCAAGTACCCCTTGGTACTCACTACAAGCCAGTCCAGCCTCCTACATTGGTTGTGCAGCGGTGGGATAAGTGCTTTGAGACTACTTACCACTCTTGTCATTGTACTTTTCATAAGAGAAAAATATTCAAAACAAGGTCAGTGTATATACACATAGCCAAAAAGTTTTGCATTTCCTCTTTTCACTCTTTTCTAAGTGCTGAAAAGTACTTCTAACTTTCTAAAAAGTTCTAAAAAGTTTTTTTTCTCTGTCTTTCTTAAAGCTCTGACAAACTTTTTATCTTTTGCTATCACTTTAACTCTCTCTAAAAATGTCTAGCACAGGCCAAAATGTTGATCTGTCCAAACTTGCATATGATCACCTTAGCTGGAAAGGAGCAAGGAGTCTCTGCATAGAGAGAGGTTTGAGTGTAGGGAAGAATCCTTCCTTGGAATTGTTGCTTAATATGCTTAGAGAACAAGATAAGGCTAAAAGTGCCCCATCTGTTGAAAAAGTAGCTAATGGTTCTCAATCTGATCCAGGGACTCCCCCAGGTAAAGGTTCAGGAAAGAAACTTCTTAGCCTTCCCATTACAAGACAGTCTAGCATAGTTGGTACTGAGGTGGAGTCACATCATACAGATGATGTGCTCTCACATTACACTGTCAGCCAAGCTGTTAGGGTGCCCTCTGTAAGGGACAGGTCTCCTTCTGTTCATTCCCATCATACCTCTGTATCTAGAAATGTCCCTCCCACCAACCCTGATGACAGATTGTTAGAAAGGGAACTCAATAAGTTGAGGGTGGAACAAACCAGACTGAAGCTTAAAAAGCAACAGCTGGATTTGGATAGACAGTCTTTAGAATTAGAGAAGGAAAGACAGAAGTTGGGTTTAGAAACCCATGGTGGCAGCAGCAGTATTCCCCATAGTCATCCTGCAAAAGAGCATGATTCCAGGAATCTGCACAAGATAGTTCCCCCTTATAAGGAGGGGGATGACATTAACAAGTGGTTTGCTGCACTTGAGAGGGCCTGTGTTGTACAGGATGTCCCTCAAAGGCAGTGGGCTGCTATCCTATGGCTATCATTTAGTGGAAAAGGTAGGGATAGGCTCCTTACTGTGAAAGAAAGTGATGCCAATAATTTTACAGTACTTAAGAATGCACTCCTGGATGGTTATGGCTTAACCACTGAACAATACAGGATAAAGTTCAGAGAGACCAAAAAGGAGTCTTCACAAGACTGGGTTGATTTCATTGACCATTCAGTGAAGGCCTTGGAGGGGTGGTTACATGGCAGTAAAGTTACTGATTATGACAGCCTGTATAACTTGATCCTGAGAGAGCATATACTTAATAATTGTGTGTCTGATTTGTTGCACCAGTACTTGGTGGACTCTGATCTGACCTCTCCCCAAGAATTGGGAAAGAAGGCAGACAAATGGGTCAGAACAAGGGTGAACAGAAAAGTTCATACAGGGGGTGACAAAGAGAACACTAAGAAGAAAGATGGTGAAAAATCTCAACATAAGCATGGGGACAAGGGTAAAACCAAAGATCCCACTTCAAATCTTAAACACTCTTCAGGGGGAGGGGATAAAACAAATTCTTCCTCTTCTTCTCAACCTACACAATTTAAAAAGCCTTGGTGCTTTGTGTGTAAAAACAGAGGCCATAGGCCAGGGGATAAGTCCTGTCCAGGTAAACCCCCTGAGCCTACCACCACTAATACATCAAGCTCTAGTGCCCCTAGCAGTAGTGGTACTAGTGGTGGGACTGCTGGCAACAGTCAAGTTAAGGGTGTAGTTGGGTTCACTTATGGGTCCATAATAAAAACTGGGGTAGTCAGTCCCAAGACAGTTTCTGTCACACCTATTGGCATTGGCCTTGCCACACTGGCTGCTTGTCCCCTTACAATGGATAAGTACAGGCAGACAGTTTCACTAAATGGTGTTGAGGCCTTGGCCTACAGGGACACAGGTGCCAGTATCACTTTGGTGACTGAAAACCTAGTGGCTCCTGAACAACACATCATTGGACAACAGTATAAGATTATTGATGTCCATAACTCCACTAAGTTTCTTCCCTTAGCTATAATTCAGTTTAGTTGGGGTGGAGTTACTGGCCCTAAGCAGGTGGTGGTATCACCTAGCTTACCTGTAGACTGTCTCTTAGGTAATGACCTAGAGGCCTCAGGTTGAGCTGATGTAGAGTTTTATGCCCATGCAGCCATGCTGGGCATCCCTGAGGATTTGTTCCCTCTCATTTCTACTGAAATGAAAAAGCAAAGGAGAGAAGGCCTGAAAACTCAGGATCCCTCTCCATCAACAGGTAAAAAGGGTATCACAGTATCCCCTAACCACCCTACCGTTCAGGATACCATTCCTGTGGTGGCAGAAACCTCTCCTGGGGTGACACCTGTTCCAAGGGAATCATCAGCTGGCAAAGCTGGACTCCCTGAGGTAGAAGTACCTCTCTGTGGGATAACTAACATTGGTGAGAAAAAGAGCACCATTTTAGTTAACATGGAGCATCCCTCCAACCCTCCCAGAGAAACTTTAGTGCAGAAACCCTGCACTGCCTCACAACACTTAGGACAGCATCCCTGCCCTAGTGTGGAGCTCATAGGACAGCATCCCTGCCCTGCTCCAACTCAAGAGAAACAGCATCCCTGTTCTCTCTTCCAGCCATATCGACAAAGTTTTTGCCCAGCTATGGCTTTACTGAGACAGCATCCCTGTCTGGCATTTCCATCATTACAAATAGGTTCAGTGGACAATTCCCACTGCTCTAAACTTAAACTTACTGATAGAAACTCTGAAAATACATCTTCACATTGTTGCTTAGCTAAAAAACTTCAAACAGGGTGGTTTACATCCCCACAGGGAAGTAACCATATAGTGGATGATAAAGGGAGTAACCAGTCTATTGCAGAGCTACTCTCTACTTATCACCACTTAGACAATAAAGTCTCAACTGGCCAAGGTTAGCCTTATTGTCCTTCGTTAGGGGGGGGGGGTTGTGTGAGAAAGTAGCCTCTTTCTAGCCTTGTTACCCCCACTTTTGGCCTGTTTGTGAGTGTATGCCAGGGTGTTTTCACTGTCTCACTGGGATACTGCTAGCCAGGGCCCAGTGCTCATAGTGAAAACCCTATGTTTTCAGTATGTTTGTTATGTGTCACTGGGACCCTGCTAGTCAGGACCCCAGTGCTCATAAGTTTGTGGCCTATATGTGTGTGTTCCCTGTGTAGTGCCTAACTGTCTCACTGAGGCTCTGCTAACCAGAACCTCAGTGGTTATGCTCTCTCATTTCTTTCCAAATTGTCACTAACAGGCTAGTGACCAATTTTACCAATTTACATTGGCTTACTGGAACACCCTTATAATTCCCTAGTATATGGTACTGAGGTACCCAGGGTATTGGGGTTCCAGGAGATCCCTATGGGCTGCAGCATTTCTTTTGCCACCCATAGGGAGCTCTGACAATTCTTACACAGGCCTGCCACTGCAGCCTGAGTGAAATAACGTACACGTTATTTCACAGCCATTTTACACTGCACTTAAGTAACTTATAAGTCACCTATATGTCTAACCTTTACCTGGTAAAGGTTAGGTGCAAAGTTACTAAGTGTGAGGGCACCCTGGCACTAGCCAAGGTGCCCCCACATTGTTCAGAGCCAATTCCCTGAAATTTGTGAGTGCGGGGACACCATTACACGTGTGCACTACATATAGGTCACTACCTATATGTAGCTTCACAATGGTAACTCCGAATATGGCCATGTAACATGTCTATGATCATGGAATTGCCCCCTCTATACCATCCTGGCATAGTTGGCACAATCCCATGATCCCAGTGGTCTGTAGCACAGACCCTGGTACTGCCAAACTGCCCTTCCTGGGGTTTCACTGCAGCTGCTGCTGCTGCCAGCCCCTCAGACAGGCAGCTGCCCTCCTGGGGTCCAGCCAGGCCTGGCCCAGGATGGCAGAACAAAGGACTTCCTCTGAGAGAGGGTGTGACACCCTCTCCCTTTGGAAAATGGTGTGAAGGCAGGGGAGGAGTAGCCTCCCCCAGCCTCTGGAAATGCTTTCTTGGGCACAGATGTGCCCAATTCTGCATAAGCCAGTCTACACCGGTTCAGGGACCCCTTAGCCCTGCTCTGGCGCGAAACTGGACAAAGGAAAGGGGAGTGACCACTCCCCTGTCCTGTACCTCCCCTGGGAGGTGCCCAGAGCTCCTCCAGTGTGCTCCAGACCTCTGCCATCTTGGAAACAGAGGTGCTGCTGGCACACTGGACTGCTCTGAGTGGCCAGTGCCACCAGGTGACGTCAGAGACTCCTTGTGATAGGCTCCTTCAGGTGTTGCTAGCCTATCCTCTCTCCTAGGTAGCCAAACCCTCTTTTCTGGCTATTTAGGGTCTCTGTCTCTTGGGATTCTTTAGATAACGAATGCAAGAGCTCAGCCGAGTTCCTCTGCATCTCTCTCTTCACCTTCTGATAAGGAATCGACTGCTGACCGCGCTGGAAGCCTGCAAAACTGCAACAAAGTAGCTAAGACGACTACTGCAACTCTGTAACGCTGATCCTGCCGCCTTCTCGACTGTTTTCCTGTTTGTGCATGCTGTGGGGGTAGTCTGCCTCCTCTCTGCACCAGAAGCTCCGAAGAAATCTCCTGTGGGTCGACGGAATCTTCCCCCTGCA
The DNA here is from genome assembly GCF_031143425.1 of Pleurodeles waltl. Lineage (NCBI taxonomy): Eukaryota > Metazoa > Chordata > Amphibia > Caudata > Salamandridae > Pleurodeles > Pleurodeles waltl. Next base: position 526,399,213 of record NC_090446.1, read on the forward strand.
ACCGCAGGCACCAAAAAGCTGCATTACCGGTCCCTTGGGTCTCCTCTCAGCACGACGAGCGAGGTCCCTTGAATCCAGCAACTCTGTCCAAGTGGCCCCCCCAGTCCAGTGACTCTTCAGTCCAAGTTTAGTGGAGGTAAGTCCTTGCCTCACCTCGCTGGGCTGCATTGCTGGGAAACGCGACTTTTGCAGCTACTCCGGCCCCTGTGCACTTCCGGCAGAAATCCTTCGTGCACAGCCAAGCCTGGGTCCACGGCACTCTAACCTGCATTGCACGACTTTCTAAGTTGGTGTCCGGCGACGTGGGACTCCTTTGTGTAACTTCGGGTGAGCACCATTTCACACATCCTCGTAGTGCCTGTTTCTGGCACTTCTCTGGGTGCTACCTGCTGCTGAGAGATCTCCTTGTCTTGCTCGACGTCCCTTCTCTCTCCTGGTCCAATTTGCGACCTCCTGGTCCCTCCAGGGCCACAGCAGCGTCCAAAAACGCTAACCGCATGATTTGCAGCTAGCAAGGCTTGTTGGCATTCTTTCGGGGGGAAAACACTTCTGCACGACTTTCCACGGCAAGAGGGATCCGTCCACCAAAGGGGAAGTCTCTAGCCCTTTTTGTTCCTGCAGAAACCTCAGCTTCTTCTGTCCAGTAGAAGCTTCTTTGCACCCACAGCTGGCATTTCCTGGGCATATGCCCATCTCCGACTTACTTGTGACTTTTGGACTTGGTCCCCTTGTTCCACAGGTACCCTAGATTGGAAATCCACAGTTGTTGCATTGTTGGTTTGTGTCTTTCCTGCATTATTCCTCTATCACGACTTCTTTGTCTTTTGGGGAACTTTAGTGCACTTTGCACTCACTTTTCAGGGTCTTGGGGAGGGCTAATTTTCTAACTCTCACTATTTTCTAATAGTCCCAGAGACCCTCTACAAGGTCACATAGGTTTGGGGTCCATTCGTGGTTCGCATTCCACTTTTGGAGTATATGGTTTGTGTTGCCCCTATCCCTATGTGTTCCCATTGCATCCTATTGTAACTATACATTGTTTGCACTGTTTTCTAAGACTATACTGCATATTTTTGCTATTGTGTATATATATCTTGTGTATATTTCCTATCCTCTCACTGAGGGTACACTCTAAGATACTTTGGCATATTGTCATAAAAATAAAGTACCTTTATTTTTAGTATAACTGTGTATTGTGTTTTCTTATGATATTGTGCAAGTGACACTTGTGGTACTGTAGTAGCTTCACACGTCTCCTAGTTCAGCCTAAGCTGCTCTGCTAAGCTACCATTATCTATCAGCCTAAGCTGCTAGACACCCTATACACTAATAAGGGATAACTGGGCCTGGTGCAAGGTGCAAGTACCCCTTGGTACTCACTACAAGCCAGTCCAGCCTCCTACAGAGGGTTGGAGGGATGGTCCATGTTAACTAAAATTGTGCCCTTTTCCTCACCAATATTAGTTATCCCACAGAGAGGTACTTTTACCTCAGGGAGTTCAGCTGTGCCAGCTTATGGTTCCCTTGGAACAGGTGCCACCCCAGGAGAGGTTTCTCCTACACAGGAATGGTATCCTGGATGGCAGGGTGGGTAGGGGATACTGTGATGCTCTTTTTAACTGTTGTTGGAGAAAGATTCTGAGTTTTCAGGCCTGTTCCTCTCCTTTGCTTTTTCATTTCAGCTGAAATGAGAGGAAGCAATTCCTCAGGGATACTCAGCATGGCTGCATGGGTATGAAACTACCTCAGCCCAACCTGAGGTCTCTAGGTCATTACCTAAGAGACAGTCTACAGGTAAGCTAGGTGATACTACCACCTGCTTAGGGCCAGTAACACCACCCCAACTAAGCTGAACTATAGCTAAGGGAAGAAACTTAGTGGAGTTATGGGTATCAATAATCTTGTACTGTTGTCCAATGATGTGTTGTTCAGGATGCACTAGGTTTTCAGTCACCAAAGTGATACTGGCACCTGTGTCCCTGTAGGCCTGGGCCTCGACACCATTTATTGAAACTGTCTGCCTGTATGTATCCATTGTAAGGGGAAAAGCAGTCAGTGTGGCAAGGCCAATGCCACTAGGTGTGACAGAAACTGTCTTGGGACTGACTACCCCAGTTTCTATGATGGACCCATAAGTGAACCCAACTACACCCTTAACTTGACTGTTGCCAGCAGTCCCACCACTAGTACCACTACTGCTAGGGGCACTAGAGCTTGATGTATTAGTGGTGGTAGGCTCAGGGGGTTTACCTGGACAGGACTTATCCCCTGGCCTATGGCCTCTGTTTTTACACACAAAGAACCAAGGCTTTTTAAATTGTGTAGGTTGAGAAGAAGAGGAAGAATTTGTTTTATCCCCACCCTCTGAAGAGTGTTTAAGATTTGAAGTGGGATCTTTGGTTTTACCCTTATCCCCATGCTTATCTTGAGATTTTTCAACATCTTTCTTCTTATTGCCATCTTTGTCACCCCCTGTATGAACTTTTCTGTTCACCCTTGTTCTGACCCATTTGTCTGCCTTCTTTCCCAATTCTTGGGGAGAGGTCAGATCAGAGTCCACCAAGTACTGGTGCAACAAATCAGACACACAATTATTAAGAATATGCTCTCTCAGGATCAAATTATACAGGCTTTCATAATCAGTAACTTTATTGCCATGTAACCACCCCTCCAAGGCCTTCACTGAATGGTCAACAAAATCAACCCAGTCTTGTGAAGACTCCTTTTTGGTCTCTCTGAACTTCATCCTGTACTGTTCAGTGGTTAAGCCATAACCATCCAGGAGTGCATTCTTAAGAACTTTGAAATTATTGGCATCACTTTCTTTCACAGTAAGGAGCCTATCCCTACCTTTTCCACTAAATGATAGCCATAGGATAGCAGCCCACTGCCTTTGAGGGACATCCTGTACAACACAGGCCCTCTCAAGTGCAGCAAACCACTTGGTAATGTCATCCCCCTCCTTATAAGGGGGAACTATCTTGTGCAGATTCCTAGAATCATGCTCTTTTGCAGGATGACTATTGGGAATACTGCTGCTGCCACCATGGGTTTCTAAACCCAACTTCTGTCTTTCTTTCTCTACTTCTAAGGACTGTCTATCCAAATCCAGCTGTTGCTTCTTGAGCTTCAGTCTGGTTTGTTCCACTCTCAATCTATTGAGCTCCCTTTCTAACAATCTGTCATCAGGGTGGGTGGGAGGGACATGTCTAGGAACAGAAGTATGATGAGAAAGGACAGAAGGAGACCTGTCCCTAACAGATGGCACCCTAATAGCTTGACTAACAGAAACAGCACTTCTACTATGATGAGAAGGGATACTCTTACTGTGATGTGAGACCACACTATCAGTATGGTGTGACTCTACATCAGTACCAGCTATGCTAGGTGGTTTGCTAGGGGGCAGGCTTGGAAGTTTCCCTCCCACATCTTTAGCTAGGGGTGCCCCAGAGTCAGAGTGGGAACCATCAGCTAACTTTTCAACAAGAGTGCCAGCTTTGGCCTTATCCTGTTCAATAAGCATATTCACTAACAGTTCTCTAGAAGGATTCTTCCTTACACTTAAACCTCTTTCTATGCAGAGACTCCTTGCTCCTTTCCAGCTAAGGTGATCATAAGCAAGTTTGGACAGATCAACAGTTTGGCCTGTGCCAGACATTTTTAGAAAGTGTTTAAGTGATAGAAAAAGGAAAAAAAGTTTTTCAGAACTTTTAGAAAGACAGAAAAAAACTTTTTAAACTTTTTAAGAACTTTTTAGAAAGTTAGAGGTACTATTCAGCACTTTAGAAAAGAGGTGAGAAAAGAAATGCAAAACTTTTTGGTTAGGTGTACATACACTGAACTTGTTTTGTATATTTTTCTCTTATGAAAAGTACAATGACAAAAGTGGTAAGTAGTTACAGAGCACTTATCCCACCACTGCACAACCAATGTAGGAGGCTGGACTGGCTTGTAGGGAGTACCAAGGGGTACTTACACCTTGCACCAGGCCCAGTTATCCCTTATTAGTGTATAGGGTGTCTAGCAGCTTAGGCTGATAGATAATGGTAGCTTAGCAGAGCAGCTTAGGCTGAACTAGGAGACGAGTGAAGCTCCTACAGTACCACTAGTGTCATATGCACAATATCATAATAAAACACAATACACAGATATACTAAAAATAAAGGTACTTTATTTTTATGACAATATGCCAAAAGTATCTCAGTGAGTACCCTCAGTATGAGGATAGCAAATATACACAAGATATATGTACACAATACCAAAATATGCAGTAATAGTATTAGAAAACAGTGCAAACAATGTATAATTACAATAGGATGCAATGGGGACACATAGGGATAGGGGCAACACAAACCATATACTCCAAAAGTGGAATGCGAACCACGAATGGACCCCAAACCTATGTGACCTTGTAGAGGGTCGCTGGGACTGTAAGAAAACAGTTAGGGTTAGAAAAATAGCCCACCCCAAGACCCTGAAAAGTGAGTGCAAAGTGCACTAAAGTTCCCCAAAGGACATAGAAGTCGTGATAGGGGAATTCTGCAGGAAAGACACAAACCAGCAATGCAACAACAATGGATTTCCAGTCGAGGGTACCTGTGGAACAAGGGGACCAAGTCCAAAAGTCACAAGCAAGTCGGAGATGGGCAGATGCCCAGGAAATGCCAGCTGTGGATGCAAAGAAGCTGCTACTGGACAGTAGGAGCTGAAGGTTCTGCAGGAACGACAAGGGCTAGAGACTTCCCCTTTGGAGGATAGATCTCCCACGCTGTGGAGAGTCGTGCAGAAGTGTTTTCCTGAAGAAAGACCGCCAACAAGCCATGCTAGCTGCAAATTGTGCGGTTAGGGTTTTTGGATGCTGCTGTGGCCCAGGAGGGACCAGGATGTCACCAATTGTGTCTGGGGACAGAGGGGGCGTCTGTAGGAAAGTACCATTTGCCTGGCATGTTACCCCCATTTTTTCACTGTATATATGTTGTTTTAGTTGTATGTGTCACTGGGACCCTGTCAGCCAGGGCCCCAGTGCTCATAAGTGTGCCTGAATGTGTTACCTGTATAGTGACTAACTGTCTCACTGAGGCTCTGCTAATCAGAACCTCAGTGGTTATGCTCTCTCATTTCTTTCAAATTGTCACTAACAGGCTAGTGACCAATTTTACCAATTTACATTGGCTTACTGGAACACCCTTATAATTCCCTAGTATATGGTACTGTGTTACCCAGGGTATTGGGGTTCCAGGAGATCCCTATGGGCTGCAGCATTTCTTTTGCCACCCATAGGGAGCTCTGACAATTCTTACACAGGCCTGCCACTGCAGCCTGAGTGAAATAACGCACACGTTATTTCACAGCCATTTTACACTGCACTTAAGTAACTTATAAGTCACCTATATGTCTAACCTTTACCTGGTAAAGGTTAGGTGCAAAGTTACTTACTGTGTGGGCACCCTGGCACTAGCCAAGGTGCCCCCACATTGTTCAGGGCCAATTCCCCGGACTTTGTGAGTGCGGGGACACCATTACACGCGTGCACTACATATAGGTCACTACCTATATGTAGCTTCACAATGGTAACTCCGAATATGGCCATGTAATATGTCTATGATCATGGAATTGCCCCCTCTATACCATCCTGGCATAGTTGGCACAATCCCATGATCCCAGTGGTCTGTAGCACAGACCCTGGTACTGCCAAACTGCCTTTCCCGGGGTTTCACTGCAGCTGCTGCTGCTGCCAACCCCTCAGACAGGCATCTGCCCTCCTGGGGTCCAGCCAGGCCTGGCCCAGGATGGCAGAACAAAGGACTTCCTCTGAGAGAGGGTGTTACACCCTCTCCCTTTGGAAAATGGTGTGAAGGCAGGGGAGGAGTAGCCTCCCCCAGCCTTTGGAAATGCTTTCATGGGCACATTTGGTGCCCATTTCTGCATAAGCCAGTCTACACCGGTTCAGGGACCCCTTAGCCCTGCTCTGGCGCGAAACTGGACAAAGGAAAGGGGAGTGACCACTCCCCTGACCTGTACCTCCCCTGGGAGGTGCCCAGAGCTCCACCAGTGTGCTCCAGACCTCTGCCATCTTGGAAACAGAGGTGCTGCTGGCACACTGGACTGCTCTGAGTGGCCAGTGCCACCAGGTGACGTCAGAGACTCCTTCTGATAGGCTCCTTCAGGTGTTGCTAGCCTATCCTCTCTCCTAGGTAGCCAAACCCTCTTTTCTGGCTATTTAGGTTCTCTGTCTCTTGGGATTCCTTAGATAAAGAATGCAAGAGCTCATCCGAGTTCCTCTGCATCTCTCTCTTCACCTTCTGCCAAGGAATCGACTGCTGACCGCGCTGGAAGCCTGCAAAACTGCAACATAGTAGCAAAGACGACTACTGCAACTCTGTAACGCTGATCCTGCCGCCTTCTCGACTGTTTTCCTGGTGGTGCATGCTGTGGGGGTAGTCTGCCTCCTCTCTGCACTAGAAGCTCCGAAGAAATCTCCAGTGGGTCGACGGAATCTTCCCCCTGCAACCGCAGGCACCAAAAAGCTGCATTACCAGTCCCTTGGGTCTCCTCTCAGCACGACGAGCGAGGACCCTCGAATCCAGCAACTCTATCCAAGTGACTCCCACAGTCCAGTGACTCTTCAGTCCAAGTTTGGTGGAGGTAAGTCCTTGCCTCACCACGCCAGACTGCATTGCTGGGAAACGGGACTTTTGCAACTACTCCGGCCCCTGTGCACTTCCAGCAGAAATCCTTCGTGCACAGCCAAGCCTGGGTCCACGGCACTCTAACCTGCATTGCACGACTTTCTAAGTTGGTCTCTGGCGACGTGGGACTCCTTTGTGCGACTTTGGGTGAGCACCATTTCATGCATCCTTGTAGTGCCTGTTTCTGGCACTTCTCTGGATGCTACCTGCTGCTGAGAGGACTCCTTGTCTTGCACGACGTCCCTTCTCTCTCCTGACGCAATTTGCGACATCCTGATCCTTCCTGGGCCACAGCAGCATCCAAACATGCTTACTGCACAATTTGCAGCTAGCAAGGCTTGTTGGCGTTCTTTCGGCGGGAAAAGACTTTTGCACGACTCTCCAAGGCGAGGGACATCCGTCCTCCAAAGGGGAAGTCTCTAGCCTTTTGCATTCCTGCAGAAACCTCAGCTTCTTCTGTCCAGTAGAAGCTTCTTTGCACCCACAGCTGGCATTTCCTGGGCATCTGCCCATCTCCGACTTGCTTGTGACTTTTGGACTTGGTCCCCTTGTTCCACAGGTACCCCAGATTGGAAATCCATCGTTGTTGCATTGTTGGTTTGTGTCTTTCCTGCATTATTCCCCTATCACGACTTCTTTGTCCTTTGGGGAACTTTAGTGCACTTTGCACTCACTTTTCAGGGTCTTGGGGTGGGCTATTTTTCTAAGCCTCACTATTTTCTAATAGTCCCAGCGACACTCTACAAGGTCACATAGGTTTGGGGTCCATTCGTGGTTCGCATTCCACTTTTGGAGTATATGGTTTGTGTTGCCCCTATCCCTATGTGTCCCCATTGCAGCCTATTGTAACTATACATTGTTTGCACTGTTTTCTAAGACTATACTGCATATTTCTGGTATTGTGTATATATATCTTGTGTATATTTCCTATCCTCTCACTGAGGGTACACTCTGAGATACTTTGGCATATTGTCATAAAAATAAAGTACCTTTATTTTTAGTATAACTGTGTATTGTGTTTTCTTATGATATTGTGCACATGACACTAAGTGGTACTGTAGGAGCTTCACTCGTCTCCTAGTTCAGCCTAAGCTGCTCTGCTAAGCTACCATTATCTATCAGCCTATGCTGCTAGACACCCTATACACTAATAAGGGATAACTGGGCCTGGTGCAAGGTGCAAGTACCCCTAGGTACTCACTACAAGCCAGTCCAGCCTCCTACATTGGTTGTGCAGCGGTGGGATAAGTGCTTTGAGACTACTTACCACTCTTGTCATTGTACTTTTCATAAGAGAAAAATATACAAAACAAGTTCAGTGTATATACACATAACCAAAAAGTTTTGCATTTCCTCTTTTCACTCTTTTCTAAGTGCTGAAAAGTACTTCTAACTTTCTAAAAAGTTTAAAAAGTTTTTTTTCTCTGTCTTTCTAAAAAGCTCTGACAAACTTTTTTCACTTTTTCTATCACTTTAACTCTCTCTAAAAATGTCTGGCACAGGCCAAAATGTTGACCTGTCTAAGATTGCATATGACCACCTTAGCTAGAAAGGAGCAAGGAGTCTCTGTATAGAGAGAGGTTTGAGTGTAGGGAAGAATCCTTCCCTGGAATTGTTACTTAACATGCTTAGAGAACAAGATAAGGCTAAAAGTGCCCCATCTGTTCAAAAAGTAGCTAATGGTTCCCAATCTGATCCAGGGACTCCCCCAGGAAAAGATTCAGGAAAGAAACTTCTCAGCCTGCCCATTACTAGACAGTCTAGCATAGTTGGTACAGAGGTTGAATCGCACCATACTGATGGTGTGCTCTCACATTATACTGTTAGCCAAGCTGTTAGGGTGCCCTCTGTAAGGGACAGGTCTCCTTCTGTTCATTCTCATCATACTTCTGTGTCTTGGAATGTCCCTCCCACCCACCCTGATGACAGATTGTTAGAAAGGGAGCTCAATAGATTGAAAGTGGAACAAACCAGACTGAAGCTCAAGAAGCAACAGCTGGATTTGGATAGACAGTCCTTAGAAGTAGAGAAAGAGAGACAGAAACTGGGGTTAGAAACCCATGGTGGCAGCAGCAGTATTCCCCATAGTCATCCTGCAAAAGAGCATGATTCCAGGAATCTGCACAAGATAGTTCCCCCTTATAAGGAGGGGGATGACATTAACAAGTGGTTTGCTGCACTTGAGAGGGCCTGTGTTGTACAGGATGTCCCTCAAAGGCAGTGGGCTGCTATCCTATGGCTATCATTTAGTGGAAAAGGTAGGGATAGGCTCCTTACTGTAAAAGAAAATGAAGCTAATGATTACAAAGTTCTTAAGAATGCACTCTTGGATGGTTATGGCTTAACCACTGAACAATACAGGATAAAGTTCAGAGAGACCAAAAAGGAGTCTTCACAAGACTGGGTTGATTTCATTGACCATTCAGTGAAGGCCTTGGAGGGGTGGTTACATGGCAGTAAAGTTACTGATTATGACAGCCTGTATAACTTGATCCTGAGAGAGCATATTCTTAATAATTGTGTGTCTGATTTGTTGCACCAGTACTTGGTGGACTCTGATCTGACCTCTCCCCAAGAATTGGGAAAGAAGGCAGACAAATGGGTCAGAACAAGGGTGAACAGAAAAGTTCATACAGGGGGTGACAACGATGGCAACAAGAAGAAGGATGGTAAGTCTTCTGACAAGGGTGGGGACAAATCTAAAAATGAGTCTTCATCAGGCCCACAAAAACACTCTGGTGGGGGTGGTGGGCCCAAATCCTCTTCTAATCAAAACAAGGAAAATAAACCATGGTGCTATTTATGTAAAATAAAAGGCCATTGGACAACAGATCCCAGTTGTCCAAAGAAAAGCACCAAGCCTCCTACCACTACAACCCCTACTGCTACACCTAGTGTCCCTACTAATAGCAGTGGTGGTGGGAGCAAACCTACTAATAACCAATCCAAGGAAGTAGCTGGGCTCACTATTGGTAACTTAGTTTGGGTTGGTCTTGTTAGGGAGACCACAGAGGCTATATTAGTCTCTGAGGGGGCTATTGATTTAGCCACCTTAGTTGCTTGTCCCCTTAATATGGATAAGTACAAGCAGCTACCCCTAATAAATGGTGTTGAGGTTCAAGCCTACAGGGACACTGGAGCCAGTGTGACTATGGTCATAGAGAAACTGGTCCACCCTGAACAACACCTACTTGGTCACCAGTACCAAGTAACCGATGCTCACAACAACACACTTAGCCACCCCATGGCTGTTGTAAATCTCAACTGGGGGGGGTTACTGGTCCAAAGAAAGTTGTGGTAGCTTCAGATTTACCTGTAGACTGTCTATTAGGGAATGATTTGGAGACATCAGCTTGGTCAGATGTGGAGTTGGAGGCCCATGCAGCAATGCTGGGCATCCCAGGGCATATTTTTGCTTTAACAAGGGCTCAGGCCAAAAAGCAAAAAGGACAGGGAAGCTTGGATCCTGGAACAATGGACCAAGTGCTCCCTAAAGCTAGGGCTAGTAGAAGCAAACCACTTCCTACTATCCCTCCCTCTACAGTGGATTCAACTTCTGAGGAAGAAGAATTCCCTCCCTGTGCAGAACCTACACCAGAGGAGCTTGAAGCAGACACTGCTGAGCTTTTGGGTGAAGGGGGGCCTGCCAGGGAGGAGCTGAGTGTGGCACAGCAAACCTGTCCCACATTAGAGGGTCTGAGACAGCAAGCTGTCAAACTGGCTAATGGGGATGTCAGTGACTCTCACAGAGTTTACTGGGAGGACAACCTCTTGTACACTGAAGCAAGGGATCCTAAACCTGGAACTGCCAGGAGGTTAGTGATTCCTCAGGAGTACAGAAAGTTCCTCCTAACTCTAGCCCACGACATTCCCCTAGCTGGGCATCTAGGACAAATGAAAACATGGGACAGGCTTGTTCCCTTGTTTCATTGGCCTAGAATGTCTGAGGACACAAAAGAATTTTGTAAGTCCTGTGAAACCTGTCAAGCCAGTGGCAAGACAGGTGGCACTCCAAAGGCACCCCTTATTCCACTTCCTGTGGTTGGGGTTCCCTTTGAAAGGGTAGGGGTTGACATAGTTGGCCCCCTTGACCCTCCTACTGCTTCAGGCAATAGGTTTATCTTGGTGGTAGTGGACCATGCCACAAGATATCCTGAAGCAATTCCTTTAAGGACCACTACAGCACCTGCAGTGGCAAAGGCCCTCCTGGGAATATTTTCTAGGGTGGGATTCCCAAAGGAAGTAGTATCAGACAGGGGAAGCAATTTCATGTCTGCATACTTAAAGGCCATGTGGAAGGAGTGTGGTGTGACGTACAAGTTCACTACACCCTATCATCCACAAACAAATGGACTGGTGGAGAGATTTAATAAAACTCTCAAAGGCATGATTATGGGTCTCCCTGAAAAACTCAGCAGGAGATGGGATATCCTGTTACCATGCCTCCTTTTTGCCTACAGGGAGGTACCCCAGAAAGGAGTGGGCTTCAGCCCCTTTGAACTCCTCTTTGGACACCCTGTTAGGGGTCCACTAACACTTGTCAAGGAAGGTTGGGAACAACCTTTAAAAGCTCCAAAGCAAGATATAGTGGATTATGTACTTCGCCTCAGATCAAGGATGGCTGAGTATATGAAAAAGGCCAGTAAAAACCTTCAGGCCAGCCAAGAGCTCCAGAAGCAATGGCATGATCAGAAGGCTTTTTTGGTTCAGTACAAACCAGGGCAGAAAGTCTGGGTCTTGGAGCCTGTGGCCCCAAGAGCACTCCAAGATAAATGGAGTGGACCCCACATAATTGTGGAAAAGAAGGGTGAAGTCACCTACTTAGTTGACTTAGGCACTGCCAGGAGTCCCCTTAGGGTGCTCCATGTCAAACGCCTGAAACTCTACTATGACAGGGCTGATCTCACCCTACTCATGGCAACTGATGAGGGACAGGAAGAAGACAGTGATCCTCTACCTGATCTCTTCTCTTCCACAGAACAAGATGCTCTTGTGGAAGGTGTAGTTTTGGCTGATTGTCTTACTGCTGAGCAGAAAGACCATTGCATAAATCTCCTAGATCAATTCTCTGAACTCTTCTCTACTGTGCCAGGTACCACTTCTTGGTGTGAGCACACTATAGATACTGGAGACAGCTTGCCTGTCAAAAGTAAGATCTATAGGCAGCCTGACCATGTCAGGGACTGCATAAAGTAAGAGGTGCAGAAAATGTTAGAACTAGGAGTGGTTGAGCACTCTGAAAGTCCATGGGCTTCTCCTGTGGTACTTGTACCAAAACCCCATTCCAAGGATGGAAAGAAGGAAATGCGGTTTTGTGCAGACTACAGAGGTCTCAACCTGGTAACCAAAACTGATGCTCACCCTATACCCAGGGCAGATGAGCTCATAGATACACTGGCATCTGCCAAGTATCTAAGCACTTTTGATTTGACTGCAGGGTATTGGCAGATCAAATTATCAGAAGATGCTAAACCTAAAACTGCATTTTCAACCATTGGAGGACATTACCAGTTCACAGTAATGCCTTTTGGATTGAAAAATGCACCTGCCACTTTTCAGAGGTTGGTGAGCACAGTCCTGCAAGGGCTGGAAGCTTTCAGTGCAGCATATTTGGACGATATAGATGTCTTTAGCTCCAGCTGGGATGATCACCTGGTCCACCTATGGAAAGTTTTGGAGGCCCTGCAAAAGGCAGGCCTCACTATCAAGGCTTCAAAGTGCCAGATAGGGCAGGGGAAGGTGGTTTATCTGGGACACCTTGTTGGTGGGGAACAGATTGCACCACTACAGGGGAAAATCCAAACTATTATAGATTGGGTTCCCCCTACTACTCAGACTCAGGTGAGAGCCATCCTAGGCCTCACTGGGTGTTACAGGAGGTTCATTAAGAACTATGGCTCCATTGCAGCCCCTCTTAATGACCTCACATCCAAAGAGATGCCTAAAAAGGTATTGTGGACAGCTAACTGTCAGAAAGCTGTTGAGGAGCTGAAGCAGGCCATGTGCTCTGCACATGTCCTGAAAAGCCCTTGTTACTCTAAAAAATTCTATGTCCAAACTGATGCATCTGAATTAGGAGTAGGGGCAGTCCTATCACAACTTAATTCTGAGGGCCAGGATCAACCTGTTGCTTTTATTAGTAGGAAGTTGACCCCTAGAGAAAAGCGTTGGTCTGCCATAGAGAGGGAGGCCTTTGCTGTGGTCTGGGCTCTGAAGAAGTTGAGGCCAAACCTGTTTGGCACTCACTTCATTGTTCATACAGACCACAAACCTCTACTTTGGCTAAAACAAATGAAAGGTGAAAATCCTAAATTGTTGAGGTGGTCCATATCCCTACAGGGAATGGACTATACAGTGGAACATAGACCTGGGAGTAGCCACTCCAATGCAGATGGACTCTCCAGATATTTCCACTTAGACAATGAAGACTCATCAGGTCATGGCTAGTCTTAGTGTCCTTCGTTTGGGGGGGGGGGTTGTGTAGGAAAGTACCATCTTGCCTGGCATGTTACCCCCATTTTTTCACTGTATATATGTTGTTTTAGTTGTATGTGTCACTGGGGCCCTGTCACCCAGGGCCCCAGTGCTCATAAGTGTGCCTGAATGTGTTACCTGTGTAGTGACTAACTGTCTCACTGAGGCTCTGCTAATCAGAACCTCAGTGGTTATGCTCTCTCATTTCTTTCAAATTGTCACTAACAGGCTAGTGACCAATTTTACCAATTTACATTGGCTTACTGGAACACCCTTATAATTCCCTAGTATATGGTACTGAGGTACCCAGGGTATTGGGGTTCCAGGAGATCCCTATGGGCTGCAGCATTTCTTTTGCCACCCATAGGGAGCTCTGACAATTCTTACACAGGCCTGCCACTGCAGCCTGAGTGAAATAACGCACACGTTATTTCACAGCCATTTTACACTGCACTTAAGTAACTTATAAGTCACCTATATGTCTAACCTTTACCTGGTAAAGGTTAGGTGCAAAGTTACTTAGTGTGTGGGCACCCTGGCACTAGCCAAGGTGCCCCCACATTGTTCAGGGCCAATTCCCCGGACTTTGTGAGTGCGGGGACACCATTACACGCGTGCACTACATATAGGTCACTACCTATGTGTAGCTTCACAATGGTAACTCCGAATATGGCCATGTAATATGTCTATGATCATGGAATTGCCCCCTCTATACCATCCTGGCATAGTTGGCACAATCCCATGATCCCAGTGGTCTGTAGCACAGACCCTGGTACTGCCAAACTGCCTTTCCCGGGGTTTCACTGCAGCTTCTGCTGCTGCCAACCCCTCAGACAGGCATCTGCCCTCCTGGGGTCCAGCCAGGCCTGGCCCAGGATGGCAGAACAAAGGACTTCCTCTGAGAGAGGGTGTTACACCCTCTCCCTTTGGAAAATGGTGTGAAGGCAGGGGAGGAGTAGCCTCCCCCAGCCTCTGGAAATGCTTTCATGGGCACATTTGGTGCCCATTTCTGCATAAGCCAGTCTACACCAGTTCAGGGACCCCTTAGCCCTGCTCTGGCGCTAAACTGGACAAAGGAAAGGGGAGTGACCACTCCCCTGACCTGTACATCCCCTGGGAGGTGCCCAGAGCTCCTCCAGTGTGCTCCAGACCTCTGTCATCTTGGAAACAGAGGTGCTGCTGGCACACTGGACTGCTCTGAGTGGCCAGTGCCACCAGGTGACGTCAGAGACTCCTTGTGATAGGCTCCTTCAGGTGTTGCTAGCCTATCCTCTCTCCTAAGTAGCCAAACCCTCTTTTCTGGCTATCTAGGGTCTCTGTCTCTTGGGATTCCTTAGATAACGAATGCAAGAGCTCATCCGAGTTCCTCTGCATCTCTCTCTTCACCTTCTGCCAAGGAATTGACTGCTGACCGCGCTGGAAGCCTGCAAAACTGCAACATAGTAGCAAAGACGACTACTGCAACTCTGTAACGCTGATCCTGCCGCCTTCTCGACTGTTTTCCTGGTGGTGCATGCTGTGGGGGTAGTCTGCCTCCTCTCTGCACTAGAAGCTCCGAAGAAATCTCCTGTGGGTCGACGGAATCGTCCCCCTGCAACCGCAGGTACCAAAAAGCTGCATTACCGGTCCCTTGGGTCTCCTCTCAGCACGACGAGCGAGGTCCCTTGAATCCAGCAACTCTGTCCAAGTGACTCCCACAGTCCAGTGACTCTTCAGTCCAAGTTTGGTGGAGGTAAGTCCTTGCCTCCAAACGCCAGACTGCATTGCTGGGAACCGCAACTTTTGCAGCTACTCCGGCCCCTATGCACTTTCGGCGGAAATCCTTAGTGCACAGCCAAGCCTGGGTCCACGGCACTCTAACCTGCATTGCACGACTTTCTAAGTTGGTCTCCGGCTACGTGGGACTCCTTTGTGCGACTTCGGGTGAGCACCGTTTCACGCATCCTCGTAGTGCCTGTTTCTGGCACATCTCCGGATGCTACCTGCTGCTGAGAGGGCTCCTTGTCTTGCTCGACGTCTCCTCTCTCTCCTGACGCAATTTGCGAAATCCTGGTCCACAGCAGCATCCAAAAACGCTTACCGCTCGATTTGCAGCTAGCAAGGCTTGTTGGCATTCTTTCGGCGGGAAAACACTTCTGCACGACTCTCCAAGGCAAGAGGGATCCGTCCTCCAAAGGGGAAGTCTCTAGCCCTTTGCGTTCCTGCAGAAACCTCAGCTTCTTCTGTCCAGTAGAAGCTTCTTTGCACCCACAGCTGGCATTTCCTGGGCATCTGCCCATCTCCGACTTGCTTGTGACTTTTGGACTTGGTCCCCTTGTTCCACAGGTACCCCAGATTGGAAATCCATCGTTGTTGCATTGTTGGTTTGTGTCTTTCCTGCATTATTCCCCTATCACGACTTCTTTGTCCTTTGGGGAACTTTAGTGCACTTTGCACTCACTTTTCAGGGTCTTGGGGTGGGCTATATTTCTAACCCTCACTATTTTCTAATAGTCTCAGCGACCCTCTACAAGGTCACATAGGTTTGGGGTCCATTCGTGGTTCGCATTCCACTTTTGGAGTATATGGTTTGTGTTGCCCCTATCCCTATGTGTCCCCATTGCAGCCTATTGTAACTATACATTGTTTGCACTGTTTTCTAAGACTATACTGCATATTTCTGGTATTGTGTATATATATCTTGTGTATATTTCCTATCCTCTCACTGAGGGTACACTCTGAGATACTTTGGCATATTGTCATAAAAATAAAGTACCTTTATTTTTAGTATAACTGTGTATTGTGTTTTCTTATGATATTGTGCATATGACACTAAGTGGTACTGTAGGAGCTTCACTCGTCTCCTAGTTCAGCCTAAGCTGCTCTGCTAAGCTACCATTATCTATCAGCCTATGCTGCTAGACACCCTATACACTAATAAGGGATAACTGGGCCTGGTGCAAGGTGCAAATACCCCTAGGTACTCACTACAAGCCAGTCCAGCCTCCTACAGCGTCGAGCAAGACAAGGAGCCCTCTCAGAAGCAGGCAGCACCCGCAGAAGTGCCAGAACAGGCACTACGAAGTGGAGTGAAATGGTGCTCACCCGAAGTCGCACAAAGAAGTCCCACGTCGCCGGAGGACAACTTAGAAAGTCGTGCAATGCAGGTTAGAGTGCCGTGGACCCAGGCTTGGCTGTGCACAAAGGATTTCCGCCGGAAGTGCACAGAGGCCGGAGTAGCTGCAAAAGTCACGGTTCCCAGCAATGCAGTCTGGCGTGGGGAGGCAAGGACTTACCTCCACCAAACTTGGACTGAAGAGTCACTGGACTGTGGGAGTCACTTGGACAGAGTTTCTGGATTCAAGGGACCTCGCTCGTCGTGCTGAGAGGAGACCCAGGGTACCAGTGATGCAGTTCTTTGGTGCCTGCGGTTGCAGGGGGACGATTCCGTCGACCCACAGGAGATTTCTTCGGAGCTTCTGGTGCAGAGAGGAGGCAGACTACCACCACAGCATGCACCACCAGGAAAACAGTCGAGAAGGCGGCAGGATCAGCGTTACAGAGTTGCAGTAGTCGTCTTCGCTACTTTGTTGCAGTTTTGCAGGCTTCCAGCGCGGTCAGCAGTCGATTCCTTGTCAGAAGGTGAAGAGAGAGATGCAGAGGAACTCGGATGAGCTCTTGCATTCGTTATCTAAGGAATCCCAAGAGACAGAGACCCTAAATAGCCAGAAAAGAGGGTTTGGCTACCTAGGAGAGAGGATAGGCTAGCAACACCTGAAGGAGCCTATCACAAGGAGTCTCTGACGTCACCTGGTGGCACTGGCCACTCAGAGCAGTCCAGTGTGCCAGCAGCACCTCTGTTTCCAAGATGGCAGAGGTCTGGAGCACACTGGAGGAGCTCTGGGCACCTCCCAGGGGAGGTACAGGTCAGGGGAGTGGTCACTCCCCTTTCCTTTGTCCAGTTTCGCGCCAGAGCAGGGCTAAGGGGTCCCTGAACCGGTGTAGACTGGCTTATGCAGAAATGGGCACCAAATGTGCCCATGAAAGCATTTCCAGAGGCTGGGGGAGGCTACTCCTCCCCTGCCTTCACACCATTTTCCAAAGGGAGAGGGTGTAACACCCTCTCTCAGAGGAAGTCCTTTGTTCTGCCATCCTGGGCCAGGCCTGGCTGGACCCCAGGAGGGCAGATGCCTGTCTGAGGGGTTGGCAGCAGCAGCAGTGAAACCCCGGGAAAGGCAGTTTGGCAGTACCAGGGTCTGTGCTACAGACCACTGGGATCATGGGATTGTGCCAACTATGCCAAGATGGTATAGAGGGGGCAATTCCATGATCATAGACATATTACATGGCCATATTCGGAGTTACCATTGTGAAGCTACATATAGGTAGTGACCTATATGTAGTGGACACGTGTAATGGTGTCCCCGCACTCACAAAGTCCGGGGAATTGGCCCTGAACAAAGTGGGGGCACCTTGGCTAGTGCCAGGGTGCCCACACACTAAGTAACTTAGCACCCAAACTTTATCAGGTAAAGGTTAGACATATAGGTGACTTATAAGTTACTTAAGTGCAGTGTAAAATGGCTGTGAAATAACGTGGACGTTATTTCACTCAGCCTGCAGTGGCAGGCCTGTGTAAGAATTGTCAGAGCTCCCTATGGGTGGCAAAATAAATGCTGCAGCCCATAGGGATCTCCTGGAACCCCAATACCCTGGGTACCTCAGTACCATATACTAGGGAATTATAAGGGTGTTCCAGTATGCCAATGTAAATTGGTGAAATTGGTCACTAGCCTGTTAGTGACAATTTGTACAGAGATAGCATAACCACTGAGGTTCTGGTTAGCAGAGCCTCAGTGAGACAGTTAGGCACCACACAGGGAACACATACATATAGGCCACAAACGTATGAGCACTGGGGTCCTGACTAGCAGGGTCCCAGTGACACATAACAAACATACTGAAAACATAGGGTTTTAACTATGAGCACTGGGCCCTGGATAGCAGCATCCCAGTGAGACAGTGAAAACACTCTGACATACACTCACAAACAGGCCAAAAGTGGGGGTAACAAGGCTAGAAAGAGGCTACTTTCTCTACTAGGTTTTCAGTCACCAAAGTGATACTGGCACCTGTGTCCCTGTAGGCCTGGGCCTCAACACCATTTATTGAAACTGTCTGCCTGTACTTATCCATTGTACAGGGACAAGCAGCCAGTGTGGCAAGGCCAATGCCACTAGGTGTGACAGAAACTGCCTTGGGACTGACTACCCCTGTTTCTATGATGGACCCATAAGTGAACCCAACTACACCCTTAGTTTGACTGTTGCCAGCAGTCCCACCACTATTACCACTACTGCTAGGGGCACTAGAGTTTGATGTATTAGTGGTGGTAGGCTCAGGGGGTTTACCTGGACAGGACTTATCCCCCGGCCCATGGCCTTTATTTTTACACACAAAGCACCAAGGCCTTTTAATGTGTGTATGTTGTGAAGAAGAGGAAGAATGTGATTTATCCCCACCCCCTGAAGAGTGTTTAGGATTTGAAGAAGGATCTTTTGTTTTACCCTCATCCCCATGCTTATCCTGAGATTTCTCACCATCTTTCTTCTTGCCATCCTTGTCACCCCCTGTATGAACTTTTCTGTTCACTCTTGTTCTGACCCATTTGTCTGACTTCTTTCCCAATTCTTGGGGAGAGGTCAGATCTGAGTCCACTAGATATTGGTGTAACAAATCAGACACACAGTTATTCAGAATATACTCTCTCAAGATTAGATTGTACAGGCTTTCATAGTCAGAAACTTTGCTGCCATGTAACCACCCCTCCAAGGCCTTCACTGAATAGTCAACAAAGTCTACCCAGTCTTGTGAGGACTCTTTTCTGGTTTCTCTGAACTTAATCCTGTATTGTTCAGTGGTTAAGCCAAATCCATCGAAGAGTGTATTCTTCAAAACTGTAAAATTATTGGCATCACTTTCCTTCACAGTAAGGAGCCTATCCCTACCCTTTCCACTGAAAGATAGCCATAGGATAGCAGCCCACTGCCTTTGAGGGACCCCCTGTACAATACAGGCCCTCTCAAGTGCAGCAAACCACTTGTTAATGTCATCCCCCTCCTTGTAAGGGGGAACTATCTTGTGCAGATTCCTGGAATCATGCTCTCTCACATGATTGCTATCTGGAATACTGCTGCTGCCACCATGGGGTCCTAACCCCAATCTCTGTCTCTCTTTTTCTAAGTCTAGGGATTCCTTGTCTAGAGCCAGCTGTTGCTGTTTAAGCTTCAGCCTGGTCTCTTCCACTCTCAACTTATTGAGTTCCCTTTCTAACATCTTGTCATCAGGGTGGGTGGGTTGGGAATGTTTTGACACAGAAGAAAGATTTGAATGAGCAGAGGGAGAAATGTCCCCAACAGTTGGCACTCTAACAACCTGGCCTCCAGGAATAAAAACATCCCTACTATGATGGGAGCTTCTATTACCACCAGCATTGCTAGGTGGTCTGCTAAGGGGCAAATTAAGAAGGGAACCCTGCAACACTCCTACTGGGGCTCCCCTGAGTCAGAGTGTGAGCTATCTATCAACTTTTCAGATGAGGTGCCACCCTGGGCCTTATCATTCTCAATAAGCATATTAGACAGTAGCTCTCTAGAAGGGTTCTTACCTACCACTAAACCTCTATCAATGCAGAGACTCCTTAGGCTCTTAAAGTTAAGGTGGTCATAAGTTGTACTGACCAGATTAAGAGGAATTCCTACACCAGACATGATAGAAAATGGTTTAGAGACAGATAAAAGATAGAAAAAGTTTCAGGACTTTTTAAAGAACAGGAAAAAAACTTTTTCAAACTTTTTCAAACTTTTTGAAAGTTTAGGAGTACTTTTCAGCACTTAGCAGATAGTGTAAGAGAATAAAAGCAAAACTTTTTGGTTAGGTGTACATACACTGAACTTGTTTTGTATATTTTTCTCTTATGAAAAGTACAATATGACAAAGTGGTAAGTAGTTACAAGTACTTATCCCACCGCTGCACAACCAATGTAGGAGGCTGGCCTGGCTTGTAGTGGGTACCAAGGGGTACTTACACTCTGTACCAGGTCCAGTTATCCCTTATTAGTGTAGAAGAGGTGTTTCTAGCAGCTTAGGCTGATAGAAGGTAGCTATAGCAGAGCAGCTTAGGCTGAACTAGGAGACATGGAAAGCTCCTACTATACCACTGGTGTCATATGCACAATATCATAAGAAAACACAATACACAGATATACTAAAAATAAAGGTACTTTATTTTTATGACAATATGCCAAAAGTATCTCAGTGAGTACCCTCAGTATGAGGATGCCAAATATACACAAGATATATGTACACAATACCAAAAATATGCAGTAATAGCAAAAGGAAGTAATGCAAGCAATGTAAAGTTACAATAGATTGCAATAGGAGCACATAGGTATAGGGGCAACACAAACCATATACTCCAAAAGTGGAATGCGAACCACGAATGGACCCCAAATCTATGTGAGCTTGTAGAGGGTCGCTGGGACTGTAAGAAAACAGTGAGGGTTAGAAAAATAGCCCACCCCAAGACCCTAAAAAGTAGGTGTAAAGTGCACCTGTATTCCCCAGAGAGCACAGAAGTCGTGATAGGGGAATTCTGCAAGGAAGACCAACACCAGCAATGCAACAACAGTGGATTTCCGGACCTGAGTACCTGTGAAACAAGGGGACCAAGTCCAAGAGTCGCGACAATGTCGAGAGTGGGCAGATGCCCAGGAAATGCCAGCTGAGGGTGCAAAGAAGCTGCCACCGGATGGTAGAAGCTGTGGATTCTGCAAGAACGAAGAGGGCTAGAAACTTCCCCTTTAGAGGATGGATGTCCCACATCATGAAGAAGCTTGCAGAGGTGTTCCCACGCAGAAAGACCGCAAACAAGCCTTGTGTAGGAGGTTGGACTGGCTTGTAGTGAGTACCTAGGGGTACTTGCACCTTGCACCAGGCCCAGTTATCCCTTATTAGTGTATAGGGTGTCTAGCAGCTTAGGCTGATAGATAATGGTAGCTTAGCAGAGCAGCTTAGGCTGAACTAGGAGACGTGTGAAGCTACTACAGTACCACTTAGTGTCATCTGCACAATATCATAAGAAAACACAATACACAGTTATACTAAAAATAAGGGTACTTTATTTTTATGACAATATGCCAAAGTATCTCAGAGTGTACCCTCAGGGAGAGGATAGGAAATATACACAAGATATATATACACAATAGCAAAAATATGCAGTATAGTCTTAGAAAACAGTGCAAACAATGTATAGTTACAATAGGATGCAATGGGGACACATAGGGATAGGGGCAACACAAACCATATACTCCAAAAGTGGAATGCGAACCACGAATGGACCCCAAACCTATGTGACCTTGTAGAGGGTCGCTGGGACTATTAGAAAATAGTGAGGGTTAGAAAAATAGCCCACCCCAAGACCCTGAAAAGTGAGTGCAAAGTGCACTAAAGTTCCCCTAAGGACAAAGAAGTCGTGTTAGAGGAATAATGCAGGAAAGACACAAACCAACAATGCAACAACGCTGGATTTCCAATCTGGGGTACCTGTGGAACAAGGGGACCAAGTCCAAAAGTCACAAGCAAGTCGGTGATGGGCAGATGCCCAGGAAATGCCAGCTGCGGGTGCAAAGAAGCTTCGACTGGACTGAAGAAGCTGCGGTTTCTGCAGGAACTCAAAGGGCTAGAGACTTCCCCTTTGGAGGACGGATCTCTCTCGCTTTGTAGAGTCGTGCAGAAGTGTTTTCCCGCCGAAAGAACGCCAACAAGCCTTGCTAGCTGCAAATCGTGCAGTTAGCGTTTTTGGACGCTTCTGCGGCCCAGGAGGGACCAGGAGGTCGTAAATTGGACCAGGAGGTAGAGGGGACGTCGAGCAAGACAAGGAGCCCTCTTAGCATCAGGTAGCACCCAGAGAAGTGCCAGAAACAGGCACTACGAGGATGCGTGAAACGGTGCTCACCCGAAGTCGCACAAAGGAGTCCCCCGTCGCCGGAGACCAACTTAGAAAGTCGTGCAATGCAGGTTAGAGTGCCGTGGACCCAGGCTTGGCTGTGCACGAAGGATTTCCGCCGGAAGTGCACAGGGGCCGGAGTAGCTGCAAAAGTCGCGGTTCCCAGCAATGCAGTCTAGCGAGGTGAGGCAAGGACTTACCTCCACCAAACTTGGACTGAAGAGTCACTGGACTGTGCGGGTCACTTGGACACAGTTGCTGGATTCGAGGGACCTCGCTCGTCGTGCTGAGAGGAGACCCAAGGGACCGGTAATGCAGCTTTTTGGTGCCTGCGGTTGCAGGGGGACGATTCCGTCGACCCATGGGAGATTTCTTCGGAGCTTCTAGTGCAGAGAGGAGGCAGACTACCCCCACAGCATGCACCACCAGGAAAACAGTCGAGAAGGCGGCAGGATCAGCGTTACAGAGTTGCAGTAGTCGTCTTTGCTACTATGTTGCAGGTTTGCAGGCTTCCAGCGCGGTCAGCAGTCGATTCCTTGGCAGAAGGTGAAGAGAGAGATGCAGAGGAACTCGGATGAGCTCTTGCATTCGTTATCTAATGAATCCCAAGAGACAGAGACCCTAAATAGCCAGAAAAGAGGGTTTGGCTACCTAGGAGAGAGGATAGGCTAGCAACACCTGAAGGAGCCTATCACAAGGAGTCTCTGACGTCACCTGGTGGCACTGGCCACTCAGAGCAGTCCAGTGTGCCAGCAGCACCTCTGTTTCCAAGATGGCAGAGGTCTGGAGCACACTGGAGGAGCTCTGGGCACCTCCCAGGGGAGGTACAGGTCAGGGGAGTGGTCACTCCCCTTTCCTTTGTCCAGTTTCGCGCCAGAGCAGGGCTAAGGGATCCCCTGAACCGGTGTAGACTGGCTTATGCAGAATTGGGCACATCTCTGCCCAAGAAAGCATTTCCAGAGGCTGGGGGAAGCTACTCCTCCCCTGCCTTCACACCATTTTCCAAAGGGAGAGGGTGTCACACCCTCTCTCAGAGGAAGTCCTTTGTTCTGCCATCCTGGGCCAGGCCTGGCTGGACCCCAGGAGGGCAGCTGCCTGTCTGAGGGGTTGGCAGCAGCAGCAGCTGCAGTGAAATCCCAGGAAGGGCAGTTTGGCAGTACCAGGGTCTGTGCTACAGACCACTGGGATCATGGGATTGTGCCAACTATGCCAGGATGGTATAGAGGGGGCAATTCCATGATCATAGACATGTTACATGGCCATAATCGGAGTTACCATTGTGAAGCTACATATAGGTAGTGACCTATATGTAGTGCACGCGTGTAATGGTGTCCCCGCACTCACAAAGTCCGGGGAATTGGCCCTGAACAATGTGGGAGCACCTTGGCTAGTGCCAGGGTGCCCTCACACTAAGTAACTTTGCACCTAACCTTTACCAGGTAAAGGTTAGACATATAGGTGACTTATAAGTTACTTAAGTGCAGTGTAAAATGGCTGTGAAATAACGTGTGCGTTATTTCACTCAGGCTGCAGTGGCAGGCCTGTGTAAGAATTGTCAGAGCTCCTTATGGGTGGCAAAAGAAATGCTGCAGCCCATAGGGATCTCCTGGAACCCCAATACCCTGAGTACCTCAGTACCATATACTAGGGAATTATAAGGGTGTTCCAGTAAGCCAATGTAAATTGGCAAAATTGGTCACTAGCCTGTCAGTGACAATTTAAAAGAAATGAGAGAGCATAACCACTGAGGTTCTGATTAGCAGAGCCTCAGTGAGACAGATAGTCACTACACAGGTAACACATTCAGGCACACTTATGAGCACTGGGGCCCTGGTGAACAGGGTCCCAGTGACACATACAACTAAAACAACATATATACAGTGAAAAATGGGGGTAACATGCCAGGCAAGATGGTACTTTCCTACACCTTGCTAGCTGCAAGGGTCGCGGTTAGGATTTTTGGATGCTGCTGTGGCCCAGGAGGGACCAGGATGTCGCCACATGGATGAAGAGACTGAGGGGGCACCCAGCAAGTCAGGGAGCCCTCACAGAAGCAAGCAGCACCCGCAGAAGTACCGGAACAGGCACTTAGAAGAGGAGTGAACCGGAGTCCACCCGAAGTCAGAAAAGGGAGGCCCACGACACCGGAGGACAACTCAGGAGGTTGTGCACTGCAGGTTAGAGTGTCGGGGACCCAGGTTTGGCTGTGCACGAAGAAAATCCTGGAAGAGTGCACAGGAGCCGGAGCAGCTGCAAATCACGCGGTACCCAGCGATGCATTCTAGCGTGGGGAGGCAAGGACTTACCTCCACCAAACTTGGACTGAAGAGTCACTGGACTGTGGGAGTCACTGGGACAGAGTTGCTGAGTTCCAGGGACCACGCTCGTCGTGCTGAGAGGGGACCCAGAGGACCGGTGATGCAGTCTTTGTTGCCTGCGGTTGCGGGGGGAAGATTCCGTCGACCCACGGGAGATTTCTTCAGAGCTCCTGGGGCAAGAAGGAGGCAGGCTACCCCCAGAGCATGCACCACCAGGAAACAGGCGAGTAAGCCAGCAGGATCAGCGGTACAAGGTTGCAGTAGTCGTCTTTACTACTTTGTTGCGGTTTTGCAGGCGTCCGGAGCAGTCAGCGGTCGATCCTTTGGCAGAAGGTGAAGAGAGAGATGCAGAGAAACTCTGGTGAGCTCTTGCATTCGGTATCTGAAGAATTCCCCAAAGCAGAGACCCTAAATAGCCAGAAAAGGAGGTTTGGCTACCAAGGAAGGAGGATAGGCTAGTAACACAAGTAAGAGCCTATCAGAAGGAGTCTCTGACGTCACCTGCTGGCCCTGGCCACTAAGAGCAGTCCAGTGTGCCAGCACACCTCTGTATCCAACATGGCAGAGGTCTGGGGCACGCTGGAGGAGCTCTGGGCACCTCCCCTGGGAGGTGCAGGTCAGGGGAGTGGTCACTCCCCTTTCCTTTGTCCAGTTTCGCGCCAGAGCAGGGCTGGGGGATCCCTGAACCGGTGTAGACTGGCTTATGCAGAGATGGGCACCATCTGTGCCCATCAAAGCATTTCCAGAGGCTGGGAAGGCTACTCCTCCCCAGCCCTGACACTTTTTTCCAAAGGGAGAGGGTGTAACACCCTCTCTCTGAGGAAGTCCTTTGTTCTGCCTTCCTGGGCCAGGCCTGGCTGGACCCCAGGAGGGCAGAAACCTGTCTGAGGGGTTGGCAGCAGCAGCAGCTGCAGTGAAACCCCGGGAAAGGTAGTTTGGCAGTACCCGGGTCTGTGCTAGAGACTCGGGGGATCATGGAATTGTCTCCCCAATGCCAGAATGGCATTGGGGTGACAATTCCATAATCTTAGACATGTTACATGGCCATGTTCGGAGTTACCATTGTGACGCTATACATAGGTAGTGACCTATGTATAGTGCACGCGTGTAATGGTGTCCCCGTACTCACAAAGTCCGGGGAATTTGCCCTGAACGATGTGGGGGCACCTTGGCTAGTGCCAGGGTGCCCACACACTAAGTAACTTTGCACCCAACCTTCACCAGGTGAAGGTTAGACATATAGGTGACTTATAAGTTACTTAAGTGCAGTGATAAATGGCTGTGAAATAACGTGGACGTTATTTCACTCAGGCTGCAATGGCAGGCCTGTGTAAGAATTGTCAGAGCTCCCTATGGGTGGCAGAAAAAATGCTGCAGTCCATAGGGATCTCCTGGAACCCCAATACCCTGGGTACCTCAGTACCATATACTAGGGAATTATAAGGGTGTTCCAGTATGCCAATGTGAATTGGTGAAATTGGTCACTAGCCTGTTAGTGACAATTTGGAAAGCAGAGAGGGCATAACCATTGAGGTTCTGGTTAGCAGAGCCTCAGTGAGACAGTTAGTCATCACACAGGTTATACATACAGGGCACACTTATGAGCACTGGGGCCCTGGCTGGCAGGGTCCCAGTGACACATACACTAAAACAACATATATACAGTGAAATATGGGGGTAACATGCCAGGCAAGATGGTACTTTCCTGCACAACCCCTGTAGGAGGCTGGACTGGCTTGTAGTGAGTACCAAGGGGTACTTACACCTTGCACCAGGCCCAGGTATCCCTTATTAGTGTAGAGGGGTGTCTAGCAGCTTAGGCTGATAGAAAAGGTAGCTTAGCACAGCAGCTTAGGCTGAACTAGGAGACGAGTGAAGCTCCTACAGTGCCACTAGTGTCATATGCACAATATCATAAGAAAACACAGTACACAGATATACTAAAAATAAAGGTACTTTATTTTTATGACAATATGCCAAAGTATCTCAGTGAGTACCCTCAGTATGAGGATAGCAAATATACACAAGATATATGTACACAATACCAAAATATGCAGTAATAGCAATAGAAAACAGTGCAAACAATGTATAGTCACAATAGAATGCAATGGGGGCACATAGGGATAGGGGCAACACAAACCATATACTCTAGAAGTGGAATGCGAACCAAGAATGGACCCCAAACCTATGTGACCTTGTAGAGGGTCGCTGGGACTGTAAGAAAACAGGGAGGGTTAGAAAAATAGCCCACCCCAAGACCCTGAAAAGTGGGTGCAAAGGGCACCTAAGTTCCCCAAAGAGCACAGAAGTCGTGATAGGGGAATTCTGCAGGAAAGACCAACACCAGCAATACAACAACAATGGATTTCCAGACGAGAGTACCTGTGGAACAAGGGGACCAAGTCCAAAAGTCACGATCAAGTCGGGAGTGGGCAGATGCCCAGGAAATGGCAGCTGTGGATGCAAAGAAGCTGCCACTGGATGGTAGAAGATGAGGATTCTGCACGAACGACAAGGGCTAGAAACTTCCCCTTTGGAGGATGGATGTCCCACGTCGTGAAGAGTTGTGCAGAAGTGTTTTCCCGCAGAAAGACCACAAACAAGCCTTGCTAGCTGCAAGTGTCACGGTTAAGGTTTTTGGATGCTGCTGTGGCCCAGGAGGGACCAGGATGTCACCAATTGCGTGAGGGGACAGAAGGGGCGTCCAGCAAGAGAAGGAGCCCACTCAGAAGCAAGCAGCACCCGCAGAAGTGCCGGAACAGGCACTACGAAGTGGAGTGAATCGGTGCTCACGCGAAGTTGCACAAGAGAGTCCCACACCGCCGGAGGACAACTCAGGAGGTCGTGCAATGCAGGTTACAGTGCCGGGGACCCAGGCTTGGCTGTGCACAAAGGATTTCCGCCGGAAGTGCACGGAGGCCGGAGTAGCTGCAAAAGTCGCGGTTTCCAACAATGCAGTCTGGCGTGGGGAGGCAAGGACTTACCTCCACCAAACTTGGACTGAAGAGTCACTGGACTGTGGGAGTCACTTGGACAGAGTTGCTGGATTCAAGGGACCTCGCTCGTCGCGCTGAAAGGAGACCCAAGGTACCGGTGATGCAGTTCTTTGGTGCCTTCGGTTGCAGGGGGACGATTCCGTCGACCCACAGGAGATTTCTTTGGAGCTTCTATTGCAGAGAGGAGGCAGACTACCCCCACAGCATGCACCACCAGGAAAGCAGTCGAGAAGGCGGCAGGATCAGCGTTACAGAGTTGCAGTAGTCGTCTTTGCTACTTTGTTGCAGTTTTGCAGGCTTCCAGTGCGGTCAGCAGTCGATTCCTTGGCAGAAGGTGAAGAGAGAGATGCAGAGGAACTCGGATGAGCTCTTGCATTCGTTATCTACTGTAGGAGGCTGGACTGGCTTGTAGTGAGTACCTAGGGGTACTTGCACCTTGCACCAGGCCCAGTTATCCCTTATTAGTGTATAGGGTGTCTAGCAGCATAGGCTAATAGATAATGGTAGCTTAGCAGAGCAGCTTAGGCTGAACTAGGAGACGAGTGAAGCTCCTACAGTACCACTAGTGTCATATGTACAATATCATAAGAAAACACAATACACAGATATACTAAAAATAAAGGTACTTTATTTTTATGACAATATGCCAAAAGTATCTCAGTGAGTACCCTCAGTATGAGGATAGCAAATATACACAAGATACATGTACACAATACCAAAATATGCAGTAATAGTATTAGAAAACAGTGCAAACAATGTATAGTTACAATAGGATGCAATGGGGACACATAGGGATAGTGGCAACACAAACCATATACTCCAAAAGTGGAATGCGAACCACGAATGGACCCCAAACCTATGTGACCTTGTAGAGGGTCGCTGGGACTATTAGAAAATAGTAAGGGTTAGAAAAATAGCCCACCCCAAGACCCTGAAAAGTGAGTGCAAAGTGCACTAAAGTTCCCCAAAGGACATAGAAGTCGTGATAGGGGAATTCTGCAGGAAAGACACAAACCAACAATGCAACCACAATGGATTTCCAGTCGAGGGTACCTGTGGAACAGGGGGACCAAGTCCAAAAGTCACAAGCAAGTCGGAGATGGGCAGATGCCCCGGAAATGCCAGCTGTGGGTGCAAAGGTGCTGCTACTGGACAGTAGAAGCGTAGGTTTCTGCAAGAACGACACGGGCTAGAGACTTCCCCTTTGGAGGACCGATCCCTCACGCCGTGGAGAGTTGTGCAGAAGTGTTTTCCCGCTGAAAGACCGCCAACAAGCCTTGCTAGCTGCAAAACGTGTGGTTAGGCTTTTTGGATGCTGCTGTGGCCCAGGAGGGACCAGGATGTCGCCAGTTGCGTCAGGGGACAGAGGGGGCGTCGAGCAAGACAAGGAGCCCTCTCAGCAACAGGTAGCACCCGCAGAAGTGCCAGAAACAGGCACTACGAGGATGCGTGAAACAGTGCTCACCCGAAGTCGCACAAAGGAGTCCCACGTCGCCGGAGAACAACTTAGGAGGTCGTGCAATGCAGGTTAGAGTGCCGTGGACCCAGGCTGGACTGTGCCCAAAGGATTTCCGCTGGAAGTGCACAGAGGCCGGAGTAGCTGCAAAAGTCCCGGTTCCGAGCAATGCAGTCTGGCGTGGGGAGGCAAGGACTTACCTCCACCAAACTTGGATTGAAGAGTCACTGGACTGTGGGAGTCACTTGGACAGAGTTGCTGGATTCAAGGGACCTCGCTCGTCGTGTTGAGAGGAGACCCAAGGTACCGGTGATGCAGTTCTTTGGTGCCTGCCGTTGCAGGGGGATGATTCCGTCGACCCACGGGAGATTTCTTCGGAGCTTCTAGTGCAGAGAGGAGGCAGACTACCCCCACAGCATGCACCACCAGGAAAACAGTCGAGAAGGCGGCAGGATCAGCGTTACAGAGTTGCAGTAGTCGTCTTTCAATCAATCAATCAGTGAATTTATAAAGCGCGCTATGTACCCAACAGGGTTTCGAGGCGCTGGGGAGGGGGGGGGGGTGCTGCTAGCGTTCGAAGAGCCATGTCTTGAGGAGTCTCCTGAAGGTGAGGAGGTCCTGGGTCTGGCGTAGTGAGGTGGGGAGAGAGTTCCAGGTCTTGGCGGCGATGAAGGAGAAGGACCTGCCGCGAGAGGTCTTGCGCTGGATTCGGGGGACGATGGCGAGGGCGAGGTTGGCAGAGCGGAGTTGACGTGTGGGGACGTAGAAGTTGAGTCTGGTGTTCAGGTAGGTGGGTCCGGTGTTGTGTAGTGCCTTATGTGCGTGGGTGAGGAGTTTGAAGGTGATCCTTTTTTCCACGGGGAGCCAGTGGAGGTCCTTCAGGTGGGGGGAGATGTGACATCGGCGGGGTAGGTCGAGGATCAGGCGGGCGGATGCATTCTGGATGCGTTGGAGTCGTTTGATGTCTTTCGTTGGGATGCCTGCGTAGAGTGCGTTGCCGTAGTCAAGTCTGCTACTGACGAGGGCTTGAGTCACCGTCTTCCTGGTTCCTGTTGGAATCCACTTGAAGATCCTGCGGAGCATGCGGACGGTGTTGAAACAAGAAGAGGAGACGGCGTTGATCTGTTTGGACATGGTGAGAGCAGAGTCGAGGACGAAGCCGAGGTTTCGTGCGTGGCTGGCTGGGGTGGGTGGGGGTCCGAGGGCGGTGGGCCACCAGGAGTCGTTCCAGGCCGAGGGGGTGCGTCCGAGGATGAGGACTTCCGTCTTGTCGGAGTTGAGCTTCAGGCGGCTGTTGCTCATCCACTCGGCGATGGATTTTAGTCCCTCGTGGAGGTTGGTTTTGGCGGTGAGCGGATCTTTGGTCAGGGAGAGGACGAGCTGGGTGTCGTCGGCGTAGGAGATGATGCTGAGGTTGTGTTGACGGGCCAGTTGTGCGAGGGGGGCCATGTAGACGTTGAACAACGTTGGGCTAAGAGAGGAGCCTTGGGGGACGCCACAGATGAGGTTGGTGGCTTTGGAGCGGAAGGGTGAGAGTCGGACTCTCTGGGTTCTGTCGGAGAGGAAGGATGAGATCCAGTTGAGGGCTTTGTCTTGGATGGCGGCTTCGTGGAGACGGGTTAGCAGGGTGCGGTGGCAGACTGTGTCGAAAGCGGCTGATAGGTCGAGGAGGATGAGAGCTGAGGTTTCGCAGTTGTCCATTTGTTGTCTGATGTCATCTGTGGCGGCGAGGAGTGCGGTCTCAGTGCTGTGGTTTCGTCTGAATCCAGATTGAGAGGGGTCTAGGATGGAGTTGTCTTCTAGGAAGTGGGCGAGCTGTGCGTTGACGATCTTCTAGATGACTTTCGCTGGAAAAGGGAGGAGAGAGATCAGTCGGAAGTTTTTGAGATCGTTGGGGTCAGCCTTGGGTTTCTTGAGGAGGGGTTGGATTTCTGCGTGCTTCCAGCTGTCCGGGAAGGTGGCGGTGTTGAAGGAGAGGTTGATGATCTTGCGGAGTTTGGGGGCGATGGTGGCGTCGGCTTTGTTGAATACGTGATGTGGGCACGGGTCCGTGGGAGAGCCTGAGTGGATGGAATTCATGGTTGTTAGGGTTTCGGCGTCGTCTACTTGGGTCCATGTGGTGAGGCAGCAGGCGTGGGAGGAGTCGTCGGGGGTGGGGTCTGGCGGAGGTGCGGTGTTGAAGCTGTCGTGGATGGCTGCGATTTTCTGGTGGAAGAAGGTGGAGAGATTGTCGCAGAGTTTCTGGGAGGGAGGGACATCGTTGACGTTGGCGTTAGGGTTAGAGAGTTCCTTCACGATGCAGAAGAGTTCTTTGCAGTCGTGGGCGTTGTTGTTGAGGCGTTCTGTGAAGTGGGCGCGCTTGGCGAGTCGGATCCGTTGGTGGTGTTCACGGTTGGCGTCCTTGAGGGTAGCAAGGTTGTCGGGTGTGCGCTCGAGGATCCATTTCTTCTTGAGTTTCTGGCAGGTGCGTTTGGAGGTGGTCAGTTCGTCTGTGAACCAGGCTGGTTTTTTCTTTTCTTGGTTGGCGGTGGGTTTCTTGAGTGGGGCTAAGGTGTTGGCGCAGTTGAGGATCCATTGATGGAGGTTGATGGCGGCGGTGCTCGGGTCGGTGGGTTCGGGTGGTGGGTATTTGGCGAGTGTGCTGGTTAGTTGGTCCTCTGTGACTTTTCCCCAGCGGCGGTGAGGCGGTAGAGGGATGCGGTGGTGTTCGGTGTTTTTCTTGAAGGTAAAGTGGACGCAGTGATGGTCGGTCCAGTGGAGTTCGGAGGTGTGGCTGAAAGAGATGTGGTTGCTTGAGGTGAAGAGTGGGTCAAGCGTGTGTCCGGCGATGTAGGTGGGAGTGTTGACCAGTTGACGGAGTCCGAGGTTGAGGAGGTTGGTGGTCAGTGATGCGGTGTTGGCGTCGTTGTTGTTTTCCAGGTGGAAGTTTAGATCTCCCAGGAGGATGTAGTCTGGAGAGGCGAGGGCGTGGGTGCTTGCGAGGTCGGAGACGGTGTCGCTGAAGGGGGCTCTTGGTCCTGGAGGGCGGTATATGAGGGTTCCTCTGAGGGTAGTGTTGGGGTCCGTGTGAATCTGGAAGTGGAGGTGTTCGGCTGTCTTGAGGGTGTCGTCCGTGTGGGTGTGGATCTTGAGGGTAGATTTGTGGGCGATGGCTATCCCTCCGCCGATTCCGTTGGTGCGATCTCTTCTGGTGATCTTGTATCCATCAGGTATGGCGATGGCGATGTCAGGGGCCGAAGAGTCGTTCCACCAGGTTTCGGTCAGGAAGGCCACGTCTGGGGCGGTGGTGTCGAGCAAGTCCCAGAGCTCGATGGCGTGTTTTCGTGCGGAGTGTGTGTTGAGGAGGATGCAGTGCAGGTGGTTTGTGTTGGTTGTTGCTGGCTTCGTTGTTCTGTTGCAGGAGAAGTTGCAGGTGCGGCAGGAAAAAGGTCCTTTGGTGTGCTTCGGGGTGGCCAGGAAGCACTCTGCGGAAGGGCCAGGGTTGAGGGCGAGGAGTTCGCTTGCCGAGTATCGGAAGCAGGAGGTGCGGGGGCGTGAGGACCAGGGGGGGTGGCGCTGGGCGCGGTCCACGCGCGGACGGGCGCAGATGGGCGTGCTTCTGGCGCACCTCCGGCGCGCCAGCGGCGCGGACGCGCAGCACCAGCCATTAAGAAGGGAGGGGGAGGGAGGAGCAGCTGGGAGGCGGGAGGCAGGAGGGAGCGGCGAATGGGGGCGCGAGGGGGGCGGGCGGCAGGGAGGCAGCGGCAGGGAGCAGAGAGCAAGGGGGAGCGCACAAGGGGCGAAAACACGAAAAACAAGGCACAAAAAAGTCGGGCACAATTTTAAAAACAGTCACAATTTGAAAACAGTCACAGAAATACACTAATGGCACAGTATACAATCGGGGAAACAGCAATCAGAGGGGCACAACAGGGGCAGAAGCGCAAGGAGGCAAGGCGCTGAAAAATGAGAAAAACACTTACAGGACGGCGGAAAGCGGCACACGGGTCAAGTGAAGCTTACTAGAGCCCACTAGACCCCAGGGATGAGGCGCAGGAGGATGCCTGCGGGTGGATGAGGGCCTCGAACACGCTAGCAGCAGCGTGGGCGGGGGTCAGAGGCAGGAGACAGCAGGTTGGTGCTGTGAACGTGGGGGGCGAGCTCTAGACCTAAAACAGGTCAGAGGTCGCTCACTCGCGACGCGCAGCACCAGCCATTAAGAAGGGAGGGGGGAGGGAGGAGCAGCTGGGAGGCGGGAGGGAGCGGCGAATGGGGGCGCGAGGGGGGCGGGCCGCAGGGAGGCAGCGGCAGGGAGCGGAGAGCAAGGGGGAGCGCACAAGGGGCGAAAACACGAAAAACAAGGCACAAAAAAGTCGGGCACAATTTTAAAAACAGTCACAATTTGAAAACAGTCACAGAAATACACTAATGGCACAGTATACAATCGGGGAAACAGCAATCAGAGGGGCACAACAGGGGCAGAAGCGCAAGGAGGCAAGGCGCTGAAAAATGAGAAAAACACTTACAGGACGGCGGAAAGCGGCACACGGGTCAAGTGAAGCTTACTAGAGCCCACTAGACCCCAGGGATGAGGCGCAGGAGGATGCCTGCGGGTGGATGAGGGCCTCGAACACGCTAGCAGCAGCGTGGGCGGGGGTCAGAGGCAGGAGACAGCAGGTTGGTGCTGTGAACGTGGGGGGCGAGCTCTAGACCTAAAACAGGTCAAGGGTCGCTCACTCGCGACGCGCAGCGCCAGCCATTTAGAAGGGAGGGGGAGGGAGGAGCAGCTGGGAGGCGGGAGGCGGGAGGGAGCGGCGAATGGGGGCACGAGGGGGGCGGGGCCGCAGGGAGGCAGCGGCAGGGAGCGGAGAGCAAGGGGGAGCGCACAAGGGGCGAAAACACGAAAAACAAGGCACAAAAAAGTCGGGCACAATTTTAAAAACAGTCACAATTTGAAAACAGTCACAGAAATACACTAATGGCACAGTATACAATCGGGGAAACAGCAATCAGAGGGGCACAACGGGGGCAGAAGCGCAAGGAGGCAAGGCGCTGAAAAATGAGAAAAACACTT
This sequence comes from Pleurodeles waltl, assembly GCF_031143425.1. Classification (NCBI taxonomy): domain Eukaryota; kingdom Metazoa; phylum Chordata; class Amphibia; order Caudata; family Salamandridae; genus Pleurodeles; species Pleurodeles waltl. The sequence continues at coordinate 526,433,185 of NC_090446.1, forward strand.
ACAGGACGGCGGAAAGCGGCACACGGGTCAAGTGAAGCTTACTAGAGCCCACTAGACACCAGGGATGAGGCGCAGGAGGATGCCTGCGGGTGGAGGAGGGCCTCGAACACGCTAGCAGCAGCCTGGGCAGGGGTCAGAGGCAGGAGACAGCAGGTTGGTGCTGCGGACGTGGGGGGCGAGCTCTAGACCTAAAACAGTCTTTGCTACTATGTTGCAGTTTTGCAGGCTTCCAGCGCGGTCAGCAGTCGATTCCTTGGCAGAAGGTGAAGAGAGAGATGCAGAGGAACTCGGATGAGCTCTTGCATTCGTTATCTAAGGAATCCCAAGAGACAGAGACCCTAAATAGCCAGAAAAGAGGGTTTGGCTACCTAGGAGAGAGGATAGGCTAGCAACACCTGAAGGAGCCTATCAGAAGGAGTCTCTGACGTCACCTGATGGCACTGGCCACTCAGAGCAGTCCAGTGTGCCAGCAGCACCTCTGTTTCCAAGATGGCAGAGGTCTGGAGCACACTGGAGGAGCTCTGGGCACCTCCCAGGGGAGGTACAGGTCAGGGGAGTGGTCACTCCCCTTCCCTTTGTCCAGTTTCGCGCCAGAGCAGGGCTAAGGGGTCCCTGAACCGGTGTAGACTGGCTTATGCAGAAATGGGCACCATGTGTGCCCATGAAAGCATTTCCAGAGGCAGTGGGAGGCTACCCCTCCCCTGCCTTCACACCATTTTCCAAAGGGAGAGGGTGTAACACCCTCTCTCAGAGGAAGTCCTTTGTTCTGCCATCCTGGGTCAGGCCTGGCTGGACCCCAGGAGGCCAGACGCCTGTCTGAGGGGTTGGCCGCAGCTGCAGTGAAACCCCGGGAAAGTCAGTTTGGCAGTACCAGGGTCTGTGCTACAGACCACTGGGATCATGGGATTGTGCCAACTATGCCAGGATGGCATAGAGGGGGCAATTCCATGATCATAGACATATTACATGGCCATATTCGGAGTTACCATTGTGAAGCTACATATAGGTAGTGACCTATATGTAGTGCACGCGTGTAATGGTGTCCCCGCACTCACAAAGTCCGGGAATTGGCCCTGAACAATGTGGGGGCACCTTGGCTAGTGCCAGGGTGCCCTCACACTAAGTAACTTAGCACCCAACCTTTACCAGGTAAAGGTTAGACATATAGGTGACTTATAAGTTACTTAAGTGCAGTGTAAAATGGCTGTGAAATAACGTGGACGTTATTTCACTCAGGCTGCAGTGGCAGGCCTGTGTAAGAACTGTCAGAGCTCCCTATGGGTGGCAAAAGAAATGCTGCAGCCCATAGGGATCTCCTGGAACCCCAATACCCTGGGTACCTCAGTACCATATACTAGGGAATTATAAGGGTGTTACAGTAAGCCAATGTAAATTGGTAAAATTGATCACTAGCCTGTTAGTGACAATTTGAAAGAAATGAGAGAGCATAAGCACTAAGGTTCTGATTAGCAGAGCCTCAGTGAGACAGTTAGTCATAACACAGGTAACACATTCAGGCACACTTATGAGAACTGTGGCCCTGACTAGCAGGGTCCCAGTGACACATACAACTAAAACAACATATATACAGTGAAAAATGGGGGTAACATGCCAGACAAGATGGTACTTTCCTACACAACCCCCCCCCCAAACGAAGGACAATAAGACTAGCCATGACCTGATGAGTCTTCATTGTCTAAGTGGAAATATCTGGAGAGTCCATCTGCATTGGAGTGGCTACTCCCAGGTCTATGTTCCACTGTATAGTCCATTCCCTGTAGGGATATGGACCACCTCAATAATTTAGGATTTTCACCTTTCATTTGTTTTAGCCAAAGTAGAGGTTTGTGGTCTGTCTGAACAATGAAGTGAGTGCCAAACAAGTATGGCCTCAACTTCTTCAGTGCCCAGACCACAGCAAAGACCTCCCTCTCAATGGCAGACCAACGCTTTTCTCTAGGGGTCAACCTCCTACTAATAAAAGCAACAGGTTGATCCTGGCCCTCAGAATTAAGTTGTGATAGGACTGCCCCTACTCCTAATTCAGATGCATCAGTTTGGACATAGAATTGTTTAGAGTAACAAGGGCTTTTCAGGACAGGTGCAGAGCACATGGCCTCCTTCAGCTCCTCAAAAGCTTTCTGACAGCTAGCTGTCCACAATACCTTTTTAGGCATCTTTTTGGATGTGAGGTCATTAAGAGGGGCTGCAATGGAGCCATAGTTCTTAATGAACCTCCTGTAATACCCAGTGAGGCCTAGGAAGGCTCTCACCTGAGTCTGAGTAGTAGGGGGAACCCAATCTATAATAGTTTGGATTTTCCCCTGAAGAGGTGCAATCTGTTCCCCACCAACAAGGTGTCCCAGATAAACCACCTTCCCCTGCCCTATCTGGCACTTTGAAGCCTTGATAGTGAGGCCTGCCTTTTGCAGGACCTCCAAAACTTTCCATAGGTGGACCAGGTGATCATCCCAACTGGAGCTAAAGACAGCTATATCGTCCAAATATGCTGCACTAAAATCTTCCAGCCCTTGCAGGACTGTGTTCACCAACCTTTGAAAAGTGGCAGGTACATTTTTCAATCCAAAAGGCATTACTGTGAATTGGTAATGGCCTCCAATGGTTGAAAATGCAGTTTTAGGTTTAGCATCTTCTGATAATTTGATCTGCCAATACCCTGCAGTCAAATCAAAAGTGCTTAGATACTTGGCAGATGCCAGTGTATCTATCAGCTCATCTGCCCTGGGTATAGGGTGAGCATCAGTTTTGGTTACCTGGTTGAGACCTCTATAATCTACACAAAACCGCATATCCTTCTTTCCATCCTTGGAATGAGGTTTTGGTACAATTACCACAGGAGAAGCCCATGGACTTTCAGAGTGCTCAACCACTCCCAGTTCTAACATTTTCTGCACCTCTTGCTTTATGCAGTCTCTGACATGGTCAGGCTGCCTATAGATCTTACTTTTGACAGGCAAGCTGTCTCCAGTATCTATAGTGTGCTCACACCAAGAAGTGGTACCTGGCACAGTAGAGAAGAGTTCAGAAAACTGACCCAGGAGATTTATGCAATGGTGTAGGAGGCTGGACTGGCTTGTAGTGAGTACCAAGGGGTACTTGCACCTTGCACCAGGCCCAGTTATCCCTTATTAGTGTATAGGGTGTCTAGCAGCTTAGGCTGATAGATAATGGTAGCTTAGCAGAGCAGCTTAGGCTGAACTAGGAGACGTGTGAAGCTACTACAGTACCACCTAGTGTCATATGCACAATATCATAAGAAAACACAATACACAGTTATACTAAAAATAAAGGTACTTTATTTTTATGACAATATGCCAAAGTATCTTAGAGTGTACCCTCAGTGAGAGGATAGGAAATATACACAAGATATATATACACAATAGCAAAAATATGCAGTATAGTCTTAGAAAACAGTGCAAACAATGTATAGTTACAATAGGATGCAATGGGGAAACATAGGGATAGGGGCAACACAAACCATATACTCCAAAAGTGGAATGCGAACCACGAATGGACCCCAAACCTATGTGACCTTGTAGAGGGTCGCTGGGACTATTAGAAAATAGTGAGAGTTAGAAAAATAACCCTCCCCAAGACCCTGAAAAGTGAGTGCAAAGTGCACTAAAGTTCCCCTAAGGACAAAAGAGTCGTGTTAGAGGAATAATGCAGGAAAGACACAAACCAGCAATGCAACAACTGTGGATTTCCAATCTAGGGTACCTGTGGAACAAGGGGACCAAGTCCAAAAGTCACAAGGAAGTCGGAGATGGGCAGATGCCCAGGAAATGCCAGCTGCGGGTGCAAAGAAGCTTTGACTGGACTGAAGAAGCTGAGGTTTCTGCAGGAACGAAAAGGGCTAGAGACTTCCCCTTTGGTGGACGGATCTCTCTCGCCTTGGAAAGTCGTGCAAAATTGTTTTCCCGCCGGAAGGACGCCAACAAGCCTTGCTACATGCAAATCGTGCGTTTGGCGTTTTTGGACGGTGCTGGGGTCCAGGAGGGACCAGGAGGTCGCAAATTGGACCTGCAGAGAGAGGGGACATCGAGCAAGACAAAGAGCCCTCACTGAGGCAGGTAGCACCCAGAGAAGTGCCAGAAACAGGCACTACGAGGATGCGTGAAACAGTGCTCGCCGAAGTTGCACAAAGGAGTCCCACATCGCCGGAGACCAACTTAGAAAGTCGTGCAATGCAGGTTAGAGTGCCGTGGACCCAGGCTTGGCTGTGCACAAAGGATTTCCGCCGGAAGTGCACAGGGGCCGGATTAGCTGCAAAGTCGCGGATCCCAGCAATGTAGCCCAGCGAGGTGAGGCAAGGACTTACCTCCACCAAACTTGGGCTGAAGAGTCACTGGACTGTGGGGGTCACTTGGACATAGTTTCTGGATTCGAGGGACCTCGCTCGTCGTGCTGAGAGGAGACCCAAGGGACCGGTAATGCAGCTTTTTGGTGCCTGCGGTTGCAGGGGGAAGATTCCGTCGACCCACGGGAGATTTCTTCGGAGCTTCTAGTGCAGAGAGGAGGCAGACTACCCCCACAGCATGCACCACCAGGGAAACAGTCGAGAAGGCGACAGGATCAGCGTTACAGAGTTGCAGTAGTCGTCTTTGCTACTATGTTGCAGGTTTGCAGGTTTGCAGGCTTCCAGCGCGGTCAGCAGTCGATTCCTTGGCAGAAGGTGAAGACAGAGATGCAGAGGAACTCGGATGAGCTCTTGCATTCGTTATCTAAGGAATCCCAAGAGACAGAGACCCTAAATAGCCAGAAAAGAGGGTTTGGCTACTTAGGAGAGAGGATAGGCTAGCAACACCTGAAGGAGCCTATCACAAGGAGTCTCTGACGTCACCTGGTGGCACTGGCCACTCAGAGCAGTCCAGTGTGCCAGCAGCACCTCTGTTTCCAAGATGGCAGAGGTCTGGAGCACACTGGAGGAGCTCTGGGCACCTCCCAGGGGAGGTACAGGTCAGGGGAGTGGTCACTCCCCTTTCCTTTGTCCAGTTTCGCGCCAGAGCAGGGCTAAGGGGTCCCCTGAACCGGTGTAGACTGGCTTATGCAGAATTGGGCACATCTGTGCCCAAGAAAGCATTTCCAGAGGCTGTGAGAGGCTACTCCTCCCCTGCCTTCACACCATTTTCCAAAGGGAGAGGGTGTAACACCCTCTCTCAGAGGAAGTCCTTTGTTCTGCCATCCTGGGCCAGGCCTGGCTGGACCCCAGGAGGGCAGATGCCTGTCTGAGGGGTTGGCAGCAGCAGCAGCTGCAGTGAAACCCCGGGAAAGGCAGTATGGCAGTACCAGGGTCTGTGCTACAGACCACTGGGATCATGGGATTGTGCCAACTATGCCAGGATGGTATAGAGGGGGCAATTCCATGATCATAGACATATTACATGGCCATATTCGGAGTTACCATTGTGAAGCTACATATAGGTAGTGACCTATATGTAGTGCACGCGTGTAATGGTGTCCCCGCACTCACAAAGTCCGGGGAATTGGCCCTGAACAATGTGGGGGCACCTTGGCTAGTGCCAGGGTGCCCACACACTAAGAAACTTAGCACCCAACCTTTACCAGGTAAAGGTTAGACATATAGGTGACTTATAAGTTACTTAAGTGCAGTGTAAAATGGCTGTGAAATAACGTGGATGTTATTTCACTCAGGCTGCAGTGGCAGGCCTGTGTAAGAATTGTCAGAGCTCCCTGTGGGTGGCAAAAGAAATGCTGCAGCCCATAGGGATCTCCTGGAACCCCAATACGCTGGGTACCTCAGTACCATATACTAGGGAATTATAAGGGTGTTACAGTAAGCCAAGGTAAATTGGTAAAATTGGTCACTAGCCTGTTAGTGACAATTTGTAAAGAGAGAGCATAACCACTGAGGTTCTGGTTAGCAGAGCCTCAGTGAGACAGTTAGGCATCACACAGGGAACACATACCTTTAGGTCACAAACTTATGAGCACTGGGGTCCTGACTAGTAGGGTCCCAGTGACACATAACAAACATTCTGAAAACATAGGGTTTTCACTATGAGCACTGGGCCCTGGTAAGCAGGATACCAGTGATACAGTGAAAACACCCTGACATACACTCACAAACAGGCCCAAAGTGGGGGTAACAAGGCTAGAAAGAGGCTACTTTCTCACACAACCCTCCCCCCCCCCAAACGAAGGACAATAAGGCTAACCTTGGCCAGTTGAGACTTTATTGTCTAAGTGGTGATAAGTAGAGAGTAGCTCTGCAATAGACTGGTTACTCCCTTTATCATCCACTATATGGTTACTTACCTGTGGGGATGTAAACCACCCTGTTTGAAGTTTTTTAGCTAAGCAACAATGTGAAGATGTGTTTTCAGAGTTTCTATCAGTAAGTTTTAGTTTAGAGCAGTGGGAATTGTCCACTGAACCTATTTGTAGTGATGGAAATGCCAGACAGGGATGCTGTCTCAGAAAAGCCATAGCTGGGCAAAAACTTTGTCCATATGGCTGGAAGAGGGAACAGGGATGATGTTTCTCTTGAGTTGGAGCAGGGCAGGGATGTTGTCCTATGAGCTCCACACTAGGGCAGGGATGCTGTCCTAAGTGTTGTGAGGCAGTGCAGAGTTTCTGCACTAAAGTTTCTCTGGGAGGGTTGGAGGGATGCTCCATGTTAACTAAAATGGTGCTCTTTTTCTCACCAATGTTAGTTATCCCACAGAGAGGTACTTCTACCTCAGGGAGTACAGCTTTGCCAGCTGATGCTTCCCTTGGAACAGGTGCCACCCCAGGAGAGGTTTCTCCCACCACAGGAATGGTATCCTGAATGGCAGGGTGGTTAGGGGATACTGTGATACCCTTTTTACCTGTTGATGGAGAGGGATCCTGAGTTTTCAGGCCTTCTCTCCTTTGCTTTTTCATTTCAGTAGAAATGAGAGGGAACAATTCCTCTGGGATGCCCAGCATGGCTGCATGGGCATAAAACTCTACATCAGCCCAACCTGAGGCCTCTAGGTCATTACCTAAGAGACAGTCTACAGGTAAGCTAGGTGATACCACCACCTGCTTAGGGCCAGTAACTCCACCCCAACTAAACTGAATTATAGCTAAGGGAAGAAACTTAGTAGAGTTATGGACATCAATAATCTTATACTGTTGTCCAATGATGTGTTGATCAGGGTGCACTAGGTTTTCAGTCACCAAAGTGATACTGGCACCTGTGTCCCTGTAGGCCAAGGCCTCAACAACATTTATTGAAACTGTCTGCCTGTACTTATCCATTGTAAGGGGACAAGCAGCCAGTGTGGCAAGGCCAATGCCACTAGGTGTGACAGAAACTGTCTTGGGACTGACTACCCCAGTTTCTATGATGGACCCATAAGTGAACCCAACTACACCCTTTGCTTGACTGTTGCCAGCAGTCCCACCACTAGTACCACTACTGCTAGGGGCACTAGAGCTTGATGTATTAGTGGTGGTAGGCTCAGGGGGTTTACCTGGACAGGACTTATCCCCTGGCCTATGGCCTCTGTTTTTACACACAAAGCACCAAGGCTTTTTAATGTGTGTGGGTTGAGAAGAAGATGAAGAATTAGTTTTATCCCCACCCTCTGAAGAGTGTTTAAGATTTGAAGTGGGATATTTGGTTTTACCCTTATCCCCATGCTTATCTTGAGATTTTTCACCATCTTTCTTCTTATTGCCATCTTTGTCACCCCCTGTATGAACTTTTCTGTTCACCCTTGTTCTGACCCATTTGTCTGCCTTCTTTCCCAATTCTTGGGGAGAGGCCAGATCAGAGTCTACCAGGTACTGGTGCAACAAATCAGACACACAATTATTAAGAATATGCTCTCTCAGGATCAAGTTATACAGGCTGTCATAATCAGTAACTTTACTGCCATGTAACCACCCCTCCAAGGCCTTCACTGAATGGTCAATGAAATCAACCCAGTCTTGTGAAGACTCCTTTTTGGTCTCTCTGAACTTTATCCTGTATTGTTCAGTGGTTAAGCCTTAACCATCCAGGAGTGCATTCTTAAGAACTTTGTAATCATTAGCTTCATTTTCTTTTACAGTAAGGAGTCTATCCCTACCTTTTCCACTAAATGATAGCCATAGGATAGCAGCCCACTGCCTTTGAGGGACATCCTGTACAACACAGGCCCTCTCAAGTGCAGCAAACCACTTGTTAATGTCATCCCCCTCCTTATAAGGGGGAACTATCTTGTGCAGATTCCTGGAATCATGCTCTTTTGCAGGATGACTATGGGGAATACTGCTGCTGCCACCATGGGTTTCTAAACCCAGTTTCTGTCTCTCCTTCTCTACTTCTAAAGTCTGTCTATCCAAATCCAGCTGTTGCTTCTTGAGCTTCAGTCTGGTTTGTTCCACTCTCAATCTATTGGGCTCCCTTTCTAACAATCTGTCATCAGGGTGGGTGGGAGGGACATTCTAGACACAGAAGTATGGTGAGAATGGACAGAAGGAGACCTGTCCCTTACAGAAGGCATCCTAACAGCTTGGCTAACAGTGTAATGTGAGAGCACACCATCTGTATGATGTGACCCAGCATCTGTACCAACTATGCTAGACTGTCTAGTAATGGGCAGGCTAGGAAGTTTCTTTCCAGAATCTTTTCCTGGGGGAGTCCCTGGATCAGATTGGGAACCATTTTCTACTTTTTCTACAGATGGGGAACTTCTAGCCTTATCCTGTTCTCTAAGCATGTTAAGTAACAGTTACAAGGAAGGATTCTTCCCTACACTCAAACCTCTCTCTATACAGAGACTCCTTGCTCCTTTCCAGCTAAGGTGGTCATATGCAAGTTTGGACAGATCAACATTTTGGCCTGTGCCAGACATTTTTAGAGAGAGTTAAAGTGATAGAAAAAGAGAAAAAAGTTTGTCAGAGCTTTTAGAAAGACAGAGAAAAAAAACGTTTAAAACTTTTTAGAACTTTTTAGAAAGTTAGAAGTACTTTTCAGCACTTAGAAAAGAGTGAAAAGAGGAAATGTAAAACTTTTTGGCAATGTGTATATACACTGAACTTGTTTTGTATATTTTTCTCTTATGAAAAGTACAATGACAAGAGTGGTAAGTAGTCTCAAAGCACTTATCCCACCGCTGCACAACCAATGTAGGAGGCTGGACTGGCTTGTAGTGAGTACCAAGGGGTACTTGCACCTTGCACCAGGCCCAGTTATCCCTTATTAGTGTATAGGGTGTCTAGCAGCTTAGGCTGATAGATAATGGTAGCTTAGCAGAGCAGCTTAGGCTGAACTAGGAGACGTGTGAAGCTACTACAGTACCACTCAGTGTCATATGCACAATATCATAAGAAAACACAATACACAGTTATACTAAAAATAAAGGTACTTTATTTTTATGACAATATGCCAAAGTATCTCCGAGTGTACCCTCAGTGAGAGGATAGGAAATATACACAAGATATATATACACAATAGCAAAAATATGCAGTATAGTCTTAGAAAACAGTGCAAACAATGTATAGTTCCAATAGGATGCAATGGGGACACATAGGGATAGGGGCAACACAAACCATATACTCCAGAAGTGGAATGCGAACCACGAATGGACCCCAAACCTATGTGACCTTGTAGAGGGTCGCTGGGACTATTAGAAAATAGTGAGAGTTAGAAAAATAACCCTCCCCAAGACCCTGAAAAGTGAGTGCAAAGTGCACTAAAGTTCCCCAAAGGACAAAGAAGTCGTGATAGGGGAATAAGGCAGGAAAGACACAAACCAACAATGCAACAACGCTGGATTTCCAAACTGGGGTACCTGTGGAACAAGGGGACCAAGTCCAAAAGTCACAAGCAAGTCGGAGATGGGCAGATGCCCAGGAAATGCCAGCTGCGGGTGCAAAGAAGCTTCTACTGGACAGAAGAAGCTGCAATTTCTGCAGGAACGCAATGGGCTAGAGACTTCCGCTTTGGAGGACAAATCCCTCTCGCCTTGCAGAGTCGTGCAAAAGTATTTTCCCACCGAAAGAATGCCAACAAGCCTTGCTAGCTGCAAATCGTGCGGTTAACGTTTTTGGACGCTGCAGCGGCCCAGGAGGGACCAGGAGGTCGCACATTGGACCAGGAGCTAGAGGGGACGTCGAGCAAGACAATGAGCCCTCTTAGCAGCAGGTCGCTCCCGGAGAAGTGCCAGAAACAGGCACTACGAGGATGCGTGAAACGGTGCTCACCCGAAGTTACACAAAGGAGTCCCACATCGCCGGAGACCAACTTAGAAAGTCGTGCAATGCAGGTTAGAGTGCCGTTGACCCAGGCTTGGCTGTGCACAAAGGATTTCCACCGGAAGTGCACAGGGGCCGGAGTAGCTGCAAAAGTCGCGCTTCCCAGCAATGCAGTCTAGCGAGGTGAGGCAAGGACTTACCTCCACCAAACTTGGACTGAAGAGTCACTGGACTGTGGGAGTCACTTGGACAGAGTTGCTGGATTCGAGGGACCTCGCTCGTTGTGCTGAGAGGAGACCCAAGGGACCGGTAATGCAGCTTTTTGGTGCCTGCGGTTGCAGGGGGACGATTCCGTCGACCCACTGGAGATTTCTTCGGAGCTTCTAGTGCAGAGAGGAGGCAGACTACCCCCACAGCATGCACCACCAGGAAAACAGTCGAGAAGGCGGCAGGATCAGCGTTACAGAGTTGCAGTAGTCGTCTTAGCTACTATGTTGCAGTTTTGCAGGCTTCCAGCGCGGTCAGCAGTCGATTCCTTGGCAGAAGGTGAAGAGAGAGATGCAGAGGAACTCGGATGAGCTCTTGCATTCGTTATCTGAGGAATCCCAAGAGACAGAGACCCTAAATAGCCAGAAAAGAGGGTTTGGCTACTTAGGAGAGAGGATAGGCTAGCAACACCTGAAGGAGCCTATCACAAGGAGTCTCTGACGTCACCTGGTGGCACTGGCCACTCAGAGCAGTCCAGTGTGCCAGCAGCACCTCTGTTTCCAAGATGGCAGAGGTCTGGAGCACACTGGAGGAGCTCTGGGCACCTCCCAGGGGAGGTACAGGTCAGGGGAGTGGTCACTCCCCTTTCCTTTGTCCAGTTTCGCGCCAGAGCAGGGCTAAGGGGTCCCCTGAACCGGTGTAGACTGGCTTATGCAGAATTGGGCACATCTGTGCCCAAGAAAGCATTTCCAGAGGCTGGGGGAGGCTACTCCTCCCCTGCCTTCACACCATTTTCCAAAGGGAGAGGGTGTAACACCCTCTCTCAGAGGAAGTCCTTTGTTCTGCCATCCTGGGCCAGGCCTGGCTGGACCCCAGGAGGGCAGATGCCTGTCTGAGGGGTTGGCAGCAGCAGCAGCTGCAGTGAAACCCCAGGAAGGGCAGTTTGGCAGTACCAGGGTCTGTGCTACAGACCACTGGGATCATGGGATTGTGCCAACTATGCCAGGATGGTATAGAGGGGGCAATTCCATGATCATAGACATGTTACATGGCCATATTCGGAGTTACCATTGTGAAGCTACATATAGGTAGTGACCTATATGTAGTGCACGCGTGTAATGGTGTCCCCGCACTCACAAAGTCCGGGGAATTGGCCCTGAACAATGTGGGGGCACCTTGGCTAGTGCCAGGGTGCCCTCACACTAAGTAACTTTGCACCTAACCTTTACCAGGTAAAGGTTAGACATATAGGTGACTTATAAGTTACTTAAGTGCAGTGTAAAATGGCTGTGAAATAACGTGGACGTTATTTCACTCAGGCTGCAGTGGCAGGCCTGTGTAAGAATTGTCAGAGCTCCCTATGGGTGGCAAAAGAAATGCTGCAGCCCATAGGGATCTCCTGGAACCCCAATACCCTGGGTACCTCAGTACCATATACTAATGAATTATAAGGGTGTTCCAGTAAGCCAATGTGAATTGGTAAAATTGGTCACTAGCCTGTTAGTGACAATTTGTAAAGAGAGAGCATAACCTCTGGTTAGCAGAGCCTCAGTGAGACAGTTAGTCATCACACAGGGAACACATACCTATAGGTCACAAACTTATGAGCACTGGGGTCCTGACTAGCAGGGTTCCAGTGACACATAACAAACATACTGAAAACATAGGGTTTTCACTATGAGCACTGGGCCCTGGCAAGCAGGATACCAGTGATACAGTGAAAACACCCTGACATACACTCACAAACAGGCCCAAAGTGGGGGTAACAAGGCTAGAAAAAGGCTACTTTCCTACAAGAAGCACTAGAGATAATACAATAGAACATAACAGATTTGCTATCAAATATCTGGCCCTGTTTATCGAAATCTTTGCCTCTGCATTTAAGGTTAAAAGATCAGCACATTTTAGATCCTGCTGCTGAGTTCCAAATAAAATAATTCCACAAATGTCAGGCACCCAAAACCCACACCAACAGGAGCATCATCCCACTCCCAACCAATATCTTCTGAAGGTGTTCAGGTAGTCATTAGATACATTTGTAAAGCTTCAAGTCCGGTTAACCGATCAACAGAGTTGTTAGACCTGGCATCTTTGGAGTGGTTTCCCCTGTCTTTTCCCCTCTGCTTCCTGTATTTTTGACTGTGCTGGATTTCGATTGTGATGTTTTTTGGTACTCTGGGCACTTTACCACGGCTGACCAGTGCTAAAGTGCAAGTGCTCTCAGTGTAAATTATGATTATGATTGGTTATCCTTGATTGGCATATTTGATTTACTAGTAAGTCCCTAGTAAAGTGCACTAGAGTTGCCCAGTGGCTGTAAATGAAACTACTAGTGGGCCTGCAGCACTGATTGTACCATGTTATAGAGTAGCCCTGTAAACATGTCTCAGAGCTGCCACTGCAGTGTCTGTGTGTGGTTTTCCACTGCCAATTCGACTTGGCAGGTGTATCCACTTGCCAGGCGTAAACCACCTCTTTTACTACATGTAAGTCATCCCTAAGGTAGGCCCTAGGTAGCCCCATGGGCAGGGTGCAGTGTATTTAAAAGGTAGGCCATGTACTGATGTGTATTACATGTCCTGATAGTGAAATACTGCCAAATTCGGTATTCACTATTGCAAGGCCTATCTCTCCCTTAGGTTAACATGGGGATTGTCTTTAAATATCTTTTAAGCACAGTGTCCCAGTGGGAGCAGATAGACATTTGGAGTTTGGGGTCTCTGAACTCTAGACAGTGTCACAAAGGGAGCTGAAGTGTGTCCTGCATATCTTGATGAGTCTTCTTGGGCTAGAGTGGTAGGGAGGAGCTGTCACCTGTACTTGAAAGGACAGTCTGTCCCCTCACAATACAACCTCCAACACTCTAGAGTGTGGCTGGGGCAGGGCAAGTAAGAGGCAGGGATTTGTGCACTATGAAGACTTTCCTTTGAATTTTGCCTACTTCAAAGGCAAAAATGAGTATAAGTAGTGGACAAAAAACCCCAAACATTCAGAACACATCTTGATCAAGAAGAACCTCTGCCAAGGAGAAGAGCTGAAGAGCTGTGAGGAGGAGTACTGCTTTGCTGTGTATGCTTTGTTGGATTGGCCTGCAGGTGCTGCTTCTGCCGTAGAGAGGACAAAGACTGGACTTTACTGTGTATCCTGTGAAGTTTCTCCAAGGGCTTGGACTGAGCTTGCCTCCTATTAAGAAGTCTCAGGGATATCAAAGACTTCACTTGTCTGCACCTTGGCTTTCTTGCCACATCCAATCCCTGGGACCCTGGAAGGAGAAGGTGGCAGAACCTGAGTGAAAATTCCCACACCAGAGCCAAGCAGCAGAAAAATCGAGACAGAACCTGATCCGCGGCTGAAAAATCATCGCAGCGCCATGTGAAATCGATGCATCGCCAGTCCAGCGTGGATTCATCGCTGCCGTGCGTCTGGATTTTCTATGCATTGACCTTGGGCGTCAAAATCTACAGCATCACAGCACAGACCTGAGGCTGTTTGTCCAGAAACCGACCTGGCGGGCATATACTGCTTCTGTTTGTCATTGTGTATGTGAGACTAATGTAACTGAGAGAAACAGATGAGGCCTGACCAACCACGGTTTCCCTCAGAAATCAATTATGTCATGTGCTCGGCTGCCCAATCACCTCGCCCTTGGGTGGAGATGAGGCACTGATAGTTAGCCGGAGCAAAACCCGGATCGGAGCGACAGGTATCACCTGTAGTGGGTCAGACTCAGTCTCCCACAACGCAGGCGATTCTGCAGCTTGAAATCCAGTAGTCTCATTAGAATAACGAGAGCCTATGCAACAGTGTCAAGCCACCAAAAGGAAATACATCACACCTTGAAAATATGATGCAGCCAACTGCGCCAATTGAGCTTCACTTTACGTGACATTCAGGTGGGGCAAAGGGCTGATAAATTACACCCATAATGTACAAGAATAATGTTTGGGGTGTAAGTTGCCACTTCAATGATGTGACATGTCAACTGCGACAACGTAGAAAGACTAATTTTACACCATCTCATTGCAGAGGATGATGGTTCTCCTGCTGATCTGCCTGTTCTGGAGTTCTCCGAAGGCCTGGATGACCAGATGACAACCATCAGCCAACAGACTCTCCAGGATGTTCTGGTATCCCTCCAGACACCACCTCAGTTGCAAGGAGGACAACCAATGTAGCAGCCATCCCAGATGACCCGCCCAACACCCAAAATTTACAACCTGCAAGTACAGTCACAGCTCAGGACTCCGAGGACCCAGGGAAAAGCTTCCAGAGGACATTGGTAGGAGTCCAGTGGGAGCTGGCCAAGCAGGTGCGGATGGGAATGGAGACGTGGCAGCCAGCCTAGAGGGAATGCACACATTGTAGGAAAGTACCATCTTGCCTGGCATGTTACCCCCATATTTCACTGTATATATGTTGTTTTAGTCTATGTGTCACTGGGACCCTGCCAGGCAGGGCCCCAGTGCTCATAAGTATGTGCCCTGTATGTGTTCCCTGTGTGATGCCTAACTGTCTCACTGAGGCTCTGCTAACCAGAACCTCAGTGGTTGTGCTCTCTCTGCTTTCCAAATTTGTCACGAACAGGCTAGTGACTAATTTTACCAATTCACATTGGCATACTGGTACACCCATATAATTCCCTTGTATATGGTACTGAGGTACCCAGGGTATTGGGGTTCCAGGAGATCCCTATGGGCTGCAGCATTTCTTTTGCCACCCATAGGGAGCTCTAACAATTCTTACACAGGCCTGCCACTGCAGCCTGATTGAAATAACGTCCACGCTATTTTCACAGCCATTTTACACTGCACTTAAGTAACTTATAAGTCACCTATATGTCTAACCTTTACCTGGTAACGGTTGGGTGCTAAGTTACTTAGTGTGTGGGCACCATGGCACTAGCCAAGGTGCCCCCACATTGTTCAGGGCCAATTCCCCGGACTTTGTGAGTGCGGGGACACCATTACACGTGTGCACTACATATAGGTCACTACCTATGTGTAGCTTCATAATAGTAACTCCGAATATGGCCATGTAACATGTCTAAGATAATGGAATTGCCCCCTCTATGCCATCCTGGCATTGTTGGTGCAATCCCATGATCCCACGGGTCTCTAGCACAGACCCTGGCACTGCCAAACTGCCTTTTCCCGGGGTTTCACTGCAGCTGCTGCTGCTGCCAACCCCTCAGACACGCTTCTGCCCTCCTGGGGTCCAGTCAGGCCTGGCCCAGGATGGCAGAACAAAGAACTTCCTCTGAGAGAGGGTGTTACACCCTCTCCCTTTGGAAAATGGTGTGAAGGCAGGGGAGGAGTAGCCTCCCCCAGCCTCTGGAAATGCTTTTATGGGCACACATGGTGCCCATTTCTGCATAAGCCAGTCTACACCGGTTCAGGGACCCCTCAGCCCTGCTCTGGCACGAATCTGGACAAAGGGAAGGGGAGTGACCACTCCCCTGACCTACACCTCCCCTGGGAGGTGCCAAGATCTCCTCCAGTGTGCTCCAGACCTCTGCCATCTTGGAAACAGAGGTGCTGCTGGCACACTGGACTGCTCTGAGTGGCCAGGGCCAGCAGGTGACGTCAGAGACTCCTTCTGATAGGCTCCTTCAGGTGTTGCTAGCCTATCTTCTCTCCTAAGTAGCCAAACCCTCTTTTCTGGCTATTTAGGGTCTCTGCTTTGGGGATTTCCTTAGATAACGAATGCAAGAGCTCATCCGACTTCCTCTGCATCTCCCTCTTCACCTTCTGCCAAGGAATCGACTGCTGACCGCGCTGGAAGCCTGCAAAACTGCAACAAAGTAGCGAAGACGACTACTGCAACTCTGTAACGCTGATCCTGCCGCCTTCTCGACTACTTTCCTGGTGGTGCATGCTGTGGGGGTAGTCTGCCTCCTCTCTGCACTAGAAGCTCCGAAGAGATCTCCCGTGGGTCGACGGAATCGTCCCCCTGCAACCGCAAGCACCAAAGAACTGCATCACCGGTACCCTGGGTCTCCTCTCAGCACGACGAGCGAGGTCCCTTGAATCCAGCAACTCTGTCTAAGTGACTCCCACAGTCCAGTGACTCTTCAGTCCAAGTTTGGTGGAGGTAAGTCCTTGCCTCCTCACGCCAGACTGCATTGCTGGGAACCGCGACTTTTGCAGCTACTCCGGCCTCCGTGCACTTCTGGTGGAAATCCTTTGTGCACAGTCCAGCCTGGATCCACGGCACTCTAACCTGCATTGCACGACTTCCTAAGTTGTCTTCCGGCGACGTGGGACTCCTTTGTGCGACTTCGGGTGAGCACCATTTCACTCCACTTCGTAGTGCCTGTTCCGGCACTTCTGCGGGTGCTGCCTACTTCTGAGAGGGCTCCTTGTCTTGCTCGACGCCCCCTCTGTCCCCTGACGCAATTGGCGACATCCTGGTCCCTCCTGGGCCACAGCAGCATCCAAAAACGCTAACAGCATGACTTGCAGCTAGCAAGACTTGTTGGTGGTCTTTCTTCAGGAAAACACTTCTGCACGACTCTCCACGGCGTGAGGGATCAGTCCTCCAAAGGGGAAGTTCCTAGCCCTTGTCGTTCCTGCAGAAACCTCAGCTTCTACTGTCCAGTAGTAGCTTCTTTGCACCCACAGCTGGCATTTCCTGGGCATCTGCCCATCTCCGACTTGCTTGTGACTTTTGGACTTGGTCCCCTTGTTGCACAGGTACCCTCGACTGGAAATCCATCGTTGTTGCATTGCTGGTTTGTGTCTTTCCTGCAGAATTCCCCTATCACGACTTCTATGTCCTTTGGGGAACTTTATTGCACTTTGCACTCACTTTTCAGGGTCTTGGGGTGGGCCTCAGTGAGACTGTCAGTGAGACAGTTAGTCATAACACAGGTAACACATACAGGGCACACTTATGAGCACTGGGGCCCTGGCTGGCAGGGTCCCAGTGACACAAACAACTAAAACAACATATATACAGTGAAATATGGGGGTAACATGCCAGGCAAGATGGTACTTTCCTACACCCTAGCAGTAGTGGTAATAGTGGTGGGACTGCTGGCAACAGTCAAAATAAGGGTGTAGTTGGGTTCACTTATTGGTCCATCACAGAAACTGGGGTAGTGTAGGAAAGTACCATCTTGCCTGGCATGTTACCCCCATATTTCACTGTATATATGTTGTTTTAGTCTGTGTCACTGGGAGCCTGCCAGGCAGGGCCCCAGTGCTCATAAGTATGTGCCCTGTATGTGTTCCCTGTGTGATGCCTAACTGTCTCACTGAGGCTCTGCTAACCAGAACCTGAGTGGTTATGCTCTCTCTGCTTTCCAAATTTGTCACTAACAGGCTAGTGACTAAATTTACCAATTCACATTGGCATACTGGTACACCCATATAATTCCCTAGTATATGGTACTGAGGTACCCAGGGTATTGGGGTTCCAGGAGATCCCTATGGGCTGCAGCATTTCTTTTGCCACCCATAGGGAGCTCTGACAATTCTTACACAGGCCTGCCACTGCAGCCTGAGTGAAATAACGTCCATGTTATTTCACAGCCATTTACCACTGCAGTTAAGTAACTTATAAGTCACCTATATGTCTAACCTTCACCTGGTGAAGGTTGGGTGCAAAGTTACTTAGGGTGTGTGGGCACCCTGGTGTAGGAAAGTACCATCTTGCCTGGCATGTTACCCCCATATTTCGCTGTATATATGTTGTTTTAGTCTATGTGTCACTGGGACCCTGCCAGGCAGGGCCCCAGTGCTCATACGTATGTGCCCTGTATGTGTTCCCTGTGTGATGCCTAACTGTCTCACTGAGGCTCTGCTAACCAGAACCTCAGTGGTTATGCTCTCTCTGTTTTCCAAATTTGTCACTAACAGGCTAGTGACCAATTTCACCAATTTACATTGGCGTACTGGTACACCCATATAATTCCCTAGTATATGGCGCTGAGGTACCCAGGGAATTGGGGTTCCAGGAGATCTCGATGGGCTGCAGCATTTCTTTTGCCACCCATAGGGAGCTCTGACAATTCTTACACAGGTCTGCCAGTGCAGCCTGAGTGAAATAAGGTCCACGTTATTTCACATCCATTTACCACTGCACTTAAGTAACTTATAAGTCACCTATATGTCTAACCTTCACCTGGTGAAGGTTGGGTGCAAAGTTACTTAGTGTGTGGGCACCCTGGCACTAGCCAAGGTGCCCCCATATCGTTCAGGGAAAATTCCCCGGACTTTGTGAGTGCGGGGACACCATTACACGCGTGCACTGTACATAGGTCACTACCTTTGTACAGCATCACAATGGTAACTCCAAACAAGGCCATGTAACATGTCTAAAATCATGGAATTGTCACCCCAATGCCATTCTGGCACTGGGGGGACAATTCCATGATCCCCCGGGTCTCTAGCACAGAACCCGGGTACTGCCAAACTGCCTTTCCGGGGTTTCCACTGCAGCTGCTGCTGCTGCCAACCCCTCAGACAGGTTTCTGCCCTCCTGAGGTCCAGGCAGCCATGGCCCAGGAAGGCAGAACAAAGGACTTCCTCTGAGAGAGGGTGTAACACCCTCTCCCTTTGGAAATAGGTGTGAAGGCTGGGGAGGAGTAGCCTCCCCCAGCCTCTGGAAATGCTTTGATGGGCACAGATGGTGCCCATCTCTGCATAAGCCAGTCTACACCGGTTCAGGGATCCCCCAGCCCTGCTCTGGCGCGAAACTGGACAAAGGAAAGTGGAGTGACCACTCCCCTGACCTGCACCTCCCAGGGGAGGTGCCCAGAGCTCCTCCAGTGTGTCCCAGACGTCTGCCATCTTGGAAACAGAGGTGTTTGTGGCACACTGGACTCCTCTGAGTGGCCAGTGCCAGCAGGTGACGTCAGAGGCTCCTTCTGATAGGCTCTTACCTCTCTTGGTAGCCAATCCTCCTTCCTAGGTAGCCAAACCTCCTTTTCTGGCTATTTAGGGTCTCTGCTTTCGGGATCTCACCAGATAACGAATGCAAGAGCTCACCAGAGTTCCTCTGTATCTCCCTCTTCACCTTCTGCCAAAGGATCGACCACTGACTGCTCAGGACGCCTGCAAAACCGCAACAAAGTAGCAAGACGACTACTAGCAACCTTGTGTCGCTTCACCCTGCCGGCTTTCTCGACTGTTTCCAGGTGGTGCATGCTCTGGGGGTAGCCTGCCTCCTTTCTGCAGCAGGAACTCTGAAGAACTCTCCTGTGGGTCGACGGAATCTTCCCCCTGCAACCGCAGGCAACAAAAGACTGCATCACCAGTCCTCTGGGTCCCCTCTCAGGACGACGAGCGTGGTCCCTGGAACTCAGCAACTCTGTCCAATTGACTCCCACAGTCCAGTGACTCTTCAGTCCAAGTTTGGTGGAGGTAAGTCCTTGCCTCCCCACGCTAGACTGCATTGCTGGGTACTGCGTGATTTGCAGCTGCTCCGGCTCCTGTGCACTCTTCCAGGATTTCCTTCGTGCACAGCCAAGCCTGGGTCCCCGACGCTCTAACCTGCAGTGCACAACCTTCTGAGTTGTCCTCCAGCGTCGTGGGACTCCCTTTTGTGACTTTGGGTGGACTCTGGTTCACTTTTCTTCTAAGTGCCTGTTCAGGTACTTCTGCAGGTGCGGCCTGCTTCTGTCAGGGCTCCCTGACTTGCTGGGCACCTCCTCTGTCTCCTTATCCAAGTGGCGACATCCTGGTCCCTCCTGGGCCACAGCAGCATCCAAAAATCCTAACCGTGACCCTTGCAGCTAGCAAGGCTTGTTTGTGGTCTTTCTGCGTGGAAACACCTCTGCAAGCTTCTTAATGACGTGGGACATCCATCCTCCAAAGGGGAAGTTCCTAGTCCTCTTCGGTCTTGAAGAACACCAAGCTTCTTCCAACAGGTGGCAGCTTCCTTGCACCCTCAGCTGGCATTTCTTGGGCTCCTGCCCACTCTCGACACTGTCACGACTCTTGGACTTGGTCCCCTTGTCTTACAGGTACTCAGGTCCGGAAATCCACTGTTGTTGAATTGCTGGTGTTTGTTCTTCCTGCAGAATCCCCCTATCACGACTTCTGTGCTCTCTGGGGGTAGTAGGTGCACTTTACACCTACCTTTCAGGGTCTTGGGGTGGGCTATTTTTCTAACCCTCACTGTTTTCTTACAGTCCCAGCGACCCTCTACAAGCTCACATAGGTTTGGGGTCCATTTGTGGTTTGTATTCCACTTTTGGAGTATATGGTTTGTGTTGCCCCTATACCTATGTGCTCCTATTGCAATCTACTGTAACTTTACATTGCTTGCATTACTTCCTTTTTTGCTATTATCTACATAATTTTGGTTTGTGTACATATATCTTGTGTATATTTCTCATCCTCATACTGAGGGTACTCACTGAGATACTTTTGGCATATTGTCATAAAAATAAAGTACCTTTATTTTTAGTATATTTGTGTATTGTGTTTTCTTATGATATTGTGCATATGACACCAGTGGTATAGTGGGAGCTTTACATGTCTCCTAGTTCAGCCTAACCTGCTTTGCCATAGCTACCTTCTATCAGCCTAAGCTGCTAGAAACACCTCTTCTACACTAATAAGGGATAACTGGACCTGGCACAAGGTGTAAGTACCTCTGGTACCCACTACAAGCCAGGCCAGCCTCCTAAATTGGTTGTGCAGCGGTGGGATAAGTACTTGTAACTACTTACCACTTTGTCATTGTGTACTTTTCATAAGAGAATAATATACAAAACAAGTTCAGTGTATGTACACTTAACCAAAAAGTTTTGCTTTTCTCCTCTGACACTTTCTACTAAGTGCTGAAAAGTACTCTAAAACTTCTAAAAGTTTCCAAAATGTTTGAAAACGTTTTTTTTCTCTGTTCTTCAAAAAGTTCTGAAACTTTTTATTTCTTCTCACTGTCTCTAAACCTCCTTCTATCATGTCTGACGTAGGGGCTGCTCTTAAAATGGTCAATGCTACCTATGACAATTTAAATTTCAAGAGCCTAAGGAATCTCTGCTTAGATAGAGGTTTAGTGATAGGAAAGAACCCTACAAGAGAGTTTCTATATAACATGCTCATTGTGAATGATGAGTCCCTAGCAGGCACTTCAAATGAGAAGTTAATAGATAGCTCCCATTCTGACTCAGGGGAACTCCTTGAGGGAGGTGGGGAGGGTTCTGTTCCAAATCTGCCCCTTAGCAGACCACCTAGCAATGCTGGTAGTAATAGGAGCTCCCATCATAGTAGGGATGTTTTTATTCCTGGAGGCCAGGTTGTTAGAGTCCAAGCAGTTAGGGACAGATCTCCCTCTGTTGTTTCCAATTTATCCTCTGTGTCCAAGCATTCCCAACCCACCCACCCTGAAGACAACACGTTTAAAGGGAACTCAAAAATTTGAGAGTGCAAGAGACCAGACTGAAGCTTAAACAGCAACAGCTGGCTCTAGACAGGGAATCCCTAGACCTGGAGATAGAGAGACAGAGATTGGGGTTTGGACCCCATGGTGGCAGCAATAGCAGTGTTCCTGATAGTAATCCTGTTAGAGAGCATGATTCCAGGAATCTGCACAAGATAGTTCCCCCTTACAAGGAGGGGGATGACATCAACAAGTGGTTTGCTGCACTTGAGAGGGCCTGTATGGTACAGGGGGTCCCTCAAAGGCAGTGGGCTGCTATATTGTGGTTATCTCTCAATGGAAAGGGTAGGGATAGGCTCCTTACTGTTAGAGAAAGTGATGCTAACAATTTTGCAGTTTTGAAGGATGCACTCTTGGATGGATTTGGCTTAACCACTGAACAATACAGGATTAAGTTCAGAGACACCAGAAAAGAGTCCTCACAAGACTGGATAGACTTTGTTGACAGTTCAGTGAAGCCTTGGAGGGGTGGTTACATGGCAGAAACGTTTCTGACTATGAAAGCCTGTATAATCTTATTCTGAGAGAGCATATTCTGAATAACTGTGTGTCTGACTTGTTACACCAATATCTAGTGGACTCAGATCTGACCTCTCCCCAAGAATTGGGAAAGAAGGCAGACAAATGGGCCAGAACAAGAGTGAACAGAAAAGTTCATACAGGGGGTGACAAGGATGGCAAGAAGAAGGATAGTAAGTCTTCTGACAAGGGTGGGGACAAATCTAAAACTGAGTCTTCATCAGGCCCACAAAAATCCTCTGGTGGGGCTGGTGGGTCCAAATCCTCTTCAAATCAAGTTAAAAAGCCTTGGTGGTATTTGTGTAAAGTCAAAGGCCATTGGACAACTGATGCCAGTTGTCCAAAGAAAAACACCAAACCTCCCACTACCACAACCCTACTGCAAATTCTAGTGCCCCTAGTAATAGCAGTGGTGGTGGGAGAAAACCTACTAACAGCCAATCCAAGGGAGTAGCTGGGCTCACTTTTGGTAATTTAGTTGGGGTTGGTCTTGTTAGGGAGACCACAGAGGCTGTGTTAGTCTCTGAAGGTGCCATTGATTTGGCCACCTTGGTTGCTTGTACCCTTAATATGGATAAGTACAAGCAACTTCCCCTAATAAATGGTGTTGAGGTTCAGGCCTACAGGAACACAGGTGCCAGTCTTACCATGGTAATAGAGAAACTGGTACACCCTGAACAACACCTACTTGGTCAACAGTACCAAGTGACAGACGCTCAAAACAACACTCTTACCCACCCCATGGCTGTTGTGAATCTCAACTGGGGCGGGGGCGGGTTACTGGTCCAAAGAAAGTTGTGGTTGCTTCAGATTTACCTGTAGACTGTCTACTAGGAAATGATTTAGAGACATCAGCTTGGGTAAAAGTGGAGTTGGAGGCTCATGCAGCAATGCTGGGCATTCCTGGGCATATTTTTGCTATGACACGGGCTCAGGCCAAAAAGCAAAAAGGACAGGGTAACTTGGATCCTGGAACAATGCACCAAGTGTACCCTAAAGCTAGGGGTAGCAAGGGTAAATCCCTACCCACTATCCCTCCCTCTACAGATGATTCTCCTTCTGAGGAAGAAGAATGTCCTCCCTGTGCAGAACCTTCACCAGAGGAGCTGGCAGCAGACACTGCCGAGCTTTTGGGTGGAGGGGGGCCTGCCAGGGAAGAGCTGAGTGTGGCACAGCAATCCTGTCCCACATTAGAGGGTCTCAGACAGCAAGCTGTCAAGCAGCAAAATGGGGATGTCAGTGACTCACATAGAGTTTACTGGGAGGACAACCTCTTGTACACAGAGGCAACGGACCCAAAACCTGGAGCAGCCAGGATATTGGTCATTCCCCTGCAGTACAGAGAGTTCCTCCTAACTCTGGCACATGACATTCCTTTGGCTGGGCATTTGGGCCAGATTAAAACATGGGAAAGGCTTGTCCCCCTGTTTCACTGGCCTAGGATGTCAGAGGACACAAAAGATTTCTGTAAGTCTTGTGTGACCTGCCAAGCTAGTGGCAAGACTGGTGGCACACCAAAGGCTCCCCTTATTCCACTACCTGTGGTTGGGGTTCCCTTTGAAAGGATAGGGGTTGACATAGTTGGCCCCCTTGACCCTCCTACTGCTTCAGGCAATAGGTTTATCTTGGTGGTTGTGGACCATGCCACAAGATATCCTGAAGCAGTTCCTCTAAGGACCACTACAGCACCTGCAGTGGCAAAAGCCCTCCTGGGAATCTTTTCCAGGGTGGGTTTCCCAAAAGAGGTTGTACCAGACAGGGGTAGCAACTTTATGTCTGCATACTTGAAAGCCATGTGGAAGGAATGTGGTGTAACATACAAATTCACCACACCTTATCATACACAAACAAATGGACTGGTAGAGAGGTTTAATAAAACTCTCAAAGGAATGATAATGGGACTCCCTGAAAAACTCAAGAGGAGATGGGATGTCCTGTTACCTTGCCTCCTTTTTACTTACAGGGAGGTACCCCAGAAAGGAGTGGGCTTCAGCCCCTTTGAACTCCTCTTTGGGCACCCTGTAAGAGGTCCCCTAACACTTGTAAAGGAGGGTTGGGAACAACCTTTAAAAGCTCTTAAGCAAGACATAGTGGACTATGTACTCAGCCTAAGATCCAGAATGGCTGAGTACATGAAAAAGGACGGTAAAAACCTTCAGGCCAGCCAAGAGCTCCAAAAGCAATGGCATGACCAGAAGGCTGTTCTGATTCAGTACCAACCAGGACAGAAGGTGTGGGTTTTGGAGCCTGTGGCCCCAAGAGCACTCCAAGATAAATGGAGTGGACCCCACCTCGTTGTTGAAAAGAAGGGCGCGTCACCTACTTAGCTGACCTGGGCACTGCCAGGAGTCCCCTTCGGGTGCTCCATGTCAATCGCCTGAAACCCTACTATGACAGGGCTGATCTCACCCTGCTCATGGCAACAGATGAATGACAGGAAGAAGAGAGTGACCCTCTCCCTGATCTCTTCTCTTCCACAGAACAAGATGCTCTAGTGGAAGGTGTAGTTTTGGCAGACTGTTTTACTGCTGAGCAGAAAGACAACTGTACAAATCTCCTAGGTCAGTTTTCTGAACTCTTTTCTACTATGCCAGGCACCACTTTTTGGTGTGAGCACACTATAGATACTGGAGACAGCATGCCTGTCAAAAGTAAGATCTATAGGCAGCCTGACCATGTCAGAGACTGCATAAATCAAGAAGTTCAGAAAATGCTTGAACTGGGAGTGGTTGAACACTCTGAAAGCCCCTGGGTCTCTCCTGTGGTGCTTGTACCAAAGCCTCACTCCAAAGATGGAAAAAGGGAAATTAGGTTTTGTGTAGACTACAGAGGTCTCAACCAGGTAACAAAAACTGATGCTCACCCTATACCCAGGGCAGATGAGCTCATAGATACACTGGCATCTGCCAAGTATCTAAGCACCTTTGATTTGACTGCAGGGTATTGGCAGATCAAGTTATCAGAGGATGCTAAAGCAAAAACTGCATTTTCGACTATTGGAGGGCACTACCAATTCACAGTAATACCCTTTGGTTTGAAAAATGCACCTGCCACTTTTCAGAGGTTGGTGAATACAGTCCTGCAAGGGTTGGAGGCTTTTAGTGCAGCATATCTGGACAATATAGCTGTCTTTAGCTCCACCTGGGATGATCACCTGGTCCACCTGTGGAAAGTTTTAGAGGCCCTGCAGAAGGCAGGCCTCACTATCAAGGCTTCAAAGTGCCAGATAGGGCAGTGTAGGAGGCTGGACTGGCTTGTAGTGAGTACCTAGGGGTACTTGCACCTTGCACCAGGCCCAGTTATCCCTTATTAGTGTATAGGGTGTCTAGCAGCTTAGGCTGATAGATAATGGTAGCTTAGCAGAGCAGCTTAGGCTGAACTAGGAGACGAGTGAATCTCCTACAGTACCACTAGTGTCATATGCACAATATCATAAGAAAACACAATACACAGATATACTAAAAATAAAGGTACTTTATTTTTATGACAATATGCCAAAGTATCTCAGTGAGTACCCTCAGTATGAGGATAGCAAATATACACAAGATATATGTACACAATACCAAAATATGCAGTAATAGCAATAGAAAACAGTGCAAACAAGGTATAGACACAATAGAATGCAATGGGGGCACATAGGGATCGGGGCAACACAAACCATATACTCTAGAAGTGGAATGCGAAAAACGAATAGACCCCAAACCTATGTGACCTCGTAGAGGGTCGCTGGGACTGTAAGAAAACAGTGAGGGTTAGAAAAATAGCCCACCCCAAGACCCTGAAAACTGAGTGCAAAGTGCACTGAAGTTCCCCAAAGAGCACAGAAGTCGTGATAGGGGAATTCTGCAGGAAGACCAACACCAGCAATGCAACAACAATGGATTTCCAGACGAGAGTACCTGTGGAACAAGGGGACCAAGTCCAAAAGTCACGATCAAGTCGGGAGTGGGCAGATGCCCAGAAAATGCCAGCTGTGGATGCAAAGAAGCTGCCACTGGATGGTAGAAGCTGAGGATTCTGCACGAACGACAAGGGCTTGAAACTTCCCCTTTGGAGGATGGATGTCCCACGTCGTGAAGAGTCGTGCAGAAGTGTTTCCCGCAGAAAGACCGCAAACAAGCCTTGCTAGCTGCAAGGGTCGCGGTTAAGGTTTTTGGATGCTGCTGTGGCCCAGGAGAGACCAGGATGTCACCAATTATGTGAGGGGACAGAGGGGGCGTCCAGCAAGATAAGGAGCCCTCTCAGAAGCAGCCAGCACCCGCAGAAGTGCCGGAACAGGCACTAGGAAGTGGAGTGAAACGGTGCTCACCCGGAGTTGCACAAGAGAGTCCCACGCCGTCGGAGGACAACTCAGGAGGTCGTGCAATGCAGGTTAGAGTGCCGTGGAACCAGGCTTGGCTGTGCACAAAGGAAATCTTCGTGGAGTGTACAGGAGCCGGAGTAGCAGCAAAATACTCTGTTCCCAGCAATGCAGTCTGGCGTGGGGAGGCAAGGACTTACCTCCACCAAACTTGGAATGAAGAGTCACTGGACTGTGGGAGTCACTTGGACAGAGTTGCTGATTTCAAGGGACCTCGCTCGTTGTGCTGAGAGCAGACCCAGAGGACCGGTGATGCAGTTCTTTGGTGCCTGCGGTTACAGGGGGAAGATTCCGTCGACCCACGGGAGATTTCTTTGGAGCTTCTAGTGCAGAGAGGAGGCAGACTACCCCCACAGCATGCACCACCAGGAGAACAGTCGAGAAGGCGGCTGGATCAGCGTTACAGTGTCGCAGTAGTCGTCGTTGCTAATTTGTTGCAGTTTTGCAGGCTTCCAGCGCGGTCAGCAGTCGATTCCTTGGCAGAAGGTGAAGAGAGAGATGCAGAGGAACTCTGATGAGCTCTTGCATTCGTTATCTAAAGAATTCCCCAAAGCAGAGACCCTAAATAGCCAGAAAAGAGGGTTTGGCTACTTAGGAGAGAGGATAGGCTAGCAACACCTGAAGGAGCCTATCAGAAGGAGTCTCTGACGTCACCTGCTGGCCCTGGCCACTCAGAGCAGTCCAGTGTGCCAGCAGCACCTCTGTTTCCAAGATGGCAGAGGTCTGGAGCACACTGGAGGAGCTCTGGGCACCTCCCAGGGGAGGTGCAGGTCAGGGGAGTGGTCACTCCCCTTTCCTTTGTCCAGTTTTGCGCCAGAGCAGGGCTGGGGGATCACTGAACCGGTGTAGACTGGCTTATGCAGAGATGGGCACCAGCTGTGCCCATCAAAGCATTTCCAGAGGCTGGGGGAGGCTACTCCTCCCCAGCCCTGACACCTTATTCCAAAGGGAGAGGGTGTAACACTCTCTCTCTGAGGAAGTCCTTTGTTCTGCCTTCCTGGGCCAAGCCTGGCTGGACCCCCGGAGGGCAGAAATCTGTCTGAGGGGTTGGCAGCAGCAGCAGCTGCAGTGAAACCCCGGGAAAGGCAGTTTGGCAGTACCCGGGTCTGTGCTAGAGACCCGGGGAATCATGGGATTGTCTCCCCAATACCAGGATGGCATTGGTGGGTCAATTCCATGATCTTAGACATGTTACATTGCCATATTCGGAGTTACCATTGTGAAGCTACACATAGGTAGTGACCTATATGTAGTGCACGCGTGTAATGGTGTCCCCGCACTCACAAAGTCCGGGGAATTGGCCCTGAACAATGTGGGGGCACCTTGGCTAGTGCCAGGGTGCCCACACACTAAGTAACTTAGCACCCAACCTTTACCAGGTAAAGGTTAGACATATGGGTGACTTATAAGTTATTTAAGTGCAGTGTAAAATGGCTGTGAAATAACGTGGACGTTATTTCACTCAGGCTGCAGTGGCAGGCCTGTGTAAGAATTGTCAGAGCTCCCTATGGGTGGCAAAAGAAATGCTGCAGCCCATAGGGATCTCCTGGAACCCCAATACCCTGGGTACCTCAGTACCATATACTAGGGAATTATAAGGGTGTTCCAGTATGCCAATGTAAATTGGTAAAATTGGTCACTAGCCTGTTAGTGACAATTTGGAAAGAAATGAGAGAGCATAACCACTGAGGTTCTGATTAGCAGAGCCTCAGTGAGACAGTTAGTCATAACACAGTTAACACATACAGGGCACACTTATGAGCACTGGGGCCCTGGCTGGCAGGGTCCCAGTGACACATACAACTAAAACAACATATATACAGTGAAATATGGGGGTAACATGCCAGGCAAGATGGTACTTTCCTACACAACCCCCCCCCAAACGAAGGACAATAAGACTAGCCATGACCTGATGAGTCTTCATTGTCTAAGTGGAAATATCTGGAGAGTCCATCTGCATTGGACTGGGTACTCCCAGGTCTATGTTCCACTGTATAGTCCATTCCCTGTAGGGATATGGACCACCTCAACAATTTAGGATTTTCACCTTTCATTTGTTTTAGCCAAAGTAGAGGTTTGTGGTCTGTCTGAACAATGAAGTGAGTGCCAAACAGGTATGGCCTCAACTTCTTCAGTGCCCAGACCACAGCAAAGGCCTCCCTCTCTATGGCAGACCAACGCTTTTCTCTAGGGGTCAACCTCCTGCTGATAAAAGCAACAGGTTGATCCTGGCCCTCAGAATTAAGTTGTGAAAGAACTGCCCCTACCCCTAATTCAGATGCATCAGTTTGGACAATGAATTTTTTGGAGTAACAGGGGCTTTTCAGGACAGGTGCAGAGCACATGGCCTGTTTCAGCTCCTCAAAAGCTTTCTGACAGCTAGCTGTCCATAATACCTTTTTAGGCATTTTCTTGGAGATGAGGTCATTAAGAGGGGCTGCAATGGAGCCATAGTTCTTTATGAACCTCCTGTAATACCCAGTGAGGCCTAAGAATGCTCTCACCTGAGTCTGAGTTGTAGGGGGAACCCAATCAATAATAGTTTGGATTTTCCCCTGAAGTGGTGCAATCTGTTCTCCACCTACTAGGTGTCCCAGATAAACCACCTTCCCCTACCCTATCTGGCACTTTGAAGCCTTGATAGTGAGGCCTGCCTTTTGCAGGGCCTCCAAAACTTTCCATAGGTGGACCAGGTGATCATCCCAGCTGGAGCTAAAGACAGCTATATCATCTAGATATGCTGCACTAAAAGCTTCCAGCCCTTGCAGGACTGTATTCACCAACCTCTGAAAAGTGGCAGGTGCATTTTTCAATCCAAAAGGCATTACTGTGAATTGGTAATGGCCTCCAATGGTTGAAAATGCAGTTTTTGCTTTTGCATCTTCTGATAATTTGATCTGCCAATACCCTGCAGTCAAATCAAAAGTGCTTAGATACTTGGCAGATGCCTGTGTATCTATTAGCTCATCTGCCCTGGGTATAGGGTGAGCATCAGTTTTGGTTACTTGGTTGAGACCTCTATAGTCTACACAAAACCGCATTTCTTTCTTTCCATCTTTGGAATGAGGTTTTGGTACAAGTACCACAGGAGAGGCCCATGGACTTTCAGAGTGCTCAACCACTCCTAGTTCAAGCATTTTCTGCACTTCTTGTTTTATGCAGTCTCTGACATGGTCAGGCTGCCTATAGATCTTACTTTTGACAGGCAAGCTGTCTCCAGTATCTAGATGTGTTCTCACACCAAGAAGTCGTGCCTGGCACAGTAGAGAAGAGTTCAGAAAACTGACCTAGGAGATTTGTGCAGTAGTCTTTCTGCTCAGCAGTGAGACAATCTGCATGTACTACACCTTCCACCAGAGCATCTTGTTCTGTGGAAGAGAAGAGATCAGGGAGAGGGTCACTCTCTTCTTCCTGTCCCTCATCTGTTGCCATGAGCAGGGTGAGATCAGCCCTGTCATAGTAGGGTTTCAGGCGATTGACATGGAGCACCCTAAGGGGACTCCTGGCAGTGCCTAAGTCAACTAAGTAGGTGACTTCACCCTTCTTTTCAACAATTATTTGGGGTCCACTCCATTTATCTTGGAGTGCCCTTGGGGCCACAGGCTCCAAGACCCACACTTTCTGCCCTGGTTGGTACTGAACCAAAACAGCCTTCTGGTCATGCCATTGCTTTTGGAGCTCTTGGCTGGCCTGAAGGTTTTTACTGGCCTTTTTCATGTACTCAGCCATCCTTGATCTGAGGCCAAGTACATAGTCCACTATGTCTTGCTTTGGAGCTTTTAAAGGTTGTTCCCAACCCTCCTTAACAAGTGTTAGAGGACCTCCCACAGGGTGTCCAAATAGGAGTTCAAAGGGGCTGAAGCCCACTCCTTTTTGGAGTACCTCCCTGTAAGCAAAAAGGAGGCAAGGTAACAGGATATCCCATCTCCTGCGGAGTTTTTCAGGGAGTCCCATAATCATGCCTTTGAGAGTTTTGTTAAATCTCTCCACCAGTCCATTTGTTTGTGGATGATAGGGTGTAGTGAACTTGAATGTAACACCACACTCCTTCCACATGGCCTTTAAGTAAGCAGACATGAAATTGCTTCCTCTGTCTGATACCACCTCTTTTGGGAAGCCCACCCTGGAAAAGATTCCCAGGAGGGCCTTTGCCACTGCAGGAGCTGTAGTGGTCCTTAGAGGAATTGCTTCAGGATATATGGTGGCATGGTCCACTACCACCAAGATAAACTTATTGCCTGAAGCAGTAGGAGGGTCAAGGGGGCCAACTATGTCAACCCCTACCCTTGCAAAGGGAACCCCAACCACAGGCAGTGGGATAAGGGGTGCCTTTGGGGTGCTACCTGTCTTGCCACTGGCTTGACAGGTTTCACAGGACTTACAAAATTCCTTTGTGTCCTCTGACATTCTAGGCCAATGAAACAAGGGGACAAGCCTGTCCCAAGTTTTCATTTGCCCCAAATGTCCAGCTAAGGGAATGTCGTGGGCTAGAGTTAGGAGGAACTTTCTGTACTCCTGAGGAATCACCAATCTCCTGGCAGTTCCAGGTTTTGGATCCCTTGCTTCAGTGTACAAGAGGTTGTCCTCCCAGTAAACTCTGTGAGAGTCACTGACATCCCCATTTGCTTGTTTGACAGCTTGCTGCCTTAGACCCTCTAGTGTGGGACAGGTATGCTGTGCCACACTCAGCTCCTCCCTGGCAGGCCCCCCTTCACCCAAAAGCTCAGCAGTGTCTGCTTCCAGCTCCTCTGGTGTAGGTTCTGCACAGGGTGGAAATTCTTCTTCCTCAGAAGTAGAATCCACTGTAGAGGGAGGGATAGTAGGTAGTGATTTACTTCTACTAGCCCCAGCTTTAGGGAGCACTTGGTCCATTCTTCCAGGATCCAAGTCACCCTGTCCTTTTTGCTTTTTGGCCTGAGCCCTGGTTAAAGCAAAAATATGCCCTGGAATGCCCAGCATTGCTGCATGGGCCGCCAACTCCACATCTGACCAAGCTGATGTCTCTAAATCATTTCCAAGTAGACAGTCTACAGGTAAATCTGAGGCAACCACAACTTTCTTTGGACCAGTAACCCCCCCCCAGTTGAGATTTAAAACAGCCATGGGGTGGCTAAGTGTGTTGTTGTGAGCATCGGTTACTTGGTACTGGTGACCAAGTAGGTGTTGTTCAGGGTGGACCAGTTTCTCTATTACCATTGTAACACTGGCACCTGTGTCCCTGTAGGCCTGAACCTCAACACCATTTATTAGGGGTAGTTGCTTGTACTTATCCATGTTAAGGGGACAAGCAACTAAGGTGGCTAAATCAATAGCCCCCCCAGAGACTAACACAGCCTCTGTGGTCTCCCTAACAAGACCAACCCCAACTAAGTTACCAAAAGTGAGCCCAGCTACTCCCTTGGATTGGCTATTAGTAGGTTTGCTCCCACCACCACTGCTATTATTAGGGGCACTAGGTGTAGCAGCAGGGGTTGTAGTGGTAGGAGGCTTGGTGCTTTTCTTTGGACAACTGGGATCTGTTGTCCAATGGCCTTTTATTTTACATAAATAGCACCATGGGTTCTTTTCTTTGTTTTGATTTGAAGAGGATTTGGACCCACCACCCCCACCAGAGTGTTTTTGTGGGCCTGATGAAGACTCATTTTTAGATTTGTCCCCACCCTTGTCAGAAGACTTACCATCCTTCTTCTTGCCATCTTTGTCACCCCCTGTATTAACTTTTCTGTTCACCCTTGTTCTGACCCATTTGTCTGCCTTCTTTCCCAATTCTTGGGGAGAGGTCAGATCAGAGTCTACCAGGTACTGGTGCAACAAATCAGACACACAATTATTAAGAATATGCTCTCTCAGGATTAAGTTATACAGGCTTTCATAATCAGTAACTTTACTGCCATGTAACCACCCCTCCAAGGCCTTCACTGAATGGTCAACAAAGTCTACCCAGTCTTGTGAAGACTCCTTTTTGGTTTCACTGAACTTCATCCTGTACTGTTCAGTGGTTAAGCCATAACCATCTAGGAGTGCATTCGTAAGAACTTTGAAATCATTGGCTTCACTTTCTTTCGCAGTAAGGAGCCTATCCCTACCCTTTCCACTAAATGATAGCCATAGGATAGTAGCCCACTGCCTTTGAGGGACATCCTGTACAACACAGGCCCTCTCAAGTGCAGCAAACCACTTGTTAATGTCATCCCCCTCCTTATAAGGGGGAACTATCTTGTGCAGATTCCTAGAATCATGCTCTTTTGCAGGATGACTATGGGGAATACTACTGCTGCCACCATGGGTTTCTAAACCCAATTTCTGTCTTTCTCTTTCCACTTCTAAGGACTGCCTATCCAAATCCAACTGTTGCTTCTTGAGCTTCAGCCTGGTTTGTTCCACTCTCAATCTATTGAGCTCCCTTTCTAACACTCTGTCATCAGGGTGGGTGGGTGGGTCATTCCTTGAAACAGAAGTATGGTGAGAATGAACAGAAGGAGACCTGTCCCTAACATATGTCACCCTAACAGCTTGGCTAACAGAAACAGCACTTCTACTATGATGAGAAGGAATACTCTTACTGTGATGTGAGACAACACTATCAGTATGGTGTGACTCTACATCAGTACCAGCTATGCTAGGTGGCTTGCTAGGGGGCAGGCTGGAAAGCTTCCCTCCCACACCTTTTGCTAGGGGTGCCCCAGAATCAGAGTGGGAACCATCAGCTAATTTTTCACCAGAAGTGCCACCTCTGGCTTTATCTTGTTCAACAAGCATGTTAACCAACAGTTCTCTAGAGGGATTCTTCCTTACACTTAAACCTCTTTCTATGCAGAGACTCCTTACTCCTTTCCAGCTAAGGTGATCATAAGCAAGTTTGGACAGATCAACAGTTTGGCCTGTGCCAGACATTTTAGAAAGTGTTTAAGTGATAGAAAAAGTGAGAAAAAAGTTTTTCAGAACTTTTGGAAAGACAGAAAAAAACTTTTAAAACTTTTTAAGAACTTTTTAGAAAGTTTAGTGGCAGTTTTCAGCACTTTAGAAAAGAAGTGAGAAAAGAAAAGCAAAACTTTTTTGTTAGGTGTACATACACTGAACTTGTTTTGTATATTTTTCTCTTATGAAAAGTACAATGACAAAAGTGGTAAGTAGTTGCAAAGTACTTATCCCACCGCTGCACAACCAATGTAGGAGGCTGGGCTGGCTTGTAGTGAGTACCAAGGGGTACTTACACCTTGCACCAGGCCCAGGTATCCCTTATTAGTGTATAGTGGTGTCTAGCAGCTTAAGCTGATAGATAATGGTAGCTTAGCAGAGCAGCTTAGGCTGAACTAGGAGACGAGTGAAGCTCCTACAGTACCACTAGTGTCATATGCACAATATCATAAGAAAACACATTACACACATATACTAAAAATAAAGGTACTTTATTTTTATGACAATATGCCAAAGTATCTCAGTGAGTACCCTCAGTATGAGGATAGCAAATATACACAAGATATATGTACACAATACCAAAAATATGCAGTACAGTATTAGAAAACAGTACAAACAATGTATAGTTACAATAGGATGCAATGGGGACACATAGGGATAGGGGCAACACAAACCATATACTCCAAAAGTGGAATGCGAACCACGAATGGACCCCAAACCTATGTGACCTTGTAGAGGGTCGCTGGGACTGTAAGGAAACAGTGAGGGTTAGAAAAATAACCCCACCCCAAGACCCTGAAAAGTGAGTGCAAAGTGCACTAAAGTTCCCCAAAGAGCACAGAAGTCGTGATAGGGGAATTCTGCAGGAAAGACCAACACCAGCAATGCAAAAACAATGGATTTCCAGACGAGAGTACCTGTGGAACAAGGGGCCAAGTCCAAAAGTCACGATCAAGTCGAGAGTGGGCAGATGCCCAGGAAATGCCAGCTGTGGATGCAAAGAAGCTGCTACTAGACAGAAGCTGAGGATTCTGCAGGAACGACAAGGGCTAGAAACTTCCCCTTTGGAGGATGGATCTGCCACGCCGTGGAGAGTCGTGCAGAACTGTTTTCCTGAAGAAAGACCGCAAACAAGCCTTGCTAGCTGCAAGTCGTGTGGTTAGGGTTTTTGGATGCTGCTGTGGCCCAGGAGGGACCAGGATGTCGCCAATTGCGTCAGGGGACAGAGGGGGCGGCCAGCAAGACAAGGAGCCCTCTCAGAAGCAGGCAGCACCCGCAGAAGTGCCAGAACAGGCACTACGAAGAGGAGTGAAATGGTGCTCACCTGAAGTTGCACAAAGGAGTCCCACGCCGCCGGAGGACAACTCAGGAGGTCGTGCAATGCAGGTTAGAGTGCTGTGGACCCAGACTTGGCTGTGCACAAAGGATTCCCTCGGAAAGTGCACAGGAGCCGGAGTAGCTGCAAAAGACGCGGTTCCCAGCAATGCAGTCTGGCGTGGGGAGGCAAGGACTTACCTCCACCAAACTTGGACTGAAGAGTCACTGGACTGTGGGAGTCACTTGGACAGAGTTGCTGGATTCAAGGGACCTCGCTCGTCGTGCTGAGAGGAGACCCAGGGGACCGGTGATGCAGTTCTTTGGTGCCTGCGGTTGCAGGGGGACGATTCCGTCGACCCCCGGGAGATTTCTTCGGAGCTTCTAGTGCAGAGAGGAGGCAGACTACCCCCGCAGCATGCACCACCAGGAAAACAGTTGAGAAGGCCGCAGGATCAGCGTTACAGAGTTGCAGTAGTCGTCTTCGCTACTTTGTTGCAGTTTTGCAGGCTTCCAGCACGGTCAGCAGTCGATTCCTTGGCAGAAGGTGAAGAGAGAGATGCAGAGGAACTCGGATGAGCTCTTGCATTCGTTATCTAAGGAATCCCAAGAGACAGAGACCCTAAATAGCCAGAAAAGAGGGTTTGGCTACTTAGGAGAGAGGATAGGCTAGCAACACCTGAAGGAGCCTATCACAAGGAGTCTCTGACGTCACCTGGTGGAACTGGCCACTCAGAGCAGTCCAGTGTGCCAGCAGCACCTCTGTTTCCAAGATGGCAGAGGTCTGGAGCACACTGGAGGAGCTCTGGGCACCTCCCAGGGGAGGTACAGGTCAGGGGAGTGGTCACTCCCCTTACCTTTGTCCAGTTTCACGCCAGAGCAGGGCTGAGGGGTCCCTGAACCGGTGTAGACTGGCTTATGCAGAAATGGGCACCATGTGTGCCCATGAAAGCATTTCCAGAGGCTGGGGGAGGCTACTCCTCCCCTGCCTTAACACCATTTTCCAAAGGGAGAGGGTGTAACACCCTCTCTCCGAGGAAGTCCTTTGTTCTGCCTTCCTGGGCCAGGCCTGGCTGGACCCCAGGAGGGCAGAAACCTGTCTGAGGGGTTGGCAGCAGCTGCAGTGAAACCCCTGAAAAGGCAGTTTGGCAGTACCCGGGTCTGTGCTAGAGACCCGTGGGATCATGGGATTGTGCCAACAATGCCAGGATGGCATAGAGGGGGCAATTCCATGATCTTAGACATGTTACATGGCCATATTCGGAGTTACCATTGTGAAGCTACACATAGGTAGAGACCTATATGTAGTGCACGCTTGTAATGGTGTCCCCGCACTCACAAAGTCCGGGGAATTGGCCCTGAACCATGTGGGGGCACCTTGGCTAGTGCCAGGGTGCCCACACACTAAGTAACTTAGCACTCAACCTTTACCAGGTAAAGGTTAGACATATAGGTGACTTATAAGTTACTTAAGTGCAGTGTAAAATGGCTGTGAAATAACGTGTGCGTTATTTCACTCAGGCTGCAGTGGCAGGCCTGTGTAAGAATTGTCAGAGCTCCCTATGGGTGGCAAAAGAAATGCTGCAACCCATAGGGATCTCCTGGAACCCCAATACCCTGGGTACCTCAGTACCATATACTAGGGAATTATAAGGGTGTTCCAGTATGCCAATATGAATTGGTGAAATTGGTCACTAGCCTGTTAGTGACAATTTGAAAGAAATGAGAGAGCATAACCACTGAGGTTCTGGATAGCAGAGCCTCAGTAAGACAGTTAGTCATAACACAGGTAACACCTATAGGGCACACTTATGAGCACTGGGACCCTGGCTGGCAGGGTCCCAGTGACACATACAACTAAAACAACATATATACAGTGAAATATGGGGGTAACATGCCAGACAAGAAGGCACTTTCCTACAGCCCCAAGCACTCCAAGACAAATGGAGTGGACCACACATTATTGTTGAAAAGAAGAGAGAAGTCACCTACTTGGTGGACTTGGGCACTGCCAGGAGTCCCCTTAGGGTACTCCATGTCAATCGCCTGAAACCCTACTATGACAGGGCTGATCTCACCCTGCTCATTGCAACAGATGGAGGACAGGAAGAAGAGAGTGACCCTCTCCCTGATCTCTTCTCTTCCACCGAACAAGATGCTCTAGTGGAAGGTGTAGTTTTGGAAGATTGTCTTACTGCTGAGCAGAAAGACCACTGCATAAATCTCCTGGGTCAGTTTTCTGAACTCTTTTCTACTGTGCCAGGCACCACTTCTTGGTGTGAGCACACTATAGATACTGGAGACAGCATGTCTGTCAAAAGTAAGATCTATAGGCAGCCTGACCATGTCAGAGACTGCATAAAACAAGAGGTCCAGAAAATGCTTGAACTGGGAGTGGTTGAGCACTCTTAAAGTCCATGGGCCTCTCCTGTGGTACTTGTACCAAAGCCTCATTCCAAAGATGGGAAAAAGGAAATGAGATTTTGTGTAGATTACAGAGGTCTCAACCAGGTAACTAAAACTGATGCTCACCCTATACCCAGGGCAGATGAGCTGATAGATACACTGGCATCTGCCAAGTATCTAAGCACCTTTGATTTGACTGCAGGGTATTGGCAGATCAAGTTATCAGAGGATGCTAATGCAAAAACTGCATTTTCGACTATTGGAGGGCACTACCAATTCACAGTAATGCCCTTTGGTTTGAAAAATGCACCTGCCACTTTTCAGAGGTTGGTGAATACAGTCCTGCAAGGATTGGAGGCTTTTAGTGCAGCATATCTAGATGATATAGCTGTATTTACCTCCACCTGGGATGATCACCTGGTCCACCTATGGAAAGTTTTGGAGGCCCTGCAAAAGGCAGGCCTCACTATCAAGGCTTCAAAGTGCCAGATAGGGCAGGGGAAAGTGGTTTATCTGGGACACCTGGTAGGTGGAGAACAGATTGCACCACTTCAGGGGAAAATCCAAACTATCATAGATTGGGTTACCCCTACAACTCAGACCCAGGTGTAGGAGGCTGGACTGGCTTGTAGTGAGTACCAAGGGGTACTTGCACCTTGCACCAGGCCCAGTTATCCCTTATTAGTGTATAGGGTGTCTAGCAGCTTAGGCTGATAGATAATGGTAGCTTAGCAGAGCAGCTTAGGCTGGACTAGGAGACGTGTGAAGCTACTACAGTACCACTTAGTGTCATATGCACAATATCATAAGAAAACACAATACACAGTTATACTAAAAATAAAGGTACTTTATTTTTATGACAATATGCCAAAGTATCTCAGAGTGTACCCTCAGTGAGAGGATAGGAAATATACACAAGATATATATACACAATATATATATACACAATACCAGAAATATGCAGTATAGTCTTAGAAAACAGTGCAAACAATGTATAGTTACAATAGGATGCAATGGGGACACATAGGGATAGGGGCAACACAAACCATATACTCCAAAAGTGGAATGCGAACCACGAATGGACCCCAAACCTATGTGACCTTGTAGAGGGTCGCTGGGACTATTAGAAAATAGTGAGAGTTAGAAAATTAGCCCTCCCCAAGACCCTGAAAAGTGAGTGCAAAGTGCACTAAAGTTCCCCAAAGGACAAAGAAGTCGTGAAAGGGGAATAAGGCAGGAAAGACACAAACCAACAATGCAACAACGCTGGATTTCTAATCTGGGATACCTGTGGAACAAGGGGACCATGTCCAAAAGTCACAAGCAAGTCGGAGATGGGCAGATGCCCAGGAAATGCCAGCTGCGGGTGCAAAGAAGCTTCAACTGGACTGAAGAAGCTGCGGTTTCTGCAGGAACGCAAAGGGCTAGAGATTTCCCCTTTGGAGGACGGATCCCTCTCGCCTTGTAGAGTCGTGCAGAAGTGTTTTCCCGCCGAAAGAACGCCAACAAGCCTTGCTAGCTGCAAATCGTGCGGTTAGCGTTTTTGGACGGTGCTGCGGCCCAGGAGGGACCAGGAGGTCGCAAATTGGACCAGGAGGTAGAGGGGACGTCGAGCAAGACAAGAAGCCCTCTTAGCAGCAGGCAGCACCCGGAGAAGTGCCAGAAACAGGCACTACGAGGATGCGTGAAATGGTGCTCACCCGAAGTCGCACAAAGGAGTCCCACGTCGCCGGAGACCAACTTAGAAAGTCGTGCAATGCAGGTTAGAGTGCCGTGGACCCAGGCTGGGCTGTGCACAAAGGATTTCCACCGGAAGTGCACAGGGGCCGGAGTAGCTGCAAAAGTCATGGTTCCCAGCAATGCAGTCTAGCGAGGTGAGGCAAGGACTTACCTCCACCAAACTTGGACTGAAGAGTCACTGGACTGTGGGAGTCACTTGGACAGAGTTGCTGGATTCGAGGGACCTCGCTCGTCGTGCTGAGAGGAGACCCAAGGGACCGGTAATGCAGCTTTTGGTGCCTGCGGTTGCAGGGGGACGATTCCGTCGACCCACGGGAGATTTCTTCGGAGCTTCTAGTGCAGAGAGGAGGCAGACTAACCCCACAGCATGCAGCACCAGGAAAACAGTCAAGAAGGCGGCAGGATCAGCGTTACAGAGTTGCAGTAGTCGTCTTTGCTACTATGTTGCAGGTTTGCAGGCTTCCAGCGCGGTCAGCAGTCGATTCCTTGGCAGAAGGTGAAGAGAGAGATGCAGAGGAACTCGGATGAGCTCTTGCATTCGTTATCTAAGGAATCCCAAGAGACAGAGACCCTAAATAGCCAGAAAAGAGGGTTTGGCTACTTAGGAGAGAGGATAGGCTAGCAACACCTGAAGGAGCCTATCACAAGGAGTCTCTGACGTCACCTGGTGGAACTGGCCACTCAGAGCAGTCCAGTGTGCCAGCAGCACCTCTGTTTCCAAGATGGCAGAGGTCTGGAGCACACTGGAGGAGCTCTGGGCACCTCCCAGGGGAGGTACAGGTCAGGGGAGTGGTCACTCCCCTTTCCTTTGTCCAGTTTTGCACCAGAGCAGGGCTAAGGGGTCCCCTGAACCTGTGTAAACTGGCTTATGCAGAATTGGGCACATCTGTGCCCAAGAAAGCATTTCCAGAGGCTGGGGGAGGCTACTCCTCCCCTGCCTTCACACCATTTTCCAAAGGGAGAGGGTGTAACACCCTCTCTCAGAGGAAGTCCTTTGTTCTGCCATCCTGGGCCAGGCCTGGCTGGACCCCAGGAGGGCAGATGCCTGTCTGAGGCGTTGGCAGCAGCAGCAGCTGCAGTGAAACCCCGGGAAAGGCAGTATGGCAGTACCAGGGTCTGTGCTACAGACCACTGGGATCATGGGATTGTGCCAACTATGCCAGGATGGTATAGAGGGGGCAATTCCATGATCATAGACATATTACATGGCCATATTCGGAGTTACCATTGTGAAGCTACATATAGGTAGTGACCTATATGTAGTGCACACGTGTAATGGTGTCCCCGCACTCACAAACTCCGGGGAATTGGCCCTGAACAATGTGGGGGCACCTTGGCTAGTGCCAGGGTGCCCTCACACTAAGTAACTTAGCACCCAACCTTTACCAGGTAAAGGTTAGACATATAGGTGACTTATAAGTTACTTAAGTGCAGTGTAATATGGCTGTGAAATAACGTGTGCGTTATTTCACTCAGGCTGCAGTGGCAGGCCTGTGTAAGAATTGTCAGAGCTCCCTATGGGTGGCAAAAGAAATGCTGCAGCCCATAGGGATCTCCTGGAACCCCAATACCCTGGGTACCTCAGTACCATATACTAGGGAATTATAAGGGTGTTCCAGTAAGCCAATGTAAATTGGTAAAATTGGTCACTAGCCTGTCAGTGACAATTTGAAAGAAATGAGAGAGCATAACCACTGAGGTTCTGATTAGCAGAGCCTCAGTGAGACAGTTAGGCACCACACAGGGAACACATACATATAGGCCACAAACTTATGAGCACTGGGGTCCTGGCTAGCAGGGTCCCAGTGACACATAACAAACATACTGAAAACATAGGGTTTTCACTATGAGCACTGGGCCCTGGCAAGCAGGATACCAGTGAGACAGTGAAAACACCCTGACATACACTCACAAACAGGCCCAAAGTGGGGGTAACAAGGCTAGAAAGAGGCTACTTTCTCACACAACCCCCCCCAAACGAAGGACAATAAGGCTAACCTTGGCCAGTTGAGACTTTATTGTCTAAGTGGTGATAAGTAGAGAGTAGCTCTGCAATAGACTGGTTACTCCCTTTATCATCCACTATATGGTTACTTCCCTGTGGGGATGTAAACCACCCTGTTTGAAGTTTTTTAGCTAAGCAACAATGTGAAGATGTATTTTCAGAGTTTCTATCAGTAAGTTTTAGTTTAGAGCAGTGGGAATTGTCCACTGAACCTATTTGTAGTGATGGAAATGCCAGACAGGGATGCTGTCTCAGAAAAGCCATAGCTGGGCAAAAACTTTGTCCATATGGCTGGAAGAGAGAACAGGGATGCTGTTTCTCTTGGGTTGGAGCAGGGCAGGGATGCTGTCCTATCAGCTCCACACTAGGGCAGGGATGCTGTCCTAAGTGTTGTGAGGCAGTGCAGAGTTTCTGCACTAAAGTTTCTCTGGGAGGGTTGGAGGGATGCTCCATGTTAACTAAAATGGTGCTCTTTTTCTCACCAATGTTAGTTATCCCACAGAGAGGTACTTCTACCTCAGGGAGTACAGCTTTGCCAGCTGATGATTCCCTTGGAACAGGTGCCACCCCAGGAGAGATTTCTCCCACCACAGGAATGGTATCCTGAATGGTAGGGTGGTTAGGGGATACTGTGATACCCTTTATACCTGTTGATGGAGAGGGATCCTGAGTTTTCAGGCCTTCTCTCCTTTGCTTTTTCATTTCACTAGAAATGAGAGGGAATAATTCCTCAGGGATGCCCAGCATGGCTGCATGGGCATAAAACTCTACATCAGCCCAACCTGAGGCCTCTAGATCATTACCTAAGAGACAGTCTACAGGTAAGCTAGGTGATACCACCACCTGCTTAGGGCCAGTAACTCCACCCCAACTAAACTGAATTATAGCTAAGGGAAGAAACTTAGTGGAGTTATGGACATCAATAATCTTATACTGTTGTCCAATGATGTGTTGTTCAGGATGCACTAGGTTTTCAGTCACCAAAGTGATACTGGCACCTGTGTCCCTGTAGGCCAAGGCCTCAACACCATTTATTGAAACTGTCTGCCTGTACTTATCCATTGTAAGGGGACAAGCAGCCAGTGTGGCAAGGCCAATGCCACTAGGTGTGACAGAAACTGTCTTGGGACTGACTACCCCAGTTTCTACTATGGACCCATAAGTGAACCCAACTACACCCTTAACTTGACTGTTGCCAGCAGTCCCACCACTAGTACCACTACTGCTAGGGGCACTAGAGATTGATGTATTAGTGGTGGTAGGCTCAGGGGGTTTACCTGGACTGGACTTATCCCCTGGCCTATGGCCTCTGTTTTTACACACAAAGCACCAAGGCTTTTTAAATTGTGTAGGTTGAGAAGAAGAGGAAGAATTTGTTTTATCCCCACCCCCTGAAGAGTGTTTAAGATTTGAAGTGGGATCTTTGGTTTTACCCTTATCCCCATGCTTATCTTGAGATTTTTCACCATCTTTCTTCTTATTGTTCTCCTTGTCACCACCTGTATGAACTTTTCTGTTCACCCTTGTTCTGACCCATTTGTCTGCCTTCTTTCCCAATTCTTGGGGAGAGGTCAGATCAGAGTCCACCAGGTACTGGTGCAACAAATCAGACACACAATTATTAAGAATATGCTCTCCCAGGATCAAGTTATACAGGCTGCCATAATCAGTAACTTTACTGCCATGTAACCACCCCTCCAAGGCCTTCACTGAATGGTCAATGAAATCAACCCAGTCTTGTGAAGACTCCTTTTTGGTCTCTCTGAACTTTATCCTGTATTGTTCAGTGGTTAAGCCATACCCATCCAGGAGTGCATTCTTAAGAACTTTGTAATCATTAGCTTCATTTTCTTTTACAGTAAGGAGCCTATCCCTACCTTTTTCACTAAATGATAGCCATAGGATAGCAGCCCACTGCCTTTGAGGGACATCCTGTACAGCACAGGCCCTCTCAAGTGCAGCAAACTACTTGTTAATGTCATCCCCCTCCTTATAAGGGGGAACTATTTTATGCAGATTCCTGGAATCATGCTCTTTTGCAGGATGACTATGGGGAATACTGCTGCTGCCACCATGGGTTTCTAAACCCAGTTTCTGTCTCTCCTTCTCTACTTCTAAAGTCTGTCTATCCAAATCCAGCTGTTGCTTCTTGAGCTTCAGTCTGGTTTGTTCCACTCTCAATCTATTGAGCTCCCTTTCTAACAATCTGTCATCAGGGTGGGTGGGAGGGACATGTCTTGAAACAGAAGTATGGTGAGAATGGACAGAAGGAGACCTGTCCCTTACAGAGGGCACCCTAACTGCTTGGCTAACAGAAACATCAGTACCGCTGTGGTGAGAATAAATGCTTTTGCTATGATGTGAGACAACACTATTTGTATGGTGTGACTCAACATCATTACCAACTATGCTAGACTGTCTAGTAATGGGCAGGCTAGGAAGTTTCTTTCCTGAATCTTTTCCTGGGGGAGTCCCTGGATCAGATTGGGAACCATTAGCTACTTTTTCAACAGATGGGGCACTTTTTGCCTTATCTTGTTCTCTAAGCATGTTAAGTAACAATTCCAAGGAAGGATTCTTCCCTACATTCAAACCTCTCTCTATACAGAGACTCCTTACTCCTTTCCAGCTAAGGTGGTCATATGCAATCTTAGACAGGTCAACATTTTGGCCTGTGCCAGACATTTTTAGAGAGAGTTAAAGTGATAGAAAAAGTGAAAAAAGTTTTCAGAACTTTTTAGAAAGACAGAAAAAAACTTTTTAAACTTTTAAGAACTTTTAGAAAGTTTAGGAGTACTTTTCAGCACTTTAGAAAAGAGTGAAAAGAGGAAATGCAAAACTTTTTGGCAATGTGTATATACACTGAACTTGTTTTGTATATTTTTCTCTTATGAAAAGTACAATGACAAGAGTGGTAAGTAGTCTCAAAGCACTTATCCCACCGCTGCACAACCAATGTAGGAGGCTGGACTGGCTTGTAGTGAGTACCAAGGGGTACTTGCACCTTGCACCAGGCCCAGTTATCCCTTATTACTGTACAGGGTGTCTAGCAGCTTAGGCTGATAGATAATGGTAGCTTAGCAGAGCAGCTTAGGCTGAACTAGGAGACGTGTGAAGCTACTACAGTACCACTTAGTGTCATATGCACAATATCATAAGAAAACACAATACACAGTTATACTAAAAATAAAGGTACTTTATTTTTATGACAATATGCCAAAGTATCTCAGAGTGTACCCTCAGTGAGAGGATAGGAAATATACACAAGATATATATACACAATATATATATACAC
The DNA here is from genome assembly GCF_031143425.1 of Pleurodeles waltl. Taxonomy (NCBI): domain Eukaryota; kingdom Metazoa; phylum Chordata; class Amphibia; order Caudata; family Salamandridae; genus Pleurodeles; species Pleurodeles waltl. The sequence goes on from NC_090446.1 coordinate 526,477,534, forward strand.
AATACCAGAAATATGCAGTATAGTCTTAGAAAACAGTGCAAACAATGTATAGTTACAATAGGATGCAATGGGGACACATAGGGATAGGGGCAACACAAACCATATACTCCAAAAGTGGAATGCGAACCACGAATGGACCCCAAACCTATGTGACCTTGTAGAGGGTCGCTGGTACTATTAGAAAATAGTGAGAGTTAGAAAATTAGCCCTCCCCAAGACCCTGAAAAGTGAGTGCAAAGTGCACTAAAGTTCCCCAAAGGACAAAGAAGTCGTGAAAGGAGAATAAGGCAGGAAAGACACAAACCAACAATGCAACAATGCTGGATTTCCAATCTGGGATACCTGTGGAACAAGGGGACCAAGTCCAAAAGTCACAAGCAAGTCGGAGATGGGAAGATGCCCAGGAAATGCCAGCTGCGGGTGCAAAGAAGCTTCGACTGGACTGAAAAAGCTGCGGTTTCTGCAGGAACGCAAAGGGCTAGAGACTTCCCCTTTGGAGGACGGATCCCGCTCGCCTTGTAGAGTCGTGCAGAAGTGTTTTCCCGCCGAAAGAACGCCAACAAGCCTTGCTAGCTGCAAATCGTGCGGTTAGCGTTTTTGGACGCTGCTGCGGCCCAGGAGGGACCAGGAGGTCGCAAATTGGACCAGGAGGTAGAAGGGACGTCGAGCAAGACAAGAAGCCCTCTTAACAGCAGGCAGCACCCAGAAAAGTGCCAGAAACAGGCACTACAAGGATGCGGGAAACGGTGCTCACCCGAAGTCGCACAAAGGAGTCCCACGTCGCCGGAGACCAACTTAGAAAGTCGTGCAATGCAGGTTAGAGTGCCGTGGAACCAGGCTGGGCTGTGCACAAAGGATTTCCACTGGAAGTGCACAGGGGCCGGAGTAGCTGCAAAAGTCGCGGTTCCCAGCAATGCAGCCCAGCGAGGTGAGGCAAGGACTTACCTCCACCAAACTTGGACTGAAGAGTCACTGGACTGTGGCAGTCACTTGGACAGAGTTGCTGGATTCGAGGGACCTCGCTCGTCGTGCTGAGAGGAGACCCAAGGGACCGGTAATGCAGCTTTTGGTGCCTGCGGTTGCAGGGGGACGATTCCGTCGACCCACGGGAGATTTCTTCGGAGCATCTAGTGCAGAGAGGAGGCAGACTACCACCACAGCATGCACCACCAGGAAAACAGTCGAGAAGGCGGCAGGATCAGCGTTACAGAGTTGCAGTAGTCGTCTTTGCTACTATGTTGCAGGTTTGCAGGCTTCCAGCGCGGTCAGCAGTCGATTCCTTGGCAGAAGGTGAAGAGAGAGATGCAGAGGAACTCGGATGAGCTCTTGCATTCGTTATCTAAGGAATCCCAAGAGACAGAGACCCTAAATAGCCAGAAAAGAGGGTTTGGCTACTTAGGAGAGAGGATAGGCTAGCAACACCTGAAGGAGCCTATCACAAGGAGTCTCTGACGTCACCTGGTGGCACTGGCCACTCAGAGCAGTCCAGTGTGCCAGCAGCACCTCTGTTTCCAAGATGGCAGAGGTCAGGAGCACACTGGAGGAGCTCTGGGCACCTCCCAGGGGAGGTACAGGTCAGGGGAGTGGTCACTCCCCTTTCCTTTGTCCAGTTTCGCGCCAGAGCAGGGCTAAGGGGTCCCCTGAACCGGTGTAGACTGGCTTATGCAGAATTGGGCACATCTGTGCCCAAGAAAGCATTTCCAGAGGCTGGGGGAGGCTACTCCTCCCCTGCCTTCACACTATTTTCCTAAGGGAGAGGGTGTAACACCCTCTCTCAGAGGAAGTCCTTTGTTCTGCCATCCTGGGCCAGGCCTGGCTGGACCCCAGGAGGGCAGATGCCTGTCTGAGGGGTTGGCAGCAGCAGCAGCTGCAGTGAAACCCCGGGAAAGGCAGAATGGCAGTACCAGGGTCTGTGCTACAGAGCACTGGGATCATGGGATTGTGCCAACTATGCCAGGATGGTATAGAGGGGGCCAATCCATGATCATAGACATATTACATGGCCATATTCCGAGTTACCATTGTGAAGCTACATATAGGTAGTGACCTATATGTAGTGCACACGTGTAATGGTGTCCCCGCACTCACAAAGTCCGGGAAATTGGCCCTGAACAATGTGGGGGCACCTTGGCTAGTGCCAGGGTGCCCTCACACTAAGTAACTTAGCACCCAACCTTTACCAGGTAAAGGTTAGACATATAGGTGACTTATAAGTTACTTAAGTGCAGTGTAAAATGGCTGTGAAATAACGTGTGCGTTATTTCACTCAGGCTGCAGTGGCAGGCCTGTGTAAGAATTGTCAGAGCTCCCTATGGGTGGCAAAAGAAATGCTGCAGCCCATGGGGATCTCCTGGAACCCCAATTCCCTGGGTACCTCAGTACCATATACTAGGGAATTATAAGGGTGCTCCAGTAAGCCAATGTAAATTGGTAAAATTGGTCACTAGCCTGTCAGTGACAATTTGAAAGAAATGAGAGAGCATAACCACTGAGGTTCTGATTAGCAGAGCCTCAGTGAGACAGTTAGGCACCACACAGGGAACACATACAGGGCACACTTATGAGCACTGGGGCCCTGGCTGGCAGGGTCCCAGTGACACATACAACTAAAACAACATATATACAGTGAAAAATGACAGTCTACAGGTATATCTGAGGCAACCACAACTTTCTTTGGACCAGTAACCCCCACCCCCCCCAGTTGAGATTCACAACAGCCATGGGGTGGCTAAGAGTGTTGTTGTAGGAGGCTGGCCTGGCTTGTAGTGGGTACCAAGGGGTACTTACACTTTGTACCAGGTCCAGTTATCCCTTATTAGTGTAGAAGAGGTGTCTAGCAGTTTAGGCTGATAGGAAAGGTAGCTTAGCAGAGCAGTTTAGGCTGAACTAGGAGACATTCAAAGCTCCCACTATACCACTGGTGTCACATGCACAATATCATAAGAAAACACAATACACAGATATACTAAAAATAAAGGTACTTTATTTTGATGACAATATTGTGAGAAAGTAGCCTCTTTCTAGCCTTGTTACCCCCACTTTTTGCCTGTTTGTGAGTGTATGTCGGGGTGTTTTCACTGTCTCACTGGGATCCTGCTAGCCAGGGCCCAGTGCTCATACGTTTGTGACCTATAGGTATGTGTTCCCTGTGTGATGCCTAACTGTCTCACTGAGGCTCTGCTAACCAGAACCTCAGTGGTTATGCTCTCTCATTTCTTTCAAATTGTCACTAACAGGCTAGTGACCAATTTTACCAATTTACATTGGCTTACTGGAACACCCTTATAATTCCCTAGTATATGGTACTGAGGTACCCAGGGTATTGGGGTTCCAGGAGATCCCTATGGGCTGCAGCATTTCTATTGCCACCCATAGGGAGCTCTGACAATTCTTACACAGGCCTGCCACTGCCGCCTGAGTGAAATAACGTCAACGTTATTTCACAGCCATTTTACACTGCACTTAAGTAACTTATAAGTCACCTATATGTCTAACCTTTACCTGGTAAAGGTTAGGTGCAAAGTTACTTAGTGTGAGGGCACCCTGGCACTAGCCAAGGTGCCCCCACATTGTTCAGGGCCAATTCCCCGGACTTTGTGAGTGCGGGGACACCATTACACGCGTGCACTACATATAGGTCACTACCTATATGTAGCTTCACAATGGTAACTCCGAATATGGCCATGTAACATGTCTATGATCATGGAATTGCCCCCTCTATACCATCCTGGCATTGTTGGCACAATCCCATGATCCCACAGGTCTGTAGCTCAGACCTGGGTACTGCCAAACTGCCTTTCCCGGGGTTTCACTGCAGCTGCTGCTGCTGCCAACCCCTCAGACAGGCTTCTGCCCTCCTGGGGTCCAGCCAGGCCTGGCCCAGGATGGCAGAACAAAGGACTTCCTCTGAGAGAGGGTGTTACACCCTCTCCCTTTGGAAAATGGTGTGAAGGCAGGGGAGGAGTAGCCTCCCCCAGCCTCTGCAAATGCTTTCATGGGCACACATGGTGCCCATTTCTGCATAAGCCAGTCTACACCGGTTAGGGACCCCTTAGCCCTGCTCTGGCGCGAAACTGGACAAAGGGAAAGGGAGAGACGACTCCCCTGACCTGTACCTCCCCTGGGAGGTGCCCAGAGCTCCTCCAGTGTGCTCCAGACCTCTGCCATCTTGGAAACAGAGGTGCTGCTGGCACACTGGACTGCTCTGAGTGGCCAGTGCCATCAGGTGACGTCAGTAACTCCTTCTGATAGGCTCCTTCAGGTGTTGCTAGCCTATCCTCTCTCCTAGGTAGCCAAACCCTCTTTTCTGGCTATTTAGGGTCTCTGTCTCTTGGGATTCTTTAGATAACGAATGCAAGAGCTCATCCGAGTTCCTCTGCATCTCTCTCTTCACCTTCTGCCAAGGAATCGACTGCTGACCACACTGGAAGCCTGCAAAACTGCAACATAGTAGCAAAGACGACTACTGCAACTCTGTAACGCTGATCCTGCCGCCTTCTCGACTGCTTTCCTGGTGGTGCATGCTGTGGGGGTAGTCTGCCTCCTCTCTGCACTAGAAGCTCCAAAGAAATCTCCCGTGGGTCGACGGAATCGTCCCCCTGCAACCACAGGCACCAAAGAACTGCATCACCGGTACCTTGGGTCTCCTCTCAGCACGACGAGCGAGGTCCCTTGAATCCAGCAACTCTGTCCAAGTGACTCCCACAGTCCAGTGACTCTTCAGTCCAAGTTTGGTGGAGGTAAGTCCTTGCCTCCCCACGCCAGACAGCATTGCTGGGAACCGCGACTTTTGCAGCTACTCCGGCCTCCGTGCACTTCCAGCGGAAATCCTTTGTGCACAGTCCAGCCTGGATCCACGGCACTCTAACCTGCATTGCACGACCTCCTAAGTTGTTCTCCGGCGACGTGGGACTCCTTTGTGCGACTTCGGGTAAGCACAGTTTCATGCATCCTCGTAGTGCCTGTTTCTGGCACTTCTGCGGGTGCTGCCTGCTGCTGAGAGGGCTCCTTGTCTTGCTCGATGCCCCCTCTGTCCCCTGACGCAATTGGCGACATCCTTGTCCCTCCTGGGCCACAGCAGCATCCAAAAACCCTAACTGCATGATTTGCAGCTAGCAAGGCTTGTTGGCGGTCTTTGTCAGGAAAACACTTCTGCACGACTCTCCACGGCGTGGAGGATCCGTCCTCCAAAGGGGAAGTTCCTAGCCCTTGTCGTTCCTGCAGAATCTTCAGCTTCTACTGTCCAGTAACAGCTTCTTTGCACCCACAGCTGGCATTTCCTGGGCATCTGCCCATCTCCGACTTGCTTGTGACTTTTGGACTTGGTCCCCTTGTTCCACAGGTACCCTCGACTGGAAATCCATCGTTGTTGCTTTGCTGATTTGTGTCTTTCCTGCAGAATTCCCCTATCACGACTTCTATGTCCTTTGGGGAACTTTAGTGCACTTTGCAATCACTTTTCAGGGTCTTGGGGTGGGCTATTTTTCTAACCCTTACTATTTTCTAATAGTCCCAGCGACCCTCTACAAGGTCACATAGGTTTGGGGTCCATTTGTGGTTCGCATTCCACTTTTGGAGTATATGGTTTGTGTTGCCCCTATCCCTATGTGTCTCCATTGCATCCGATTGTAACTATACATTGTTTGCACTGTTTTCTAATACTATTACTGCATATTTTGGTATTGTGTACATATATCTTGTGTATATTTGCTATCCTCATACTGAGGGTACTCACTGAGATACTTTTGGAATATTGTCATAAAAATAAAGTACCTTCATTTTTAGTATATCTGTGTATTGTGTTTTCTTATGATATTGTGCATATGACACTAGTGGTACTGTAGGAGCTTCACTCGTCTCCTAGTTCAGCCTAAGCTGCTCTGCTAAGCTACCATTATCTATCAGCCTATGCTGCTAGACACCCTATACACTAATAAGGGATAACTGGGCCTGGTGCAAGGTGTAAGTACCCCTTGGTACTCACTACAAGCCAGTCCAGCCTCCTACAAATATGCCAAAAGTATCTCAGTGAGTACCCTCAGTATGAGCATAACAAATATACACAAGATATATGTACACAATACCAAAATTATGCAGTAATAGCAATAGAAAGCAATGCAAGCAATGTACAGTCACAATAGATTGCAATGAGAGCACATAGGTGTAGGAGGCTGGACTGGCTTGTAGTGAGTACCAAGGGGTGCTTACACCTTGCACCAGGCCCAGTTATCCCTTATTAGTGTATAGGGTGTCTAGCAGCTTAGGCTGATAGATAATGGTAGCTTAGCAGAGCAGCTTAGGCTGAACTAGGAGACGAGTGAAGCTCCTACAGTACCACTAGTGTCATATGCACAATATCATAAGAAAACACAATACACAGATATACTAAAAATAAAGGTACTTTATTTTTATGACAATATGCCAAAAGTATCTCAGTGAGTACCCTCAGTATGAGGATAGCAAATATAAACAAGATATATGTACACAATACCAAAAATATGCAGTATAGTATTAGAAAACAGTGCAAACAATGTATAGTTACAATAGGATGCAATGGGGACACATAGGGATAGGGGCAACACAAACCATATACTCCAAAAGTGGAATGCGAACCATGAATGGACCCCAAACCTATGTGACCTTGTAGAGGGTCGCGGGGACTGTAAGAAAACAGTGAGGGTTAGAAAAATAGCCCACCCCAAGACCCTGAAAAGTGAGTGCAAAGTGCACTAAAGTTCCCCAAAGAGCACAGAAGTCGTGATAGGGGAATTCTGCAGGAAAGACCAACACCAGCAATGCAACAACAATGGATTTCCAGACGAGAGTACCTGTGGAACAAGGGGACCAAGTCCAAAAGTCACGATCAAGTCGAGAGTGGGCAGATGCCCAGGAAATGCCAGCTGTGGATGCAAAGAAGCTGCTACTGGACAGTAGAAGCTGAGGATTCTGCAGGAACGACAAGGGCTAGAAACTTCCCCTTTGGAGGATGGATCCGACAAGCCGTGGAAAGTCGTGCAGAAGTGTTTTCCTGAAAAAAGACAGCAAACAAGCCTTGCTAGCTGCAAGTCGTGCGGTTTGGGTTTTTGGATGCTGCTGTGGCCCAGGAGGGACCAGGATATCGCCAATTGCGTCAGGGGACAGAGGGGGCGCTCAGCAAGACAAGAAGCCCTCTCAGAAGCAGGCAGCACCCGCAGAAGTGCCGGAACAGGCACTACGAAGAGGAGTGAAACGGTGCTCACCCGAAGTTGCACAAAGGGGTCCCACGTCGCCGGAGGACAACTCAGGAGGTCGTGCAATGCAGGTTAGAGTGCCGTGGACACAGGCTTGGCTGTGCACACAGGATTTCCGCCGGAAGTGCACAGAGGCCGGAGTAGCTGCAAAAGACACGGTTCCCAGCAATACAGTCTGGCTTGGCGAGGCAAGGACTTACCTCCACCAAACTTGGACTGAAGAGTCACTAGACTGTGGGAGTCACTTGGACAGAGTTGCTGGATTCAAGGGACCTCGCTCGTCATGCTGAGAGGAGACCCAGGGGACCGGTGATGCAGTTCTTTGGTGCCTGCGGTTGCAGGGGGATGATTCCGTCGACCCACAGGAGATTTCTTCGGAGCTTCTAGTGCAGAGAGGAGGCACACTACCCCCACAGCATGCACCGCCAGGAAAGCAGTTGAGAAGGCGGCAGGATCAGCGTTACAGAGTTGCAGTAGTCGTCTTCGCTACTTTGTTGCAGTTTTGCAGGCTTCCAGCGCGGTCAGCAGTCGATTCCTTGGCAGAAGGTGAAGAGAGAGATGCAGAGGAACTCGGATGAGCTCTTGCATTCGTTATCTAAGGAATTCCCCAAAGCATAGACCCTAAATAGCCAGAAAAGAGGGTTTGGCTACTTAGGAGTGAGGATAGGCTAGCAACACCTGAAGGAGCCTATCAGAAGGAGTCTCTGACGTCACCTGCTGGCACTGGCCTTTCAGAGCAGTCCAGTGTGCCAGCAGCACCTCTGTTTCCAAGATGGCAGAGGTCTGGAGCACACTGGAGGAGCTCTGGGCACCTCCCAGGGGAGGTGCAGGTCAAGGGAGTGGTCACTCCCCTTTCCTTTGTCCAGTTTCGCGCCAGAGCAGGGCTGAGGGGTCCCTGAACCGGTGTAGACTGGCTTATGCAGAAATGGGCACCATCTGTGCCCATGAAAGCATTTCCAGAGGCTGGGGGAGGCTTCTCCTCCCAAGCCCTGACACCTTTTTCCAAAGGGAGAGGGTGTAACACCCTCTCTCTGAGGAAGTCTTTTGTTCTGCCTTCCTGGGCCAAGCCTGGCTGGACCCCAGGAGGGCAGAAACCTGTCTGAGGGGTTGGCAGCAGCAGCAGCTGCAGTGAAACCCCAGGAAAGGCAGTTTGGCAGTACCCGGGTCTGTGCTAGAGACTCGGGGGATCATGGAATTGTCTCCCGAATGCCAGGATGGCATTGGGGTGGCAATTCCATGATCTTAGACATGTTACATGGCCATGTTCGGAGTTACCATTGTGACGCTATACATAGGTAGTGACCTATGCATAGTGCACCCGTGTAATGGTGTTCCCGCACTCACAAAGTCCGGGGAATTTGCCCTGAACAATGTGGGGGCACCTTGGCTAGAGCCAGGGTGCCCACACACTAAGTAACTTAGCACCCAACCTTTACCAGGTAAAGGTTGGACATATAGGTGACTTATAAGTTACTTAAGTGCAGTGGTAAATGGCTGTGAAATAACGTGGACGTTATTTCACTCAGGCTGCAGTGGCAGACCTGTGTAAGAATTGTCAGAGCTCCCTATGGGTGGCAAAAGAAATGCTGCAGCCCATAGGGATCTCCTGGAACCCCAATACCCTGGGTACCTTGGTACTATATACTATGGTATTATAAGGGTGTTCCAGTATGCCAATGTTAATTGGTGAAATTGGTCACTAGCCTGTTAGTGACAATCTGTAAAGAGAGAGCATAACCACTGAGGTTCTGGTTAGCAGAGCCTCAGTGAGACAGTTAGGCATCACACAGGGAATACATACATATAGGTCACAAACTTATGAGCACTGGGCTCCTGGCTAGCAGGGTCCCAGTGACACATAACAAACATACTGAAACATAGGGTCTTCACTATGAGCACTGGGCCCTGGCTAGCAGGATCCCAGTGAGACAGTGAAAACACCCTGACATATACTCACAAACAGGCCTAAAGTGGGGGTAACAAGGCTAGAAAGAGGCTACTTTCTCACACAACCCCCCCCCCCCCAAACAAAGGACAATAATGCTAACCTTGGCCAGTTGAGACTTTATTGTCTAAGTGGTGATAAGTAGAGAGTAGCTCTGCAATAGACTGGTTACTCCCTTTATCATCCACTATATGGTTACTTCCCTGTGGGGATGTAAACCACCCTGTTTGAAGTTTTTTAGGTAAGCAACAATGTGAAGATATATTTTCAGAGTTTCTATCAGTAAGTTTTAGTTTAGAACAGTGGGAATTGTCCACTGGACCTATTTCTAGTGATGAGAATGCCAGACAGGGATGCTGTCTCAGTAAAGCCATAGCTGGGCAAAAACTTTGTCCATATGGCTCGAAGAGAGAACAGGGATGCTGTTTCTCTTGATTTGGAGCAGGGCAGGGATGCTGTCCTATGAGCTCCACACTAGGGCAGGATTGCTGTCCTAAGTGTTGTGAGGCAGTGCAGGGTTTCTGCACTAAAGTTTCTCTGGGAGGGTTGGAGGGATGCTCCATGTTAACTAAAATGGTGCTCTTTTCCTCACCAATATGAGTTATCCCACAGAGAGGTACTTCCACCTCAGGAAGTACAGCTATGCCAGCTGATGATTCCCTTGGAACAGGTGCCACCCCAGGAGAGGTTTCTCCCACCACAGGAATGGTATCCTGTATGGCACGGTGGTTAGGGGATACTGTGATACCCTTTTTACCTGTTGTTGGAGAGGGGTCCTGAGTTTTCAGGCCTTCTCTCCTTTGCTTTTTCATTTCAGTAGAAATGAGAGGGAACAATTCCTCAGGGATACCCAGCATGGCTGCATGGGTATAAAACTCTACATCAGTCCAACCTGAGGCCTCTAGGTCATTACCTAAGAGACAGTCTACAGGTAAGCTAGGTGACACTACCACCTGCTTAGGGTCAGTAACTCCACCCCAACTAAGCTGAACTATAGCTAAGGGAAGAAACTTAGTGGAGTTATGGACATCAATAATCTTGTATTGTTGTCCAATGATGTGTTGTTCAGGAGGCACAAGGTTTTCAGTCACCAAAGTGATACTGGCACCTGTGTCTCTGTAGGCCTGGGCCTCAACACCATTTATTGAAACTGTCTGCCTGTACTTATCCATTGTAAGGGGACAAGCAGCCAGTGTGGCAAGGCCAGTGCCACTAGGTGTGACAGAAACTGTCTTGGGACTGACTACCCCAGTTTCTATGATGGACCCATAAGTGAACCCAACTACACCCTTAGCTTGACTGTTGCCAGCAGTCCCACCACTATTACCACTACTGCTAGGGGCACTAGAGCTTGATGTATTAGTGGTGGTAGGCTCAGGGGGTTTACCTGGACAGGACTTATCCCCTTGCCTATGGCCTCTGTTTTTACACACAAAGCACCAAGGCTTTTTAATGTGTGTAGGTTGTGAAGAAGAAGAGGAAGAATTTGTTTTATCCCCACCCCCTGAAGAGTGTTTAGGATTTGAAGAAGGATCTTTGGTTTTACCCTTATCCCCATGCTTAATCTGAGATTTCTCACCATCTTTCTTCTTGCCATCCTTGTCACCACCTGTATGAACTTTTCTGTTCACTCTTGTTCTGACCCATTTGTCTGCCTTCTTTCCCAATTCTTGGGGAGAGGTCAGATCTGAGTCCACTAGATATTGGTGTAACAAATCAGACGTACAGTTATTCAGAATATGCTCTCTCAGGATCAGATTATACAGGCTTTCATAGTCAGAAAGTTTACTGCCATGTAACCACCCCTCCAAGGCCTTCACTGCATAGTCAACAAAGTCTACCCAGTCTTGTGAGGACTCTTTTCTGGTTTCTCTGAACTTAATCCTGTATTGTTCAGTGGTTAAGCAAAATCCATCCAAGAGTGCATTCTTCAAAACTGTAAAATTATTGGCATCACTTTCCTTCACAGTAAGGAGTCTATCCCTACCCTTTCCACTGAAAGATAGCCATAGGATAGCAGCCCACTGCCTTTGAGGGACCCCCTGTACAACCCAGGCCCTCTCAAGTACAGCAAACCACTTGTTAATGTCATCCCCCTCCTTATAAGGGGGAACTATCTTATGCAGATTCCTAGAACCATGCTCTTTCACAGGATTACTATCTGTAATACTGCTGCTGCCACCATGGGGTCCTAACCCCAACCTCTGTCTTTCTTTTTCTAAATCTAAAGATTCCCTGTCTAGAGCCAGCTGTTGCTGTTTAAGCTTCAGTCTGGACTCTTCCACTCTCAATCTGTTGAGTTCCCTTTCTAACATCCTGTCATCAGGGTGGGTGGGTTGGGCATGCTTAGACACAGAAGAATGGTGTGAATGAACAGAGGGAGACCTGTCCCTAACAGTTGGCACACTAACAACCTGGCCTAAAGGAATGCCATCCCTACTGTGATGAGAGCTCACATTAGTACCAGTTATGCTAGGGGGTCTGCTAAGGGGCAGGTTGGAAAGAATACCATCTAACATTCTTGCTGGGGCTGCCCCAGAATCAGAGTGTGAACCATCTGCTAACCTCTCACCTGATGTGCCAGCTAAGGCCTTATCATTTTCAATGAGCATGTTAATCAACAGTTCTCTAGAGGGATTCTTCCCTACCCCTAAACCTCTGTCAATGCAGAGACTCCTCACATTTTTCCATCTAAGGAGATCATAAGCTGTGCTGGCCAGATCAAGAGTAGGACCTGTACCAGACATGACAGAAAAGGGTTTAAGGGACAGAAAAAGAAAGAAAAAGTTTCAGAACTTTTTAAGGAAACAGAAAAAAATAAACTTTTTCAACTTTTTAGAAACTTTTAGAAAGTTTAGAGGTACTTTTCAGCACTTAGCAAATAGAGTAAGAGGAGAAAAGCAAAACATTTTAGTTAGGTGTACATACACTGAACTTGTTTTGTATATTTTTCTCTTATGAAAAGTACAATATGACAAAGTGGTAAGTAGTTGCAAGTACTTATCCCACCACTGCACAACCAATGTAGGAGGCTGGCCTGGCTTGTAGTGGGTACCAAGGGGTACTTACACTTTGTACCAGGTCCAGTTATCCCTTAATGTGTAGAAGAGGTGTCTAGCAGCTTAGGCTGATAGAAAAGGTAGCTTAGCAGAGCAGCTTAGGCTGAACTAGGAGACATGCAAAGCTCCCACTATACCACTGGTGTCATATGCACAATATCATAAGAAAACACAATACACAGATATACTAAAAATAAAGGTACTTTATTTTTATGACAATATGCCAAAAGTATCTCAGTGAGTACCCTCAGTATGAGGATAGCAAATATACACAAGATATATGTACACAATACCAAAAATATGTAGTAATAGCAATAGAAAGCAATGCAAGCAATGTACAGTCACAATAGATTGCAATGAGAGCACATAGGTATAGGGGCAACACAAACCATATACTCCAAAAGTGGAATGCGAATAACGTATGGACCCCAAACCTATGTGAGCTTGTAGAGGGTCGCTGGGACTGTAAGAAAACAGTGAGGGTTAGAAAAATAGCCCACCCCAAGACCCTGAAAAGTAGGTGTAAAGTGCACCTATATTCCCCAGAGAGCACAGAAGTCGTGATAGGGGAATTCTGCAAGAAAGAACAACACCAGCAATGCAACCAAAGTGGATTTCTGGATGAGAGTACCTGTGGAACAAGGGGACCAAGTCCAAGAGTCGCGACAAAGTCGAGATTGGGCAGATGCCCAAGAAATGCCAGCTGAGGGTGCAAAGAAGCTGCCACCGGATGGTAGAAGCTGTGGATTCTGCAAGAACGAAGAGGACCAGGAACTTCCCCTTTGAAGGATGGATGTCCCACGTCGTGAAGAAGCTTGAAGAGGTGTTTCCGTGCAGAAGGACCGCAAACAAGCCTTGCTAGCTGCAAGGGTCGCGGTTAGGGTTTTTGGATGCTGCTGAGGCCCAGGAGGGACCAGGATGTCGCCAATTGCGTGAGGAGACAGAGGGGGCGTCCAGCAAGACAAAGAGCCCACTCAGAAGCAGGTAGCACCCGCAGAAGTGCCGGAACAGGCACTACGAAGAGGAGTGAACCAGAGCTCACCCGAAGTCACAAAAGAAGATCCCACGATGCCAGAGGACAACTCAGGAGGTTGTGCACTGCAGGTTAGAGTGTCGGGGACCCAGGTTTGGCTGTGCACAAAGGAAATCCTGGAAGAGTGCACAGGAGCCGGAGCAGCTGCAAATCACGCGGTACCCAGCAATGCAGTCTAGCGTGGGGAGGCAAGGACTTACCTCCACCAAACTTGGACTGAAGAGTCACTGGACTGCGGGAGTCACTTGGACAGAGTTGCTGAGTTCCAGGGACCACGCTCGTCATGCTGAGAGGGGTCCCAGAGGACCGGTGATGCAGTCTTTTGTTGCCTGTGGTTGCAGGGGGAAGATTCCGTCGACCCACTAGAGATTTCTTCGGAGCTTCTAGTGCAGAGAGGAGGCAGACTACCCCCACAGCATGCACCACCAGGAAAACAGTTGAGAAGGCGGCAGGATCAGCGATACAAGGTTGCAGTAGTCATCTTAGCTACTTTGTTGCGGTTTTGCAGGAGTCCTGAGCAGTCAGCGGTCGATTCCGTGGTAGAAGGTGAAGAGAGAGATGCAGAGGAACTCTGATGAGCTCTTACATTCGTTATCTGAAGAATTCCCCAAAGCAGAGACCCTAAATAGCCAGAAAAGGAGGTTTGGCTACTTAGGAAGGAGGATAGGCTAGCAACACAGGTAAGAGCCTATCAGGAGGAGTCTCTGACGTCAATTGCTTACACTGGCCACTCAGAGCAGTCCAGTGTGCCAGCAGCACCTCTGTTTCCAAGATGGCAGATGTCTGGAGCACACTGGAGGAGCTCTGGGCACCTCCCAGGGGAGGTGCAGGTCAGGGGAGTGGTCACTCCCCTTTCCTTTGTCCAGTTTCGCGCCAGAGCAGGGCTGGGGGATCCCTGAACCGGTGTAGACTGGCTTATGCAGAGATGGGCACCATCTGTGCACATCAAAGCATTTCCAGAGGCTGGGGGAGGCTACTCCTCCCCAGCCCTGACACCTTTTTCCAAAGGGAGAGGGTGTAACACCCTCTCTCTGAGGAAGTCCTTTGTTCTGCCTTCCTGGGCCAAGCCTGGCTGGACCCCAGGAGGGCAGAAACCTGTCTGAGGGGTTGGCAGCAGCTGCAGTGAAACCCCAGGAAAGGCAGTTTGGCAGTACCCGGGTCTGTGCTAGAGACCCAAGGGATCATGGGATTGTCTCCCCAATACCAGGATGGCAGTGGGGGGGCAATTCCATGATCTCAGACATGTTACATGGCCATGTTCGAAGTTACCATAGTGAAGCTATACATAGGTAGTGACTTATGTATAGTGCACGCGTGTAATGGTGTCCCCGCACTCACAAAGTCCGGGGAATTTGCCCTGAACAATGAGGGGGCACCTTGGCTAGTGCCAGGGTGCCCACACACTAAGTAACTTAGCACCCAACCTTTACCAGGTAAAGGTTAGACATATAGGTGACTTATAAGTTACTTAAGTGCAGTGGTAAATGGCTGTGAAATAACGTGGACGTTATTTCACTCAGGCTGCAGTGGCAGGCCTGTGTAAGAATTGTCAGAGCTCCCTGTTGGTGGCAAAAGAAATGCTGCAGCCCATAGGGATCTCCTGGAACCCCAATACCCTGGGTACCTCAGTACCATATACTAGGGAATTGTAAGGGTGTTCCAGTATGCCAATGTAAATTGGTGAAATTGGTCACTAGCCTGTTAGTGACAATTTTAAAGAGAGAGCATAACCACTGAGGTTCTGGTTAGCAGAGCCTCAGTGAGACAGTTAGGCATCACACAGGGAGCACATACATATAGGTCACAAACTTATGAGCACTGTTGTCCTGGCTAGCAGGGTCCCAGTGTAACATAACAAACATACTGAAAACATAGGGTTTTCACTATGAGCACTGGGCCCTGGCTGGCAGGATCCCAGTGAGACAGTGAAAACACCCTGACATACACTCACAAACAGGCCAAAAGTGGGGGTAACAAGGCTAGAAAGAGGCCACTTTCTCACACTCCTCTTATGTTTCATGCTATCATCTTGTTCTGGTGATACTTCACCAACCATTCCCTGCAATTAAAGCTGCCCCCTTGCGAAGCTTGCAACCCTGTCCAGGCATAGAGAACTTAGATTCTACTTTCTTAACTTTGATCGGATTCTTAATTAACACCCAATCTTCACTCAAAACATCTGTAATGCCAATTCTGTTTTTTTTAATAAAAACTGCACTTCATAGTTGCTTGTCTCATAAACACATTTGATGTAACCCGTGCTGTACCAGACTTTCCAACTTTGGCATCAACTTCATTATCATTCAACCAGGATAGGAACAGAGCAGTGTGCAGTTCCCTGCCTCTCATTAACAAGTAGGGTGTGACACCTGTGGAACAGTGACCTGTAGTACAATGTGGAGAAGAGTTATAATTCCACACCTTCCACTCGATAAACTCTTTCACATCTACGTCTGACGCTATGGTTGTTTTTGTCTTCCTTCATGATCTTTTTTCCCCACTCCACCAAAACATTAGAAGTAGGCGAGTACAACACTGCGGGAGGCTGGCCTGGCCTGTAGTGGGTACCAGAGGTACTTACACCTTGTGCCAGGTCGAGTTATCCCTTATTAGTGTAGAAGAGGTGTTTCTAGCAGCTTAGGCTGATAGAAGTTAGCTATGGCAAAGCAGCTTAGGCTGAACTAGGAGACATGTAAAGCTCCTACTATACCACTGGTGTCTTATGCACAACATCATAAGAAAACACAATACACAGAAGTACTAAAAATAAAGGTACTTTATTTTTAGGACAATATGCCAAAAGTATCTCAGTGAGTACCCTCAGTATGAGGATAAGATATATACACAAGATATATGTACACAAAACAAAATTATGCAGGTAATAGCACGAAAAGTAATGCAAACAGTGTAGAATTACAATAGATTGCAATAGGAGCACATAGGTATAGGGGCAACACAAACCATATACTCCAAAAGTGGAATCCGAACCACGAATGGACCCCAAACCTATGTGAGCTTGTAGAGGATCGCTGGGACTGTAAGAAAACAGTGAGGGTTAGAAAAATAGCCAACCCCAAGATCCTGAAAGGTAGGTGTAAAGTGCACCAACTACCCCCAGAGAGCACAGAAGTCGTGATAGGGGGATTCTACAGGAAGAACAAACACCAGCAATGCAACAATAGTGGATTTGTGGACCTGAGTACCGGTAAGACAAGGGGACCAAGTCCAACAGTCGTGACAGTGTCGAGAGTGGACAGGAGCCCAGGAAATGTCAGCTCAGGGTGCATGGAAGCTACCACCTGTTGGAAGAATCTTGGAGTTCTGCAAGAAAGAAGAGGACTAGGAACTTCCCCTTTGGAGGATGGATGTCCCACGTCGCGATGAAGCTTGCAGAGGTGTTCCCACGCAGAAAGCCTGCAAACAAGCCTTGCTAGCTGCAAGGGTGCGGTAAGGGTTTTTGGCTGCTGCTGTGGCCCAGGAGGGACCAGGATGTTGCCACTTGGAGGAGGAGACAGAGGGGGCGCCCAGCAACTCAGTGAGCCCTCATAGAAGCAGGCAGCACCCGCAGAAGTACCTGAACAGGCACTTAGAAGAAAAGTGAACCGGAGTCCACCCGAAGTCACAAAAGGGAGTCCCACGACGCCGGAGGACAACTCAGATAGTTGTGCACTGCAGGAAGGAGTGCCGGGGACCCAGGCTTGGCTGTGCACGAAGGAAATCCTGGAAGAGTGCACAGGAGCCGGAGCAGCTGCAAATCACGCGGTACCCAGCAATGCAGTCTAGCGTGGGGAAGCAAGGACTTACCTCCACCAAACTTGGACTGAAGAATCATTGGACTGTACGAGTCACTTGGACAGGGTTGCTGAGTTCCAGGGACCACGCTCGTTGTGCTGAGAGGGGACCCAGAGGACCATTGATGCAGTCTTTTGGTGCCTGCGGTTGCAGGGGGAAGAGTCCGTCGACCCACGGGAGATTTCTTCAGAGCTCCTGGTGCAGAGAGGAGGCAGGCTACACCCAGAGCATGCACCCCCTGGAAACAGTCGAGAAAGCCGGCAGGATGAAGCGATACAAGGTTGCTAGTAATCGTCTTGATACTTTGTTGCGGTTTTGCATGCGTCCTGAGCAGTCAGCGGTCGATCCTTTCGCAGAAGGTGAAGAGGGAGATGCACAGGAACTCTGATGAGCTTTTGCATTCGTTATCTGGTGAGATTCCCAAAGCAGAGACCCTAAATAGCCAGAAAAGGAGGTTTGGCTACCTATGAAGGAGGGTTGGCTACCAAGAGATGTAAGAGCCTATCAGAAGGAGCCTCTGATGTCACCTGCTGGCACTAGCCACTCAAAGCAGTCCAGTGTGCCACAGACACCTCTGTTTCCAAGATGGCAGAGGTCTGGGACACACTGGAGGAGCTCTGGGCACCTCCCCTGGGAGGTGCAGGTCAGGGCAGTGGTCACTCCCCTTTCCTTTGTCCAGTTTCGCGCCAGGGCAGGGCTGGGGGATCCCTGAACCAGTGTAGACTGGCTTATGCAGAGATGGGCACCATCTGTGCCCATCAAAGCATTTCCAGAGGCTGGGGGAGGCTACTCCTCCCCAGCCTTCACACCTATTTCCAAAGGGAGAGGGTGTTGCACCCTCTCTCAGAGGAAGTCCTTTGTTCTGCCTTCCTGGGCCAGGGCTGCCTGGACCCCAGGAGGGCAGAAACCTGTCTGAGGGGTTGGCAGCAGCAGCAGCTGCAGTGGAGACTCCGGAAAGGCAGTTTGGCAGTACCTGCGTACTATGCTATTGACCCAGGGGATCATGGAATTGTCCCCCCAATGCCAGAATGGCATTGGGGTGACAATGCCATGAACTTAGACATGTTACATGTCCATGTTCGGAGTTACCATTGTGACGCTGTACATAGGTAGTGACCTATGTACAGTGCACGCGTGTAATGGTGTCCCCGCACTCACAAAGTCCGGGGAATTTGCCCTGAACAATGTGGGGGCACCTTGGCTAGTGCCAGGGTGCCCACACACTAAGTAACTTTGCACCCAACCTTCACCAGGTGAAGGTTAGACATATAGGTGACTTATAAGTTACTTAAGTTCAGTGGTAAATGGCTGTGAAATAACGTGGACCTTATTTCATGCAGGCTGCAGTGGCAGGCCTGTGTAAGAATTATCAGAGCTCCCTATGGGTGGCAAAAGAAATGCTGCAGCCCATAGGGATCTCCTGGAACCCAAATACCCTGGGTACCTCAGTACCATATACTATGGAATTATATGGGTGTACCAGTATGCTAATGTGAATTGGTAAATTTAGTCACTAGCATGTTAGTGACAAATTTGGAAAGCAGAGAGAGCATAACCACTGAGGTTCTGGTTAGCAGTCTCAGTGAGACAGTTAGGCATCACACAGGGAACACATACAGGGCAAATACTTATGAAGACCCCCAACCCCCCAAACAAAGGACAATAAGACTAGCCATGACCTGATGAGTCTTCATTGTCTAAGTGGAAATATCTGGAGAGTCCATCTGCATTGGAGTGGGTACTCCCTGGTCTATGTTCCACTGTATAGTCCATGCCCTGTAGAGATATGGACCACCTCAACAATTTAGGGTTTTCACCTTTCATTTGTTTTAGCCAAAGTAGAGGTTTGTGGTCTGTCTGAACAATAAAGTGAGTGCCAAACAGGTATGGCCTCAACTTCTTCAATGCCCAGACCACAGCAAAGGCCTCCCTCTCTATGGCAGACCAATGCTTTTCTCTAGGGGTCAACCTTCTGCTGATAAAAGCAACTGGTTGATCCTGGCCCTCAGAATTCAGTTGTGATAAGACTGCCCCTACCACTAATTCAGATGCATCAGTTTGAACAATGAATTTCTTGGAGTCACATGGGCTTTTTAGGACAGGTGCAGAGCACATGGCCTATTTGAGCTCCTCAAAAGCTTTCTGACAGCTAGCTGTCCACAATACCTTTTTAGGCATCTTCTTACTAGTGAGATCATTAAGTGGGGCTGCTATGGAGCCATAGTTTTTCATGAATCTCCTGTAATACCCAGTGAGGCCTAAGAAGCTCTCATCGGGGTTTGAGTTGTAGGGGGAACCCAATCTATGATTGTTTGGATTTTCCCCTGCAGTGGTGCAATCTGTTCTCCACCTACCATGTGTCCCAGATAAACCATCTTTCCCTGCCCTATCTGGCACTTTGAGGCCTTGCTAGTGAGGCCTGCCTTTTGCAGGGCCTCCAAAACTTTCCAATGGTGGACCAGGTGATCATCCCAGGTGGAGCTAAAGACAGCTATATCATCTAGATGGGCTGCACTAAAAGCCTCCAACCCTTGCAGGACTGTGTTCACCAACATCTGAAAAGCAGGTGCATTTTTCAAACCAAAGGGCATCACTGTGAATTGGTAGTGTCCTCCTACAGTTGAAAATGCAGTTTTAGGTTTAGCATCCTCAGCCAATTTGATCTGCCAATACCCTGCAGTCAAATCAAAGGTGCTTAGATACTTGGCAGATGCCAGTATATCTATGAGCACATCTACCCTGGGTATAGGGTGAGCATCAGTTTTTGTTACCTGATTGAGACCTTTGTAGTCTACACAAAACCTCATCTCCCTTTTTCCATCTTTTGAGTGAGGCTTTGGTACAAGCACCACAGGACTCGCTCTTGGGCTTTCGGAAGGTTCAACCACTCCTAGATCAAGCATTTTCTGAACCTCTTGTTTTATGCAGTCCCTGACATGGTCAGGCTGCCTATAGATTTTACTTTTGACATGCATGCTGTCTCCAGTATCAATTGTGTGTTCACACCAAGATGTGGTGCCTGGAACAGTTGAAAAGAGTTCAGAAAACTGTCCAAGGAGATTTATGCAGTTGTCTTTCTGTTCTGCAGTCAGACAATCTGCCAAAACTACTCCCTCCACTAAAGCATCATTTTCAGAGGTGGAAAAGCGATCAGGGTAAGGGCCACTCTCTTCTTCCTGTCCCTCATCTGTTGCCATGAGCAGGGTGAGATCAGCCCTGTCATAGTAGGGTTTTAGGCGGTTGACATGAATCACCATAAGGGGACTCCTGGCAGTGCCCAGGTCTACCAAATAGGTGACTTTGCCCTTTTTCTCAACAATTAGATGGGGTCCACTCCATTTGTCCTGGAGTGCTCTTGGGGCCACAGGCGCCAAAACCCACACCTTCTGTCCTGGTTGGTAATGAATCAGAAAAGCCTTCTGGTCATGCCATTGCTTCTGGAGCTCTTGGCTGGCCTGAAGGTTTTTACTGGCCTTTTTCATGTACTCAGGCATTCTAGATCTTAGGCCAAGTATATAGTCCACTATGTCCTGTTTGGGAGCTTTTAAAGGTTGTTCCCAACCCTCCTTCACAAGTGTTAGTGGACCTCTTACAGGGTGTCCAAAGAGGAGTTCAAAGAGGCTGAAGCCCACTCCTTTCTGGGGTACCTCCATGTAAGCAAAAAGGAGGCAAGGTAACAGGACATCCCATCTCCTGCTGAGTTTTTCAGGTAGTCCCATTATCAATCCTTTGAGAGTTTTATTAAACCTCTCTACCAGTCCATTAGTCTGTGGATGATAAGGAGTGGTGGATTTGTAGGTTACACCACATTCTTTCCACATAGCTTTCAAGTATGCAGACATAAAGTTACTACCCCTGTCTGATACAACCTCTTTTGGGAAACCCACAATGGAAAAGATTCCCAGGAGGGCCTTTGCCACTGCAGGAGCTGTAGTGGTCCTTGGAGGAATTGCTTCAGGATATCTTGTGGCATGGTCCACATCCACCAAGATAAACCTATTGCCTGAAGCAGTAGGAGGGTCAAGGGGGCCAACTATGTCAACCCCTACCCTTTCAAAGGGGACCCCAACCACAGGTAGTGGAATAAGGGGAGCCTTTGGTGTGCCACCAGTCTTGCCACTGGCTTGGCAGGTCACACAAGACTTGCAAAAATCTTTTGTGTCCTCTGACATCCTAGGCCAGTAAAACAGGGGGACAAGCCTTTCCCATGTTTTGATCTGGCCCAAATGCCCAGCCAAAGGAATGTCATGTGCAAGAGTTAGGAGGAACTCTCTGTAATGCAGGGGAATGACCAATCTCCTGGCTGCTCCAGGTTTTGGGTCCCTTGCCTCGGTGTGCAAGAGGTTGTCCTCCCAGTAAACTCAATGTGAGTCACTGACATCCCCATTTTGCTGCTTGACAGCTTGCTGTCTGAGACCCTCTAATGTGGGACAGGTTTGCTGAGCCACACTCCGCTCTTCTCTGGCAGCCCCCCCATCCAAAAGCTCAGCAGTGTCTGCTGCCAGCTCATCTGGTGAAGGTTCTGCACAGGAAGGAAATTCTTCTTCCTCAGAAGGAGAATCATCTGTAGAGGGAGGTATAGTGGGTAGGGATTTACCCTTGCTACCCCTAGCTTTAGGGAGCACTTGGTCCATTGTTCCAGGATCCAAGTTACCCTGTCCTTTTTGCTTTTTGCCCTGAGTCCTTGTCAAAGCAAAATTATGCCCTGGAATGCCCAGCATTGCTGCATGAGCCTCCAACTCCACTTCTGCCCAAGCTGATGTCTCTAAATCGTTCTCTAGTAGACAGTCTACAGGTAAATCTGAGGCAACCACAACTTTCTTTGGACAAGTAACCCCCCCCCCAGTTGATATTCACAACAGCCATGGGGTGGCTAAGAGTGTTGTTATGAGCGCCTGTCACTTGGTACTGGTGACCAAGTAGGTGTTGTTCAGGGTGCACCAGTTTCTCTATTACCATGGTAACATTGGCACCTGTGTCCCTGTAGGCCTGAACCTCAACACCATTTTTTAGGGGAAGTTGCTTATACTTATCCATATTAAGGGGACAAGCAACCAAGGTGGCCAAATCAATGGCACCTTCAGAGATTAACACAGCCTCTGTGGTCTCCCTAACAAGATCAACTCCAACTAAATTACCAAAAGTGAGCCCATCTACTCCCTTGGATTGGTTATTAGTAGGTTTGCTCCCACCACCACTGCTATTACTAGGGGCACTAGAATTTGCAGTAGGGGTTGTGGTAGTGGCAGCTTTGGTGTTTTTCTTTGGACAACTTGTAGGAGGCTGGCCTGGCTTGTAGTGGGTACCAAGGGGTACTTACACTCTGTACCAGGTCCAGTTATCCCTTATTAGTGTAGAAGAGGTGCTTCTAGCAGCTTTGGCTGATAGAAGGTAGCTACAGCAGAGCAGCTTAAGCTGAACTAGGAGACATGCAAAGCTCCTACTATACCACTGGTGTCATATGCACAATATCATAAGAAAACACAATACATAGATATACTAAAAATAAAGGTACTTTTTTTTATGACAATATGCCAAAAGTATCTCAGTGAGTACCCTCAGTATGAGGATGCCAAATATACACAAGATATATGTACACAATACCAAAAATATGCAGTAATAG
The DNA here is from genome assembly GCF_031143425.1 of Pleurodeles waltl. Classification (NCBI taxonomy): domain Eukaryota; kingdom Metazoa; phylum Chordata; class Amphibia; order Caudata; family Salamandridae; genus Pleurodeles; species Pleurodeles waltl. Next base: position 526,500,215 of record NC_090446.1, read on the forward strand.
CAAAAGGAAGTAATGCAAGCAGTGTAAAGTTACAATAGATTGCAATAGGAGCACATAGGTATAGGGGCAACACAAACCATATACTCCAAAAGTGGAATGCGAACCACGAATGGACCCCAAACCTATGTGAGCTTGTAGAGGGTCGCTGGGTCTGTAAGAAAACAGTGAGGGTTAGAAAAATAGCCCACCCCAAGACCCTGAAAAGTAGGTGTAAAGTGCACCTATATTCCCCAGAGAGCACAGAAGTCGTGATAGGGGAATTCTGCAAGGAAGACCAACACCAGCAATGCAACAACAGTGGATTTCCGGACCTGAGTACCTGTAAGACAAGGGGACCAAGTCCAAGAGTTGCGACAGTGTCGAGAGTGGGCAGATGCCCAGGAAATGCCAGCTGAGGGTGCAAAGAAGCTGCCACCGGATGGTAGAAGCTGTGGATTCTGCAAGAACGTAGAGGACTAGGAACTGCCCCTTTGGAGGATGGATGTCCCACGTCGTGAAGAAGCTTGCAGAGTTGTTCCCACGCAGAAAGACCGCAAACAAGCCTTGCTAGCTGCATGGTCGCGGTTAGGGTTTTTGGATGTTGCTGTGGCCCAGGAGGGACCAGGATGTCGCCACTTGGATGAGGAGACAGAGGGGGCGCCCAGCAAGACAGGGAGCCCTCACAGAAGCAGGCAGCACCCTCAGAAGTACTGGAACAGGCACCTGGAAGAGGAGTGAACTGCAGTCCACCCAAAGACACAAAAGGGAGTCCCACGACGCCGGAGGACAACTCAGAAGGTTGTGCACTGCAGGTTAGAGTGTCAGGGACCCAGGCTTGGCTGTGCACAAAGGAAATCCTGGAAGAGTGCACAGGAGCCGAAGCAGTTGCAAATCACGCTGTACCCAGCAATGCAGTCTAGCGTGGGGAGGCAAGGACTTACCTCCACCAAACTTGGACTGAAGAGTCACTGGACTGTGGGTGTCACTTGGACAGAGTTGCTGAGTTCCAGGGACCACGCTCGTCATGCTGAGAGGGGACCCAGAGGACCAGTGATGCAGTCTTTTGTTGCCTGCGGTTGCAGGGGGAAGATTCCGTCGACCCACGGGAGATTTCTTCAGAGCTCCTGGTGCAGAAAGGAGGCAGGCTACCCCCAGAGCATGCACCACCAGGAAACAGACGAGAAGGCGGCAGGATGAGCGATACAAGGTTGCATTAGTCGTCTTTGCTACTTTGTTGCGGTTTTGCAGGCGTCCTGAGCAGTCAGCGGTCGATCCTTTGGCAGAAGGTGAAGAGGGAGATGCAGAGGAACTCTGATGAGCTCTTGCATTCGGTATCTGAAGAATTCCCGAAAGCAGAGACCCTAAATAGCCAGAAAAGGAGGTTTGGCTACCTAGGAAGGAGGATAGGCTAGTAACACAGGTAAGAGCCTATCAGGAGGAGTCTCTGACATCACCTGCTGGCCCTGGACACTCAGAGCAGTCCAGTGAGCCAGCACACTTCTGAATCCAAGATGGCAGAGGTCTGGGGCACTCTGGAGGAGCTCTGGGCACCTCCACTGGGAGGTGCAGGTGAGGGGAGTCGTCACTCCCCTTTCCTTTGTCCAGTTTCGCGCCAGAGCAGGGCTAGGGGATCCCTGAACCAGTGTAGACTGGCTTATGCAGAGATGGGCACCATCTGTGCCCATCAAAGCATTTCCAGAGGCTGGGGGAGGCTACTCCTCCCCAGCCCTGACACCTTTTTCCAAAGGGAGAGGGTGTAACACCCTCTCTCTGCGGGAGTCCTTTGTTCTGCCTTCCTGGGCCATGCCTGGCTGGACCCCAGGAGGGCAGAAACCTGTCTGTGGGGTTGGCAGCAGCAGCAGCTGCAGTGAAACCCCGGGAAAGGCAGTTTGGCAGTACCCGGATCTGTGCTAGAGACTCAGGGGATCATGGAATTGTCTCCCCAATGCCAGAATGGCATTGGGGTGACAATTGCATGATCTTAGACATGTTACATGGCCATATTCGGAGTTACCATTGTTACGCTATACATAGGTAGTGACCTATGTATAGTGCACGCGTGAAATGGTGTCCCCGCACTCACAAAGTCCGGGGAATTTGCCCTGAACGATGTGGGGGCACCTTGGCTAGTGCCAGGGTGCCCACACACTAAGTAACTTTGCACCTAACCTTTACCAGGTAAAGGTTAGACATATAGGTGACTTATAAGTTACTTAAGTGCAGTGGTAAATGGCTGTGAAATAACGTAGACGTTATTTCACTCAGGCTGCAGTGGCAGGCCTGTGTAAGAATTGTCAGAGCTCCCTATGGGTGGCAAAAGAAATGCTGCAGCCCATAGGGATCTCCTGGAACCCCAATACCCTGGGTACCTCAGTACCATATACTAGGGAATTATAAGGGTGTTCCAGTATGCCAATCTAAAACAAAAAGCCACAGCTGGCAGTTCAGGGTTCCGGGTATGGAGCATGACGAACAACGTACACAGGTTGTGTACAGTCGACTGGCCAGAGGCAAACCCAGACAACATGTGCAAGAAGAGGCAGCAGACACTCAAACAGGAGCTTTGCCAGTATTTTACTGTCAACAGTTAAAAACATATATTTTTATTGGTTCTTGTGAACAAGACAAAGCAAAACAACCCCAAACCATACCCCCTCCCTACCCCCTTTTTCCCAGTACATGTGTGATAACATATTCTTTAGCTAACATAGCTCTGGATCAGGCCTCAGGGTCTGTAGCCCACCCTACCCCAACTGTGGTTTGTTAAAAATTCGTGTTTAACCCAGCAGAGGAGTTCACTTATCAACAATCTCCCTTTCAAACTGAAAACCAATCAACTTAACACTGGTACAGTCTATCACCCCGCCACGGACTACCTGCCTGAGGGAGGGGGAAGCGGCAAGGCCGCACTATATCTACACACCTCTCTACACTCACACCAACTGTCAATAGTAAGAGAAAGAGGAAGAAGAGAAGTTGAAAAAAAGGGAAAGGGATGAAAAGGGGGGGAAGGAGGAGGGGCAGAGAGGGAGGGAAAGTAAGGGTGGGAAGGGAGACAGTAAGAGGGAGAGGAAAGATAAAGAAGAGCAAGAAGAATAAGGGGAAGGTTGCATCTCGCCAGGCCTTCTATGCCCACAGCCATCTGGTAGCCCTAAGGAGGAGGAAGAGTCTGGTTCCTAGTTGATGATATATCAGTGCTTGGTATCCCCATCCATTCCTTTGCTGAGATCTATGCTACAGTTATCCATTTGGGTAGTCGGGTGGCACCCCGGAGTGGGACTCCTTTCACCATGGTCCATCTCCATTCTCTCTGATTGTGACAGGTGCCTCACTGGAGAGCAATTCACAGGATGGGGGGTCATCTTATTTCTCTTTCAAGAATCTGAATTGAGGTCCGCTAGTGCGTGCCTTATGTGACTCATCCTGCGGGATCTGTCTTGGGGACTCCTCAATCACCTTCCTTTTTTTAGTCTAGGGGGGGTCTTTATTTTCGGTCTGGCCACCCTCTATCCCTGCTCCTGCAAGATATCTTCGGGCAGTCTGTTCTGCAACAAAGGGGTCCATTCCTCCACCCATTATCAGGCTTCCTCCTGGGTCTCAAAAAAGTGCGCTTTGTCATGGAGAATACCTTTTAGTTTGGCAGGGAACAGGAGCATGTAACGGTGTTTAACTGCTTGGAGCTTAACTTTCACTGCATCATAGGAGCAGCGTGTTTTTGCACTTCTCAAGAGTGGTCAGGAAAAATCAATATTGTGGAGTCAAAAGTGAGTTTTCCCTGCTGTTGCGCTTCTCAAAGAATAATGTCTCTGTTGTGATAGTTCAGAAAGCATGCTATGAGGGCTCTTGGGGGGGGGGCACCAATCTGTGGTTTCGGCACCAACGGTCTAAGGGCCCTTTCTATCACGAAATATGTTGAGAAATTGGCAGGTGGGAGGGAGGACCGAAGCCAGGTTTCTAAGAATGTTGGCACTTGTGTTCCCTTAACTCCTTCAGGGAAGCCTACAAATCTAAGATTGTTATGCTGTGCCCTGTTTTTGGCATCATCTACCCTGCAGAGGAGGTCTTAAGTGAGTGCCTTTAGCGCTGTCAAGTCCTTTCCGTGGGTGTGTGTCACATCTTCAACCTCCAAAATTCTCTCTTACGCTGCAGTCACTCTGGCCAAGACTTTTCGGAGGTCCTGCTGCAGCAGGAAAACCTCCCCTGCCAGCTCACCAACTTTTGTTTCCAGGACTGTTCTAGTTTGCTGGATGGTGTTCAGCAAGGCCGCATTATCTGGCATATGGGTTGTCATTTCGTTTGCCGCTTGGGCCTCCATTGTCTTGGAGTATTTATAAATCTTCCCCTGCTTAGGGGGTTTCGGATCTTTGTGTTTGGCCATTGTGTGGCAGTGGAGGCTAGGAAGGAAGGCTCAGATATCTTCCAATCGATCGCCTGGTGTTGGTGCCGGGAGACGCAGTGTTGGACACCCCTGTCAGAATAGAGTCTCTTCAGTTTGGCACAAAGGGAGCAGGGTATCTGGGCATTTAGTAATGTCCATCCCAGAAAGTGCATCAGAATGTGGGAGCCCCTCTTCCTTGCGTCCGCACTTCTTTTCCAGGAGAGGGGCAGTGTGTAGTGTTTGGTTAAGACAGCCTAAGGCCTGGCACAGCGTTGGAGATGGAGAGGAGATCTCCACTCTAGACCCGAGGTCCTTTTAGTGCTCAAGCTTCCAGCCCATGGGACGGGTCAGCGGTTTATCACCCCAAGTAGTCAGATGGAGCAGCTATGTCTCTGTTGGGGGGGGGGGGTGCTCCCTCAATTTAGTCCAAGAGTGTTGCAGAGACAGGATTACTCCTGCACCACCAAGTCCTCTTGGGGGAAATCTCCCAATTCAAAGGCAGTCTCTGCTTCTTTTTTTCATCGCCGTTGAGGCATGTCCCTCCAGTTTCAGGCCCAGGGACAGGATAATGCGCGCCCCCACCCTGTGATTCCAGGATGGTGTCTGAACCTCCTCACATCACAACCCACCAGGTCCTGTGTGTTTGCTCCACTTCGATGTTTAAGCGGTGCCGCAGCCTCGATCGTCTCTGCCGCGCGCCCACTGGGCCCCAGCTGTTTGGAAGGTGGAGATGCTTATCCTCCGCAGGATCCCACTGGTCTTGGTCCTCAAGGCCCCGTGGCACAAGCCCCCTCCTAGCAGCGTCTCCTGCGTGCAGGCTGCCCCTTCTCCGAAGGCCCTCAGGTGACACTGGGTGCTCGGGGGAGTTCGGGCAAACGTATGAAGGCTGCATTACAGTTGTGTTGGAGGGAAGCAGCAGTCACTGAAATCAACCATGTATCAGACACGCACCGCAGTCCTGTCCGTTTAATTTTTTTACTAGTAGCATCAGTTATTCACTTTAATAGTTTTAAGAAGGCATCACCACCTGACTTCTTGAAGAATATTCAGAGGAACAGCAGTTACATTTAGCCAAAGGTGTGATTGGCTAAAAAATTCAATTTTCTAAATGTAAAATTATGACATTTTCCTAGTTCCACTGATGGAATTATACTTTTTCACACCCATACACGTTAGTAAATGCTTGGTGTTTCAATACAATAGTTCATGTTTTTAGTTGTTTTCCTGCATCTTTGGACTTGATTCCAGTGTACCAAGAAACAATCTTCAGAACTACTTTCAGCTTAATATTTCATTTAGATTTTACAATTTTTTTAGACATTTAATATAAACTGTATTAGATGGTACCCAATTCATCATTGTTGGCTCCATTCACTAGAACGAGAAGCTTGTAATATGAACAGCTAAACTCAAGTGGTTTGCCCGGATGAAATCCTAAATCTGACTTTAGACTTAGCATCTATGTCAGACTAGCTATTGCAGTGTCTGTGTTTGCAGTTTTAAACTGCCATTTCAACCTTGTAAGGGCCCCCCAAACCTTCCCTTTCACAACATGTAAGTCAACCCTAAGGTATGCCCATAGCAGCCCAATGGGCAGTGTGCAGTGTATTTCAAAGGTAGGACATGCACTGGTGTGTTTTGCATGTTCTGATAGTGAGACACTGCTAAATTCAGTTTTCACTATTACAAGGACTATATCTTCCATAGGGTAACAAGGGGATTGCCTTGAAATATCTTTTAAGTATAATTTCCCATTGGGAGCAGAGAGAGAAATGGAGTTTGGGGGTCTCTGAACTCACAATTCAACAGTATATCTTTTGGTGAAGTTAGTTTTTAAATTGTAAGTTCGAAAATTTCACTTTTAGAAAGGGGGCATTTTCTTGCTTAATTCTTTTGTGCCTCTGCCAGGTTGTTGAATCACGTCTGGGTCAGGATGACAGTTGGGCTATTGGTGAATTCACTCTAGACCAAGGGTCTTCAAACTGAAGGGGGTCAAGTGATCCCAGGGGGGCACCAAGCTCCGGCCAAAAGAAGCATCATACTAATAACAGTGTTTTGTTTCAGTCAGCAGCAGTAAGCCCCTCTGTAATGGGCCATCACCAACATATTTTGTCATTTATCTCCTGGCTGGCAGAAGGTGTCAAAAGGGAAGGGGCTTTAAATATTATTTAAATCCCTCACACATTTCCATAAAAATCACACTGCGTATACTTGTACACATTATTAAAGACTGCCTGACCAGAATAATATGTTTGGCAATCATGTATTTGTTTGCAATTTTAAATCGGTAATAGAACTTAACTGCAATGTTTAAATACGTCTAGACATATTTAAACATTGTACGTTTAATAAATTAATTGTAAAACATTTTGAGGAGGGCCCTGATGATTTTTTTTCCCACTGGGGGACGTGGCATTAAATAGTTTGAAGACCACAGCTCTAGATAGTCACACAAAGGGAGATGAGGTGTGCCCTGTATATCCCGATGGGTTTTGCTATCTAGAGTGGTGACGGAAGCTGATACTTGCACCTGAATAGGGCTGTGCCTTTCCTTACACAAAACAGTCTCCAACCCCCTGGAGTGTGTCTGGGGCCAGGGCAGGAAAGGCAAGGTCCTGTGCATGACAAAGACTTTTCTTAGAAATGTGCGTTCTTCAAAGGCAGAAATGGGCATAAGTACTGGACCTCTGACCCCCATACTGTTAGAATCCATCTGGACTGAAGACATTCTGCCAGGAAGAAAAGCTGGATGCTGTAGGAGGGACTGCTACTCTGCCTGTTGCTTTTCTGTGCTGGCCTGCTTGAGATATGAACGGACTTTCAGAAACTACAACGATGAGTTGATTCTTTTATTCTCACTTCAATATCACCCACAGCATGCTGCATCCATTTAGCACGTCGTCCGACAGCAACTATCGCATTGCCGTTCAAATCCTTGCCAGTGTCCACTCAATGCACAAGGGGAAATATGAACAATAACGGTTTGGAGACCGCAATACTTACAAGCATAATAATATATCACCTTCTCCCTTTTTGGAAAACTAAAGGTAAGTGCCATACATTGCATAAGACTTAAACATGAAAATAATGCATTAAAACACACTTATGATAAATACCTATTAGCTTGTAAATGCAACACAACATTGTTACCCAGCAATAACAATTAGTACCTTATAAAGCAATGAAATTGCGTGACCCTAAGGTCACTTCTTTATTTGTATGATTCATGTCACCCTGAACCGATCCACTGCGTGGCACTTGAATGGTAGCCTCAGCCTGATCCAATCTATTAGGTGGCCCTTGACTGATGACACCACTGTTCTTCTTATTTTTGCTATTTGTCTGTAACCAATTGTAGGAGGCTGGACTGGCTTGTAGTGAGTACCAAGGGGTACTTGCACCTTGCACCAGGCCCAGTTATCCCTTATTAGTGTATAGGGTGTCTAGCAGCTTAGGCTGATAGATAATGGTAGCTTAGCAGAGCAGCTTAGGCTGAACTAGGAGACGTGTGAAGCTACTACAGTACCACTTAGTGTCATATGCACAATATCATAAGAAAACACAATACACAGTTATACTAAAAATAAAGGTACTTTATTTTTATGACAATATGCCAAAGTATCTTAGAGTGTACCCTCAGTGAGAGGATAGGAAATATACACAAGATATATATACACAATAGCAAAAATATGCAGTATAGTCTTAGAAAACAGTGCAAACAATGTATAGTTACAATAGGATGCAATGGGGAAACATAGGGATAGGGGCAACACAAACCATATACTCCAAAAGTGGAATGCGAACCACGAATGGACCCCAAACCTATGTGACCTTGTAGAGGGTCGCTGGGACTATTAGAAAATAGTGAGAGTTAGAAAAATAACCCTCCCCAAGACCCTGAAAAGTGAGTGCAAAGTGCACTAAAGTTCCCCTAGAGACAAAGTAGTCGTGTTAGAGGAATAATGCAGGAAAGACACAAACCAGCAATGCAACAACTGTGGATTTCCAATCTAGGGTACCTGTGGAACAAGGGGACCAAGTCCAAAAGTCACAAGCAAGTCGGAGATGGGCAGATGCCCAGGAAAGGCCAGCTGCGGGTGCAAAGAAGCTTCTACTGGACAGAAGAAGCTGAGGTTTCTGCAGGAACGAAAAGGGCTAGAGACTTCCCCTTTGGTGGACGGATCCCGCTCGCCTTGGAGAGTCGTGCAGAAGTGTTTTCCCGCCGGAAGAACGCCAACAAGCCTTGCTAGCTGCAAATCATGCGTTTGGCGTTTTTGGACGCTGCTGTGGCCCAGGAGGGACCAGGAGGTCGCACATTGGACCTGAAGAGAGAGGGGACGTCGAGCAAGACAAAGAGCCCTCACTGAAGCAGGTAGCACCCAGAGAAGTGCCAGAAACAGGCACTACGAGGATGCGTGAAACGGTGCTCGCCGAAGTTGCACAAAGGAGTCCCACGTCGCCGGAGACCAACTTAGAAAGTCGTGCAATGCAGGTTAGAGTGCCGTGGACCCAGGCTTGGCTGTGCACAAAGGATTTCCGCCGGAAGTGCACAGGGGCCGGAGTAGCTGCAAAGTCGCAGTTCCCAGCAATGCAGCCCAGCGAGGTGAGGCAAGGACTTACCTCCACCAAACTTGGACTGAAGAGTCACTGGACTGTGGGGGTCACTTGGACAGAGTCGCTGGATTCGAGGGACCTCGCTCGTCGTGCTGAGAGGAGACCCAAGGGACCGGTACTGCAGCTTTTTGGTGCCTGCGGTTGCAGGGGGAAGATTCCGTCAACCCACGGGAGATTTCTTCGGAGCTTCTGGTGCAGAGAGGAGGCAGGCTATCCCCACAGCATGCACAAGCAGGAAAACAGTCGAGAAGGCGGCAGGATCAGCGTTACAGAGTTGCAGTAGTCGTCTTTGCTACTATGTTGCAGGTTTGCAGGCTTCCAGCGCGGTCAGCAGTCGATTCCTTATCAGAAGGTGAAGAGAGAGACGCAGAGGAACTCGGATGAGCTCTTGCATTCGTTATCTGAAGTTTCCCCAGAGACAGAGACCCTAAATAGCCAGAAAAGAGGGTTTGGCTACCTAGGAGAGAGGATAGGCTACTAACACCTGAAGGAGCCTATCACAAGGAGTCTCTGACGTCACCTGGTGGCACTGGCCACTCAGAGCAGTCCAGTGTGCCAGCAGCACCTCTGTTTCCAAGATGGCAGAGGTCTGGAGCACACTGGAGGAGCTCTGGACACCTCCCAGGGGAGGTGCAGGTCAGGGGAGTGGTCACTCCCCTTTCCTTTGTCCAGTTTCGCGCCAGAGCAGGGCTAAGGGGTCCCCTGAACCGGTGTAGACTGGCTTATGCAGAATTGGGCACATCTGTGCCCAACAAAGCATTTCCAGAGGCTGGGGGAGGCTACTCCTCCCCTGCCTTCACACCATTTTCCAAAGGGAGAGGGTGTCACACCCTCTCTCAGAGGAAGTTCTTTGTTCTGCCATCCTGGGCCAGGCCTGGCTGGACCCCAGGAGGGCAGATGCCTGTCTGAGGGGTTGGCAGCAGCAGCAGCTGCAGTGAAACCCCAGGAAGGGCAGTTTGGCAGTACCAGGGTCTGTGCTACAGACCACTGGGATCATGGGATTGTGCCAACCATGCCAGGATGGCATAGAGGGGGTAATTCCATGATCATAGACATGTTACATGGCCATATTCGGAGTTACCATTGTGAAGCTACATATAGGTAGTGACCTATATGTAGTGCACGCGTGTAATGGTGTCCCCGCACTCACAAAGTTCAGGGAATTGGCTCTGAACAATGTGGGGGCACCTTGGCTAGTGCCAGGGTGCCCTCACACTAAGTAACTTTGCACCTAACCTTTACCAGGTAAAGGTTAGACATATAGGTGACTTATAAGTTACTTAAGTGCAGTGTAAAATGGCTGTGAAATAACGTGGACGTTATTTCACTCAGGCTGCAGTGACAGGCCTGTGTAAGAATTGTCAGAGCTCCCTATGGGTGGCAAAAGAAATGCTGCAGCCCATAGGGATCTCCTGGAACCCCAATACCCTGGGTACCTCAGTACCATATACTAGGGAATTATAAGGGTGTTCCAGTAAGCCAATGTAAATTGGTAAAATTGGTCACTAGCCTGTTAGTGACAATTTGAAAGTAATGAGAGAGCATAACCACTGAGGTTCTGGTTAGCAGAGCCTCAGTGAGACAGTTAGGCACTACACAGGGAACATATACATGCACACCTATGAGCACTGGGGCCCTGTGTGACAGGGTCCCAGTGACACATACATATAGGCCACAAACCTATGAGCACTGGGGTCCTGACCAGCAGGATCCCAGTGACACATAACAAACATACTGAAAACATAGTGTTTTCACTATGAGCACTGAGGCCTGGCTATCAGGATCTCAGTGAGACAGTGAAAACAGTGACAAACACCCTGACATACACTCACAAACAGGCCAAAAGTGGGGGTAACAAGGCTAGAAAGAGGCTACCTTCTCACACCAATGCTCCCAATTCTGATCATATAAAGATACCTCACTCCTTGTAGGAGGCTGGCCTGGCTTGTAGTGGGTACCAAGGGGCACTTACACTCTGTACCAGGTCCAGTTATCCCTTATTAGTGTAGAAGAGGTGTCTAGCAGCTTAGGCTGATAGAAAATGGTAGCTTAGCAGAGCAGCTTAGGCTGAACTAGGAGGCGTGTAAAGCTCCTACTATACCACTGGTGTCATATGCACAATATCATAAGAAAACACAATACACAGATATATTAAAAATAAAAGTACTTTATTTTTATGACAATATGCCAAAAGTATCTCAGTGAGTACCCTCAGTATGAAGATAGCAAATATACACAAGATATATGTACACAATACTAAAATATGCAGTAATAGCAATAGAAAACAGTGCAAACAATGTATAGTCACAATAGAATGCAATGGGAGCACATAGGGATAGGTGCAACATAAACCATATACTCTAGAAGTGGAATGCGAACCACGTATGGACCCCAAACCTATGTGAGCTCGTAGAGAGTCGCTGGGACTGTAAGAAAACAGTGAGGGTTAGAAAAATAGCCCACCCCAAGACCCTGAAAAGTGAGTGCAAAGTGCACTAAAGTTCCCCAAAGAGCACAGAAGTCGTGATAGGGGAATTCTGCAAGGAAGACCAACACCAGCAATGCAACAACAATGAATTTCCAGACGAGAGTACCTGTGGAACAAGGGGACCAAGTCCAAGAGTCACACTCAAGTCGTGAGTGGGCAAATGCCCAAGAAATGCCAGCTGAGGGTGCCAAGAAACTGCCACCGGATGGTAGAAGCTGTGGATTCTGCAAGAACGAAGAGGACTAGGAACTTCCCCTTTGGAGGATGGATGTCCCACGTCGTGAAGAAACTTGCAGAGGTGTTTCCGTGCAGAAAGACCGCAAACAAGCCTTGCTAGCTGCAAGGGTTGCGGTTAGGGTTTTTTGATCCTGCTGTGGCCCAGGAGGGACCAGGATGTCGCCAATTGTGTTAGGAGACAGAGGGGGTGGCCAGCAAGACAAGGAGCCCACTCAAAAGCAAGCAGCACCTGCAGAAGTGCCGGAACAGGCACTACGAAGAGGAGTAAACCGGAGCTCACCCGAAGTCACAAAAGAAGGTCCCACGACGCCAGAGGACAACTCAGGAGGTCGTGAGCTGCAGGTTAGAGTGCCGGGGACCCAGGCTTGGCTGTGCACAAAGGAAATCCTGGAAGAGTGCACAGGAGCCGGAGCAGCTGCAAATCACGCGGTACCCAGCAATGCAGTCTAGCGTGAGGAGGCAAGGACTTACCTCCACCAAACTTGGACTGAAGAGTCACTGGACTGTGTGAGTCACTTGGACAGAGTTGCTGAGTTCCAGGGACCACGCTCGTCGTGCTGAAAGGGGACCCAGAGGACCGGTGATGCAGTCTTTTGGTGCCTGCAGTTGCAGGGGGAAGATTCCGTCGACCCACTGGAGATTTCTTCGGAGCTTCTAGTGCAGAGAGGAGGCAGACTACCCCCACAGCATGCACCACCAGGAAAACAGTTGAGAAGGCCGCAGGATCAGCGATACAAGGTTGCAGTAGTCGTCTTTGCTACTTTGTTGCGGTTTTGCAGGCGTCCAGAGCAGTCAGCGGTCGATTCCTTGGCAGAAGGTGAAGAGAGAGATGCAGAGGAACTCTGATGAGCTCTTGCATGCGTTATCTAAAGAATTCCCCAAAGCAGATGTGAGAAAGTAGCCTCTTTCTAGCCTTGTTACCCCCACTTTTGGCCTGTTTGTGAGTGTATGTCAGGGTATTTTCACTGTCTCACTGGGATCCTGCTAGCCAGGGCCCAGTGCTCATAGTGAAAACCTTATGTTTTCAGTATGTTTGTTATGTGTCACTGGGACCCTGCTAGTCAGGACCCCAGTGCTCACAAGGTTGTGCCCTATATGTATGTGTTCCCTGTGTGGTGCCTAACTGTCTCACTGAGGCTCTGCTAATCAGAACCTCAGTGGTTATGCTCTCTCATTTCTTTCAAATTGTCATTAACAGGCTAGTGACCAATTTTACCAATTTACATTGGCTTACTGGAACACCCTTATAATTCCCTAGTATATGGTACTGAGGTACCCAGGGTATTGGGGTTCCAGGAGATCCCTATGGGCTGCAGCATTTCTTTTGCCACCCATAGGGAGCTCTGACAATTCTTACACAGGCCTGCCACTGCAGCCTGAGTGAAATAACGTCCACGTTATTTCACAGCCATTTTACACTGCACTTAAGTAACTTATAAGTCACCTATATGTCTAACCTTTACCTGGTAAAGGTTAGGTGCAAAGTTACTTAGTGTGAGGGCACCCTGGCACTAGCCAAGGTGCCCCCACATTGTTCAGGGCCAATTCCCTGAACTTTGTGAGTGCTGGGACACCATTACACGCGTGCACTACATATAGGTCACTACCTATATGTAGCTTCACAATGGTAACTCCGAATATGGCCATGTAACATGTCTATGATCATGGAATTGCCCCCTCTATGCCATCCTGGCATAGTTGGCACAATCCCATGATCCCAGTGGTCTGTAGCACAGACCCTGGTACTGCCAAACTGCCCTTCCTGGGGTTTCACTGCAGCTGCTGCTGCTGCCAACCCCTCAGACAGGCATCTGCCCTCCTGGGGTCCAGCCAGGCCTGGCCCAGGATGGCAGAACAAAGAACTTCCTCTGAGAGAGGGTGTGACACCCTCTCCCTTTGGAAAATGGTGTGAAGGCAGGGGAGGAGTAGCCTCCCCCAGCCACTGGAAATGCTTTCTTGGGCACAGATGTGCCCAATTCTGCATAAGCCAGTCTACACCGGTTCAGGGACCCCTTAGCCCTGCTCTGGCGCGAAACTGGACAAAGGAAAGGGGAGTGACCACTCCCCTGACCTGCAACTCCCCTGGGAGGTGTCCAGAGCTCCCCCAGTGTGCTCCAGACCTCTGCCATCTTGGAAATAGAGGTGCTGCTGGCACACTGGACTGCTCTGAGTGGCCAGTGCCACCAGGTGACGTCAGAGACTCCTTGTGATAGGCTCCTTCAGGTGTTGCTAGCCTATTCTCTCTCCTAGGTAGCCAAACCCTCTTATCTGGCTATTTAGGGTCTCTGTCTCTGGGGAAACTTGAGATAACGAATGCAAGAGCTCAGCCGAGTTCCTCTGCATCTCTCTCTTCACCTTCTGATAAGGAATCGACTGCTGACCGCGCTGGAAGCCTGCAAAACTGCAACAAAGTAGCTAAGACGACTACTGCAACTCTGTAACGCTGATCCTGCCGCCTTCTCGACTGTTTTCCTGCTTGTGCATGCTGTGGGGGTAGTCTGCCTCCTCTCTGCACCAGAAGCTCCGAAGAAATCTCCCGTGGGTCGACGGAATCTTCCCCCTGCAACCACAGGCACCAAAAAGCTGCATTACCAGTCCCTTGGGTCTCCTCTCAGCACGACGAGCGCGGTCCCTCGAATCCAGCGTCTCTGTCCAAGAGACCCTCACAGTCCAGTGACTCTTCAGTCTAAGTTTGGTGGAGGTAAGTCCTTGCCTCACCTCGCTGGGCTGCATTGCTGGGAACCGCAACTTTTGCAGCTACTCCGGCCTCCGTGCACTTCCGGCGGAAATCCTTTGTGCACAGTCCAGCCTGTGTCCACGGCACTCTAACCTGCATTGCGCGACCTCCTAAGTTGTTCTCCGGCGACGTTGGACTCCTTTGTGCGACTTCGGGTGAGCACCGTTTCACGCATCCTCTTAGTGCCTGTTTCTGGCACTTCTACGGGTGCTACCTGCTGCTGAGAGGGCTCCTTGTCTTGCTCGACGTCCCTTCTCTCTCCTGGTCCAATTTGCGACCTCCTGGTCCCTCCAGGGCCACAGCAGCGTCCAAAAACGCTAACCGCACGATTTGCAGCTAGCAAGGCTTGTTGTCGTTTTTTCGGCGGGAAAACACTTCTGCACGACTCCACACGGCGAATGGGATCCGTCCACCAAAGGGGAAGTCTCTAGACCTTTTCGTTCCTGTAGAAACCGCAGCTTCTTCTGTCCAGTAGAAGCTTCTTTGCACCCGCAGCTGGCATTTCCTGGGCATCTGCCATCTCCGACTTGCTTGTGACTTTTGGACTTGGTCCCCTTGTTCCACAGGTACCCTAGATTGGAAATCCACAGTTGTTGCATTGTTGGTTTGTGTCTTTCCTGCATTATTCCTCTAACACGACTTCTTTGTCCTTAGGGGAACTTTAGTGCACTTTGCACTCACTTTTCAGGGTCTTGGGGAGGGTTATTTTTCTAACTCTCACTATTTCCTAATAGTCCCAGCGACCCTCTACAAGGTCACATAGGTTTGGGGTCCATTCGTGGTTCACATTCCACTTTTGGAGTATATGGTTTGTGTTGCCCCTATCCCTATGTTTCCCCATTGCATCCTATTGTAACTATACATTGTTTGCACTGTTTTCTAAGACTATACTGCATATTTTTGCTATTGTGTATATATATCTTGTGTATATTTCCAATCCTCTCACTGAGGGTACACTCTGAGATACTTTGGCATATTGTCATAAAAATAAAGTACCTTTATTTTTAGTATAACTGTGTATTGTGTTTTCTTATGATATTGTGCATATGACACTAAGTGGTACTGTAGTAGCTTCACACGTCTCCTAGTTCAGCCTAAGCTGCTCTGCTAAGCTACCATTATCTATCAGCCTAAGCTGCTAGACACCCTATACACTAATAAGTGATAACTGGGCCTAGAGCAAGGTGCAAGTACCCCTTGGTACTCACTACAAGCCAGTCCAGCCTCCTACACTCTGTCTTTTGGGATTCCTCAGATAACGAATGCAAGAGCTCATCCGAGTTCCTCTGCATCTCTCTCTTCACCTTCTGCCAAGGAATCGACTGCTGACCGCGCTGGAAGCCTGCAAAACTGCAACATAGTAGCAAAGACGACTACTGCAACTCTGTAACGCTGATCCTGCCGCCTTCTCGACTGTTTTCCTGGTGGTGCATGCTGTGGGGGTAGTCTGCCTCCTCTCTGCACTAGAAGCTCCGAAGAAATCTCCTGTGAGTCGACGGAATCTTCCCCCTGCAACCGCAGGCACCAAAAAGCTGCATTACCGGTCCCTTGGGTCTCCTCTCAGCACGACGAGCGAGGTCCCTCGAATCCAGCAACTCTGTCCTAGTGACTCCCACAGTCCAGTGACTCTTCAGTCCAAGTTTGGTGGAGGTAAGTCCTTGCCTCACCTCGCTAGACTGCATTGCTGGGAACCGCGACTTTTGCAGCTACTCCGGCCCCTGTGCACTTCCGGCGGAAATCCTTTGTGTACAGCCAAGCCTGGGTCCACGGCACTCTAACCTTCATTGCACGACTTTCTAAGTTGGTCTCCGGCGACGTGGGACTCCTTTGTGTAACTTCGGGTGAGCACCGTTTCACACATCCTCGTAGTGCCTGTTTCTGGCACTTCTCCGGGTGCTACCTGCTGCTAAGAGGGCTCCTTGTCTTGCTCGACGTAACTTCTACCTCCTGGTCCAATTTGCGACCTCCTGGTCCCTCTTGGGCCACAGCAGCGTCCAAAAACGCTTACCGCACGATTTGCAGCTAGCAAGGCTTGTTGGCGTTCTTTCGGCGGGAAAACACTTCTGCACGACTCTACAAGGCGAGTGGAATCCGTCCTCCAAAGGGGAAGTCTCTAGCCCTTTAAGTTCCTGCAGAAACCTCAGCTTCTTCTGTCCAGTAGAAGCTTCTTTGCACCCGCAGCTGGCATTTCCTGGGCATCTGCCCATCTCCGACTTGCTTGTGACTTTTGGACTTGGTCCCCTTGTTCCACAGGTACCCCAAATTGGAAATCCAGCGTTGTTGCATTGTTGGTTTGTGTCTTTCCTGCCTTATTCCCCTATCACGACTTCTTTGTCCTTTGGGGAACTTTAGTGCACTTTGCACTCACTTTTCAGGGTCTTGGGGTGGGCTATTTTTCTAACCCTCACTATTTTCTAATAGTCCCAGCGACCCTCTACAAGGTCACATAGGTTTGGGGTTCATTCGTGGTTCGCATTCCACTTTTGGAGTATATGGTTTGTGTTGCCCCTATCCCTATGTGTCCCCATTGCATCCTATTGTAACTATACATTGTTTGCACTGTTTTCTAAGACTATACTGCATATTTCTGGTATTGTGTATATATATCTTGTGTATATTTCCTATCCTCTCACTGAGGGTACACTCTGAGATACTTTGGCATATTGTCATAAAAATAAAGTACCTTTATTTTTAGTATAACTGTGTATTGTGTTTTCTTATGATATTGTGCATATGACACTAAGTGGTACTGTAGGAGCTTCACTCGTCTCCTAGTTCAGCCTAAGCTGCTCTGCTAAGCTACCATTATCTATCAGCCTATGCTGCTAGACACCCTATACACTAATAAGGGATAACTGGGCCTGGTGCAAGGTGCAAGTACCCCTAGGTACTCACTACAAGCCAGTCCAGCCTCCTACAGCAGAGACCCTAAATAGCCAGAAAAGGAGGTTTGGCTACCTAGAAGAGAGGATAGGCTAGCAACACCTGGAGGAGCCTATCAGAAGGAGTCTCTGACGTCACCTGCTGGCCCTGGCCACTCAGAGCAGTCCAGTGTGCCAGCAGCACCTCTGTTTCCAAGATGGCAGAGGTCTGGAGCACACTGGAGGAGCTCTGGGCACCTCCCAGGGGAGGTGCAGGTCAGGGGAGTGGTCACTCCACTTTCCTTTGTCCAGTTTCGCGCCAGAGCAGGGCTGGGGGATCCCTGAACCGGTGTAGACTGGCTTATGCAGAGATGGGCACCATCTGTGCCCATCAAAGCATTTCCAGAGGCTGGGGGAGGTTACTCCTCCCCAGCCCTGACACCTTTTTCCAAAGGGAGAGGGTGTAACACCCTCTCTCTGAGAAAGTCCTTTGTTCTGCCTTCCTGGGCCAAGCCTGGCTGGACCCCAGGAGGGCAGAAACCTGTCTGAGGGGTTGGCAGCAGCTGCAGTGAAACCCCAGGAAAGGCAGTTTGGCAGTACCCGGGTCTGTGCTAGAGACCCGGGGGATCATGGGATTGTCTTCCCAATACCAGGATGGCAGTGGGGGGGCAATTCCATGATCTCAGACATGTTACATGGCCATGTTCGAAGTTACCATTGTGAAGCTATACATAGGTAGTGACCTATGTATAGTGCACGCGTGCAATGGTGTCCCCGCACTCACAAAGTCCGGGGAATTTGCCCTGAACAATGTGGGGGCACCTTGGCTAGTGCCAGGGTGCCCACACACTAAGTAACTTAGCACCCAACCTTTACCAGGTAAAGGTTAGACATATAGGTGACTTTTAAGTTACTTAAGTGCAGTGGTAAATGGCTGTGAAATAACGTGGACGTTATTTCACTCAGGCTGCAGTGGCAGGCCTGTGTAAGAATTGTCAGAGCTCCCTATGGGTGGCAAAAGAAATGCTGCAGCCCATTGGGATCTCCTGGAACCCCAATACCCTGGGTACCTCAGTACCATATACTAGGGAATTGTAAGGGTGTTCCAGTATGCCAATGTAAATTGGTGAAATTGGTCACTAGCCTGTTAGTGACAATTTGTAAAGAGAGAGCATAACCACTGAGGTTCTGGTTAGCAGAGCCTCAGTGAGACAGTTAGGCATCACACAGGGAACACATATATATAGGTCACAAACTTATGAGCACTGGGGTCCTGGCTAGCAGGGTCCCAGTGTAACATAACAAACATACTGAAAACATAGGGTTTTCACTATGAGCACTGGGCCCTGGCTGGCAGGATCCCAGTGAGACAGTGAAAACACCCTGAAATACACTCACAAACAGGCCAAAAGTGGGGGTAACAAGGCTAGAAAGAGGCCACTTTCTCACACTCCTCTTATGTTTCATGCTATCATCTTGTTCTGGTGATACTTCACCAACCATTCCCTGCAATTAAAGCTGCCACCTTGCGAAGCTTGCAACCCTGTCCAGGCATAGAGAACTTAGATTCTACTTTCTTAACTTTGATCGGATTCTTAATTAACACCCAATCTTCACTCAAAACATCTGTAATGCCAATTCTGTTTTTTTTAATCAAAACTGCACTTCATAGTTGCTTGTCTCATAAACACTTTTGATGTAACCTGTGCTGTACCAGACTTTCCAACTTTGGCATCAACTTCATTATCATTCAACCAGGATAGGAACAGAGCAGTGTGCACTTCCCTGCCTCTCATTAACAAGTAGCGTGTGACACCTGTGGTACAGTGACCTGTAGTACAATGTGGATGTAGGAGGCTGGACTGGCTTGTAGTGACTACCAAGGGGTACTTGCACCTTGCACCAGGCCCAGTTATCCCTTATTAGTGTATAGGGTGTCTAGCAGCTTAGGCTGATAGATAATGGTAGCTTAGCAGAGCAGCTTAGGCTGAACTAGGAGACGTGTGAAGCTACTACAGTACCACTTAGTGTCATATGCACAATATCATAAGAAAACACAATACACAGTTATACTAAAAATAAAGGTACTTTATTTTTATGGCAATATGCCAAAGTATCTTAGAGTGTACCCTCAGTGAGAGGATAGGAAATATACACAAGATATATATACACAATAGCAAAAATATGCAGTATAGTCTTAGAAAACAGTGCAAACAATGTATAGTTACAATAGGATGCAATGGGGAAACATAGGGATAGGGGCAACACAAACCATATACTCCAAAAGTGGAATGCGAACCACGAATGGACCCCAAACCTATGTGACCTTGTAGAGGGTCGCTGGGACTATTAGAAAATAGTGAGAGTTAGAAAAATAACCCTCCCCAAGACCCTGAAAAGTGAGTGCAAAGTGCACTAAAGTTCCCCTAAGGACAAAATAGTCGTGTTAGAGGAATAATGCAGGAAAGACACAAACCAGCAATGCAACAACTGTGGATTTCCAATCTAGGGTACCTGTGGAACAAGGGGACCAAGTCCAAAAGTCACAACCAAGTCGGAGATGGGCAGATGCCCAGGAAATGCCAGCTGCGGGTGCAAAGAAGCTTCGACTGGACAGAAGAAGCTGAGGTTTCTGCAGGAACGAAAAGGGCTAGAGACTTCCCCTTTGGTGGACGGATCCCACTCGCCGTGGAGAGTCGTGCAGAAGTGTTTTACCGCCGAAAGAACGCCAACAAGCCTTGCTAGCTGCAAATCGTGCGTTTGGCGTTTTTGGACGCTGCTGGGGCCCAGGAGGGACCAGGAGGTCGCACATTGGACCTGAAGAGAGAGGGGACGTCGAGCAAGACAAAGAGCCATCACTGAAGCAGATAGCACCCGGAGAAGTGCCAGAAACAGGCACTACGAAGATGCGTGAAATGGTGCTCGCCGAAGTTGCACAAAGGAGTCCCACGTCGCCGGAGACCAACTTAGAAAGTCGTGCAATGCAGGTTAGAGTGCCGTGGACCCAGGCTTGGCTGTGCACGAAGGATTTCCGCCGGAAGTGCACAGGGGCCGGAGTAGCTGCAAAGTCGCGGTTCCCAGCAATGCAGCCCAGCGAGGTGAGGCAAGGACTTACCTCCACCAAACTTGGGCTGGAGAGTCACTGGACTGTGGGGGTCACTTGGACAGAGTCGCAGGATTCGAGGGACCTCGCTCGTCGTGCTGAGAGGAGACCCAAGGGACCGGTAATGCAGCTTTTTGGTGCCTGCGGTTGCAGGGGGAAGATTCCGTCGACCCACGGGAGATTTCTTCGGAGCTTCTGGTGCAGAGAGGAGGCAGGCTACCCCTACAGCATGCACAAGCAGGAAAACAGTCGAGAAGGCAGCAGGATCAGCGTTACAGAGTTGCAGTAGTCGTCTTTGCTACTATGTTGCAGGTTTGCAGGCTTCCAGCGCGGTCAGCAGTCGTTTCCTTATCAGAAGGTGAAGAGAGAGATGCAGAGGAACTCGGATGAGCTCTTGCATTCGTTATCTACAGTTTCCCCAGAGGCAGAGACCCTAAAAGCCAGAAAAGAGGGTTTGGCTACCTAGGAGAGAGGATAGGCTAGCATCACCTGAAGGAGCCTATCACAAGGAGTCTCTGACGTCACCTGGTGGCACTGGCCACTCAGAGCAGTCCAGTGTGCCAGCAGCACCTCTGTTTCCAAGATGGCAGAGGTCTGGAGCACACTGGAGGAGCTCTGGACACCTCCCAGGGGAGGTGCAGGTCAGGGGAGTGGTCACTCCCCTTTCCTTTGTCCAGTTTCGCGCCAGAGCAGGGGCTAAGGGGTCCCTGAACCGGTGTAGACTGGCTTATGCAGAATTGGGCACATCTGTGCCCAACAAAGCATTTCCAGAGGCTGGGGGAGGCTACTCCTCCCCTGCCTTCACACCATTTTCCAAAGGGAGAGGGTGTCACACCCTCTCTCAGAGGAAGTTCTTTGTTCTGCCATCCTGGGCCAGGCCTGGCTGGACCCCAGGAGGGCAGCTGCCTGTCTGAGGGGTTGGCAGCAGCAGCAGCTGCAGTGAAACCCCAGGAAGGGCAGTTTGGCAGTACCAGGGTCTGTGCTACAGACCACTGGGATCATGGGATTGTGCCAACTATGCCAGGATGGCATATAGGGGGCAATTCCATGATCATAGACATGTTACATGGCCATATTCGGAGTTACCATTGTGAAGCTACATATAGGTAGTGACCTATATGTAGTGCACGCGTGTAATGGTGTCCCCGCACTCACAAAGTTCAGGGAATTGGCTCTGAACAATGTGGGGGCACCTTGGCTAGTGCCAGGGTGCCCTCACACTAAGTAACTTTGCGCCTAACCTTTACCAGGTAAAGGTTAGACATATAGGTGACTTATAAGTTACTTAAGTGCAGTGTAAAATGGCTGTGAAATAACGTAGACGTTATTTCACTCAGGCTGCAGTGGCAGGCCTGTGTAAGAATTGTCAGAGCTCCCTATGGGTGGCAAAAGAAATGCTGCAGCCCATAGGGATCTCCTGGAACCCCAATACCCTGGGTACCTCAGTACCATATACTAGGGAATTATAAGGGCGTTCCAGTAAGCCAATGTAAATTGGTAAAATTGGTCACTAGCCTGTTAGTGACAATTTGAAAGTAATGAGAGAGCATAACCACTGAGGTTCTGGTTAGCAGAGCCTCAGTGAGACAGTTAGGCACCACACAGGGAACATATACATGCACACCTATGAGCACTGGGGCCCTGTGTGACAGGGTCCCAGTGACACATACATATAGGCCACAAACCTATGAGCACTGGGGTCCTGACCAGCAGGATCCCAGTGACACATAACAACCATACTGAAAACATAGTGTTTTCACTATGAGCACTGAGGCCTGGCTATCAGGATCCCAGTGAGACAGTGAAAACAGTGACAAACACCCTGACATACACTCACAAACAGGCCAAAAGTGGGGGTAACAAGGCTAGAAAGAGGCTACCTTCTCACAGTGGAGAAGAGTTATAATTCCACACCTTCCACTCAATAAACTCTTTCACATCTACGTCTGACGCTATGGTTGTTTTTGTCTTCCTTCATGATCTTTTTTCCCCACTCCACCAAAACATTAGAAGTAGGCGAGTACAACACTGCAGGAGGCTGGCCTGGCTTGTAGTGGGTACCAGAGGTACTTACACCTTGTGCCAGGTCGAGTTATCCCTTATTAGTGTAGAAGAGGTGTTTCTAGCAGCTTAGGCTGATAGAAGTTAGCTATGGCAAAGCAGCTTAGGCTGAACTAGGAGACATGTAAAGCTCCTACTATACCACTGGTGTCTTATGCACAACATCATAAGAAAACACAATACACAGAAGTACTAAAAATAAAGGTACTTTATTTTTATGACAATATGCCAAAAGTATCTCAGTGAGTACCCTCAGTATGAGGATAAGATATATACACAAGATATATGTACACAAAACAAAATTATGCAGGTAATAGCACGAAAAGTAATGCAAACAGTGTAGAATTACAATAGATTGCAATAGGAGCACATAGGTATAGGGGCAACACAAACCATATACTCCAAAAGTGTAATGCGAACCACGAATGGACCCCAAACCTATGTGAGCTTGTAGAGGATCACTGGGACTGTAAGAAAACAGTGAGGGTTAGAAAAATAGCCAACCCCAAGACCCTGAAAGGTAGGTGTAAAGTGCACCTACTACCCCCAGAGAGCACAGAAGTCGTGATAGGGGGATTCTGCAGGAAGAACAAACACCAGCAATGCAACAACAGTGGATTTGTGGACCTGAGTACCGGTAAGACAAGGGGACCAAGTCCAATAGTCGTGACAGTGTCGAGAGTGGACAGGAGCCCAGGAAATGTCAGCTGAGGGTGCAAGGAAGCTACGACCTGTTGGAAGAATCTTGGAGTTCTGCAAGAAAGAAGAGGACTAGGAACTTCCCCTTTGGAGGATGGATGTCCCACGTCGCGATGAAGCTTGCAGAGGTGTTCCCACGCAGAAAGCCTGCAAACAAGCCTTGCTAGCTGCAAGGGTTGCGGTAAGGGTTTTTGGGTGCTGCTGTGGCCCAGAAGGGACCAGGATGTCGCCACTTGGAGGAGGAGACAGATGGGGCGCCCAGCAACTCAGTGAGCCCTCATAGAAGCAGGCAGCACCCGCAGAAGTACCTGAACAGGCACTTAGAAGAAAAGTGAACCGGAGTCCACCCGAAGTCACAAAAGGGAGTCCCACGACGCCGGAGGACAACTCAGATAGTTGTGCACTGCAGGAAGGAGTGCCGGGGACCCAGGCTTGGCTGTGCACAAAGGAAATCCTGGAAGAGTGTACAGTAGCCGGAGCAGCTGCAAATCATGCGGTACCCAGCAATGCAGTCTAGCGTGGGGAAGCAAGGACTTACCTCCACCAAACTTGGACTGAAGAATCATTGGACTGTACGAGTCACTTGGACAGGGTTGCTGAGTTCCAGGGACCACGCTTGTTGTGCTGACAGGGGACCCAGAGGACCAGTGATGCAGTCTTTTAGTGCCTGCGGTTGCAGGGGGAAGAGTCTGTCGACCCACAGGAGATTTCTTCAGAGCTCCTGGTGCAGAGAGGAGGCAGGCTACCCCCAGAGCATGCACCCCCTGGAAACAGTCGTGAAAGCCGGCAGGATGAAGCGATACAAGGTTGCTAGTAATCGTCTTGCTACTTTGTTGCGGTTTTGCAGGCGTCCTGAGCAGTCAGCGGTCGATCCTTTCGCAGAAGGTGAAGAGGGAGATGCACAGGAACTCTGAGCTTTTGCATTCGTTATCTGGTGAGATTACCAAAGCAGAGACCCTAAATAGCCAGAAAAGGAGGTTTGGCTACCTAGGAAGGAGGGTTGGCTACCAAGAGATGTAAGAGGCTATCAGAAGGAGCCTCTGATGTCACCTGCTGGCACTAGCCACTCAAAGCAGTCCAGTGTGCCACAGACACCTCTGTTTCCAAGATGGCAGAGGTCTGGGACACACTGGAGGAGCTCTGGGCACCTCCCCTGGGAGGTGCAGGTCAGGGCAGTGGTCACTCCCCTTTCCTTTGTCCAGTTTCGCGCCAGGGCAGGGCTGGGGGATCCCTGAACCAGTGTAGACTGGCTTATGCAGAAATGGGCACCATCTGTGCCCATCAAAGCATTTCCAGAGGCTGGGGGAGGCTACTCCTCCCCAGCCTTCACACCTATTTCCAAAGGGAGAGGGTGTTATATCCTCTCTCAGAGGAAGTCCTTTGTTCTGCCTTCCTGGGCCAGGGCTGCCTGGACCCCAGGAGGGCAGAAACCTGTCTGAGGGGTTGGCAGCAGCAGCAGCTGCAGTGGAGACCCCGGAAAGGCAGTTTGGCAGTACCTGCGTACTATGCTATTGACCCAGGGGATCATGGAATTGTCCCCCCCAATGCCAGAATGGCATTGGGGTGACAATGCCATGATCTTAGACATGTTACATGTCCATGTTCGGAGTTACCATTGTGACGCTGTACATAGGTAGTGACCTATGTAGAGTGCACGCGTGTAATGGTGTCCCCGCACTCACAAAGTCCGGGGAATTTGCCCTGAACAATGTGGGGGCACCTTGGCTAGTGCCAGGGTGCCCACACACTAAGTAACTTTGCACCCAACCTTCACCAGGTGAAGGTTAGACATATAGGTGACTTATAAGTTACTTAAGTGCAGTGGTAAATGGCTGTGAAATAACGTGGACCTTATTTCATGCAGGCTGCAGTGGCAGGCCTGTGTAAGAATTATCAGAGCTCCCTATGGGTGGCAAAAGAAATGCTGCAGCCCATAGGGATCTCCTGGAACCCCAATACCCTGGGTACCTCAGTACCATATACTATGGAATTATATGGGTGTACCAGTATGCTAATGTGAATTGGTAAATTTAGTCACTAGCATGTTAGTGACAAATTTGGAAAGCAGAGAGAGCATAACCACTGAGGTTCTGGTTAGCAGAGTCTCAGTGAGACAGTTAGGCATCACACAGGGAACACATACAGGGCAAATACTTATGAACCCCCCCCCCCCCCAAACGAAGGAAAATAAGACTAGCCATGACCTGATGAGTCTTCATTGTCTAAGTGGAAATATCTGGAGAGTCCATCTGCATTGGAGTGGGTACTCCCTGGTCTATGTTCCACTGTATAGTCCATGCCCTGTAGAGATATGGACCACCTCAACAATTTAGGGTTTTCACCTTTCATTTGTTTTAGCCAAAGTAGAGGTTTGTGGTCTGTCTGAACAATAAAGTGAGTGCCAAACAGGTATGGCATCAACTTCTTCAATGCCCAGACCACAGCAAAGGCCTCCCTCTCTATGGCAGACCAATGCTTTTCTCTAGGGGTCAACCTTCTGCTGATAAAAGCAACTGGTTGATCCTGGCCCTCAGAATTCAGTTGTGATAAGACTGCCCCTACCCCTAATTCAGATGCATCAGTTTGAACAATGAATTTCTTGGAGTAACATGGTCTTTTTAGGACAGGTGCAGAGCACATGGCCTGTTTGAGCTCCTCAAAAGCTTTCTGACAGCTAGCTGTTCACAATACCTTTTTAGGCATCTTCTTACTAGTGAGATCATTAAGTGGGGCTGCTATGGAGCCATAGTTTTTCATGAATCTCCTGTAATACACAGTGAGGCCTAAGAAGCTCTCATCGGGGTTTGAGTTGTAGGGGGAACCCAATCTATGATTGTTTGGATTTTCCCCTGCAGTGGTGCAATCTGTTCTCCACCTACCAGGTGTCCCAGATAAACCACCTTTCCCTGCCTTATCTGGCACTTTGAGGCCTTGCTAGTGAGGCCTGCCTTTTGCAGGGCATCCAAAACTTTCCAATGGTGGACCAGGTGCTCATCCCAGGTGGAGCTAAAGACAGCTATATCATCTAGATGGGCTGCACTAAAAGCCTCCAACCCTTGCAGGACTGTGTTCACCAACATCTGAAAAGTGGCAGGTGCATTTTTCAAACCAAAGGGCATCACTGTGAATTGGTAGTGTCCTCCTACAGTTGAAAATGCAGTTTTAGGTTTAGCATCCTCAGCCAATTTGATCTGCCAATACCCTGCAGTCAAATCAAAGGTGCTTAGATACTTGGCAGATGCCAGTATATCTATTAGCTCATCTACCCTGGGTATAGGGTGAGCATCAGTTTTTGTTACCTGATTGAGACCTTTGTAGTCTACACAAAACCTCATCTCCCTTTTTCCATCTTTTGAGTGAGGCTTTGGTACAAGCACCACAGGACTCGCCCTTGGGCTTTCAGAAGGTTCAACCACTCCTAGATCAAGCATTTTCTGAACCTCTTGTTTTATGCAGTCCCTGACATGGTCAGGCTGCCTATAGATTTTACTTTTGACATGCATGCTGTCTCCAGTATCAATTGTGTGTTCACACCAAGATGTGGTGCCTGGAACAGTTGAAAAGAGTTCAGAAAACTGTCCAAGGAGATTTATGCAGTTGTCTTTCTGTTCTGCAGTCAGACAATCTGCCAAAACTACTCCCTCCACTAAAGCATCATTTTCAGAGGTGGAAAAGCGATCAGGGTAAGGGCCACTCTCTTCTTCCTGTCCCTCATCTGTTGCCATGAGCAGGGTGAGATCAGCCCTTTCATAGTAGGGTTTTAGGCGGTTGACATGAATCACCATAAGGAGACTCCTGGCAGTGCCCAGGTGTGAGAAAGTAACCTCTTTCTAGCCTTGTTACCCCCACTTTTGGCCTGTTTGTGAGTGTATGTCAGGGTGTTTTCACTGTCTCACTGGGATCCTGCTAGCCAGGGCCCAGTGCTCATAGTGAAAACCCTATGTTTTCAGTATGTTTGTTATGTGTCACTGGGACCCTGCTAGTCAGGGCCCCAGTGCTCATAAGTTTGTGGCCTAAATGTATGTGTTCCCTGTGTGGTGCCTAACTGTCTCACTGAGGCTCTGCTAACCAGAACCTCAGTGGTTATGCTCTCTCATTTCTTTCAAATTGTCACTAACAGGCTAGTGACCAATTTTACCAATTTACATTGGCTTACTGGAACACCCTTATAATTCCCTAGTATATGGTACTGAGGTACCCAGGGTATTGGGGTTCCAGGAGATCCCTATGGGCTGCAGCAATTCTTTTGCCACCCATAGGGAGCTCTGACAATTCTTACACAGGCCTGCCACTGCAGCCTGAGTGAAATAACGTCCACGTTATTTCACAGCCATTTTACACTGCACTTAAGTAACTTATAAGTCACCTATATGTCTAACCTTTACCTGGTAAAGGTTAGGTGCAAAGTTACTTAGTGTGAGGGCACCCTGGCACTAGCCAAGGTGCCCCCACATTGTTCAGAGCCAATTCACTGAACTTTGTGAGTGCGGGGACACCATTACACGCGTGCACTACATATAGGTCACTACCTATATGTAGCTTCACCATGGTATCTCCGAATATGGCCATGTAACATGTCTATGATCATGGAATTGCCCCCTCTATGCCATCCTGGCATTGTTGGTACAATTCCATGATCCCAGTGGTCTGTAGCACAGACCCTGGTACTGCCAAACTGCCCTTCCTGGGGTTTCTCTGCAGCTGCTGCTGCCAACCCCTCAGACAGGCATCTGCCCTCCTGGGGTCCAGCCAGGCCTGGCCCAGGATGGCAGAACAAAGAACTTCCTCTGAGAGAGGGTGTAACACCCTCTCCCTTTGGAAAATGGTGTGAAGGCAGGGGAGGAGTAGCCTCCCCCAGCCTCTGGAAATGCTTTGTTGGGCACAGAGGTGCCCAATTCTGCATAAGCCAGTCTACACCGGTTCAGGGACCCCTTAGCCCCTGCTCTGGCGCGAAACTGGACAAAGGAAAGGGGAGTGACCACTCCCCTGACCTGCACCTCCCCTGGGAGGTGTCCAGAGCTCCTCCAGTGTGCTCCAGACCTCTGCCATCTTGGAAACAGAGGTGCTGCTGGCACACTGGACTGCTCTGAGTGGCCAGTGCCACCAGGTGACGTCAGAGACTCCTTGTGATAGGCTCCTTCAGGTGTTAGTAGCCTTTCCTCTCTCCTAGGTAGCCAAACCCTCTTTTCTGGCTATTTAGGGTCTCTGTCTCTGGGGAAACTTTAGATAACGAATGCATGAGCTCAGCCGAGTTCCTCTGCATCTCCCTCTTCACTTCTGATAAGGAATCGACCGCTGACCGCGCTGGAAGCCTGCAAACCTGCAACATAGTAGCAAAGACGACTACTGCAACTCTGTAACGCTGATCCTGCCCGCCTTCTCGACTGTTTTCCTGCTTGTGCATGCTGTGGGGGTAGTCTGCCTCCTCTCTGCATCAGAAGCTCCGAAGAAATCTCCCGTGGGTCGACGGAATCTTCCCCCTGCAACCGCAGGCACCAAAAAGCTGCATCTCCGGTCCCTTGGGTCTCCTCTCAGCACGACGAGCGAGGTCCCTCGAATTCAGCGACACCGTCCAAGTGACTCCCACAGTCCAGTGACTCTTCAGCCCGAGTTTGGTGGAGGTAAGTCCTTGCCTCACCTCGCTGGGCTGCATTGCTGGGAACCGCGACTTTGCAAGCTTCTCCGGCCCCTGTGCACTTCCGGCGGAAATCCTGTGTGCACAGCCAAGCCTGGGTCCACGGCACTCTAACCTGCATTGCACGACTTTCTAAGTTGGTCTCCGGCGACGTGGGACTCCTTTGTGCAACTTCGGCGAGCACCGTTTCACGCATCCTCGTAGTGCCTGTTTCTGGCACTTCTCCGGGTGCTACCTGCTTCAGTGAGGGCTCTTTGTCTTGCTCGACGTCCCCTCTCTCTGCAGGTCCAATTTGCGACCTCCTGGTCCCTCCTGGGCCCCAGCAGCGTCCAAAAACGCCAAACGCACGATTTGCGTGTAGCAAGGCTTGTTGGCGTCCATTCGGCGGGAAAACACTTCTGCACGACTCTCCAAGGCGTGGGGGATCCATCCTCCAAAGGGGAAGTCTCTAGCCCTTGTCGTTCCTGCAGTATTCACAGTTCTTCAGCCTAGAAAGAGCTTCTTTGCACCAACCGCTGGCATTTCTTGGGCATCTGCCCATCTCCGAGCTGCTTGTGACTTTTGGACTTGGTCCCCTTGTTCCACAGGTACCCTCAGTCAGGAATCCATCGTTGTTGCATTGCTGATTTGTGTTTTTCTTGCATTTTCCCTCTAACACAACTATTTTGTCCTTAGGGGAACTTTGGTGCACTTTGCACTCACTTTTCAGGGTATTGGGGAGGGTTATTTTTCTAACTCTCACTATTTTCTAATAGTCCCAGCGACCCTCTACAAGGTCACATAGGTTTGGGGTCCATTCGTGGTTCGCATTCCACTTCTGGAGTATATGGTTTGTGTTGCCCCTATCCCTATGTTTCCCCATTGCATCCTATTGTAACTATACATTGTTTGCACTGTTTTCTAAGACTATACTGCATATTTTTGCTATTGTGTATATATATCTTGTGTATATTTCCTATCCTCTCACTGAGGGTACACTCTAAGATACTTGGGCATATTGTCATAAAAATAAAGTACCTTTATTTTTAGTATAACTGTGTATTGTGTTTTCTTATGATATTGTGCATATGACACTAAGTGGTACTGTAGTAGCTTCACACGTCTCCTAGTTCAGCCTAAGCTGCTCTGCTAAGCTACCATTATCTATCAGCCTAAGCTGCTAGACACCCTATACACTAATAAGGGATAACTGGGCCTGGTGCAAGGTGCAAGTACCCCTTGGTACTCACTACAAGCCAGTCCAGCCTCCTACATTGGTTGTGCAGTGGTGGGATAAGTGCTTTGAGACTACTTACCACTCTTGTCATTGTACTTTTCATAAGAGAAAAATATACAAAACAAGGTCAGTGTATATACACATAGCCAAAAAGTTTTGCATTTCCTCTTTTCACTCTTTTCTGAGTGCTGAAAAGTACTTCTAAACTTTCAAAAAGTTCTTAAAAGTTTAAAAAGTTTTTTTCTGTCTTTCCAAAAAGTTCTGAAAACTTTTTTCTCTTTGTCTATCACTTTAACTCTCTCTAAAAAATGTCTGGCACAGGCCAAAAAGTTGAACTGTCCAAACTTGCATATGATCACCTTAGCTGGAAAGGAGCAAGGAGTCTCTGCATAGAGAGAGGTTTGAGTGTAGGGAAGAATCCTTCTTTAGAACTGTTAATTAATATGCTTAGAGTACAGGATAAGGCCATAAGTGCCCAATCTGTAGAAAAAGTAGCTAATGGTTCTCAATCTGATCCAGGGACTCCCCCAGGAAAAGGTTCAGGAAAGAAACTTCTCAGCCTGCCCATTACTAGACAGTCTAGCATAGTTGGTACAGAGGTTGAATCACATCATACTGATGATGTGCTCTCACATTATACTGGTAGCCAAGCTGTTAGGGTGCCCTCTGTAAGGGACAGGTCTCCTTCTGTTCATTCCCATCATACCTCTGTATCTAGAAATGTCCCTCCCACCCACCCTGATGACAGATTGTTGGAAAGGGAGCTCAATAGATTGAGAGTGGAGCAAACCAGACTGAAGCTCAAGAAGCAACAGCTGGATTTGGATAGACAGTCTTTAGAAATAGAGAGGGAAAGACAGAAAATGGGTTTAGATACCCATGGTGGCAGCAGCAGTATTCCCCATAGTCATCCTGCAAAAGAGCATGATTCCAGGAATCTGCATAAGATAGTTCCCCCTTATGTAGGAGGCTGGACTGGCTTGTAGTGAGTACCAAGGGGTACTTGCACCTTGCACCAGGCCCAGTTATCCCTTATTAGTGTATAGGGTGTCTAGCAGCTTAGGATGATAGATAATGGTAGCTTAGCAGAGCAGCTTAGGCTGAACTAGGAGACGTGTGAAGCTACTACAGTACCACTTAGTGTCATATGCACAATATCATAAGAAAACACAATACACAGTTATACTAAAAATAAAGGTACTTTATTTTTATGACAATATGCCAAAGTATCTTAGAGTGTACCCTCAGTGAGAGGATAGGAAATATACACAAGATATATATACACAATAGCAAAAATATGCAGTATAGTCTTAGAAAACAGTGCAAACAATGTATAGTTACAATAGGATGCAATGGGGAAACATAGGGATAGGGGCAACACAAACCATATACTCCAGAAGTGGAATGCGAACCACGAATGGACCCCAAACCTATGTGACCTTGTAGAGGGTCGCTGGGACTATTAGAAAATAGTGAGAGTTAGCAAAATAACCCTCCCCAAGACCCTGAAAAGTGAGTGCAAAGTGCACCAAAGTTCCCCTAAGGACAAAATAGTCGTGTTAGAGGGAAAATGCAAGGAAAACACAAATCAGCAATGCAACAACGATGGATTCCTGACTGAGGGTACCTGTGGAACAAGGGGACCAAGTCCAAAAGTCACAAGCAGCTCGGAGATGGGCAGATGCCCATGAAATGCCAGCGGTTGGTGCAAAGAAGCTCTTACTAGGCTGAAGAACTGTGAATACTGCAGGAACGACAAGGGCTAGAGACTTCCCCTTTGGAGGATGGATCCCCCACGCCTTGGAGAGTCGTGCAGAAGTGTTTTCCCGCCGGATGGACGCCAACAAGCCTTGCTACACGCAAATCGTGCGTTTGGCGTTTTTGGACGCTGCTGGGGCCCAGGAGGGACCAGGAGGTCGCAAATTGGACCTGCAGAGAGAGGGGACGTCGAGCAAGACAAAGAGCCCTCACTGAAGCAGGTAGCACCCGGAGAAGTGCCAGAAACAGGCACTACGAGGATGCGTGAAACGGTGCTCGCCGAAGTTGCACAAAGGAGTCCCACGTCGCCGGAGACCAACTTAGAAAGTCGTGCAATGCAGGTTAGAGTGCCGTGGACCCAGGCTTGGCTGTTCACGAAGGATTTCCGCCGGAAGTGCACAGGGGCCGGAGTAGCTTGCAAAGTCGCAGTTCCCAGCAATGCAGCCCAGCGAGGTGAGGCAAGGACTTACCTCCACCAAACTTGGGCTGAAGAGTCACTGGACTGTGGGGGTCACTTGGACAGCGTCGCTGGATTCGAGGGACCTCGCTCGTCGTGCTGAGAGGAGACCCAAGGGACCGGTAATGCAGCTTTTTGGTGCCTGCGGTTGCAGGGGGAAGATTCCGTCGACCCACGGGAGATTTCTTCGGAGCTTCTGGTGCAGAGAGGAGGCAGGCTACCCCCACAGCATGCACAAGCAGGAAAACAGTCGAGAAGGCGGCAGGATCAGCGTTACAGAGTTGCAGTAGTCGTCTTTGCTACTATGTTGCAGGTTTGCAGGCTTCCAGCGCGGTCAGCGGTCGTTTCCTTATCAGAAGGTGAAGAGAGAGATGCAGAGGAACTCGGCTGAGCTCATGCATTCGTTATCTAAAGTTTCCCCAGAGACAGAGACCCTAAATAGCCAGAAAAGAGGGTTTGGCTACCTAGGAGAGAGGAAAGGCTACTAACACCTGAAGGAGCCTATCAGCAGGAGTCTCTGACGTCACCTGGTGGCACTGGCCACTCAGAGCAGTCCAGTGTGCCAGCAGCACCTCTGTTTCCAAGATGGCAGAGGTCTGGAGCACACTGGAGGAGCTCTGGACACCTCCCAGGGGAGGTGCAGGTCAGGGGAGTGGTCACTCCCCTTTCCTTTGTCCAGTTTCGCGCCAGAGCAGGGGCTAAGGGGTCCCTGAACCGGTGTAGACTGGCTTATGCAGAATTGGGCACATCTGTGCCCAACAAAGCATTTCCAGAGGCTGGGGGAGGCTACTCCTCCCCTGCCTTCACACCATTTTCCAAAGGGAGAGGGTGTCACACCCTCTCTCAGAGGAAGTTCTTTGTTCTGCCATCCTGGGCCAGGCCTGGCTGGACCCCAGGAGGGCAGCTGCCTGTCTGAGGGGTTGGCAGCAGCAGCAGCTGCAGTGAAACCCCAGGAAGGGCAGTCTGGCAGTACCAGGGTCTGTGCTACAGACCATTGGGATCATGGAATTGTACCAACAATGCCAGGATGGCATAGAGGGGGCAATTCCATGATCATAGACATGTTACATGGCCATATTCGGAGTTACCATGGTGAAGCTACATATAGGTAGTGACCTATATGTAGTGCACGCGTGTAATGGTGTCCCCGCACTCACAAAGTTCAGTGAATTGGCTCTGAACAATGTGGGGGCACCTTGGCTAGTGCCAGGGTGCCCTCACACTAAGTAACTTTGCACCTAACCTTTACCAGGTAAAGGTTAGACATATAGGTGACTTATAAGTTACTTAAGTGCAGTGTAAAATGGCTGTGAAATAACGTGGACGTTATTTCACTCAGGCTGCAGTGGCAGGCCTGTGTAAGAATTGTCAGAGCTCCCTATGGGTGGCAAAAGAAATGCTGCAGCCCATAGGGATCTCCTGGAACCCCAATACCCTGGGTACCTCAGTACCATATACTAGGGAATTATAAGGGTGTTCCAGTAAGCCAATGTGAATTGGTAAAATTAGTCACTAGCCTGTTAGTGACAATTTAAAAGTAATGAGAGAGCATAACCACTGAGGTTCTGGTTAGCAGAGCCTCAGTGAGACAGTTAGGCACCACACAGGGAACATATAGATGTACACCTATGAGCACTGGGGCCCTGTGTGACAGGGTCCCAGTGACACATACATATAGGCCACAAACCTATGAGCACTGGGGTCCTGACCAGCAGGATCCCAGTGACACATAACAACCATACTGAAACCATAGTGTTTTCACTATGAGCACTGAGGCCTGGCTATCAGGATCCCAGTGAGACAGTGAAAACAGTGACAAACACCCTGACATACACTCACAAACAGGCCAAAAGTGGGGGTAACAAGGCTAGAAAGAGGCTACCTTCTCACACAACACCCCCCCAAACGAAGGACAATAAGGCTAACCTTGGCCAGTTGAGACTTTATTGTCTAAGTGGTGATAAGTAGAGAGTAGCTCTGCAATAGACTGGTTACTCCCTTTATCATCCACTATATGGTTACTTCCCTGTGGGGATGTAAACCACCCTGTTTGAAGTTTTTTAGCTAACCAACAATGTGAAGATGTATTTTCAGAGTTTCTATCAGTAAGTTTTAGTTTAGAGCAGTGGGAATTGTCCCCTGAACCTATTTGTAGTGATGGAAATGCCAGACAGGGATGCTGTCTCAGAAAAGCCATAGCTGGGCAAAAACTTTGTCCATCTGGCTGGAAGAGAGAACAGGGATGCTGTTTCTCTTGAGTTGGAGCAGGGCAGGGATGCTGTCCTATGAGCTCCACACTAGGGCTGGGATGCTGTCCTAAGTGTTGTGAGGTAGTGCAGGGTTTCTGCACTAAAGTTTCTCTGGGAGGGTTGGAGGGATGCTCCATGTTAACTAAAATGGTGCTCTTTTTCTCACCAATGTTAGTTATCCCACAGAGAGGTACTTCCACCTCAGGGAGTACAGTTTTGCCAACTGATGATTCCCTTGGAACAGGTGCCACCCCAGGAGAGGTTTCTCCCACCACAGGAATGGTATCCTGAATGGTAGGGTGGTTAGGGGATACTGTGATACCCTTTTTACCTGTTGATGGAGAGGGATCCTGAGTTTTCAGGCCTTCTCTCCTTTGCTTTTTCATTTCACTTGAAATGAGAGGGAACAATTCCTCAGGGATGCCCAGCATGGCTGCATGGGCATAAAACTCTACATCAGCCCAACCTGAGGCCTCTAGGTCATTACCTAAGAGACAGTCTACAGGTAAGCTAGGTGATACCACCACCTGCTTAGGGCCAGTAACTCCACCCCAACTAAACTGAATTATAGCTAAGGGAAGAAACTTAGTGGAGTTATGGACATCAATAATCTTATACTGTTGTCCAATGATGTGTTGATCAGGGTGCACTAGGTTGTCAGTCACCAAAGTGAAACTGGCACCTGTGTCCCTGTAGGCCAAGGCCTCAACACCATTTATTGAAACTGTCTGCCTGTACTTATCCATTGTAAGGGGACAAGCAGCCAGTGTGGCAAGGCCAATGCCACTAGGTGTGACAGAAACTGTCTTGGGACTGATTACATCAGTTTCCACTATGGACCCATAAGTGAACCCAACTACACCCTTTGCTTGACTGTTGCCAGCAGTCCCACCACTAGTACCACTACTGCTAGGGGCACTAGAGCTTGACGTATTAGTGGTGGTAGGCTCAGGGGGTTTACCTGGACAGGACTTATCCCCTGGCCTATGGCCTCTGTTTTTACACACAAAGCACCAAGGCTTTTTAATGTGTGCAGGTTGGGAAGAAGAGGAAGAATTTGTTTTATCCCCACCCTCTGAAGAGTGTTTAAGACTTGAAGTGGGATCTTTGGTTTTACCCTTATCCCCATGCTTATCTTGAGATTTTTCACCATCTTTCTTCTTATTGCCATCTTTGTCACCCCCTGTATGAACTTTTCTGTTCACCCTTGTTCTGACCCATTTGTCTGCCTTCTTTCCCAATTCTTGGGGAGAGGTCAGATCAGAGTCTACCAGGTACTGGTGCAACAAATCAGACACACAATTATTAAGTATATGCTCTCTCAGGATTGTGTTATACAGGCTTTCATAATCAGTAACTTTACTGCCATGTAACCACCCCTCCAAGGCCTTCACTGAATGGTCAATGAAATCAACCCAGTCTTGTGAAGACTCCTTTTTGGTCTCTCTGAACTTTATCCTGTACTGTTCAGTGGTTAAGCCATAACCATCCAGGAGTGCATTCTTAAGAACTGTAAAATTATTGGCATCATTTTCTTTCACAGTAAGGAGCCTATCCCTACCTTTTCCACTAAATGATAGCCATAGGATAGCAGCCCACTGCCTTTGAGGGACATCCTGTACAACACAGGCCCTCTCAAGTGCAGCAAACCACTTGTTAATGTCATCCCCCTCCTTATAAGGGGGAACTATCTTATGCAGATTCCTGGAATCATGCTCTTTTGCAGGATGACTATGGGGAATACTGCTGCTGCCACCATGGGTATCTAAACCCATTTTCTGTCTTTCCCTCTCTATTTCTAAAGACTGTCTATCCAAATCCAGCTGTTGCTTCTTGAGCTTCAGTCTGGTTTGCTCCACTCTCAATCTATTGAGCTCCCTTTCCAACAATCTGTCATCAGGGTGGGTGGGAGGGACATTTCTAGATACAGAGGTATGATGGGAATGAACAGAAGGAGACCTGTCCCTTACAGAGGGCACCCTAACAGCTTGGCTACCAGTATAATGTGAGAGCACATCATCAGTATGATGTGATTCAACCTCTGTACCAACTATGCTAGACTGTCTAGTAATGGGCAGGCTGAGAAGTTTCTTTCCTGAACCTTTTCCTGGGGGAGTCCCTGGATCAGATTGAGAACCATTAGCTACTTTTTCTACAGATTGGGCACTTATGGCCTTATCCTGTACTCTAAGCATATTAATTAACAGTTCTAAAGAAGGATTCTTCCCTACACTCAAACCTCTCTCTATGCAGAGACTCCTTGCTCCTTTCCAGCTAAGGTGATCATATGCAAGTTTGGACAGTTCAACTTTTTGGCCTGTGCCAGACATTTTTAGAGAGAGTTAAAGTGATAGACAAAGAGAAAAAAGTTTTCAGAACTTTTTGGAAAGACAGAAAAAACTTTTTAAACTTTTAAGAACTTTTTGAAAGTTTAGAAGTACTTTTCAGCACTTAGAAAAGAGTGAAAAGAGGAAATGCAAAACTTTTTGGCTATGTGTATATACACTGACCTTGTTTTGTATATTTTTCTCTTATGAAAAGTACAATGACAAGAGTGGTAAGCAGTCTCAAAGCACTTATCCCACCACTGCACAACCAATGTAGGAGGCTGGACTGGCTTGTAGTGAGTACCAAGGGGTACTTGCACCTTGCACCAGGCCCAGTTATCCCTTATTAGTGTATAGGGTGTCTAGCAGCTTAGGATGATAGATAATGGTAGCTTAGCAGAGCAGCTTAGGCTGAACTAGGAGACGTGTGAAGCTACTACAGTACCACTTAGTGTCATATGCACAATATCATAAGAAAACACAATACACAGTTATACTAAAAATAAAGGTACTTTATTTTTATGACAATATGCCAAAGTATCTTAGAGTGTACCCTCAGTGAGAGGATAGGAAATATACACAAGATATATATACACAATAGCAAAAATATGCAGTATAGTCTTAGAAAACAGTGCAAACAATGTATAGTTACAATAGGATGCAATGGGGAAACATAGGGATAGGGGCAACACAAACCATATACTCCAGAAGTGGAATGCGAACCACGAATGGACCCCAAACCTATGTGACCTTGTAGAGGGTCGCTGGGACTATTAGAAAATAGTGAGAGTTAGCAAAATAACCCTCCCCAAGACCCTGAAAAGTGAGTGCAAAGTGCACCAAAGTTCCCCTAAGGACAAAATAGTCGTGTTAGAGGGAAAATGCAAGGAAAACACAAATCAGCAATGCAACAACGATGGATTCCTGACTGAGGGTACCTGTGGAACAAGGGGACCAAGTCCAAAAGTCACAAGCAGCTCGGAGATGGGCAGATGCCCATGAAATGCCAGCGGTTGGTGCAAAGAAGCTCTTACTAGGCTGAAGAACTGTGAATACTGCAGGAACGACAAGGGCTAGAGACTTCCCCTTTGGAGGATGGATCCCGCACGCCTTGGAGAGTCGTGCAGAAGTGTTTTCCCGCCGGATGGACGCCAACAAGCCTTGCTACACGCAAATCGTGCGTTTGGCGTTTTTGGACGCTGCTGGGGCCCAGGAGGGACCAGGAGGTCGCAAATTGGACCTGCAGAGAGAGGGGACGTCGAGCAAGACAAAGAGCCCTCACTGAAGCAGGTAGCACCCGGAGAAGTGCCAGAAACAGGCACTACGAGGATGCGTGAAACGGTGCTCGCCGAAGTTGCACAAAGGAGTCCCACGTCGCCGGAGACCAACTTAGAAAGTCGTGCAATGCAGGTTAGAGTGCCGTGGACCCAGGCTTGGCTGTTCACGAAGGATTTCCGCCGGAAGTGCACAGGGGCCGGAGTAGCTTGCAAAGTCGCAGTTCCCAGCAATGCAGCCCAGCGAGGTGAGGCAAGGACTTACCTCCACCAAACTTGGGCTGAAGAGTCACTGGACTGTGGGGGTCACTTGGACAGCGTCGCTGGATTCGAGGGACCTCGCTCGTCGTGCTGAGAGGAGACCCAAGGGACCGGTAATGCAGCTTTTTGGTGCCTGCGGTTGCAGGGGGAAGATTCCGTCGACCCACGGGAGATTTCTTCGGAGCTTCTGGTGCAGAGAGGAGGCAGGCTACCCCCACAGCATGCACAA
The DNA here is from genome assembly GCF_031143425.1 of Pleurodeles waltl. NCBI lineage: Eukaryota > Metazoa > Chordata > Amphibia > Caudata > Salamandridae > Pleurodeles > Pleurodeles waltl. The sequence continues at coordinate 526,538,778 of NC_090446.1, forward strand.
GCAGGAAAACAGTCGAGAAGGCGGCAGGATCAGCGTTACAGAGTTGCAGTAGTCGTCTTTGCTACTATGTTGCAGGTTTGCAGGCTTCCAGCGCGGTCAGCGGTCGTTTCCTTATCAGAAGGTGAAGAGAGAGATGCAGAGGAACTCGGCTGAGCTCATGCATTCGTTATCTAAAGTTTCCCCAGAGACAGAGACCCTAAATAGCCAGAAAAGAGGGTTTGGCTACCTAGGAGAGAGGAAAGGCTACTAACACCTGAAGGAGCCTATCAGCAGGAGTCTCTGACGTCACCTGGTGGCACTGGCCACTCAGAGCAGTCCAGTGTGCCAGCAGCACCTCTGTTTCCAAGATGGCAGAGGTCTGGAGCACACTGGAGGAGCTCTGGACACCTCCCAGGGGAGGTGCAGGTCAGGGGAGTGGTCACTCCCCTTTCCTTTGTCCAGTTTCGCGCCAGAGCAGGGGCTAAGGGGTCCCTGAACCGGTGTAGACTGGCTTATGCAGAATTGGGCACATCTGTGCCCAACAAAGCATTTCCAGAGGCTGGGGGAGGCTACTCCTCCCCTGCCTTCACACCATTTTCCAAAGGGAGAGGGTGTCACACCCTCTCTCAGAGGAAGTTCTTTGTTCTGCCATCCTGGGCCAGGCCTGGCTGGACCCCAGGAGGGCAGCTGCCTGTCTGAGGGGTTGGCAGCAGCAGCAGCTGCAGTGAAACCCCAGGAAGGGCAGTCTGGCAGTACCAGGGTCTGTGCTACAGACCACTGGGATCATGGAATTGTACCAACAATGCCAGGATGGCATAGAGGGGGCAATTCCATGATCATAGACATGTTACATGGCCATATTCGGAGTTACCATGGTGAAGCTACATATAGGTAGTGACCTATATGTAGTGCACGCGTGTAATGGTGTCCCCGCACTCACAAAGTTCAGTGAATTGGCTCTGAACAATGTGGGGGCACCTTGGCTAGTGCCAGGGTGCCCTCACACTAAGTAACTTTGCACCTAACCTTTACCAGGTAAAGGTTAGACATATAGGTGACTTATAAGTTACTTAAGTGCAGTGTAAAATGGCTGTGAAATAACGTGGACGTTATTTCACTCAGGCTGCAGTGGCAGGCCTGTGTAAGAATTGTCAGAGCTCCCTATGGGTGGCAAAAGAAATGCTGCAGCCCATAGGGATCTCCTGGAACCCCAATACCCTGGGTACCTCAGTACCATATACTAGGGAATTATAAGGGTGTTCCAGTAAGCCAATGTGAATTGGTAAAATTAGTCACTAGCCTGTTAGTGACAATTTAAAAGTAATGAGAGAGCATAACCACTGAGGTTCTGGTTAGCAGAGCCTCAGTGAGACAGTTAGGCACCACACAGGGAACATATAGATGTACACCTATGAGCACTGGGGCCCTGTGTGACAGGGTCCCAGTGACACATACATATAGGCCACAAACCTATGAGCACTGGGGTCCTGACCAGCAGGATCCCAGTGACACATAACAACCATACTGAAACCATAGTGTTTTCACTATGAGCACTGAGGCCTGGCTATCAGGATCCCAGTGAGACAGTGAAAACAGTGACAAACACCTTGACATACACTCACAAACAGGCCAAAAGTGGGGGTAACAAGGCTAGAAAGAGGCTACCTTCTCACACCTTACAAGGAGGGGGATGACATTAACAAGTGGTTTGCTGCACTTGAGAGGGCCTGTGCTGAACAGGATGTCCCTCAAAGGCAGTGGGCTGCTATCCTATGGCTATCATTTACTGGAAAAGGTAGGGATAGGCTCCTTACTGTAAAAGAAAATGATGCTAACAATTTCCAAGTTCTTAAGAATGCACTCCTGGATGGTTATGGCTTAACCACTGAACAGTACAGGATCAAGTTCAGAGATACCAAAAAGGAGTCTTCACAAGACTGGGTTGATTTCATTGACCAGGCAGTGAAGGCCTTGGAGGGGTGGTTACATGGCAGTAAAGTTACTGATTATGACAGCCTGTATAACTTAATCCTGAGAGAGCATATTCTTAATAATTGTGTGTCTGATTTGTTGCACCAGTACTTGGTGGACTCTGATCTGACCTCTCCCCAAGAATTGGGAAAGAAGGCAGACAAATGGGTCAGAACAAGAGTGAACAGAAAAGTTCATACAGGGGGTGACAAAGATGGCAACAAAAAGAAGGATGGTAAGTCTTCTGACAAGGGTGGGGACAAATCTAAAAATGAGTCTTCATCAGGCCCACAAAAACACTCTGGTGGGGGTGGTGGGCCCAAACCCTCCTCTAATCAGAACAAGGAAAAGAAACCATGGTGCTATTTATGTAAGATAAAAGGCCATTGGACAACAGATCCCAGTTGTCCAAAGAAAGGCACCACAGCTCCTACCACTACAACCCCTACTGCTACACCTAGTGTCCCTACTAATAGCAGTGGTGGTGGGAGCAAACCTACTAATAGCCAATCCAAGGGAGTAGCTGGGCTCACTTTTGGTAATTTAGTTGGGGTTGGTCTGATTAGGGAGACCACAGAGGCTACTTTAGTCTCTGAAGGGGCTATTGACTTAGCCACTTTGGTTGCTTGCCCCCATAACTTGGAGAAGTACAAGCAACTAACCCTAATAAATGGTGTTGAGGTCCAGGCCTACAGGGACACAGGTGCCAGTGTCACAATGGTGATTGAGAAACTGGTGCACCCTGAACAACACATACTTGGACACCAGTACCAAGTAACCGATGCTCACAACATAACACAAAGCCACCCCATGGCTGTTGTAAATCTCAACTGGGGGGGGGTATCTGGTCCAAAGAAAGTTGTGGTAGCTTCAGATTTACCTGTAGACTGTCTATTAGGGAACGATTTGGAGACATCAGCTTGGTCAGATGTGGAGTTGGAGGCCCATGCAGCAATGCTGGGCATCCCAGGGCATATTTTTGCTTTGACAAGGGCTCAGGCCAAAAAGCAAAAAGGACAGGGAAGCTTGGATCCTGGAACAATGGACCAAGTGCTCCCTAAAGCTAGGGCTAGTAGAAGCAAACCACTTCCTACTATCCCTCCCTCTACAGTGGATTCTACTTCTGAGGAAGAAGAATTCCCTCCCTGTGCAGAACCTACACCAGAGGAGCTGGAAGCAGACACTGCTGAGCTTTTGGGTGAAGGGGGGCCTGCCAGAGAGGAGCTGAGTGTGGCACAGCAAACCTGTCCCACATTAGAGGGTCTCAGACAGCAAGCTGTCAAACAGGCTAATGGGGATGTCAGTGACTCACACAGAGTTTACTGGGAGGACAACCTCTTGTACACTGAGCATAGGGATCCTAAACCTGGAGCTGCCAGGAGATTAGTGATTCCTCAGGAGTACAGAAAGTTCCTCCTAACACTGGCACATGACATTCCCTTAGCTGGGCACCTGGGTCAAATGAAAACTTGGGACAGATTGGTACCACTGTTTCATTGGCCTAGGATGTCTGAGGACACAAAAGAATTTTGTAAGTCCTGTGAAACCTGTCAAGCCAGTGGCAAGACAGGTGGCACTCCAAAGGCACCCCTTATCCCACTGCCTGTGGTTGGGGTTCCCTTTGAAAGGGTAGGGGTTGACATAGTTGGCCCCCTTGACCCTCCTACTGCTTCAGGCAATAGGTTTATCTTAGTGGTAGTGGACCATGCCACAAGGTATCCTGAAGCAATTCCTTTAAGGACCACTACAGCTCCTGCAGTGGCAAAGGCCCTCCTGGGAATATTTTCCAGGGTGGGCTTCCCAAAGGAAGTAGTATCAGACAGAGGAAGCAATTTCATGTCTGCATACTTAAAGGCCATGTGGAAGGAGTGTGGTGTAACTTACAAGTTCACAACACCCTATCATCCACAAACAAATGGACTGGTGGAGAGATTTAATAAAACTCTCAAAGGCATGATTATGGGACTCCCTGAAAAACTCCGCAGGAGATGGGATATCCTTCTACCATGCCTCCTTTTTGCCTACAGGGAGGTACCCCAGAAAGGAGTGGGCTTCAGCCCCTTTGAACTTCTTTTTGGACACCCTGTTAGGGGTCCACTCACACTTGTAAAGGAGGGTTGGGAACAACCTTTAAAAGCTCCTAAGCAGGATATTGTGGACTATGTACTTGGCCTCAGATCAAGGATGGCTGAGTACATGAAAAAGGCCAGTAAAAACCTTCAGGCCAGCCAAGAGCTCCAGAAGCAATGGCATGATCAGAAGGCTGTTTTGGTTCAGTACCAACCAGGGCAGAAAGTGTGGGTCTTGGAGCCTGTGGCCCCAAGAGCACTCCAAGATAAATGGAGTGGTCCACACACAATTGTTGAAAAGAAGGGTGAAGTCACCTACTTGGTTGACTTAGGCACTGCCAGGAGTCCCCTTAGGGTGCTCCATGTCAACCGCCTGAAACCCTACTATGACAGGGCTGATCTCACCCTGCTCATGGCAACAGATGAGGGACAGGAAGAAGACAGTGATCCTCTACCTGATCTCTTCTCTTCCACAGAACAAGATGCTCTTGTGGAAGGGGTAGTTTTGGCTGATTGTCTTACTGCTGAGCAGAAAGATAATTGCATAAATCTCCTAGGACAATTTTCAGAACTCTTCTCCATTGTGCCAGGCACCACTTCTTGGTGTGAGCACACTATAGATACTGGAGACAGTTTACCTGTCAAAAGTAAGATCTATAGGCAGCCTGACCATGTCAGGGACTGCATAAAGCAAGAAGTTCAGAAGATGTTGGAACTAGGAGTGGTTGAGCACTCTGACAGTCCATGGGTTTCTCCTGTGGTACTGGTACCAAAACCCAATTCTAAAGATGGAAAGAAGGAAATGAGGTTTTGTGTAGACTATAGAGGTCTCAACTTGGTAACCAAAACAGATGCTCACCCTATACCCAGGGCAGATGAGCTAATAGATACACTGGCATCTGCCAAGTATCTAAGCACTTTTGATTTGACTGCAGGGTATTGGCAGATCAAAATGTCAGAAGATGCTAAACCTAAGACTGCATTTTCTACCATTGGAGGACATTACCAGTTTACTGTAATGCCTTTTGGTTTGAAAAATGCACCTGCCACTTTTCAGAGGTTGGTGAACACAGTCCTGCAAGGGCTGGAAGCTTTCAGTGCAGCATATTTGGATGATATAGCTGTCTTTAGCTCCAGCTGGGATGATCACCTGGTCCACCTTTGGAAAGTTTTGGAGGCCCTGCAAAAGGCAGGCCTCACTATCAAGGCTTCAAAGTGCCAGATAGGGCAGGGTAAGGTGGTTTATCTGGGACACCTTGTTGGTGGGGAACAGATTGCACCACTTCAGGGGAAAATCCAAACTATTATTGATTGGATTCCCCCTACCACTCAGACTCAGGTGAGAGCCTTCCTAGGCCTCACTGGGTATTACAGGAGGTTCATTAAGAACTATGGCTCCATTGCAGCCCCTCTTAATGACCTCACATCCAAGAAAATGCCTAAAAAGGTATTATGGACAGCAAACTGTCAGAAAGCTTTTGAGGAGCTGAAGCAGGCCATGTGCTCTGCACCTGTCCTGAAAAGCCCTTGTTACTCTAAAAAATTCTATGTCCAAACTGATGCATCTGAATTAGGAGTAGGGGCAGTCCTATCACAACTTAATTCTGAGGGCCAGGATCAACCTGTTGCTTTTATTAGTAGAAGGTTGACCCCTAGAGAAAAGCGTTGGTCTGCCATTGAGAGGGAGGCCTTTGCTGTGGTCTGGGCTCTGAAGAAGTTGAGGCCATACCTGTTTGGCACTCACTTCATTGTTCAGACAGACCACAAACCTCTACTTTGGCTAAAACAAATGAAAGGTGAAAATCCTAAATTGTTGAGGTGGTCCATATCCCTACAGGGAATGGACTATACAGTGGAACATAGACCTGGGAGTAGCCACTCCAATGCAGATGGACTCTCCAGATATTTCCACTTAGACAATGAAGACTCATCAGGTAATGGCTAGTCTTATTGTCCTTCGTTTGGGGGGGGGTTGTGTAGGAAAGTACCATCTTGCCTGGCATGTTACCCCCATTTTTCACTGTATATATGTTGTTTTAGTGGTATGTGTCACTGGGACCCTGGTAACCCAGGGCCCCAGTGCTCATAAGTGTGCCTGTATGTGTTACCTGTGTAGTGACTAACTGTCTCACTGAGGCTCTGCTGATCAGAACCTCAGTGGTTATGCTCTCTCATTTCTTTCCAAATTGTCACTGACAGGCTAGTGACCATTTTTACCAATTTACATTGGCTTACTGGAACACCCTTATAATCCCCTAGTATATGGTACTGAGGTACCCAGGGTATTGGGGTTCCAGGAGATCCCTATGGGCTGCAGCATTTCTTTTGCCACCCATAGGGAGCTCTGACAATTCTTACACAGGCCTGCCACTGCAGCCTGAGTGAAATAACGTCCACGTTATTTCACAGCCATTTTACACTGCACTTAAGTAACTTATAAGTCACCTATATGTCTAACCTTTACCTGGTAAAGGTTAGGTGCAAAGTTACTTAGTGTGAGGGCACCCTGGCACTAGCCAAGGTGCCCCCACATTGTTCAGAGCCAATTCACTGAACTTTGTGAGTGCGGGGACACCATTACACGCGTGCACTACATATAGGTCACTACCTATATGTAGCTTCACCATGGTAACTCCGAATATGGCCATGTAACATGTCTATGATCATGGAATTGCCCCCTCTATGCCATCCTGGCATTGTTGGTACAATTCCATGATCCCAGTGGTCTGTAGCACAGACCCTGGTACTGCCAAACTGCCCTTCCTGGGGTTTCTCTGCAGCTGCTGCTGCCAACCCCTCAGACAGGCATCTGCCCTCCTGGGGTCCAGCCAGGCCTGGCCCAGGATGGCAGAACAAAGAACTTCCTCTGAGAGAGGGTGTAACACCCTCTCCCTTTGGAAAATGGTGTGAAGGCAGGGGAGGAGTAGCCTCCCCCAGCCTCTGGAAATGCTTTGTTGGGCACAGAGGTGCCCAATTCTGCATAAGCCAGTCTACACCGGTTCAGGGACCCCTTAGCCCCTGCTCTGGCGCGAAACTGGACAAAGGAAAGGGGAGTGACCACTCCCCTGACCTGCACCTCCCCTGGGAGGTGTCCAGAGCTCCTCCAGTGTGCTCCAGACCTCTGCCATCTTGGAAACAGAGGTGCTGCTGGCACACTGGACTGCTCTGAGTGGCCAGTGCCACCAGGTGACGTCAGAGACTCCTTGTGATAGGCTCCTTCAGGTGTTAGTAGCCTTTCCTCTCTCCTAGGTAGCCAAACCCTCTTTTCTGGCTATTTAGGGTCTCTGTCTCTGGGGAAACTTTAGATAACGAATGCATGAGCTCAGCCGAGTTCCTCTGCATCTCCCTCTTCACCTTCTGATAAGGAATCGACCGCTGACCGCGCTGGAAGCCTGCAAACCTGCAACATAGTAGCAAAGACGACTACTGCAACTCTGTAACGCTGATCCTGCCGCCTTCTCGACTGTTTTCCTGCTTGTGCATGCTGTGGGGGTAGTCTGCCTCCTCTCTGCACCAGAAGCTCCGAAGAAATCTCCCGTGGGTCGACGGAATCTTCCCCCTGCAACCGCAGGCACCAAAAAGCTGCATCTCCGGTCCCTTGGGTCTCCTCTCAGCACGACGAGCGAGGTCCCTCGAATTCAGCGACACCGTCCAAGTGACTCCCACAGTCCAGTGACTCTTCAGCCCGAGTTTGGTGGAGGTAAGTCCTTGCCTCACCTCGCTGGGCTGCATTGCTGGGAACCGCGACTTTGCAAGCTTCTCCGGCCCCTGTGCACTTCCGGCGGAAATCCTGTGTGCACAGCCAAGCCTGGGTCCACGGCACTCTAACCTGCATTGCACGACTTTCTAAGTTGGTCTCCGGCGACGTGGGACTCCTTTGTGCAACTTCGGCGAGCACCGTTTCACGCATCCTCGTAGTGCCTGTTTCTGGCACTTCTCCGGGTGCTACCTGCTTCAGTGAGGGCTCTTTGTCTTGCTCGACGTCCCCTCTCTCTGCAGGTCCAATTTGCGACCTCCTGGTCCCTCCTGGGCCCCAGCAGCGTCCAAAAACGCCAAACGCACGATTTGCGTGTAGCAAGGCTTGTTGGCGTCCATTCGGCGGGAAAACACTTCTGCACGACTCTCCAAGGCGTGCGGGATCCATCCTCCAAAGGGGAAGTCTCTAGCCCTTGTCGTTCCTGCAGTATTCACAGTTCTTCAGCCTAGAAAGAGCTTCTTTGCACCAACCGCTGGCATTTCTTGGGCATCTGCCCATCTCCGAGCTGCTTGTGACTTTTGGACTTGGTCCCCTTGTTCCACAGGTACCCTCAGTCAGGAATCCATCGTTGTTGCATTGCTGATTTGTGTTTTTCTTGCATTTTCCCTCTAACACGACTATTTTGTCCTTAGGGGAACTTTGGTGCACTTTGCACTCACTTTTCAGGGTATTGGGGAGGGTTATTTTTCTAACTCTCACTATTTTCTAATAGTCCCAGCGACCCTCTACAAGGTCACATAGGTTTGGGGTCCATTCGTGGTTCGCATTCCACTTCTGGAGTATATGGTTTGTGTTGCCCCTATCCCTATGTTTCCCCATTGCATCCTATTGTAACTATACATTGTTTGCACTGTTTTCTAAGACTATACTGCATATTTTTGCTATTGTGTATATATATCTTGTGTATATTTCCTATCCTCTCACTGAGGGTACACTCTAAGATACTTGGGCATATTGTCATAAAAATAAAGGAGACGAGTGAAGCTCCTACAGTACCACTAGTGTCATATGCACAATATCATAAGAGAACACAATACACAGATATACTAAAAATAAAGGTACTTTATTTTTCATGACAATATGCCAAAAGTATCTCAGTGAGTACCCTCAGTATGAGGATAGCAAATATTCACAAGATATATGTACACAATACCAAAATAATGCAGTATAGTATTAGAAAACAGTTCAAACAATGTATAGTTACAATAGGATGCAATGGGGACACATAGGGATAGGGGCAACACAAACCATATACTCCAAAAGTGGAATGCGAACCACGAATGGACCCCAAACCTATGTGACCTTGTAGAGGGTCGCTGGGACTGTAAGAAAACAGTGAGGGTTAGAAAAATAGCCCACCCCAAGACCCTGAAAAGTGAGTGCAAAGTGCACTAAAGTTCCCCAAAGAGCACAGAAGTCGTGATAGGGGAATTCTGCAGGAAAGACCAACACCATCAATGCAACAACGATGGATTTCCAGACGAGAGTACCTGTGGAATAAGGGGACCAAGTCCAAAAGTCACGATCAAGTCGAGAGTGGGCAGATGCCCAGGAAATGCCAGCTGTGGGTGCAAAGAAGCTTCTACTAGGAAGTAGAAGCTGAGGATTCTGCAGGAACGACAAGGGCTAGAAAGTTCCCCTTTGGAGGATGGGTGTCCCACGCCGTGGTGAGTCGTGCAGAAGTGTTTTCCTGAAGAAAGACCGCAAACAAGCCTTGCTAGCTGCAAGTCGTGCGGATTGGGTTTTTGGATGCTGCTGTGGCCCAGGAGAGACCAGGATGTCACCAATTGCGTCTGGGGACAGAGGGGGCGCCCAGCAAGACAAGGAGCCCTCTCAGAAGCAGGCAGCACCCGCAGAAGTGCCGGAACAGGCACTACGAAGTGGAGTGAAACGGTGCTCACCTGAAGTTGCACAAAGGAGTCCCACGCCGCCGGAGGACAACTCAGGAGGTCGTGCAATGCAGGTTAGAGTGCTGTGGACCCAGGCTTGGCTGTGCACAAAGGATTCCCTCGGAAAGTGCACAGGAGCCGGAGTAGCTGCAAAAGACGCGGTTCCTAGCAATGCAGTCTGGCGTGGGGAGGCAAGGACTTACCTCCACCAAACTTGGACTGAAGAGTCACTGGACTGTGGGAGTCACTTGGACAGAGTTGCTGGATTCAAGGGACCTCGCTCGTCGTGCTGAGAGGAGACCCAGGGGAGCGGTGATGCAGTTCTTTGGTGCCTGCGGTTGCAGGGGGGCGATTCCGTCGACCCACAGGAGATTTCTTCGGAGCTTCTAGTGCAGAGAGGAGGCAGACTACCCCCACAGCATGCACCACCAGGAAAGCAGTCGAGAAGGCGGCAGGATCAGCGTTACAGAGTTGCAGTAGTCGTCTTCGCTACTTTGTTGCAGTTTTGCAGGCTTCCAGCGCGGTCAGCAGTCGATTCCTTGGCAGAAGGTGAAGAGAGAGATGCAGAGGAACTCGGATGAGCTCTTGCATTCGTTATCTAAGGAAATCCCCAAAGCAGAGACCCTAAATAGCCAGAAAAGAGGGTTTGGCTACTGAGGAGAGAAGATAGGCTAGCAACACCTGAAGGAGCCTATCAGAAGGAGTCTCTGACGTCACCTGCTGGCCCTGGCCACTCAGAGCAGTCCAGTGTGCCAGCAGCACCTCTGTTTCCAAGATGGCAGAGGTCTGGAGCACACTGGAGGAGCTCTGGGCACCTCCCAGGGGAGGTGCAGGTCAGGGGAGTGGTCACTACCCTTTCCTTTGTCCAGTTTCGCGCCAGAGCAGGGCTGAGGGGTCCCTGAACCGGTGTAGACTGGCTTATGCAGAAATGTGCACCATGTGTGCCCATGAAAGCATTTCCAGAGGCTGGGGGAGGCTACTCCTCCCCTGCCTTCACACCATTTTCCAAAGGGAGAGGGTGTAACACCCTCTCTCTGAGGAAGTCCTTTGTTCTGCCTTCCTGGGCCAAGCCTGGCTGGACCCCAGGAGGGCAGAAACCTGTCTGAGGGGTTGGCAGCAGCAGCAGCTGCAGTGAAACCCCTGAAAAGGCAGTTTGGCAGTACCCGGGTCTGAGCTAGAGACCCGTGGGATCATGGGATTGTGCCAACAATGCCAGGATGGCATAGAGGGGGCAATTCCATGATCTTAGACATGTTACATGGCCATATTCGGAGTTACCATTGTGAAGCTACACATAGGTAGTGACCTATATGTAGTGCACGCGTGTAATGGTGTCCCCGCACTCACAAAGTCCGGGGAATTGGCCCTGAACAATGTGGGGGCACCTTGGCTAGTGCCAGGGTGCCCACACACTAAGTAACTTAGCACCCAACCTTTACCAGGTAAAGGTTAGACATATAGGTGACTTATAAGTTACTTAAGTGCAGTGTTAAATTGCTGTGAAATAACGTGGATGTTATTTCACTCAGGCTGCAGTGGCAGGCCTGTGTAAGAATTGTCAGAGCTCCCTATGGGTGGCAAAAGAAATGCTGCAGCCCATAGGGATCTCCTGGAACCCCAATACCCTGGGTACCTCAGTACCATATACTAGGGAATTATAAGGGTGTTCCAGTATGCCAATTTAAATTGGTAAAATTGGTCACTAGCCTGTTAGTGACAATTTGAAAGAAATGAGAGAGCATAACCACTGAGGTTCTGATTAGCAGAGCCTCAGTGAGACAGTTAGTCATAACACAGGTAACACATACAGGGCACACTTATGAGCACTGGGGTCCTGGCTGGCAGGGTCCCAGTGACACATACAACTAAAACAACATATATACAGTGAAATATGGGGGTAACATGCCAGGCAAGATGGTACTTTCCTACAGTGGGCACCCTGGCACTAGCCAAGGTGCCTCTACATTGTTAAGGGCAAATTCCCCGGACTTTGTGAGTGTGGGGACACCATTTCACGTGTGCACTATACATAGGTCACTACCTATGTATAGCGTCACAATGGTAACTCCGAACATGGCCATGTAACATGTCTAAGATCATGGAATTGTCACCCCAATGCCATTCTGGCATTGGGGAGACAATTCCATGATCCCCCGGGTCTCTAGCACAGAACCCGGGTACTGTCAAACTGCCTTTCCGGGGTCTCCGCTGCAGCTGCTGCCAACCCCTCAGACTGGTTTCTACCCTCCCGGGGTCCACGCAGCCCTGGCCCAGGAAGGCAAAACAAAGGATTTCCTCTGAGAGAGGGTGTGACACCCTCTCCCTTTGGAAATAGGTGTGATGGCTGGGCAGGAGTAGCCTGCCCCAGCCTCTGGAAATGCTTTGATGGGCACAGATGCTGCCCATCTCTGCATAAGCCAGTCTACACCGGTTTAGGGATTCCCCCAGCCCTGCTCTGGCGCGAAACTGGACAAAGGAAAGGGGAGTGACCACTCCCCTGACCTGCACCTCCCAGAGGAGGTGCCCAGAGCTCCTCCAGTGTGCCCCAGACCTCTGCCATCTTGGAAACAGAGGTGTTGCTGGCACACTGGACTGCTCTGAGTGGCCAGTGCCATCAGGTGACGTCAGAGACTCCTTCTGATAGGCTCTTACCTTTCTTACTAGCCTATCCTCCTTCCTAGGTAGCCAAACCTCCTTTTCTGGCTATTTAGGGTCTCTGCTTTGGGGAATTCTTCAGATACCGAATGCAAGAGCTCACCAGAGTTCCTCTGCATCTCCCTCTTCACCTTCTGCCAAAGGATCGACCGCTGACTGCTCAGGACACCTGCAAAACCGCAACAAAGTAGCAAAGACGACTACTGCAACCTTGTATCGCTTCAGCATGCCGGCTTTCTCGACTGTTTCCTGGTGGTGCATGCTCTGGGGGTAGCCTGCCTCCTTCTTGCACCAGGAGCTCTGAAGAAATCTCCCGTGGGTCGACGGAATCTTCCCCCTGCAACCGCAGGCAGCAAAAGACTGCATCACCGGTCCTCTGGGTCCCCTCTCAGCACGACGAGCATGGTCCCTGGAACTCAGCAACTCTGTCCAAGTGACTCCCACAGTCCAGTGACTCTTCAGTCCAAGTTTGGTGGAGGTAAGTCCTTGCCTCCCCACGCTAGACTGCATTGCTGAGTACCGCGTGATTTGCAGCTGCTCTGGCTCCTGTGCACTCTTCCAGGATTTCCTTTGTGCACCGCCAAGCCTGGGTCCCCGACACTCTAACCTGCAGTGCACAACCTTCTGAGTTGTCCTCCGGCGTCGTGGGACTCCCTTTTGTGACTTCGGGTGGACTCCGGTTCACTCCTCTTCTAAGTGCCTGTTCCGGTACTTCTGCGGGTCCTGCCTGCTTCTGTGTGGGCTCCCTGACTTGCTGGGCGCCCCCTCTGTCTCCTCATCCAAGTGACGACATCCTGGTCCCTCCTGGGCCACAGCAGCATCCAAAAACCCTAACCGCGACCCTTGCAGCTAGCAAGGCTTGTTTGTGGTCTTTCTGTGTGGGAACACCTCTGCAAGCTTCTTCACGACGTGGGACATCCATCCTCCAAAGGGGAAGTTCCTAGTCCTCTACGTTCTTGCAGAAACCAAAGCTTCTTCCATCCGGTGGCAGCTTCTTTGCACCCTCAGCTGGCATTTCCTGGGCATCTGCCCACTCTGAACATTGTCGCGACTCTTGGACTTGGTCCCCTTGTTTCACAGGTACTCATGTCCGGAAATCCACTGTTGTTGCTTTGCTGGTGTTGGTCTTCCTTGCAGAAAGCCCCTATCACGACTTCTGTGCTCTCTGGGGGATATAGGTGCACTTTACACCTACTTTTCAGGGTCTTGGGGTGGGCTATTTTTCTAACCCTCAATGTTTTCTTACAGTCCCAGACACCTTCTACAAGCTCACATATGTTTGGGGTCCATTCGTGGTTCGCATTCCACTTTTGGAGTATATGGTTTGTGTTGCCCCTATACCTATGTGCTCCTATTGCAATCTATTGTAACTTTACACTGCTTGCATTACTTCCTTTTGCTATTACTGCATATTTTTGGTATTGTGTACATATATCTTGTGTATATTTGGCCTCCTCATACTGAGGGTACTCACTGAGATACTTTTGGCATATTGTCATAAAAATAAAGTACCTTTATTTTTAGTATATCTGTGTATTGTGTTTTCTTATGATATTGTGCATATGACACCAGTGGTATAGTAGGAGCTTTGCATGTGTCCTAGTTCAGCCTAAGCTGCTTTGCCATAGCTACCTTCTATCAGCCTAAGCTGCTAGAAACACCTCTTCTACACTAATAAGGGATAAGTGGACCTGGCACAAGGTGTCACGATATCTTGTGGCATGATCCACTACCACCAAGATAAACCTATTGCCTGAAGCACTAGGAGGGTCAAGGGGGCCAACTATGTCAACCCCTACCCTTTCAAAGGGAACCCCAACCACAGGCAGTGGAAAAAGGGGAGCCTTTGGGGTGCCACCACTCTTGCCACTGGCTTGGCAGGTCACGCAGGACTTACAAAAGTCTTTTGTTTCCTTTGATATCATAGGCCAGTGAAACAGGGGGACAAGCCTTTCCCATGTTTTAATCTGACGCAAATGTCCAGCCAAAGGAATGTCATGTGCCAGAGTTAGGAGGAACTCTTTGTACTGCAGGGGAATGACCAATCTCCTGGCTGCTCCACGTTTTGGGTCCCTTGCCTCTGTGTACAAGAGGTTGTCCTTCCAGTAAACTCTGTGTGAGTCACTGACATCCCCATTTTGCTGTTTGACAGCTTGCTGTCTTAGACCCTCTAATGTGGAACAGTGCTGCTGTGCCACACTCAGCTCTTCCCTGGCAGGCCCCCCTCCACCCAAAAGCTCAGCAGTGTCTGCTGCCAGCTCATCTGGTGAAGGTTCTGCACAGGGAGGAAATTCTTCTTCCTCAGAAGTAGAATCATCTGTAGAGGGAGGGATAGTGGGTAGGGATTTAGCCTTACTAACCCTAGCTTTAGGGAGCACTTGGTCCATTGTTCCAAGATGCAAGTCAACCTGTCCTTTTTGCTTTTTGGCCTGAGCCCTTGTCAAAGCAAAAATATGGCCAGGAATGCCCAGCATTGCTGCATGAGCCTCCAACTCCACTTCTGCCCAAGCTGATGTCTCTAAATCATTTCCTAGTAGACAGTCAACAGGTAAATCTGAAGCAACCACAACTTTCTTTGGACCAGTAATCCCCCCTCCCCCCCCCCCCCAAGTTGAGATTCACAACAGCCATGGGGTGGCTAAGAGTGTTGTTGTGAGCATCGGTTACTTGGTACTGGTGACCAAGCAGGTGTTGTTCAGGGTGTACCAGTTTCTCTATTACCATGGTAACACTGGCACCTGTGTCCCTGTAGGCCTGAACCTCAACACCATTGATTAGGGGAAGTTGCTTGTACTTATCCATATTAAGGGGACAAGCAACCAAGGTGGCCAAATCAATGGCAATCAGAGACTAGCACCGCCTCTGTGGTCTCCCTAACAAGACCAACCCCAACTAAATTACCAAAAGTGAGCCCAGCTACTACCTTGGATTGGCTATTAGTAGGTTTGCTCCCACCACTACTGCTATTACTAGGGGCATTAGAGGTTGCAGTAGGGGTTGTGGTAGTGGGAGGCTTGTTTCTTTTCTTTGGACAACTGGCATCAGTTGTCCAATGGCCTTTTACTTTACATAAATAGCACCATGGTTTCTTTACTTGATTAGAAGAGGATTTGGATCCACCACCCCCACCAGAGTGTTTTTGTGGGCCTGATGAAGACTCATTTTTAGATTTGTCCCCACCCTTGTCTGAAGTCTTACCATCCTTCTTCTTGCCATCCTTGTCACCCCCTGTATGAACTTTTCTGTTCACCCTTGTTCTGACCCATTTGTCTGCCTTCTTTCCCAATTCTTGGGGAGAGGTTAGATTGGAGTCCACTAGATATTGGTGCAACAAATCAGACACACAGTTGTTCAGAATATGCTCTCTCGGGATTAGATTGTACAGGCTTTCATAGTCAGAAACTTTACTGCCATGTAACCACCCCTCCAAGGCCTTCACTGAATAGTCAACAAAGTCTACCCAGTCTTGTGAGGACTCTCTTCTGGTTTCTCTGAACTTAATCCTGTATTGTTCAGTGGTTAAGCCAAATCCATCCAAGAGTGCATTCTTCAAAACTGTAAAATTATTGGCATCACTTTCCTTAACAGTAAGGAGCCTATCCCTACCCTTTCCACTGAAAGATAGCCATAGGATAGCAGCCCACTGCCTTTGAGTGACCCCCTGTACCATACAGGCCCTCTCAAGTGCAGCAAACCACTTGTTAATGTCATCCCCCTCCTTGTAAGGGGGAACTATCTTGTGCAGATTCCTGGAATCATGCTCTCTAACAGGATTACTATCAGGAATACTGCAGCTGCCACCATGGGGTCCTAACCCCAACCTCTGTCTCTCCTTTTCCAAGTCTAGGGATTCCCTGTCTAGAGCCAGCTGTTGCTGTTTAAGCTTCAGCCTGGTCTCTTCCATTCTCAATCTATTGAGTTCCCTTTCTAACATTTTGTCATCAGGTTGGGTGGGTTGGGAATGTTTTGACACAGAAGAAAGATTTGAATGAGCAGAGGGAGACCTGTCCCTAACAGTTGGCACTCTTAACAACCTGGCCTCCAGGAACAAAAACATCCCTACTGTGATGGGAGCTTCTATTACTACCAGCTATGCTAGGTGTTCTGCTAAGGGGCAGATTAGGAAGGGAACCCTGTACCACTCTCTCAAGGGCCTCCCCTGAGTCAGAGTGTGAGCTATCTATCAACTTTTCAGATGAGGTGCCACCCTGGGCCTTATCATTCTCAATAAGCATATTAGACAGTAACTCTGTAGAAGGGTTCTTTCCTACCACTAAACCTCTATCAATGCAGAGACTCCTTAGGCTCTTAAAGTTAAGATTGTCATAAATTGTACTGACCAAATTAAGAGGAGTTCCTACACCAGACATGATAGAAAAAGGTTTAGAGACAGATAAAAGATAGAAAAAGTTTCAGGACTTTTTAAAGAACAGTTTAGGAGCACTTTTCAGCACTTAGCAGATAGTGTAAGAGAAGAAAAGCAAAACTTTTTGGGTAGGTGTACATACACTGAACTTGTTTTGTATATTATTCTCTTATGAAAAGTACACAATGACAAAGTGGTAAGTAGTTGCAAGTACTTATCCTACCGCTGCACAACCAATGTAGGAGGCTGGCCTGGCTTGTAGTGGGTACCAGAGGTACTTACACCTTGTTCCAGGTCCAGTTATCCCTTATTAGTGTAGAAGAGGTGTTTCTAGCAGCTTAGGCTGATAGAAGGTAGCTATAGCAGATTGTCATAAAAATAAAGTACTTCTGTGTATTGTGTTTTCTTATGATATTGTGCATGGTGTAAGTACCTCGGGTACCCACTACAAGCCAGGCCAGCCTCCTACAAAGAGGGGCTAGATCAACCTGTGGACTTCATTAGTAGTAGGTTACTTCCCAGGTAACAGAGGTGGAGCATTATATAAAGGAAAGTTTTTGTTGTGGTCTGGACGCTGAAGAAGCCAGGACCCTAATTGTTCGGGACTCACTTCCAGGTTCAGACAGACCCCTCAGATGGTTAATGCAGATGAGGGGTGAAAACCCTAAACTGTTGAGGTGGTCCATCTCCCTACAGGTAATGGACTTTATGGTGGAACACCACCCTGGGACAGAACATGCCAATGCTGATGGTCTTTCTAGGTTCTTCCACCTTAGTCATGAGAATTCCCAAGAGGTTGGGTTTGTGCTCCCCAATTTCAGGGGGGGGGGGGGAGGGGGGGGGGCATGGGTACAGACACGTGCTAGACCCATCAAACCTTGGCGTGGTTTCCCCTGCCTTTTGGCTTCTGACGACTTGTTTTTGATCCTGTGCTGAATTTAGTTTTTCCTGGCTTTAGGACTCTGGGCACTTTACCACTGCTGTCCAGTACTAAAGTGCAAGTGCCCTCTGTAGAAATGGAATTGGTTATTGGTTTATCCTTGATTGGCACACCTGATTTACCAGTAAGTCCCCAGTATAGTGCACCAAATGTGCCCAGGGCCTGGAAATCAAATGCTACTAGTGGGCCTGCAGCACTGAATGTGCCACCCACATGAGTAGCCCTGCAAACATGCCTCAAGCCTGCAGATGCAGTATGTGTGTGTGCAGTCTTAAACTGCCATTTTGACATGGCATGTGCACCCACTTGCCAGGCCCAAACCTTCTGTTTTACATGTATGTTACCTCTAAAGTAAGCCCAAGGCAACCTCGTGGGCAGGGTGCAGTGTATTTCAAAGGTAGGCCATGTACTGGTGTGTTTCACATGTCCTGGTCTTGAAATACTACTAAATTCAGTTTTCACTATTGCAAGGACCATATCTCCCATAGGGTAACATAGGGATTGCCTTGTGTTAGATCTGACAGCCTTAGGGTGGTCATCCCCCAACTTTTTGCCCAACTCCTTACACTTTTCTGACACTGGTTTTACGACTCTGCATACTTTACCAGTGCTAAAGTGCATATGCTCTCTCCTTTAAACATGGTAACATTAGTTCATCCCCAATTGGCTTATTTGATTTACATATAAGTCCCTAGTAAAGTGCCCTACATGTGCCCAGGGCCTGTAAATTAAATGCTACTAGTGGGCCTAAAGCACTGATTGTGCCACCCACATATGTAGCCCCTTAACCATGTTTCAGGCCTGCCATTGCAAGGCCTGTGTGTGCAGTTTCACTGTCACTTCGACTTGGCATCTGAAAGTACTTGCCTAGCCTTAAACTCCCCTTTTTCTACATATACGTCACCCCTAAGGTAGGCCCTAGGTAACCCATAGGGCAGGGTGCTATGTAGGTAAAAGACAGGACATGTACATATGTGTTTTATATGTCCTGGTAGTGGAAAACTCCTAAATTTGTTTTCCACTACTGTTAGGCCAGCTCCATCATAGACTACAATTAGAACTGCCCTCATACGTTTTGAGAGGTAGATTCGGATCTGAAAGAGGTAACGAGGTCATATTTAGTACGGCCAGAATGGTAATAGAAAATCCTGCTTATTGATGAGGTTGGATTTAATATTACTATTTTAGAAATGCCACTTTTAGAAAGTGAGCATTTCTCTGCACTTAAAACCATCTGTGCCTTACAGCCTGTCTCCAATCAATGTCTGGTTTGTGCTGGTTGAAAGCTCTCTTATGCATTTCACCCAGACAGCCACAAACACAGAACACTCTGTCACATCTGCATACTGAATGGGTCTTCATGAGCTGGAAGGGTGGAGAGTCTGACAATTACATTTCAACGGCCAGTGGCCGGCCCTTACACAATGGACTGATAAACCCCACCCCAAATGGAACCCGGCAGACAGGACTGTGCTTAAAGGGGAACTTGTGCACTTCACAACCACTCTTTGAAGTCTCCCCCACTTCAAAGGCATTTTGGGGTATATAAACTGGGTCTGTGACCCCCACCAACTCAGACACCTTTGGACCTACACTCTGTCAGAGGAGCTGCATGGCTGCCCAAAGGACTCATCTGGACTGCTTTGCTGGAAAGGACTGCTGCCCTGCTGTCCTCTGACTTTGCTGGAAGGACTCTGCCTTCCCCAAAAGTGCTCTCCAAGGGCTTGGATTGAGCTTGCCTCTTTTTTCTGAAGTCTCAGGGCCAACAAAGACTTCACCTCTTCAAGAAATTCCTTGTGCGTAAAAAATCGTCATAAAGCCTGCATTGCAGCAGAGAAATTGCTGACAGGCGACTGGAACGATGCAGCACCAGCTTCCCGACAGGCAATTCGAGGCAGCGTCTACCTTGCAACAGTAAATTTGACCCATTGCCTACCGGAACTACAGCGCCTGCTCCTTCTACCAGCGTGTCAAGGATTTTCAACGTATCGGCCTTGGGCCTCAAAATATCCTCGTATTGCAGTGAGGAACCAAGACTGCAGGCCGAAAAACAACACAAACCCCTTGCAGCATGGAAAGAAATGATGCATCGCCTGCACTGCATTGAAAAATCTGACTCTACACCTTATTTTTCCACGCATCTCCTCACCTGTGGTCTCCATGCTGCGTTATTTTTGACACAGCCCAGGTACTGTGTGTCACAAAGAGGAAAAAATTTATTTTTAAAGACTGAGACTCTTTTAAAACCTTTTAAAAAGTAATATTTCAACTTGTGCTTATTGGCTCTTTGTCGCTTTGACCTTATTTTATTCAGATAAATATTATCATTTTTTTTTTTTTAACCTGTGTGGTGTATTTTTGTGTTGTTTTCACTATGTTAATGTATGATTTATTGCACCAATACTTTACACATTGTCTTCTAAGTTAAGCCTGACTGCTCAATGCCAAGCTACCAGAGGGTGGGCACAGGATAATTTGGATTGGGTTGTGACTTACCCCGACTAGGATTGTGGTCCCTACTTGGACAAGAGTGTATACCTCTGCCAACCAGTGACCCCATTTCTAACACCTTGAAATATCTTTTCAGTGTAATTTACCATTGGGAGCAGCTAGCGATGTGGAGCATGGGGCCTCTGAACTCACAATTTAAAAATACATCTTTTGGTGAAGTTGGTTTTTAAATTCTAAGTTTGAAAATGCCACTTTTAGAAAGTAGCCATTTTCTTGCTTAACCATCCTGCCACGTCTGGATCAGGATGACAGTTGGGCTGTTTGTGAATTTACTTCAGACAGTCGCACAAAGGGAGCTGAGGTATGCCCTGCATATCCTGATGGGTCTTCCTGAGCGAGAGTGGTGGGGGGAGGCAAAACGTGCACCTGAGTAGGGCTGTGCCTGTCCTTACACAAAGCAGTCTCCAGCCCCCTGCAGTGTGTCTGGGGCCAGTGTAGGAAAAGCAGGGTTTGCCTACTTCAAAGGCAGAAACTGTTCCAAGTACTGAACCTCTGACCCCACAAAGTTAGAATCCTTCTGGACAAAGGGCATTCTGCCGGCAAGAAGTCCTGGATGCTGTAGGAGGGACTGCCATTCTGCCTGTTGCTTTGCTGTGCTGTGCTGGCCTGCTGCTTCTGTATTGGGAGTGAAAGGACTGTACTTTGCTTTCTGCATCCTGCTTCCAAAAGCTCTCCAAGGGCTTGGACTGAGGTTGCCTTCTGTTAAGAAGTCTCAGGGACATTAAAAAAAAATATATATCATATGCCAGCACCTGGGCTCTCTTGCTGAGAGTCCTAGCCTGCCATGTGGTGCCAAAGCCAGTTCCCAGGCCCTGGGGAGTGAGTTTTGGTGTAACCAAGAAGAAACAAGCACATCAACTCTGGAGCGACTTCAGAGCCGAGGCCACTGTCTGACACCACACCGCTGCCAGCACCAGAGCAGTGGTCCCAGCTGAGTGCAACAGCAACCGATACTGCTGGCCCAACATTACCTCAGAGCCTCTGAAGTCCACCACAGTGCGAGAGCCAAGTGCAGTGTCACCGCCACCCGACTCTGCCGCAGCACCTGTTGCCCCGTGGTGTGATCACGACACCAGGTGTACGCCTCCTGTCTTGACCTGCTGGATTTATCAACCCTGCATGTTGTAAGGAACTGACGCCTCACCACAGAATCACCTCCTCTGCAACTGTATGAAACAGATGCCTTATCTCCCCTGCCTAGCAGTAAGGAACCAACGCCGCACCAGCTACACCGATGCCTCTCCTCCCCGACTCCGTGCAACGTCGTTTTCTCATTTTACATGGTACTGTACCTGGTGTCCACGTGACTCAGTGAACAGCCCACACTCCCTCATGAGTGGCGTTGGACTGTTGGGAACTTCTCCATCAGGATGTTCAGATATCCCCAGTAGGTGCCTGTGAAGATGGCTTGGTACTTTATGTACTGTAGGAGAGCCTGTACTGGAATGTGATGAGGTGTGATGAGGGAGATGGGTTCTGAAATGGAATGTGTGAGGGGTTAAAGAGAAGGGAAGGAAAAAGGAGACGGAAGGAGCTGTGCTGGAGATGCTGTATATTACTTATGAAATAAAGAAGTGAAATGAAACTAATTGAGAGATTCATCTTTACATTGGCGACGAGGAGCCGTGCAGGAGACGGATTGAATTGAACATCTCCACTCTTGGAAGCAACTACAGCTCGAAAAATCATATATTCGACAGAGAGGAAAAGATACAAAAAGAGAAAAGAAAAACCTACAAAGTTCTTTTGGTGAGCACAATTATAATTATTGTCCAAGCTCTATCGCGTGTTAACATTCCTCAAGAAAACAACAATAATCTTTAGTTTATCTTGGCGCAAAACAGACTGCCTGTAGTAACGAACTGTGTTTAATTTTAAAAGAAAACGAGTAGACGCGCGAGGTGTATGCGCGTTATACTCTGCCCTTGGAAGAGACTCTGCCTCGAGCAGAACGCGCGAGGTGTATGCGCGTGATTCACTTAGTTCTTTGAACAGACGCTGCTGCGAGCTGAACGCGCGAGGTGTATGCGCGAGCAGAATCTATTTATAAACACTGCATTACGGCAGATCATGCCGTGGGGGGAACATAAACCAGCTTACTGCCGTTAGCTGGGAATTAACGCGGCATCTAAAATATAAATAATAATAATAAAAGGAAAACAAGAACCTGCATTGGCAATTCACGACGTACTCTGCTCCTGTCCAGCAAAAGCGAAGAAGGACTGGGTAAAGGTTAAGTAGTGAAAGGAAAGAAAGACTTTAAAAAGGAGCAGGAAAAAGCAATGTGAATGGAAAAAGAGTGAAGAAGTACAAGTATTAAAATACATACTATATAACACATTTTAAAGTGGAAAATTGAGGAGAAGGACACAGCTAAAAAAAAAAAAAAAAAAAAAAAAATTAAGCTATGGGTGATCAAAGTATGTCCTCGCCACCACCCTTTTTAGCAACTCCTGGGGAACCACCCATTCCGTGGAAACAGTGGAAAAAGATGTTCTCTACCTATTTACTGGCAATTGGAGGAGATCGCTACAGTCCTATCAGAAGACAGGCAATTCTTCTTCATCATTTGGGTATAGAAGGAAGAAGAATATATGAGGACCTACCTGAGGTTTCATTAGGTATGGGGGATGGACAACCCTCCAATCTATTTGAGATGTCTTTGCAAATGCTAGATTTACAATTTACACCTAAGACTAATTTGGTTCTAGAGCGTCATAAATTTTTCTCGAGGATACAGAATGCTGATGAAGATATAGCATCGTATGTAGCAACCTTACGTGGACTTGCCCTATCTTGCCGTTTCGAACAGTTATCGGATTCCCTAATAAGAGATCAGATAGTAAGGTGTGCTTATAATAAAAAAATAAGGGAGAAGTTATTAATGAAAGATCCGAATCTGGAGGAAGCGATTCAAGTTGCTAAAAGAATGGAGCACACAGCTGTATGGCTACTGGAAATGGATGATTCAAATAAGGAAGGAAAACAAAATGTTATCAGTGAGATAAAGAATAGGAGCAAATTCACAATTAGTGAAGAGAAGAAAAAATCAACAAGGAATTGGGAAGACCCAAGTCGGGGAAAGTTTGATTCAAGGGAAGTAAAATGCTATCGGTGCGGAGCGCCCGGACACATTGCATCGAGCAAAATGTGTGCTGCAAGAAATGCAATATGTCGCAATTGCGGGAAAAGAGGGCATTTTGCCAAAGTCTGTAAATTCAAAAACAATGAAGGTAGTGGTCACACGATTCAAGATGTTCAGGATGTGTGTGGAAACTTGGAAGAAATAATTCTAACTGTGGAAGGAAACCCCCTTGATCTAACTTCTAATGAGGAAACCATGGGAGTAGAAGATTCAACACTCAGGATTAATCTTGAAAGTACAAGTGTCTTGAAGAAACCTCATGCTCAGGTGTTATTGAACAACCTGCCAGTTAATCTGTTGGTAGATTCTGGGAGTCTATTTACCCTTGTTTCAAAAAACACTTATGAGAAATTGTGTGTTAACACTGGAAATGAGAATTTGTTGGAACCGGATATAAAGGCTGTGGGATATGCAGGGAAGAGAATAGAAATGATAGGCATGATTTGGATGACAATTGTTTTCAAAGGGAGAGCAGTTAAAGGAAGGATATATATTACGGACTTTGGAACTAATTTATTGGGCTGGCGTCATCAGAAAGATTTGGGAATAATTCTGAACCCTAATGCTAAAGAACCTGTAATGATTTTGGAAAAAGAAAGAATTGGTGAAGTAAAAGACTCTCCTCATCCCTTGATCCAAAAGCATCCACAGGTCTTTTCTCCAAGATTAGGTATCTTGAAAGACTTTTCTCACAAGATTGTGCTAAAAAGAGATGCTAAACCTGTAGTCCACAAGGTTCGAGGGATACCTAATTTGATGAAGGAACCTTTGAGAAATGAGTTGGATAGGTTGTTGCAAGACGGTATCATTGAGCCAATAGAGTCTTCAGAATGGCTGGCTCCGATCGTTGTAGCGCCCAAGGAGGGAGGGAGGATTCGTCTATGCATCGATCTTAGAGATTTAAATAAGAGTATCTGGGTGGATAGGCAACCTTTGCCAAATATTTCACAGATGTTATCCATAAAAGGCAAAGGGTGTATTTTTAGTGTGTTGGATATGTCCTCAGCATATCATCAGATTAATCTACATGAAGAGTCTAGGCATTTGACGTCCTTTGTGACGCCTTTGGGGGCATTTCGCTACAAGAGGATGCCTTTTGGATTAGCTTCTGCCTCAGCTGTTTTTCAGAGGCTAATGGAAGTGATTTTTGGAGACATGAACAAAGTGTTATGCTTTCAAGATGACATTTTAATTGTAGGTGATAATGAAAGAGAGCATAACCTCTTATTTGAAGAAGTAATGTCCAGACTGGAGAAGAGAGGTCTGACCATTAAAGAGGAAAAATGTCAGATTGGAAAATCTGAAGTGACTTATTTGGGACATACTGTTGATAGGAATGGTATTAGGCCTAAGAAGAGCATAGTGACTGCAATCGAGAAAGCGCCTGAGCCAACTAACAAAGATGAATTAAGATCTTTCTTGGGTCTTGCGGAATACTGCGCCAAGTTCATAAGAAATTTTACAGAGATTGTAGAACCTTTAAGGGGATTGATGAAAAAGGGAGTAACATATGAGTGGAATGAGGATTGCAAATGTGCCTTTGAATATGTGAAGAGGAGTATATTGAGTGCTCCCACTTTAGGTGTTTTTGATATAACAGCAAAAACGTATGTAACTTCGGATGCGAGCAATGTGGGAGTGGGAGCAGTTTTAACTCAAGTAAAGGATGGTAATGAGTACGTTGTAGGTTTTGCTTCAAGACGATTGCAGGGTGCGGAATTATCATATTCAGTAATTGAAAGAGAGGCCTTAGCTTGTTGCTGGGGAATTAATCATTTTAGGTTTTACTTATGGGGAGTGCCTTTTAAACTAAAAACTGACCAATAGCCTTTAATCTATATTTTCAAGGGCGGGCGTGGTTTGGAAGGGAATGTAACACCTCGAATTTCGAGGTGGCTATTATCTGTGATGGAGTATAATTTTGAGGTGGAGTTTGTAAGAGGTGATAGGAATGTCGTGGCAGATTATTTGTCAAGAATGCCTGTGATTGTGGATGAAATTGTAGGAGAAGGAGTTGAGAATTTTGTGGGAACTATTTTAGGTGAACTGGCCTTAAGCGAGAGCGAGTGGGATGAGGCTAAAGTGAACGATTCTGTCATGTGTAAGGTGGAAAGTAAAATAATTAATGGATGGGCGCATGAGGACGAACGTGGTAGCGATGTGTCATGTTACTTTAGGATTAAGGATCAACTGAGTGTACTGGAGGGAAGGTTGTATAGGAAAAATCAAATTGTTCCCCCTGAGGGTGTAAGGAAGCACATTATTGATATAACTCACCAGGGCCATTTAGGACGAGGTGTAATGAAAAGGAAAATAAGACAATTGTTCTGGTGGCCTGGAGTAGATAAACAGGTGGAAGAGACAGTGAAGAATTGTGTGCCTTGTGGGAATAGTGATAAGACAAAAGTCCTAAGGCAAACTCCTTTAGCCCCTGTAAGATTTCCAGAAAGACCTTGGGAAAAGCTAGCTGTGGATTTCATTGGTCCTGTATCCAGGTTGGGTACTAGGAACAGGTTCATTATTGTGCTAGTAGACTACCACTCAAAATGGTTTGTGGTCAAAATTGTTGACCAAGTGAATACTGCTAGGGTCATAGAATTCTTTGAAGAAGTTTTCTTAGAGGAAGGGATACCAAAAACTATTGTATCTGACAATGGTGTACAATTGGTGTCACATGAAATGGTGGAATATTTGAAGAAGATGAGTATAAATCATGAAAGAGTTGCCCTCTTTCGACCACAGGCCAACGGCTTGGTTGAGAGGGTGAATCGCGTGATAATGGACAATATTCAGTTGTCTTTAGCCAATCATCTCTCTTGGAGAAAAGAATTATGTAAGATGATGTGGACGTATCGCACAACTCCACATTCAGTTACTGGGGTGGCACCATTTGTAGCTCTTAAGGGGAGAATGCCTGGAGTGAAAGAATGCCCAGTGTGGTTAAAGACTGAAAGGAATGTAAGAGTAGACAGGGAGGCAATGAAAGAAAGAGTAGAGGAGATGCAGAGGAAAAATACCCAACAGTACAACAAAAGAATGGGTGTGAAGTATTTTCACATAAATAAAGGGGATTGGGTAGTGAGAAGGAGAGGTGGAACAATTGTGAAGGGAGACAGCAAGTACTCTGCTCCTCAATTGGTGAGGGAAGTCAAAAGAAATGTAATAATTTTAGAGGATGGTTCATCCTGGAGTATGGGAAGTGTGTGCAAAATTCAGCGTTAAAATATTGAATTTATGAATTAATTTGTTGAACTCGTATGTGATCTAGGACTAATAGTTTTGTCTGATCTTTCATGTTTTATCGTACCTACTCTTGTTCTTTGTTTTGTTATTTTGTTATATAATATATAAGGGGGAGAAGTGTGAAGATGGCTTGGTACTTTATGTACTGTAGGAGAGCCTGTACTGGAATGTGATGAGGTGTGATGAGGGAGATGGGTTCTGAAATGGAATGTGTGAGGGGTTAAAGAGAAGGGAAGGAAAAAGGAGACGGAAGGAGCTGTGCTGGAGATGCTGTATATTACTTATGAAATAAAGAAGTGAAATGAAACTAATTGAGAGATTCATCTTTACAGTGCCATTTTGTTTCTAAGCACTATACTAAGATTTAATTTTTGAAAATTCGTATCTTTGCTTGTGTATGTTGGCTTTTGTCATTTTGGTCTTGTTTTACTCAGATAACTATTGGGTATTTTTCTAAACTAGCGTGGAGTACTTCTGTGGTGTTTTCACTGTGTTGCTGAGTGTGCTTGTACATGTACAAGTACTTTACACATTGCCTCGGAGATAAGCCTGACTGCACGTGCCAAGCTACCAAGGGGGTGAGCAGTGGTTATCCTAGCTGTTTAACTCCCTTACCCTGGCTAAAGTGAGGGTCCCTACTTGGACAGGGCGCAACACAGCCAACTAAAGACCCCATTTTTTAACAGTCTGGCTAAAGGAGACTTTAAAATCCCTTGCAATCCCGACATGACTGAGCTTAATTTGCACATGTGGTTAGTCCCAGCATTCAATTATGTAGATGATAATTATTTTCCATCCTCTAACTCTGACTCAGAATAGAAAGACACAAGAGGGAGAAGAAAGGGGAAGGAGAAAAGGTAGTGAAACATTTAAAAAGAGAAAACATGGATTAAAAGGATCCTGCACATGCAAGATAAATCAACAAAGTGTGGGGTGGTGCAAGAAACAGGCATGAAGTGAAATCAAAACGAGGCCCTCTTGGTACTTGGCAACCTTGACATTCCACCTTCCTGTCCCATTCTTTACACCATGAGCAGTTCTCCTGCACTACAGAAACCAATTACTTAGATGAGTCAAAAAACCTTGTCAAAGATGGCTCCTGATTACCCATCATGCATAAAGGGAGAAACACACAATTGTCACATCCTTTTCTTTTTGCACTGCAGGGTTGCTTACATGACAAGGTCAAGTGAGTATTTTTTGTTTTTTTCATTTTTAAATTGATAATATGGAATTTTCTTCCAAGACTAGCTTTAGCAGTCTCTAGGTATTTCGATCATCTCTCGCTGTTCTTCAGGTGTTCATCACACTTGTACGCTACAGGGGGTACAGAGCGTCTTTTTGCCCAAACTGAACCCACCAACTGAAGTTTTAATCTCAGTCTTCAGCTGTGGCGCTCCCCAACGCCAATATGGCGGCTCCTGCAAGATTTTGAGAGCGGCATGATTTTGTTTCTACAGAAACCAATTACTATTTCTATAGAACAAAATGGAATCAGGAAGTTCCTTCGGTTGAATTCAGCACGGTTTTGAAGAATGGCGCGCTTCTTCAAGTTCAGCGGAGGTCCCGACTCTGGATATGCTGCGCCTCTCGATTAATGTATCTGTAGAAGCAGAGTTCAAACTCGGGAATCGAAAGGTCCTTCTCCCAAACTACGGAGCCTTCATAATCAGGCCATTTATGCCAACCCAGAGGAGGAGAAACATAGTTGCTTTGTGCATAAAGCAGAGTGCTCTAATTTGTTCAAACCTGTCAGAGATAACCTGGGTTTCCTTATTCTGACAGATGATGGGACGCATAAAGATTTTTTTTTTTTATACAGTATTAATGCCCTGACCCAGATTTTTTGTCCGCACAGAGCGCTAAGTGCTTTCATATGAGTGGAAAGACATTGGATAAGTCAGTCTTTCCTCATTGTTATGTAAACAATATCCTTTTGAAGGGTTTTCAAAGGAATTTCCCACTTCATTTAGGGTGATAACCTTATCACTAGCCTATCTTCAGAGGGCATGGTAATCTCAGGGAATGCTCATCCTTCGGACCAGGTGGAAGGTGCTGTTAAGTAGTCTTATTTCGCTACTGATTTCTCTGTTAGAGCAACAACTTACATTGATCTGTCCCTGCTGAAAGACTTTCAGACCATGGCACAACATATGAGTGAAGAAGTGACATAACTTTCTTGTTGTCTTTGACGATGATTCATGTCCGCTATCTATCTGATCTCTTTTGACAACTTGTGCGCCGCAGCAGCGTCTATTGGTGCCTATCGCCATGTATGGATGCATGCTTGGAAAGGGAATACCCCCCAGAAGTCAGTCCTGATGAAATTGCTCTTCGAAGGTTCTAAAATCTTTAGTTACCATCCGAAGGATATTGTAAAAACAGTCTGCAGAAAACAGGAAGCTGCTCGTCCCCATCCTCCCTCCTACAAGGGGAAGAGGTTTTGGTTATCGAAGAGCATTTGCTCTTTTCCAAGCTAAAATTGGTAACCAGCCCTATTAAGGTAGGATCGTGGCCTAGGGTCTCTGGGGGAAACCAGTCCCGGTCTCAGTCTTAAGTAGTCTCAACTCTTCTGCCTCCAAAAAAGCAACTATCCGTTCCTACCAGCGGGAGGTTATCTTCACTTCTTCGGTCACCAACAGCTTTCAGTATCAGATGTTTGGGTAATTCAGATGATCTCAGGATATGAAAGTTTTCATCACGACGTGAAAGGATTGAAGATATTTACCTGCAAATCTCTTTGCAGCTTGTAGTTTTGAAAATGATGTGCTGTGCAATACGTCACCTACTAATATTAAAAGTTGTTGTATTTTAAAGTCTATGTTTCAGTTTTATACATTTAAAATATGGCTGTGTATGAGCCTTCCTGAAACTATCAATGCAAAAAGGACAGTGTTAACCTTAAAGTGTTTTCCCTTCTGAAACAATGTCTGTTCATTTGTACCATAAAATACTGTGTAATCATTTCTTAATATCCCTTACTAACTTGTCGCAGGGTAATCGCTGCAGCAGGAACAAGGCTGCATTCTGTTTGTTTACGCTCAAGTCTGTCTGCTCTCTGAACCTGTCCATTAATATTCCTAGAGTTCAGCGGGTCAGTTAGACTATTAAGTCGTCAGTGTACGACGGCACCAGGTGCTTCTGGGTCTAGCCTGAACTGTCCATGGATCAAATGTCTGGCTTCACGGCCA
This sequence comes from Pleurodeles waltl, assembly GCF_031143425.1. Classification (NCBI taxonomy): domain Eukaryota; kingdom Metazoa; phylum Chordata; class Amphibia; order Caudata; family Salamandridae; genus Pleurodeles; species Pleurodeles waltl. The sequence continues at coordinate 526,568,494 of NC_090446.1, forward strand.
ATGCAAATAGTTAAGGGTGACAAAAGACAGCCCTGTCTAGTGCCTTTCCTCAACTCCCAGTTTTCTGATATGTAATCGTTAGTTCTTACTGAGACAAGCAGATTCACCCTTATTTTAATGTATTGGAGTCCGAAATTAACTGTTTGTAGTCCTTAAAAAAAGTGATCACCACCCCACTATTTAAAGCGCCTCTCCTTTGTCTAACGGCACGAATGCCATCTCAAACTTCACTGTTCTCTGCTTCTCCCTTCACACAGGGCAGCCGTATGAAGCTCAATGCTGTCTGTCAGGTATGAAACCATTTTGGTCTGAATGCACCAACTCCTTGATCACCTTTTCAGCCTCTTAGTCGGTATTTTTCCCACTATTTGGTCAGCATTTTGCATTGATAGTGGCCTGTAGGCTTAACAGTCTGTGTTGTCTTTTCCCAGTTTCAGTAGCACTCAAAATTACAGCTTCATTGTTTTGGGCTCATCTCGGTCTAACGCTTCTTCATAGACCTGCAATAGCCTATCTGCTAATTTCCCTGAGGGCCTGGTGTTTTCAGGGGTATTTAGATTTATTATAGCAACCTTAATTTCCACCAGTTATCGTCTCCTCCTGATACACTTTGTTGTTCCCGTGAAAGTTTTATTGTCTGTGTGGTCAGTACCGGGTACTATATTTCTCCGTCTGGAGTGCGTATACAATTGTTTATAATATGTAAAGAATGCCCTGTTAATATGCTGTTGTGTATTGACTAAACTGGGCGCGAATTTTGTCTGCTTGCAGATTCCTTTTAGAAAGTTCAAAATGTTTTACTTTTGATAATGTTTGTACTGATATTCAATGGGTTTAATCGATTGTGCAATAAAACGTATCTATTTCCTATCCTACATCCTTCTATAAAATACAAACCGGAAAAGCTGTTAGTCCCACCTTTTCCCTTTAACTCACAGCAAATGTGAAAGGTGGGCGTGGGACTGGGGAGAAAGAGAGAAACAAAACAATCCCCAGTGCAATCTCATTTCGTTCTCCACTGTTCCAAATTCCTTCACAGAGGGGTCAGGCTCACTTATGAGGTAGTCTAAGGATGACTGCAGGACGAAGGGCAAGAAAAGCAGAAACAGTACTCTGACTCAAACAATTATACACCTTCAGCTAGTGAGGACAGCAGCAACAAAAATGACTTCTCCCATGTCCAATCGGATGCCTACAAGAACACCCAGTTCTCAGATCAGGGAACCGCGACACCATTCATGTTCCCTGGTTCCCACCCAACCTTCTAATCATTCAACAATTGCCTAAAATACCTGACATCCTGCAACAGTTTCAAGACGAATAGAAAACGGTTTTTGAATGCTACAACCCCAATAAGGCTAACGTCAATCAACTACTGTGTGTGAATATGATTGTAAGACAAAGGAAGTTGTCTGATGTTCTCATTGATTAATCGGCTCTTGCTAAAGATGCACCATTGAATAATATTGTTAAGGTTTGTCATGTTAAAACTGACTGGACCAAGATTCACAAACAAAGGAGAAATCTCTGCTTATTTTGTGGATTGCTTAAAACGCATTTCATCATTATTCTGGTATCACTGATGCTATGGAAACTGTTAATTAAGCTATTGGAATAACTTTTGCCTAGCAGCTAACACCCAAGGTACACGAGCAGCTGTTCACCAACTGCAGTGGGTGGCAATCTAAAGGCCATTTTGAATTGGCTCTGCTGCAAATAATTTTGTTGCAGTTCAGGAGTAAAAGAAAGATTCTACTGAATCTACAATAATTCATGTATAAATGCAATCCTTTTAGCAGTCACAGGGAAGGGACGGTAAGGAGTGGAATAGAAACGTGATCAGGAAGGCCAGGGCAGACATGGAGGTGGGAGGGCTATTCAAAGGAGGAGTGGGGAAGGGTAGAGTCTGCACTGCCTTGTGGTTGCTTATGTTTCACTCCTGACCAGTGAATGCATTGGAAATGTGCCAGAGAACTGGCACAATCAGCCAGAACCATCTTAATTCACCTCTAGAAAGCAAAATGGGGACCCTGCCCTTTAGAATAGCCTGAGGTGAGTGTGCTATGAACACTTGAATACCTGTAATCAGAAGAGGTCATATGTACGTCACTGACAAAAAACCCATAGCATGTCTTATTTACACCTGTGTTAGCAGATCTTCATTAAAAGCCTCCTAACTTCCCTTGCTACCTCTCCCGGGTGAAACTATTGTTGCAGTTGGCATTTCCAACATGTGTTCCTCACTGCATTTCTGATCCTGTATCTTAATATTTTGGCTAAACAAATCTTCTCTAACCAAACACTACAAACACAACTGATCTAAGTCGCCCCAAAACTGTGTGGAAATGGCACCCAGATTGTAACAAGCATTTGCTATGCAATATGTCTCACATTTGGTCGAGGTAGAGCTATCAGTGTTGTAAATTCCTAACTGGACTTTTCTTGCCACATAAATTGAAAATGAAAAGTAAAACAGTTGACATAAGCGATCCGATTCAAAGCGGCATGGCTGCCATGAGCTAGGAGGAGAGAGACAAAAAGAAAAAAGTTCGCTCGCAGGCAAACGTATCAGCAATCATGCAATTATCCATGTAACAGGGCAGTCTGCAAGGCAGTAACAAAACCGCCGCGAGGAGGAACAAACGTAAAGCATTTACCCATGACAAAGGATTTTTGAAAGGCAAGGCCACAAACAAGTGAAAGTGATGAGCGTGGTTAAAAAGCCACAATACTTACAAGTCAAAGTGCTCGACCTAAAAAGGATACATGTGCACCATATAAAAGAGGCTTATCTGACCACAACAGCAGTGGATTTAGTCTACTGACAATCCATACTACTCTTAGCCAGAAATATCACAATAGTCAGTAACCGCAGGGTTTATACTGTCTCTATGAGAGACAACACACATTGACAAAAGGAAACAGGACAACAAATGTTTAATCACAATTTCACTTTATACATTGACTTTTAACTGATTACAATAAAAGAAAAAGGACTTTAATGCAAGTTTTATTGAAATGTTGTATGGCAAACATAAATTGCGCTTTTTCCAATACACACTTGACAATCACTTGCTACTAACAGCGGTTATTTAACAAAAAACCATAACAGTAAGCAGTACAGGAGGCAGGGTATGAGGAAGAGAGGGGATTTAGCATCAACAAAGGGAATTTGGCCCAGAAGTAAGTGTTGAGGTTAAGGGAAGGGATATAAACAAAGAGTACAGAAAGCATAACTTGACATAAGCAAAAGCCCAAAAAACATAGGGGCCGATGAGGATCCATGTTACAGAGAGCTGTGTAATAAAAAAAAAGGGAGAGAAGAAAAAAATGACCAATAATAGAAAAACATGAAATGTAATTGGACAGAGTGATGCTGCAAAACTGATCTCAGTGAGTGTGTTGGTCAGGAGGAGAACGCTCCTTGTTCCCTCACAGGCAACTGTCCCTTAGCATAAGTGAACAAATCACTCACAGCCTCCTAATGTTATTTAGGCAAAGGCCATATTCAAACAGGTCTACTGCACGAATGTGGGGCTGCATGCTAGAGTAACTTTCCCGGGAACAGGTTGAACACAAGTTTATTCATGTGCACACACTGTGTCACTTGAGATCTAAAATGACAAGTGAATTCTCCTCAGTATTTTAAAAAAAACAAGGTAGGCAGTGCACCAAATTCTCCTCAGTACTTTAAAAAAAACAAGGTAGGCAGTGCACCAAACACGCAGTTCAGATGCACAATGTAATGTAATATGATGCCAGTCCTGCCAATACCTTATGTTCTCCTAGAAAACGAAACCAGCCCTTCTCACTATTCCCTTGAACCTTCAGATTTTTCAGTGACTGACGGCCTCTGGCTAAAAACAAATACTAGCCCGTTTAGGTCATCTTCGTTTAGGCAGTCCCACCCACAGATTTCCAAAGGAGCTAGAAGATGGAGACTAACTAGATTGGCATTTAGTTGGTGGATAAAACAGAAGTGGAGAAAGTGAAGCCATGGTGGCAACAGCCAGACAGCTTGGCCCCAAGGCTTGACAGATACTCTGAGAACTAAGAAAGGCAAATGCCACTTCTGAAAACGAGAGGATATTGAACAAAATTAAGTTTTGACCCATATAATAAATGCCTCTTGGCTGCACAAACAGCTATTACCTCACCACTCAAACCCACACAGAACTTCTGTGCTGTTAATTGGGCAATATCTGTGGATCCACACTCCAATATCAAAATGTCAAAAACAGATGAAAAACAATATTGGGCAAGATATGTAAGGGAATATAAAAAGGTGCGTGTTTAATGTGGGTAGTCACGTCAGTTGGTTTAATTCACTGCCCCTCTCCACCTACTGAAGAAAAACAATTTTTAAAAAATGGGTTTAGAGACGAGTGCAGAAACATGAAGACATCAGTAGAGGGAGGGCACAGGCACATGAACAATCTTATTCAGTGTAGCATTTCTGCTGCTCAGGGAAGGGACAAGATGCAAGCTGTGCGCAGGACTACTAGAGAGAAGTACTGGTGAAGATGCCCCTTGCCATGTGGCCCAGCTACGGCTTGTGGTGGATGATCCGCAGCGGCTCTGCATTCTTGCCGGAGTCGTTCAGGCACGGGCAGAAGTAGGGGTACAGCTTTTCAGTGAAGGTGCTGGTGAAGGTGTAGATGAGGGTCATATCATCACCGTTGTAGAAAGACACCTGCCCTCCCTCATAGTCCAGATAGACCCCAATGCGCTGTGGTTTGACCCTCAGGGTGAGGAGTCTGTTCGGCGAATCCAGGGCCTTGAACTCGTAACCATTTCGCAGCCACAAAATCCAGAAGCCGGTCTCTGGGGACAGGGTGATTCCTCCTTTGCGGGCGATAGACTCACGGGCCACACCCAGATTCCATTTGGTCTTGTTGCCCACTTCCACCTCCCAGTAGTGGCGGCCAGTGGTGAAGCCTTCAGCACCGAGAACGCAGCAGCAGTAGTCAAATCGCTTGGGGTTTTCTGGAAGTTGCTGTTTGGTGTCACTGTACCGCACACATGTGAGATCATCAGAGATGATAAGGTTAGGATGAGCTGTGCTAGGGTCCAAAAGTACCGTAGAGAGAGCTGTAGAGGGGAGAAAAAAAAAGCAAGGAACAAGAGTTTAAATTGCAAATAGATCCAGCATAGTGACAGCATATACCAATACAGAGCAGGATCAGAGATTTATAATTATCTTCTTAACTACAGTTTCTTGGCTGAATGTTTCAGAAAGAGTATGTGCAGAAGCATATAATGTATGTTATACGTAGAATATTTAATGAAAGCCATTTCACTTGATGTATAAGACAGAATAAAAAAATAAAAAAACTACAGAAAGACATTAGCCGCAACTCCATTCTCTTATCACAACAAACGCAATCCATGTGGCATCACCTGTGGTAGCACATACATAATCATCAATGGCTCTTTCCCCAGAGCCTGCAGTGCCCATTAGCTTGCCATTGTTACGTGAATTGGTTGGGTCATCTTTTTATAATCAATAGCTGTTCTCACCCGATTAATGCAGTTAAGCGACCTATGGACAATATGCAAGGAACCCCACTGCTGCACTGCAAGTTTTTTCTAAGATTACGCTGAATTATATTTTATTATAACTGTTGCTATTGATGTATCAGAAACAAGATTTCTCAATGTCCTGATCCAGTTAGAGGAGGAAGTCAAAGCAGATGAAGTAAATGAAAAAAAGACAAAGCAGCTGGCATTCACGTCAGATTATTCCCATCTCATTACCATTTTTCAAGATGGAAAATGTTAAATTGTCACACTCCAATGTCATCACATGGGTTACTCTAGTATGCTGCAGAAAGTATCACCAATAGACAGGTCTAGCCTATAATGACTCAGACTGTCGTACTGACATTCAAGAATAGACATATTTCATTACATGGGTTTCTCCTCTATTTTCAGGGTATCTCAGAGGAGGATACACATCTGTATAAACCTCCCTTTAGAACTCGTCATTGACTAAACAAATTATTCTTAGTCATTTATTTATCAACTAGTGCCTTTTGGACTGTTGGTTGTTATACATCTATACTCTGCTCATTATGCATCATACAGTCTGCGTTAAAATGTCCATGGTGGTATCGTCCTCTCCTCTGATGTGGATGCTCATTAACAGTGCAACTGCAGTTCATACAGTTGTACTGTCACTGTTCCTAAACATAGGGTGCTTGTAAAGCAGAGCCATACTGATGGTAGCTGAGCATTAAAGATTAATAGAGCCGCAAAGATCTAAGCTGATATCAGAAAATAAGGATCAGGCTGGTAATAAAAAAGGGAAAGGCCCAACCTTGTAGCTATCCCCAGCTGTGGTTATAAAAAAGCACTGCCACTAGGGGAAATCAAAATATGTGTCGACATAAGACTGCTTAACATGTCTTTTAAAAGGAAAAGGCCCATCAAACCCACTACCGATAACATCCTTGCAGAAATCATTAACCAAAGTGTTTTTTTAAACTCTGTGGTTACCAGAAACTAATGGTCCACCAACATCCATGCTAATTCAATATTTCCCCCCTCACAAAACGGGAGACCAATTATAGGTAAATTCTAAACATTAAGAACAAACCATGTGGGGCTGATGAGTCATCACTGAGATCAAAATAGTTTCTGCAAATACTAAAACTCAACATCACTTTAAAAAAATGTAACAAGTGTAAACTATTAAAAGCACACTTCAAATTCATTGGTTACGTATTTTTAGACAAGCGTTCACCAATATTCACCAGGAGTTAGAAAACAACGCCACAGAAAGAGCCAATGGTCAGCAGTGTCATTAGTATAGCAAAATACTGCATGTTTTTGCCCAAATTTGGCAGCAACCACAGAAACAATTAAAGAGGTGCTATGGAGGGACATGAAGTCGGTTTAGACAGGCCAAGAAACTATAGAAGCAAAAACTACTTATGGTTACCTTAATACAAATTGGAATATGGGATAATGCTGAATGAACATCTCTCTCCTGAATGGTGGTGTTATCTCAGCCAGTGGGATCCACACACAAAAAAAAAAAAAAGGGGGGGGGTGGGGGTGGAGAGAAGAAGATAATTAAGTTCATTTTTTAATAGGATACCTATTACGCATTGGTATTGCCAAACTGAAAGGGAGGCAACCACTACCCTGTGGTAAAACAGACCATTCAATACCATGTCTATAGACAACCATTATGGGTGGTGATCTACCACAAACACCCACCTGACTTGTGTACATGCTGAACTGGTTATACCCATGCCCAAGAAATAAGAAATGGCTAGCTGGAATCTTTTTATGACCCACGATTCAGGCCCACAGTCAAACAGTGGAACCTCCTTGAGAGGAAACACCCCACCCTGTGAGGTAATTAACTTAATAGGCAAGAATAGAGGTTACACTGCAAACTGCTGGCCCTTCAGTAAAAAAAAAAAAACTATTCCTACAATGTACGTTTAAACCTTGTAAAATTGACCTGGTGCATGAAGGGATAAAGTAATTGTTAAAACCAAGGGACTGTAAGAAAAGATTTCTACCAGAGATTGATCAACCTGTAGCTCAATGCTTCCACCTTTTCAGTTGTTGCCCAGGAGCATGTAAACCACAGTAGTGGTGTACTGCCGACTTATGTAACTTGCTAGAGAGATGCTAAGTGCTGGTAGTGAGTCAAACTCTAAAGAGGAAGTAACAGGCAAAGTGGCTGACTGCTCACCCCAACCTCAACAGTAGCAAATATCACCTCACACTGGAATGTCTGAAAAAACTCCAAATGGGTAATGGACCTCATCATCAAACAGAAGGATTCGAAATAATACCATGACAGACTAGAAACAAAAGATTAGAATATATCAGGGGAGTTTGACATTAGAGTCTCGGATTTCAGAAGTGGCCAGTATGCATTCTTTGCCCAGCCAAACACAAGTAATTGCAGAAACCATGTATGATTTGGAAGTCGTGGGCTTAGCTGAGCAAGGCAGCAGAAAAGATCTGTGCAATTCCCGACTCCTAAATGACCCAGAAGGGCTGATGATTGCTGGCTCAGTGTTTCTCAAGCACATGGAGGGAGCAATGCAGAGCTGTGGCAGGAATACAGTGGTGGCATACTGGTAAAGTTAAACAGTTACTACTTCTCTAATAAGCCAATGCCTAACGGATGTATCTAGCCCTTTCCTTCCAATACCAATTAACCAGTGGGCAAGATAGGCGGTATCACTGGCCCTGAAACACCCAATACTTCTGAGATCCTAGAGCAATCAGAGTGCAGTCTCATTCTTACCCTAAGGTTTTTGCTTGAGTGATTTGCTCTGCGTGTTACAGGTCCCATCTTGAATTACTTTTATCTCCAGCAAGTGAATTTTAGACAGCAAATTTTAATGTAAATGTTACTTAAATATAGCTTAACTGAATTAAGAGGCCAGTGTCAAAACAATGTCCAAAGTACAAGCTGCACAGACCTTCAAAATCCATAATTGCTGAAGGGCACCAAAGTCGCAGAACAATCAAGCAGCACACCTCACAAGAGAATAGTAGTACACAAAATAAGAGTTTTAGGAAGGAAAGGGGATTATTCCTGTAGAAAGGATAGCACCTAAAATAAATCCCAGCTTTCTGTAACAAATTCTGCTGTGCTCCCTGTTAGATGAAAAGGAGAATGTGAAGACACCATCAAATTCCACCAGTACACCTCAAAACAAGAGGACAGTGGAAGATATTCACATTTTTGCCTGAAAGGCAGTTTCCAACTCTATTGCTGTGCCAATAAGTAAAACTGTGCGCTTACAGTGCCCAGACCATTTAAGTTCATCACTCTTTTTCGTAATGAGTCTGACACAGTACCCAGCACAGACGGGAGCTACCCCAGGAATAAAAGTGAGAAGACTGGATCTTGGAAGAAGAAACTGCTGGTGTGCTCAGTTCATGTGCATGCCCAGTAGCCGAGCCTACAAGACCAATTGCTAAAGCCAGACATTCCATCCCAGACTCCTTCACTGGTAACAGGTAAAAGGTGAATTCTGTGATGCTGGACACCAGAAGGTGACTGCGGGGAACTAGACAAGCATCCAGAAGCTAGTCCTATAACTACGAAGGAGTGCTCCCTACTATGCAACTCTAGGGGGCCAATAGCCGTCAATGACTTCCTCCTCAACACTAGATCCATTATTATAGATGGAGAAGTTTCACAATGTTGCCCTAGTAAAACAGAAAGATAACAGGGGTGTTGGCCGTATGTCACGGAGGTGAATTATGATATAGGAGAGAGGTTTGCCTTCTGAGTGTCTAGCAAAATAAATAATTAAAAAATATAATAGATTGCATAAAAACGTACAAGCTTCAGGGTATTTCCAACAGAGGTGGACTGGGGTGCTGAAAGAAAAAAATACACTGTAGTCAAACTAGACAACAAAAATCTGGTGACAATCCAAGTCACAGAAAAATCTACCACAACATACCGCAGACAGGAAAGCAATAGCTGGCACTGCTTTTCTAGAAGTGACTTCCAACATTGCTTAAACCAAATATGAAAGCACACATTCAAATGTGAATGGTGGATTATAGCAGTAAAATGTAACTAAGGAAGCGTAATATACATATATTGAAAATAACTAATCTCTGAAAATAATAACCAGAGTAATATGAAATCTGTGAAAAACAAACAAATAACTAGGATCTAAAGTAAAATGAACACTAAAATGGATCATTTCACACCCAAATACCCTTTTGACACTCTCCTATATTTGGCCAAAAGCTTAGTTCCGATATAATAGAAAGAGATCAGACAGTGGTCAAGAGGAGCATCATGCTGAAAACAGAGCAGTGTTTTAGTAAAAAAAACAGTGTCAGTGAAGCACTCCTCTGTAGGTGGCCATCATAAGATATTTTGCCATTCATACTCTGGCTATGAGTTGGTGGGGTGGGGGGGGGGGGTGGGGGGGGGGCAGATGAAAGTTTTATTTGACTGCATTATTAAAAAGGACAGGTGAGCATAGCTGCATTCTTTTAACTAATAAGTACGTTTTAAGCTGACAGTTATATAGAATAATTGTGAAACAATGTGTCATTTTTTTTTTTTGGGGGGGGGGGTTTATATCGGATGAGCATTAATTGGAGACAGGACCACAGAAACTAGTAATTTTAGTTTTCAGATCTAAAGAGGATTTATCTGCAACTACAAATCTTGAATACTGATGTGACGTTTCTTTGCTCGATTAACCAGGATTTCCAAAGAAAGCTGTTAACTTGGCTGTCATATTCCCAAAGCCATTACATTTCCCTAGGAATAAGTTGCCTGTTACTTCCAGAAACCCCTAGAGTAAAACACAGTAAGGGAGTAACTTGGATACCCAGTTGGACTGCCACAATATGTGAGGCCTGTGACTGAAGTGGTAAATAACAGAACCTACTACAGACCCTACTCTTTAACCAACAGCAGGCCCAAAAATCCAAGAAACCAGCTCAAATCCAATGGTTACAGTATGTGTGCCTGTATTTTTTTTTTTATATAAAAAGCTCTGAGAAAGACTACATGTCAGCCTATAAGTACTCCGGGAAACAATCCTCCTTTTCCTCAATTTGTGTATGAAACCTGCCTAGCAAAATTCCAGTTATCAACTTCAAGCTTCCTCACATAGCCACTCAAAGGAAGAATCGTGGCCTAACAGTTCACAATGTCTTGGAAGTCACAACACTACATTTTTTTCCCTACATCAAGGCCTAGCTTTACACTCACAATCATTCAGCATAAAAAAAGGGGGGGGGGGGCAGCTTTGGATGCTTTTCTGCATTTTAGATAGATAAAATATATATAGTCTACTACCATGCAAGCATCTTGAGGCAGATGCCATAACCGTAGCAAGGCACACACAGGAGACCAAACAAGGTGTCCACCTTCACAAGATATTGCCTTTAAGGAAAACAGTTCAGTGAAAACACCACTTATAATAATCTGCTTAGACCTCTTGTACAGGGTGAACCCTATCATACTGAGCATTTTAGGTAACTTTGTTCTGTTTGCCCCCCAGAAGCCGAGGTTTGATATTTAATGATGAATTTTCAATTATGTCGGAATAATTTCACACTATGCTTCTTGCGCGAAGTGTTTCATTTGGGTAAAAATCCTATTGTAGGAACACTGGAACAATGTTAATGGACAGAATACGAGCAGCTGTTGTTCAGCAGGTCAAGTGTGATTTTGTGCTTTAGAGCAGTGTTTCCAGAACTTTTAAGCAGACGCGGCTCGCCGTGCGGTAAAGGAGGGAGGAAACAGAACAAATGGGACATTAAATGGGGAGAAAAAAAACACACCACAAAAACACCCCTTACCTCAGGCAAGCAGCTGCGCCGTTCGAATGGCTCCAGTTGCAGGCTCCTAGCCTGCCCTGAGGTCAATCTCAATGATGCTCTCATGCTACTGGCAGCATGAAAGCAGCGTTGGGATTGGCTGGAGCGCCCTGGCTTGGCACGCCGAGGCAGACTGGGAGCCTCTGCCTGCTTTCTCCAACCTGGCAATACAGTGCAGGGTTTTAGAGAGCACAGTGCACATGTGTACTGTACTGCTCCTTAGTCCCCGTCACGCAGAGTTGAGTGGACTGGCACAGAATGTAGAGGCGCAGAGTAGAGTGCATTGGTGAATACTACAAAGGTGTAGTGGTGAGTAGAGTGGCGTTTTGTTCACTGGGGGTAGAGTAGAGTGACAGTACAGTGGTTTACCTTGCAGTAGAGTAGATTGAAGTGGCACAAAGTAGTGGCATAGCATGGAGTGGCATAGAGCAGAGTTCAATGGTGTACAGTAGAGTGCAGTGGCGTAGAGTGGAGCAGAGTGGTGTAGAGTGAAGTGGTGCAGAGTTAAGCAGGCTAGAGTGCAGTGATGTACAATCAAAGTGGTACAGAGAATAAAGTGCAGTTGTGTAGAATACAGTTGAGTAGAGTGGCAAAGTGCAATGGCACAGAGTGGTGCAAAGAGGAGTAGGGTGCAGTGGTGCACAGAAGAGTGGTGCAGAGTGGCAGGGTGCAGCAGCAGCATAGAATCTGTAGAGTACAGTAGCGTAGAGTGCAGTGGCCTAGAGTGGAAAGTTGCATAATACAGTGCAGTGGTGTAAAGTATCACAGAGTGTAGTGGCATTTAGTGCAGTGGAAAAGTGGTGCATAGTAGAGCACAGTGGGGTAGAGAAGAAGTGTAGAGTGGGGTAAAGGGCAGTGGCATAGAGTAGTGCTGAGAAGAGACTTAACACAATGAAAAAGGTAGCTCCAAAAAACGTGAGCAGTGGATGGACACAATTTCTTCGCCTATGCTCAAGGGATGGCCAAACACAAGAATAATACATGGTGCCTACATCCCGTGTCAAATTTGAGCAAAGCAAACGAGAGTGACGCTGAATTTAACAAATAGTAAACTATGGGCAGGATGTAAGCCCATCACTATATGTAAACATGTCTTGTACAGACAGTACATGCGATATCTAGGTACAGCCTGAAGAAACATGATTCCTCACGCCCAAAATAGATCTTAGGATACACATTGTGCTATACAAAAAAAAAAAAAAAACACACCTGCAATGCAAAATGACAGGATGGCATATTTCACAATTTCTGCAAAAGGAAATTACACAAATTTCACCCACGTCTTAAAGGCCGTTCAAGGTCAAGAGCTGGAAAACAGTTGTGTCCCTCCTATTCTGAGAAAATCACCAAATAAATAAATTAGGTACAGGGGGGAGGGGAGGGTCACACTTACTGCCTGAAAATCCTGCCTCCCCAAAACTCAACTCGATAATTTCAGGCAAACCATCCTCTCATAATTGTTCCTCACTAAAAATTCCCATGGCTGGTATTAATTCCGTTAAAGGCAGCGTACACAAAATGTAGATTAACTTAAAAATATTTACGACAATAATAAAACTGCATCATGAGAAATACATCCAACAAACCAGTCTGTACGTTTTCGAAAGTACTTGCTAAAGTTCATGCCACAGTAACTCTAACCATTTCTCTGTCCTCAAATACAACAAAATAAGCATTTGCAATGCAATGGGTCTCATATTTGCCCAAGTTAGAGTATGAGCGTTGTAAACTCCTAACCGGACTTTTCTTGTCACAAACTGAAAATGAAAAGTAAAACAGTTTCACATAAGTGAGCCTGAGGCCGCCATGAGAGTGAAGGAGACACACAAATGGAAAGAGAAGCTCGCTCGCAGTCAAACGTATCAGCAAAAGTACAGTCATCCATGTAACCGGCAAAAGTGGAATTAATAATGTAACAGGGTCGATGTTATGCAAAGCGCTCAACTATTGCCCAGTGAGATCGCGCTGTGTAGGAAATAAAAAGAAAAAGTAGTCCAGAAGTCATGCAGAAAACAAGGAGCATCGTATGTTTTCAGTAGTTTACTGGTGCGCTTGAGGAGGGCTAAATACCGGAAAGGGCATGATGTATGCATGCCTTTCACTAATGAAATCAAGTGAGTTTTAAAAGGATAGCCCACGAACCAACCAAACTGATGGACCTGACATGGGCGTGGTTAAAAGCCCAGAGAGCGATTGCAACAGGGGCCAGAGCGCTTGCGCGCTCGACCCTAAAATGTAGGGTTGTTGTGTAAAAGGTTATGTCGGCGGTATCACCAGCATTGCAAGGGCGGTATGCCCCAACGCATGACAAGGTACGACATTAAAGAGCAATAACACCACAAAAATGAACACATGCAACGTTTTAAAATGTTTTTAAAAATACAGCACCAAATGCTCATGCGATACTGTAAATAGACTTTTCGGGAGCCCAAACATACAAAACGCACGGAAGAAAGCCAACGTTAAGTCTCATAATCAGTGTCCCTCATGAGAAGAGTGAAATTGTTGATTAAACAAGCAAAGCCGATGGGTGTGCTTGCATTTAAAACTTTGAAAAGCCCGGTAAAGTAAAATATATGTCCAAAGCATGTTCTGAGTACTGCGCATTTACAAGATAGACTAACTAAGATTGTACTTTTAACTTGTAAAATTGTCTTCCTCGCATTAGATGCAAGCACTCCAAGTGGGGTGGAATAAATCACCAGGCAGATAGTATGAGATGACCTATGTACTTTTAAAAATATTGTTAACAGGGTATTTTTAAATGTGCTAACAAGCCAGAGCTAAAAAAAAAAAAATATATAGCAATTAGAAATCTCACAGAGGTTTCCCCAAGGTTTGGGGAAAAAGCCAAAATGTTTATAACAAAAACTCTCAGCAGAAGAGCTAAAGTGTTTGTCTGAGAGACTTCTTTGGCAATCTTTCTTTAATCAAGAGCGAGTCGATAAATGTTACATGTTAAGAGGACAACCCGTTCAGCTACAAACTAACTGAAAAGGATGTGGTAGGGATATATTTGTTGTCAAAAACTAGGTTCTAAAGTGCAGGCCACGAAAGGACTGGAGAAACATGTTGCTACAGTTTGTTGCACAAAATAGAAGGCCCGAACTTAGTCGTTCAAAAGAAAAACGACGCATAATGATAAGCGTTGGAATAGCATTCTTAAAATAAGTGCACATTTGTCATGTGCAAAATCACAGCCTCGACCCAAGACTAAAACTCCGTCACTTCTTTCGACATATACATGTTTGTTCTGTGTTGGGGCCACATTCAGCTTACATCCCGTTTCCACCAAACCGCCATTTCTAACCAGCACCACACAATGTTTAAGTTCTAACTCCTGTCCCATTGCTCACAATTTGTACTGTGCACAATGCAAATACAAAGGGCGGTAGAATCCAAAGCATGTGCGGCAGCCGGCCTCGATTTGAGAAATCATTAATCTAACATAAACGCGCATGCGCTGCGGGTATCTATCTCCGATCAGACCTCAACGGCGTCTGAAGTGTGCATGGTGGAAACGAATCCTTTAGCACGACTGGAATCACAAGCAAAATTTCACGATATTATTGAGGTCCTACTGCGAGCACGCACTCTGATCAGCCCTTTCCACCACTTTGAGGATAAACTCCGATTTAAGACGCCTGAATGTATTGTGTGCAGTAAGCCACGCCCCCTCCTTTTGGTCAAACACTGGAACCCTACATGTTTGCACATATTTTATGCAAGATAAACAGATTTTTATGACAATGCACGATTGTTAGGGGCAAAACCCGTAGGCTTGACTTCACGGGGGGTGACATTAAACACCCCCTAAGAGCGCCCATTGGCCACCCCTGCCCACATCCCTGTGGGGAAGCACTGCGACTTAAGATGGTTGAATACAGTGTGCGCGCGACATATAAATGAGCTGACGGGTACAAATCGATTTTAGGAATGAGTTAAGAGGGTGCGCAGTCGGTCTGAATGCACAGCGGACACAGATAAGGAATGGCTCAGTTGCAATGCCCGCCACCCAGGTCTAAAAAGCTTAACTTGCCGCGCGCAGAGTCCCCAGCGCGAGCTACAGGAACCGTAAACTGATACAGTGTAGCGCGGGAAGACTGCGGAGAACAATGGGCCACGCGGCCTAGACACTCACAGATCTCCTGCGGGAACTCCTCCGGCTTCACCCCGCCATGCTGCTGCTGCACCTGCTGCTGGGGCTTGTCGTGGAAGTTGTTCATGGCGGCAGCGGGGCTTGTCGTGCACCAGGCCGCGGGAGGAGCGCAGAGAGGGGGGGCCGCCGGGAGGAGATGGAGGGGGCGTCTGTGTCTAGCAGAATGCCATCACACGCCGTGGGAGGGGGCGCACGAAGCATGCCGGGAAACGGAGCACGTCAGCAAATCGGAAGTGATGGAGGGACGACCAAGAGGAACCCTCAGTGAAACAAGGGGCATAGTAGAAGTAGGGCGAAAGAAGCGAGAAATAGAGCCCTCCCCACCCCAAAAAAAAATCTTGGAGAACCGTGGTATTCTTATGAGGTGCAGTTACTGGTTTATACCACCCATTTACAATGCCGTCGGTTCGGAAAGTCAGTCTCGTATAATTAC
Source organism: Pleurodeles waltl (assembly GCF_031143425.1). NCBI lineage: Eukaryota > Metazoa > Chordata > Amphibia > Caudata > Salamandridae > Pleurodeles > Pleurodeles waltl. The sequence goes on from NC_090446.1 coordinate 526,584,423, forward strand.
GCCACTTGGTAGTTCAGCGTTGAGAAGGTGCTCCCTGGCTCTCTGCACTGCTGTAAATAGGCCAGGGGTGGGACCTGGTGGAGAAAACAAGCATTGGTAAATCCAATAGGCACGGCCCTCACAAGTAGGGTTATCACATTGTTTAAAAGTACTGGCCGTTTGTTGTTCTTTAACGAGGCTCCAGAGGCTCCGACATGACGCCAAACTGAACTTTAAACAAATTCAAATGTATTTATTTGTAACATGATTTTTCTTCCTTTGTTGAATTTAAGTATGTCAGAGTTCGTTAATGCATTTCTAGAGCACATTTAAACGTATTTTCTGTTTATATTTGCTGTTTGTTTAGACAAGGAATAAAAATACCGCCTTCAGGTGATGTTGCATTATTTTTGTACAGACCAGGACATTAAAATACTGGTGCTGGTAGAAAACCGGTCAGGTGGTAACCCTTTTTACAAGTCGATGCATTTCATTTCAAGTCGAACAAGTGAAAACATACCATTGCCTAAATGTGGTGGTTATATGACTGCAATTAAAATGATTAATGTGAAAAAAGTAGCATAATTTTAAAGAACAGTGCAAGTGCTTGTTAGCAGATAGTGTACCTACAAAAGGAATATAAACCAGTTGTAGTTTTAATCCGTATCAGAGGAGAATAATATCCTTATAGGAGCATAGAAAAGCTATTATTGACTTTTAACTATTGCAACACAAAAACTTAGCTTAAACACACATGAAGAACTAAAAAAAAATAGGATAAAGAATGGAAAGAAAAGCACATTGGTAAAGTAAAGTGCCAGGGCTTGTGGGACACTCACAAAGTCCTGTAGCGTGTAAACAAACAATGCTGTATCAAATCAAAGGCAAGCTCACTGGAAACGTAAGCATTTGCAACATGAAGGTTTCCCCTGTGAAAAGTGAGCAAGACAGCAAGCTCGTGAGCATATAATACGATCAGGTAACAGCAATACCAAACTAACGCAAACCAATAAGAAGTCAAGCTTGTACCTTCTGAAGTGACTTCGACCGCCATAACCTAGTGAATGCTGGAAAGAGTAGTCAAAATTCCTTCGCTTAGGAGATTACCCAAGATCATAAACTCAGTACTCAATTTTATTGTCATTCAGCTTAAGTTTGCTGATGGTCATCCAGCTAGACACTGCTTGCAAACAAGCGGCCAAATTATGGTGACTGTAGTGAGAGTCAGGCGAGATGGCCATCACCAGTTGAGTGTCATCAGAATAAGAAACTAAGAACAGTCCGAATGAGTGCACGATTTCAGCTTATGGTAGCACATATAAATTAAAAAGTATGGGACTGAGGGATGAGCCCTGTGGCCCCCGCATCTTAAGGGAAGGCTGTTCCAGTAGCAGGACTGATCAAGAACCTGAAAGGTCCTATTTTCCTAAAAGGAAGTGTTTGAAAGTACCATCTTGCCTGGCATGTTACCCCCATTTTCACTGTATGTATGTTTGTTTTTGCCCTTGTGTCACTGGGATCCTGCCAGGCAGGACTCCAGTGCTCATAGTATGTGCCCTGTATGTGTTCCCTGTGTGGTGCCTAACTGTATCACTGAGGCTCTGCTAACCAGAACCTCAGTGTTTATGCTATCTCTGCTTTCTAAATCTGTCACTGCTGGCTAGTGACTAAATTTACCAATTCTCATTGGCACACTGGTACAACCATATAATTCCCTTGTATATGGTACTTAGGTACCCAAGGTATTGGGGTTCCAGGAGATCCCTATGGGCTGCAGCAATTCTTTTGCCACCCATAGGGAGCTCAGTCAATTCTTACACAGGCCTGCCACTGCAGCCTGAGTGAAATAACGTCCACGTTATTTCACAGCCATTTTTCACTGCCCATAAGTAACTTATAAGTCACCTATATGTCTAACCCTCACTTGGTGAAGGTTAGGTGCCAAGTTACTTAGAGTGAAGGCACCCAGGCACTAGCCAAGGTGCCCCCACTTTGTGAGTGTGGGGACACCATTACACGTGTGCACTATACATAGGTCACTACCTATGTATAGCGTCACAATGGTAACTCCGAACATGGCCATGTAACATGTCTAAGATCATGGAATTGTCCCTAATACCATTCGGGTTTTGGGGGGACAATTCCATGATCCCCTGGGTCTCCGGCACAGAACCCGGGTGCTGCCAAACTGCCTTTCCGGGGTTTTCACTGCTGCTGCTGCCAACCCCTCAGACAGGATTCTGCCCTCCTGGGGTCTGGGCAGCCCCGGCCCAGGAAGGCAGAACAAAGGATTTCCTCAGAAAGGGTGTTACACTCTCTCCCTTAGGAAATAGGTGTGAAGGGTTGGGGAGGAGTAGCTGTGAGAAAGTAGCCTCTTTCTAACCTTGTTACCCCCACATTTGGCCTGTTTGTGAGTGTATGTCAGGGTGTTTTCACTGTCTCACTGGGATCCTGCTAGCCAGGGCCCAGTGCTCATAGTGAAAACCCTATGTTTTCAGTATGTTTGTTATGTGTCACTGGGACCCTGCTAGTCAGGACCCCAGTGCTCATAAGTTTGGGGCCTATATGTATGTGTTCCCTGTGTAGTGCCTAACTGTCTCACTGAGGCTCTGCTAATCAGAACCTCAGTGGTTATGCTCTCTCATTTCTTACAAATTGTCACTAACAGGCTAGTGACCAATTTTACCAATTTACATTGGCTTACTGGAACACCCTTATAATTCCCTAGTATATGGTACTGAGGTACCCAGGGTATTGGGGTTCCAGGAGATCCCTATGGGCTGCAGCATTTCTTTTGCCACCCATAGGGAGCTCTGACAATTCTTACACAGGCCTGCCACTGCAGCCTGAGTGAAATAACGTCCACGTTATTTCACAGCCATTTTACACTGCACATAAGTAACTTATAAGTCACCTATATGTCTAACCTTTACCTGGTAAAAGTTAGGTGCAAAGTTACTTAGTGTGAGGGCACCCTGGCACTAGCCAAGGTGCCCCCACATTGTTCAGAGCCAATTCCCTGAACTTTGTGAGTGCGGGGACACCATTACACGCGTGCACTACATATAGGTCACTACCTATATGTAGCTTCACAATGGTAACTCCGAATATGGCCATGTAACATGTCTATGATCATGGAATTGCCCCCTCTATGCCATCCTGGCATAGTTGGCACAATCCCATGATCCCAGTGGTCTGTAGCACAGACCCTGGTACTGCCAAACTGCCCTTCCTGGGGTTTCACTGCAGCTGCTGCTGCTGCCAACCCCTCAGACAGGCATCTGCCCTCCTGGGGTCCAGCCAGGCCTGGCCCAGGATGGCAGAACAAAGAACTTCCTCTGAGAGAGGGTGTGACACCCTCTCCCTTTGGAAAATGGTGTGAAGGCAGGGGAGGAGTAGCCTCCCCCAGCCTCTGGAAATGCTTTGTTGGGCACAAATGTTCCCAATTCTGCATAAGCCAGTCTACACCGGTTCAGGGGACCCCTTAGCCCTGCTCTGGCGCGAAACTGGACAAAGGAAAGGGGAGTGACCACTCCCCTGACCTGCACCTCCCCTGGGAGGTGTCCAGAGCTCCTCCAGTGTGCTCCAGACCTCTGCCATCTTGGAAACAGAGGTGCTGCTGTAACACTGGACTGCTCTGAGTGGCCAGTGCCACCAGGTGACGTCAGAGACTCCTTGTGATAGGCTCCTTCAGGTGTTGCTAGCCTATCCTCTCTCCTAGGTAGCCAAACCCTCTTTTCTGGCTATTTAGGGTCTCTGTCTCTGGGGAAACTTTAGATAACAAATGCAAGAGCTCAGCCGAGTTCCTCTGCATCTCTCTCTTCACCTTCTGCCAAGGAATCGACTGCTGACCGCGCTGGAAGCCTGCAAAACTGCAACATAGTAGCTAAGACGACTACTGCAACTCTGTAACGCTGATCCTGCCGCCTTCTCAACTGTTTTCCTGTTTGTGCATGCTGTGGGGGTAGTCTGCCTCCTCTCTGTACCAGAAGCTCCGAAGAAATCTCCAGTGGGTCGACGGAATCTTCCCCCTGCAACCGCAGGCACCAAAAAGCTGCATTACCGGTCCCTTGGGTCTCCTCTCAGCACGACGAGCGAGGTCCCTCGAATCCAGCAACTCTGTCCAAGTGGCCCCCACAGTCCAGTGACTCTTCAGTCCAAGTTTGGTGGAGGTAAGTCCTTGCCTCACCTCGCTAGACTGCATTGCTGGGAACCGCGACTTTTGCAGCTACTCCGGCCTCCGTGCACTTCCGGCGGAAATCCTTTGTGCACAGTCCAGCCTGGGTCCACGGCACTCTAACCTGCATTGCACGACCTCCTAAGTTGTTCTCCGGCGACGTGGGACTTCTTTGTGCGACTTCGGGTGAGCACCGTTTCACACATCCTCGTAGTGCCTGTTTCTGGCACTTCTCCGGGTGCTACCTGCTGCTGAGAGGGCTCATTGTCTTGCCCGACGTCCTCTCTCTCTCCTGGTCCAATTTGCGACCTCCTGGTCCCTCCAGGGCCACAGCAGCGTCCAAAAACGCTAACCGCACGATTTGCAGCTAGCAAGGCTTGTTGGCGTTCTTTCGGCGGGAAAACACTTCTGCACGACTCTCCACGGCGAGAGGGATCCGTCCACTAAAGGGGAAGTCTCTAGCCCTTTTCGTTCCTGCAGAAACCGCAGCTTCTTCTGTCCAGTAGAAGCTTCTTTGCACCCGCAGCTGGCATTTCCTGGGCATCTGCCCATCTCCGACTTGCTTGTGACTTTTGGACTTGGTCCCCTTGTTTCACAGGTACCCTAGATTGGAAATCCACAGTTGCTGCATTGTTGGTTTGTGTCTTTCCTGCATTATTCCTCTAACACGACTTCTTTATCCTTAGGGGAACTTTAGTGCACTTTGCACTCACTTTTCAGGGTCTTGGGGAGGGTTATTTTTCTAACTCTCACTATTTTCTAATAGTCCCAGCGACCCTCTACAAGGTCACATAGGTTTGGGGTCCATTCGTGGTTCGCATTCCACTTTTGGAGTATATGGTTTGTGTTGCCCCTATCCCTATGTTTCCCCATTGCATCCTATTGTAACTATACATTGTTTGCACTGTTTTCTAAGACTATACTGCATATTTTTGCTATTGTGTGTATATATATCTTGTGTATATTTCCTATCCTCTCACTGAGGGTACACTCTAAGATACTTTGGCATATTGTCATAAAAATAAAGTACCTTTATTTTTAGTATAACTGTGTATTGTGTTTTCTTATGATATTGTGCATATGACACTAAGTGGTACGGTAGTAGCTTCACACGTCTCCTAGTTCAGCCTAAGCTGCTGTGCTAAGCTACCATTATCTATCAGCCTAAGCTGCTAGACACCCTATACACTAATAAGGGATAACTGGGCCTGGTGCAAGGTGCAAGTACCCCTTGGTACTCACTACAAGCCAGTCCAGCCTCCTACAGTAGCCTCCCCCAGCCTCTGGAAATGCTTTGATGGGCACAGATGGTGCCCATCTCTGCATAAGCCAGTCTACACCGGTTCAGGGAACTCCCCCGCCCTGCTCTGGCACGAAACTGGACAAAGGAAAGGGGAGTGACCACTCCCCTGACCAGTACCTCCCAGGGAAGGTGCCCAGAGCTCCTCCAGTGTGTCCCAGACCTCTGCCATCTTGGATTCAGAGGTCTTGGGGGCACACTGGACTGCTCTGAGTTGCCAGTGCCAGCAGGATACGTCAGAGACCCCCTCTGATAGGCTCTTACCTCTCTTGGTAGCCAATCCTCCTTTCTTGGTAGCCAAACCTCCTTTTCTGGCTATTTAGGGTCTCTCCTCTGGGGTATTCTTCAGATAACGAATGCCAGAGATCTCCAGAGTTCCTCTGCACTTCCCTCTTCGACTTCTGCCAAGGATCGACCGCTGACTGCTCCAGGACGCCTGCAAAACCGCAACAAAGTAGCAAGATGACTACCAGCAACATTGTAGCGCCTCATCCTGCCGGCTTTCTCGACTGTTTCCTGGTGGTGCATGCTCTGAGGGCTATCTGCCTTCACCCTGCACTGGAAGCCAAGAAGAAATCTCCAGTGGGTCGACAGAATCTTCTCCCTGCTAACGCAGGCACCAAAAGACTGCATCACCGGTCCTCTGGGTCCCCTCTCATCCTGATGAGTGTGGTCCCTGGAACACAGGAGCTAGATCCAAGTGACCCCCACAGTCCAGTGATCCTTCAGTCCAAGTTTGGTGGAGGTAAGTCCTTGCCTCCTCACGCTAGACTGCAAACCTGTGTACTGCGTTATTTGCAGCTGCTCCGGCTTCTGTGCACTTCTCCAAGGATTCCTTTGTGCACAGCCTCGCCTGGGTCCCCAGCACTCCGTCCTGCAGTGCTCAACCCTCTGAGTTGGACTCCGACATCGTGGGACCCTCCTTTTATGACTCCGGTTTCACAAATATTCTAAGTGCCTGCTCTGGTACTTCTGCGGGTGCTGCCTGCTTCTGCTGGGGCTCTCTGTGTTCCTGAGCGCCCCCCTCTGTCTCCTCCTCCAAGGGGCGACATCCTGGTCCTTCCTGGTCCCCAGCAGCACCCAAAAACCTCTACCGCAACCCTTGCAGCTAGCAAGGCTTGTTTGCAGTATTTCTGCGTGGAAACACTTCTGCAACATCCAGCACACCGTGGGACATCTTCCATCCAAAGGAGAAGTTCCTAGCCCTTTTCGTTGTTGCAGAATCTTCGGCTTCTTCCACCTCGAGGTAGCCCTTTTGCACCTTCATCCGCGGTTTCCTGGGCTCCTGCCCCCCCCGACACTATTGCGACTCTTGGACTTGGTCCCCTTGCCTTGCAGGTCCTCAGGTCCAGGAATCCATCTTCAGTGCTTTGCTGGTGTTTGTGGTTCTTGAGGAATCCCCCTATCACGACTATTGTGTCCTTTTGAGGTAGTAGGGGAACTTTACTCCTACTTTTCAGGGACTTGGGGTGGGGTATCATGGACACCCTGACTGTTTTCTTACAGTCCCAGCGACCCTCTACAAGCTCCCATAGGTCTAGGGTCCATTCGTGATTCGCATTCCACTTTTGGAGTATATGGTTTGTGTTGTAATTCCCCACTGTTTGCATTACGTTTCTTACTGTTACTTACCTGTTTTGGGTTTGTGTACATATAACTTGTGTATATTACTTACCTTCTAACTGAGGGTACTCACTGAGATACTTTTGGCATATTGTCATAAAAATAATATATCTTTATTTTTAGTTACTCTGAGTATTGTGTTTTTTTATGATATTGTGCTATATGATATAAGTGGTATAGTAGGAGCTTTGCATGTCTCCTAGTTCAGCCTAAGCTGCTTTGCCATAGCTACCTTCTATCAGCCTAAGCTGCTAGAAACACCTTTATTCTACTAATAAGGGATAACTGGATGTGGCACAGGGTGTAAGTACCACAAGGTACCCACTATAAACCAGGCCAGCCTCCTACAGGAAGATAGCTACTTTAAGGCAGAGCCCATGACCCCAACCTTAGAGATTCTGTGAATCAAGATAGAGTGATCCACCATGTCAAAGAAGGCACTCAGATCCAATAGGATCAGGGCTGCAGCACCTCCACAATCCATGAAGAATTTAAGTTCCTCAACTACCATAACCAGAGCTGTTTCTGTACTATGTTGTGGCATAAATCCCATTTGTGAGGGGTGAAGGACATTGTTTGCCTCAAGAAAAGATGAAAGATGCATGTTGACATGTTTTTCAAGAATTTTTGATAGACCCAGTAATAAAGAGATAGTTCTTAAATTGCTTAGGCAGTCTGGTTCAAGCCCCGGTTTCTTTAGTAAGGGTTTTGACTATGGTGTGCTTCCAATGTGAGGGAACTTCAACCTAAGGTCTGCCAAAAGAGGGACAATATGGTTGCGGCCCTGCTGCAAAACATGTAGAGGGGCCGGATTCATGGGGGAACCCGATTTAACTGAAAGTAGAAGATTACCAAGGAGATTAACAAATAATGGTGGAAAGGCTGTTAGGGACTCCACTGACTGTACATTCCCTACTGACTATGCAGATACAGGTTCAATGCCCGGTGTAACCACAACAGTGAAAATATGTGAGGAGAAAATATCCAAGACTTTTTCCTGGAAATAAGTTGTCAGCTTATTGCTATGTTTGGGGATACTTTCCAGGACAAGTCCCTGGACTTCAGTTCCGTGATATCCTTCAGTGTCTGAAAGATCTCCCTGGGAGCACTGGCAGGACACTCATTTTTTTCAGGGTAGTAAGTCTCCTGAGATGCTCTTATGGCAGCATGACAACGTCTGACAGAACCTCTTTATTTATTTTTGTGCAACTCATCATGGACCTTCCGCCAAAGTCTTTCCAGAGGTTTGCATTCCTTTTGAGTGCTAGAAGGTCAGTATTAAACCAAGGAGCTTTTTTCTACAATAGTGGAGGCCTAATTCTCTTCACCGTTAGAACCATATGTAAGGACTTCAAAATCCAATCATTAAAACAATGGGCAAAAGGAGTGACAGAGTCTAAAGGGCAGAGTCTGGTGGATTGAAGCTTAGCGGAGCAGGCATCTGGTTTTAACTTGGATCAACGTTTCCAACTGATGGCCGGAGACTTGAGAGTCGAAGGCAAAATGACTGATAAGATGAGCAGGACTAAGAAATGGTCCCACCAGGTTAAGGGGATAGGATTCTTAGAACTTTGAGGTAGTTATAGTTATTAAAAGTAAAGCCCTCAGTACAACCCTGGCGGTCGGTGTTAAAGCGGCGGTAATACCGCCAACAGGCTGGCGGTAAAAAAAAATGGGATCACGACCACGGCGGAAACCGCCAACACATACAGCCACTTTAACACTCCGACCGCCACGGCGGTAGCAACAATCACCGCGTCGGTAACCACCAACAGCCAGACGGAAGTCAATGTACCGCCCACCCCATCACAACCTGCCCATCCGCCAGCTTTTCCGGGGCGGTACCAACGCCATCAAAAGCACGGCGGAAACAGTACTTAGAAGGGAAACCACTCACCTCTCGACACTCAACGAAGAACCAGGGTGCCATGGAGCCCGAGCTGCAGGTCCTGCCCATGCTGGTCTACCTCCTCATCTACCAGGAGTACTAACGGCGGCGGCGACGACCACGGTGAGTACTGCACATAGTACATAGGGGAGGGGGGAAGGAAAAAGACAGAGACACACACGCAACACCCCCACCCTCACCCACAACACCATACACACAAATACATGCATCAACATTACATTTACACCCTGTAACCCCATGGAAGAACGCAAGGACAAAAGAAATATAGTCAAATCAGTGATATATTAGAAATAGTCAGATATAGGTAATAATTTGGAAAACAGTATTTACAAAAATATACAATATGTACATAAGGCGGTACATTGTCCACTCAAAATGTCCGTGGGCCACTGGGCCAAAACTCATAGGCCAAGCCCACACTTGACTCCTGCCTTAATATGGAGAGAACACTGCAGGGGCTTCAGGTCGAAAACACACAGGCACCTCAGGGTGACGGGAAGAGGGGGGCACTTCAGCTGGAAGATGGAATAACGCCACTGCTCCTGGAGGGGACTCCATGCCCACATTGATGTCCTGGGGAGTGCAAGGCCACAGTCTCTCTAGTGGGTGGTTTGCCCACTGCTTGGTCCTGGGGAGTGCAAGGCCACAGTCTCTCAAGTGGATGCCTTCTTCCACTGGTTCTGGAGGGGGCTTTGTGCCCAGTGTGCTTCATCCTGCCAAGGATAGGGTGAGTGGATGCATATCTCCAATGGTTCTGGAGGAGGCTTTGTGCCCAGTGTGCTTCGTCCTACCAAGGATAGGGTGAGCGGATGCCTTCTTCCACTGGTTCTGGAGGGGGCTTTGTGCCCAGTGATGCAACACTTGGAATGTGGCAGTTCACAGTCCCTCACATGGGTGTCCTAGGCAAGAGATTTTCAGGGATCAGGTTGCATGACAGTCCATGGAGGCAGTGTAGGAGGCTGGACTGGCTTGTAGTGAGTACCAAGGGGTACTTGCACCTTGCACCAGGCCCAGTTATCCCTTATTAGTGTATAGGGTGACTAGCAGCTTAGGCAGCATGCACAAGCAGGAAAACAGTCGAGAAGGCGGCAGGATCAGCGTTACAGAGTTGCAGTAGTCGTCTTTGCTACTATGTTGCAGGTTTGCAGGCTTCCAGCGCGGTCAGCGGTCGATTCCTTATCAGAAGGTGAAGAGAGAGATGCAGAGGAACTCAGCTGAGCTCATGCATTCGTTATCTAAAGTTTCCCCAGAGACAGAGACCCTAAATAGCCAGAAAAGAGGGTTTGGCTACCTAGGAGAGAGGATAGGCTACTAACACCTGAAGGAGCCTATCAGCAGGAGTCTCTGACGTCACCTGGTGGCACTGGCCACTCAGAGCAGTCCAGTGTGCCAGCAGCACCTCTGTTTCCAAGATGGCAGAGGTCTGGAGCACACTGGAGGAGCTCTGGACACCTCCCAGGGGAGGTGCAGGTCAGGGGAGTGGTCACTCCCCTTTCCTTTGTCCAGTTTCGCGCCAGAGCAGGGGCTAAGGGGTCCCTGAACCGGTGTAGACTGGCTTATGCAGAATTGGGCACATCTGTGCCCAAGAAAGCATTTCCAGAGGCCTGGGGAGGCTACTCCTCCCCTGCCTTCACACCATTTTCCAAAGGGAGAGGGTGTCACACCCTCTCTCAGAGGAAGTCCTTTGTTCTGCCATCCTGGGCCAGGCCTGGCTGGACCCCAGGAGGGCAGATGCCTGTCTGAGGGGTTGGCAGCAGCAGCAGCTGCAGTGAAACCCCAGGAAGGGCAGTTTGGCAGTACCAGGGTCTGTGCTACAGACCACTGGGACCATGGGATTGTGCCAACTATGCCAGGGTGGCATAGAGGGGGCAATTCCATGATCATAGATATGTTACATGGCCATATTCGGAGTTACCATTGTGAAGCTACATATAGGTAGTGACCTATATGTAGTGCACGCGTGTAATGGTGTCCCCGCACTCACAAAGTTCAGGGAATTGGCTCTGAACAATGTGGGGGCACCTTGGCTAGTGCCAGGGTGCCCTCACACTAAGTAACTTTGCACCTAACCTTTACCAGGTAAAGGTTAGACATATAGGTGACTTATAAGTTACTTAAGTGCAGTGTAAAATGGCTGTGAAATAATGTGGACGTTATTTCCCTCAGGCTGCAGTGGCAGGCCTGTGTAAGAATTGTCAGAGCTCCCTATGGGTGGCAAAAGAAATGCTGCAGCCCATAGGGATCTCCTAGAACCCCAATACCCTGGGTACCTTAGTACCATATACTAGGGAATTATAAGGGTGTTCCAGTAAGCCAATGTAAATTGGTAAAATTGGTCACTAGCCTGTTAGTGACAATTTGAAAGTAATGAGAGAGCATAACCACTGAGGTTCTGGTTAGCAGAGCCTCAGTGAGACAGTTAGGCACCACACAGGGAACATATACATGCACGCCTATGAGCACTGGGGCCCTGTGTGACAGGGTCCCAGTGACACATACATATAGGCCACAAACCTATGAGCACTGGGGTCCTGACCAGCAGGATCCCAGTGACACATAACAACCATACTGAAAACATAGTGTTTTCACTATGAGCACTGAGGCCTGGCTATCAGGATCCCAGTGAGACAGTGAAAACAGTGACAAACACCCTGACATACACTCACAAACAGGCCAAAAGTGGGGGTAACAAGGCTAGAAAGAGGCTACCTTCTCACAGGCAGGGCTAGACTCCATCCGCCGGCAGCTACGGCTGCAAACTGGTGGTAGTGCCGGTGCTGGTGAGGGTGCTGCCAGTGGTGGAGGGAGGCCCCAGCCCTTCTCCTGCAGTCTCGGACGGCTGCCCAGTGGGGCTGCTGCTGCTGGTAGTGGTGCTACTGTCAGCGGTGCAGGTGGCGGTGCTAGCGGTGGTGCATGTGGCAGTGCTGGCCGTGGTGCAGGTCCCGGTGCTGCCAGTGGTGGAAGGAGGCTCCAGCCCTTCTCCTGCAGCCTCGGATGGCTGCCTACAGGGGCTGCTGCTGCTGACAGTAGTGGTGCTTGCAGCGGTGCAGGAGGCGGTGCTTGCGGCAGTGCTAGCGGCGGAGCTGCTGGCCGCGGTGCAGGTGGCGGTGCTGGTGGTTGTGGTGGTAGCAACCAGGCCTTCAGCCGTCCGAGGCTGCAGGTGAAGTGACTTGCCTGGTGTTTTGTGCCCCTTCCTCACCTTGGCCGATGGTGGTGTGACCTTGGGTCTGGCAGCTGGAGTCTTTGAGGTGGCCTTGTTGGGTGGTTGTGGCTCCTTCCCATTGCTGGGTGCTGTTCCCCTCTTCACCTTGCCTGGTGGTGGAATGGTTTTGGCCTTGCCAGGGGTTGGTGGCACACTGGCTGGGCTGATGGGTGTCCCCTTTGAGCCTCTGATAGCTGCAGGAACCATAGCGGAGGTGGACTTGGTGGCTTAGGTGCTAGGCTGGGTTCTGGCCATCCTGGCCCGAGGGGAAGGACGGGGAGAGAGGGGTAAGGAAGAGGTCAATGTTTGCCAGGGAGAGCTTCTTAGGGACACTGGGGCGGGAAGAGGGCGATGGGAGGAAGAGGGAGTGGTTGTAGGAGGTGTTTGTCTGCTGAGTTTGGGTGCAGGTGCATGGGCTGGATGCTGTTGTGAGGTGGATGGCTGTTGGGTGGGTGGGTGCTTGCGTTTGTGTACTTTGGGAGGAGGGGTCACAGACACAGTGGGAAAGGACACAGCGGACGTGTGCATGGATGTGGGGGTGGTGACTGCCAGTGAGGGGTGTGTAGTGATGGGCATGCTGGTGATGGAGGAAGTGGATGACGATGTAGTGCATTGTGTGTGGTGTGGAGACGCTACTGGGAGGGAGGTGGATGATGAGGAGGAGTGGGACACAGTGGAGACAGTGGATGTTGGTGTGTCTGCATGGGGATGGTGCTTGTGTGAGTGCCTTGAGATGAAGTGTGGTGCTTGTGTTTGCCTGAGCCACTTCTGTGTGTTGATTTGGTTGAATGCTGGTCTGAAGGTGTGCTTGTGATAGGCTGGGGTTGAGGGGATTGGGTCTGGGTAGAGAAAGTTGGAGGGGGGAGGCTAGAGACAGGGACAATGGCTGCCGTCAGTGCAGAGGCCAGAGCCTGAAATGCTCTCTGTTGGGCCACCACGCCAGAGTGTATGCCCTCCAGGTATCCATTTGTTTGTTGCAAATGCCTCTCAACACCCTGGATGGCATTCAGAATGGTTGACTGCCCAACAGTGAGGGATCTCAGGAGGTCAATAGCCTCCTCACTGAGGGCAGCAGGGCTGACTGGGGCAGGGCCTGAGGTGCTTGGGGCAAAGGAGATGCCCACCCTCCTGGGTGAGCGGGCATGGGAAACACGCTGAGGGGCTGCTGGGAGGGCGTGCTGGTAGGGGGGGGTGGCGGCTGTACCTGTTTTTGGGGTGGGCACAGAGATGTCCGCCACCGCCAGGGAGCTTCCATCGGAGGAGGAGTCGCTGTCTGTGGTGTCCCCTCCTCTCCCCGTCATGGTGCTCCCCTCGCCCTCCGTCCCACTGGTGCCCTCACGGTCAGTAGATTCGGCCTCCAGGCCCATGTGGGATGCAGCTTCCTCCGTCACCGGTGCCTCTGCTCCTCCGCCAGATGATGCTAATGCACACAAGGACAGGGTGACAAAACAAAAAGGGTGGGGGGGAGAGACAGAGGATACACTTGGTCAATGCCAGCAACAACACTACTGTTGGCGTACAAAACTCACAGGGAACAGCCCTATGCACTAGGCCATGCACTACCAGTTAGAATGCTAGTCACCAGCCCATGGGGTACAGTGCCTAATGCGATCAGCTGCACACCTGAAACAAACAGGGCCCTGACCAGTAGTAGATGCCCACCAACACTATTGGAGTTGGAGTGCTTCAGAGCCTGCCCAACAAGGGACCTACCCTGCCATGTTCGCCTTGGCCTAGGGGCACCCACAGTCCACATCCCCACCCAGGACAACCCTTGACGCGTGCCCCCTTGTGGCTGCTGTGATGCCCTCAATCGCCCATCAAACTCCGGATAGGCCACCGCCAGGATGCGGAACATCAGGGCGGTCAGGGTATGACGGGCACCCCTTCCTCGTTAGGAGGCCAGCTCCAGCTGGGCCTCTGCCGTCTTCCTTGCCCAGCGGCGCAGGTCCTCCCACCGTTTGCGGCAGTGGGTGCTCCGCCTGTCAAAGACCCCCAGGGTCCGCACCTCCTTGGCGATGGCACACCAAATACCCTTTTTCTGATGGGCGCTGACCTACATGGAAAAGACAGCAGAAAAGAGAATTAGTTAACCGTCCGGACCGTCACACTCATGGCCCACCAGATCCCCCCCATCCTCTGACGCACATACATTGACCACCGTACATGCAGGATGCCTCAGCTCCCCCCTACATGTGGCTTACACACACAGCAATCCATACATTCATGGCCCACGCATCATGCTCACAGTGTACTCACCTGTTTGTCTGGAGGACCGTGGAGTAACGTGTACTGGGGTAGGACCCCATCCACCAGTTTCTCCAACTCCTCCGCAGTGAAGGCAGGGGCCCTTTCCCCAGACACTTGAGCCATTGTCGCTTCCAGACACAGGTCACAGTGGCACTTGCAGTTTAGGTCCTCTCCTGTTGAAGGTTAGGTAGCAAGTGAGTGAATAGAGAGAAAATGGCGGTCACGTCCGTGGCGGGGTGTACAGTCACTGCTGGCGTACATCGCAATTGGCTCCTGGAACCCATAGGGCCCAATGATAACCAATGCGAAGTTGCGCAGTGGTTGTCGACAGCCTACCGCAATGGCGCACAACGCCAGCGGAATTACCTAATTTCCACTTGTCCCTCCTCACAGGTCAGGCAGCCCCCATTTCAGGGGGGCACAGGGCATGGCACCTAACTACGTCACAGCAGACAGTGGCACAGCAACTGACTCTCAGATTCACATACAGGTTCTGTAAAGGAAAAGATGCATCATTTTTCAATTGATGTGTGAATATGACCCTCTGTTTACCGTTTTCCTCCACAGGCTTCAACCACTGAGGATGAATATGAGATTGCGACAACATCCGGTGTACAGACCCCTGGTGGACCTTGCGACAATGGAGGACAGACACATTATCCTAACCTACAGACTTGATCGGGCCGCAATCCAAGAACTGTGTGCCCGATTGGAGCCAGACCTGATGTCAGCTATCTGCCAGCCCACAGGTATCCCCCCTCTAGTTCAGGTCCTGTCAGTGCTCCATTTCCTGGCAAGTGGTTCCTTCCAAGCGACTGTAGCCATGGCATCAGGGATGTCTCACCCAATGTTCTCCAACGTGTTGACCAGAGTGTTGTCAGCCCTGCTGAAACACATGCGCAGCTATATCATATTCCCCCCAGGGGGAGGATTTGGCCACAGTGAAAGCTGACTTTTATGCCCTGGGATATATCCCCAACATCATTGGTGCCATTGATGGTACACATGTGGCATTTGACACCCATCCCCCCAACCCGGAGAAATGAACAATTGTTCAGGAACAGAAAAGCTATCACTCTCTGAATGTGCAGATGGTGTGTTTGGCGGACCAATACATCTCCCATGTGAATGCCAAGTATCCTGGCTCTGTGCATGATGCCTTTATCTTGAGGAATAGCAGCATCCCATATGTGATGGGCCAACTCCAGAGGCACCGGGTGTGGCTAATAGGTGAGCCCAAGGTCCCCTCCCAGTATAAGTTGGTGTCTGGGTATGTGTAGGAGGCTGGCCTGGCTTGTAGTGGGTACCAAGGGGTACTTACACTCTGTACCAGGTCCAGTTATGCCTTATTAGTGTAGAAGAGGTGTTTCTAGCAGCTTAGGCTGATAGAAGGTAGCTATAGCAGAGCAGCTTAGGCTGAACTAGGAGACATGCAAAGCTCCTACTATACCACTGGTGTCATATGCACAATATCATAAGAAAACACAATACACAGATATACTAAAAATAATAATAATTATCTATTTTATTTACTTTATTTTTATGACAATATGCCAAAAGTATCTCAGTGAGTACCCTCAGTATGAGGATGGCAAATATACACGAGATATATGTACACAATACCAAAAATAAGCAGTAATAGCAAAAGGAAGTAATGCAAGCAATGTAAAGTTACAGTAGATTGCAATAGGAGCACATAGGTATGGGGCAACACAAACCATATACTCCAAAAGTGGAATGCGAACCACGAATGGACCCCAAACCTAGGTGAACTTGTAGAGGGTCGCTGGGACTGTAAGAAAACAGTGAGGGTTAGAAAAATAGCCCACCCCAAGACCCTGAAAAGTAGGTGTAAAGTGCACCTATAAACCCCAGAGAGCACAGAAGTCGTGATAGGGGGTTTCTGCAAGGAAGACCAACACCAGCAAAGCAACAAGAGTGGATTTCCGGACGAGAGTACCTGTGGAACAAGGGGACCAAGTCCAAGAGTCGCGACAAAGTCGAGATTGGGCAGATGCCCAGGAAATGCCAGCTAAGGGTGCAAAGAAGCTGCCACCGGATGGTAGAAGCTGTGGATTCTGCAAGAACGAAGAGGACTAGGAACTTCCCCTTTAGAGGATGGATGTCCCACGTCGTGAAGAAGCTTGCAGAGGTGTTCCCACGCAGAAAGACCGCAAACAAGCCTTGCTAGCTGCAAGGGTCGCGGTTAGGGTTTTTGGATGCTGCTGTGGCCCAGGAGGGACCAGGATGTCGCCACTTGGATGAGGAGACAGAGGCGGCTCCCAGCAAGTCAGGGAGCCCTCACAGAAGCAGGCAGCACCCGCAGAAGTACCGGAACAGGCACTTAGAAGAGGAGTGAACCGGAGTCCACCCGAAGTCAGAAAAGGGAGTCCCACGACGCCAGAGGACAACTCAGAAGGTTGTGCACTGCAGGTTAGAGTGACAGGGACCCAGGCTTGGCTGTGCACTAAGGAAATCCTGGAAGAGTGTACAGGAGCCGGCAGGATGAAGCGATACAAGGTTGCAGTAGTCGTCTTTGCTACTTTGTTGCGGTTTTGCAGGCATCCTGAGCAGTCAGCGGTCGATCCTTTGGCAGAAGGTGAAGAGAGAAGTGCAGAGGAACTCTGGTGAGCTCTTGCATCGTTATCTGAAGAATTTCCCAAAGCAGGGACCCTAAATAGCCAGAAAAGGAGGTTTGGCTACCTAGGAAGGAGGATAGGCTAGTAAGAAAGGTAAGAGCCTATCAGAAGGAGTCTCTGATGTCACCTGATGGCAATGGCCACTCAGAGCAATCCAGTGTGCCAGCAACACCTCGGTTTTCAAGATGGCAGAGGTCTGGAGCACATTGGAGGAGCTCTGGGCACCTCCCCAGGGAGGTGCAGGTCAGGGGAGTGGTCACTCCCCTTTCCTTTGTCCAGTTTTGCGCCAGAGCAGGGCTGAGGGATCCCTAAACCGGTGTAGATTGGCTTATGCAGAGATGGGCGCCATCTGTGCCCATCAAAGCATTTCCAGAGGCTGGGGGAGGCTACTCCTCCCCAGCCCTGACACCTTTTTCCAAAGGGAGAGGGTGTAACACCCTCTCTCTGAGGAAGTCCTTTGTTTTGCCTTCCTGGGCGAGGCCTGGCTGGACCCCAGCAGGGCAGAAACCTGTCTGAGGGGTTGGCAGCAGCAGCAGCTGCAGTGAAACCCCGGGAAAGGCAGTTTGGCAGTACCCGGGTTCTGTGCTAGAGACCTGGAGGATCATGGAATTGTCTCCCCAATGCCAGAATGGCATTGGGATGACAATTCCATGATCTTAGACATGTTACATGGCCATGTTCAGAGTTACCATTGTGACGCTATACATAGGTAGTGACCTATGTATAGTGCACACGTGAAATGGTGTCCCCGCACTCACAAAGTCCGGGGAATTTGCCCTGAACGATGTGGGGCACCTTGGCTAATGCCAGGGTGCCCACACACTAAGTAACTTAGCACCCAACCTTCACCAGGTGAAGGTTAGACATATAGGTGACTTATTGTGAGAAAGTAGCCTCTTTCTAGCCTTGTTACCCCCACTTTTGGCCTGTTTGTGAGTGTATGTCAGGGTGTTTTCACTGTCTCACTGGGATCCTGCTAGCCAGGGCCCAGTGCTCATAGTGAAAACCCTATGTTTTCAGTATGTTTGTTATGTGTCACTGGGACCCTGCTAGTCAGGACCCCAGTGCTCATAAGTTTGTGGCCTATATGTATGTGTTCCCTGTGTGGTGCCTAACTGTCTCACTGAGGCTCTGCTAACCAGAACCTCAGTGGTTATGCTCTCTCATTTCTTTCAAATTGTCACTAACAGGCTAGTGACCAATTTTACCAATTTACATTGGCTTACTGGAACACCCTTATAATTCCCTAGTATATGGTACTGAGGTACCCAGGGTATTGGGGTTCCAGGAGATCCCTATGGGCTGCAGCATTTCTTTTGCCACCCATAGGAAGCTCTGACAATTCTTACACAGGCCTGCCACTGCAGCCTTAGTGAAATAACGTCCACGTTATTTCACAGCCATTTTACACTGCACTTAAGTAACTTATAAGTCACCTATATGTCTAACCTTTACCTGGTAAAGGTTAGGTGCAAAGTTACTTAGTGTGAGGGCACCCTGGCACTAGCCAAGGTGCCCCCACATTGTTCAGAGCCAATTCCCTGAACTTTGTGAGTGCGGGGACACCATTACACGTGTGCACTACATATAGGTCACTACCTATATGTAGCTTCACAATGATAACTCCGAATATGGCCATGTAACATGTCTATGATCATGCAATTGCCCCCTCTATGCCATCCTGGCATAGTTGGCACAATCCCATGATCCCAGTGGTCTGTAGCACAGACCCTGGTACTGCCAAACTGCCCTTCCTGGGGTTTCACTGCAGCTGCTGCTGCTGCCAGCCCCTCAGACAGGCAGCTGCCCTCCTGGGGTCCAGCCAGGCCTGGCCCAGGATGGCAGAACAAAGGACTTCCTCTGAGAGAGGGTGTGACACCCTCTCCCTTTGGAAAATGGTGTGAAGGCAGGGGAGGAGTAGCCTCCCCCAGCCTCTGGAAATGCTTTGTTGGGCACAGAGGTGCCCAATTCTGCATAAGCCAGTCTACACCGGTTCAGGGGACCCCTTAGCCCTGCTCTGGCGCGAAACTGGACAAAGGAAAGGGGAGTGACCACTCCCCTGACCTGCACCTCCCCTGGGAGGTGTCCAGAGCTCCTCCAGTGTGCTCCAGACCTCTGCCATCTTGGAAACAGAGGTGCTGCTGGCACACTGGACTGCTCTGAGTGGCCAGTGCCACCAGGTGATGTCAGAGACTCCTTGTGATAGGCTCCTTCAGGTGTTGCTAGCCTATCCTCTCTCCTAAGTAGCCAAACCCTCTTTTCTGGCTATTTAGGGTCTCTGTCTCTGGGGAAACTTTAGATAACGAATGCAAGAGCTCAGCCGAGTTCCTCTGCATCTCTCTCTTCACCTTCTGCCAAGGAATCGACTGCTGACCGCGCTGGAAGCCTGCAACACTGCAACAAAGTAGCAAAGACGACTACTGCAACTCTGTAACGCTGATCCTGCCGCCTTCTCGACTGTTTTCCTGTTTGTGCATGCTGTGGGGGTAGTCTGCCTCCTCTCTGCACCAGAAGCTCCGAAGAAATCTCCCGTGGGTCGACGGAATCTTCCCCCTGCAACCGCAGGCACCAAAAAGCTGCATTACCGGTCCCTTGGGTCTCCTCTCAGCACGACGAGCGAGGTCCCTCGAATCCAGCAACTCTGTCCAAGTGGCCCCCACAGTCCAGTGACTCTTCAGTCCAAGTTTGGTGGAGGTAAGTCCTTGCCTCACCTCGCTAGACTGCATTGCTGGGAACCGCGACTTTTGCAGCTACTCCGGCCTCCGTGCACTTCCGGCGGAAATCCTTTGTGCACAGTCCAGCCTGGGTCCACGGCACTCTAACCTGCATTGCACGACCTCCTAAGTTGTTCTCTGGCGACGTGGGACTTCTTTGTGCGACTTCGGGTGAGCACCGTTTCACGCATCCTCGTAGTGCCTGTTTCTGGCACTTCTCCGGGTGCTACCTGCTGCTGAGAGGGTTCCTTGTCTTGCTCGACGTCCCCTCTCTCTCCTGGTCCAATTTGCGACCTCCTGGTCCCTCCAGGGCCACAGCAGCGTCCAAAAACGCTAATCGCACGATTTGCAGCTAGCAAGGCTTGTTGGCGTTCTTTCGGCGGAAAAACACTTCTGCACGACTCTCCACGGCGAGAGGGATCCGTCCACCAAAGACAAAGTCTCAAGCCCTTTTCGTTCCTGCAGAAACCGCAGCTTCTTCTGTCCAGTAGAAGTTTCTTTGCACCCGCAGCTGGCATTTCCTGTGCATCTGCCCATCTCCGACTTGCTTGTGACTTTTGGACTTGGTCCCCTTGTTCCACAGGTACCCTAGATTGGAAATCCACAGTTGTTGCATTGTTGGTTTGTGTCTTTCCTGCATTATTCCTCTAACACGACTTCTTTGTCCTTAGGGGAACTTTAGTGCACTTTGCACTCACTTTTCAGGGTCTTGGGGAGGGTTATTTTTCTAACTCTCACTATTTTCTAATAGTCCCAGCGACCCTCTACAAGGTCACATAGGTTTGGGGTCCATTCTTGGTTCGCATTCCACTTTTGGAGTATATGGTTTGTGTTGCCCCTATCCCTATGTTTCCCCATTGCATCCTATTGTAACTATACATTGTTTGCACTGTTTTCTAAGACTATACTGCATATTTTTGCTATTGTGTATATATATCTTGTGTATATTTCCTATCCTCTCACTGAGGGTACACTCTAAGATACTTTGGCATATTGTCATAAAAATAAAGTACCTTTATTTTTATTATAACTGTGTATTGTGTTTTCTTATGATATTGTGCATATGACACTAAGTGGTACTGTAGTAGCTTCACACGTCTCCTAGTTCAGCCTAAGCTGCTCTGCTAAGCTACCATTATCTATCAGCCTAAGCTGCTAGACACCCTATACACTAATAAGGGATAAGTGGGCCTGGTGCAAGGTGCAAGTACCCCTTGGTACTCACTACAAGCCAGTCCAGCCTCCTACATTGGTTGTGCAGCGGTGGGATAAGTGCTTTGAGACTACTTACCATTCTTGTCATTGTACTTTTCATAAGAGAAAAATATACAAAACAAGTTCAGTGTATATACACATAACCAAAAAGCTTTGCATTTCCTCTTTTCACTCTTTTCTAAGTGCTGAAAAGTACTTCTAACTTTCTAAAAAGTTCTAAAAAGTTTAAAAAGTTTTTTTCTCTGTCTTTCTAAAAGCTCTGACAAACATTTTTCTCTTTTTCTATCACTTTAACTCTCTCTAAAAATGTCTGGCACAGGCCAAAATGTTGACCTGTCTAAGATTGCATATGATCACCTTAGCTGGAAAGGAGCAAGGAGTCTCTGCATAGAGAGAGGTTTGAGTGTAGGGAAGAATCCTTCCTTGGAACTGTTACTTAATATGCTTAGAGAACAGGATAAGGCTAAAAGTGCCCCATCTGTTGAAAAAGTAGCTAATGGTTCTCAATCTGATCCAGGGACTCCCCCAGGTAAAGGTTCAGGAAAGAAACTTCTTAGCCTTCCCATTACAAGACAGTCTAGCATAGTTGGTACTGAGGTGGAGTCACATCATCCAGATGATGTGCTCTCACATTACACTGTCAGCCAAGCTGTTAGGGTGCCCTCTGTAAGGGACAGGTCTCCTTCTGTTCATTCCCATCATACCTCTGTATCTAGGAATGTCCCTCCCACCAACCCTGATGACAGAATGTTGGAGAGGGAACTCAATAAGTTGAGGGTGGAACAAACCAGACTGAAGCTTAAAAAGCAACAGCTGGATTTGGATAGACAGTCTTTTGAACTAGAGAAGGAAAGACAGAAGTTGGGTTTAGAAACCCATGGTGGCAGCAGCAGTATTCCCCATAGTCATTCTGCAAAAGAGCATGATTCCAGGAATCTACACAAGATAGTTCCCCCTTATAAGGAGGGGGATGACATTAACAAGTGGTTTGCTGCACTTGAGAGGGCCTGTGTTGTACAGGATGTCCCTCAAAGGCAGTGGGCTGCTATCCTATGGATCTCATTTAGTGGAAAGGGTAGGGATAGACTCCTTACTGTGAAAGAAAGTGATGCCAATAATTTTACAGTTCTTAAGAATGCACTCCTGGATGGTTATGGCTTAACCACTGAACAATACAGGATAAAGTTCAGAGAGACCAAAAAGGAGTCTTCACAAGACTGGGTTGATTTCATTGACCATTCAGTGAAGGCCTTGGAGGGGTGGTTACATGGCAGTAAAGTTACTGATTATGAAAGCCTGTATAACACAATCCTGAGAGAGCATATACTTAATAATTGTGTGTCTGATTTGTTGCACCAGTACCTGGTAGACTCTGATCTGACCTCTCCCCAAGAATTGGGAAAGAAGGCAGACAAATGGGTCAGAACAAGGGTGAACAGAAAAGTTCATACAGGGGGTGACAAAGATGGCAATAGGAAGAAAGATGGTGAAAAATCTCAAGATAAGCATGGGGACAAGGGTAAAACCAAAGATCCCACTTCAAATCTTAAACACTCTTCAGAGGGTGGGGATCAAACAAATTCCTCCTCTTCTTCCCAACCTGCACACATTAAAAAGCCTTGGTGCTTTGTGTGTAAAAACAGAGGCCATAGGCCAGGGGATAAGTCCTGTCCAGGTAAACCCCCTGAGCCTACCACCACTAATACATCAAGCTCTAGTGCCCCTAGCAGTAGTGGTACTAGTGGTGGGACTGCTGGCAACAGTCAAGTTAAGGGTGTAGTTGGGTTCACTTTTGGGTCCATAGTAGAAACTGGGGTAGTCAGTCCCAAGACAGTTTCTGTCACACCTAGTGGCATTGGCCTTGCCACACTGGCTGCTTGTCCCCTTACAATGGATAAGTACAGGCAGACAGTTTCAATAAATGGTGTTGAGGCCTTGGCCTACAGGGACACAGGTGCCAGTATCACTTTGGTGACTGAAAACCTAGTGGCTCCTGAACAACACATCATTGGACAACAGTATAAAATTATTGATGTCCATAACTCCACTAAGTTTCTTCCCTTAGCTATAATTCAGTTTAGTTGGGGTGGAGTTACTGGCCCTAAGCAGGTGGTGGTATCACCTAGCTTACCTGTAGACTGTCTCTTAGGTAATGACCTAGAGGCCTCAGGTTGGGCTGATGTAGAGTTTTATGCCCATGCAGCCATGCTGGGCATCCCTGAGGAATTGTTCCCTCTCATTTCTACTGAAATGAAAAAGCAAAGGAGAGAAGGCCTGAAAACTCAGGATCCCTCTCCATCAACAGGTAAAAAGGGTATCACAGTATCCCCTAACCACCCTGCCATTCAGGATACCATTCCTGTGGTGGGAGAAACCTCTCCTGGGGTGGCACCTGTTCCAAGGGAATCATCAGCTGGCAAAGCTGTACTCCCTGAGGTAGAAGTACCTCTCTGTGGGATAACTAACATTGGTGACAAAAAGAGCACCATTTTAGTTAACATGGAGCATCCCTCCAACCCTCCCAGAGAAACTTTAGTGCAGAAACCCTGCACTGCATCACAACACTTAGGACAGTATCCCTGCCCTAGTGTGGAGCTCATAGGACAGCATCCCTGCCCTGCTCCAACACAAGAGAAACAGCATCCCTGTTCTCTCTTCCAGCCATATGGACAAAGTTTTTGCCCAGCCATGGCTTTTCTGAGACAGCATCCCTGTCTGGCATTTCCATCACTACAAATAGGTTCAGTGGACAATTCCCACTGCTCTAAACTAAAACTTACTGATAGAAACTCTGAAAATACATCTTCACATTGTTGCTTAGCTAAAAAACTTCAAACAGGGTGGTTTACATCCCCACAGGGAAGTAACCATATAGTGGATGATAAAGGGAGTAACCAGTCTATTGCAGAGCCACTCTCTACTTATCACCACTTAGACAATAAAGTCTCAACTGGCCAAGGTTAGCCTTATTGTCCTTCGTTTGGGGGGGGGTTGTGTGAGAAAGTAGCCTCTTTCTAGCCTTGTTACCCCCACTTTTGGCCTGTTTGTGAGTGTATGTCAGGGTGTTTTCACTGTCTCACTGGGATCCTGCTAGCCAGGGCCCACTGCTCATAGTGAAAACCCTATGTTTTCAGAATGTTTGTTATGTGTCACTGGGACCCTGCTAGTCAGGACCCCAGTGCTCATAAGTTTGAGGCCTATATGTATGTGTTCCCTGTGTGGTGCCTAACTGTCTCACTGAGGCTCTGCTAACCAGAACCTCAGTGGTTATGCTCTCTCATTTCTTTCAAATTGTGACTAACAGGCTAGTGACCAATTTTACCAATTTACATTGGCTTACTGGAACACCCTTATAATTCCCTAGTATATGGTACTGAGGTACCCAGGGTATTGGGGTTCCAGGAGATCCCTATGGGCTGCAGCATTTCTTTTGCCACCCATAGGGAGCTCTGACAATTCTTACACAGGCCTGCCACTGCAGCCTGAGTGAAATAACGTCCACGTTATTTCACAGCCATTTTACACTGCACTTAAGTAACTTATAAGTCACCTATATGTCTAACCTTTACCTGGTAAAGGTTAGGTGCAAAGTTACTTAGTGTGAGGGCACCCTGGCACTAGCCAAGGTGCCCCCACATTGTTCAGAGCCAATTCCCTGAACTTTGTGAGTGCGGGGACACCATTACACGCGTGCACTACATATAGGTCACTACCTATATGTAGCTTCACAATGGTAACTCCGAATATGGCCATGTAACATGTCTATGATCATGGAATTGCCCCCTCTATGCCATCCTGGCATAGTTTGCACAATCCCATGATCCCAGTGGTCTGTAGCACAGACCCTGGTACTGCCAAACTGCCCTTCCTGGGGTTTCTCTGCAGCTGCTGCTGCTGCCAGCCCCTCAGACAGGCAGCTGCCCTCCTGGGGTCCAGCCAGGCCTGGCCCAGGATGGCAGAACAAAGGACTTCCTCTGAGAGAGGGTGTGACACCCTCTCCCTTTGGAAAATGGTGTGAAGGCAGGGGAGGAGTAGCCTCCCCCAGCCTCTGGAAATGCTTTGTTGGGCACAGAGGTGCCCAGTTCTGCATAAGCCAGTCTACACCGGTTCAGGGGACCCCTTAGCCCTGCTCTGGCGCGAAACTGGACAAAGGAAAGGGGAGTGACCACTCCCCTGACCTGCACCTCCCCTGGGAGGTGTCCAGAGCTCCTCCAGTGTGCTCCAGACCTCTGCCATCTTGGAAACAGAGGTGCTGCTGGCACACTGGACTGCTCTGAGTGGCCAGTGCCACCAGGTGACGTCAGAGACTCCTTGTGATAGGCTCCTTCAGGTGTTGCTAGCCTATCCTCTCTCCTAAGTAGCCAAACCCTCTTTTCTGGCTATTTAGGGTCTCTGTCTCTGGGGAAACTTTAGATAACGAATGCAAGAGCTCAGCCGAGTTCCTCTGCATCTCTCTCTTCACCTTCTGCCAAGGAATCGACTGCTGACCGCGCTGGAAGCCTGCAACACTGCAACAAAGTAGCAAAGACGACTACTGCAACTCTGTGACGCTGATCCTGCCGCCTTCTCGACTGTTTTCCTGTTTGTGCATGCTGTGGGGGTAGTCTGCCTCCTCTCTGCACCAGAAGCTCCGAAGAAATCTCCCGTGGGTCGACGGAATCTTCCCCCTGCAACCGCAGGCACCAAAAAGCTGCATTACCGGTCCCTTTGGTCTCCTCTCAGCACAACGAGCGAGGTCCCTCGAATCCAGCAATTCTGTCCAAGTGGCCCCAACAGTCCAGTGACTCTTCAGTCCAAGTTTGGTGGAGGTAAGTCCTTGCCTCACCTCGCTAGACTGCATTGCTGGGAACCGCGACTTTTGCAGCTACTCCGGCCTCTCTGCACTTCCGGCGGAAATCCTTTGTGCACAGTCCAGCCTGGGTCCACGGCACTCTAACCTGCATTGCACGACCTCCTAAGTTGTTCTCCGGCGACGTGGGACTTCTTTGTGCGACTTCGGGTGAGCACCGTTTCACGCATCCTCGTAGTGCCTGATTCTGGCACTTCTCCGGGTGCTACCTGCTGCTGAGAGGGTTCCCTGTCTTGCTCGACGTCCCCTCTCTCTCCTGGTCCAATTTGCGACCTCCTGGTCCCTCCAGGGCCACAGCAGCGTCCAAAAACGCTAACCGCACGATTTGCAGCTAGCAAGGCTTGTTGGCGTTTTTCGGCAGGAAAACACTTCTGTACGACTCTCCACGGCGAGAGGGATCCGTCCACCAAAGGGGAAGTCTCTAGCCCTTTTCGTTCCTGCAGAAACCGCAGCTTCTTCTGTCCAGTAGAAGCTTCTTTGCACCCGCAGCTGGCATTTCCTGGGCATCTGCCCATCTCCGACTTGCTTGTGACTTTTGGACTTGGTCCCCTTGTTCCACAGGTACCCTAGATTGGAAATCCACAGTTGTTGCATTGTTGGTTTGTGTCTTTCCTGCATTATTCCTCTAACACGACTTCTTTGTCCTTAGGGGAACTTAAGTGCACTTTGCACTCACTTTTCAGGGTCTTGGGGAGGGTTATTTTTCTAACTCTCACTATTTTCTAATAGTCCCAGCGACCCTCTACAAGGTCACATAGGTTTGGGGTCCATTCGTGGTTCGCATTCCACTTTTGGAGTATATGGTTTGTGTTGCCCCTATCCCTATTTTTCCCCATTGCATCCTATTGTAACTATACATTGTTTGCACTGTTTTCTAAGACTATACTGCATATTTTTGCTATTGTGTATATATATCTTGTGTATATTTCCTATCCTCTCACTGAGGGTACACTCTAAGATACTTTGGCATATTGTCATAAAAATAAAGTACCTTTATTTTTAGTATAACTGTGTATTGTGTTTTCTTATGATATTGTGCATATGACACTAAGTGGTACTGTAGTAGCTTCACACGTCTCCTAGTTCAGCCTAAGCTGCTCTGCTAAGCTACCATTATCTATCAGCCTAAGCTGCTAGACACCCTATACACTAATAAGGGATAACTGGGCCTGGTGCAAGGTGCAAGTACCCCTTGGTACTCACTACAAGCCAGTCCAGCCTCCTACACTTATAAGTTAATTAAGTGCAGTGGTAAATGGCTGTGAAATAACGTGGACGTTATTTCACTCAGGCTGCAGTGGCAGGCCTGTGTAAGAATTGGCAGAGCTCCCTATGGGTGGCTAAAGAAATGCTGCAGCCCATCGGGATCTCCTGGAACTCCAATACCCTGGGTACTTCTAAGGACTGTCTATCCAAATCCAGCTGTTGCTTCTTGAGCTTCAGTCTGGTTTGTTCCACTCTCAATCTATTGAGCTCCCTTTCTAACAATCTGTCATCAGGGCGGGTGGGAGGGACATTCCTTGACACAGAAGTGTAGTGAGAATGGACAGAAGGAGACCTATCCCTTACAGAAGGCACCCTAACAGCTTGGTTAACAGAAACATCAGTTCTCCTGTGGTGAGAATGAATGCTCTTGCTATGATGTGAGACAACACTATCTGTATGGTGTGACTCTAAATCAGTACCAACTATGCTAGACTGTCTAGTAATGGGCAGGCTCTGAAGTTTCTTTCCTGAATCTTTTCCTAGGGGTGTCCATGGATCAGATTGGGAACCATTAGCAACTTTTTCAACAGATGGGGCCCTTTTGGCCTTATCTTGTTCTCTAAGCATGTTAAGTAATAATTCCAAGGAAGGATTCTTCCCTACACTCAAACTTCTTTCTATACAGAGACTCCTTGCTCCTTTCCAGCTAAGGTGGTCATATGCAAGTTTGGACAGATCAACATTTTGGCCTGTGCCAGACATTTTTAGAAAGAGTTTAAGTGATAGAAAAAGAGAAAAAAGTTTTCAGATCTTTTAGAAAGACAGAAGAAAAAAAAAAAACTTTTAAAACTTTTAAGAACTTTTAAGAAAGTTTAGAGGTACTTTTCAGCACTTTAGAAAAGAGGTGAGAAAAGAAATGCTAAACTTTTTGGTTAGGTGTACATACACTGAACTTGTTTTGTATATTTTTCTCTTATGAAAAGTACAATGACAAGAGTGGTAAGTAGTCTCAAAGCACTTATCCCACTGCTTCACAACCAATGTAGGAGGCTGGACTGGCTTGTAGTGAGTACCTAGGGGTACTTACACCTTGCACCAGGCCCAGTTATTCCTTATTAGTGTATATGGTGTCTAGCAGCATAGGCTGATAGATAATGGTAGCTTAGCAGAGCAGCTTAGGCTGAACTAGGAGACGAGTGAAGCTCCTACAGTACCACTTAGTGTCATATGCACAATATCATAAGAAAACACAATACACAGATATACTAAAAATAAAGGTACTTTATTTTTATGACAATATGCCAAAAGTATCTCAGTGAGTACCCTCAGTATGAGGATAGCAAATATACACAAGATATATGTACACAATACCAAAATATGCAGTAATAGTATTAGAAAACAGTGCAAATAATGTATAGTTACAATAGGATGCAATGGGGACACATAGGGATAGGGGCAACACAAACCATATACTCCAAAAGTGGAATGCGAACCACGAATGGACCCCAAACCTATGTGACCTTGTAGAGGGTCGCTGGCACTATTAGAAAATAGTAAGGGTTAGAAAAATAGCCCACCCCCAGACCCTGAAAAGTGAGTGCAAAGTGCACTAAAGTTCCCCAAAGGACATAGAAGTCGTGATAGGGGAATTCTGCAGGAAAGACACAAACCAACAATGCAACAACAATGGATTTCCAGTCGAGGGTACCTGTGGAACCAGGGGACCAAGTCCAAAAGTAACAAGCAAGTCGGAGATGGGCAGATGCCCAGGAAATGCCAGCTGTGGGTGCAAAGATGCTGCTACTGGACAGTAGAAGCATAGGTTTCTGCAAGAACAACAAGGGCTAGAGACTTCCCCTTTGGAGGACGGCTCCCACACGCCGTGGAGAGTAGTGCAGAAGTGTTTTCCCGCCAAAAGACCGCCAACAAGCCTTGCTAGCTGCAAATCGTGCGGTTAGTGTTTTTGGATGCTGCTGTGGCCCAGGAGGGACCAGGATGTCGCCAATTGCGTCAGGGGACAGAGGGGGCGTCGAACAAGACAAGGAGCCCTCTCAGCAGCAGGCAGCACCCGCAGAAGTGCCAGAAACAGGCACTACGAGGATGCGTGAAACGGTGCTCACCCGAAGTCGCACAAAGGAGTCCCACGTCGCCGGAGAACAACTTAGGAGGTCGTGCAATGCAGGTTAGAGTGCCGTGGACCCAGGCTGGACTGTGCACAAAGGATTTCCACCGGAAGTGCACGGAGACCGGAGCAGCTGCAAAAGTCGTGGTTCCCAGCAATGCAGTCTGGCGTGGGGAGGCAAGGACTTACCTCCACCAAACTTGGACTGAAGAGTCACTGGACTGTGGAAGTCACTTGGACAGAGTTGCTGGATTCAAGGGGCCTCGCTCGTCGTGCTGAGAGGAGACCCAAGGTACCGGTGATGCAGTTCTTTGGTGCCTGCGGTTGCAGGGGGACGATTCCGTCGACCCACGGGAGATTTCTTTGGAGCTTCTAGTGCAGAGAGGAGGCAGACTACCCCCACAGCATGCACCACCAGGAAAACAGTCGAGAAGGCGGCAGGATCAGCGTTACAGAGTTGCAGTAGTCGTCTTCGCTACTATGTTGCAGTTTTGCAGGCTTCCAGCGCGGTCAGCAGTCGATTCCTTGGCAGAAGGTGAAGAGAGAGATGCAGAGGAACTCGGATGAGCTCTTGCATTCGTTATCTAAGGAATCCCAAGAGACAGAGACCCTAAATAGGCAGAAAAGAGGGTTTGGCTACCTAGGATAGAGGATAGGCTAGCAACACCTGAAGGAGCCTATCAGAAGGAGTCTCTGACGTCACCTGATGGCACTGGCCACTCAGAGCAGTGTAGTGTGCCAGCAGCACCTCTGTTTCCAAGATGGCAGAGGTCTGGAGCACACTGGAGGAGCTCTGGGCACCTCCCAGGGGAGGTACAGGTCAGGGGAGTGGTCACTCCCCTTCCCTTTGTCCAGTTTCGCACCAGAGCAGGGCTAAGGGGTCCCTGAACCGGTGTAGACTGGCTTATGCAGAAATGGGCACCATGTGTGCCCATGAAAGCATTTCCAGAGGCTGGGGGAGGCTACTCCTCCCCTGCCTTCACACCATTTTCCAAAGGGAGAGGGTGTAACACCCTCTCTCAGAGGAAGTCCTTTGGTCTGCCATCCTAGACCAGGCCTGGCTGGACCCCAGGAGGGCAGAAGCCTGTGTGAGGGGTTGGCAGCAGCAGCAGCTGCAGTGAAACCCCGGGAAAGGCAGTTTGGCAGTACCAGGGTCTGTGCTACAGACCACTGGGATCATGGGATTGTGCCAACTATGCCAGGATGGTATAGAGGGGGCAATTCCATGATCATAGACATGTTACTTGGCCATATTCGGAGTTACCATTGTGAAGCTACATATAGGTAGTGACCTATATGTAGTGCACGCGTGTAATGGTGTCCCCGCACTCACAAAGTCCGGGGAATTGGCCCTGAACAATGTGGGGGCACCTTGGCTAGTGCCAGGGTGCCCTCACACTAAGTAATTTAGCACCCAACCTTTACCAGGTAAAGGTTAGACATATAGGTGACTTATAAGTTACTTAAGTGCAGTGTAAAATGGCTGTGAAATAACGTGGACGTTATTTCACTCAGGCTGCAGTGGCAGGCCTGTGTAAGAATTGTCAGAGCTCCCTATGGGTGGCAAAAGAAATGCTGCAGCCCATAGGGATCTCCTGGAACCCCAATACCCTGGGTACCTCAGTACCATATACTAGGGAATTATAAGGGTGTTCCAGTAAGCCAATGTAAATTGGTAAAATTGGTCACTAGCCTGTTAGTGGCAATTTGAAAGAAATGAGAGAGCATAACCACTGAGGTTCTGATTAGCAGAGCCTCAGTGAGACAGTTAGTCATAACATAGGTAACACATTCAGGCACACTTATGAGCACTGGGGCCCTGACTAGCAGGGTCCCAGTGACACATACAACTAAAACAACATATATACAGTTAAAAATGGGGGTAACATGCCAGGCAAGATGGTACTTTCCTACACCTGGGTACTTCAGTACCATATACTAGGGAATTATAAGGGTGTTCCAGTATGCCAATGTGAATTGGTAAAATTGGTCACTAGCCTGTTAGTGACAATTTGTAAAGAAAAGAGAGAGCATAACCACTGAGGTTCTGGTTAGCAGAGCCTCAGTGAGACAGTTAGGCATCACACAGGAAACACATACATATAGGCCACAAACTTATGAGCACTGGGTTCCTGGCTAGCAGGGTCCCAGTGACACATAACAAACATACTGAAAACATAGGGTTTTCACTATGAGCACTGGGCCCTGGCTGGCAGGATCCCAGTGAGACAGTGAAAAGCACCCTGACATATACTCACAAACAGGCCAAAAGTGGGGGTAACAAGGCTAGAAAGAGGCTACTTTCTCACAGTATGGGGTTGTCCCTAAGGGTTAGTGTGTGTCTAACAGATATCCCTCGATATTTGCAGGTGACTCTGGTTACCCCAACCTCTCATGGCTGCTGACCCCAGTGAGGAATGCCAGGACAAGGGCAGAGGAATGTTACAATGAGGCACATGGGCGAACAAGGAGGATAATTAAAAGAACCTTTGGCCTCCTGAAGGCCAGGTTCCGGTGCCTCCATCTGACAGGTGGATCCCTGTCCTACTCACCCAAGAAGGTGTGCCAGATCATCGTTGCATGTTGCATGTTGCTGTGGGAGGCTGGCCTGGCTTGTAGTGGGTACCAAGGGGTACTTACACTCTGTACCAGGTCCAGTTATCCCTTATTAGTGTAGAAGAGGTGTTTCTAGCAGCTTAGGCTGATAGAAGGTAGCTATAGCAGAGCAGCTTAGGCTGAACTAGGAGACATGCAAAGCTCCTACTATACCACTGGTGTCATATGCACAATATCATAAGAAAACACAATACACAGAGATATACTAAAAATAAAGGTACTTTATTTTTATGAAAATATGCCAAAAGTATCTCAGTGAGTACCCTCAGTATGAGGATGCCAAATATACACAAGGTATATGTACACAATACCAAAAATATGCAGTAATAGCAAAAGGAAGTAATGCAAGCAATGTAAAGTTACAGTAGATTGCAATAGGAGCACATAGGTATAGGGGCAACACAAACCATATACTCCAAAAGTGGAATGCGAACCACAAATGGACCCCAAACCTAAGTGAGCTTGTAGAGGGTCGCTGGGACTGTAAGAAAACAGTGAGGGTTAGAAAAATTGCCCGCCCCAAGACCCTGAAAAGTAGGTGTAAAGTGCACCTATGTTCACCAGTGAGCACAGAAGTCGTGATAGGGGAATTCTGCAAGGAAGACCAACACCTGCAATGCAATCAAAGTGGGTTTCCGGACGAGAGTACCTGTGGAACAAGGGGACCAAGTCCAAGAGTCGCGACAAAGTCGAGATTGGGCAGATGCCCAGAAAATGCCAGCTAAGGGTGCAAAGAAGCTGCCACCGGATGGTAGAAGCTGTGGATTCTGCAAGAACGAAGAGGACTAGGAACTTCCCCTTTAGAGGATGGATGTCCCACGTCGTGAAGAAGCTTGCAGAGGTGCTCCCACGCAGAAAGACCGCAAACAAGCCTTGCTAGCTGCAAGGGTCACGGATAGGGTTGTTGGATGCTGCTGTGGCCCAGGAGGGACCAGGATATCGCCACTTGGATGAGGAGACAGAGGGGGCGCCCAGCAAGTCAGAGAGCCCTCACAGGAGCAGGCAGCACCCGCAGAAGTGCCGGAACAGGCACTACGAAGAGGAGTGAACCAGAGCTCACCCGAACACACAAAAGGGGTCCCACGATGCCGGAGGACAACTCAGGAGGTTGTGCACTGCAGGTTAGAGTGTCGGGGACCCAGGCTTGGCTGTGCACAAAGGAAATCCTGGAAGAGTGCACAGGAGCCGGAGCAGCTGCAAATCACGCGGTACCCAGCAATGCAGTCTAGCGTGGGGAGGCAAGGACTTACCTCCACCAAACTTGGACTGAAGAGTCACTGGACTGTGGGAGTCACTTGGACAGAGTTGCTGAGTTCCTGGGACCACGCTCATCGTGCTGAGAAGGGACCCAGTGGACCGATGATGCAGTCTTTTGTTGCCTGCGGTTGCAGGGGGAAGATTCCGTCGACCCACAGGAGATTTCTTCAGCGCTCCTAGTGCAGAGAGGAGGCAGGCTACCCCCAGAGCATGCACCACCAGGAAAACAGTCGAGAAGGCAGCAGAATCAGCGATACAAGGTTGCAGTAGTCGTCTTTACTACTTTGTTGCGGTTTTGCAGGCGTCCTGAGCAGTCAGCGGTTGATCCTTTGGCAGAAGGTGAAGAGAGAGATGCAGAGGAACTCGGATGAGCACTTGCATTCGTTATCTAAAGAATTCCCAAAAACAGAGACCCTAAATAGCTAGAAAAGGAGGTTTAGCTACCTAGGAAGGAGGATAGGCTAGCAACACAGGTAAGAGCCTATCAGGAGGAGTCTCTGACGTCACCTGCTGGCACTGGCCACTCAGAGCACTCCAGTGTGCCAGCAGCACCTCTGTTTCCAAGATGGCAGAGGTCTGGAGCACACTGGAGGAGCTCTGGGCACCTCCCCTGGGAGGTGCAGGTCAGGGGAGTGGTCACTCCCCTTTCCTTTGTCCAGATTAACGCCAGAGCAGGGCTGGGGGATCCCTGAACCGGTGTAGACTGGCTTATGCAGAGATGGGCACCATATGTGCCCATCAAAGCATTTCCAGAGGCTGGGGGAGGCTACTCCCCCCCAGCCCTGACACCTTTTTCCAAAGGGAGAGGGTGTAACACCCTCTCTCTGAGGAAGTCCTTTGTTCTGCCTTCCTGGGCCAAGCCTGGCTGGACCCCAGGAGGGCAGAAACCTGTCTGAGGGGTTGGCAGCAGCTGCAGTGAAACCCCTGAAAGGTAGTTTGGCAGTATCCGGGTCTGTGCTAGAGACTCGGGGGATCATGGAATTGTCTCCCCAATTGTAGAATGGCATTGGGGTGACAATTCCATGATCTTAGACATGTTACATGGCCATGTTCGGAGTTAACATTGTGACGCTGTACATAGGTAGTGACCTATGTACAGTGCACGTGTGTAATGGTGTCCCCGCACTCACAAAGTCCGGGGAATTTGCCCTGAACGATGTGGGGGCACCTTGGCTAGTGCCAGGGTGCCCACACACTAAGTAACTTAGCACCCAACCTTTACCAGGTAAAGGTTAGACATATAGGTGACTTATAATTTACTTAAGTGCATTGGTAAATGGCTGTGAAATAACGTGGACGTTATTTCACTCAGGCTGCAGTGGCAGGCCTGTGTAAGAATTGTCAGAGCTCCCAATGGGTGGCAAAAGAAATGCTGCAGACCATAGGGATCTCCTGGAACCCCAATACCCTGGGTACCTCAGTACCATATACTAGGGAATTATAAGGGCATTCCAGTGTGCCAATGTGAATTGGTGAACTTGGTCACTAGCCTGTTAGTGACAATTTGGAAAGCAAAGAGAGAGCATAACCTCTGAGGTTCTGGCTAGCAGAGCCTCAGTGAGACAGTTAGTCATCACACAGGGAACACATACAGGGCACACTTATGAGCACTGGGGCCCTGGCTGGCAGGGTCCCAGTGACACATACACTAAAACAACATATATACAGTGAAATATGGGGTAACATGCCACGCAAGATGGTACTTTCCTACAGTTCCATGTTGCACAACCTGGCCTTGAGACGTCAGGTGCCTTTTCTGCAGGAGGTTGAGCCTGGAGATGGTCTTCTGGCAGCGGTGGAGCCTGTGGACAGTGAGGAAGAGGAGGCAGAGGAAGAAGATGTGGACAACAGAAGTAATATTATACAGCAGTACTGGACCCTAAATAGCCCTCAGAGGAGGATTGGCCACCTAACCAGGTAAGCACCTATCAGGAGGGGTCTCTGACCTCATTGTGCCCTCACACCTCTGCATTCAAGGTGGCAGAGGTCTGGGACACACTGGAGGAGCTCTGGGCACCACCCCTGGTGTGGTGATGGACAGGGGAGTGGTCACCCCCCTTTCCTTTGTCCAGTTTCACGCCAGAGCAGGGGCTGGGGGATCCCTGAACCGGTGTAGACTGGCTTATGCAAGGAGGGCACCATCTGTGCCCTTCAAAGCATTTCCAGAGGCTGGGGGAGGCTACTCCTCCCCAGCCCTTAACACCTATTTCCAAAGTGAGAGGGTGTAACACCCTCTCTCAGAGGAAATCCTTTGTTCTGCCTTCCTGGGACTGGGCTGCCCAGACCACAGGAGGGCAGAAGCCTGTCTGTGGGTTGGCAGCAGCGGTAGCTCCAGTGAAAACCCCAGAGAGCTGGTTTGGCAGTACCCGGGGTCCATGTTGGAGCCCCGGGGATGCATGGGATTGGCACCCCAACACCAGATTTGGCATGGAGGGACAATTCCATGATCTTAGACATGTTACATGGCCATATTCGGAGTTACCTTTGGAAAGCTACATATAGGTATTAACCTATATGTAGTGCACGCATTTAATAGTGTCCCCGCACGCACAAAGTCTGGGGAAATAGCCCTGAACAATGTGGGGGCACCTTGGCTAGTGCCAGGGTGCCCTCACACTTAGTAACTTTGCACCTAACCTTCACTAGGCGAGGGTTAGACATATAGGTGACTTAAAAGTTACTTAAGGGCAGTGTAAAATGGGTGTGAAATAACGTGGACACTATTTCACTCAGGCTGCAGTGGCAGTCCTTTGTAAGGATTGTCTGAGCTCCCTATGGGTGGTAAAAGAAATGCTGCAGCCCATAGGGATCTCCTGGAACCCCAATACCCTGGCTACCTAGGTACCATATGCTAGGGAATTATAAGGGTGTTCCAGTGTGCCAATCAGAATTGGTAAAAATGGTCACTAGCCTGCAGTGACAATTTTAAAGGTAGCGAGAGCATAAGCACTGGGGTTCTTGTGAGAAAGTAGCCTCTTTCTAGCATTGTTACTCCCACTTTTGGCCTGTTTGTGAGTATAAGTCAGGGTGTTTTCACTGTATCACTGGGATCCTGCTAGTCAGGGCCCAGTGCTCATAGTGAAGGCCCTATGTTGTCAGTATGTTTGTTATGTGTCACTGGGACCCTGATAGCCAGGACCCTGATAGCCAGGACCCCAGTGCTCATAAGTCTGTGGCCTATATGTGTTTCCTGTGTGATGCCTAACTGTCCCAATGAGGCTCTGCTAACCAGAACCTCAGTGGTTATGCTCTCTCTGCATTCCAAATTTGTCACTAACATGCTAGTGACTAAATTTACCGATTCACATTGGGATCCTGGTACACCCATATAATTCCCTAGAATATGGTACTGAGGTACGCAGGGTATTGGGGTTCCAGGAGATATCTATGGGCTGCAGCATTTCTTTTGCCAGCATAGGGAGATGTGACATTTCTTACACAGGCCTGCCAGTGCAGCCTGCATGAAATAACGTCCACGTTATTTCACAGCCATTTACCACTGCACTTAAGTAACTTATAAGTCACCTATATGTCGAACCTTCACCTGGTGAAGGTTGGGTGCAAAGTTACTTAGTGTGTGGGCACCCTGGCACTAGCCAAGGTGCCCCCACATCATTCAGGGCAAATTCCCCGGACTTTGTGAGTGCGGGGACACCATTACACACGTGCACTATACATAGGTCACTACCTATGTATAGCGTCACAATGGTAACTCCGAACATGGCCATGTAACATGTCTAAGATCATGGAATTGTCACCCCAATACCATTGTGGTATTGAAGGGGACAATTCCATGATCCCCCGGGTCTCTAGCACAGTACCCGGGTACTTCCAAACTGCCTTTCCTGGGTCTCCACTGCAGCTGCTGCTGCTGCCAACCCCTCAGACAGGTTTCTGCCCTCCTGGGGTCCAGGCAGCCCTGGCCCAGGAAGGCAGAACAAAGGACTTCCTCTGAGAGAGGGTGTAACACCCTTTCCCTTTGGAAATAGGTGTGAGGGCTGGGGAGGAGTAGCCTCCCCCAGCCTCTGGAAATGCTTTGATGAGTACAGATGGTGCCCATCTCTGCATAAGCCAGTCTACACCGGTTCAGGGATCCCCCAGCCCTGCTCTGGCGCGAAACTGGACAAAGGGAATGGGAGAGACCACTCCCCTGACCTGCACCTCCCAGGGGAGGTGCCCAGAGCTCTTCCAGTGTGTCCCAGACCTCTGCCATCTTGGAAACAGAGGTGTTGGGGGCACACTGGACTGCTCTAAGTGGCCAGTGCCATCAGGTGACGTCAGAGGCTCCTTCTGATAGTCTCTTACCGCTCTTGGTAGCCAATCCTCCTTCCTAGGTAGCCAAACCTCCTTTTCTGGCTATTTAGGGTCTCTGCTTTGGGGATCTCACCAGATAACGAATGCAAGAGCTCATCAGAGTTCCTCTGCATCTCCCTCTTCACCTTCTACCAAAGGATCGACCGCTGACTGCTCAGGACGCCTGCAAAACCGCAACAAAGTAGCAAGACGACTACTAGCAACCTTGTATCGCCTCATCCTGCCGGCTTTCTCGACTCTTTCCAGGTGGTGCATGCTCTGGGGGTAGCCTGCCTTCACCCTGCACCAGAAGCTCCGAAGAAATCTCCAGTTGGTCGACGGAATCTTCCCCCTGCTAACGCAGGCACCAAAAGACTGCAACACTGGTCCTCTGGGTCCCCTCTCATCCTGACGAGCATGGTCCTTGGAACTCAGCAACTCTGTCCAAGTGACTCCCACAGTCCAGTGACTCTTCAGTCCAAGTTTGGTGGAGGTAAGTCCTTGCCTCCCCACGCTAGCCTGCATTGCTAGGTACCACGTGATTTGCAGCTGCTCCAGCTCCTGTGCACTCTTCCAGGATTTCCTTCGTGCACAGCCAAGCCTGGGTCCCCAACACTCCTTCCTGCAGTGCACAACGTTCTGAGTTGTCCTCCGGCGTCGTGGGACTCCCTTTTGTGACTTCGGATGGACTCCGGTTCACTTTCCTTCCAAGTGCCTGTTCAGGTACTTTTGCGTGTGCTGCCTGCTTCTGTGAGGGCTCCCTGAGTTGCTGGGTGCCCCCTCTGTCTCCTCCTCCAGGTGGCGACATCCTGGTCCCTCCTGGGCCACAGCAGCACCCAAAAACCTTTAACGCGACCCTCGCAGCTAGCAAGGCTTGTTTGCTGTCTTTCTGCTTGGGAACACCTCTGCAAGCTTCATCGTGATGTAGGACATCCGTCTTCCAAAGGAGAAGTCCTTAGCTCTCTTCTTTCTTGCAGAACTCTAAGCTTCTTCCATCCAGTGGCAGCTTCCTTGCACCCTCAGCTGGCACTTCCTGGGCTCCTGCCCACTCTCGACACTGTCGCGACTATTGGACTTGGTCCCCTTGTCTTACAGGTACTCAGTTCCGGAAATCCACTGTTGTTGCATTGCTGGTGTTTGTTCTTCCTGCAGAATGCCCCTATCACGACTTCTGTGCTCTCTGGGGGTAGTAGGTGTACTTTACACCTACTTTTCAGGTTCTTGGGGTGGGCTATTTTTTTAACCCTCACTGTTTCCTTACAGTCCCAGAGACCCTCTACAAGCTCACATAGGTCTGGGGTCCATTCGTGGTTCGCATTCCACTTTTTGAGTATATGGTTTGTGTTGCCCCTATACCTATGTGCTCCTATTGCAATCTACTGTAATTATACACTGCTTGCATTACTTTCCTTCCTATTACTTACATAATTTTGGTTTGTGTACATATATCTTGTGTATATATCTTATCCTCATACTGAGGGTACTCACTGATATACTTTTGGCATATTGTCATAAAAAAAAAGTACCTTTATTTTTAGTAATTCTGTGTATTGTGTTTTCTTATGATATCGTGCATATGACACCAGTGGTATAGTAGTAGCTTTACATGTCTCCTAGTTCAGCCTAAGCTGCTTTGCCATAGCTACCTTCTATCAGTCTAAGCTGCTAGAAACACCTCTACACTAATAAGGGATACCTGGACCTGGCACAAGGTGTAAGTACCTCTGGTACCCACTACTGGCCAGGCCAGCCTCCTACATTGGTGGGAGCGGTGGGATAAGTACTTATAACTACTTACCACTTTATCATTGTGTACTTTTCATAAGAGAATAATATACAAAACAGTTCTCTAACCAAAAAGTTTTGCTTTTCTCCTCTTAAACTTTTTACAAAGTTGTTGAAAAGTATTCTAAAACTTCTAAAAGTGTCTAAAAAGTTAGAAAAAGTTTTTCTCTCTGTTCTTTTAAAAGTTTTTAAACTTTTTCTTCATTCTCACTATTTCTAAACCTTTTACTATCACGTCGACAGAAGATTCTACTCTTAAAATGGTCAATACTACTTATGACAATTTGAATTATAAGAGCCTAAGGAGTCTCTGCTTAGAGAGAGGTTTAGTGATAGGAAAGAACCCTACCAAATAATTTCTATTTAACATGCTTATTGTGAATGATGAGTCCCAAGCAGGCACTTCAAATGAGAGGTTAATAGAAGGTTCCCAGTCTGACTCAGGGGATCTCCTTGAGGGAGGTAGGGAGGGTTCTGATCAGAATTTGCCCTCTAACAAGACACCCAGTAATGTTGGTAGTAATGGAGGTTCCCATCACAGTAGGGAAGCCTTTATTCCTAGAGGCCAAGTTGCTAGGGTTCAGTCAGTTAGGGACAGATCCCCCTCTGTTGTTTCCAATTTGTCTTCTGTGTCCAAGCATTCCCAACCCACTCACCCTGAGGATGATTTGTTAGAAAGGGAACTCAAAAAGTTGAGGGTTGAAGAGACCAGACTGAAGCTTAAACAGCAACAGCTGGCCTTAGATAGGGAATCCCTTGACCTGGAGAAGGAAAGACAGAGATTGGGGTTTGGACCCCATGGTGGCAGCAGCAGTATTCCTGATAGTAATCCTGTTAGAGAGTATGATTCCAGGAATCTGCACAAGATAGTCCCCCTTTACAAGGAGGGGGATGACATCAACAAGTGGTTTGCTGCACTTGAGAGGGCCTGTATGGTACAGGGGGCTCCCTCGAAGGCAGTGGGCTGCTATTTTAGGGCTATCTTGCACTGGAAAGGGTAGGGATAGGCGCCTTACTGTTAGAGAAAGTGAAGCTAACAATTTTACAGTTTTGAAGGATGCACTCTTGGATGGATTTGGCTTAACCACTGAACAATACAGGATTAAGTTCAGAGACACCAGAAAAGAGTCCTCACAAGACTGGACAGACTTTGTAGACTGTTCAGTGAAGGCCTTGGAGGGGTGGTTACATTGCAGTAAAGTATCTGACTATGAAAGCCTGTATAATCTTATTCTGAGAGAGCATATTCTGAATAACTGTATGTCTGATTTGTTGCACCAGTACTTGATAGACTCAGATCTGACCTCTCCGCAAGAATTGGGAAAGAAGGCAGACAAATGGGTCAGAACAAGACTGAACAGAAAAGTTCATACAGGAGGTGACAAGGATGGCAAGAAGAAAGATGGTGAGAAAACTCAGGATAAGCATGGGGAT
The DNA here is from genome assembly GCF_031143425.1 of Pleurodeles waltl. Classification (NCBI taxonomy): domain Eukaryota; kingdom Metazoa; phylum Chordata; class Amphibia; order Caudata; family Salamandridae; genus Pleurodeles; species Pleurodeles waltl. The sequence goes on from NC_090446.1 coordinate 526,624,993, forward strand.
AAGGGCAAAACCAAAGATCCTTCTTCAAATCCTAAACACTCTTCAGGGGGTGGGGATAAATAGAATTCTTACTCTTCTTCGCAACATACACACATTAAAAAGCCTTGGTGTTATGTGTGTACAAGTAAAGGCCATTGGCAAGGGGATAAGTCCTGTCCAGGTAAACCCCCTGAGCCAATCACCACTAATACATCAAACTCTAGTGCCCCAAGCAGTAGTGGTAATAGTGGTGGGACTGCTGTCAACAGTCAAAGTAAGGGTGTAGTTGGGTTCACTTATGGGTCCATCATAGAAACTGGGGTAGTCAGTCCCAAGGCAGTTTCTGTCACACCTAGTGGCATTGGCCTTGCCACACTGGCTGCTTGTCCCCTTACAATGGATAAGTACAGGCAGACAGTTTCAATAAATGGTGTTGAGGCCCAGGCCTACAGGGACACAGGTGCCAGTATCATTTTGGTGACTGAAAACCTAGTGCCTCCTGAACACCACATCATTGGACAATAGTACAAGATTATTGATGTCCATAACTCCACTAAGTTTCTTCCCTTAGCTATAGTTCAGCTTAGTTGGGGTGGAGTTACTGGCCCTAAGCAGGTGGTAGTGTCACCTAGCTAACCTGTAGACTGTCTGTTAGGTAATGACCTAGAGACCTCAGGTTGGGCTGAGGTAGAGTTTTATACCCATACAGCCATGCTGGGTATCTCTGAGGAATTGTTTCCTCTCATTTCTATTGAAATGAAAAAGCAAAGGAGAGAAATAGGCCTGAAAGCTCAGGATCCCTCTCCAACAACAGGTAAAAAGGGTATCAAAGTATTCCCTACCCACCCTGCCATTCAGGATAGCATTCCTGTGGTGGGAGAAACCTCTTCTGGGGTGGCACCTGTACCAAGGGAACCATCAGCTGGCACAGCTGTACTCCCTGAGGTGGAAGTACCTCTCTGTGGGATAACTAATATTGGTGAGAAAAAGTCCACCATTGTAGTTAACATGGAGCATCCCTCCAACCCCCCCAGAGAAACTTTAGTGCAGCAACCCTGCACTGCCTCAAAACACTTAGGACAGCAGCCCTTCCCTAGTGTGGCGCTCATAGGACAGCATTCCTGCCCTGCTCCAACTCAAGAGAAACAGCATCCCTGTTCTCTCTTCCAGCCATATGGACAAAGTTTTTGCCCAGCTATGGCTTTACTGAGACAGCATCCCTGTCTGGCATTCTCATCACTTGATATAGGTCCAGTGGACAATTCCCACTGTTCTAAACTAAAACTTACTGATAGGAACTCTGAAAATATATCTTCACATTGTTGGCTAGCTAAAAAACTTCAAACAGGGTGGTTTACATCCTCACAGGGAAGCAACCATATAGTGGATGATAAAGGGAGTAACCAGTCTATTGCAGAGCTATTCTCCACTTATCACCACTTAGACAATAAAGACTCAACTAGCCAAGGTTAGCCTTATTGTCCTTCGTTTGGGGGGGTCTGTGTGAGAAAGTAGCCTCTTTCTAGCCTTGTTACTCCCACTTTTGGTCTGTTTGTGAGTATATGTCAGGGTGTTTTCACTGTCTCACTGGGATCCTGCTAGCCAGGGCCCAGTGCTCATAGTGAAAACCCTATGTTGTCAGTATGTTTGTTATGTGTCACTGGGACCCTGCTAGCCAGGACCCCAGTGCTCATACGTTTGTGGCCTATATGTGTTCCCTGTGTGATGCCTAACTGTCTCACTGAGGCTCTGCTAACCAGAACCTCAGTGGTTATGCTCTCTCTGCTTTCCGAATTGTCACTAACAGGCTAGTGACCAATTTCACCAATTCACATTGGCATACTGGTACACCCATATAATTCCCTAGTACATGGTACTGAGGTACCCAGGGTATTGAGGTTGCAGGAGATCCCTATGGGCTGCAGCATTTCTTTTGCCACTCATAGGGAGATATGACAATTCTTTCACAGGCCTGCCACTGCAGCCTGAGTGAAATAACGTCCATGTTATTTCACAGCCATTCACCACTGCACTTAAGTAACTTATAAGTCACCTATATTTCTAACCTTCACCTGGTGAAGGTTTGGTGCAAAGTTACTTAGGGCCAGATGTAGCAAGATCAGAATTTGCGATTCTGAAATTGAGAGTCGGTGCGACTCGCAATTTCAGAATCGCAAATCCTGATGCAGAACGGTGTCTCGGACACCGTCTGAGACTCGCTATGGGGTCGCAAAGACCCACCTCATAAATATTAATGAGGTGGGCCACATTTTGCGACCCCATAGCGAGTCCCTGCACTCACAGGGATGGTGGCATGCTGAAGTCAGCAGACCTCCATGTCTGTGACTGCTTTTAAAATAAAGCAGTTTTTTATTTTTATTTTGCAGCCCGTTTTCCTTAAAGGAAAACGAGTTGCAAAATAAAAAGAATAACGAAACCATTTGGTTTCGTTTTTTCAGAGTAGGCAGTGGTCCATTGGACCACTGTCTGCTCTGAAAAAACCTTTTGGGCAACATTCACAAAGGGGATGGGACCCCTTCCCTTTTGCGAATGAGTTACCACCAGTGTGACACTGGTGGTAACTGCGAATTGCGATGCGAGTCGCAAATAGGAAGGAAACACCCCTTCCTATTTGCGAGTCGCATTCACAATTTGCGAGTCAGTACCGACTCGCAAATTGTGAATGTCCATCGCAGAAGGCTGTTTGCATGGCGCAAACTGCGATTTTCGCAGTTTGCACCATGCAAACGGCTTCCTACATCTAGCCCTTTGTGTGTGGGCACCCTGGCACTAGCCAAGGTGTCCCCACATCGTTCAGGGCAAATTCCCCGGACTTTGTGAGTGCGGGGACACCATTACACGTGTGCACTATACATAGGTCCCTACCTATGTATAGCGTCACAATGGTAACTCCGAACATGGCCATGTAACATGTCTGAGATCATGGAATTGACACCCAAATACCATTCAGGTATTGGGTGGACAATTCCATGATCCCCTGGTTCTCTAGCACAGTACCCGGGTACTGCCAAACTGCCTTTCCGGGGTCTCCACTGCAACTGCTGCTGCTGCCAACCCCTCAGACAGGTTTCTGCCCTCCTGGGGTCCAGGCAGCCCTGGCCCAGGAAGGCAGAACAAAGGACTTCCTCTGAGAGAGGGTATAACACCCTCTCCCTTTGGAAATAGGTGTGAGGGCTGGGGAGGAGTAGCCTCCCCCAGCCTCTGGAAATGCTTTGATGGGCACAGATAGTTCCCATCTCTGCATAAGCCAGTCTACACCGGTTCAGGGATCCCCCAGCCCTGCTTTGGCGCGAAACTGGACAAAGGAAAGGGGAGTGACCACTCCCCTGACCTGCACCTCCCAGGGGAGGTGCCCAGAGCTCCTCCAGTGTGCTCCAGACCTCTGCCATCTTGGAAACAGAGGTGCTGCTGGCACACTAGACTGCTCTGAGTGGCCAGTGCCATCAGGTGACGTCAGAGACTCCTTCTGATAGGCTCCTTCAGGTGTTGCTAGCCTATCCTCTCTCCAGTGTGCTCCAGACCTCTGCCATCTTGGAAACAGACGTGTTGGGGGCACACTGGACTGCTCTGAGTGGCCAGTGCCATCAGGTGACATCAGAGGCTCCTTCTGATAGGCTCTTACCGCTCTTGGTAGCCAATCCTCCTTCCTAGGTAGCCAAACCTCCTTTTCTGGCTATTTAGGGTCTCTGCTTTGGGGATCTCACCAGATAACGAATGCAAGAGCTCATCAGAGTTCCTCTGCATCTCTCTCTTCACCTTCTACCAAAGGATCGACCGCTGACTGCTCTGGACGCCTACAAAACCGCAACAAAGTAGCAAGACGACTACTAGCAACCTTGTATCGCCTCATCCTGCCGGCTTTCTCAACTGTTTCCAGGTGGTGCATGCTCTGGGGGTAGCCTGCCTTCACCCTGCACCAGAAGCTCCGAAGAAATCTCCCGTGGGTCTACGGAATCTTCCCCCTGCTAACGCAGGCACCAAAAGACTGCAACACTGGTCCTCTGGGTCCCCTCTCATCCTGACAAGCGTGGTCCTTGGAACTCAGCAACTCTGTCCAAGTGACTCCCACAGTCCAGTGACTCTTCAGTCCAAGTTTGGTGGAGGTAAGTCCTTACCTCCCCACGCTAGCCTGCATTGCTAGGTTCCACGTGATTTGCAGCTGCTCCGGCTCCTGTGCACTCTTACAGGATTTCCTTTGTGCACAGCCAAGCCTGGGTCTCCGACACTCCTTCCTGCAGTGCACAACGTTCTGAGTTGTCCTCCGGCGTCGTGGGACTCCCTTTTGTGACTTCGCATGGACTCCGGTTCACTTTCCTTCCAAGTGCCTGTTCAGGTACTTTTGCGTGTGGTGCCTGCTTCAGTGAGGGCTCACTGAGTTGCTGGGTGCCCCCTCTGTCTCCTCCTCCAAGTGGCAACATTCTGGTCCCTCCTGGGCCACAGCAGCACCCAAAAACCTCTACCGCGACCCTCGCAGCTAGCAAGGCTTGTTTGCTGTCTTTCTGCGTGGGAACACCTCTGCAAGCTTCATCGTGACGTGGGACATCCGTCTTCCAAAGGAGAAGTCCCTAGCTCTCTTCTTTCTTGTAGAACTCTAAGCTTCTTCCATCCAGTGGCAGCTTCCTTGCACCCTCAGCTGGCATTTCCTGGGCTCCTGCCCACTCTCGACACTGTCGCGACTATTGGACTTGGTCCCCTTGTCTTACAGGTACTCAGGTCCGGAAATCCTCTGTTGTTGTATTGCTGGTGTTTGTTCTTCCTGCAGAATCCCCCTATCACGACTTCTGTGCTCTCTGGGGGTGTGTAGGAAAGTACCATCTTGCCTGGCATGTTACCCCCATTTTTCACTGTATATATGTTGTTTTAGTTGTATGTGTCTCTGGGACCCTGTCACCCAGGGCCCCAGTGCTCATAAGTGTGCCTGAATGTGTTACCTGTGTAGTGACTAACTGTCTCACTGAGGCTCTGCTAATCAGAACCTCAGTGGTTATGCTCTCTCATTTCTTTCAAATTGTCACTAACAGGCTAGTGACCAATTTTACCAATTTACATTGGCTTACTGGAACACCCTTATAATTCCCTAGTATATGGTACTGAGGTACTCAGGGTATTGGGGTTCCAGGAGATCCCTATGGGCTGCAGCATTTCTTTTGCCACCCATAGGGAGCTCTGACAATTCTTACACAGGCCTGCCACTGCAGCTTGAGTGAAATAACGTCCACGTTATTTCACAGCCATTTTACACTGCACTTAAGTAACTTATAAGTCACCTATATGTCTAACCTTTACCTGGTAAAGGTTGGGTGCTAAGTTACTTAGTGTGAGGGCACACTGGCACTAGCCAAGGTGCCCCCACATTGTTCAGGGCCAATTCCAAGGACTTTGTGAGTGTGGGGACACCATTACACGTGTGCACTACATATAGGTCACTACCTATATGTAGCTTCACAATGGTAACTCCGAATATGGCCATGTAATATGTCTATGATCATGGAATTGCCCCCTCTATACCATCCTGGCATAGTTGGCACAATCCCATGATCCCAGTGGTCTGTAGCACAGACCCTGGTACTGCCAAACTGCCCTTCCTGGGGTTTCACTGCAGCTGCTGCTGCTGCCAACCCCTCAGACAGGCAGCTGCCCTCCTGGGGTCCAGCCAGGCCTGGCCCAGGATGACAGAACAAAGAACTTCCTCTGAGAGAGGGTGTGACACCCTCTCCCTTTGGAAAATGATGTGAAGGCAGGGGAGGAGTAGCCTCCCCCAGCCTCTGGAAATGCTTTGTTGGGCACAGAGGTGCCCAATTCTGCATAAGCCAGTCTACACCGGTTCAGGGACCCCTTAGCCCCTGCTCTGGCGCGAAACTGGACAAAGGAAAGGGGAGTGACCACTCCCCTGACCTGCACCTCCCCTGGGAGGTGTCCAGAGCTCCTCCAGTGTGCTCCAGACCTCTGCCATCTTGGAAACAGAGGTGCTGCTGGCACACTGGACTGCTCTGAGTGGCCAGTGCCACCAGGTGACGTCAGAGACTCCTTGTGATAGGCTCCTTCAGGTGTTAGTAGCCTTTCCTCTCTCCTAGGTAGCCAAACCCTCTTTTCTGGCTATTTAGGGTCTCTGTCTCTGGGGAAACTTTAGATAACGAATGCAAGAGCTCATCCGAGTTCCTCTGCATCTCCCTCTTCACCTTCTGATAAGGAAACGACCGCTGACCGCGCTGGAAGCCTGCAAACCTGCAACATAGTAGCAAAGACGACTACTGCAACTCTGTAACGCTGATCCTGCCGCCTTCTCGACTGTTTTCCTGCTTGTGCATGCTGTGGGGGTAGCCTGCCTCCTCTCTGCACCAGAAGCTCCGAAGAAATCTCCCGTGGGTCGACGGAATCTTCTCCCTGCAACCGCAGGCACCAAAAAGCTGCATCACCGGTCCCTTGGGTCTCCTCTCAGCACGACGAGCGAGGTCCCTCGAATCCAGCGACTCCGTCCAAGTGACCCCCACAGTCCAGTGACTCTTCAGCCCAAGTTTGGTGGAGGTAAGTCCTTGCCTCACCTCGCTGGGCTGCATTGCTGGGAACCGCGACTTTGCAGCTACTCCGGCCCCTGTGCACTTCCGGTGGAAATCCTTCGTGCACAGCCAAGCCTGGGTCCACGGCACTCTAACCTGCATTGCACGACTTTCTAAGTTGGTCTCCGGCGACGTGGGACTCCTTTGTGCAACTTCGGCGAGCACCGTTTCACGCATCCTTGTAGTGCCTGTTTCTGGCACTTCTCCGGGTGCTACCTGCTTCAGTGAGGGCTCTTCGTCTTGCCCGACGTCCCTTCTCTCTTCAGGTCCAATTTGCGACCTCCTGGTCCCTCCAGGGCCACAGCAGCGTCCAAAAACGCTAACCGCACGATTTGCAGCTAGCAAGGCTTGTTGGCGTTTTTCGGCAGGAAAACACTTCTGTACGACTCTCCACGGCGAGAGGGATCCGTCCACCAAAGGGGAAGTCTCTAGCCCTTTTCGTTCCTGCAGAAACCGCAGCTTCTTCTGTCCAGTAGAAGCTTCTTTGCACCCGCAGCTGGCATTTCCTGGGCATCTGCCCATCTCCGACTTGCTTGTGACTTTTGGACTTGGTCCCCTTGTTCCACAGGTACCCTAGATTGGAAATCCACAGTTGTTGCATTGTTGGTTTGTGTCTTTCCTGCATTATTCCTCTAACACGACTTCTTTGTCCTTAGGGGAACTTAAGTGCACTTTGCACTCACTTTTCAGGGTCTTGGGGAGGGTTATTTTTCTAACTCTCACTATTTTCTAATAGTCCCAGCGACCCTCTACAAGGTCACATAGGTTTGGGGTCCATTCGTGGTTCGCATTCCACTTTTGGAGTATATGGTTTGTGTTGCCCCTATCCCTATGTTTCCCCATTGCATCCTATTGTAACTATACATTGTTTGCACTGTTTTCTAAGACTATACTGCATATTTTTGCTATTGTGTATATATATCTTGTGTATATTTCCTATCCTCTCACTGAGGGTACACTCTAAGATACTTTGGCATATTGTCATGAAAATAAAGTACCTTTATTTTTAGTATAACTGTGTATTGTGTTTTCTTATGATATTGTGCATATGACACTAAGTGGTACTGTGGTAGCTTCACACGTCTCCTAGTTCAGCCTAAGCTGCTCTGCTAAGCTACCATTATCTATCAGCCTAAGCTGCTAGACACCCTATACACTAATAAGGGATAACTGGGCCTGGTGCAAGGTGCAAGTACCCCTTGGTACTCACTACAAGCCAGTCCAGCCTCCTACAGTAGCCAAACCCTCTTTTCTGCCTATTTAGGGTCTCTGTCTCTTGGGATTCCTGAGATAACGAATGCAAGAGCTCATCCGAGTTCCTCTGCATCTCTCTCTTCACCTTCTGCCAAGGAATCGACTGCTGACCGCGCTGGAAGCCTGCAAAACTGCAACATAGTAGCTAAGACGACTACTGCAACTCTGTAACGCTGATCCTGCCGCCTTCTCGACTGTTTTCCTGGTGGTGCATGCTGTGGGGGTAGTCTGCCTCCTCTCTGCACTAGAAGCTCCGAAGAAATCTCCCGTGGGTCGACGGAATCGTCCCCCTGCAACCGCAGGCACCAAAACGCTGCATTACCGGTCCCTTGGGTCTCCTCTCAGCACGACGAGCGAGGTCCCTCGAATCCAGCAACTCTGTCCAAGTGACTCCCACAGTCCAGTGACTCTTCAGTCCAAGTTTGGTGGAGGTAAGTCCTTGCCTCACCTCGCTAGACTGCATTGCTGGGAACCGCGACTTTTGCAGCTACTCCGGCCCCTGTGCACTTCCGGCAGAAATCCTTTGTGCACAGCCAAGCCTGGGTCCACGGCACTCTAACCTGCATTGCACGACTTTCTAAGTTAGTCTCCGGCGACGTGGGACTCCTTTGTGTGACTTCGGGTGAGCACCGTTTCACACATCCTCGTAGTGCCTGTTTCTGGCACTTCTCCGGGTGCTACCTGCTGCTAAGAGGGCTCTTTGTCTTGCTCGACGTCTCCTCTACCTCCTGGTCCAATTTGCGACCTCCTGGTAACTCCTGGGCCACAGCAGCGTCCAAAAACGCTAACTTCACGATTTGCAGCTAGCAAGGCTTGTTGGCATTCTTTCGGCGGGAAAACACTTCTGCACGACTCTATAAGGCGAGAGGGATCCGTCCTCCAAAGGGGAAGTCTCTAGCCCTTTGCGTTCCTGCAGAAACCTCAGCTTCTTCTGTCCAGTAGAAGTTTCTTTGCACCCGCAGCTGGCATTTCCTGGGCATCTGCCCATCTCCGACTTGCTTGTGACTTTTGGACTTGGCCCCCTTGTTCCACAGGTACCCCAGATTGGAAATCCAGCGTTGTTGCATTGTTGGTGTGTGTCTTTCCTGCCTTATTCCCCTATCACAACTTCTTCGTCCTTTGGGGAACTTTAGTGCACTTGGCACTCACTTTTCAGGGTCTTGGGGTGGGCTATTCTACTAACCCTCACTATTTTCCAATAGTCCCAGCGACCCTCTACAAGGTCACATAGGTTTGGGGTCCATTCGTGGTTCGCATTCCACTTTTGGAGTATATGGTTTGTGTTGCCCCTATCCCTATGTGTCCCCATTGCATCCTATTGTAACTATACATTGTTTGCACTGTTTTCTAAGACTATACTGCATATTTCTGGTATTGTGTATATATATCTTGTGTATATTTCCTATCCTCTCACTGAGGGTACACTCTGAGATACTTTGGCATATTGTCATAAAAATAAAGTACCTTTATTTTTAGTATAACTGTGTATTGTGTTTTCTTATGATATTGTGCATATGACACTAAGTGGTACTGTAGGAGCTTCACTCGTCTCCTAGTTCAGCCTAAGCTGCTCTGCTAAGCTACCATTATCTATCAGCCTAAGCTGCTAGACACCCTATACACTAATAAGGGATAACTGGGCCTGGTGCAAGGTGCAAGTACCCCTTGGTACTCACTACAAGCCAGTCCAGCCTCCTACATTGGTTGTGCAGCAGTGGGATAAGTGCTTTGAGACTACTTACCACTCTTGTCATTGTACTTTTCATAAGAGAAAAATATACAAAACAAGTTCAGTGTATATACACATAACCAAAAAGTTTTGCATTTCCTCTTTTCACTCTTTTCTAAGTGCTGAAAAGTACTTCTAACTTTCTAAAAAGTTCTAAAAAGTTTAAAAAGTTTTTTTTTCTCTGTCTTTCTAAAAGCTCTGACAAACTTTTTTCTCTTTTTCTATCACTTTAACTCTCTCTAAAAATGTCTGGCACAGGCCAAAATGTTGATCTGTCCAAACTTGCATATGATCACCTTAGCTGGAAAGGAGCAAGCAGTCTCTGCATAGAGAGAGGTTTGAGTGTAGGGAAGAATCCTTCCTTGGAACTGTTACTTAACATGCTTAGAGAACAGGATAAGGCTAGAAGTGCCCCATCTGTAGAAAAAGTAGCTAATGGTTCCCAATCTGATCCAGGGACTCCCCCAGGAAAAGATTCAGGAAAGAAACTTCCTAGCCTGCCCATTACTAGACAGTCTCGCATAGTTGGTAATGATGAAGAGCCACACCATACAAATAGTGTTGTCTCACATCATAGCAAAAGCATTTATTCTCACCACAGTGGTACTGATGTTTCAGTTAGCCAAGCTGTTAGGGTGCCCTCTGTAAGGGACAGGTCTCCTTCTGTCCATTCTCACCATACTTCTGTTTCAAGGCATGTCCCTCCCACCCACCCTGATGACAGATTGTTAGAAAGGGAACTCAATAGATTGAGAGTGGAACAAACCAGACTGAAGCTCAAGAAGCAACAGCTGGATTTGGATAGACAGACTTTAGAAGTAGAGAAGGAGAGACAGAAACTGGGTTTAGAAACCCATGGTGGCAGCAGCAGTATTCCCCATAGTCATCCTGCAAAAGAGCATGATTCCAGGAATCTGCATAAGATAGTTCCCCCTTATAAGGAGGGGGATGACATTAACAAGTGGTTTGCTGCACTTGAGAGGGCCTGTGCTGTACAGGATGTCCCTCAAAGGCAGTGGGCTGCTATCCTATGGCTATCATTTAGTGGAAACGGTAGGGATAGGCTCCTTACTGTAAAAGAAAATGAAGCTAATGATTACAAAGTTCTTAAGAATGCACTCCTGGATGGTTATGGCTTAACCACTGAACAATACAGGATAAAGTTCAGAGAGACCAAAAAGGAGTCTTCACAAGACTGGGTTGATTTCATTGACCATTCAGTGAAGGCCTTGGAGGGGTGGTTACATGGCAGTAAAGTTACTGATTATGACAGCCTGTATAACTTGATCCTGAGAGAGCATATTCTTAATAATTGTGTGTCTGATTTGTTGCACCAGTACTTGGTGGACTCTGATCTGACCTCTCCCCAAGAATTGGGAAAGAAGGCAGACAAATGGGTCAGAACAAGGGTGAACAGAAAAGTTCATACAGGGGGTGACAAAGATGGCAACAAGAAGAAGGATGGTAAGTCTTCTGACAAGGGTGGGGACAAATCTAAAAATGAGTCTTCATCAGTGTAGGAAAGTACCATCTTGCCTGGCATGTTACCCCCATTTTTCACTGTATATATGTTGTTTTAGTTGTATGTGTCACTGGGACCCTGGTAACCCAGGGCCCCAGTGCTCATAAGTGTGCCTGAATGTGTTACCTGTGGAGTGACTAACTGTCTCACTGAGGCTCTGCTAATCAGAACCTCAGTGGTTATGCTCTCTCATTTCTTTCCAAATTGTCACTAACAGGCTAGTGACCATTTTTACCAATTTACATTGGCTTACTGGAACACCCTTATAATTCCCTAGTATATGGGACTGAGGTACCCAGGGTATTGGGGTTCCAGGAGATCCCTATGGGCTGCAGCATTTCTTTTGCCACCCATAGGGAGCTCTGACAATTCTTACACAGGCCTGCCACTGCAGCCTGAGTGAAATAACGTCCACGTTATTTCACAGCCATTTTACACTGCACTTAAGTAACTTATAAGTCACCTATATGTCTAACCTTTACCTGGTAAAGGTTAGGTGCAAAGTTACTTAGTGTGTGGGCACCCTGGCACTAGCCAAGGTGCCCCCACATTGTTCAGAGACAATTCACTGAACTTTGTGAGTGCGGGGACACCATTACACGCGTGCACTACATATAGGTCACTACCTATATGTAGCTTCACAATGGTAACTCCGAAAATGGCCATGTAATATGTCTATGATCATGGAATTGCCCCCTCTATGCCATCCTGGCATAGTTGGCACAATCCCATGATCCCAGTGGTCTGTAGCACAGACCCTGGTACTGCCAAACTGCCCTTCCTGGGGTTTCACTGCAGCTGCTGCTGCTGCCAACCCCTCAGACAGGCATCTGCCCTCCTGGGGTCCAGCCAGGCCTGGCCCAGGATGGCAGAACAAAGAACTTCCTCTGAGAGAGGGTGTGACACCCTCTCCCTTTGGAAAATGGTGTGAAGGCAGGAGAGGAGTAGCCTCCCCCAGCCTCTGGAAATGCTTTGTTGGGCACAGAGGTGCCCAATTCTGCATAAGCCAGTCTACACCGGTTCAGGGACCCCTTAGCCCCTGCTCTGGCGCGAAACTGGACAAAGGAAAGGGGAGTGACCACTCCCCTGACCTGCACCTCCCCTGGGAGGTGTCCAGAGCTCCTCCAGTGTGCTCCAGACCTCTGCCATCTTGGAAACAGAGGTGCTGCTGGCACACTGGACTGCTCTGAGTGGCCAGTGCCACCAGGTGACGTCAGAGACTCCTGCTGATAGGCTCCTTCAGGTGTTAGTAGCCTATCCTCTCTCCTAGGTAGCCAAACCCTCTTTTCTGGCTATTTAGGGTCTCTGGGGAAACTTTAGATAACGAATGCAAGAGCTCATCCGAGTTCCTCTGCATCTCTCTCTTCACCTTCTGATAAGGAATCCACTGCTGACCGCGCTGGAAGCCTGCAAACCTGCAACATAGTAGCAAAGACGACTACTGCAACTCTGTAACGCTGATCCTGCCGCCTTCTCGACTGTTTTCCTGCTTGTGCATGCTGTGGGGGTAGTCTGCCTCCTCTCTGCACCAGAAGCTCCGAAGAAATCTCCCGTGGGTCGACGGAATCTTCCCCCTGCAACCGCAGGCACCAAAAAGCTGCATTACCGGTCCCTTGGGTCTCCCCTCAGCACGACGAGCGAGGTCCCTCGAATCCAGCGACTCTGTGCAAGTGACCCCCACAGTCCAGTGACTCTTCAGTCCAAGTTTGGTGGAGGTAAGTCCTTGCCTCACCTCGCTGGGCTGCATTGCTGCGAACCGCGACTTTGCAGCTACTCCGGCCCCTGTGCACTTCCGGCGGAAATCCTTTGTGCACAGCCAAGCATGGGTCCACGGCACTCTAACGTGCATTGCACGACTTTCTAAGTTGGTCTCCGGCGACGTGGGACTCCTTTGTGCAACTTCGGTGAGCACCGTTTCATGCATCCTCGTAGTGCCTGTTTCTGGCACTTCTCCGGGAGCTACCTGCTTCAGTGAGGGCTCTTTGTCTTGCTCGACGTCCCCTCTCTCTTCAGTTCCAATTTGCGACCTTCTGGTCCCTCCTGGGCCCCAGCAGCGTCCAAAAACGCCAAACGCACGATTTGCGACTAGCAAGGCTTGTTGGCGTCCTTTCGGCGGGAAAACACTTCTGCACGACTCTCCACGGCGAGTGGGATCCGTCCACCAAAGCGGAAGTCTCTAGCCCTTTTCGTTCCTGCAGAAACCTCAGCTTCTTCTGTCCAGTAGAAGCTTCTTTGCACCCGCAGCTGGCATTTCCTGGGCATCTGCCCATCTCCGACTTGCTTGTGACTTTTGGACTTGGTCCCCTTGTTCCACAGGTACCCTAGATTGGAAATCCACAGTTGTTGCATTGCCGGTTTGTGTCTTTCCTGCATTATTCCTCTAACAAGACTTCTTTGTCCTTAGGGGAACGTTAGTGCAGTTTGCACTCACTTTTCAGGGTCTTGGGGAGGGTTATTTTTCTAACTCTCACTATTTTCTAATAGTCCCAGCGACCCTCTACAAGGTCATATAGGTTTGGGGTCCATTCGTGGTTCGCATTCCACTTTTGGAGTATATGGTTTGTGTTGCCCCTATCCCTATGTTTCCCCATTGCATCCTATTGTAACTATACATTGTTTGCACTGTTTTCTAAGACTATACTGCATATTTTTGCTATTGTGTATATATACCTTGTGTATATTTCCTATCCTCTCACTGAGGGTACACTCTAAGATACTTTGGCATATTGTCATAAAAATAAAGTACCTTTATTTTTAGTATAACTGTGTATTGTGTTTTCTTATGATATTGTGCATATGACACTAGGTGGTACTGTAGTAGCTTCACACGTCTCCTAGTTCAGCCTAAGCTGCTCTGCTAAGCTACCATTATCTATCAGCCTAAGCTGCTAGACACCCTATACACTAATAAGGGATAACTGGGCCTGGTGCAAGGTGCAAGTACCCCTTGGTACTCACTACAAGCCAGTCCAGCCTCCTACAGGGTAGTAGGTGCACTTTACACCTACTTTTCAGGGTCTTGGGGTGGGCTATTTTTCTAACCCTCACTGTTTCCTTACAGTCCCAGAGACCCTCTACAAGCTCACATAGGTCTGGGGTCCATTCGTGGTTCGCATTCCACTTTTTGAGTATATGGTTTGTGTTGCCCCTATACCTATGTGCTCCTATTGCAATCTACTGTAATTCTACAATGCTTGCATTACTTTTCTTCCTATTACTTACCTAATTTTGGTTTGTGTACATATATCTTGTGTATATATCTTATCCTCATACTGAGGGTACTCACTTATATACTTTTGGCATATTGTCATAAAAATAATGTACCTTTATTTTTAGTAATTCTGTGTATTGTGTTTTCTTATGATATTGTGCATATGACACCAGTGGTATAGTAGGAGCTTTACATGCCTAAGCTGCTTTGCCATAGCTACCTTCTATCAGTCTAAGCTGCTAGAAACACCTCTACACTAATAAGGGATAACTAGACCTGGCACAAGGTGTAAGTACCTCTGGTACCCACTACAGGCCAGGCCAGCCTCCTACATTGGTGGGAGCGGTGGGATAAGTACTTATACCTACTTACCACTTTATCATTGTGTACTTTTCATAAGAGAATAATATACAAAACAGTTCAGTGTATGTACACCTAACCAAAAAGTTTTGCTTTTCTCCTCTTAAACTTTTTACAAAGTTGTTGAAAAGTATTCTAAAACTTCTAAAAGTGTCTAAAAATGTAGAAAAAGTTTTTTTCTCTGTTCTTTTAAAAGTTTTGAAACTTTTTCTTCATTCTCACTATTTCTAAACCTTTTACTATCACGTCGACAGAAGATTCTACTCTTAAAATGGTCAATACTACTTATGACAATTTGAATTATAAGAGCCTAAGGAGTCTCTGCTTAGAGAGAGGTTTAGTGATAGGAAAGAACCCTACCTAATAATTTCTATTTAACATGCTTATTGTGAACGATGAGTCCCAAGCAGGCACTTCAAATGAGAGGTTAATAGAACGTTCCAAATCTGACTCAGGGGATCTCCTTGAGGGAGGGTTCTGATCAGGATTTGCCCTCTAACAAGACACCCAGTAATGTTGGTAGTAATGGAGGTTCCCATCACAGTAGGGAAGCCTTTATTCCTAGAGGCCAAGTTGCTAGGATTCAGTCAGTTAGGGACAGATCCCCCTCTGTTGTTTCCAATTTGTCTTCTGTGTCCAAGCATTATGTAGGAGGCTGGACTGGCTTGTAGTGAGTACCTAGGGGTACTTGCACCTTGCACCAGGCCCAGTTATCCCTTATTAGTGTATAGGGTGTCTAGCAGCTTAGGCTGATAGATAATGGTAGCTTAGCAGAGCAGCTTAGGCTGAACTAGGAGACGTGTGAAGCTACTACAGTACCACCTAGTGTCATATGCACAATATCATAAGAAAACACAATTCACAGTTATACTAAAAATAAAGGTACTTTATTTTTATGTAAAATGCCAAAGTATCTCAGAGTGTACCCTCAGTGAGAGGATAGGAAATATACACAAGATATATATACACAATACCAGAAATATGCAGTATAGTCTTAGAAAACAGTGCAAACAATGTATAGTTACAATAGGATGCAATGGAGACACATAGGGACAGGGGCAACACAAACCATATACTCCAGAAGTGGAATGCGAACCACGAATGGACCCCAAACCTATGTGACCTTGTAGAGGGTCGCTGGGACTATTAGAAAATAGTGAGGGTTAGAAAAATAGCCCACCCCAAGACCCTGAAAAGTGAGTGCAAAGTGCACTAAAGTTCCCCTAAAGACAAAGAAGTCGTGTTAGAGGAATAATGCAGGAAAGACACAAACCAACAATGCAACAACGCTGGATTTCCAATCTGGGGTACCTATGGAACAAGGGGACCAAGTCCAAAAGTCACAAGCAAGTCGGAGATGGGCAGATGCCCAGGAAATGCCAGCTGCGGGTGCAAAGAAGCTTCGACTGGACTGAAGAAGCTGCGGTTCCTGCAGGAACGCAAAGGGCTAGAGACTTCCCCTTTGGAGGACGGATCCGACTCGCCTTGTAGAGTTGTGCAGAAGTGTTTTCCCGCCGGAAGAACGCCAACAAGCCTTGCTAGCTGCAAATCGTGCGGTTAGCATTTTTGGATGCTGCTATGGCCCTGGAGGGACCAGGAGGTCGCAAATTGGACCAGGAGAGAGAGGGGACGGGGAGCAAGACAAAGAGCCCTCTCAGCAGCAGGTAGCACCCGTAGAAGTGCCAGAAACAGGCACTACGAGGATGCATGAAATGGTGCTCACCCGAAGTCGCACAAAGAAGTCCCACGTCGCCGGAGAACAACTTAGGAGGTCGTGCAATGCAGGTTAGAGTGCCGTGGACCCAGGCTGGACTGTGCACAAAGGATTTCCGCCGGAAGTGCACGGAGGCCGGAGTAGCTGCAAAAGTCGCGGTTCCCAGCAATGCAGCCCAGCGAGGTGAGGCAAGGACTTACCTCCACCAAACTTGGACTGAAGAGTCACTGGACTGTGGGGGTCACTTGGACAGAGTTGCTGGATTCGAGGGACCTCGCTCGTCATGCTGAGAGGAGACCCAAGGGACCGGTAATGCAGCTTTTTGGTGCCTGCGGTTGCAGGGGGAAGATTCCGTCGACCCACGGGAGATTTCTTCGGAGCTTCTGGTGCAGAGAGGATGCAGACTACCCCCACAGCATGCACAGACAGGAAAACAGTCGAGAAGGCGGCAGGATCAACGTTACAGAGTTGCAGTAGTCGTCTTAGCTACTTTGTTGCAGGTTTGCAGGCTTCCAGCGCGGTCAGCAGTCGATTCCTTATCAGAAGGTGAAGAGAGAGATGCAGAGGAACTCGGCTGACCTCTTGCATTCGTTATCTAAGGAATCCCAAGAGACAGAGACCCTAAATAGCCAGAAAAGAGGGTTTGGCTACTTAGGAGAGAGGATAGGCTAGCAACACCTGAAGGAGCCTATCACAAGGAGTCTCTGACGTCACCTGGTGGCACTGGCCACTCAGAGCAGTCCAGTGTGCCAGCAGCACCTCTGTTTCCAAGATGGCAGAGGTCTGGAGCACACTGGAGGAGCTCTGGGCACCTCCCAGGGGAGGTACAGGTCAGGGGAGTGGTCACTCCCCTTTCCTTTGTCCAGTTTCGCGCCAGAGCAGGGCTAAGGGGTCCCTGAACCGGTGTAGACTGGCTTATGCTTTCTTGGGCACATCTGTGCCCAAGAAAGCATTTCCAGAGGCTGGGGGAGGCTACTCCTCCCCTGCCTTCACACCATTTTCCAAAGGGAGAGGGTGTCACACCCTCTCTCAGAGGAAGTCCTTTGTTCTGCCATCCTGGGCCAGGCCTGGCTGGACCCCAGGAGGGCAGCTGCCTGTCTGAGGGGCTGGCAGCAGCAGCAGCTGCAGTGAAACCCCAGGAAGGGCAGTTTGGCAGTACCAGGGTCTGTGCTACAGACCACTGGGATCATGGGATTGTGCCAACTATGCCAGGATGGTATAGAGGGGGCAATTCCATGATCATAGACATGTTACATGGCCATATTCGGAGTTACCATTGTGAAGCTAGATATAGGTAGTGACCTATATGTAGTGCACGCGTGTAATGGTGTCCCCGCACTCACAAAGTTCAGGGAATTGTCTCTGAACAATGTGGGGGCACCTTGGCTAGTGCCAGGGTGCCCTCACACTAAGTAACTTTGCACCTAACCTTTACCATGTAAAGGTTAGACATATATGTGACTTATAAGTTACTTAAGTGCAGTGTAAAATGGCTCTGAAATAACGTGTACGTTATTTCACTCAGGCTGCAGTGGCAGGCCTGTGTAAGAATTGTCAGAGCTCCCTATGGGTGGCAAAAGAAATGCTGCAGCCCATAGGGATCTCCTGGAACCCCAATACCCTGGGTACCTCAGTACCATATACTAGGGAATTATAAGGGTGTTCCAGTAAGCCAATGTAAATTGGTAAAATTGGTCACTAGCCTGTTAGTGACAATTTGAAAGAAATGAGAGAGCATAACCACTGAGGTTCTGGTTAGCAGAGCCTCAGTGAGACAGTTAGGCACCACACAGGGAACACATACATATAGGCCACAAACTTATGAGCACTGGGGTCCTGACTAGCATGGTCCCAGTGACACATAACAAACATACTGAAAACATAGGGTTTTCACTATGAGCACTGGGCCCTGGCAAGCAGGATACCAGTGAGACAGTGAAAACACCCTGACATACACTCACAAACAGGCCCAAAGTGGGGGTAACAAGGCTAGAAAGAGGCTACTTTCTCACACAACCCCCCCCCCAAACGAAGGACAATAAGGCTAACCTTGGCCAGTTGAGACTTTATTGTCTAAGTGGTGATAAGTAGAGAGTAGCTCTGCAATAGACTGGTTACTCCCTTTATCATCCACTATATGGTTACCTCCCTGTGGGGATGTAAACCACCCTGTTTGAAGTTTTTTAGCTAAGCAACAATGTGAAGATGTATTTTCAGAGTTTCTATCAGTAAGTTTTAGTTTAGAGCAGTGGGAATTGTCCACTGAACCTATTTGTAGTGATGGAAAAGCCAGACAGGGATGCTGTCTCAGAAAAGCCATAGCTGGGCAAAAACTTTGTCCATATGGCTGGAAGAGAGAACAGGGACGCTGTTTCTCTTGGGTTGGAGCAGGGCAGGGATGCTGTCCTATCAGCTCCACACTAGGGCAAGGATGCTGTCCTAAGTGTTGTGAGGCAGTGCAGGGTTTCTGCACTAAAGTTTCTCTGGGAAGGTTGGAGGGATGCTCCATGTTAACTAAAATGGTGCTCTTTTTCTCACCAATGTTAGTTATCCCACAGAGAGGTACTTCTACCTCAGGGAGTACAGCTTTGCCAGCTGATGTTTCCCTTGGAACAGGTGCCACCCCAGGAGAGGTTTCTCCCACCACAGGAATGGTATCCTGAATGGTAGGGTGGTTAGGGGATACTGTGATACCCTTTTTACCTGTTGATGGAGAGGGATCCTGAGTTTTCAGGCCTTCTCTCCTTTGCTTTTTCATTTCAGTAGAAATGAGAGGGAACAATTCCTCTGGGATGCCCAGCATGGCTGCATGGGCATAAAACTCTACATCAGCCCAACCTGAGGCCTCTAGGTCATTACCTAAGAGACAGTCTACAGGTAAGCTAGGTGATACCACCACCTGCTTAGGGCCAGTAACTCCACCCCAACTAAACTGAATTATAGCTAAGGGAAGAAACTTAGTGGAGTTATGGACATCAATAATTTTATACTGTTGTCCAATGATGTGTTGTTCAGGATGCACTAGGTTTTCAGTCACTAAAGTGATACTGGCACCTGTGTCCCTGTAGGCCAAGGCCTCAACACCATTTATTGAAACTGTCTGCCTGTACTTATCCATTGTAAGGGGACAAGCAGCCAGTGTGGCAAGGCCAATGCCACTAGGTGTGACAGAAACTGTCTTGGGACTGACTACCCCAGTTTCTACTATGGACCCATAAGTGAACCCAACTACACCCTTAACTTGACTGTTGCCAGCAGTCCCACCACTAGTACCACTACTGCTAGGGGCACTAGAGCTTGATGTATTAGTGGTGGTAGGCTCAGGGGGTTTACCTGGACAGGACTTATCCCCTGGCCTATGGCCTCTATTTTTACACACAAAGCACCAAGGCTTTTTAAATTGTGTAGGTTGAGAAGAAGAGGAAGAATTTGTTTTATCCCCACCCCCTGAAGAGTGTTTAAGATTTGAAGTGGGATCTTTGGTTTTACCCTTATCCCCATGCTTATCTTGAGACATTTCACCATCTTTCTTCTTAGTGTTCTCTTTGTCACCCCCTGTATGAACTTTTCTGTTCACCCTTGTTCTGACCCATTTGTCTGCCTTCTTTCCCAATTCTTGGGGAGAGGTCAGATCAGAGTCTACCAGGTACTGGTGCAACAAATCAGACACACAATTATTAAGAATATGCTCTCTCAGGATCAAGTTATACAGGCTGTCATAATCAGTAACTTTACTGCCATGTAACCACCCCTCCAAGGCCTTCACTGAATGGTCAATGAAATCAACCCAGTCTTGTGAAGACTCCTTTTTGGTCTCTCTGAACTTTATCCTGTATTGTTCAGTGGTTAAGCCATAACCATCCAGGAGTGTATTCTTAAGAACTTTGTAATCATTTGCTTCATTTTCTTTTACAGTAAGGAGCCTATCCCTACCTTTCCCACTAAATTATAGCCATAGGATAGCAGCCCACTGCCTTTGAGGGACATCCTGTACAGCACAGGCCCTCTCAAGTGCAGCAAACCACTTGTTAATGTCATCCCCCTCCTTATAAGGGGGAACTATCTTGTGTAGATTCCTGGAATCATGCTCTTTTGCAGGATGACTATGGGGAATACTGCTGCTGCCACCATGGGTTTCTAAACCCAGTTTCTGTCTCTCCTTCTCTACTTCTAAAGTCTGTCCATCCAAATCCAGCTGTTGCTTCTTGAGCTTCAGTCTGGTTTGTTCCACTCTCAATCTATTGAGCTCCCTTTCTAACAATCTGTCATCAGGGTGGGTGGGAGGGACATGCCTTGAAACAGAAGTATGGTGAGAATGGACAGAAGGAGACCTGTCCCTTACAGAGGACACCCTAACAGCTTGGCTAACAGAAACATCAGTACCACTGTGGTGTGAGTAAATGCTTTTGCTATGATGTGAGACAACACTATTTGTATGGTGTGACCCATCATCATTACCAACTATGCTAGACTGTCTAGTAATGGGCAGGCTAGGAAGTTTCTTTCCTGAATCTTTTCCTGGGGGAGTCCCTGGATCAGATTGGGAACCATTAGCTACTTTTTCAACAGATGGGGCACTTCTTGCCTTATCTTGTTCTCTAAGCATGTTAAGTAACAATTCCAAGGAAGGATTCTTCCCTACACTCAAACCTCTCTCTATGCAGAGACTCCTTGCTCCTTTCCAGCTAAGGTGATCATATGCAAGTTTGGAAAGATCAACATTTTGGCCTGTGCCAGACATTTTTAGAGAGAGTTAAAGTGATAGAAAAAGAGAAAAAAGTTTGTCAGAGCTTTTAGAAAGACTGGAAAAAAAACTTTTAAAACTTTTTAGAACTTTTTAGAAAGTTAGAAGTACTTTTCAGCACTTAGAAAAGAGTGAAAAGAGGAAATGCAAAACTTTTTGGCAATGTGTATATACACTGAACTTGTTTTGTATATTTTTCTCTTATGAAAAGTACAATGACAAGAGTGGTAAGTAGTCTCAAAGCACTTATCCCACCGCTGCACAACCAATGTAGGAGGCTGGACTGGCTTGTAGTGAGTACCTAGGGGTACTTGCACCTTGCACCAGGCCCAGTTATCCCTTATTAGTGTATAGGGTGTCTAGCAGCTTAGGCTGATAGATAATGGTAGCTTAGCAGAGCATCTTAGGCTGAACTAGGAGACGTGTGAAGCTACTACAGTACCACAAGTGTCACTTGCACAATATCATAATAAAACACAATACACAGTTATACTAAAAATAAAGGTACTTTATTTTTATGACAATATGCCAAAGTATCTTAGAGTGTACCCTCAGTGAGAGGATAGGAAATATACACAAGATATATATACACAATAGCAAAAATATGCAGTATAGTCTTAGAAAACAGTGCAAACAATGTATAGTTACAATAGGATGCAATGGGGAAACATAGGGATAGGGGCAACACAAACCATATACTCCAAAAGTGGAATGCGAACCACGCATGGACCCCAAACCTATGTGACCTTGTAGAGGGTCGCTGGGACTATTAGAAAATAGTGAGAGTTAGCAAAATAACCCTCCCCAAGACCCTGAAAAGTGAGTGCAAAGTGCACCAAAGTTCCCCTAAGGACAAAAGAGTCGTGTTAGAGGAATAATGCAGGAAAGACACAAACCAGCAATGCAACAACTGTGGATTTCCAATCTAGGGTACCTGTGGAACAAGGGGACCAAGTCCAAAAGTCACAAGCAAGTCGGAGATGGGCAGATGCCCAGGAAATGCAAGCTGCGGGTGCAAAGAAGCTTCGACTGGACAGAAGAAGCTGAGGTTTCTGCAGGAACGAAAAGGGCTAGAGACTTCCCCTTTGGTGGACGGATCCCTCTCGCCTTGGAGAGTCGTGCAGAAGTGTTTTCAAGCCGAAAGGACGCCAACAAGCCTTGCTACACTCAAATCGTAAGTTTGGCGTTTTTGGACGCTGCTGGGGCCCAGGAGGGACCAGGAGGTCGCAAATTGGACCTGCAGAGAGAAGGGACGTCGAGCAAGACAAAGAGCCCTCACAGAAGCAGGTAGCACCCGGAGAAGTGCCAGAAACAGGCACTACGAGGATGCGTGAAACGGTGCTCGCCGAAGTTGTACAAAGGAGTCCCACGTCGCCGGAGACCAACTTAGAAAGTCGTGCAATGCAGGTTAGAGTGCCGTGGACCCAGGCTTGGCTGTGCACGAAGGATTTCCGCCGGAAGTGCACAGGGGCCGGAGTAGCTTGCAAAGTCGCGGTTCCCAGCAATGCAGCCCAGCGAGGTGAGGCAAGGACTTACCTCCACCAAACTTGGGCTGAAGAGTCACTGGACTGTGCGGGTCACTTGGACAGCATCGCTGGATTCGAGGGACCTCGCTCGTTGTGCTGAGAGGAGACCCAAGGGACCGGTAATGCAGCTTTTTGGTGCCTGCGGTTGCAGGGGGAAGATTCCGTCGACCCACGGGAGATTTCTTCGGAGCTTCTGGTGCAGAGAGGAGGCAGGCTACCCCCACAGCATGCACAAGCAGGAAAACAGTCGAGAAGGCGGCAGGATCAGCGTTACAGAGTTGCAGTAGTCGTCTTCGCTACTATGTTGCAGGTTTGCAGGCTTCCAGCGCGGTCAGCGGTCGTTTCCTTATCAGAAGGTGAAGAGAGAGATGCAGAGGAACTCGCCTCAGCTCATGCATTCGTTATCTGAAGTTTCCCCAGAGACAGAGACCCTAAATAGCCAGAAAAGAGGGTTTGGCTACTTAGGAGAGAGGATAGGCTACTAACACCTGAAGGAGCCTATCAGCAGGAGTCTCTGACGTCACCTGGTGGCACTGGCCACTCAGAGCAGTCCAGTGTGCAAGCAGCACCTCTGTTTCCAAGATGGCAGAGGTCTGGAGCACACTGGAGGAGCTCTGGACACCTCCCAGGGGAGGTGCAGGTCAGGGGAGTGGTCACTCCCCTTTCCTTTGTCCAGTTTCGCGCCAGAGCAGGGGCTAAGGGGTCCCTGAACCGGTGTAGACTGGCTTATGCAGAATTGGGCACATCTGTGCCCAAGAAAGCATTTCCAGAGGCTGGGGGAGGCTACTCCTCCCCTGCCTTCACACCATTTTCCAAAGGGAGAGGGTGTCACACCCTCTCTCAGAGGAAGTTCTTTGTTCTGCCATCCTGGGCCAGGCCTGGCTGGACCCCAGGAGGGCAGATGCCTGTCTGAGGGGTTGGCAGCAGCAGCAGCTGCAGTGAAACCCCAGGAAGGGCAGTTTGGCAGTACCAGGGTCTGTGCTACAGACCACTGGGATCATGGGATTGTGCCAACTATGCCAGGATGGCATAGAGGGGGCAATTCCATGATCATAGACATGTTACATGGCCATATTCGGAGTTACCATTGTGAAGCTACATATAGGTAGTGACCTATATGTAGTGCACGCGTGTAATGGTGTCCCCGCACTCACAAAGTTCAGGGAATTGTCTCTGAACAATGTGGGGGCACCTTGGCTAGTGCCAGGGTGCCCTCACACTAAGTAACTTTGCACCTAACCTTTACCAGGTAAAGGTTAGACATATAGGTGACTTATAAGTTACTTAAGTGCAGTGTAAAATGGCTGTGAAATAACGTGGACGTTATTTCACTCAGGCTGCAGTGGCAGACCTGTGTAAGAATTGTCAGAGCTCCCTATGGGTGGCAAAAGAATTGCTGCAGCCCATAGGGATCTCCTGGAACCCCAATACCCTGGGTACCTCAGTACCATATACTAGGGAATTATAAGGGTGTTCCAGTAAGCCAATGTGAATTGGTAAAAATGGTCACTAGCCTGTCAGTGACAATTTGAAAGTAATGAGAGAGCATAACCACTGAGGTTCTGGTTAGCAGAGCCTCAGTGAGACAGTTAGGCACCACACTGGGAACATATACATGCACACCTATGAGCACTGGGGCCCTGTGTGACAGGGTCCCAGTGACACATACATATAGGCCACAAACCTATGAGCACTGGGGTCCTGACCAGCAGGATCCCAGTGACACATAACAAACATACTGAAAACATAGTGTTTTCACTATGAGCACTGAGGCCTGGCTATCAGGATCCCAGTGAGACAGTGAAAACAGTGACAAACACCCTGACATACACTCACAAACAGGCCAAAAGTGGGGGTAACAAGGCTAGAAAGAGGCTACCTTCTCACACAACCCCCCCCCAAACGAAGGACAATAAGGCTAACCTTGGCCGGTTGAGACTTTATTGTCTAAGTGGTGATAAGTAGAGAGTAGCTCTGCAATAGACTGGTTACTCCCTTTATCATCCACTATATGGTTACTTCCCTGTGGGGATGTAAACCACCCTGTTTGAAGTTTTTTAGCTAAGCAACAATGTGAAGATGTATTTTCAGAGTTTCTATCAGTAAGTTTTAGTTTAGAGCAGTGGGAATTGTCCACTGAACCTATTTGTAGTGATGGAAATGCCAGACAGGGATGCTGTCTCAGAAAAGCCATAGCTGGGCAAAAACTTTGTCCACATGGCTGGAAGAGAGAACAGGGATGCTGTTTCTCTTGGGTTGGAGCAGGGCAGGGATGCTGTCCTATCAGCTCCACACTAGGGCAGGGATGCTGTCCTAAGTGTTGTGAGGCAGTGCAGAGTTTCTGCACTAAAGTTTCTCTGGGAGGGTTGGAGGGATGCTCCATGTTAACTAAAATGGTGCTCTTTTTCTCACCAATGTTAGTTATCCCACAGAGAGGTACTTCCACCTCAGGGAGTACAGTTTTGCCAACTGATGATTCCCTTGGAACAGGTGCCACCCCAGGAGAGGTTTCTCCCACCACAGGAATGGTATCCTGAATGGTAGGGTGGTTAGGGGATACTGTGATACCCTTTTTACCTGTTGATGGAGAGGGTTCCTGAGTTTTCAGGCCTTCTCTCCTTTGCTTTTTCATTTCACTTGAAATGAGAGGGAACAATTCCTCAGGGATGCCCAGCATGGCTGCATGGGCATAAAACTCTACATCAGCCCAACCTGAGGCCTCTAGGTCATTACCTAAGAGACAGTCTACAGGTAAGCTAGGTGATACCACCACCTGCTTAGGGCCAGTAACTCCACCCCAACTAAACTGAATTATAGCTAAGGGAAGAAACTTAGTGGAGTTATGGACATCAATAATCTTATACTGTTGTCCAATGATGTGTTGATCAGGGTGCACTAGGTGTTCAGTCACCAAAGTGAAACTGGCACCTGTGTCCCTGTAGGCCAAGGCCTCAACACCATTTATTGAAACTGTCTGCCTGTACTTATCCATTGTAAGGGGACAAGCAGCCAGTGTGGCAAGGCCAATGCCACTAGGTGTGACAGAAACTGTCTTGGGACTGATTACATCAGTTTCCACTATGGACCCATAAGTGAACCCAACTACACCCTTTGCTTGACTGTTGCCAGCAGTCCCACCACTAGTACCACTACTGCTAGGGGCACTAGAGCTTGATGTATTAGTGGTGGTAGGCTCAGGAGGTTTACCTGGACAGGACTTATCCACTGGCCTATGGCCTCTGTTTTTACACACAAAGCACCAAGGCTTTTTAATGTGTGCAGGTTGAGAAGAAGAGGAAGAATTTGTTTTATCCCCACCCTCTGAAGAGTGTTTAAGATTTGAAGTGGGATCTTTGGTTTTACCCTTATCCCCATGCTTATCTTGAGATTTTTCACCATCTTTCTTCTTATTGCCATCTTTGTCACCCCCTGTATGAACTTTTCTGTTCACCCTTGTTCTGACCCATTTGTCTGCCTTCTTTCCCAATTCTTGGGGAGAGGTCAGATCAGAGTCTACCAGGTACTGGTGCAACAAATCAGACACACAATTATTAAGTATATGCTCTCTCAGGATTGTGTTATACAGGCTTTCATAATCAGTAACTTTACTGCCATGTAACCACCCCTCCAAGGCCTTCACTGAATGGTCAATGAAATCAACCCAGTCTTGTGAAGACTCCTTTTTGGTCTCTCTGAACTTTATCCTGTACTGTTCAGTGGTTAAGCCATAACCATCCAGGAGTGCATTCTTAAGAACTTGGAAATTATTAGCATCATTTTCTTTTACAGTAAGGAGCCTATCCCTACCTTTCCCACTAAATGATAGCCATAGGATAGCAGCCCACTGCCTTTGAGGGACATCCTGTACAACACAGGCCCTCTCAAGTGCAGCAAACCACTTGTTAATGTCATCCCCCTCCTTATAAGGGGGAACTATCTTGTGCAGATTCCTGGAATCATGCTCTTTTGCAGGATGACTATGGGGAATACTGCTGCTGCCACCATGGGTATCTAAACCCAACTTCTGTCTTTCCTTCTCTAATTCAAAAGACTGTCTATCCAAATCCAGCTGTTGCTTTTTAAGCTTCAGTCTGGTTTGTTCCACCCTCAACTTATTGAGTTCCCTCTCTAACATTCTGTCATCAGGGTTGGTGGGAGGGACATTTCTAGAAACAGAGCTATGATGGGAATGAACAGAAGGAGACCTGTCCCTTACAGAAGCCAACTTAACAGCTTGGTTTACAGAAACATTACTACCAGTATGGTGAGAATATATGCTTTTGCTATGATGTGAGACAACACTATTTCTATGGTGTGGCTCATCATTATTACCATCTATGCTAGATTGTCTAGTAATGGGCAGGCTAGGAAGTTTCTTTCCTGAATCTTTTCCTGGGGGAGTCCCTGAATCAGATTGGGAACTATTAGGTACTTTTTCAACAGATGGGGCACCTATGGCCTTATCCTGTTCTCTAAACATGTTAAGTAACAGTTCCAAGGAAGGATTCTTCCCTACACTCAAACCTCTCTCTATACAGAGACTCCTTGCTCTTTTCCAGCTAAGGTTGTCATATGCAAGTTTGGACAGATCAACACTTTGGCCTGTGCCAGACATTTTTAGAGAGAGTTAAAGTGATATAAAAAGAGAAAAAAGTTTTCAGAACTTTTTGGAAAGACAGAAAAAAACTTTTTAAACTTTTAAAAACTTTTTGAAAGTTTAGAGGTACTTTTCAGCACTTAGAAAAGAGTGAAAAGAGGAAATGCAAAACTTTTTGGCTATGTGTATATACACTGACCTTGTTTTGTATATTTTTCTCTTATGAAAAGTACAATGACAAGAGTGGTAAGTAGTCTAAAGCACTTATCCCACCACTGCACAACCAATGTAGGAGGCTGGACTGGCTTGTAGTGAGTACCAAGGGGTACTTGCGCCTTGCACCAGACCCAGTTATCCCTTATTAGTGTATAGGGTGTCTAGCAGCTTAGGCTGATAGATAATGGTAGCTTAGCAGAGCAGCTTAGGCTGAACTAGGAGACGTGTGAAGCTACTACAGTACCACTTAGTGTCATATGCACAATATCATAAGAAAACACAATACACAGTTATACTAAAAATAAAGGTACTTTATTTTTATGACAATATGCCAAAGTATCTTAGAGTGTACCCTCAGTGAGAGGATAGGAAATATACACAAGATATATATACACAATAGCAAAAATATGCAGTATAGTCTTAGAAAACAGTGCAAACAATGTATAGTTACAATAGGATGCAATGGGGAAACATAGGGATAGGGGCAACACAAACCATATACTCCAAAAGTGGAATGCGAACCACGAATGGACCCCAAACCTATGTGACCTTGTAGAGGGTCGCTGGGACTATTAGAAAATAGTGAGAGTTAGCAAAATAACCCTCCCCAAGACCCTGAAAAGTGAGTGCAAAGTGCACCAAAGTTCCCCTAAGGACAAAAGAGTTGTGTTAGAGGAATAATGCAGGAAAGACACAAACCAGCAATGCAACAACTGTGGATTTCCAATCTAGGGTACCTGTGGAACAAGGGGACCAAGTCCAAAAGTCACAAGCAAGTCGGAGATGGGCAGATGCCCAGGAAATGCCAGCTGCGGGTGCAAAGAAGCTTCGACTGGACAGAAGAAGCTGAGGTTTCTGCAGGAACGAAAAGGGCTAGAGACTTCCCCTTTGGTGGACGGATCCCACTTGCCTTGGAGAGTCGTGCAGAAGTATTTTCCTGCCAAACGGACGCCAACAAGCCTTGCTACACGCAAATTGTGCGTTTGGCGTTTTTGGATGCTTCTGGGGCCCAGGAGGGACCAGGAGGTCGCAAATTGGACCTGCAGAGGGAGGGGACGTCGTGCAAGACAAAGAGCCCTCACTGAAGCAGGTAGCTCCCGGAGAAGTGCCAGAAACAGGCACTACAAGGATGCGTGAAACGGTGCTCGCCGAAGTTGCACAAAGGAGTCCCACGTCGCCGGAGACCAACTTAGAAAGTCGTGCAATGCAGGTTAGAGTGCCGTGGACGCAGGCTTGGCTGTGCACGAAGGATTTCCGCCGGAAGTGCACAGGGGCCGGAGTAGCTTGCAAAGTCGCGGTTCCCAGCAATGCAGCCCAGCGAGGTGAGGCAAGGACTTACCTCCACCAAACTTGGGCTGAAGAGTCACTGGACTGTGGGGGTCACTTGGACAGCGTCGCTGGATTCGAGGGACCTCGCTCGTCGTGCTGAGAGGAGACCCAAGGGACCGGTAATGCAGCTTTTTGGTGCCTGCGGTTGCAGGGGGAAGATTCCGTCGACCCACGGGAGATTTCTTCGGAGCTTCTGGTGCAGAGAGGAGGCAGGCTACCCCCACAGCATGCACAAGCAGGAAAACAGTCGAGAAGGCGGCAGGATCAGCGTTACAGAGTTGCAGTAGTCGTCTTCGCTACTATGTTGCAGGTTTGCAGGCTTCCAGCGCGGTCAGCGGTCGTTTCCTTATCAGAAGGTGAAGAGAGAGATGCAGAGGAACTCGGCTGAGCTCATGCATTCGTTATCTGAAGTTTCCCCAGAGACAGAGACCCTAAATAGCCAGAAAAGAGGGTTTGGCTACTTAGGAGAGAGGATAGGCTACTAACACCTGAAGGAGCCTATCAGCAGGAGTCTCTGACGTCACCTGGTGGCACTGGCCACTCAGAGCAGTCCAGTGTGCCAGCAGCACCTCTGTTTCCAAGATGGCAGAGGTCTGGAGCACACTGGAGGAGCTCTGGACACCTCCCAGGGGAGGTGCAGGTCAGGGGAGTGGTCACTCCCCTTTCCTTTGTCCAGTTTCGCGCCAGAGCAGGGGCTAAGGGGTCCCTGAACCGGTGTAGACTGGCTTATGCAGAATTGGGCACATCTGTGCCCAAGAAAGCATTTCCAGAGGCTGGGGGAGGCTACTCCTCCCCTGCCTTCACACCATTTTCCAAAGGGAGAGGGTGTCACACCCTCTCTCAGAGGAAGTTCTTTGTTCTGCCATCCTGGGCCAGGCCTGGCTGGACCCCAGGAGGGCAGATGCCTGTCTGAGGGGTTGGCAGCAGCAGCAGCTGCAGTGAAACCCCAGGAAGGGCAGTTTGGCAGTACCAGGGTCTGTGCTACAGACCACTGGGATCATGGGATTGTGCCAACTATGCCAAGATGGCATAGAGGGGGCAATTCCATGATCATAGACATGTTACATGGCCATATTTGGAGTTACCATTGTGAAGCTACATATAGGTAGTGACCTATATGTAGTGCACGCGTGTAATGGTGTTCCCGCACTCACAAAGTTCAGGGAATTGGCTCTGAACAATGTGGGGGCACCTTGGCTAGTGCCAGGGTGCCCTCACACTAAGTAACTTTGCACCTAACCTTTACCAGGTAAAGGTTAGACATATAGGTGACTTATAAGTTACTTAAGTGCAGTGTAAAATGGCTGTGAAATAACGTGGACGTTATTTCACTCAGGCTGCAGTGGCAGGCCTGTGTAAGAATTGTCAGAGCTCCCTATGGGTGGCAAAAGAATTGCTGCAGCCCATAGGGATCTCCTGGAACCCCAATACCCTGGGTACCTCAGTACCATATACTAGGGAATTATAAGGGTGTTCCAGTAAGCCAATGTGAATTGGTAAAAATGGTCACTAGCCTGTCAGTGACAATTTGAAAGTAATGAGAGAGCATAACCACTGAGGTTCTGGTTAGCAGAGCCTCAGTGAGACAGTTAGGCACCACACAGGGAACATATACATGCACACCTATGAGCACTGGGGCCCTGTGTGACAGGGTCCCAGTGACACATAACAAACATACTGAAAACATAGTGTTTTCACTATGAGCACTGAGGCCTGGCTATCAGGATCCCAGTGAGACAGTGAAAACAGTGACAAACACCCTGACATACACTCACAAACAGGCCAAAAGTGGGGGTAACAAGGCTAGAAAGAGGCTACCTTCTCACAGTCATAAAAATAAAGTACCTTTATTTTTAGTACTTCTGTGTATTGTGTTTTCTTATGATATTGTGCATATGACACCAGTGGTATAGTAGGAGCTTTGCATGTCTCCTCGTTCAGCCTAAGCTGCTTTGCCATAGGTACCTTCTATCAGCCTAAGCTGCTAGAAACACCTCTATTCTACTAATAAGGGATAACTGGACCTGGCACAGGGTGTAAGTAGCACAAGGTACCCAGTATATGCCAGGCCAGCCTCCTACAGTATGCACATACTTTATGCATAATTCATCAATATCTGTACGGATTGAGCATTATTATTAATATTTGTTTTTAAACACTGTGCCCTGTAATGTTTTCAGGACTGCATGCTTGTTTACACTTTGATCGTGTTAATAAAATAATAGTTCCTTTATACAGCACCGCATAACACACTTCTGCCTAAGGGAAGTGCAGTAAATAACAGAGTCTACCGCTGACACCATTTACTGCTACTAAACTTACATACCTTGGAAGGATCAGAGGCAGAACAGCTCTTGGTGGGAATTCAAACTTTTGATGTGACGCTCACAACATATTTCAGAGCAGAGCGTAAACATCACTGAGCCATTGTGCAGGCTTCTGCTAAACCTGCTATAAAGATCTAAAGATATTGTTGTATGAAAATATTAACAAAGTTTTGTGAATTTAGAATTTAGGCATTTCGTGCCGATATTAGATATAGTAAGAGACAAGCTTTTCTATAATAAGGTTTGTTGAGATAATTATTTTTTCACTGCAATACTTTAATATAAGTAGATGACCACGTATATTAACAGGCACTGTCAATAGGTCTATGTATATGTAAGACAACACTCACACAGACGTGCTATTTATTTAGTCCTATGGAGTAATATCATCATAAGACAGCAACAGTGTAGAAATTCAACATGGCCACCAACTTAATATTGTCAAACTAGTTTTACATCTATAGTAAATGGAAATAATGTGACATGTAAAAGGGATCATAGTTCTACCCACTAGTGTATTGTGGGTCCACATCCAACAGGTGTTTCATGGCAAAAATGGGGAATCAAATCAAGCATGAATATGTATAGTAGGCTTTGTTTAAAGTTCTATTAGGTACAAGTGGGCAAGTACGTCATTAATTTAAGTCCAAGCAGAAAGGAATACAACTCTGCCAATTGAGAATTCGGTTAAATCATGTAATAAATATAGTATGGGTTCTCCATTTTGAGTAGCAAGGAATAACGTAGGATGCTGCACAGGTCAAGAGTAAATACCAGTAATACAGTTCAGCAAAGGCCAAGACTGCTGATCTCATGTGTGTGGTGTCATTCATATTGTGTTATTGTGAATAACCAATGTGTCTACCTTTAATGGGCTAGAACATGCAAACACAGGCATACACCAATGCTCGTTGAGTGTTCAGCCACATCACAGCCAAACTTTGTTGACACAAGGGCATACATTGCATGAAAATGTCACACAAGTTACAGGCAGGTGCCTGGTTCGAGTAGAAAATGTCTCTCAGAAAGTCATTGTCTGCACAAACAAGCCCCCCATGGGCAAAAAGCATGTGAAGTCATGTAATGCGAAATTTAGGAATTTCACAAAATTTCGATGAGTAATTTAAATTTCACCCAGGCCTAATCATGTGGTCAGCCATGTCAAATGCTGCTGTGATGCCAAAGGGAACTTGAATTTAGGGCTTTTATTTGCCTAGGACCCTTGGCTCAGCATCAATAACCAAGGATTGCTGTTTCAGTGCTGCATATGGACTGGTTCGAATCTAGTAGGTTGGTAGTATTAATGTGTTCTTTCAGGTAAAAGTGAACTACTATGTACAGTTGTGCCAAAAAAAAGGACACCTGTATGGAGTTTTTGAGCTTCTCTTTACTCGTGGAAGGCTTTTTTTTAAACTGTAGTGTGACTTTTTTAAGCAAACTAGGAATGTTCCTTCTTCCAGGGACCAGTAAATGATTTTAATCTAGGAGATATATCTTTCTGATGTTTTAGATGGGGAGACTGTTATGCGGTTCCTACTTTGGTAATAGGACTGCATGTTTAGAATGGCAGCACCGCCGAGTGTGGGAGACTGGGTGCAACCCATGCCATTTAGTAGCTGTTGGCCTAACTCCTCGCTAGCTCACAGTGCCTCGCCCAAATCTCCAAAGCTGTTGGGGTGAAAGGTGATTACAGCAAAGTCAACATTACACTCTGACTTCTCATTGAAGTTGTGGAATCAGATCTTACCCCTTTTGCTCAGTTACTCACACATCCTGAGATAAAACACAAAATGGTACATTTCCACAATTATTTAACTGATAAACATGCACTCATACTTTGAAGCCATTGTGTTTTTGCAAATTCAGCAGCCACAACAGAGCAAACTGCTACACCCACAGGTAAATATTAGCAATTTACTACTAGTATATTTTAACATATGCCTGTATTTAACGATTCTTTAACTCGTTGTGTAACTCTCCATGCCCTCTATCTGCTCATCTGTTGTCTTGGACTTCAATTTTCAGTAATTTTCCACTTTTAAAAATTAATACATACTGGAAACACATTGTTTTCTGTCTGTATTTATCTGTAAAAATCAGTAAAATGGAAAACTGCAAACGTTAGTTGTAACCCTCTGCCTGGCCTGACCTAAGGGATTAGCTCCAGCCCCATACCTAAAACGAACAGCAGGGATCTGTCTGTTGTATATATTGCAATCCTCTTGGGAGGCTGAGAAGTCAGTCCCAGCAAAGCAGTCTGTCGTGTATTACGTGTCCCAGGATGATCAGTACCGGAATGCTTTCTACCCTCCTTGGGCCAATGTATAGTTTATATAATAGCCCCTTCCTCATTTGGACAACAGTGCTGATGTAATGTTGTGTCTCAGAGATAGAAACTGGCTCTGGGACTGGCAACATGAGTTAACATATCATGTACTGCATGTAAAAGCCTTAACAACAGGTATAGATTGTAAGTGGTTCCCAAAAGTAAGTGCGTAAGTGCATTTATTTTTTTGAATGCTAAAATAAGGAAGTTGAGTTTGCCGCTCCACTTATGGGACACATTTACCCTTTGAGAAATTATTTTCTCTATCTAACGATGTCTTGAGAATATTTGGCTTGATTATACCAAGTTCTGCTTTTAAATATTGAGATTTCTTTACTGTACCGATTAGCTTGAGATCAAACTCTCCAAACATTGGGTTATTTCAAGTCTAGCCTTGAGGTGGCCTTAAAGGGGTTCTTCATCCTCATTCAAAAGACATACGGTCTGAGATATAGAGTTTGGCAGAAGGGTTATTCCGTCACAAATGTGATGGCTATCCCGTCCGCTGTATTATGATTTAAATAGGAAAGAATGAAATCGTAATATGGTGGACGGTATAGCCGTCACGTTTGAGAAGGAGTAACCCTGTCCGCCAAACTCTAAAAATCAGGCCCATTGTCCTGAAGATGGTCTCACTGATTTATTACAACTGACACAGAAACGTCGACACATAACCTTACTTTCTTTTGAATAATACTGTTATTGTTGAAGAGCCTTGTATTTTTTGTAGACAGCCTCTAATTGTGAGCAAGAAAGTGGGTATTTTGTACACTAACATATGCTGGAGAACATTTCAATTGTATTTTGAATATACATAGGGGGTCATTCTGACCCTGGCGGTAAAAGGCACAAACCGCCGGTCAGAAGACCGCCATCATCCCGCCGCGGCCGCGGTAAACCGCCACGGTCACTCTGACCCACAACTGCCAAACCGCCAAAAACCCGACATCCACTGAAGCCCGCCTCATCAGCGGTCAGCGATAACCTGGAGATGACCAAACCTCCACCGTCACGCCAACACAAACACGCCCATGCCATTACGACCCACGAATCCACGCGGCGGTCTTTCAACCGCGGTATTCCATTGGCGGTACACACCGCCGCGCTCAAAATACCCACACCTTTACAAAACACAGCCACATTGGACAATTCCAAATACACACACCTGATACACATACAAACACCACTCCCACACACCCATCACCATATAAAACACACACCCACATCACCCACAAACCCCCACAAAGCGAAATTCAGAGACACGGCGCAATACACAGAGAGAGAGCACAGGGAACGCAAACCACAACACACACAGGAACCCAACATCATCACCCACACCACATCTACGCACAAAACACCACACACCACTACAATCATCACCACAAACACCACCCCACACCTCATCCACACCACCCCATAGCACCCCAAAGACACCCCAGGTTCTCGGACCAAGAACTCAGGGTCATGGTGTAGGAAATAATCAGGGTAGAGCCCCAGCTCTTCGGCACACAGGTGCAGCACACCACAATAGCCAGGAAGGCGGAGCTATGGCAAAGGATCGTCGACAGGGTCAACGCTGTGGGACAGCATCCCAGAAATCGGGAAGACATCCGAAAGCGCTGGAACGACCTACGGGGGAAGGTGCGGTCGATGGTGTCAAGATACAACATCGCTGTGCAGAAGACTGGCGGCGGACCCCCACCCACTCCACCCGAATTCACAGCATGGGAGCAAGAGGTCTTGAACATCCTGCATCCTGAGGGCCTCGCTGGAGTAGGCGGAGGAATGGACTCTGGTAAGTCGAATCTCAACTACTTCACCCCCCCCAACCACCAGCATGCCAACCCACACCCCCACCCTCACCCCCAACCCCCAGCACATATCCTCCCTGCTAATGTCTCACCAGCACAACCCACCCAACCCAACCCAAACCCCTGAATGCCAACACAAACCATGGACACCCATCACCTAAGCATGACCACTGCACATACCCATCCCCCCCCACAAACCACCCTCACAACTCCTCCCACATGGGACTGCCAGCACTGGGGAACAAGGGCACCCACAAATCGCACGCCACGGCACACACACAATCAATAACCATATTCTTTTACCCCTGCAGGGCCCGAACGCCAACACACCGGCCAGGAGGGTCCAGATTTGTCCATCCCACCCCCAGAACAGGCCCCCAGTGATGACAGCAGCTCTGTCGACCTAGAACCTGATGACCAGCCCGGACCATCGGGGACCTCTGGACAGTCGGTTACCCTCAGTCAGCCCCAGGCCACAGCAGACCTACCCCCCTCAGGAAACACCAGCACAGTACCCACCCAGCGGGCCCATACTTCTGTCTCCAGGACAGGTCAAGCAGCGGTGTGTCTACCAGTACAGGGCACCCAAGGTAACCCACAACCCCAACAACAACAGGGACCTGGGGGCACTGGTAGTGGGCACACCGTCCAGGGGACAGAGGCCCAGGAACAAAGAGGAACTGGGAGGGCTGCTGTGCGACAGAGGGAGGACAGGCCTAGGGAACCCACTGTCCAAGAGGCCCTCACCACCATCATGGGAGCGTACCACCACTCCCAAGAGACGATGGCGACGGTCCTGGCCAGGTTCCAGGAGATCCAGGCCATGCAGGAGGGCCAGTACATGGGGTTCCAGAAAGAACTGCGCACCATCAGTTCCGCAATGGGTACAATCGTGGTGGCACTCAACCAGATTGTCACCACATTGCGGGACCATGTGGCCCCCCAAAGGGCCCCTGCCACTAGCATGGAGGAAGAACAGCCCACCACCTCCGCCGGCGCTAGTGGTCAGGAGGCCCCGACACAACAGCAACGGCCCTCCCGGACCCCACCCCCTGCAGAACAAGAACCACCCCGCAAGAAAGGCCTGAGATCGAGGAAGAAGACAGAGTAGGATGTCAAGACCCCCGCCATGCACGGAAACCCCCGGATGTCATCCCACTGTCCCACTTGTTTACCCTGTCCAACCTTGAACTGCCCCTGCTCCACCTTCCACAGGCATATGGACAATGGACCTGTAGGAACGACAGTCTGGACACTGCCATGGACATGCCTCCACCATCACCCTGTTTGAACCATACACCTATTTTAAAACTTCAATAAACACAATTATTGCACATTAACCAACTGGATTCTGCTATCTATTTATTGAAACCAAATGTATTCGATATAACCAACAAAACATTTCTAGTTACATTGTGATGACAACATACCAGTGTCACACAGCGGTAGTCCATGGGGAAAAAAACCAGAGGGCACTCCGTGGGGATCAGATCACTGAAATAGGAAGTGATATACACAACTAAGTTACCATACATTGGGGTGAAAGGTCAGACAGTAGAGAGCCACTACAGTTACAGATATAATACAATGCTGGAGTAGATTATTACCTGTGTGTCACTGGAAATACTGCAGTATCACTCTGTCCCTGTTGTCTGTGTCGTCCTCTTGGCCTTCCTCCTCTTCACTCTCCGCAGGCTCCACAGCGGCCACAACACCACCATCTGGACCATCCTCCTGCAGGAAAGGCACCTGGCGTCGCAAAGCCAGGTTGTGAAGCATGCAGCAGGCCACGATGATATGACACACCTTCCTTGGTGAGTACATTAGGGATCCACCAGTCATATGCAGGCACCTAAACCTGGCCTTCAGGAGGCCGAAGGTCCGCTCAATCACCCTCCGAGTCCGCCCATGGGCCTCATTGTACCGTTCCTCTGCCCTGGTCCTGGGATTCCTCACTGGGGTCAATAGCCAAGGCAGGTTTGGGTAACCAGAGGCACCAATTAGCCACACACGCTGTCTCTGTAGCTGTTCCATCACATAAGGGATGCTGCTATTTCGCATGATGTACGCGTCATGCACTGACCCTGGGAACTTGGCATTTAAATGGGAGATGTACTGGTCAGCCAAACAGACCACCTGGACATTCATCGAATGATAATTTTTACGGTTCCTGTACACCTGCTCATCGTCTTTTGGGGGAACCAAAGCCACATGGGTACCATCAATGGCACCAATGATATTGGGAATGTGTCCAAGGGCATAGAAATCACCCTTCACTGTAGGCAAGTCACCCACCTCAGGGAAAATGATGTAGCTCCGCATGTATTTCATCAGGGCAGACAACACTCTGGACAACACCTTTGAAAACATCCCAGATGAAATGGCCACGGTAGTTTGAAATGATCCACTTGCCAAAAAATGCAGTACTGACAGCACCTGCACTAGAGGCGGAATCCCTGTGGGTTGGCGGATGGGTGACATCAGGTCTGGCTCCAGCTGGGCACACAGTTCCTGTATAGTGGCACGGTTGAGTCTGTAGGTGAGTATGACGTGTCTTTCTTCCATTGTCGACAGGTCCACCAGCGGTCTGTACACGGGAAGATTCCTCCGTCTCCTCGCAAGTCCCAGCGGACGATGCCTAGGAAGGACAACATGGAGCACAGAGTCAAGCAACCCACAGGTAAGTGCCCACAGCATGCCCAGTACACGTATCTCTCGGGATTGAATGGCTAGTATGATTGTCGGTGCAAGGCCTAGCCATGTGTGACGCAGTAGGAATGAAGCCATGTGGGCCCTTGAAATGGCGGCTGCCTGACCTGTGAAGTGTGACAATGTGAAGTGAGGTAATTGCGCAAGCGTGGCACACCGTGGCGGTCGCAGTCCGCGGCGCAAAGCCGCATTGGACAACATTGAACCCTATGGGTTTCATGAGCCAATGGCGGTGAGCGCCGGCCGTCGCGGTACGCACCGCCGCGGCACGCACCGCCGCGGCCGTAACCGCCATTTTCTCTCTGCTTGACCACACGAGACCTGAGCATCCACAGGAGAGGACCTATACTGCAAGTGCTGCTGTGACCTCGGTCTGGAAGTGACAATGGCTGCTGCGACTGAGGAAAGGGCCCCCGCCTTCAGTTCCGAGGAGTTGGAGAAGCTCGTGGACGGGGTCCTCCCCCAGTATGCGCTACTCTACGGGCCTCCAGACCAACAGGTGAGTACACGGGGGGCAATGCATAGTGCCCAATGCCTGGCCTGAGTGGGGAAGATGTACGATGGAGGGGAGGGCAGCGAATGACGAATGCATGACTCGACAGATGAGAGCATGTGCCACATGGCAAGGTTGGGGAGGGGGGGCCACTCACATCGAGCATGCAGAAAAGTGATGATGTTTCTCTTCCCCCCCTGTACATGTCACATAGGTCAGCGCCCATCAGAAGATTGACATTTGGCGTGCCATCGCCAAGGACGTCCGGGCCCTGGGGGTCCACACCAGAAGGGGCACCCACTGCCGCAAGAGGTGGGAGGACATCCGCCGCGGGAGCAGGAAGACCGTGGAGGCTCTGCTGGGGATGGCCTCCCAACCTAGGAGGGGTGCCAGTCGTACCTTGACCCCCCTGATGTCCCGGATCCTGGCGGTGGCCTACCCCGATTTAGATGGGCGCTTGAGGACATCACAGCAGACACAAGGGGGTGAGTACCAGCACATTCAGCTATTTTGCGCGCAGTGGAGGTGCCTGGGTGGGGGAGGAGGGCTGTGGGTATCCCTAGGGCAAGGCGATTTCTGTAGGATAGGCCCGTCCGTGAAGTATGGTCCTGTGCCCCCGCCCCCCACCTCTGTAGGGTGCCTAGTAACGCGATTCATGGACCAGTGTATACTGTGTGGGCAGTTGTCGCCCATAGGCTTGTAGGGCATGTCCCAGTGAATGAGTAGTGTACCCCAAGTGCGCAGCGTAGTGCAGGGGGCTTCTGTGTCTGTCCTCTCCGCCAACGGTGTCCCCAATGCATGAACTCAACTTGTCTTTATGTTTTCCACCCCCCCTCCCCTTTTCTTTGTTTTTCTGTGAATGTGTGTATTAGCATCATCAGGTGGAGGAGAAGTGGCATTGGCGCAAGAGGGAGCTGCATCTCACATGGCCCCGGAGGGCCATGCAACGGACTCCGACATGACCAGTGAGACGGAGGGTGAGGGGGGCTCCACCACGGGGACCCGTGGAGACGGCAGCGACACCGACACGTCCTCGGAAGGAAGCTCCCTTGCGGTGGCAGCAACATCCGTGCCCACTGCAGAAACAGGTACAGCCGCCACCCAGCGCACCAGCTCCGCCCTCCCAGCAGCCCCTCGGCCCTCGGCCCGTGCCCGCAAGGCCAGGAAGCCGGCCATCTCCTTCGCCCCAGGCACCTCAGGCCCTGCCCCAGTCACCCCTGCTGCCCTCAGTGAGGAGGTCATTGACCTCCTGAGGACCATCATTGTTGGGCAGTCTACCCTTTTGAATGCCATCCAGGGTGTGGAGAGGGAGGTGCATCAAAGCAATGCATACCTGGAGGGCCTTCATTCGGGTCAGGCTGCCCATCAACGATCGTTCAACGCTCTGGCCTCAGCACTGACGGCAGCGATTGTCCCTGTCTCCAGCCTCCCTCTTCTGACTCCCTCCACCCAGTCCCACTCCCCTGTTCCTCTGCCTATCCCATCCACACCTACAGACCAGCCTGCACACACCTCAACACCCAAGGGCAGCTCATCCAAACATAAGCACCACAGGACACACAAGCATTCACCCAAGCAACATCCAGATGCAGACATGCCAACAGCCACTACCTCCTCTGTGTCCCCCACCTCCTCGTCTCCCTCCTCCCTCCCTGTGACGTCTCCACACACACCTGCAAGCACACCACCATCAGCCATTGCACCCATCACCAGCACACCCTCCACACCAGTCCGCACACGTGCAGTCACCACCCCCACTGCCATGTACACGTCCCCTGTGTCCTCTCCCAGTGTGTCTGTCACCCCCGCTTCACAACCACACAAACGCAGGCAGCCACCCACCCAACAGCCATCCACCTCACAACAGCCTCCGTCACAAGCACCTGCACCCAAAGACACCACACTTGACTCTCCTACAACCACATCCTCTTCCTCCACTCCCATACCCACTCCAGCCACCCTTCCCATGGCTCCAAAGAAAATGTTCCTCTCTAAAGTGGACCTCTTTTCCTCACCTGACCCACCCCCTCCATCCCGTAAGAGTTCCACAAACACCTCAGCCACCACCAGCCCAGCAACTCCAAAGAACGTCGTGCCTGGTTTTTGGAGTCCGCCCTTTCCTTGGGCTGGGACATCGTCCAGCAGCAAAGGCACAGCCAGCCCCCCCCCTGGCAAGAGGACCAAGAAACTGAAGGGCAGGCGCGACAGGCCTGATACGCCTGCCCCCAAGGAGGGTAGCCTTGCACTGTCACCTGCCACATCGGGTAAGGGAGCCAAGGGCCACGGACAGTCTGCCAAGGAGGGCAAGGGCAGCAAGGAGCAAAGGGCAGGGAGCAGCCGACCTGGCCATGAGGGCCCCACCAGCCCCATTCCGGGGGTATCGAAGGAGAGCCAGGGCCCCAGGACTCCATCACAGGAGGGCCCCGCAACGGAAAGGTCCGATGCAGAGTGAGCGGCAAATATTGGCCAGGTGTGGTTCACTGGAAACACAAGACAGGCACCGCTGAACAGGGCCCCGCCGTGAGGAGCACCGCTGAACAGGGCCCCGCCGTGAGCAGAACCGCTGAACAGGGCCCTGCCGTGAGAAGCACCGCTGAACAGGGCCCCGCCGTGAGAAGCACCGCTGAACAGGGCCCCGCCGTGAGGAGCACCGCTGAACAGGGCCCCGCCGTGAGGAGCACCGCTGAACAGGGCCCCGCCGTGACCAGAACCGCTGAACAGGGCCCCGCCGTGAGAAGCACCGCTGAACAGGGCCCCGCCGTGAGAAGCACTGCTGAACAGGGCCCCGCCGTGAGAAGCACCGCTGAACAGGGCCCCGCCGTGACCAGAACCGCTGAACAGGGCCCCGCCGTGAGAAGCACCGCTGAACAGGGCCCTTCCTGTCAAGCACCACTCCGCTGGGCCCTTCATCTCAAGCACCGCTCCGCTGGGCCCTTCCTGTCAAGCACCGCTCCGCTGGGCCCTTCATCTCAAGCACCGCTCCGCTGGGCCCTTCATCTCAGGCACCGCTCCACTGGGCCCTTCCTGTCAAGCACCGCTTCGCTGGGCCCTTCATCTCAAGCACCGCTCCGCTGGGCCCTTCCTGTCATGCACCGCTCCACTGGGCCCTTCATCTCAAGCACCGCTCCGCTGGGCCCTTCCTGTCAAGCACCGCTCCGCTGGGCCCTTCATCTCAAGCACCGCTCCGCTGGGCCCTTCCTGTCAAGCACCGCTCCGCTGGGCCCTTCCTGTCAAGCACCGCTGGCCCATTGGCAGTCCCGGTTCTGTGTCGGGCAGGCCTTCACGACGCACTCTGCCCACCATGCCTCCTCCATGACCAGTGGTCTCTGTAATCCACCTGATGGACTGTGGCTTTGCACTCCCCAGGATGTAACAGTGGGCAATCCACCCACTGTAGAGACTTGTGAGACTGTGGCTTTGCACTCCCCAGGCTGGCACAGTGGGAAAGCCACCCACTGTAGAGACTTGTGAGACTGTGGCTTTGCACTCCCCAGGATGGCACAGTGGGCATGGAGGCCCTTCGTGGATCTGGCGTCGTGGACTCATGTGGCTGAGGTGCCCCCCCTTCCCTTCCCCCTGAGGTGCCTGTCTTTTTATTTTAGTGATGCCCCAGCAGTGTTCTCTCCAATGGACTGGATCTCGTGTGTGGGCTTTGCCCATGTGTTTCTGCACATTGGCCCACGGACCTTTGGACTTTGACTGGGCCGGACTTTTGCTGCTTGTATGGATAGAGTTCTAGATGTGTATTCATTCTTCATATATTGCTAAGGTCGCTATACTTTATTGTTGCAATAATATGGTTCTACTTTTACATGCATTGGCTTTTGTCTTTGTTTTGGGGGGGGGGTTGGGGGTGTCACTCTGACTTTTTTATCTGCATAGGTGTGGTGAGGGTGGGGGTGGGTGTGTGGCGTATGTGTGTGCCCGTAACCTTTCCTCCTCCCCCCTCCCCTGTGTCGTAGGTGCAGTACTCACCGTTGTCGTCTGCGGCGAGGTTCGTGATCCTGGAAGAAGGGCAGGAAGGCAATGGCTGGGAGGATGTGGAGTTCGGGTTCCATGCTGTTCCGATTCCGCGTGGAGTGTGTCGAGGTAAGCGTTTTCCATTAGAGATGTCTGTTTCCGCCGTGTTTTTATCGGCGGGGCTCCCGCCCCGGAAAAGGTGGCGGATTGGTGGGTCGTGATAGGGTGGCCGGTACATTGTCTGCCGCCTGCCTGTTGGCGGTGACCGCCGCGCTGTTTGTTTGTACCGCCGTGGCGGTCGGAGTGTTAAAGCGGCGGCCTGTGTTGGCGGTTCCCGCCAGGGTCAGAATTTATATTTTTTGGCCGCCAGCCTGTTGGCGGGTTGGCCGCCGCTTTAACACTGACCGCCAGGGTCAGAATGAGGGCCATAGTCTATGTACATTGAGATTCAGGTTTTGAACCCCTGGATCTGTGTGTTAATTATCTCTATTT
The DNA here is from genome assembly GCF_031143425.1 of Pleurodeles waltl. Classification (NCBI taxonomy): domain Eukaryota; kingdom Metazoa; phylum Chordata; class Amphibia; order Caudata; family Salamandridae; genus Pleurodeles; species Pleurodeles waltl. The sequence goes on from NC_090446.1 coordinate 526,667,870, forward strand.
GTCTTGAAATATGTTAAAAAAAATATACACCTGCATTTTCACTTCTGTTGTGTATGAGTTAAATAATTATTCAATTCAGTTGTGATGTCATCTTTGGACCTCATGAATGTATTACAAAAATTCTTTGAAAATACTGTGTTTAAGTAAAACCCTTGTTGGCATGTTTACTTCTTTATTTTCAGTCACCCATGACCACAAAGGTATATTGGGTTGTCCTTTTGTGTAAACTGAAAATAAAATAAGGCAGAAGTCATGAATCTAATCTAAGATGGGAGTGCCCAGTCCGGGTAGTAAAAGGGTTCTTGCAACAAGACTTAGATAGGCTCTTCATCATGTAATTAGGACCACAGAATTGTATTTTATTTCCTCTGTGTTATGTTCGAAACCATTGAGAGTTTCCATGTATTTCCATTTTAGCTCCATTTTTTTTTTTTTTTTTTATATCGAACAAGGTGTGGTTCCTGACAATTGTGTCTTGCTGAAGAATATGTTTGCAAATTCTGTACATTTCATTTTAGATTCCTCTGGAATAGCCGATGGAGGAAGTTTATTAATTTTATGAATCATGTTGAATAGGTTTTTTGGTCTGATTTTCATTTTATCACATTTCTCCTGAAAAAGAGGCTTTGGCATATGTATATCCTTTCTGTCACATTTTCTGGCTGATTTTCTAGTGCTGCCATTTGGAATATACTGTCTTTGTTGCAATATTCTGTCCAATCTTCGCATTGATTTCTTCTCTTCATTATGTGTAGGAAAGTACCATCTTGCCTGGCATGTTACCCCCATATTTCACTGTATATATGTTGTTTTTGTTGTATGTGTCACTGGGACCCTGCCAGCCAGGGCCCCAGTGCTCATAAGTGTGCCCTGTATGTGTTACCTGTGTTATGACTAACTATCTCACCTAGGCTCTGCTAATCAGAACCTCAGTGGTTATGCTCTCTCACTTCTTTCAAATTGTCACTAACAGGCTAGTGACCAATTTTACCAATTTACATTGGCATACTGGAATACCTGTATAATTCCCTAGTATATGGTACTGAGGTACCCAGGGTATTGGGGTTCCAGGAGATCCCTATGGGCTGCAGCATTTCTTTTGCCACCCATAGGGAGCTCTGACAGTTCTTACACAGGCCTGCCACTGCAGCCTGAGTGAAATAACGTCCACGTTATTTCACAGCCATTTTACACTGCACTTAAGTAACTTATAAGTCACCTATATGTCTAACCTTTACCTGGTAAAGGTTGGGTGCTAAGTTACTTAGTGTGTGGGCACCCTGGCACTAGCCAAGGTGCCCCCACATTGTTCAGGGCCAATTCCCCGGACTTTGTGAGTACAGGGACACCATTACACGCGTGCACTACATATAGGTCACTACCTATATGTAGCTTCACAATGGTAACTCCGAATATGGCCATGTAACATGTCTATGAGCATGGAATTGCCCCCTCTATACCATCCTGGCATACTTGGGACAATCCCATGATCCCAGTGGTCTGTAGCACAGACCCTGGTACTGCCAAACTGCCTTTCCCGGGGTTTCACTGCAGCTGCTGCTGCTGCCAACCCCTCAGACAGGCTTCTGCCCTCCTGGGGTCCAGCCAGGCCTGGCCCAGGATGGCAGAACAAAGGACTTCCTCTGAGAGAGGGTGTTACACCCTCTCCCTTTGGAAAATGGTGTGAAGGCAGGGGAGGAGTAGCCTCCCCCAGCCTCTGGAAATGCTTTCATGGGCACACATGGTGCCCATTTCTGCATAAGCCAGTCTACACCGGTTCAGGGACCCCTTAGCCCTGCTCTGGTGGGAAACTGGACATAGGGAAGGGGAGTGACCACTCCCCTGACCTGTACCTCCCCTGGGAGGTGCCCAGAGCTCCTCCAGTGTGCTCCAGACCTCTGCCATCTTGGAAACAGAGGTGCTGCTGGCACACTGGACTGCTCTGAGTGGCCAGTGCCATCAGGTGACGTCAGAGACTCCTTCTGATAGGCTCCTTCAGGTGTTGCTAGCCTATCCTCTCTTCTAGGTAGCCAAACCCTCTTTTCTGGCTATTTAGGGTCTCTGTCTCTGGGGATTCCTTAGATAACGAATGCAAGAGCTCATCCGAGTTCCTCTGCATCTCTCTCTTCACCTTCTGCCAAGGAATCGACTGCTGACCGCGCTGGAAGCCTGCAAAACTGCAACATAGTAGCAAAGACGACTACTGCAACTCTGTAACGCTGATCCTGCCGCCTTCTCGACTGTTTTCCTGGTGGTGCATGCTGTGGGGGTAGTCTGCCTCCTCTCTGCACTAGAAGCTCCGAAGAAATCTCCAGTGGGTCGACGGAATCGTCCCCCTGCAACCGCAGGCACCAAAGAACTGCATCACTGGTACCTTGGGTCTCCTCTCAGCACGACGAGCGAGGTCCCTCGAATCCAGCAACTCTGTCCAAGTGACCCCCACAGTCCAGTGACTCTTCAGTCCAAGTTTGGTGGAGGTAAGTCCTTGCCTCACCTCGCTGGGCTGCATTGCTGGGAACCGTGACTTTTGCAGCTACTCCGGCCTCCGTGCACTTCCGGCGGAAATCCTTTGTGCACAGTCCAGCCTGGGTCGACGGCACTCCAACCTGCATTGCACGACCTCCTAAGTTGTTCTCCGGCGACGTGGGACTCCTTTGTGCGACTTCGGGTGAGCACCATTTCACGCATCCTTGTAGTGCCTGTTTCTGGCACTTCTCCGGGTGCTACCTGCTTCAGTGAGGGCTCTTTGTCTTGCACGACGCCCCCTCTCTCTTCAGGTCCAATTTGAGACCTCCTGGTCCCTCCTGGGCCCCAGCAGCGTCCAAAAACACCAAACGCACGATTTGCGCCTAGCAAGGCTTGTTGGCGTCCTTTTGGCGGGAAAACACTTCTGCACGACTCTCCACGGCGAGTGGGATCCGTCCACCAAAGGGGAAGTCGCTAGCCCTTTTCGTTCCTGCAGAAACCTCAGCTTCTTCTGTCCAGTAGAAGCTTCTTTGCACCCGCATCTGGCATTTCCTGGGCATCTGCCCATCTCCGACTTGCTTGTGACTTTTGGACTTGGTCCCCTTGTTCCACAGGTACCCTAGATTGGAAATCCACAGTTGTTGCATTGCTGGTTTGTGTCTTTCCTGCATTATTCCTCTAACACGACTACTTTGTCCTTAGGGGAACTTTAGTGCACTTTGCACTCACTTTTCAGGGTCTTGGGGAGGGTTATTTTTCTAACTCTCACTATTTTCTAATAGTCCCAGCGACCCTCTACAAGGTCACATAGGTTTGGGGTCCATTCGTGGTTCGCATTCCACTTTTGGAGTATATGGTTTGTGTTGCCCCTATCCCTATGTTTCCCCATTGCATCCTATTGTAACTATACATTGTTTGCACTGTTTTCTAAGACTATACTGCATATTTTTGCTATTGTGTATATATATCTTGTGTATATTTCCTATCCTCTCACTGAGGGTACACTCTAAGATACTTTGGCATATTGTCATAAAAATAAAGTACCTTTATTTTTAGTATAACTGTGTATTGTGTTTTCTTATGATATTGTGCATATGACACTAAGTGGTACTGTAGTAGCTTCACACGTCTCCTAGTTCAGCCTAAGCTGCTCTGCTAAGCTACCATTATCTATCAGCCTAAGCTGCTAGACACCCTATACACTAATAAGGGATAACTGGGCCTGGTGCAAGGTGCAAGTACCCCTTGGTACTCACTACAAGCCAGTCCAGCCTCCTACAGTAGGGTTTCAGGTGGTTTACATGGAGTACCCTAAGGGGACTCCTTGCAGTGCCTAAGTCAACTAAATAGGTGACTTCACCCTTTTTCTCAACAATTGTGTGGGGACCACTCCATTTATCTTGGAGTGCTCTTGGTGCCACAGGCTCCAAGACCCACACTTTCTGCCCTGGTTGGTACTGAACCAAAACAGCCTTCTGATCATGCCATTGCTTCTGGAGCTCTTGGCTGGCCTGAAGGTTTTTACTGGCCTTTTTCATGTACTCAGCCATTCTTGATCTGAGGCCAAGTACATAATCCACAACATCCTGCTTAGGAGCTTTTAAAGGTTGTTCCCAACCCTCCTTTACAAGTGTGAGTGGACCCCTAACAGGGTGTCCAAAAAGAAGTTCAAAGGGGCTGAAGCCCACTCCTTTCTGGGGTACCTCCCTGTAGGCAAAAAGGAGGCATGGTAGAAGGATATCCCATCTCCTGCGGAGTTTTTCAGGGAGACCCATAATCATGCCTTTGAGAGTTTTATTAAATCTCTCTACCAGTCCATTTGTTTGTGGATGATAGGGTCTAGTGAACTTGTAAGTTACACCACACTCCTTCCACATGGCCTTTAAGTATGCAGACATGAAATTGCTTCCCCTGTCTGATACTACTTCCTTTGGGAAGCCCACTCTAGAAAATATTCCCAGGAGGGCCTTTGCCACTGCAGGTGCTGTAGTGGTCCTTAAAGGAATTGCTTCAGGGTATCTTGTGGCATGGTCCACTACCACCAAGATTAACCTATTGCCTGAAGCAGTAGGAGGGTCAAGGGGGCCAACTATGTCAACCCCTACCCTTTCAAAGGGAACCCCAACCACAGGCAGTGGAATAAGGGGTGCCTTTGGGGTGCCACCTGTCTTGCCACTGGCTTGACAGGTTTCACAGAACTTACAAAATTCCTTTGTGTCCTCAGACATTCTAGGTCAATGAAACAGGGGAACAAGCCTGTCCCAAGTTTTCATTTGTCCTAGATGCCCAGCTAGGGGAATGTCATGTGCCAGTGTTAGGAGGAACTTTCTGTACTCCCGAGGAATCACTAATCTCCTGGCAGCTCCAGGTTTAGGATCCCTATGCTCAGTGTACAAGAGGTTGTCCTCCCAGTAAACTCTGTGAGAGTCACTGACATCCCCATTAGCCTGTTTGACAGCTTGATGTCTGAGACCCTCTAATGTGGGACAGGTTTGCTGTGCCACACCCAGCTTCTCCCTGGCAGGCCCCCCTTCACCCAAAAGCTCAGCAGTGTCTGCTTCCAGCTCCTCTGGTGTAGGTTCTGCACAGGGAGGGAATTCTTCTTCCTCAGAAGTTGAATCCACTGTAGAGGGAGGGATAGTAGGAAGTGGTTTGCTTCTACTAGCCCTAGCTTTAGGGAGCACTTGGTCCATTGTTCCAGGATCCAAGCTTCCCTGTCCTTTTTGCTTTTTGGCCTGAGCCCTTGTCAAAGCAAAAATATGCCCTGGGATGCCCAGCATTGCTGCATGGGCCTCCAACTCCACATCTGACCAAGCTGATGTCTCCAAATCATTCCCTAATAGACAGTCTACAGGTAAATCTGAAGCTACCACAACTTTCTTTGGACCAGTAACCCCCCCCAGTTGAGATTAACAACAGCCATGGGGTGGCTAAGTGTGTTGTTGTGAGCATCGGTTACTTGGTACTGGTGACCAAGTAGGTGTTGTTCAGGGTGGACCAGTTTCTCTATGACCATAGTCACACTGGCTCCAGTGTCCCTGTAGGCCTGAACCTCAACACCATTTATTAGGGGTAGCTGCTTGTACTTTTCCATATTAAGGGGACAAGCAACTAAGGTGGCTAAATCAATAGCCCCCTCAGAGACTAACCCAGCCTCTGTGGCCTCCCTAACAAGGCCAACCCCAACTAAGTTACCAATAGTGAGCCCAGCTACTCCCTTGGATTGGCTATCAGTAGGTTTGCTCCCACCACCACTGCTATTAGTAGGGACACTAGGGGTTGTAGTGGTAGGAGCATTGGTGCTTTTCTTTGGACAACTGGGATCTGTTGTCCAATGGCCTTTTATTTTACATAAATAGCACCATGGTTTCTTTTCCTTGTTTTGATTAAAAGAGGATTTGGGCCCACCACCCCCACCAGAGTGTTTTTGTGGGCCTGATGAAGACTCATTTTTAGATTTGTCCCCACCCTTGTCAGAAGACTTACCATCCTTCTTTTTGTTGCCATCTTTGTTACCCCCTGTATGAACTTTTCTGTTCACCCTTGTTCTGACCCATTTGTCTGCCTTCTTTCCCAATTCTTGGGGAGAGGTCAGATCAGAGTCCACCAAGTACTGGTGCAACAAATCAGACACACAATTATTAAGAATATGCTCTCTCAGGATCAAGTTATACAGGCTGTCATAATCAGTAACTTTACTGCCATGTAACCACCCCTCCAAGGCCTTCACTGAATGTTCAATGAAATCAACCCAGTCTTGTGAAGACTCCTTTTTGGTCTCTCTGAACTTTATCCTGTATTGTTCAGTGGTTAAGCCATAACCATCCAGGAGTGCATTCTTAAGAACTTGGAAATTATTAGCATCATTTTCTTTCACAGTAAGGAGCCTATCCCTACCTTTTCCACTAAATGATAGCCATAGGATAGCAGCCCACTGCCTTTGAGGGACATCCTGTACAACACAGGCCCTCTCAAGTGCAGCAAACCACTTGTTAATGTCATCCCCCTCCTTATAAGGGGGAACTATCTTGTGCAGATTCCTGGAATCATGCTCTTTTGCAGGATGACTATGGGGAATACTGCTGCTGCCACCATGGGTATCTAAACCCAACTTCTGTCTTTCTTTCTCTAGTTCAAAAGACTGTCTATCCAAATCCAGCTGTTGCTTTTTAAGCTTCAGTCTGGTTTGTTCCACCCTCAACTTATTGAGTTCCCTCTCTAACATTCTGTCATCAGGGTTGGTGGGAGGGACATTCCTAGATACAGAGGTATGATGGGAATGAACAGAAGGAGACCTGTCCCTTACAGAAGCCACCCTAACAGCTTGGCTAACAGAAACATTACTACCAGTATGGTGAGAATAAATGCTTTTGCTATGATGTGAGACAACACTATTTGTATGGTGTGGCTCATCATCATTACCAACTATGCTAGACTGTCTAGTAATGGGCAGGCTAGGAAGTTTCTTTCCTGAATCTTTTCCTGGGGGAGTCCCTGAATCAGATTGGGAACTATTAGGTACTTTTTCAACAGATGGGGCACCTATAGCCTTATCTTGTTCTCTAAGCATGTTAAGTAACAGTTCCAAGGAAGGATTCTTCCCTACACTCAAACCTCTCTCTATGCAGAGAGTCCTTGCTCCTTTCCAGCTAAGGTGATCATATGCAAGTTTGGACAGATCAACATTTTGGCCTGTGCCAGACATTTTTAGAGAGAGTTAAAGTGATAGAAAAAGAGAAAAAAGTTTTCAGAACTTTTTAGAAAGACAGAAAAAAACTTTTTAAAGTTTTAAGAACTTTTTGAAAGTTTAGAAGTACTTTTCAGCACTTAGAAAAGAGTGAAAAGAGGAAATGCAAAACTTTTTGGCTATGTGTATATACACTGACCTTGTTTTGTATATTTTTCTCTTATGAAAAGTACAATGACAAGAGTGGTAAGTAGTCTCAAAGCACTTATCCCACCGCTGCACAACCAATGTAGGAGGCTGGACTGGCTTGTAGTGAGTACCAAGGGGTACTTGCACCTTGCACCAGGCCCAGTTATCCCTTATTAGTGTATAGGGTGTCTAGCAGCTTAGGCTGATAGATAATGGTAGCTTAGCAGAGCAGCTTAGGCTGAACTAGGAGACGTGTGAAGCTACTACAGTACCACTTAGTGTCATATGCACAATATCATAAGAAAACCCAATACACAGTTATACTAAAAATAAAGGTACTTTATTTTTATGACAATATGCCAAAGTATCTTAGAGTGTACCCTCAGTGAGAGGATAGGAAATATACACAAGATATATATATACACAATAGCAAAAATATGCAGTATAGTCTTAGAAAACAGTGCAAACAATGTATAGTTACAATAGGATGCAATGGGGAAACATAGGGATAGGGGCAACACAAACCATATACTCCAAAAGTGGAATGCGAACGACGAATGGACCCCAAACCTATGTGACCTTGTAGAGGGTCGCTGGGACTATTAGAAAATAGTGAGAGTTAGAAAAATAACCCTCCCCAAGACCCTGAAAAGTGAGTGCAAACTGCACTAAAGTTCCCCTAAGGACAAAGAAGTCGTGTTAGAGGAATAATGCAGGAAAGACACAAACCAACAATGCAACAACTGTGGATTTCCAATCTAGGGTACCTGTGGAACAAGGGGACCAAGTCCAAAAGTCACAAGCAAGTCGGAGATGGGCAAATGCCCAGGAAATGCCAGCTGCGGTTGCAAAGAAGCTTCTACTGGTCAGAAGAAGCTGAGGAACGAAAAGGGCTAGAGACTTCCCCTTTGGTGGACGGATCCCTCTCGCCGTGGAGAGTCGTGCAGAAGTGTTTTCCCGCCGATAGAATGCCAACAAGCCTTGCTAGCTGCAAATCGTACGGTTAGCATTTGTGGACGCTGCTGAGGCCCAGGAGGGACCAGGAGGTCTCAAATTGGACCAGCAGAGAGAGGGGACGTCGAGCAAGACAAGGAGCCCTCTCTGAAGCCGGTAGCACCCAGAGAAGTGCCAGAAACAGGCACTACAAGGATGCGTGAAACGGTGCTCGCCGAAGTTGCACAAAGGAGTCCCACGTCGCCGGAGACCAACTTAGAAAGTCGTGCAATGCAGGTTAGAGTGCCGTGGACCCAGGCTTGGCTGTGCACAAAGGATTTCCACCGCAAGTGCACAGGGGCCGAAGTAGCTGCAAAAGTCGTGGTTCCCAGCAATGCAGCCCAGCGAGGTGAGGCAAGGACTTACCTCCACCAAACTTGGACTGAAGAGTCACTGCACTGTGGGGGTCACTTGGACAGAGTCGCTGGATTCGAGGGACCTCGCTCGTCGTGCTGAGAGGAGACCCAAGGGACCGGTAATGCAGCTTTTTGGTGCCTGCGGTTGCAGGGGGAAGATTCCGTCGACCCACGGGAGATTTCTTCAGAGCTTCTGGTGCAGAGAGGAGGCAGACTACCCCCACAGCATGCACAAGCAGGAAAACAGTCGAGAAGGCGGCAGGATCAGCGTTACAGAGTTGCAGTAGTCGTCTTTGCTACTATGTTGCAGGTTTGCAGGCTTCCAGCGCGGTCAGCAGTCGATTCCTTGGCAGAAGGTGACGAGAGAGATGCAGAGGAACTCGGATGAGCTCTTGCATTCGTTATCTAAAGTTTCCCCAGAGACAGAGACCCTAAATAGCCAGAAAAGAGGGTTTGGCTACCTAGGAGAGAGGATAGGCTACTAACACCTGAAGGAGCCTATCAGAAGGAGTCTCTGACGTCACCTGGTGGCACTGGCCACTCAGAGCAGTCCAGTGTGCCAGCAGCACCTCTGTTTCCAAGATGGCAGAGGTCTGGAGCACACTGGAGGAGCTCTGGACACCTCCCAGGGGAGGTGCAGGTCAGGGGAGTGGTCACTCCCCTTTCCTTTGTCCAGTTTCGCGCCAGAGCAGGGCTAAGGGGTCCCCTGAACCGGTGTAGACAAGCTTATGCAGAAATGGTCACCTTTGTGCCCAACAAAGCATTTCCAGAGGCTGGGGGAGGCTACTCCTCCCCTGCCTTCACACCATTTTCCAAAGGGAGAGGGTGTCACACCCTCTCTCAGAGGAAGTTCTTTGTTCTGCCATCCTGGGCCAGGCCTGGCTGGACCCCAGGAGGGCAGATGCCTGTCTGAGGGGTTGGCAGCAGCAGCAGCTGCAGTGAAACCCCAGGAAGGGCAGTTTGGCAGTACCAGGGTCTGTGCTACAGACCACTGGGATCATGGGATTGTGCCAACTATGCCAGGATGGCATAGAGGGGGCAATTCCATGATCATAGACATGTTACATGGCCATATTCGGAGTTACCATTGTGAAGCTTGTCGTAATGGTGTCCCCGCACTCACAAAGTTCAGTGAATTGGCTCTGAACAATGTGGGGGCACCTTGGCTAGTGCCAGGGTGCCCTCACACTAAGTAACTTTGCACCTAACCTTTACCAGGTAAAGGTTAGACATATAGGTGACTTATAAGTTACTTAAGTGCAGTGTAAAATGGCTGTGAAATAACGTGGACGTTATTTCACACAGGCTGCAGTGGCAGGCCTGTGTAAGAATTGTCAGAGCTCCCTATGGGTGGCAAAAGAATTGCTGCAGCCCATAGGGATCTCCTGGAACCCCAATACCCTGGGTACCTCAGTACCATATACTAGGGAATTATAAGGGTGTTCCAGTAAGCCAATGTAAATTGGTAAAAATGGTCACTAGCCTGTTAGTGACAATTTGGAAAGAAATGAGAGAGCATAACCACTGAGGTTCTGATTAGCAGAGCCTCAGTGAGACAGTTAGTCACTACACAGGTAACACATTCAGGCACACTTATGAGCACTGGGGCCCTGGGTTACCAGGGTCCCAGTGACACATACAACTAAAACAACATATATACAGTGAAAAATGGGGGTAACATGCCAGGCAAGATGGTACTTTCCTACAACAGCAGGTGCCACCCCAGGAGAGGTTTCTCCCACCACAGGAATGGTATCCTGAATGGCAGGGTGGTTAGGGGATACTGTGATACCCTTTTTACCTGTTGATGGAGAGGGATCCTGAGTTTTCAGGCCTTCTCTCCTTTGCTTTTTCATTTCAGTAGAAATGAGAGGGAACAATTCCTCTGGGATGCCCAGCATGGCTGCATGGGCATAAAACTCTACATCAGCCCAACCTGAGGCCTCTAGGTCATTACCTAAGAGACAGTCTACAGGTAAGCTAGGTGATACCACCACCTGCTTAGGGCCAGTAACTCCACCCCAACTAAACTGAATTATAGCTAAGGGAAGAAACTTAGTGGAGTTACGGACATCAATAATCTTATACTGTTGTCCAATGATGTGTTGTTCAGGATGCACTAGGTTTTCAGTCATCAAAGTGATACTGGCACCCGTGTCTCTGTAGGCCAAGGCCTCAACACCATTTATTGAAACTGTCTGCCTGTACTTATCCATTGTAAGGGGACAAGCAGCCAGTGTGGCAAGGCCAATGCCACTAGGTGTGACAGAAACTGTCTTGGGACTGACTACCCCAGTTTCTATGATGGACCCATAAGTGAACCCAACTACACCCTTTGCTTGACTGTTGCCAGCAGTCCCACCACTAGTACCACTACTGCTAGGGGCACTAGAGCTTGATGTATTAGTGGTGGTAGGCTCAGGGGGTTTACCTGGACAGGACTTATCCCCTGGCCTATGGCCTCTGTTTTTACACACAAAGCACCAAGGCTTTTTAATGTGTGGAGGTTGAGAAGAAGAGGAAGAATTAGTTTTATCCCCACCCTCTGAAGAGTGTTTAAGATTTGAAGTGGGATCTTTGGTTTTACCCTTATCCCCATGCTTATCTTGAGATTTTTCACCATCTTTCTTCTTATTGTTCTCTTTGTCACCCCCTGTATGAACTTTTCTGTTCACCCTTGTTCTGACCCATGTGTCTGCCTTCTTTCCCAATTCTTGGGGAGAGGTCAGATCAGAGTCCACCAAATACTGGTGGAACAAATCAGACACACAATTTTTAAGAATATGCTCTCTCAGGATCAAGTTATACAGGCTGTCATAATCAGTAACTTTACTGCCATGTAACCACCCCTCCAAGGCCTTCACTGAATGGTCAATGAAATCAACCCAGTCTTGTGAAGACTCCTTTTTGGTCTCTCTCAACTTTATCCTGTATTGTTCAGTGGTTAAGCCATAACCATCCAGGAGTGCATTCTTAAGAACTGTAAAATTATTGGCATCACTTTCTTTCACAGTAAGGAGCCTATCCCTACCCTTTCCACTAAATGATAGCCATAGGATAGCAGCCCACTGCCTTTGAGGGACATCCTGTACAACACAGGCCCTCTCAAGTGCAGCAAACCACTTGTTAATGTCATCCCCCTCCTTATAAGGGGGAACTGTCTTGTGCAGATTCCTAGAATCATGTTCTTTTGCAGTGTGACTATTGGGAATACTGCTGCTGCCACCATGGGTTTCTAAACCCAATTTCTGTCTTTCTCTTTCTATCTCTAAGGACTGTCTATCTAAATCCAGCTGTTGCGTCTTGAGCTTCAGCCTAGATTGTTCCACTCTCAATCTATTGAGCTCCCTTTCTAACATTCTGTCATCAGGGTGGGTGGGTGGGTGAGGCATGTCTAGAGACAGAAGTATGCTGAGATTGAACAGAAGGAGACCTGGCCCTAACAGATGACACTCTAACATTCTGGCCTATAGAAGTAATACTTTTACTGTGATGAGAAACAACACTATTAATATGATGTGAAACAACACTATTACTATGATGTGAATTTACATCAGTACCAGCTATGCTAGGTGGCTTGCTAGGGGGCAGGCTTGAAAGTTTCCCTCCCACCTCTTTTGCTAGGGGTACCCCAGAATCAGAGTGGGAACCATCAGCTAACTTTTCAGCAGGAGTGCCAGCTTTGGCCTTATCCTGTTCAATAAGCATATTCACCAACAGTTCTCTAGAGGGATTCTTCCTTACACTTAAACCTCTGTCTATGCAGAGACTCCTTGCCTCTTTCCAGCTAAGGTTATCATAAGCAAGTTTAGACAGATCAACAGTTTGGCCTGTGCCAGACATTTTAGAAAGTGTTTAAGTGATAGAAAAAGGAAGAAAATGTTTTTCAGAACTTTTGAAAAGACAGAGAAAAAACCTTTAAAACTTTTTAAGAACTTTTTAGAAAGTTAGAGGTACTTTTCAGCACTTTAGAAAAGGAGTGAGAAAAGAAATGCAAACCTTTTTTGTTAGGTGTACATACACTGAACTTGTTTTGTATATTTTTCTCTTATGAAAAGTACAATGACAAAAGTGGTAAGTAATTACAGAGCACTTATCCCACCACTGCACAACCAATGTAGGAGGCTGGACTGGCTTGTAGTGAGTACCAAGGGGTATTTACACCTTGCACCAGGCCCAGTTATCCCTTATTAGTGTATAGGGGTGTCTAGCAGCTTAGGCTGATAGATAATGGTAGCTTAGCAGAGCAGCTTAGGCTGAACTAGGAGACGAGTGAAGCTCCTACAGTACCACTAGTGTCATATGCACAATATCATAAGAAACCACAATACACAGATATACTAAAAATAAAGGTACTTTATTTTTATGACAATATGCCAAAAGTATCTCAGTGAGTACCCTCAGTATGAGGATAGCAAATATACACAAGATATATGTACACAATACCAAAAATATTTAGTATAGTATTAGAAAACAGTGCAAACAATGTATAGTTACAATAGGATGCAATGGGGACACATAGGGATAGGGGCAACACAAACCATATACTCCAAAAGTGGAATGCGAACCACGAATGGACCCCAAACCTATGTGACCTTGTAGAGGGTCGCTGGGACTGTAAGAAAACAGTGAGGGTTAGGAAAATAGCCCACCCCAAGACCCTGAAAAGTGAGTGCAAAGTGCACTAAAGTTCCCCAAAGAGCACAGAAGTTGTGATAGGGGAATTCTGCAGGAAAGACACAAACCAGCAATGCAACAACAAAGGATTTCCAGTCGAGGGTACCTGTGGAACAAGGGGACCAAGTCCAAAAGTCACAAGTAAGTCGGAGATGGGCAGATGCCCAGGAAATGCCAGCTGTGGATGCAAAGAAGCTGCTACTGGGATGTAGAAACTGAGGATTCTGCAGGAACGTCAAGGGCTAGAGACTTCCCCTTTAGAGGATGGATCCCTCACGCCGTGGAGAGTCGTGCAGAAGTGTTTTCCTGAAGAAAGACCGCAAACAAGCCTTGCTAGCTGCAAGTCATGCGGTTAGGGTTTTTGGATGCTGGTGTGGCCCAGGAGGGACCAGAATGTCGCCAAGTGTCTGGGGACAGAGGGGGCGTCGAGCAAGACAAGGAGCCCTCTCAGAAGCAGGCAGCACCCGCAGAAGAGCCGGAACAGGCACTACGAAGTGGAGTGAAATGGTGCTCACCCGAAGTCGCACAAAGGAGTCCCACGTCGCCGGAGGACAACTTAGGAAGTCGTGCAATGCAGGTTAGAGTGCCGTGGACCCAGGCTTGGCTGTGCACAAAGGATTTCCGCCGGAAGTGCACAGAGGCCGGAGTAGCTGCAAAAGACGCGCATCCCAGCAATGCAGTCTGGTGAGGGGAGGCAAGGACTTACCTCCACCAAACTTGGACTGAAGGGTCACTGGACTGTGGGAGTCACTTGGACAGAGTTGCTGGATTCAAGGGACCTCGCTCGTCGTGCTGAGAGGAGACCCAGGGGACCGGTGATGCAGTTCTTTGGTGCCTGCGGTTGCAGGGGGACGATTCCGTCGACCCACGGGAGATTTCTTCGGAGCTTCTAGTGCAGAGAGGAGGCAGACTACCCCCACAGCATGCACCACCAGGAAAGCCGTCGAGAAGGCGGCAGGATCAGCGTTACAGAGTTGCAGTAGTCATCTTCGCTACTTTGTTGCAGTTTTGCAGGCTTCCAGCGCGGTCAGCAGTCGATTCCTTGGCAGAAGGTGAAAGGAGAGATGCAGAGGAACTCGGATGAGCTCTTGCATTCGTTATCTAAGGAATTCCCCAAAGCAGAGACCCTAAATAGCCAGAAAAGAGGGTTTGGCTACTTAGGAGAGAAGATAGGCTAGCAACACCTGAAGGAGCCTATCAGAAGGAGTCTCTGACGTCACCTGCTGGCACTGGCCACTCAGAGCAGTCCAGTGTGCCAGCAGCACCTCTGTTTCCAAGATGGCAGAGGTCTGGAGCACACTGGAGGAGCTCTGGGCACCTCCCAGGGGAGGTGCAGGTCAGGGGAGTGGTCACTCCCCTTTCCTTTGTCCAGTTTCGCGCCAGAGCAGGGCTGAGGGGTCCCTGAACCGGTGTAGACTGGCTTATGCAGAATTGGGCACCATCTGTGCCCATGAAAGCATTTCCAGAGGCTGGGGGAGGCTACTCCTTGTAGGAAAGTACCATCTTGCCTGGCATGTTACCCCCATTTTTCACTGTATATATGTTGTTTTAGTTGTATGTGTCACTGGGACCCTGCCAGCCAGGGCCCCAGTGCTCATAAGTGTGCCTGAAAGTGTTACCTGTGTTATGACTAACTGTCTCACTGAGGCTCTGCTAATCAGAACCTCAGTGGTTATGCTCTCTCATTTCTTTCAAATTGTCACTAACAGGCTAGTGACCAATTTTACCAATTTACATTTGCGAGAAAGTAGCCTCTTTCTAGCCTTGTTACCCCCACTTTGGGCCTGTTTGTGAGTGTATGTCAGGGTGTTTTCACTGTATCACTGGTATCCTGCTTGCCAGGGCCCAGTGCTCATAGTGAAAACCCTATGTTTTCAGTACGTTTGTTATGTGTCACTGGGACCCTGCTAGTCAGGACCCCAGTTCTCCTAAGTTTGTGACCTATAGGTATGTGTTCCCTGTGTGATGCCTAACTGTCTCACTGAGGCTCTGCTAACCAGAACCTCAGTGGTTATGCTCTCTCTTTACAAATTGTCACTAACAGGCTAGTGACCATTTTACCAATTTACATTGGCTTACTGGAACACCCTTATAATTCCCTAGTATATGGTACTGAGGTACCCAGGGTATTGGGGTTCCAGGAGATCCCTATGGGCTGCAGCATTTCTTTTGCCACCCATAGGGAGCTCTGACAATTCTTACACAGGCCTGCCACTGCAGCCTGAGTGAAATAACGTCCACGTTATTTCACAGCCATTTTACACTGCACTCAAGTAATTTATAAGTCACCTATATGTCTAACCTTTACCTGGTAAAGGTTGGGTGCTAAGTTACTTAGTGTGTGGGCACCCTGGCACTAGCCAAGGTGCCCCCACATTGTTCAGGGCCAATTCCCCGGACTTTGTGAGTGCGGGGACACCATTACACGCGTGCACTACATATAGGTCACTACCTATGTGTAGCTTCACAATGGTAACTACGAATATGGCCTTGTAACATGTCTAAAATCATGGAATTGGCCCTTCTATGCCATCCTGGCATTGTTGGTGCAATCCCATGATCCCACGGGTCTCTAGCACAGACCCTGGCACTGCCAAACTGCCTTTCCCGGGGTTTCACTGCAGCTGCTGCTGCTGCCAACCCCTCAGACAGGTTTCTGCCCTCCTGGGGTCCAGCCAGGCCTGGCCCAGGAAGGCAGAGCAAAGGACTTCCTCAGAGAGAGGGTGTTACACCCTCTCCCTTTGGAAAATGGTGTTAGGGCTGGGGAGGAGTAGCCTCCCCCAGCCTCTGGAAATGCTCTCATGGGCACAGATGGTGCCCATTTCTGCATAAGCCAGTCTACACCGGTTCAGGGACCCCTCAGCCCTGCTCTGGCGCGAAACTGGACAAAGGAAAGGGGAGTGACCACTCCCCTGACCTGCACCTCCCCTGGGAGGTGCCCAGAGCTCCTCCAGTGTGCTCCAGACCTCTGCCATCTTGGAAACAGAGGTGCTGCTGGCACACTGGACTGCTCTGAGTGGCCAGTGCCAGCAGGTGACGTCAGAGACTCCTTCTGATAGGCTCCTTCAGGTGTTGCTAGCCTATCCTCTCTCCTAAGTAGCCAAACCCTCTTTTTTGGCTATTTAGGGTCTCTGTCTTTGGGGATTCCTTAGATAACAAATGCAAGAGCTCATCCGAGTTCCTCTGCATCTCTCTCTTCACCTTCTGCCAAGGAATCAACTGCTGACCGCGCTGGAAGCCTGCAAAACTGCAACAAAGTAGCGAAGACGACTACTGCAACTCTGTAACGCTGATCCTGCCGCCTTCTCGACTGTTTTCCTGGTGGTGCATGCTGTGGGGGTAGTCTGCCTCCTCTCTGCACTAGAAGCTCCGAAGAAGTCTCCCGTGGGTCGACGGAATCGCCCCCCTGCAACCGCAGGCACCAAAGAACTGCATCACCGGTCCACTGGGTCTCCTCTGAGCATGACGAGCGAGGTCCCTTGAATCCAGCAACTCTGTCCAAGTGACTCCCACAGTCCAGTGACTCTTCAGTCCAAGTTTGGTGGAGGTAAGTCCTTGCCTCCCCTCACCAGACTGCATTGCTGGGAACCGCGTCTTTTGCAGCTACTCCGGCCTCCGTGCACTTCCGGCGGAAATCCTTTGTGCACAGCCAAGCCTGGGTCCACGGCACTCTAACCTGCATTGCACGACCTCCTAAGTTGTCCTCCGGCGGCGTGGGACTCCTTTGTGCAACTTCGGGTGAGCACCGTTTCACTCCACTTTGTAGTGCCTGTTCCGGCACTTCTGCGGGTGCTGCCTGCTTTGGAGAGGGCTCCTTGTCTTGCTCGACGCCCCCTCTGTCCCCAGACGCAATTCGCGACATCCTGGTCCCTCCTGGGCCACAGCAGCATCCAAAAACCCTAACCGCACGATTTGCAGCTAGCAAGGCTTGTTGGCGGTCTTTCTTCAGGAAAACACTTCTGCACGACTCTCCACGGCGTGAGGGATCCGTCCTCCAAAGGGGAAGTTCCTAGCCCTTGTTGTTCCTGCCGAATCGTCAGCTTCTACTGTCCAGTAGCAGCTTCTTTGCACCCACAGCTGGCATTTCCTGGGCATCTGCCCATCTCCGACTTGCTTGTGACTTTTGGACTTGGTCCCCTTGTTCCACAGGTACCCTCGTTTGGAAACCCATTGTTGTTCCATTGCTGATTTGTGTCTTTCCTGCAGAATTCCCCTATCACGACTTCTATGTCCTTTGGAGAACCTTAGTGCACTTTGCACTCACTTTTCAGGGTCTTGGGGTGTGCTAATTTTCTAACCCTCACTGTTTTCTTACAGTCCCAGCGACCCTCTACAAGGTCACTTAGGTTTGGGGTCCATTCGTGGTTCGCATTCCACTTTTGGAGTATATGGTTTGTGTTGCCCCTATCCCTATGTGTCCCCATTGCATCCTATTGTAACTATACATTGTTTGCACTGTTTTCTAATACTATTACTGCATATTTTGGTATTGTGTACATATATCTTGTGTATATTTGCTATCCTCATACTGAGGGTACTCACTGAGATACTTTTGGCATATTGTCATAAAAATAAAGTACCTTTATTTTTAGTATATCTGTGTATTGTGTTGTCTTATGATATTGTGCATATGACACTAGTGGTACTGTAGGAGCTTCACTCGTCTCCTAGTTCAGCCTAAGCTGCTCTACTAAGCTACCATTATCTATCAGCCTAAGCCCCTAGACACCCTATACACTAATAAGGGATAACTGGGCCTGGTGCAAGGTGTAAGTACCCCTTGGTACTCACTACAAGCCAGTCTAGCCTCCTACATTGGTTGTGCAGTGGTGGGATAAGTGCTCTGTAACTACTTACCACTTTTGTCATTGTACTTTTCATAAGAGAAAAATATACAAAACAAGTTCAGTGTATGTACACCTAACCAAAAAGTTTTGCATTTCTTTTCTCACTTCTTTTCTAAAGTGCTGAAAAGTACCTCTAACTTTCTAAAAAGTTCTTTAAAAGTGTAAAAAGTTTTTTTTCTGTCTTTCTAAAAGTTCTGAAAAACTTTTTTTCCTTTTTCTATCACTTAAACACTTTCTAAAAATGTCTGGCACAGGCCAAACTGTTGATCTGTCCAAACTTGCTTATGATCACCTTAGCTGGAAAGGAGCAAGGAGTCTCTGCATAGAAAGAGGTTTAAGTGTAAGGAAGAATCCTTCTAGAGAACTGTTAGCGAATATGCTTGTTGAACAGGATAAGGCCACAGCTGGCTCTCCTGTTGAAAAGTTAGCTGATGGTTCCCACTCTGACTCTGGGGCACCCCTAGCTAAAGAAGTGGGAGGGAAACTTCCAAGCCTGCCCCCTAGCAGACAACCTAGCATAGTTGGAACTGATGTTGAGTCACATCATACAGATAGTGTGGTCTCACATCACAGTAAGAGTATTCCTTCTCATCATAGTAGAAGTGCTGTTTCTGTGAGCCAAGCTGTTAGGGTGCCTTCTGTTAGAGACAGGTCTCCTTCTGTCCTTTCTCATCATACTTCTGTTTCTAGACATGTCCCTCCCACCCACCCTGATGACAGATTGTTAGAAAGGGAGCTCAATAGATTGAGAGTAGAACAAACCAGACTGAAGCTCAAGAAGCTCAAGAAGCAACAGCTGGATTTGGATAGACAGTCCTTAGAAGTGGAGAAAGAAAGACAGAAATTGGGTTTAGAAACCCATGGTGGCAGCAGCAGTATTCCCAATAGTCATCCTGCAAAAGAGCATGATTCTAGGAATCTGCACAAGATAGTTCCCCCTTATAAGGAGGGAGATGACATTAACAAGTGGTTTGCTGCACTTGAGAGGGTCTGTGTTGTACAGGATGTCCCTCAAAGGCAGTGGGCTGCTATCCTATGGCTATCATTTAGTGGAAAGGGTAGGGATAGGCTCCTTACTGTGAAAGAAAGTGAAGCCAATGATTTCAAAGTTCTTAAGAATGCACTTCTGGATGGTTATGGCTTAACCACTGAACAGTACAGGATGAAGTTCAGAGAGACCAAAAAGGAGTCTTCACAAGTCTGGGTTGATTTTGTTGACCATTCAGTGAAGGCCTTGGAGGGGTGGTTATATGGCAGTAAAGTTACTGATTATGAAAGCCTGTATAACTTGATCCTGAGAGAGCATATTCTTAATAATTGTGTGTCTGATTTGTTGCACCAGTACCTGGTGGACTCTGATCTGACCTCTCCCCAAGAATTGGGAAAGAAGGCAGACAAATGGGTCAGAACAAGGGTGAACAGAAATGTTCATACAGGGGGTGACAAAGATGGCAACAAGAAGAAGGATGGTAAGTCTTCTGACAAGGGTGGGGACAAATCTAAAAATGAGTCTTCATCAGGCCCACAGAAACACTCTGGTGGGGGTGGTGGGCCCAAATCCTCTTCTAATCAAAACAAAGAAAAGAAACCATGGTGCTATTTATGTAAAATAAAAGGCCATTGGACAACAGATCCCAGTTGTCCAAAGAAAAGCACCAAGCCTCCTACCACTACAACCCCTACTGCTACACCTAGTGTCCCTACTAATAGCAGTGGTGGTGGGAGCAAACCTACTAATAGCCAATCTAAGGGAGTAGCTGGGCTCACTTTTGGTAACTTAGTTGGGGTTGGTCTTGTTAGGGAGACCACAGAGGCTGTGTTAGTCTCTGAGGGGGCTATTGATTTAGCCACCTTAGTTGCTTGTCCCCTTAACATGGATAAGTACAAGCAACTACCCCTAATAAATGGTGTTGAGGTTCAGGCCTACAGGGACACTGGTGCCAGTGTTACTATGGTAATAGAGAAACTGGTCCACCCTGAACAACACCTACTTGGTCACCAGTACCAGGTAACCGATGCTCACAACAACACGCTTAGCCACCTCATGGCTGTTGTAAATCTCAACTGGGGGGGAGGGGTTACTGGTCTAAAGAAAGTTGTGGTTGCCTCAGATTTACCTGTAGACTGTCTACTAGGGAATGATTTAGAGACATCAGCTTGGTCAGATGTGGAGTTGGAGGCCCATGCAGCAATGCTGGGCATCCCAGGGCATATTTTTGCTTTAACCAGGGCTCAGGCCAAAAAGCAAAAAGGACATGTCAGAGGACACAAAATAATTTTGCAAGTCCTGTGAAACCTGTCAAGCCAGTGGCAAGACAGGTGGCACTCGAAAGGCACCCCTTATTCCACTGCCTGTGGTTGGGGTTCCCTTTGAAAGGGTAGGGGTTGACATAGTTGGCCCCCTTGACCCTCCTACTGCTTCAGGCAATAGGTTTATCTTGGTGGTAGTGGACCATGCCACAAGATAACCTGAAGCTATTCCTCTAAGGACCACTACAGCACCTGCAGTGGCAAAGGCCCTCCTGGGAATATTTTCCAGGGTGGGCTTCCCAAAAGAGGTGGTATCAGACAGGGGAAGCAATTTCATGTCTGCTTACTTAAAGGCCATGTGGAAGGAGTGTGGTGTGACATACAAGTTCACTACACCCTATCATCCACAAACAAATGGACTGGTGGAGAGATTTAATAAAACTCTCAAAGGCATGATTATGGGACTCCCTGAAAAATTCCACAGGAGATGGGATATCCTTTTACCATGCCTCCTTCTTGCTTACAGGGAGGTACCCCAGAAAGGAGTGGGCTTCAGCCCCTTTGAACTCCTCTTTGGACACCCTGTGAGAGGTCCTCTAACACTTGTTAAGGAGGGTTGGGAACAACCTTTAAAAGCTCCAAAGCAAGACATAGTGGACTATGCACTTGGCCTCTGATCAAGGATGGCTGAGTACATGAAAAAGGCCAGTAAAAACCTTCAGGCCAGCCAAGAGCTCCAAAAGCAATGGCATGACCAGAAGGCTGTTTTGGTTCAGTACCAACCAGGGCAAAAAGTGTGGGTCTTGGAGCCTGTGGCCCCAAGAGCACTCCAAGATAAATGGAGTGGACCCCATACAATTGTTCAAAAAAAGGGTGAAGTCACCTACTTAGTTGACTTAGGCACTGCCAGGAGTCCCCTTAGGGTGCTCCATGTCAATCGCCTGAAACCCTACTATGACAGGGCTGATCTCACCCTGCTCATGGCAACTGATGAGGGACAGGAAGAAGAGAGTGACCCTCTCCCTGATCTCTTCTCTTCCACAGAACAAGATGCTCTAGTGGAAGGTGTAGTTTTGGCTGATTGTCTTACTGCTGAGCAGAGAGACCATTGCATAAATCTCCTGGGTCAGTTTTCTGAACTCTTCTCTACTGTGCCAGGCACCACTTCTTGGTGTGAGCACACTATAGATACTGGAGACAGCTTGCCTCTCAAAAGTAAAATCTATAGGCAGCCTGACCATGTCAGAGACTGCATAAAGCAAGAGGTGCAGAAAATGTTAGAACTGGGAGTGGTTGAGCACTCTGAAAGTCCATGGGCTTCTCCTGTGGTACTTGTACCAAAACCCCATTCCAAAGATGGAAAGAAGGAAATGCGGTTTTGTGTTGACTACAGAGGTCTCAACCAGTTAACCAAAACTGATGCTCACCCTATACCCAGGGCAGATGAGCTCATAGATACACTGGCATCTGCCAAGTATCTAAGCACTTTTGACTTGACTGCAGAGTATTGGCAGATCAAATTATCAGAAGATGCAAAAGCAAAAATTGCATTTTCAACCATTGGAGGCCATTACCAATTCACAGTAATGCCTTTTGGATTGAAAAATGCACCTGGCACTTTTCAGAGGTTGGTGAACACAGTCCTGCAAGGGCTGGAAGATTTTAGTGCAGCAAATCTGGACAATATAGCTGTCTTTAGCTCCAGCTGGGATGATCACCTGGTCCACCTATGGAAAGTTTTGGAGGCCCTGCAAAAGGCAGGCCTCACTATCAAGGCTTCAAAGTGCCAGATGGGGCAGGGGAAGGTGGTTTATCTGGGACACCTTGTTGGTGGGGAACAGATTGCACCACTTCAGGGGAAAATCCAAACTATTATGGATTGGGTTCCCCCTACTACTCAGACTCAGGTGAGAGCCTTCCTAGGCCTCACTGGGTATTACAGGAGGTTCATTAAGAACTATGGCTCCATTGCAGCCCCTCTTAATGACCTCACATCCAAGAAAATGCATAAAAAGGTATTATGGACAGCAAACTGTCAGAAAGCTTTTGAGGAGCTGAAGCAGGCCATGTGTTCTGCACCTGTCCTGAAAAGCCCTTGTTACTCTAAACAATTCTATGTCCAAACTGATGCATCTGAATTAGGAGTAGGGGCAGTCCTATCACAACTTAATTCTGAGGGCCAGGATCAACCTGTTGCTTTTATTAGTAGGAGGTTGACCCCTAGAGAAAAGCGTTGGTCTGCCATAGAGAGGGAGGCCTTTGCTGTGGTCTGGGCACTGAAGAAGTTGATGCCATACCTGTTTGGCACTCACTTCATTGTTCAGACAGACCACAAACCTCTACTTTGGCTAAAACAAATGAAAGGTGAAAATCCTAAATTGTTGAGGTGGTCCATATCCCTACAGGGAATGGACTATACAGTGGAACATAGACCTGGGAGTAGCCACTCCAATGCAGATGGACTCTCCAGATATTTCCACTTAGACAATGAAGACTCATCAGGTCATGGCTAGTCTTATTGTCCTTCGTTTGGGGGGGGGTTGTTGTAGGAGGCTGGACTGGCTTGTAGTGAGTACCAAGGGGTACTTGCACCTTGCACCAGGCCCAGTTATCCCTTATTAGTGTATAGGGTGTCTAGCAGCTTAGGCTGATAGATAATGGTAGCTTAGCAGAGCAGCTTAGGCTGAACTAGGAGACGTGTGAAGCTACTACAGTACCACTTAGTGTCATATGCACAATATCATAAGAAAACACAATACACAGTTATACTAAAAATAAAGGTACTTTATTTTTATGACAATATGCCAAAGTATCTTAGAGTGTACCCTCAGTGAGAGGATAGGAAATATACACAAGATATATATACACAATAGCAAAAATATGCAGTATAGTCTTAGAAAACAGTGCAAACAATGTATAGTTACAATAGGATGCAATGGGGAAACATAGGGATAGGGGCAACACAAACCATATACTCCAGAAGTGGAATGCGAACCACGAATGGACCCCAAACATATGTGACCTTGTAGAGGGTCGCTGGGACTATTAGAAAATAGTGAGAGTTAGCAAAATAACCCTCCCCAAGACCCTGAAAAGTGAGTGCAAAGTGCACTAAAGTTCCCCTAAGGACAAAATAGTTGTGTTAGAGGAATAATGCAGGAAAGACACAAACCAGCAATGCAACAACTGTGGATTTCCAATCTAGGGTACCTGTGGAACAAGGGGACCAAGTCCAAAAGTCACAAGCAAGTCGTAGATGGGCAGATGCCCAGGAAATGCCAGCTGCGGGTGCAAAGAAGCTTCGACTGGACAGAAGAAGCTGAGGTTTCTGCAGGAACGAAAAGGGCTAGAGACTTCCCCTTTGGTGGACGGATCCCTCTCGCCTTGGAGAGTCGTGCAGAAGTGTTTTCCCGCCGGAAGGACGCCAACATGCCTTGCTACACGCAAATCGTGCGTTTGGCGTTTTTGGATGCTGCTGGGGCCCCGGAGGGACCAGGAGGTCGCAAATTAGACCTGCAGAGAGAAGGGACGTCGAGCAAGACAAAGAGCCCTCACTGAAGCAGGTAGCTCCCGGAGAAGTGCCAGAAACAGGCACTACGAGGATGCGTGAAACGGTGCTCGCCGAAGTTGCACAAAGGAGTCCCACGTCGCCGGAGACCAACTTAGAAAGTCGTGCAATGCAGGTTAGAGTGCCGTGGACCCAGGCTTGGCTGTGCACGAAGGATTTCCGCCGGAAGTGCACAGGGGCCGGAGTAGCTGCAAAGTCGCGGTTCCCAGCAATGCAGCCCAGCGAGGTGAGGCAAGGACTTACCTCCACCAAACTTGGGCTGAAGAGTCACTGGACTGTGGGGGTCACTTGGACAGCGTCGCTGGATTCGAGGGACCTCGCTCGTCGTGCTGAGAGGAGACCCAAGGGACCGGTAATGCAGCTTTTTGGTGCCTGCGGTTGCAGGGGGAAGATTCCGTCGACCCACGGGAGATTTCTTCGGAGCTTCTGGTGCAGAGAGGAGGCAGGCTACCCCCACAGCATGCACAAGCAGGAAAACAGTCGAGAAGGCGGCAGGATCAGCGTTACAGAGTTGCAGTAGTCGTCTTTGCTACTATGTTGCAGGTTTGCAGGCTTCCAGCGCGGTCAGCGGTCGATTCCTTATCAGAAGGTGAAGAGAGAGATGCAGAGGAACTCGGCTGAGCTCATGCATTCGTTATCTAAAGTTTCCCCAGAGACAGAGACCCTAAATAGCCAGAAAAGAGGGTTTGGCTACCTAGGAGAGAGGAAAGGCTACTAACACCTGAAGGAGCCTATCACAAGGAGTCTCTGACGTCACCTGGTGGCACTGGCCACTCAGAGCAGTCCAGTGTGCCAGCAGCACCTCTGTTTCCAAGATGGCAGAGGTCTGGAGCACACTGGAGGAGCTCTGGACACCTCCTAGGGGAGGTGCAGGTCAGGGGAGTGGTCACTCCCCTTTCCTTTGTCCAGTTTCGCGCCAGAGCAGGGGCTAAGGGGTCCCTGAACCGGTGTAGACTGGCTTATGCAGAATTGGGCAAATCTGTGCCCAACAAAGCATTTCCAGAGGCTGGGGGAGGCTACTCCTCCCCTGCCTTCACACCATTTTCCAAAGGGAGAGGGTGTCACACCCTCTCTCAGAGGAAGTTCTTTGTTCTGCCATCCTGGGCCAGGCCTGGCTGGACCCCAGGAGGGCAGCTGCCTGTCTGAGGGGTTGGCAGCAGCAGCAGCTGCAGTGAAACCCCAGGAAGGGCAGTCTGGCAGTACCAGGGTCTGTGCTACAGACCACTGGGATCATGGAATTGTACCAACATTGCCAGGATGGCATAGAGGGGGCAATTCCATGATCATAGACATGTTACATGGCCATATTCGGAGTTACCATGGTGAAGCTACATATAGGTAGTGACCTATATGTAGTGCACGCGTGTAATGGTGTCCCCGCACTCACAAAGTTCAGTGAATTGGCTCTGAACAATGTGGGGGCACCTTGGCTAGTGCCAGGGTGCCCTCACACTAAGTAACTTTGCACCTAACCTTTACCAGGTAAAGGTTAGACATATAGGTGACTTATAAGTTACTTAAGTGCAGTGTAAAATGGCTGTGAAATAACGTGGACGTTATTTCACTCAGGCTGCAGTGGCAGGCCTGTGTAAGAATTGTCAGAGCTCCCTATGGGTGGCAAAAGAAATGCTGCAGCCCATAGGGATCTCCTGGAACCCCAATACCCTGGGTACCTCAGTACCATATACTAGGGAATTATAAGGGTGTTCCAGTAAGCCAATGTAAATTGGTAAAAATGGTCACTAGCCTGTCAGTGACAATTTGGAAAGAAATGAGAGAGCATAACCACTGAGGTTCTGATTAGCAGAGCCTCAGTGAGACAGTTAGTCACTACACAGGTAACACATTCAGGCACACTTATGAGCACTGGGGCCCTGGGTTACCAGGGTCCCAGTGACACATACAACTAAAACAACATATATACAGTGAAAAATGGGGGTAACATGCCAGGCAAGATGGTACTTTCCTACAGTTGTGTAGGAAAGTACCATCTTGCCTGGCATGTTACCCCCATTTTTCACTGTATATATGTTGTTTTAGTTGTATGTGTGTGAGAAAGTAGCCTCTTTCTAGCCTTGTTACCCCCACTTTTGGCCTGTTTGTGAGTGTATGTCAGGGTGTTTTCACTGTCTCACTAGGATCCTGCTATCCAGGGCCCAGTGCTCATAGTGAAAACCCTATGTTTTCAGTATGTTTGTTATGTGTCACTGGGACCCTGCTAGTCAGGACCCCAGTGCTCATAAGTTGTGGCCTATATGTATGTGTTCCCTGTGTGGTGCCTAACTGTCTTACTGAGGCTCTGCTAACCAGAACCTCAGTGGTTATGCTCTCTCATTTCTTTCCAAATTGTCACTAACAGGCTAGTGACCATTTTTACCAATTTACATTGGCTTACTGGAACACCCTTATAATTCCCTAGTATATGGTACTGAGGTACCCAGGGTATTGGGGTTCCAGGAGATCCCTATGGGCTGCAGCATTTCTTTTGCCACCCATAGGGAGCTCTGACAATTCTTACACAGGCCTGCCACTGCAGCCTGAGTGAAATAACGTCCACGTTATTTCACAGCCATTTTACACTGCACTTAAGTAACTTATAAGTCACCTATATGTCTAACCTTTACCTGGTAAAGGTTAGGTGCAAAGTTACTTAGTGTGAGGGCACCCTGGCACTAGCCAAGGTGCCCCCACATTGTTCAGAGCCAATTCCCTGAACTTTGTGAGTGCGGGGACACCATTACACGCGTGCACTACATATAGGTCACTACCTATATGTAGCTTCACAATGGTAACTCCGAATATGGCCATGTAACATGTCTATGATCATGGAATTGCCCCCTCTATGCCATCCTGGCATAGTTGGTACAATCCCATGATCCCAGTGGTCTGTAGCACAGACCCTGGTACTGCCAAACTGCCCTTCCTGGGGTTTCACTGCAGCTGCTGCTGCTGCCAACCCCTCAGACAGGCATCTGCCCTCCTGGGGTCCAGCCAGGCCTGGCCCAGGATGGCAGAACAAAGAACTTCCTCTGAGAGAGGGTGTGACACCCTCTCCCTTTGGAAAATGGTGTGAAGGCAGGGGAGGAGTAGCCTCCCCCAGCCTCTGGAAATGCTTTGTTGGGCACAGATGTGCCCAATTCTGCATAAGCCAGTCTACACCGGTTCAGGGGACCCCTTAGCCCTGCTCTGGCGCGAAACTGGACAAAGGAAAGGGGAGTGACCACTCCCCTGACCTGCACCTCCCCTGGGAGGTGTCCAGAGCTCCTCCAGTGTGCTCCAGACCTCTGCCATCTTGGAAACAGAGGTGCTGCTGGCACACTGGACTGCTCTGAGTGGCCAGTGCCACCAGGTGACGTCAGAGACTCCTTGTGATAGGCTCCTTCAGGTGTTGCTAGCCTATCCTCTCTCCTAGGTAGCCAAACCCTCTTTTCTGGCTATTTAGGGTCTCTGTCTCTGGGGAAACTTTAGATAACGAATGCAAGAGCTCATCCGAGTTCCTCTGCATCTCTCTCTTCACCTTCTGCCAAGGAATCGACTGCTGACCGCGCTGGAAGCCTGCAAACCTGCAACATAGTAGCAAAGACGACTACTGCAACTCTGTAACGCTGATCCTGCCGCCTTCTCGACTGTTTTCCTGCTTGTGCATGCTGTGGGGGTAGTCTGCCTCCTCTCTGCACCAGAAGCTCCGAAGAAATCTCCCGTGGGTCGACGGAATCTTCCCCCTGCAACCGCAGGCACCAAAAAGCTGCATTACCGGTCCCTTGGGTCTCCTCTCAGCACGACGAGCGAGGTCCCTCGAATCCAGCAACTCTGTCCAAGTGACTGCCACAGTCCAGTGACTCTTCAGTCCAAGTTTGGTGGAAGTAAGTCCTTGCCTCACCTCGCTGGGCTGCATTGCTGGGAACTGCGACTTTTGCAGCTACTCCGGCCCCTGTGCACTTCCGGCGGAAATCCTTTGTGCACAGCCAAGCCTGGGTCCACGGCACTCTAACCTGCATTGCACGACTTTCTAAGTTGGTCTCCGGCGACGTGGGACTCCTTTGTGCAACTTCGGCGAGCACCATTTCACGCATCCTTGTATTGCCTGTTTCTGGCACTTCTCCGGGTGCTACCGGCTTCAGAGAGGGCTCCTTGTCTTGCTCGACGTCCCCTCTCTCTGCTGGTCCAACTTACGACCTCCTGATCCCTCCTGGGCCTCAGCAGTGTCCAAAAACGGTAACCGCACGATTTGCAGCTAGCAAGGCTTGTTGGCGTTCTTTCGGCGGGAAAACACTTCTGCATGACTCGCCACGGCGAGAGGGATCCGTCCACCAAAGGGAAAGTCTCTAGCCTTTTTCGTTCCTGCAGAAACCTCAGCTTCTTCTGTCCAGTAGAAGCTTCTTTGCACCCGCAGCTGGCATTTCCTGGGCATCTGCCCATCTCCGACTTGCTTGTGACTTTTGGACTTGGTCCCCTTGTTCCACAGGTACCCTAGATTGGAAATCCACAGTTGTTGCATTGCTGGTTTGTGTCTTTCCTGCATTATTCCTCTAACACGACTTCTTTGTCCTTAGGGGAACTTTAGTGCACTTTGCACTCACTTTTCAGGGTCTTTGGGAGGGTTATTTTTCTAACTCTCACTATTTTCTAATAGTCCCAGCGACCCTCTACAAGGTCACATAGGTTTGGGGTCCATTCGTGGTTCGCATTCCACTTTTGGAGTATATGGTTTGTGTTGCCCCTATCCCTATGTTTCCCCATTGCATCCTATTGTAACTATACATTGTTTGCACTGTTTTCTAAGACTATACTGCATATTTTTGCTATTGTGTATATATATCTTGTGTATATTTCCTATCCTCTCACTGAGGGTACACTCTAAGATACTTTGGCATATTGTCATAAAAATAAAGTACCTTTATTTTTAGTATAACTGTGTATTGTGTTTTCTTATGATATTGTGCAAGTGACACTTGTGGTACTGTAGTAGCTTCACACGTCTCCTAGTTCAGCCTAAGCTGCTCTGCTAAGCTACCATTATCTATCAGCCTAAGCTGCTAGACACCCTGTACACTAATAAGGGATAACTGGGCCTGGTGCAAGGTGCAAGTACCCCTTGGTACTCACTACAAGCCAGTCCAGCCTCCTACAATGTGTCACTGGGACCCTGCCAGCCAGGGCCCCAGTGCTCATAAGTGTGCCTGAAAGTGTTACCTGTGTTATGACTAACTGTCTCACTGAGGCTCTGCTAATCAGACCCTCAGTAGTTATGCTCTCTCATTTCTTTCAAATTGTCTCTAACAGGCTAGTGACCAATTTTACCAATTTACATTGGCTTACTGGAACACCCTTATAATTCCCTAGTATATGGTACTGAGATACCCAGGGTATTGGGGTTCCAGGAGATCCCTATGGGCTGCAGCATTTCTTTTGCCACCCATAGGGAGCTCTGAATATTCTTACACAGGCCTGCCACTGCAGCCTGAGTGAAATAGCGTCCACGTTATTTCACAGCCATTTTACACTGCACTTAAGTAACTTATAAGTCACCTATATGTCTAACCTTTACCTGGTAAAGGTTGGGTGCTAAGTTACTTAGTGTGTGGGCACCCTGGCACTAGCCAAGGTGCCCCCACATTGTTCAGGCCCAATTCCCCGGACTTTGTGAGTGTGGGGACACCATTACACGTGTGCACTACATATAGGTCACTACCTATGTGTAGCTTCACAATGGTAACTCCGAATATGGCCATGTAACATGTCTAATATCATGGAATTGCCCCCTCTATGCCATCCTGGCATTGTTGGTGCAATCCCATGATCCCACGGGTCTCTAGCACAGACCCTGGCACTGCCAAACTGCCTTTCCCGGGGTTTCACTGCAGCTGCTGCTGCTGCCAACCCCTCAGACAGGTTTCTGCCCTCATGGGGTCCAGCCAGGCTTGGCCCAGGATGGCAGAACAAAGGACTTCCTCAGAGAGAGGGTGTTACGCCCTCTCCCTTTGGAAAATGGTGTTAGGGCTGGGGAGGAGTAGCCTCCCCAGCCTCTGGAAATGCTTTCCTGGGCACAGATGGTGCCCATTTCTGCATAAGCCAGTCTACACCGGTTCAGGGACCCCTCAGCCCTGCTCTGGCGCGAAACTGGACAAAGGAAAGGGGAGTGACCACTCCCCTGACCTGCACCTCCCCTGGGAGGTGCCCAGAGCTCCTCCAGTGTGCTCCAGACCTCTGCCATCTTGGAAACAGAGGTGCTGCTGGCACACTGGACTGCTCTGAGTGGCCAGTGCCAGCAGGTGACGTCAGAGACTCCTTCTGATAGGCTCCTTCAGGTGTTGCTAGCCTATCTTCCCTCCTAAGTAGCCAAACCCTCTTTTCTGGCTATTTAGGGTCTCTGTCTTTGGGGATTCCTTAGATAACGAATGCAAGAGCTCATCCGAGTTCCTCTGCATCTCTCTCTTCACCTTCTGCCAAGGAATCGACTGCTGACCACGCTGGAAGCCTGCAAAACTGCAACAAAGTAGCGAAGACGACTACTGCAACTCTGTAACGCTGATCCTGCCGCCTTCTCGACTGTTTTCCTGGTGGTGCATGCTGTGGGGGTAGTCTGCCTCCTCTCTGCACTAGAAGCTCCGAAGAAATCTCCCGTGGGTCGACGGAATCGTCCCCCTGCAAACGCAGGCACCAAAGAACTGCATCACCGGTGTAGGAGGCTGGACTGGCTTGTAGTGAGTACCAAGGGGTACTTGCACCTTGCACCAGGCCCAGTTATCCCTTATTAGTGTATAGGGTGTCTAGCAGCTTAGGCTGATAGATAATGGTAGCTTAGCAGAGCAGCTTAGGCTGAACTAGGAGACGTGTGAAGCTACTACAGTACCACTTAGTGTCATATGCACAATATCATAAGAAAACACAATACACAGTTATACTAAAAATAAAGGTATTTTATTTTCATGACTGTAGGAAAGTACCATCTTGCCTGGCATGTTACCCCCATTTTTCACTGTATATATGTTGTTTTAGTTGTATGTGTCACTGGGACCCTGGTAACCCAGGGCCCCAGTGCTCATAAGTGTGCCTGAATGTGTTACCTGTGTAGTGACTAACTGTCTCACTGAGGCTCTGCTAATCAGAACCTCAGTGGTTATGCTCTCTCATTTCTTTCCAAATTGTCACTAACAGGCTAGTGACCATTTTTACCAATTTACATTGGCTTACTGGAACACCCTTATAATTCCCTAGTATATGGTACTGAGGTACCCAGGGTATTGGGGTTCCAGGAGATCCCTATGGGCTGCAGCATTTCTTTTGCCACCCATAGGGAGCTCTGACAATTCTTACACAGGCCTGCCACTGCAGCCTGAGTGAAATAACGTCCACGTTATTTCACAGCCATTTTACACTGCACTTAAGTAACTTATAAGTCACCTATATGTCTAACCTTTACCTGGTAAAGGTTAGGTGCAAAGTTACTTAGTGTGAGGGCACCCTGGCACTAGCCAAGGTGCCCCCACATTGTTCAGAGCCAATTCACTGAACTTTGTGAGTGCGGGGACACCATTACACGCGTGCACTACATATAGGTCACTACCTATATGTAGCTTCACAATGGCAACTCCGAATATGGCCATGTAACATGTCTATGCTCATGGAATTGCCCCCTCTATGCCATCCTGGCATTGTTGGCACAATTCCATGATCCCAGTGGTCTGTAGCACAGACCCTGGTACTGCCAAACTGCCCTTCTTGGGGTTTCACTGCAGCTGCTGCTGCTGCCAACCCCTCAGACAGGCATCTGCCCTCCTGGGGTCCAGCCAGGCCTGGCCCAGGATGGCAGAACAAAGAACTTCCTCTGAGAGAGGGTGTGACACCCTCTCCCTTTGGAAAATGGTGTGAAGGCAGGGGAGGAGTAGCCTCCCCCAGCCTCTGGAAATGCTTTGTTGGGCACAGATGTGCCCAATTCTGCATAAGCCAGTCTACACCGGTTCAGGGACCCCTTAGCCCCTGCTCTGGCGCGAAACTGGACAAAGGAAAGGGGAGTCACCACTCCCCTGACCTGCACCTCCCCTGGGAGGTGTCCAGAGCTCCTCCAGTGTGCTCCAGACCTCTGCCATCTTGGAAACAGAGGTGCTGCTGGCACACTGGACTGCTCTGAGTGGCCAGTGCCACCAGGTGACGTCAGAGACTCCTGCTGATAGGCTCCTTCAGGTGTTAGTAGCCTATCCTCTCTCCTAAGTAGCCAAACCCTCTTTTCTGGCTATTTAGGGTCTCTGTCTCTGGGGAAACTTTAGATACCGAATGCAAGAGCTCATCCGAGTTCCTCTGCATCTCTCTCTTCACCTTCTGATAAGGAAACGACCGCTGACCGCGCTGGAAGCCTGCAAACCTGCAACATAG
The DNA here is from genome assembly GCF_031143425.1 of Pleurodeles waltl. NCBI lineage: Eukaryota > Metazoa > Chordata > Amphibia > Caudata > Salamandridae > Pleurodeles > Pleurodeles waltl. The sequence goes on from NC_090446.1 coordinate 526,700,276, forward strand.
TAGCAAAGACGACTACTGCAACTCTCTAACGCTGATCCTGCCGCCTTCTCGACTGTTTTCCTGCTTGTGCATGCTGTGGGGGTAGCCTGCCTCCTCTCTGCACCAGAAGCTCCGAAGAAATCTCCCGTGGGTTGAACGGAATCTTCCCCCTGCAACCGCAGGCACCAAAAAGCTGCATTACCGGTCCCTTGGGTCTCCTCTCAGCACAACGAGCGAGGTCCCTCGAATCCAGTGACTCTGTCCAAGTGACCCCCACAGTCCAGTGTCTCTTCAGCCCAAGTTTGGTGGAGGTAAGTCCTTGCCTCACCTCGCTGGGCTGCATTGCTGGGAACCGCGACTTTGCAGCTACTCCGGCCCCTGTGCACTTCCGGCGGAAATCCTTTGTGCACAGCCAAGCCTGGGTCCACGGCACTCTAACCTGCATTGCATGACTTTCTAAGTTGGTCTCCGGCGACGTGGGACTCCTTTGTGCAACTTCGGCAAGCACCGTTTCACGCATCCTCGTAGTGCCTATTTCTGGCACTTTTCCGGGTGCTACCTGCTTCAGTTAGGGCTCTTTGTCTTGCTCGACGTCCCCTCTCTCTTCAGGTCCAATTTGCGACCTCCTGGTCCCTCCTGGGCCCCAGCAGCGTCCAAAAACGCCAAACGCACGATTTGCGACTAGCAAGGCTTGTTGGCGTCCTTTCGGCGGGAAAACACTTCTGTACGACTCTCCAAGGCGAGAGGGATCCGTCCACCAAAGGGGAAGTCTCTAGCCCTTTTCGTTCCTGCAGAAACCTCAGCTTCTTCTGTCCAGTCGAAGCTTCTTTGCATCCGCAGCTGGCATTTCCTGGGCATCTGCCCATCTCCGACTTGCTTGTGACTTTTGGACTTGGTCCCCTTGTTCCACAGGTACCCTAGATTGGAAATCCACAGTTGTTGCATTGCTGGTTTGTGTCTTTCCTGCATTATTCCTCTAACACGACTTCTTTGTCCTTAGGGGAACTTTAGTGCACTTTGCACTCACTTTTCAGGGTCTTGGGGAGGGTTATTTTTCTAACTCTCACTATTTTCTAATAGTCCCAGCGACCCTCTACAAGGTCACATAGGTTTGGGGTCCATTCGTGGTTCGCATTCCACTTTTGGAGTATATGGTTTGTGTTGCCCCTATCCCTTTGTTTCCCCATTGCATCCTATTGTAACTATACATTGTTTGCACTGTTTTCTAAGACTATACTGCATATTTTTGCTATTGTGTATATATATCTTGTGTATATTTCCTATCCTCTCACTGAGGGTACACTCTAAGATACTTGGGCATATTGTCATAAAAATAAAGTACCTTTATTTTTAGTATAACTGTGTATTGTGTTTTCTTATGCTATTGTGCATATGACACTAAGTGGTACTGTAGTAGCTTCACACGTCTCCTAGTTCAGCCTAAGCTGCTCTGCTAAGCTACCATTATCTATCAGCCTAAGCTGCTAGACACCCTATACACTAATAAGGGATAACTGGGCCTGGTGCAAGGTGCAAGTACCCCTTGGTACTCACTACAAGCCAGTCCAGCCTCCTACATTGGTTGTGCAGTGGTGGGATAAGTGCTTGAGACTACTTACCACTCTTGTCATTGTACTTTTCATAAGAGAAAAATATACAAAACAAGGTCAGTGTATATACACATAGCCAAAAAGTTTTGCATTTCCTCTTTTCACTCTTTTCTAAGTGCTGAAAAGTACTTCTAAACTTTCAAAAAGTTCTTAAAAGTTTAAAAACTTTTTTTCTGTCTTTCCAAAAAGTTCTGAAAACTTTTTTCTCTTTTTCTATCACTTTAACTCTCTCTAAAAAATGTCTGGCACAGGCCAAAGTGTTGATCTGTCCAAACTTGCATATGACAACCTTAGCTGGAAAAGAGCAAGGAGTCTCTGAATAGAGAGAGGTTTGAGTGTAGGGAAAAATCCTTCCTTGGAACTGTTACTTAACATGCTTAGAGAACAGGATAAGGCCATAGGTGCCCCATCTGTTGAAAAAGTACCTAATAGTTCCCAATCTGATTCAGGGACTCCCCCAGGAAAAGATTCAGGAAAGAAACTTCCTAGCCTGCTGTAGGAGGCTGGACTGGCTTGTAGTGAGTACCAAGGGGTACTTGCACCTTGCACCAGGCCCAGTTATCCCTTATTAGTGTATAGGGTGTCTAGCAGCTTAGGCTGATAGATAATGGTAGCTTAGCAGAGCAGCTCAGGCTGAACTAGGAGACGTGTGAAGCTACTACAGTACCACTTAGTGTCATATGCACAATATCATAAGAAAACACAATACACAGTTATACTAAAAATAAAGGTACTTTATTTTTATGACAATATGCCAAAGTATCTTAGAGTGTACCCTCAGTGAGAGGATAGGAAATATACACAAGATATATATACACAATAGCAAAAATATGCAGTATAGTCTTAGAAAACAGTGCAAACAATGTATAGTTACAATAGGATGCAATGGGGAAACATAGGGATAGGGGCAACAAAAACCATATACTCCAAAAGTGGAATGCGAACCACGAAGGGACCCCAAACCTATGTGACCTTGTAGAGGGTCGCTGGGACTATTAGAAAATAGTGAGAGTTAGAAAAATAACCCTCCCCAAGACCCTGAAAAGTGAGTGCAAAGTGCACCAAAGTTCCCCTAAGGACAAAAGAGTTGTGTTAGAGGAATAATGCAGGAAAGACACAAACCAGCAATGCAACAACTGTGGATTTCCAATCTAGGGTACCTGTGGAACAAGGGGACCAAGTCCAAAAGTCACAAGCAAGTCGGAGATGGGCAGATGCCCAGGAAATGCCAGCTGCGGGTGCAAAGAAGCTTCGACTGAACAGAAGAAGCTGAGGTTTCTGCAGGAACGAAAAGGGCTAGAGACTTCCCCTTTGGTGGACTGATCCCACTCGCCTTGGACAGTCGTGCAGAAGTGATTTTCCGCCGAAAAGACGCCAACAAGCCTTGCTACACGCAAATCGTGCGTTTGGCGTTTTTTGGGCGCTGCTGGGGCTCAGGAGGGACCAGGAGGTCGCAAATTGGACCTGCAGAGAGAGGGGACGTCGTGCAAGATAAAGAGCCCTCACTGAAGCAGGTAGCACCCGGAGAAGTGCCAGAAACAGGCACTACGAGGATGCGTGAAACGGTGCTCGCCGAAGTTGCACAAAGGAGTCCCACGTCGCCGGAGACCAACTTAGAAAGTCGTGCAATGCAGGTTAGAGTGCCGTGGACCCAGGCTTGGCTGTGCACAAAGGATTTCTGCCGGAAGTACACAGGGGCCGGAGCAGCTGCAAAGTCGCGGTTCCCAGCAATGCAGCCCAGCGAGGTGAGGCAAGGACTTACCTCCACCAAACTTGGGCTGAAGAGTCACTGGACTGTGGGGGTCACTTGGACAGTGTCGCTGGATTCGAGGGACCTCGCTCGTCATGCTGAGAGGAGACCCAAGGGACCGGTAATGCAGCTTTTTGGTGCCTGCGGTTGCAGGGGGAAGATTCCGTCGACCCACGGGAGATTTCTTCGGAGCTTCTGGTGCAGAGAGGAGGCAGGCTACCCCCACAGCATGCACAAGCAGGAAAACAGTCGAGAAGGCGGCAGGATCAGCGTTACAGAGTTGCAGTAGTCGTCTTTGCTACTATGTTGCAGGTTTGCAGGCTTCCAGCGCGGTCAGCGGTCGTTTCCTTATCAGAAGGTGAAGAGAGAGATGCAGAGGAACTCGGCTGAGCTCCTGCATTCGTTATCTAAAGTTTCCCCAGAGACAGAGACCCTAAATAGCCAGAAAAGAGGGTTTGGCTACCTAGGAGAGAGGAAAGGCTACTAACACCTGAAGGAGCCTATCAGCAGGAGTCTCTGACGTCACCTGGTGGCACTGGCCACTCAGAGCAGTCCAGTGTGCCAGCAGCACCTCTGTTTCCAAGATGGCAGAGGTCTGGAGCACACTGGAGGAGCTCTGGACACCTCCCAGGGGAGGTGCAGGTCAGGGGAGTGGTCACTCCCCTTTCCTTTGTCCAGTTTCGCGCCAGAGCAGGGGCTAAGGGGTCCCTGAACCGGTGTAGACTGGCTTATGCAGAATTGGGCACATCTGTGCCCAACAAAGCATTTCCAGAGGCTGGGGGAGGCTACTCCTCCCCTGCCTTCACACCATTTTCCAAAGGGAGAGTGTGTCACACCCTCTCTCAGAGGAAGTTCTTTGTTCTGCCATCCTGGGCCAGGCCTGGCTGGACCCCAGGAGGGCAGCTGCCTGTCTGAGGGGTTGGCAGCAGCAGCAGCTGCAGTGAAACCCCAGGAAGGGCAGTTTGGCAGTACCAGGGTCTGTGCTACAGACCACTGGGATCATGGAATTGTACCAACAATGCCAGGATGGCATAGAGGGGGCAATTCCATGATCATAGACATGTTACATGGCCATATTCGGAGTTACCATGGTGAAGCTACATATAGGTAGTGACCTATATGTAGTGCACGCGTGTAATGGTGTCCCCGCACTCACAAAGTTCAGGGAATTGGCTCTGAACAATGTGGGGGCACCTTGGCTAGTGCCAGGGTGCCCTCACACTAAGTAACTTTGCACCTAACCTTTACCAGGTAAAGGTTAGACATATAGGTGACTTATAAGTTACTTAAGTGCAGTGTAAAATGGCTGTGAAATAACGTGGACGTTATTTCACTCAGGCTGCAGTGGCAGGCCTGTGTAAGAATTGTCAGAGCTCCCTATGGGTGGCAAAAGAAATGCTGCAGCCCATAGGGATCTCCTGGAACCCCAATACCCTGGGTACCTCAGTACCATATACTAGGGAATTATAAGGGTGTTCCAGTAAGCCAATGTAAATTGGTAAAAATGGTCACTAGCCTGTCAGTGACAATTTGAAAGTAATGAGAGAGCATAACCACTGAGGTTCTGGTTAGCAGAGCCTCAGTGAGACAGTTAGGCACCACACAGGGAACATTTACATGCACACCTATGAGCACTGGGGCCCTGTGTGACAGGGTCCCAGTGACACATACATATAGGCCACAAACCTATGAGCACTGGGGTCCTGACCAGCAGGATCCCAGTGACACATAACAAACATACTGAAAACATAGTGTTTTCACTATGAGCACTGAGGCCTGGCTATCAGGATCCCAGTGATACAGTGAAAACAGTGACAAACACCCTGACATACACTCACAAACAGGCCAAAAGTGGGGGTAACAAGGCTAGAAAGAGGCTACCTTCTCACACCTGCCCATTACTAGACAATCTAGCATAGATGGTAATGATGATGAGCCACACCAAATAAATAGCGTTGTCTCACATCATAGCAAAAGCATTTATTCTCACCATACTGGTAGTAATGTTTCTGTAAACCAAGCTGTTAGGGTGCCTTCTGTAAGGGACAGGTCTCCTTCTGTTCATTCCCATCACAGCTCTGTTTCTAGAAATGTCCCTCCCACCAACCCTGATGACAGAATGTTAGAGAGGGAACTCAATAAGTTGAGGGTGTAACAAACCAGACTGAAGCTTAAAAAGCAACAGCTGGATTTGGATAGACAGTCTTTTGAATTAGAGAAGGAAAGACAGAAGTTGGGTTTAGATACCCATGGTGGCAGCAGCAGTATTCCCCATAGTCATCCTGCAAAAGAGCATGATTCCAGGAATCTGCACAAGATAGTTCCCCCTTATAAGGAGGGGGATGACATTAACAAGTGGTTTGCTGCACTTGAGAGGGCCTGTGTTGTACAGGATGTCCCTCAAAGGCAGTGGGCTGCTATCCTATGGCTATCATTTAGTGGAAAAGGTAGGGATAGGCTCCTTACTGTGAAAGAAAATGATGCGAATAATTTCCAAGTTCTTAAGAATGCACTCCTGGATGGTTATGGCTTAACCACTGAACAGTACAGGATAAAGTTCAGAGAGACCAAAAAGGAGTCTTCACAAGACTGGGTTGATTTCATTGACCATTCAGTGAAGGCCTTGGAGGGGTGGTTACATGGCAGTAAAGTTACTGATTATGACAGCCTGTATAACTTGATCCTGAGAGAGCATATTCTTAATAATTGTGTGTCTGATTTGTTGCACCAGTACTTGGTGGACTCTGATCTGACCTCTCCCCAAGAATTGGGAAAGAAGGCAGACAAATGGGTCAGAACAAGAGTGAACAGAAAAGTTCATACAGGGGGTGACAAAGATGGCAACAAAAAGAAGGATGGTAAGTCTTCTGACAAGGGTGGGGACAAATCTAAAAATGAGTCTTCATCAGGCCCACAAAAACACTCTGGTGGGGGTGGTGGGTCCAAATCCTCCTTTAATCAGAACAAGGAAAAGAAACCATGGTGCTATTTATGTAAAATAAAAGGCCATTGGACAACAGATCCCAGTTGTCCAAAGAAAGGCACCACAGCTCCTACCACTACAACCCCTACTGCTACACCTAGTGTCCCTACTAATAGCAGTGGTGGTGGGAGCAAACCTACTAATAGCCAATCCAAGGGAGTAGCTGGGCTCACTTTTGGTAATTTAGTTGGGGTTGGTCTAATTAGGGAGACCACAGAGGCTACTTTAGTCTCTGAAGGGGCTATTGATTTAGCCACTTTGGTTGCTTGCCCCCATAACTTGGAGAAGTACAAGCAACTAAGCCTAATAAATGGTGTTGAGGTCCAGGCCTACAGGGACACAGGTGCCAGTGTCACAATGGTGATTGAGAAACTGGTGCACCCTGAACAACACATACTTGGACACCAGTACCACGTAACCGATGCTCACAACATAACACAAAGCCACCCCATGGCTGTTGTAAATCTCAACTGGGGGGGGGGGGTAACTGGTCCAAAGTAAGTTGTGGTAGCTTCAGATTTACCTGTAGACTGTCTATTAGGGAATGATTTGGAGACATCAGCTTGGTCAGATGTGGAGTTGGAGGCCCATGCAGCAATGCTGGGCATCCCAGGGCATATTTTTGCTTTGACAAGGGCTCAGGCCAAAAAGCAAAAAGGACAGGGAAGCTTGGATCCTGGAACAATGGACCAAGTGCTCCCTAAAGCTAGGGCTAGTAGAAGCAAACCACTTCCTACTATCCCTCCCTCTACAGTGGATTCTAATTCTGAGGAAGAAGAATTCCCTCCCTGTGCAGAACCTACACCAGAGGAGCTGGAAGCAGACACTGCTGAGCTTTTGGGTGAAGGGGGGCCTGCCAGAGAGGAGCTGAGTGTGGCACAGCAAACCTGTCCCACATTAGAGGGTCTCAGACAGCAAGCTGTCAAACAGGCTAATGGGGATGTCAGTGACTCTCACAGAGTTTACTGGGAGGACAACCTCTTGTACACTGAGCATAGGGATCCTAAACCTGGAGCTGCCAGGAGATTAGTGATTCCTCAGGAGTACAGAAAGTTCCTCCTAACACTGGCACATGACATTCCCTTAGCTGGGCATCTAGGACAAATGAAAACTTGGGACAGGCTTGTTCCCCTGTTTCATTGGCCTAGGATGTCTGAGGACACAAAGGAATTTTGTAAGTCCTGTGAAACCTGTCAAGCCAGTGGCAAGACAGGTGGCACTCCAAAGGCACCCCTTATCCCACTGCCTGTGGTTGGGGTTCCCTTTGAAAGGGTAGGGGTTGACATAGTTGGCCCCCTTGACCCTCCTACTGCTTCACGCAATAGGTTTATCTTGGTGGTAGTGGACCATGCCACAAGATATCCTGAAGCTATTCCTTTAAGGACCACTACAGCACCTGCAGTGGCAAAGGCCCTCCTGGGAATATTTTCCAGGGTGGGCTTCCCAAAGGAAGTAGTATCAGACAGGGGAAGCAATTTCATGTCTGCATACTTAAAGGCCATGTGGAAGGAGTGTGGTGTAACGTAAAAGTTCACAACACCCTATCATCCACAAACAAATGGACTGGTGGAGAGATTTAATAAAACTCTCAAAGGCATGATTATGGGTCTCCCTGAAAAACTCCGCAGGAGATGGGATATCCTTCTACCATGCCTCCTTTTTGCCTACAGGGAGGTACCCCAGAAAGGAGTGGGCTTCAGCCCCTTTGAACTTCTTTTTGGACACCCTGTTAGGGGTCCACTCACACTTGTAAAGGAGGGTTGGGAACAACCTTTAAAAGCTCCTAAGCAGGATATTGTGGATTATGTACTTGGCCTCAGATCAAGGATGGCTGAGTACATGAAAAAGGCCAGTAAAAACCTTTGAGGCCAGCCAAGAGCTCCAGAAGCAATGGCATGATCAGAAGGCTGTTTTGGTTCAGTACCAACCAGGGCAGAAAGTGTGGGTCTTGGAGCCTGTGGCCCCAAGAGCACTCCAAGATAAATGGAGTGGTCCCCACACAATTGTTGAAAAGAAGGGAGAAGTCACCTATTTAGTTGACTTAGGCACTGCCAGGAGTCCCCTTAGGGTGCTCCATGTCAACCGCCTGAAACCCTGCTATGACAGGGCTGATCTCACCCTGCTCATGGCAACTGATGAGGGACAGGAAGAAGACAGTGATCCTCTACCTGATCTCTTCTCTTCCACATAACAAGATGCTCTTGTGGAAGGTGTAGTTTTGGCTGATTGTCTTACTGCTGAGCAGAAAGATAATTGCATAAATCTCCTAGGACAATTTTCAGAACTCTTCTCTACTGTGCCAGGCACCACTTCTTGGTGTGAGCACACTATAGATACTGGAGACAGTTTACCTGTCAAAAGTAAGATCTATAGGCAGCCTGACCATGTCAGGGACTGCATAAAGCAAGAAGTTCAGAAAATGTTGGAACTAGGAGTGGTTGAGCACTCTGACAGTCCATGGGCTTCTCCTGTGGTACTGGTACCAAAACCCAATTCTAAAGATGGAAAGAAGGAAATGCGGTTTTGTGTAGACTATAGAGGTCTCAACTTGGTAACCAAAACTGATGCACACCCTATACCCAGGGCAGATGAGCTCATAGATACACTGGCATCTGCCAAGTATCTAAGCACTTTTGATTTGACTGCAGGGTATTGGCAGATCAAATTGTCAGAAGATGCTAAACCTAAAACTGCATTTTCTACCATTGGAGGACATTACCAGTTTACTGTAATGCCTTTTGGTTTGAAAAATGCACCTGCCACTTTTCAGAGGTTGGTGAACACAGTCCTGCAAAGTCTGGAAGCTTTCAGTGCAGCATATTTGGACGATATAGCTGTCTTTAGCTCCAGCTGGGATGATCACCTGGTCCACCTATGGAAAGTTTTGGAGGCTCTGCAAAAGGCAGGCCTCACTATCAAGGCTTCAAAGTGCCAGATAGGGCAGGGTAAGGTGGTTTATCTGGGACACCTTGTTGGTGGGGAACAGATTGCACCACTTCAGGGGAAAATCCAAACTATTATTGATTGGGTTCCCCCTACCACTCAGACTCAGGTAAGAGCCTTCCTAGGCCTCACTGGGTATTACAGGAGGTTCATTAAGAACTATGGCTCCATTGCAGCCCCTCTTAATGACCTCACATCCAAGAAAATGCCTAAAAAGGTATTATGGACAGCAAACTGTCAGAAAGCTTTTGAGGAGCTGAAGCAGGCCATGTGCTCTGCACCTGTCCTGAAAAGCCCTTGTTACTCTAAAAAATTCTATGTCCAAACTGATGCATCTGAATTAGGAGTAGGGGCAGTCCTATCACAACTTAATTCTGAGGGCCAGGATCAACCTGTTGCTTTTATTAGTAGGAGGTTGACCCCTAGAGAAAAGCGTTGGTCTGCCATAGAGAGGGAGGCCTTTGCTGTGGTCTGGGCTCTGAAGAAGTTGAGGCCATACCTGTTTGGCACTCACTTCATTGTTCAGACAGACCACAAACCTCTACTTTGGCTAAAACAAATGAAAGGTGAAAATCCTAAATTGTTGAGGTGGTCCATATCCCTACAGGGAATGGACTATACAGTGGAACATAGACCTGGGAGTAGCCACTCCAATGCAGATGGACTCTCCAGATATTTCCACTTAGACAATGAAGACTCATCAGGTCATGGCTAGTCTTATTGTCCTTCGTTTGGGGGGGGTTGTGTAGGAAAGTACCATCTTGCCTGGCATGTTACCCCCATTTTTCACTGTATATATGTTGTTTTAGTTGTATGTGTCACTGGGACCCTGGTAACCCAGGGCCCCAGTGCTCATAAGTGTGCCTGAATGTGTTATCTGTGTAGTGACTAACTGTCTCACTGAGGCTCTGCTAATCAGAACCCCAGTGGTTATGCTCTCTCATTTCTTTCCAAATTGTCACTAACAGGCTAGTGACCATTTTTACCAATTTACATTGGCTTACTGGAACACCCTTATAATTCCCTAGTATATGGTACTGAGGTACCCAGGGTATTGGGGTTCCAGGCGATCCCTATGGGCTGCAGCATTTCTTTTGCCACCCATAGGGAGCTCTGACAATTCTTACACAGGCCTGCCACTGCAGCCTGTGTGAAATAACGTCCACGTTATTTCACAGCCATTTTACACTGCACTTAAGTAACTTATAAGTCACCTATATGTCTAAGCTTTACCTGGTAAAGGTTAGGTGCAAAGTTACTTAGTGTGAGGGCACCCTGGCACTAGCCAAGGTGCCCCCACATTGTTCAGAGCCAATTCCCTGAACTTTGTGAGTGCGGGGACACCATTACACGCGTGCACTACATATAGGTCACTACCTATATGTAACTTCACAATGGCAACTTCGAATACGGCAATGTAATATGTCTATGATCATGGAATTGCCCCCTCTATACCATCCTGGCATAGTTGGCCCAATCCCATGATCCCAGTGGTCTGTAGCACAGACCCTGGTACTGCCAAACTGCCTTTCCCGGGGTTTCACTGCAGCTGCTGCTGCTGCCAACCCCTCAGACAGGCATCTGCCCTCCTGGGGTCCAGCCAGGCCTGGCCCAGGATGGCAGAACAAAGGACTTCCTCTGAGAGAGGGTGTTACACCCTCTCCCTTTGGAAAATGGTGTGAAGGCAGGGGAGGAGTAGCCTCCCCCAGCCTCTGGAAATGCTTTCTTGGGCACAGATGTGCCCAATTCTGCATAAGCCAGTCTACACCGGTTCAGGGGACCCCTTAGCCCTGCTCTGGCGCGAAACTGGACAAAGGAAAGGGGAGTGACCACTCCCCTGACCTGTACCTCCCCTGGGAGGTGCCCAGAGCTCCTCCAGTGTGCTCCAGACCTCTGCCATCTTGGAAACAGAGGTGCTGCTGGCACACTGGACTGCTCTGAGTGGCCAGTGCCACCAGGTGACGTCAGAGACTCCTTTTGATAGGCTCCTTCAGGTGTTGCTAGCCTATCCTCTCTCCTAGGTAGCCAAACCCTCTTTTCTGGCTATTTAGGGTCTCTGTCTCTTGGGATTCTTTAGATAACGAATGCAAGAGCTCATCCGAGTTCCTCTGCATCTCTCTCTTTACCTTCTGCCAAGGAATCGACTGCTGACCGCGCTGGAAGCCTGCAACACTGCAACAAAGTAGCAAAGACGACTACTGCAACTCTGTAACGCTGATCCTGCCGCCTTCTCGACTGTTTTCCTGGTGGTGCATGCTGTGGGGGTAGTCTGCCTCCTCTCTGCACCAGAAGCTCCGAAGAAATCTCCCGTGGGTCGACGGAATCTTCCCCCTGCATCCGCTGGCACCAAAAAGCTGCATTACCGGTCCCTTGGGTCTCCTCTCAGCACGACGAGCGAGGTCCCTCGAATCCAGCAACTCTGTCCAAGTGACCCCCACAGTCCAGTGACTCTTCAGTCCAAGTTTGGTGGAGGTAAGTCCTTGCCTCACCTCGCTAGACTGCATTGCTGGGAACCGTGACTTTTGCAGCTACTCGGGCCTCCGTGCACTTCCAGCGGAAATCATTTGTGCACAGTCCAGCCTGGTTCCACGGCACTCTAACCTGCATTGCACGACCTCCTAAGTTGTTCTCCGGCGACGTGGGACTTCTTTGTGCGACTTCGGGTGAGCACCGTTTCATGCATCCTCGTAGTGCCTGTTCCTGGCACTTCTCTGGGTGCTACCTGCTGCTAAGAGGGCTCCTTGTCTTGCTCGACGGCCCCTCTACCTCCTGGTCCAATTTGCGACTTCCTGGTCCCTCCTGGGCCACAGCAGCATCCAAAAACGCCAACTGCACGATTTGCAGCTAGCAAGGCTTGTTGGCATTCTTTCGGCGGGAAAACACTTCTGCACGACTCCACAAGGCGAGAGGGATCCGACCTCCAAAGGGGAAGTCTCTAGCCCTTTGCGTTCCTGCAGAAACCGCAGCTTCTTCTGTCCAGTTGAAGCTTCTTTGCACCCGCAGCTGGCATTTCCTGGGCATCTGCCCATCTCTGACTTGCTTGTGACTTTTGGACTTGGTCCCCTTGTTCCACAGGTACCCCAGATTGGAAATCCAGCGTTGTTGCATTGTTGGTTTGTGTCTTTCCTGCATTATTCCTCTAACATGACTTCTTTGTCCTTAGGGGAACTTTAGTGCACTTTGCACTCACTTTTCAGGGTCTTGGGGAGGGTTATTTTTCCAACTCTCACTATTTTCTAATAGTCCCAGCGACCCTCTACAAGGTCACATAGGCTTGGGGTCCATTCGTGGTTCGCATTCCACTTTTGGAGTATATGGTTTGTGTTGCCCCATCCCTATATTTCCCCATTGCATCCTATTGAAACTATACATTGTTTGCACTGTTTTCTAAGACTATACTGCATATTTTTGTTATTGTGTATATATATCTTGTGTATATTTCCTATCCTCTCACTGAGGGTACACTCTAAGATACTTTGGCATATTGTCATAAAAATAAAGTACCTTTATTTCTAGTATAACTGTGTATTGTGTTTTCTTATGATATTGTGCATATGACACTAAGTGGTACTGTAGTAGCTTCACACGTCTCCTAGTTCAGCCTAAGCTGCTCTGCTAAGCTACCATTATCTATCAGCCTAAGCTGCTAGACACCCTATACACTAATAAGGGATAACTGGGCCTGGTGCAAGGTGCAAGTACCCCTTGGTACTCACTACAAGCCAGTCCAGCCTCCTACATTGGTTGTGCAGCGGTGGGATAAGTGCTTTGAGACTACTTACCACTCTTGTCATTGTACTTTTCATAAGAGAAAAATAAACAAAACAAGGTCAGTGTATATACACATAGCCAAAAAGTTTTGCATTTCCTCTTTTCACTCTTTTCTAAGTGCTGAAAAGTACTTCTAAACTTTCAAAAAGTTCTTAAAAGTTTAAAAAGTTTTTTTCTGTCTTTCTAAAAAGTTCTGAAAACTTTTTTCTCTTTTTCTATCACTTTAACTCTCTCTAAAAATGTCTGGCACAGGCCAAAATGTTGATCTGTCCAAACTTGCATATGATCACCTTAGCTGGAAAGGAGCAAGTAGTCTCTGCATAGAGAGAGGTTTGAGTGTAGGGAAGAATCCTTCCTTGGAACTGTTACTTAACATGCTTAGAGAACATGATAAGGCTAAAAGTGCCCCATCTGTTGAAAAAGTAGCTAATGGTTCTCAATCTGATCCAGGGACTCCCCCAGGTAAAGGTTCAGGAAAGAAACTTCTTAGCCTTCCCATTACAAGACAGTCTAGCATAGTTGGTAATGATGAAGAGCCACACCATACAAATAGTGTTGTCTCACATCATAGCAAAAGCATTTATTCACACCACAGTGGTACTGATGTTTCTGTTAGCCAAGCTGTTAGGGTGCCCTCTGTAAGGGACAGGTCTCCTTCTGTTCATTCCCATCATACCTCTGTATCTAGAAATGTCCCTCCCACCAACCCTGATGACAGATTGTTAGAAAGGGAACTCAATAAGTTGAGGGTGGAACAAACCAGACTGAAGCTTAAAAAGCAACAGCTGGATTTGGATAGACAATCTTTAGAATTAGAGAAGGAAAGACAGAAGTTGGGTTTAGAAACCCATGGTGGCAGCAGCAGTATTCCCCATAGTCATCCTGCAAAAGAGCATGAATCCAGGAATCTGCACAAGATAGTTCCCCCTTATAAGGAAGGGGATGACATTAACAAGTGGTTTGCTGCACTTGAGAGGGCCTGTGTTGTACAGGATGTCCCTCAAAGGCAGTGGGCTGCTATCCTATGGCTATCATTTAGTGGAAAAGGTAGGGATAGGCTCCTTACTGTGAAAGAAAGTGATGCCAATAATTTTACAGTTCTTAAGAATGCACTCCTGGATGGTTATGGCTTAACCACTGAACAATACAGGATAAAGTTCAGAGAGATCAAAAAGGAGTCTTCACAAGACTGGGTTGATTTCATTGACCATTCAGTGAAGGCCTTGGAGGGGTGGTTACATGGCAGTAAAGTTACTGATTATGACAGCCTATATAACTTGATCCTGAGAGAGCATATTCTTAATAATTGTGTGTCTGATTTGTTGCACCAGTACTTGGTGGACTCTGATCTGACCTCTCCCCAAGAATTGGGAAAGAAGGCAGACAAATGGGTCAGAACAAGGGTGAACAGAAAAGTTCATACAGGGGGTGACAAAGAGAACACTAAGAAGAAAGATGGTAAAAAATCTCAAGATAAGCATGGGGATAAGGGTAAAACCAAAGATCCCACTTCAAATCTTAAACACTCTTCTGGGGGTGGGGATAAAACAAATTCTTCCTCTTCTTCTCAACCTACACAATATAAAAAGCCTTGGTGCTTTGTGTGTAAAAATAGAGGCCATAGGCCAGGGGATAAGTCCTGTCCAGGTAAACCCCCTGAGCCTACCACCACTAATACATCAAGCTCTAGTGCCCCTAGCAGTAGTGGTACTAGTGGTGGGACTGCTGGCAACAGTCAAGTTAAGGGTGTAGTTGGGTTCACTTATGGGTCCATAGTAGAAACTGGGGTAGTCAGTCCCAAGACAGTTTCTGTCACACCTAGTGGCATTGGCCTTGCCACACTGGCTGCTTGTCCCCTTACAATGGATAAGTACAGGCAGACAGTTTCAATAAATGGTGTTGAGGCCTTGGCCTACAGGGACACAGGTGCCAGTATCACTTTGGTGACTGAAAACCTAGTGCACCCTGATCAACACATCATTGGACAACAGTATAAGATTATTGATGTCCATAACTCCACTAAGTTTCTTCCCTTAGCTATAATTCAGTTTAGTTGGGGTGGAGTTACTGGCCCAAAGCAGGTGGTGGTATCACCTAGCTTACCTGTAGACTGTCTCTTAGGTAATGACCTAGAGGACTCAGGTTGGGCTGATGTAGAGTTTTATGCCCATGCAGCCATGCTGGGCATCCCTGAGGAATTGTTCCCTCTCATTTCTACTGAAATGAAAAAGCAAAGGAGAGAAGGCCTGAAAAATCAGGATCCCTCTCCATCAACAGGTAAAAAGGGTATCACAGTATCCCATAACCACCCTACCATTCAGGATACCATTCCTGTGGTGGGAGAAACCTCTCCTGGGGTGGCACCTGTTCCAAGGGAATCATCAGCTAGCAAAGCTGGACTCCCTGAGGTAGAAGTACCTCTCTGTGGGATAACTAACATTGGTGAGAAAAAGAGCACCATTTTAGTTAACATGGAGCATCCCTCCAACCCTCCCAGAGAAACTTTAGTGCAGAAACCCTGCACTGCCTCACAACACTTAGGACAGCATCCCTGCCCTAGTGTGGAGCTCATAGGACAGCATCCCTGCCCTGCTCCAACTCAAGAGAAACAGCATCCCTGTTCTCTCTTCCAGCCATATGGACAACGTTTTTGCCCAGCAATGGCTTTCCTGAGACAGCATCCCTGTCTGGCATTTCCATCATTACAAATAGGTTCAGTGGACAATTCCCACTGCTCTAAACTAAAACTTACTGATAGAAACTCTGAAAATACATCTTCACATTGTTGCTTAGCTAAAAAACTTCAAACAGGGTGGTTTACATCCCCACAGGGAAGTAACCATATAGTGGATGATAAAGGGAGTAACCAGTCTATTGCAGAGCTACTCTCTACTTATCACCACTTAGACAATAAAGTCTCAACTGGCCAAGGTTAGCCTTATTGTCCTTCGTTTGGGGGGGGTTGTGTGAGAAAGTAGCCTCTTTCTAGCCTTGTTACCCCCACTTTTGGCCTGTTTGTGAGTGTATGTCAGGGTGTTTTCACTGTCTCAATGGGATCCTGCTAACCAGGGCCCAGTGCTCATAGTGAAAACCCTATGTTTTCAGTATGTTTGTTATGTGTCACTGGGACCCTGCTAGTCAGGACCCCAGTGCTCATAAGTTGTGGCCTATATGTATGTGTTCCCTGTGTGGTGCCTAACTGTCTCACTGAGGCTCTGCTAAACAGAACCTCAGTGGTTATGCTCTCTCATTTCTTTCAAATTGTCACTAACAGCCAAGTGACCAATTTTACCAATTTACATTGGCTTACTGGAACACCCTTATAATTCCCTAGTATATGGTACTGAGGTACCCAGGGTATTTGGGGTTCCAGGAGATCCCTATGGGCTGCAGCATTTCTTTTGCCACCCATAGGGAGCTCTGACAAATCTTACACAGGCCTGCCACTGCAGCCTGAGTGAAATAACGTCCACGTTATTTCACAGCCATTTTTCACTGCACTTATGTAACTTATAAGTCACCTATATGTCTAACCTTTACCTAGTAAAGGTTGGGTGCTAAGTTACTTAGTGTGTGGGCACCCTGGCACTAGCCAAGGTGCCTCCACATTGTTCAGGGCCAATTCCCCGGACTTTGTGAGTGCGGGGGCACCATTACACGCGTGCACTACATATAGGTCACTACCTATATGTAGCTTCACAATGGTAACTCCGAATATGGCCATGTAATATGTCTATGATCATGGAATTGCCCCCTCTATACCATCCTGGCATAGTTGGCCCAATCCCATGATCCCAGTGGTCTGTAGAACAGACCCTGGTACTGCCAAACTGCCTTTCCCGGGGTTTCACTGCAGCTGCTGCTGCTGCCAACCCCTCAGACAGGCATCTGCCCTCCTGGGGTCCAGCCAGGCCTGGCCCAGGATGGCAGAACAAAGGACTTCCTCTGAGAGAGGGTGTTACACCCTCTCCCTTTGGAAAATGGTGTGAAGGCAGGGGAGGAGTAGCCTCCCCCAGCCTCTGGAAATGCTTTCTTGGGCACAGATGTGCACAATTCTGCATAAGCCAGTCTACACCGGTTCAGGGGACCCCTTAGCCCTGCTCTGGCGCGAAACTGGACAAAGGAAAGGGGAGTGACCACTCCCCTGACCTGTACCTCCCCTGGGAGGTGCCCAGAGCTCCTCCAGTGTGCTCCAGACCTCTGCCATCTTGGAAACAGAGGTGCTGCTGGCACACTGGACTGCTCTGAGTGGCCAGTGCCACCAGGTGACGTCAGAGACTCCTTGTGATAGGCTCCTTCAGGTGTTGCTAGCCTATCCTCTCTCCTAGGTAGCCAAACCCTCTTTTCTGGCTATTTAGGGTCTCTGTCTCTTGGGATTCTTTAGATAACGAATGCAAGAGCTCATCCGAGTTCCTCTGCATCTCTCTCTTCACCTTCTGCCAAGGAATCGATTGCTGACCGCGCTGGAAGCCTGCAACACTGCAACAAAGTAGCAAAGACGACTACTGCAACTCTGTAACGCTGATCCTGCCGCCTTCTCGACTGTTTTCCTGGTGGTGCATGCTGTGGGGGTAGTCTGCCTCCTCTCTGCACCAGAAGCTCCGAAGAAATCTCCCGTGGGTCGACGGAATCTTCCCCCTGCAACCGCAGGCACCAAAAAGCTGCATTACCGGTCCCTTGGGTCTCCTCTCAGCACGACGAGCGAGGTCCCTCGAATCCAGCAACTCTGTCCAAGTGACCCCCACACTCCAGTGACTCTTCAGTCCAAGTTTGGTGGAGGTAAGTCCTTGCCTCACCTCGCTAGACTGCATTGCTGGGAACCGCGACTTTTGCAGCTACTCGGGCCTCCGTGCACTTCCAGCGGAAATCATTTGTGCTCAGTCCAGCCTGGGTCCACGGCACTCTAACCTGCATTGCACGACCTCCTAAGTTGTTCTCCGGCGACGTGGGACTTCTTTGTGCGACTTCGGGTGAGCACCATTTCATGCATCCTCGTAGTGCCTGTTCCTGGCATTTGTCCGGGTGCTACCTGCTGCTAAGAGGGCTCCTTGTCTTGCTCGACGTCCCCTCTACCTCCTGGTCCAATTTGCGACTTCCTGGTCCCTCCTGGGCCACAGCAGCATCCAAAAACGCTAACCGCACGATTTGCAGCTAGCAAGGCTTGTTGGCGTTCTTTCGGCGGGAAAACACTTCTGCACGACTCTACAAGGCGAGAGGGATCCGACCTCCAAAGGGGAAGTCTCTAGCCCTTTGCGTTCCTGCAGAAACCGCAGCTTCTTCTGTCCAGTAGAAGCTTCTTTGCACCCGCAGCTGGCATTTCCTGGGCATCTGCCCATCTCCGACTTGCTTGTGACTTTTGGACTTGGTCCCCTTGTTCCACAGGTACCCCAGATTGGAAATCCAGCATTGTTGCATTGTTGGTTTGTGTCTTTCCTGCATTATTCCTCTAACACGACTTCTTTGTCCTTAGGGGAACTTTAGTGCACTTTGCACTCATTTTTCAGGGTCTTGGGGAGGGTTATTTTTCTAACTCTCACTATTTTCTAATAGTCCCAGCGACCCTCTACAAGGTCACATAGGTTTGGGGTCCATTCGTGGTTCGCATTCCACTTTTGGAGTCTATGGTTTGTGTTGCCCCTATCCCTATATTTCCCCATTGCATCCTATTGTAACTATACATTGTTTGCACTGTTTTCTAAGACTATACTGCATATTTTTGCTATTGTGTATATATATCTTGTGTATATTTCCTATCCTCTCACTGAGGGTACACTCTAAGATACTTTGGCATATTGTCATAAACATAAAGTACCTTTATTTCTAGTATAACTGTGTATTGTGTTTTCTTATGATATTGTGCATATGACACTAAGTGGTACTGTAGTAGCTTCACACGTCTCCTAGTTCAGCCTAAGCTGCTCTGCTAAGCTACCATTATCTATCAGCCTAAGCTGCTAGACACCCTATACACTAATAAGGGATAACTGGGCCTGGTGCAAGGTGCAAGTACCCCTTGGTACTCACTACAAGCCTGTCCAGCCTCCTACACTTTCTGCCTGGCGGGGCCCTCTTCAGCGGTGTCTTTCTGCACGGCGGGGCCCTCTTCAGCGGTGCCTTTCTTCCCGGCGGGGCCCTCTTCAGCGGTGCTTGTCCAGTCATTCAAGGGAGCCAGACCTGGCCAGGACTCCCTGCTTAGTCGCCCTCCGACCGTGCAGTTGCTGGACCCTTCTGTGACGGAGTCCTGGGCCCGTGGGTGTCCTCCCTCACACCCGGGATGGGGCTTGTGGGGCCCTCCTGGTCCGCGCCCCTGCTGGCTGACTTCTCCGCCCTGCTGCCCTTGCCCTCCTTCGATGGATCTCTCTGGCCCTTGCCTCCCCTGGATGTTGTGGCAGGTGACGGCCCAGGACTTTGCTCCTTGGGGGCAGCCGTGTCAGTCTTCTCACGGCGGCCCTTGATTTTACGGGTCCTCTTTCCAGGGGGGGGACTGGCTGTCCCCTTGCTGCTGGCCGATGTATCAGTGCTGGGAAAGGGTGGACTCCAAAACCCGTGCACAATGGTGACACTTGAAGCAGGGCTGGTGGTGGCTGAGGTGCTCTTGGGACTCTTAGCAGATGGAGGGGGTGGGTCAGGTGGGGCAAAGAGGTTAAGTTTGGAGAGGTAAAGTTTTTTAGGACCAACGTAAAGGGTAGGTGTAGTGGGTATGGGAGTGGAGGAAGAGGATGTGGTGGTAGGAGAGTCAGGTGTGCTGTCTTTGGGTGCAGGTGCTTGTGACGTAGGCTGTCATGAGGTGGTTGGCTGTTGGTTGGGTGGCTGCCTGCGTTTGTGTGTCTTGGAAGAGGGGGTGACAGACACAGTGGGAGAGGACACAGGGGACGTGTAAATGGCAGTGGGGGTGGTGACTGCACGCGTGCGGACTGTACTGGAGGGTGTGCTGGTGATGGAAGTACTGGCTGATGGTGGTGTGCATGCAGGTGTGAGTGGAGACGTCACAGGGAGGGAGGAGGGAGACGAGGAGGAGGGGGACACAGGGGTGGTAGTGACTGTTGGCATGTCTGCATCTGGGTGTTGCTTGGGTGAATGCTTGTGTGATCTGTGGTGCTTATGTCTGGATGAGCTGCCCTTGGGTGTTGAGGTGTGTGCAGGCTGGTCTGATGGTGTGGATGGGATAGGCTGCGGAACAGGAGACAGAGGCATGGTGGAGGCAGTTAGAAGAGGGAGGCTGGAGACAGGGACAATGGCTGCCGTCAGTTCTGAGGCCAGAGCATTGAACGATCGTTGATGGGCAGCCTGACCCGAATGAATGCCCTCCAAGTATGCATTGCTCCGATGCACCTCCCTCTCTACCCCCTGGATGGCATTCAAAAGGGTAGACTGCCCAACAATGATGGTCTGTAGGAGGTCAATGACCTCCTCATTGAGGGCAGCAGGGCTAACATGGGCAGGGCCTGAGGTGCCTGGGGCGAAGGAGATGCCCCCCTTCTTGGGCGAGCGGGCACGGAGCGAAGGCTGAGGGGCTGCTGGGAGGGCGGAGCTGGTGCGCTGGGTGGCGGCTGTACCTGTAGAGGCGGGGGGCCCGGATGTTGCCGCCACCGCTAGGGAGCTCCCTTCCGAGGACGTGTCGGTGTCGCTGGTGTCACCACGGGTCCCCGTTGTGGTGCTCTCCTCGCCCTCCGTATCACTGGTGACCTCGGTGTCTGTACCATGGCCCACCGGGGCCTTGTGAGTTGCAGCTCCCTCGTGCTCCGATGCCAATTCTCCTAAACCTGATGATGCTAATGCACACATGCACAAGAAGATAAAGAAAAAGGGTGGGGGGAGAAATAAAAACAGGTTGAGTGCATGCATTGTCAACACCGTTGGCGGAGAGGACAGACACAGGAGCCTCATGCACTACGCCGCGCAATCGGGGTACACTACTCAGTACTTGTGACTAGGCCAACAGGTCTATGGACAACAAATGCACACATGGGTGATGCAGGACCATGGATTGCTGTACTTGGCACCCTACAGAGGTGGGGGGCGGGGGCACAGGGCCATGCCTAAAGGAGGGGACTACACTACAGAAAGCGCCCTGACCTAATATCACCCACAGCCCTCCTCCCCCACCCAGACGCCTCCACTGCGTGTAAAGATAGCAGAATGTGCTGGTACTCACCCCCTTGTGTCTGCTGTGATGTCCTCACGCGCCCATCCAAATCGGGGTAGGCCACCGCCAGGATCCGGGACATCAGGGGGTTCAATTGGCGGCTGGCACCCCTCCTACGTTGGGAGGCCATCCCCAGCAGTGACTCGGCGGTCTTCCTGGTCCCGCGGCGTATGTCCTCCCACCTCTTTCAGCAGTGGGTGTCCCGTCTGTTGTGGACCCCCAGGTCCCGGACTTCCTTGGCGATGGCACGCCAAATGTCGACTTTCTGATGGGCGCTGACCTATTTGACATGTACAGGGTGGGAAAGGAAATTTCAACATTTTTCTGCATGTTAGATGTGATTGCCCCCCCCTCCCCAACCCTGCCATGTGGCACATGCTCTCATCTGTCGTGCCTTGCACTCCTCATTCGCTCCCCACCCCACCATCTTACATCCACCATACACAACCCAGGCATAGCCCATTCAACGTGCACCCAGTGTACTTACCTGTTGGTCTGGAGGACCATAGAGTAGCGCATACTGGGGCAGGACCCCATCCACAAGTTTCTCCAACTCTTCTGAAGTGAAGGCAGGGGCCCTTTCCCCAGTCGCAGCAGCCATTGTCTCTTCCAGACCGAGGTCACAGCAGCACTTGCAGTATAGGTCCTCTCCTGTGGATGATCAGGTCTTGAGTGATTAAGCAGATAGAAAATGGCGGTCACACCCGCGGTGGTGCGTACCGCGGCGGTGCGTACCGCGACCGCCGGCGCACATCGTCATTGGCTCCTGAGACCCATAGGGCTCAATGTTAACCAATGCCTCTTTGCGCCGCGGTCTTCGACCGCCTACCGCCACGGTGTGCCACGCCAGCGCAGTGACCTGTCACACTTCACAGGTCAGGCAGCCGCCATTTCAAGGGCCCACATGGCATGATTTCTACTGCGTCACACAAGCCTAGGCCTTGCATTGCCACTCATACAAGCCTTTCAATGCATAGCGATTCGTGTACTGTGCAAGCTGTGGGAACGAACCTGTGGGTTGCTTGACTCTGTGCTCCATGTTGTCCTTCCTAGGCACCGTCCGCTGGGACTTGCGAGGAGAAGGATGAATCCTCCCGTGTACCGACCGCTGGTGGACCTGTCGAAAATGGAAGAACGACATATTATACTTCGATACCGACTTGACCGAGCCACTATACATGAACTGTGTGCCCAGCTGGAGCCAGACCTGATGTCCCCCATCCGCCAACCCACAGGGATTCCCCCTCTGGTGCAGGTTCTGTCAGTACTCCATTTTTTGGCAAGTGGGTCTTTTCAGACAACAGTGGCCATGTCATCAGGGATGTCTCAGCCTATGTTTTCTAAGGTTTTGTCCAGAGTGTTGTCTGCCCTGATGAAATACATGCAGAGATACATTGTTTTCCCTGAGGAGGGTGATTTGGCCACTGTGAAGGGTGATTTCTATGCCCTTGGACATATCCCCAATATCATTGGTGCCATTGATGGGACCCATGTGGCTTTAGTACCCCCAAAAGACAATGAGCAGGTGTACAGAAATAGAAAAAATTACCATGCGATGAATGTCCAGGTGGTCTGTTTGGCTGACCAGTACATCTCCCATCTAAATGCCAAGTTCCCGGGGTCAGTGCATGACACGTTGAGGAAATTCGATTTTTAATACGATCGTATCGACCCGCCATTTTGTGGCCCGCCGCCATTTTATGTTGCCTTCACTCAGGCAGCACAGCGAACGAAGTCCATTCTGCCTTTTCTGCTTATTCTGCAACATGGTGTTCAAAACAGCCTTCTGCCTCTATCTTTACAAGGCTGGTATTAAGGTCTGACCGAGTACACTAATCCCTGTCTGGTTTTCTAATCCTTGTTTCAACTATCTGTAGGCTCACACTATTCTCCGCCGATCTTATCTTATCGTCTGGCCTTCGCTGTCCTTTGCTAGTATTCTCTCATTTCACAACTGTCCTCCAAACGCACACAAACTTATCACACCACATGCAACTTCGTTGTGGATCGGTTAATGAATTAGTTCAAGGGAGGGGTGACAAACACAGCTGGAGGGGAGGCAACCTTAAGTCACTTGATACTTTGTTTTCCTATTCCTTCTATTGGTGCTGTCTTGTTTTCCGACATTTCTATTGGCTCTGTTCTATCTTTACATTATTCTTACTGGCTCCTTTCTATGTGTTCTTGGAGTGTATGTAGTTAATAAATGGTTTTTATACGGTATATAAGATTGTGCGCCACAAAGTAAAGTGGCAGTCTCCTGAGAACATACCTTGTGTACTTCTTGGACAACTGTACTAGCTGCAGCTAATAAAATCTGATCTTTTACGCCTGACAGAGTGTCCCGTGTCTCTGTTAGTTGAGGCAGGTGAATCCAAGGAGATTTCAGGCGTACCCTGCGCCGCCAGGCCCATAAGGTTCTGGTTCTTCAACTGGCGCCCAACGTGGGGCGGCTTCAGCGGTACCGGTTCTGCCTGAAGGTCGTGAGGAACCCTGCAAGAAAATTCTGGAGGAATCGCGAGCCACGTCAAGCGACCCCTGTATGTCGAAGTGGTCCGAAGGTCTTTTTCAGCGCGGTTACTCCTTCCTGACGGCTACTGACGACTGCTGCCCTGACTGCCGCCCTGCCTTGGCCCTTTCTTTAATGATGTATGGTAAAGCGAGACGATAGACGGGCCTCTGTTGGTGTAAGAAGACATCCTTAGTTAAGTATTTGGTGGGTCGCGCCCACAAATTTTGGTCTTTGTTTTGTCCTTAGGTCCTTAGATTTGGCCATTGCAGTGGCCAAAGCCGAGGGGTAAGTGCATTTGTGCTGTGTAAACTGAAAGTTTTACCCCCTTGATGTTTGTGAACAGCCAGTAAAAATCGTGAGATGTCTGGTCTGACTAAGTTTGGAAAACTTTGTTGCTTTGGTTGTAATAGGGACTCCCAGCTTGAGGACTCCTGTCCGATTCCTTCGGTTGGAACTCCCACATATGAGCTCTATTCTAAACATGGTGTTGGTCCTATTGCCTTTAATAAGACATGGACCCGATATACAAAGAAAGATGGTGTTTTAAAATGGCCAGAAAATGGTAGTTTCGAAACTGATGTGCTAGATAATTTAGAAGCAACGTTATTTAAAAGAAAAGCCCGGCCGGCAATGTTTGACTCTTTTCGCCTTTGGCGTAAGGAAGCCAAACAGAGAGAAATTAAACAAGCGAAACGAGATAGGAAAACACAGGGAATGACGATTATACAGGCTGCTCAGCAATTCAAAGATGATGAAATAGATAATGCAATGGAAATTTCAGACAGACAGCATCGAATGGCAATAGATAAATGCTATCCGACGTTGCCTATCTCTTCCCTTGATAAGAGAAAAGATTTTGAGGAAGATCCCTTAATGTCCCACTTATTGAAATTGCCTCCGCCCTATGTACAAGGTGCTAATGCACCCCCGATGTTACAGCCTGTTCAGCCGCCAGTTGTGCTTCCGCCTGCTCCAGCTTTTCCACATTTGCCTCCTCAAGTATTGCCTATGCCAGCTTTGCCTTTAACTCCTTTGCCTTCTGCTCCTTTGGCAATTCCTAATGCTCCTTTAGTTAATTCACCTAATACCTTGTCCCCTATCCTTATGTCAAATTCTCCATCTATGCGTAAGCGATTTGCAGATACTGTCTCTGGTCTCTTATCACCTTTCTTTGAAGCTTTAAATGTGTCTCCAGCTTTTTCTCGAAGACAGTCTCGTAGTCAATTCCCAGACTCCGAAGAGCGAGAAAAATTGGACTCACTTGCTTGTAGATGGATCAAGAAGGGTCCCCAATATAGTACGTCTGATATTATGTCCACCTTTCTGCAATGGAATGCACCTACGCAGAGATATGTTTTTAAAGTTATGTGCGATACTCTCGCTAAAGAATGGGAGGATATGAATTTGGGTTCGGTCCCACAGGATCTGTTAGATGTTCAGGCTGACTTTGACAAAGGACTTATTGTGGGTCCTAAGGTTGAAAACGCTGTCAGAACACTTATTTCTTTCAGATCCCTATTGTTCTCACAGACTTTTCCTGATTCTGATCCTTCAGTTAGGACAGCACTGAAAAACTATCCCATGAGAGAGGTTTCTCCAATATGGAAGGAAGAAGTTGCAGCAGCAGGTGCTAATCCAGCTATTCCTGCGCATTTTCAGCGCATATGGGTACATGTCCCCTGGAAAAGGTCTGAAGTTTTAGCACTTAAACAGTCACTACCAGATCCACGCAAAAATCCTGCTGGTTACTATAAAGAGTTGTCGCAAACAGTTGATGCATGTACTATGAATCTAGCAGATATTGACATGTTGATGGGAAATGTAGTTCCACAGACAATATGGGCTAAAATTCGTAGAGAGGATCACGCTCAAGAATTAGGCGGCGATTGGAACGCTATTATTGCCGCAGATAGAGGTCAAGTAGGTGGTGCAAAGCCCGACGCTTTGATCTCAGAACTCCCTGGTAGGATTATTACATTAATGAAAACAATGATGCCTGCTTTGAGAGTTAATTGGGATAAGCTAGCAGCATGTAAACAAAAGAAAGATGAAAGTGTTTCCGATTTCTTTACCCGATTCGAGGAGACATTCATTGATCACAGTGGTCAAGATATGGCTACAGAAGGGGGACAGCGATTATTTGTGGATAAGTTCGTATATAACTTGCTTCCTGAACTATCACACAAGCTAAAAGACTCAGAGAGTTCATGGGCAGTTTCTTCTTCCGCCCAGATATTGGCTACTGCACAATATTATGAAAATAGAGACAAAGAAGAAAGGGAAAAACAAGAGAAAAAGACGAAAGAATTAAAAACTAAAGTTCTCTTGCAACAGGCTTATCCTCCTCGTTATGTTCAGCCTCAGTTTCAACAGCCTCCGCAGTTTCAGAGGTTGTATCAAAAGCCTGAACCATTCATTCCAAGACCTTTGCTAGGTCCCAATCAATGTGCTTATTGTAGGGAGGAAGGTCATTTTAAGAACAGTTGTCCGGCATTGTTGCAGCGTAATGGAGCAACATCTGCTTCACGAGGTCGTGGTGGTCCTCAGTCAGCAAATAGAGGTAGAGGTCGAGGTGTGTTAACCCAAGAGCAGCGTTCTTTTGTTCCTCCAAATTCCGGAAATTACTTTGACCAGCAAAATGTTAGGTCTACACAGTATTACAGTGAGGATCAGTATATTGAAGGAGGGAATGAAAGTCTTCATTTTGAATAGGACAGCCATGGACAAAGTAAGGGGGTTACGTCAATTCCAGTGGATCAGAATGGACCTTATGTTAATGTCACTACAATGGGTGTTTCAGAGCCATTTCTTTTAGATACTGGTGCCATGAGAAGCTCTATCATTCATTCTAAACTCCCTGGCGCACCTTTGTCTGGCTTAACGAATGTATCTGTAGGATTTTCTGGCGCCCCTGTTCGCAATCCAGTTTCTTGCCCTTTGCCTGTTTCAATAGGCCCTTATGATTTAGAAGCTCCGCTTCTTCTGACGAATGGTTGTGGTGAAAATCTGTTGGGTTTAGATCTATTAAAAAGAATGCATGTTACGATATATTGTTCACCTTCTGGTGTATACCTCACTCTAGGACAGAAAATGACTAGTCCAATGTACTTATCAAAAGATCAATTCCCACCTGAATTGCTTTCTCTTCCCGAAACGCTTTGGGCTACGGGTCCGAATGACGTTGGTTGTCTTGAGATCCCACCTTATGTTGTTACTCTCAAGCCCAATGCTGAAATGCCACGTATTCCGCAATACAGAATCTCTACTGAAGGTGAGAAAGCACTTCTGGAAATTGTCCATGATTTGATTCAGAAGGGTGTGGTTGAGGAAACGAGAGGAAATACATGTAACAGTCCTGTTCTTCCGGTTCTTAAACGCACTGATCCTTCTCAGCCTCCTGTTTATCGTTTTGTAATTGATCTTCGGGAGGTAAACAAGATTGTCGTACCGCAGTTTCCTGTAGTCCCAGATATCACTGCTCTGTTGACGATGATACCTTCTACAGCGACTTGGTTTTCAGTTATTGATCTAAAGAATGCTTTCTTTAGTATTCCCATCGCCAAAGAGAGTAGAGATATTTTTGGTTTTTCCCTCGGAGGCCGAAGCTTCCGGTTTAAACGCGCACCTCAAGGTTATTGTGAAAGTCCCTCTATTTACAGTCAAGCTCTAAAATGTCATCTTGATGCCTTTTCCTTACCGTCCGGTGCCGCTCTCATTCAGTACATGGATGACTTATTAGTTGCCGCTGATTCAGAGGAGATTTGCAAAAACGTGACCGTTGCACTGTTGCGTCATTTGTTTGATCTGAATCACAAGGTTTCTCCTTCTAAATTACAATATGTCTGTCGCGAGGTGACTTATTTGGGTCATCTCTTGTCAAAGGAGGGACGACGATTGACCCCCGAACGAATTCAGGCAATTGCACAAATGTCAGTGCCATCCACACAAAGAGAGGTACGTGCCTTTTTGGGCATTACTTCTTATTGTAGACAGTGGATTCCGAGTTTCTCTTTATTGGCTAAACCGCTGTTGGCGCTAACTTTAAAAGATACGCCTCAGCCTCTTCCGTGGACTGACGAATGTCAGAAGAGTTTTACTGATTTGCGTATTGCTTTGTGTTCTGCTCCTGTATTGGGTACTCCTGATTACAGTAAGCCCTTTACGCTCTATGTCCACGAAAGAGAGGGTTGTGCATTGTCAGTCTTAACGCAGCGTTTTGGAGATCAACAGCGACCATGCGCATATTTCTCAGCTACGTTAGATCCAGTAGCTAAAGCATTGCCTAGTTGTCTTAAGGCGACAGCGGCAGCAGCAATTTCTATTCGACAGTCTGCTGGAGTAGTGCTAGATAATACTCTCATTGTTATGGTGCCACATGCAGTGGATACTTTACTAAATAGGACAAAAACGCAGCATCTTACGAGTGCTCGGTTGTCCGGATATGAGCTGACGCTTTTGGCTAGTCACATACACATCAAACGATGTAATACCCTGAATCCAGCTACTTTGTTGCCTCTTCCAGAAGAGAGAGATGTCTCTGAACAGCATGATTGTTTTCTCCGTACTGAAGAAGAGACTAAGGGTAGAATTGACCTAAAAGACACGCCATTAGTGAATCCAGATGGAACACTATGGGTAGATGGTTCTTGTTTCAAGCTCCCGAATGGAGATACAGTTTCAGCCTACGCTATTACTACTTTGCATACGATTGTGGAGACAGCACGCATTAGACATAATTCAGCTCAGGCAGCTGAATTGATAGCCTTAACTAGAGCGTGTGTGTTATCCAAAGGAAAAAGAGTAAACGTGTACACTGATAGCCAATACGCTTTTGGTGTAGCGTTTAACTTTGGGCGCTTATGGAAGGAAAAAGGATTCTTTACTTCCCATGGTACTAAGATACAACATGGTCAATTAGTGACTGAACTTCTTGAGTCACTTACAATGCCTACTCAGATAGCGATCGTGAAGTGTAGTGCACACAAAAAGATTGTGGACGATGTTGGTCGAGGAAATGCATTTGCAGATGAGGTAGCGAAAAAGACAGCCAGAGACGACACAAGTCGAATGTATGTTGCAGGTCCCGCAAACTGCGTAAGAGAAAAGGGAATGTGTGAAGATACAGTAGAGAGTGTGAAATCAATTCAAGGAGAGGCTACGGAGAATGAGTTGAGAAAGTGGAAGGAAAGTACAGGAATGTTAGATGAGATGGGATGTTGGGTTGAATTATCAGAACATCAACGTTGGCTGTTACCAGATGCTTATGTACTACCTGTAGTTACTATGGCACATGGTCCAGCTCACCTAAGTGCAAAAGGAATATGTAAACTTCTGGCTCCAGTGTGGCAAAATGAGGGGATCCCAAAGTGTGCAAATAATGTAGTAAAACATTGTATTGTTTGCTTGATGTACAATCCGGGAAAGGGAACCCCAACTCCAGCAGGTCATTTTGCTCCTCCAACATATCCATTTGAGGTGTTGCAGATCGATTATATTCACATGGAACGATGCAACAACCTCAAATATGTTCTGGTGGTAGTATGTGCTTTTTCTAGATGGGTAGAAGCCTACCCTCTGAAGGACAATACTGCTTTATCAACTGCCAAAATACTTTTGAAAGAATTCTTCCCTAGGTTTGGTTTGCCGCGCATTGTCTGGAGTGACAATGGGAGCGAATTTGTGGGTCAAGTCATGCAAAAAGTTTGTGCAGGTCTTGGCATAAAACAGAAGTTCCACGCGGCGAATCACCCACAGTCGGCTGGTTTAGTAGAATGCTACAATGGAACCTTGAAGCTTAAAATTGCTAAGGTGCAAGCTAGCACAGGACTTAATTGGCCTGATGCTTTACCATTGGCTCTTCTGTCCACCAGAACAGCAGTACACTCTCGTTTGGGGCTTAGCCCTTACGAAGTGATATTTGGTCGCCCAGCTAATGTATGGGGAGTTCCTCGCCCTAAGAAATACTCAGACTTGCCATACCCGATGTTGATTGACTACTTGCATGACCTTACAACTAAATTGCGTGTTCTTCATCAACAGGTTCAGAGTGCTCTACCAGAGGCTTCCACAGACCCAGGTCATTCCATCCGACCAGGTGACTGGGTCTGCACGAAAAATTTCCAACGACAGAGAAATTTGGAGCCCAGATGGAGAGAGCCACGCCTGGTTCTTTTGACCACAAGAACAGCAGTTAAAGTCGAAGGAAAGAAAAACTGGGTGCATGCCGTGCACTGCAAGAAAGTGCCTTTGCCCTTGCCTTTCGATCAGTGGGTCCGTAGAGGCATCAGTGACTCTGAAAGTGAGAAAGTTCCGCAATTTGTACCATTCAGTGATGCGCGTCTAATTGGAACACTTTCTGAGAAAGAGGACGACGACATCCTTCAAGAAGCAATACCATCGCATCGTCGCTTGAACACGACAAATCCAGGAACATTGTTTCAAAACCAGACTGCCTCTGGACAGGAACGCTATAATTGGAGACCAAGACCAAAGAACTTGTAAATTTCTCTCCTATGTAGTACTCTATCCCGGTTGCAGGGTCACGGTAGGAGTCTTAGTTACGACCTGAGTAAGTGGCAATAGGCCTGCAGGACCTCACAGTGTCATAGGACGGTAGATAATCGTGACTACAGTGATTGAGGAAGATTGCCGTGAGCATCCACTTAGAAAGATGGAGGCTACATTAGATAAAAGAGAAAGTAAAAATGTAAAGAATAATTGTAAAGAAATATATAGTCGTTGTAGTATTGCTCTATGCGTCATTATATTGTCGTGTATTCTTTTGGCATCTGTAAACTGGATCATTATTACTCTGCAGCAAAAAGTTGTCTCTTCTCCTACCTCTACATCTTCTTCTACTATCTCTCCGCACCTATTTCACACTCTTCCCCAGCATGAACTCATCAGAAGAACTGAATACTTTAACAATTCCTTCGTCCAGTTGTTACATCAACATCAGTTAGTGATCAATACAACTGACTGTTGGGTGTGTGGACTCATACCACATACGGTAGAAAAAGGAATGCCATATTTAGTTCTTCCATTCTCCTATGAAGGTTCCGCTTGGGCTTATTTTGTCATTTTCAATAATGCATATCAAAGTAAAATTAAACAACCTGTCAGTTCACATAGTGTTGGTTCAGATTTCAGTCATAGTTTATTGATAAAGGGAATGGTAGCTATGGCTAAAATCATGGAAAAAAGTGAAGCTTCCATAGATGAAAGAAAAGCATATACCAATTGGAACATAACTAATTACATTTCCAGCCTCAATGATAAGGTTAAGCAAGGAAAATCTCCTCCGATACGGGTCATACCCCAACAAGGAAATTTCTGTCTGCAAATAAATGGTAGAACTCCAAACACCGGACAAAGAGAAAGTTTATGTTCCCATACATATGTTTATTCAGCCCTGAATTCACTGCCGTTAGTACCATCTCAAGGTACATACTTCGTTTGCCACGATAGGGCTTATACATGGTTGCCAGCTGATTTCTCTGGTACTTGTTATATAGCCTTTCTTCTTCCCCCTACATACACCGCTCCTGCGAACCATCATAAAAATAGATATGGCAGAGGGATTGTGGATTCGAAAGACACAGCAGGACAAGAGGGAGGAGATTTCCTCAAAGGATTTCTTCCCTTCTGGGGTCCAATGGCCAACAGCAGAAATATAAGGCAATTGGTTCGTGTCGTAGAAACCACCATAGACATCACTGTAGGAGCTTTAAGTA
This sequence comes from Pleurodeles waltl, assembly GCF_031143425.1. NCBI lineage: Eukaryota > Metazoa > Chordata > Amphibia > Caudata > Salamandridae > Pleurodeles > Pleurodeles waltl. Next base: position 526,731,703 of record NC_090446.1, read on the forward strand.
ACATTACAGCTGAACTACAGGCTGATCGTCTTATGACCTTGCAGAACCGTGTTGCCTTAGACTTTGTTCTTGCGGACCGTGGTGGAGTATGCAAATTGATCGGATCAAGTTGCTGTATTTTCATACCTAATGACGCTCCGACAGTATACCAAGCTATCTCTAAGTTACACATAATCTCCGAGTCGATTCATCAGGACGAAGGAGATTGGTCCTTTTCAGAGTGGTTTTGGGGATTACTGTCCAAATGGGGTTGGAAGGTATTGACATTCTTTGGAGTAATTTTAGCTTTTATATTCTCTTGTTGTCTTTGTATGCACTGCGGTCCTGCCATCTGCAACCTATGTGCTACTGCATGTATTCCCAAACCCAAGTCACAAAGAGCAGAGAATATCAAAATGATGGTACAGCAACAGCTTGATGACCTCATGGCCATAGACATCGACTCAGATTAACATGAGTTTGTGTATCTTGCCTGAGTTCTGGCAAAAGGAGGGTCTGAGGAAATTCGATTTTTAATACGATCGTATCGACCCGCCATTTTGTGGCCCGCCGCCATTTTATGTTGCCTTCACTCAGGCAGCACAGCGAACGAAGTCCATTCTGCCTTTTCTGCTTATTCTGCAACATGGTGTTCAAAACAGCCTTCTGCCTCTATCTTTACAAGGCTGGTATTAAGGTCTGACCGAGTACACTAATCCCTGTCTGGTTTTCTAATCCTTGTTTCAACTATCTGTAGGCTCACACTATTCTCCGCCGATCTTATCTTATCGTCTGGCCTTCGCTGTCCTTTGCTAGTATTCTCTCATTTCACAACTGTCCTCCAAACGCACACAAACTTATCACACCACATGCAACTTCGTTGTGGATCGGTTAATGAATTAGTTCAAGGGAGGGGTGACAAACACAGCTGGAGGGGAGGCAACCTTAAGTCACTTGATACTTTGTTTTCCTATTCCTTCTATTGGTGCTGTCTTGTTTTCCGACATTTCTATTGGCTCTGTTCTATCTTTACATTATTCTTACTGGCTCCTTTCTATGTGTTCTGGGAGTGTATGTAGTTAATAAATGGTTTTTATACGGTATATAAGATTGTGCGCCACAAAGTAAAGTGGCAGTCTCCTGAGAACATACCTTGTGTACTTCTTGGACAACTGTACTAGCTGCAGCTAATAAAATCTGATCTTTTACGCCTGACAGAGTGTCCCGTGTCTCTGTTAGTTGAGGCAGGTGAATCCAAGGAGATTTCAGGCGTACCCTGCGCCGCCAGGCCCATAAGGTTCTGGTTCTTCAACGTATGTCATGCGAAATAGCAGCATCCCTTATGTGATGGAACAGCTACAGAGACACCGTGTGTGGCTAATAGGTGACTCTGGTTACCCCAACCTGCCTTGGCTATTGACCCCAGTGAGGAATCCCCGGACCAGGGCAGAGGAACGGTACAATGAGGCACATGGGCGAACTAGGAGGATTATAGAACGGACCTTCGGGGTCCTGAAGGCCAGGTTTAGGTGCCTGCATATGACAGGGGGATCCCTCATGTACTCACCAAAGAAGGTGTGTCATATCATCGTGGCCTGCTGTATGCTTCACAATCTTGCATTGCGACGCCAGGTGCCTTTCCTGCAGGAGGATGGTCCAGATGGTGGTGTTGTAGCAGCTGTGGAGCCTGTGGAGAGTGAAGAGGAGGAAGACGACGGGGACGACACGGACAACAGGGACACAGTTATACAACAGTATTTTCAGTAGCACACAGGTAAGAATCACCCACGCCATTTAACATTTACTTCTGGCCTCCTGTATCTCTACTTTCTGTGTTTCCCCCCAGTTCCTTTTCACTGATTTTTGACTTTCCCTTCCCTTTTCAGAGCTGTATGACCCACAGCGTGACTTCTGCTTTGTTTGCCCATGGACTAATGCTTATTGACACTGGTATGTTGTCATCACAATGTAAATGAACATTATTGCACCGTTATGTGTAATACATTTGTAAAGAATACAATCAGACTCCTGACATTTGAAGTGCAATTGGTGATTTATTTTAAGTGCTGCGTATAGGTCCATGATAGTAAAACGGTGATGGGTGGGGGTGGAGTAATGTCCATGGCAGAGTCCAGTTCTCAGTAGCACAGGTGCATTGCCCATATGCCTGTGGAAGGATGGAGCAGGGGCAGTTCAAGGTTGGACAGGGTGACAATGTGGGACAGTGGGATGACATCAGGGAGTATTGTTTGCTGGCGGGGGTCTTGGCATCCTACTCTGTCTTCTTGTGTGATCTCAGGTTCCGCTTGCGGGGTGGTTGATCTTCAGCAGGAGGTGGGGTTCTGGTGGCCTGTCGTGGTGTGGGGGCCTCCTGTCCACTAGTGCCGGCGGAGGTGGTAGGCTGTTCGTCGTCCGGGCTGGTGACAGGGGCCCTTTGGGGTGCCACATGGTCCCGCAATGTGGTGACTATCTGGTTGAGGGCCAGGACGATGGTCCCCATTGCGGTACCGATGTTCCTGAGTTCGTCTCTGAACCCCATGTACCGTTCCTCCTGCTGTGCCTGGATCTCCTGGAACCTGGCCAGTACCGTCGCCATCGTCTCCTGGGAGCAGTGGTATGCTCCCATGATGGTGGTGAGGGCCTCTTGGAGAGTGGGTTCCCTGGGCCGGTCAACCCCCTCTCGCACAGCAGCCCTACCAGTTGCCCTGTTTCCCCGGGCCTCTGTCCCCTGGACGGTGTGCCCACTACCACTGCCCCCAGGTCCCTGTTGTTGTTGGGGTGGTGGGTCAGCCTGGGTGCCCTGTAGTGGCGGACACACCGCTGATTGACGCGTCCTGGAGACAGAGGCATGGGCCCGCTGGGTGGGAGCTGTGCTGGTATTCCCAGAGGGGGTTGGGTCTGCTGTGGCCTGTGTCTGTGTGTGGGGAACCGACTGTCCAGAGGTCCTTGATGGTCCGGGCTGGTCATCAGGTTCTAGGTCGACAGAGCTGCTGTCATCACTGGGGGCCTGTTCTGGGGGCGGGATGGACAAATCTGGACCCTCCTGGCCGGTGTGTTGGCGTTCGGGCCCTGCAGGGGTAAAAGAGTATGGTTATTGCTTCTGTGTGTGCCATGGCGTGCGATTTGTGGGTGCCCTTGTCCCCCAGTGCTGGCATTCCCTTGTGGGAGGAGTTGTGAGGGTGGTTTGGGGGGGGGGTGGGTATGTGCAGTGGTCATGCTTCGGTGATGGGTGTCCATGGTTTGTGTTGGCATTCAGGGATTTGTGTTGTGTTGGGTGGGTTGTGCTGGTGAGACATTGGCAGGGAGGATGTGTGCTGGGGGGTTGGGGGTGAGGGTGGGGGTGTGGGTTGGCATGCTGGTGGTTGGGGGGGGTGAAGTAGTTGGGATTGGACTTACCAGAGTCCATTCCTCCGCCTACTCCAGCGAGGCCCTCAGGATGCAGGATGTTCAAGACCTCTTGCTCCCATGCTGTGAATTCGGGTGGAGTGGGTGGGGGTCCGCCGCCAGTCTTCTGCACAGCGATGTTGTGTCTTGACACCATCGACCGCACCTTCCCCCGTAGGTCGTTCCAGCGCTTTCGGATGTCTTCCCGGTTTCTGGGATGCTGTCCCACAGCGTTGACCCTGTCGACGATCCTTTGCCATAGCTCCGCCTTCCTGGCTATTGTGGTGTGCTGCACCTGTGTGCCGAATAGCTGGGGCTCTACCCTAATTATTTCCTCCACCATGACCCTGAGTTCTTGGTCCGAGAACCTGGGGTGTCTTTGGGGTGCCATGGGGTGGTGTGGGGTGGTGTTTGTGGTGATGGGTGTGGTGTGTGTGGTGGTGTGTGGTGTTTTGTGCGTGGATGTGGTGTGGGTGATGATGTTGTGTTCCTCTGTGTGTTGGGGTTTTGGATAGCTGTGCTCTCTCTCTCTCTCTCGCCTTCTCTCCGAATTTCTAGTAGTGGGGGTTTGTGGGTGATGTGGGTGTGTGTTTTATAGTTGATTGGATGTGTGGGTGTGGTGTGTGTATGTGTATCAGGTGTGTGTATTTCGATTTGTCCAATGTGGCTGTGTTTTGTAAAGGTGTGTGTATTTTGACCGCGGCGGTGTGTACCGCCAATGGAATACTGCGGTTGAAAGACCGCCCCGTGGATTCGTGGGTCGTAATGGCATGGGCGTGTTTGTGTTGGCGTGACGGTGGAGGTTTGGTCATCTCCAGTTTATCGCTGACCGCTGATGAGGCGGCCTTCCGTGGATGTCGGGTTTTTGGCGGTTTGGCAGTTGTGGGTCAGAATGACCTTGGCGGTTTACCGCGGCCGCGGCGGTAGAATGGTGGACTTCTGACCGGCGGTAAGAGCCTTTTACCGCCGAGGTCAGAATGAAAGCCTATATCTTGCTTTGGAGCTTTTAAAGGTTGTTCCCAACCCTCCTTGACAAGTGTTAGTAGACCCCTAACAGGGTGTCCAAAGAGGAGTTCAAAGGGGCTGAAGCCCACTCCTTTGTGGGGTACCTCCCTGTAGGCAAAAAGGAGGCATGGTAAAAGGATATCCCATCTCCTGCAGAGTTTTTCAGGGAGTCCCATAATCATGCCTTTGAGAGTTTTGTTAAATCTCTCTACCAGTCCATTAGTTTGTGGATGATAGGGTGTAGTGAACTTGTAAGTAACACCACACTCCTTCCACATGGCCTTTAAGTAAGCAGACATGAAATTGCTTCCCCTGTCTGATACTACTTCCTTTGGGAAGCCCACCCTAGAAAATATTCCCAGGAGGGCCTTTGCCACTGCAGGTGCTGTAGTGGTCCTTAAAGGAATTGCTTCAGGATATCTTGTGGCATGGTCCACTACCACCAAGATAAACCTATTGCCTGAAGCAGTAGGAGGGTCAAGGGGGCCAACTATGTCAACCCCTACCCTTTCAAAGGGAACCCCAACCACAGGCAGTGGAATAAGGGGTGCCTTTGGTGTGCCACCTGTCTTGCCACTGGCTTGACAGGTTTCACAGGACTTACAAAATTCTTTTGTGTCCTCAGACATTCTAGGCCAATGAAACAAGGGAACAAGCCTGTCCCAAGTTTTCATTTGTCCCAGATGCCCAGCTAGGGGAATGTCGTGGGCTAGAGTTAGGAGGAACTTTCTGTACTCCTGAGGAATCACTAACCTCCTGGCAGTTCCAGGTTTAGGATCCCTTGCTTCAGTGTACAAGAGGTTGTCCTCCCAGTAAACTCTGTGAGAGTCACTGACATCCCCATTAGCTTGTTTGACAGCTTGCTGTCTTAGACCCTCTAGTGTGGGACAGGTATGCTGTGCCACACTCAGCTCCTCCCTGGCAGGCCCCCTTCACCCAAAAGTTCAGCAGTGTCTGCTTCCAGCTCCTCTGGTGTAGGTTCTGCACAGGGTGGAAATTCTTCTTCCTCAGAAGTAGAATCCACTGTAGAGGGAGGGATAGTAGGAAGTGCTTTACTTCTACTAGCCCTAGCTTTAGGGAGCACTTGGTCCATTGTTCCAGGATCCAAGATTCCCTGTCCTTTTTGCTTTTTGGCCTGAGCCCTGGTTAAAGCAAAAATATGCCCTGGGATGCCTAGCATTGCTGCATGGGCCTCCAACTCCACATCTGACCAAGCTGATGTCTCCAAATCATTCCCTAATAGACAGTCTACAGGTAAATCTAAAGCTACCACAACTTTCTTTGGACCAGTAACCCCCCCCAGTTGAGATTTACAACAGCTATGGGGTGGCTAAGTGTGTTGTTGTGAGCATCGGTTACTTGGTACTGGTGACCAAGTAGGTGTTGTTCAGGGTGGACCAGTTTTTCTATGACCATAGTTACACTGGCTCCAGTGTCCCTGTAGGCCTCAACCTCAACACCATTTATTAGGGGTAGCTGCTTGTACTTATCCATATTAAGGGGACAAGCAACTAAGGTGGCTAAATCAATAGCCCCCTCAGAGACTAATATAGCCTCTGTGGTCTCCCTAACAAGACCAACCCCAACTAAGTTACCAATAGTGAGCCCAGCTACTCCCTTGGATTGGCTATTAGTAGGTTTGCTCCCACCACCACTGCTATTAGTAGGGACACTAGGTGTAGCAGTAGGGGTTGTAGTGGTAGGAGGCTTGGTGCTTTTCTTTGGACAACTGGGATCTGTTGTCCAATGGCCTTTTATTTTACATAAATAGCACCATGGTTTCTTTTCCTTGTTTTGATTAGAAGAGGATTTGGGCCCACCACCCCCACCAGAGTGTTTTTGTGGGCCTGATGAAGACTCATTTTTAGATTTGTTCCCACCCTTGTCAGAAGACTTACCATCCTTCTTCTTGTTGCCATCTTTGTCACCCCCTGTATGAACTTTTCTGTTCACCCTTGTTCTGACCCATTTGTCTGCCTTCTTTCCCAATTCTTGGGGAGAGGTCAGATCAGAGTCCACCAAGTACTGGTGCAACAAATCAGACACACAATTATTAAGAATATGCTCTCTCAGGATCAAGTTATACAGGCTGTCATAATCAGTAACTTTACTGCCATGTAACCACCCCTCCAAGGCCTTCACTGAATGGTCAATGAAATCAACCCAGTCTTGTGAAGACTCCTTTTTGGTCTCTCTGAACTTTATCCTGTATTGTTCAGTGGTTAAGCCATAACCATCCAGGAGTGCATTCTTAAGAACTTTGTAATCATTAGCTTCATTTTCTTTTACAGTAAGGAGCCTATCCCTACCTTTTCCACTAAATGATAGTCATAGGATAGCAGCCCACTGCCTTTGAGGGACATCCTGTAGAGCACAGGCCCTCTCATGTGCAGCAAACCACTTGTTAATGTCATCCTCCTCCTTATAAGGGGGAACTATCTTATGCAGATTCCTGGAATCATGCTCTTGTGCAGGATGACTATGGGGAATACTGCTGCTGCCACCATGGGTTTCTAAACCCAGTTTCTGTCTCTCCTTCTCTACTTCTAAAGTCTGTCTATCCAAATCCAGCTGTTGCTTCTTGAGCTTCAGTCTGGTTTGTTCCACTCTCAATCTATTGAGCTCCCTTTCTAACAATCTGTCATCAGGGTGGGTGGGAGGGACATGCCTTGAAACAGAAGTATGGTGAGAATGGACAGAAGGAGACCTTTCCCTTACAGAGGGCACCCTAACAGCTTGGCTAACAGAAACATCAGTACCACTGTGGTGAGAATAAATGCTTTTGCTATGATGTGAGACAACACTATTTGTATGGTGTGGCTCTTCATCATTACCAACTATGCTAGACTGTCTAGTAATGGGCAGGCTAGGAAGTTTCTTTCCTGAATCTTTTCCTGGGGGAGTCCCTGGATCAGATTGGGAACCGTTAGCTACATTTTCAACAGAAGGGGCACTTCTAGCCTTATCCTGTTCTCTAAGCATGTTAAGTAACAATTCCAAGGAAGGATTCTTCCCTACACTCAAACCTCTCTCTATGCAGAGACTCCTTGCTCCTTTCCAGCTAAGGTGATCATATGCAAGTTTGGGCAGATCAACCTTTTGGCCTGTGCCAGACATTTTTAGAGAGAGTTAAAGTGATAGAAAAAGAGAAAAAAGTTTGTCAGAGCTTTTTAGAAAGACAGAGAAAAAAACTTTTTAAACTTTTTAGAACATTTTAGAAAGTTTAGGAGTACTTTTCAGCACTTTAGAAAAGAGTGAAAAGAGGAAATGCAAAACTTTTTGGCAATGTGTATATACACTGAACTTGTTTTGTATATTTTTCTCTTATGAAAAGTACAATGACAAGAGTGGTAAGTACTCTCAAAGCACTTATCCCACCGCTGCACAACCAATGTAGGAGGCTGGACTGGCTTGTAGTGAGTACCTAGGGGTACTTGCACCTTGCACCAGGCCCAGTTATCCCTTATTAGTGTATAGGGTGTCTAGCAGCTTAGGCTGATAGATAATGGTAGCTTAGCAGAGCAGCTTAGGCTGAACTAGGAGACGTGTGAAGCAACTACAGTACCACTTAGTGTCATATGCACAATATCATAAGAAAACACAATACACAGTTATACTAAATATAAAGGTACTTTATTTTTATGACAATATGCCAAAGTATCTCAGAGTGTACCCTCAGTGAGAGGATAGGAAATATACACAAGATATATATACACAATACCAAAATATGCAGTAATAGTCTTAGAAAACAGTGCAAACAATGTATAGTTACAATAGGATGCAATGGGGACACATAGGGATAGGGGCAACACAAACCATATACTCCAAAAGTGGAATGCGAACCACGAATGGACCCCAAACCTATGTGACCTTGTAGAGGGTCGCTGGGACTATTAGAAAATAGTGAGGGTTAGAAAAATAGCCCACCCCAAGACCCTGAAAAGTGAGTGCAAAGTGCACTAAAGTTCCCCAAAGGACAAAGAAGTCGTGATAGGGGAATAAGGTAGGAAAGACACAAACCAACAATGCAACAACGCTGGATTTCCAATCTGGGGTACCTGTGGAACAAGGGGACCAAGTCCAAAAGTCACAAGCAAGTCGGAGATGGGCAGAAGCCCAGGAAATGCCAGCTGCGGGTGCAAAGAAGCTTCTACTGGACAGAAGAAGCTGCGGTTTCTGCAGGAACGCAAAGGGCTAGAGACTTCCCCTTTGGAGGACGGATCCCTCTCGCCTTGTAGAGTCGTGCAGACGTGTTTTCCTGCCAAAAGAACGCCAACAAGCCTTGCTAGCTGCAAATCGTGCAGTTAGCGTTTTTGGACGCTGCTGTGGCCCAGGAGGGACCAGGAGGTCGCAAATTGGACCAGGAGGTAGAGGGGACGTCGAGCAAGACAAGGAGCCCTCTTAGCAGCAGGTAGCTCCCAGAGAAGTGCCAGAAACAGGCACTACGAGGATGCGTGAAACGGTGCTCACCTGAAGTCGCACAAAGGAGTCCCACGTCGCCGGAGACCAACTTAGAAAGTTGTGCAATACAGGTTAGAGTGCCGTGGACCAAGACTTGGCTGTGCACAAAGGATTTCCGCCAGAAGTGCACAGGGGCCGGAGTAGCTGCAAAAGTCGCGGTTCCCAGCAATGCAGTCTAGCGAGGTGAGGCAAGGACTTACCTCCACCAAACTTGGACTGAAGAGTCACTGGACTGTGGGAGTCACTTGGACAGAGTTGCTGGATTCAAGGGACCTCGCTCGTCGTGCTGAGAGGAGACCCAAGGGACCGGTAATGCAGCTTTTTGGTGCCTGCGGTTGCAGGGGGACGATTCCGTCGACCCACGGGAGATTTCTTCGGAGCTTCTAGTGCAGAGAGGAGGCAGACTACCCCCACAGCATGCACCACCAGGAAAACAGTCGAAAAGGCGGCAGGATCTGCGTTACAGAGTTGCAGTAGTCGTCTTAGCTACTATGTTGCAGTTTTGCATGCTTCCAGCGCGGTCAGCAGTCGATTCCTTGGCAGAAGGTGAAGAGAGAGATGCAGAGGAACTCGGATGAGCTCTTGCATTCGTTATCTAAAGAATCCCAAGAGACAGAGGGGGTGATTCTAACCCTGGCGGTCGGTGATAAAGCGGCGGCCAACCCGCCAACAGGCCGGCGGTCCAATAAATGGAATTCTGACCCTGGCGGGAACCGCCAAAACACAGCCCGCCACATTAACACTCCGACCGCCACCGCGGTACAGACAAACAGCGCGGCGGTCACCGCCAACAGGCAGGCGGCAGACAATGTACCGCCCACAGTATCACAACTCACCAATCCGCCACCTTTTCCGGGGCGGGAGCCCCGCCGATAAAAACACGGCGGAAACAGACTACGGACGGGAAAACGCTCACCAAAACACACTCCACGAGTACGGAGGACAGCATGGAACCCGAATTAAACATCCTACCTGCACTCGTCTACCTGCTCATCTACCACGAGTACGAACTCCGGCGCAGACGACAACGGTGAGTACTGCACCTACGACACACGGGAGGGGGGAGGAGGAAAGGTTACGGGCACACACATATGCGACCCCCACCCCCCCAAACTATGTACACACCAATGCAGAGCAACAATGCACAGTGACACCACCCAAACCCCCCTGAAAAATGCAAAGACATAATTAAATTGTGAACCAAATTTTTATATAAAAAATAGACTCTGAGACGTATCGGCAACTATGCAAAATATCCATAACAAAATAATACTATACACACTGCCATGGAGAACCGAGGCAATTAGTCCGCTACATCCAAGTCAAATGGAACAGTCCGTGGGCTACAGTGTAGCGACACAAGGGCAAAGCCCACACAGGAGACCTTAGTCCTTTGGAGAGAACACTGCAGGGGCATCTGATGAAAATACTACAGGCACCTCAGGGGGAAGGGAAGGGGGGGGCACCACAGCCACATGAGTCCACGACGCAAGATCCACGAAGGGGCCACCATGCCCACTGTGCCATCCTGGGGAGTGCAAAGCCACAGTCTCTCAAGTCTCTACAGTGGGTGGGTTGCCCACTGTACCATCCTGGGGAGTGCAAAGCCACAGTCTCTCAAGTCTCTACAGTGGGTGGCTTGCCCACTGTACCATCCTGGGGAGTGCAAAGCCACAGTCTCTCAAGTCTCTACAGTGGGTGGGTTGCCCACTCTGCCATCCTGGGGAATGCAAAGCCACAGTCTCTCAAGTCTCTACAGTGGGTGGGTTGCCCACTCTGCCATCCTGGGGAGTGCAAAGCCACAGTCTCTCAAGTCTCTACAGTGGGTGGGTTGCCCACTCTGCCATCCTGGGGAGTGCAAAGCCACAGTCTCTCAAGTGGATAACAGTCTCCACTGGTCAAGGAGGAGGCATGGTGGGCACAGTGAACCATAAACAGTGCTTGAGATGAAGGGGCCCAGCGGAGCGGTGCTTGACAGGAAGGGCCCAGCGGAGCGGTGCTTGAGACGGCGGGGCCCAGCGGAGCGGTGCTGGAGACGGCGGGGCCCAGCGGAGCGGTGCTGGAGCCGGCGGGGCCCAGCGGAGCGGTGCTGGAGACGGCGGGGCCCAGCGGAGCGGTGCTTGAGATGAAGGGGCCCAGCGGAGCGGTGCTTGAGACGGCGGGGCCCAGCGGAGCGGTGCTGGAGCCGGCAGGGCCCAGCGGAGCGGTGCTTGAGATGAAGGGGCCCAGCGGAGCGGTGCTTGAGACGGCGGGGCCCAGCGGAGCGGTGCTGGAGACGGCGGGGCCCAGCGGAGCGGTGCTTGAGATGAAGGGGCCCAGCGGAGCGGTGCTTGAGATGAAGGGGCCCAGCGGAGCGGTGCTGGAGCCGGCAGGGCCCAGCAGAGCGGTGCTTGAGAAGAAGGGGCCCAGCGGAGCGGTGCTTGAGACGGCGGGGCCCAGCGGAGCGGTGCTTGAGATGAAGGGGCCCAGCGGAGCGGTGCTTGAGACGGCGGGGCCCAGCGGAGCGGTGCTGGAGCCGGCGGGGCCCAGCGGAGCGGTGCTTGAGATGAAGGGGCCCAGCGGAGCGGTGCTTCAGACGGCGGGGCCCAGCGGAGCGGTGCTTGAGACGGTGGGGCCCAGCGGAGCGGTGCTGGAGACGGAGGGGCCCAGCGGAGCTGTGTTTGAGATGAAGGGGCCCAGCGGAGCGGTGCTTGAGACGGCGGGGCCCAGCGGAGCGGTGCTGGAGACGGCGGGGCCCAGCAGAGCGGTGCTTGACAGGAAGGGCCCAGCGGAGCGGTGCTCTTCTGCACGGCGGGCCCTGTTCAGCGGTGCTCTTCTGCACGGCGGGCCCTGTTCAGCGGTGCTCTTCTGCACGGCGGGCCCTGTTCAGCGGTGCTCTTCTGCACGGCGGGCCCTGTTCAGCGGTGCCTATATTCACGGCGGGCCCTGTTCAGCGGTGCTCTTCTGCACAGCGGGCCCTGTTCAGCGGTGCTCTTCTGCACGGCGGGCCCTGTTCAGCGGTGCTCTTCTGCACGGCGGGCCCTGTTCAGCGGTGCCTATCTTCACGGCGGGCCCTGTTCAGCGGTGCTCTTCTGCACGGCGGGCCCTGTTCAGCGGTGCCTATCTTCACGGCGGGCCCTGTTCAGCGGTGCTCTTCTGCACGGCGGGCCCTGTTCAGCGGTGCTCTTCTGCACGGCGGGCCCTGTTCAGCGGTGCTCTTCTGCACGGCGGGCCCTGTTCAGTGGTGCTCTTCTGCACGGCGGGCCCTGTTCAGCGGTGCACATCCAGTAGGTTCAAGGGAGCCAGACCTGGCCTGGACTCCGTGCTCAGACGCCCTCCGGCCGTGATGTTCCTGGGCCCTTCGGTGACGGAGTCCTGGGCCCTTTGGTGTCCTCCTTTACAGCTGGGATGTGGCATGTGGGGCCCACCTGCTCCGCGCTCCTGCTGGCTGACGTCTCCGCCCTGCTGCCCTTACGCTCCTTAGATGGGGCTCTCGGGCCCTTGCCTCCCCTAGACGTTGTGGCTGGTGAAGTGGGCGAACTCTGCTCCTTGGGGGCAGCCGTGTCAGTCTTCGCACGGCGGCCCTTGTGTTTCCTGGTCCTCTTGCCGGTGGGGGGCTGGATGTGTCCTTGCTGCTGATGGAGGTGTCTCTGCTGGCAAAGGGTGGGCTCCAGAACCCATGCACAACAGTGACACCCGAAGTTGTGCTGGTGGTGGCTGTGGTCCTCTTGGGACTCTTTGCAGATGGAGGGGGTAGGTCATCGGAGGGGAAGAGGTCAAGATTAGCCAGGGAAACTTTTTTAGGGCCAAGGTAAAAGGTAGGAGAAGTGGAGATGGAAGTGGAGGAAGAGGATGTGGTTGTAGGAGAGTCAGGTGTGCTGTCATTGGGTGAAGGTGCAGGTGCTGTAGGCTGTTGTGAGGTGGATGTCTGTTGGGTGGGTGTCTGCCTGCGTTTGTGTGTCTTGGAAGGGGTGGTGACAGACACAGTGGGAGAGGACACAGGGGACGTGTAAATGGCAGTGGGGGTGGTGACTGCACGCGTGCGGACTGTACAGGAGGGTGTGGTGGTGATGGAAGCACTGGCTGATGTTCGTGTGTATGCAGGTGTGAGTGGAGACGTAACAGGGAGGGAGGAGGGAGACGAGGAGGAGGGGGACACAGGGGTGGTAGTGACTGTTGGGATGTCTGCATCTGTGTGTTGCTTGGGTGAGTGTTTGTGGGATCTGTGGTGCTTGTGTCTGGATGAGCTGCCCTTGGGTGTTGAGGTGTGTGCAGGCTGGTCAGATGGTGTGGATGGGATAGGCTGAGGAACAGGAGACAGAGACAGGGTGGAGTCAGTCAGAAGAGGGAGGCTGGAAACAGGGACAATGGCTGCCGTCAGTGCTGAGGCCAGAGCATTGAACGATCGTTGATGGGCAGCCTGACCCGAATGAATGCCCTCCAGGTAGGCATTGCTCCGATGCACCTCCCTTTCTACCCCCTGGATGGCATTCAAAAGGGTAGTCTGCCCAACAATGAGTGTCCTGAGGAGATCAATGACCTCCTCACTGAGGGCAGCAGGGGTAACAGGGGCAGGGGCTGAGGTGCCTGGGGCGAAGGAGACGTCCGCCTTCCTGGGTGAGCGGGCACGGAGCGTAGGCTGAGGGGCTGCTGGGAGGGCGGGGCTGGTGCGCTGGGTGGCGGCTGTACCTGTAGAGGCGGGGGGCCCGGATGTTGCCGCCACAGCTAGGGAACACCCATCCGAGGACGTGTCGCTGTCGCTGCTCTCACCAGCGGTCCCCGTCGTGGTGCTCCCCTCGCCCTCCGGCTCACTTGGGCCCTCGGTGTCTGTTCCTGTGCCCACCGGGGCCTTGTGGCTTGCAGCTCCCTCATGCTCCGATGCCAAATCTCCTCCGCCTGATGATGCTAATGCACACATGCACAAGAAGATGAAGAAGAAGGGTGGGGGGAGAAATAGAAGACCTGGTTGAGTGCATGCAATGTCAACACCGTTGGCGGAGAGGACAGACACAGGAGCCGCATGCACTAAGCCGCGCATTCGGGGCACACTACTCAGTACTTCTGACTCGGACAACAGGTCAGGAGACGACAAGCGCGCACATGTGTGAGGCTGGACCATCAATAGCTGGACTTGTCACCCTACAGAGGTGGGGGCCGGGAGCACAGGGCCATGCCTAAGGGAGAGGACTACACTACAGAAAGCGCCTTGGCCTAATGTCACCCCCAACCCTCCTCCCCCACCCAGACGCCTCCACTGCGCAGAAAGATAGCTGAATGTGCTGATACTCACCCCCTTGTGTCTGCTGTGATGCTCTCAAGCGCCCATCCAAATCAGGGTAGGCCACCACCAGGATCCGGGACATCAGGGGGGTCAGGGTACGACTGGCACCCCTCCTAGGTTGGGAGGCCATCCCCAGCAGTGACTCGGCGGTCTTCCTGGTTCCGCGGCGGATGTCCTCCCACCTCTTGCGGCAGTGGGTTCCCCGTCTGACGTGGACCCCCAGGGCCCGGACTTCCTTGGCGATGGCACGCCAAATCCCGACTTTCTGATGGGCGCTGACATGTACAGGGTGGGAAGGAAACAATCATCAACTTACTGCATGTTAGATGTGATTGGTCCCCCCTCCCCAACCTTGCAATATAGCACATGCTCTCATCTGTCGTGCGTTGCACTCCTCATTCGCCCCCCACCCCACCAACTTACATCCACCCCACTCCACACAGGCATCGCCCATTCCATGTGCACCCGGTGTACTCACCTGTTGGTCTGGAGGACCGTAGAGTAACGCATACTGGGGAGGACCCCATCCACGAGCTTCTCCAAATCTTCAGACGTGAAGGCAGGGGCCCTTTCCCCAGTCGCAGCAGCCATTGTCACTTCCAGACCGAGTTCACAGCAGCACTTGCAGTATAGGTCCTCTCCTGTGGATGATCAGGTCTTTTGTGATTAAGCAGATAGAAAATGGCGGTCACGCCCGTGGCGGTGCGTACCGCGGCGGTGCGTACCGCGACCGCCGGCGCACATCGTCATTGGCTCCTGAAACCCATAGGCTTCAATGTTATCCAATGCGGCTCCGTATAGCGGTCTTCGACCGCCTACCGCCACGGTGTGCTCCGCCAGCGCAGTGACCTCACATCCCATTGTCTCACTTCACAGGTCAGGCAGCCGCCATTTCAAGGGCCCACATGGCATAATCTCTACTGCGACACACAGGCCTAGGCCTGGCATTGCCACACATACACGCCTTTCAATACCTAGATAACCGTGTGCCATGCAAGCAGTGGTGAACGTACGAGTGATTATCTTGACTCTGTGCTCCATGTTGTCCTTCCTAGGCACCGTCCGCTGGGATTTGCGAGGAGAAGGATGAATCCTCGCATGTACCGACCGCTGGTGGACCTGTCGACAATGGAAGAACGCCACATCATACTACGATACCGACTTGACCGTGCCACCATCCATGAACTGTGTGCCCAGCTGGAGCCAGCCCTGATGTCCCCCATCCGCCAACCCACAGGAATTCCCCCTCTGGTGCAGGTGCTGTCAGTCCTCCATTTTCTTGCAAGTTGCTCATTCCAGACAACAGTGGCCATGTCATCTGGAATGTCTCAGCCAATGTTTTCTAAGGTTTTGTGTAGAGTGTTGTCTGCCCTGATGAAACACATGCGGAGTTACATTATATTCCCAGAGGAGGTTGATTTGCCCACTGTGAAGGGTGATTTTTATGCCCTTGGACATATTCCCAACATAATTGGTGCCATTGATGGGACCCATGTAGCCTTAGTCCCCCCAAATGACGATGAGCAGGTGTACAGAAACAGGAAGAGTTACCATTCTATGAACGTCCAGGTGGTCTGTTTGGCTGACCAGTACATCTCCCATGTGAATGCAATGTTCCCTGGTTCAGTGCATGACGCGTATGTGATGCGTAATAGCAGCATCCCTTTTGTGATGGAACAGCTACAGAGACAACGTGTGTGGCTAATAGGTGACTCTGGTTACCCCAACCTGCCTTGGCTATTGACCCCAGTGAGGAATCCCCGGACCAGGGCTGAGGAACGGTACAATGAGGCCCATGGGCGAACTAGGAGGATCATAGAAAGGACCTTTGGGGTTCTGAAGGCCAGGTTTAGGTGTCTGCATATGACAGGGGGATCCCTGATGTACTCACCAAAGAAGGTGTGCCAGATCATCGTGGCCTGCTGTATGCTTCACAATCTGGCATTGCGACGTCAGGTGCCTTTCCTGCAGGAGGATGGTCCAGATGGTGGTGTTGAAGCAGCTGTAGAGCCTGTGGAGAGTGAAGAGGAGGAAGACTCAGAGGACGACCCAGACAACAGGGACAGAGTTATACAACAGTATTTTCAGTAGCACACAAGTAAGAATCACACACGCCATTTTAATTTTCCTGACTGCCTCGTTTTTCTCGACTTTGTCTATGACCCCCCAGTTATTTGAAACTGATGTTTGATTCTCCCTTCCCTTTTCAGTGCTGTATGACCCACTGCGTGACTTCTGCTTGGTTAGCCCATGGACTAATGCTTATTGATCTTGGTATGTGTTCAGCACAAAGTTTACAGAACATAATTGATCGGTAATGTGTTTTACATTTGTAAATAATACAGCCTGACTCCAGCATGATTTCAGTGTATTGAGTGATTTATTTTTGGTGCTAGATAATGGTACATGATATTCACACGGTGATGGGTGGGGGTGGAGTAATGTCCATGGCAGAGTCCAGTTCTCAGTCTCACAGGTGCATTGTCCATATGCCTGTGGAAGGATGGAGCAGGGGCAGTTCAAGGTTGGACAGGGTGGCAATGTGGGACAGTGGGATGACTTCAGGGGGTATCTCATGCTGGCGGGGGTCTTGACATCCTACTCTGTCTTTTTTTTGGATCTCAGGCTCCTCTTGCGGGGTGGTTGTTCTTCAGCAGGAGGTGGGGTTCTGGTTGGTGGCCTGTCGTTGTGGTGGGGCCTCCTGTCCACTAGCGCCGGCGGAGGTGGTAGGCTGTTCCTGGTCCGGGCTAGTGACAGGGGCCCTGTGTGGTGCCACATGGTCCCGCAACGTGTCTTCTATCCGGTGGAGGGCCTGGACTAGGCTCCCCATGGCGGTAGAGATGTTGGTGAGATGATTGTTGAACCCCATGTAGCGTTCCTCCTGCTGTGCCTGGATCTCCTGGAACCTGGCCAGTACCGTCGCCATCGTCTCTTGTGAGCGGTGGTAGGCTGCCATGATGGTGGTGAGGGCCTCTTGGAGAGTCGGTTCCCTGGGCCTCTCCTCCCCCCCCTGTCGCACAGCAGCCCTCCGAGTTGCCCTGTTTCCCCCGGACTCTGTCCCCTGGACGGTGTGCCCACTACCACTGCCCCCAGGTCCCTGTTGTTGTTGGGGTGGTGGGTTAGCCTGGGGGCCCTGTAGTGGCAGACACACCGCTGATTGACCTGTCCCAGAGACAGAGCCATGGGCCCGCTGGGTGGGAGCTGTGCTGTTGTTCCCAGAGGGGGTTGGGTCTGCTGTGGCCTGTGTGTGGGGAACCGACTGTCCAGAGGTCCCCGATGGTCCGGGCTGGTCGTCAGGTTCCAGGTCGACAGAGCTGCTGTCATCACTGGGTGCCTCTTCCGGGGGGGGGGGATGGACATTTCTGGACCCTCCTGGCCGGTGTGTTGGCGTTCGGGTCCTGCATGGGGTAAGAGAGTATGGTTATTGTTTCTGTGTGTGCTATTGTGTGCGATTTATGGGTGCCCTTGTCCCCCAGTGCTGTCATTCCCTTGGGGGAGGTGTTGTGGGGGTGTTGGGGGGGGGGTATGTGCAGTGGTCATGCTTAGGTGATGGGTGTCCATAGTTTGTGGTGGCATGCAGGGGTTGGTGTTGGGTGGGTTGTGCTGGGGAGACATTCTCAGGGAGGATGTGTGATGGGGGGTTGGGGGTGAGGGTGGTAGTGGGGGTTGGCATGCTGGGGGGGGTGAAGTAGTTGAGATTGTACTTACCAGAGTCCATTCCTCCGTGTACTCCAGCGAGGCCATCAGGATGCAGGATGTTTAGTACCTCTTGCTCCCATGCTGTGAATTCGGGTGGTGTGGGTGGGGGTCCCCCGCCAGTCTTCTGCACTGCGATGTTGTGTCGCGAGACCATCGAGCGCACCTTTCCCCGTAAGTCGTTCCAACGTTTGCGGATGTCCTCTCAATTTCTGGGATGCTGTCCCACCGCGTTTACCCTGTCCACGATCCGCTGCCATAGCTCCGCCTTCCTGGCTATAGTGGTGTGCTGCACCTGTGAGCCGAAGAGCTGGGGTTCGACTCTTATGATCTCCTCCACCATGACCCGGAGTTCTTGGTCCGAAAAGCGTGGGTGTCTTTGGGGTGCCATGGGGTGGTGTGGATGAGGTGTGGGGTGGTGTATATGGTGAAGAGTGTGTTGGTGTGTGGTGCTTTGTGCTTCTATGTGGTGTGTGTGATGGTGTAGTGTGCCTCTGTGTGATGTAGCTCTCTATTCTGTGATGTGTCTCTCTCTCCTTCATCTATGATCTTCGGTCGTAGGGGGTTGTGGGTGATGTGGGTGTGTGTTTTATAGTTGGTTGGATGTGTGGGAGTGTTGTTTGTATGTGTGTCAGGTGTGTGTATTTCAAATTGTCCAATGTGGCGGTGTGTCCCGCCAATGGAATACCGCGGTTGAAAGACCGCTGCGTGGATTCGTGGGTCAGAATGGCATGGGCGTGTTTGTGTTGGCGTGACGGTGGAGGTTTGGTCATCTCCAGTTTTCCGCGGCCCGCTGATGTGGCGGCCTTCCTTGGATGTCGGGATTTTGGCGGTTCCGCCGTTGTGGGTCAGAATGACCGTGGCGGTTTACCGCGGCCGCGGCGGTAGAATGGCGGACTTCTGACCGGCGGTAAGGGCCTTTTACCGCCGAGGTCAGAATGACCCCCAGAGACCCTAAATAGCCAGAAAGGAGGGTTTGGCTACCTAGGAGAGAGGATAGGCTAGCAACACCTGAAGGAGCCTATCACAAGGAGTCTCTGACGTCACCTGGTGGCACTGGCCACTCAGAGCAGTCCAGTGTGCCAGCAGCACCTCTGTTTCCAAGATGGCAGAGGTCTGGAGCACACTGGAGGAGCTCCGGGCACCTCCCAGGGGAGGTACAGGTCAGGGGAGTGGTCACTCCCCTTTCCTTTGTCCAGTTTCGCGCCAGAGCAGGGCTAAGGGGTCCCTGAACCGGTGTAGACTGGCTTATGCAGAACTGGGCACATCTGTGCCCAAGAAAGCATTTCCAGAGGCTGGGGGAGGCTACTCCTCCCCTGCCTTCACACCATTTTCCAAAGGGAGAGGGTGTAACACCCTCTCTCAGAGGAAGTCCTTTGTTCTGCCTTCCTGGGCCAAGCCTGGCTGGACCCCAGTAGGGCAGAAACCTGTCTGAGGGGTTGGCAGAGCAGCAGCTGCAGTAAAACCCCTGAAAAGGCAGTTTGGCAGTACCCGGGTCTGTGCTAGAGACCTGTGGGATCATGGGATTGTGCCAACAATGTTAGGATGGCATAGAGGGGGCAATTCCATGATCTTAGACATGCTACATGGCCATATTCGGAGTTACCATTGTGAAGCTACACATAGGTAGTGACCTATATGTAGTGCACGCGTGTAATGGTGTCCCCGCACTCACAAAGTCCGGGGAATTGGCCCTGAACAATGTGGGGGCACCTTGGCTAGTGCCAGGGTGCCCACACACTAAGTAACTTAGCACCCAACCGTTACCAGGTAAAGGTTAGACATATAGGTGACTTATAAGTTACTTAAGTGCAGTGTGAAATGGCTGTGAAATAACGTGGACGTTATTTCACTCAGGCTGCAGTGGCAGGCCTGTGTAAGAATTGTCAGAGCTCCCTATGGGTGGGAAAAGAAATGCTGCAGCCCATAGGGATCTCCTGGAACCCAATACCCTGGGTACCTCAGTACCATATACTAGGGAATTATAAGGGTGTTCCAGTATGCCAATCTGAATTGGTGAAATTGGTCACTAGCCTGTTAGTGACAATTTGAAAGAAATGAGAGAGCATAACCACTGAGGTTCTGGTTAGCAGAGCCTCAGTGAGACAGTTAGGCATCACACAGGGAACACATACATATAGGCCACAAACTTATGAGCACTGGGGTCCTGGCTAGCAGGGTCCCAGTGACACATAACAAACATACTGAAAACATAGGGTTTTCACTATGAGCACTGGGCCCTGGCTAGCAGGATCCCAGTGAGACAGTGAAAACACCCTGAGATACACTCACAAACAGGCCAAAAGTGGGGGTAACAAGGCTAGAAAGAGGCTACTTTCTCACAGGGCAACACAAACCATATACTCTAGAAGTGGAATGCGAACCACGAATGGACCCCAAACCTATGTGACCTTGTAGAGGGTCGCTGGGACTGTAAGAAAACAGTGAGGGTTAGAAAAATAGCCCACCCCAAGACCCTGAAAAGTGGGTGCAAAGTGCACCTAAGTTCCCCAAAGAGCACAGAAGTCGTGATAGGGGAATTCTACAAGGAAGACCAACACCAGCAATGCAACAACGATGGATTTCCTGACGAGAGTACCTGTCGAACAAGGGGACCAAGTCCAAGAGTCACGATCAAGTCGGGAGTGGGCAGATGCCCAGGAAATGCCAGCTGTGGGTGCAAAGAAGCTGCCACCGGATGGTAGAATCTGTGGATTCTGCAAGAACGACAAGGGCTAGAAACTTCCCCTTTGGAGGATGGATGTCCCACGTCGTGAAGAGTTGTGCAGAGGTGTTTCCGTGCAGAAAGACCGCAAACAAGCCTTGCTAGCTGCAAGGGTCGCGGTTAGGGTTTTTGGATGCTGCTGTGGCCCAGGAGTGACCAGGATGTCGCCAATTGCGTGAGGAGACAGAGGAGGCGTCCAGCAAGACAAAGAGCCCACTCAGAAGCAAGCAGCACCCGTAAAAGTGCCGGAACAGGCACTACAAAGTGGAGTGAACCGGAGCTCACCCGAAGTCACGAAAGAGGGTCCCACGACGCCGGAGGACAACTCAGAAGGTTGTGCACTGCAGGTTAGAGTGCCGGGAACCCAGGTTTGGCTGTGCACAAAGGAAATCCTGGAAGAGTGCACAGGAGCCAGAGTAGCTGCAAAACACGCGGTTCCCAGCAATGCAGTCTAGTGTGGGGAGACAAGGACTTACCTCCACCAAACTTGGACTGAAGAGTCACTGGACTGTGGGAGTCACTTGGACAGAGTTGCTGAGTTCAAGGGACCTCGCTCGTCGTGCTGAGAGGAGACAAAGAGGACCGGTGATGCAGTTCTTTGGTGCCTGCGGTTGCAGGGGGAAGATTCCGTCGACCCACGGGAGATTTCTTCGGAGCTTCTAGTGCAGAGAGGAGGCAGACTACCCCCACAGCATGCACCACCAGAAAAACAGTCGAGAAGGCGGCAGGATCAGCATTACAAGGTCGCAGTAGTCGTCTTTGCTAATTTGTTGCAGTTTTACAGGCTTCCAGCGCGGTCAGCAGTCGATTCCTTGGCAGAAGGTGAAGAGAGAGATGCAGAGGAACTCTGATGAGCTCTTGTATTCGTTATCTAAGGAATTCCCCAAAGCAGAGAGCCTAAATAGCCAGAAAAGGAGGTTTGGCTACCTAGGAGAGAGGATAGGCTAGCAACACGTGAAGGAGCCTATCAGAAGGAGTCTCTGACGTCACCTGCTGGCACTGGCCACTCAGAGCAGTCCAGTGTGCCAGCAGCACCTCTGTTTCCAAGATGGCAGAGGTCTGGAGCACACTGGATGAGCTCTGGGCACCTCCCAGGGGAGGTGCAGGTCAGGGGAGTGGTAACTCCCCTTTCCTTTGTCCAGTTTCGCGCCAGAGCAGGGCTGAGGGATCCCTGAACCGGTGCAGACTGGCTTATGCAGAGATGGGCACCATCTGTGCCCATCAAAGCATTTCCAGAGGCTGGGGGAGGCTACTCCTCCCCAGCCCTGACACCTTTTTCCAAAGGGAGAGGGTGTAACACCCTCTCTCTGAGGAAGTCCTTTGTTCTGCCTTCCTGGGCCAGGCCTGGCTGGACCCCAGGAGGGCAGAAACCTGTCTGAGGGGTTGGCAGCAGCTGCAGTGAAACCCCGGGGAAAGTTAGTTTGGCAGTACCCGGGTCTGAGCTAGAGACTCGGGGTATCATGGAGTTGTCTCCCCAATGCCAGAATGGCATTGGGTGACAATTCCATGATCTTAGACATGTTACATGGCCATGTTCGGAGTTACCATTGTGACGCTATACATATGTCGTGACATATGTATAGTGCACGCGTGTAATGGTGTCCCCGCACTCACAAAGTCCGGGGAATTTGCCCTGAACGTGGACGTTATTTCACTCAGGCTGCAGTGGCAGGCCTGTGTAAGAATTGTCAGAGCTCCCTATGGGTGGCAAAAGAAATGCTGCAGCCCATAGGGATCTCCTGGAACCACAATACCCTGGGTACCTTAGTACCATATACTAGGTGTAGGAAAGTACCATCTTGCCTGGCATGTTATTTCACAGCCATTTTACACTGCACTTAAGTAACTTATAAGTCACCTATATGTCTAACCTTTACCTGGTAAAGGTTGGGTGCTAAGTTACTTAGTGTGTGGGCACCCTGGCACTAGCCAAGGTGCACCCACATTGTTCAGGGCCAATTCCCCGGACTTGCTCATGGCAACAGATGAAGGACAGGAAGAAGAGAGTGACCCTCTCTCTGATCTCTTCTCTTCCACAGAATAAGATGCTCTAGTGGAAGGTGTAGTTCTGGCAGATTGTCTTACTGCTGAACAGAAAGACCACTGCATAAATCTCCTGGGTCAGTTTTCTGAACTCTTTTCTACTGTGCCAGGCACCACTTCTTGGTGTGAGCACACTATAGATACTGGAGACAGCTTGCCTGTCAAAAGTAAGATCTATAGGCAGCCTGACCATGTCAGGGACTGCATAAAACAAGAGGTTCAGAAAATGCTTGAACTGGGAGTGGTTGAGCACTCTGAAAGTCCATGGGCCTCTCCTGTGGTACTTGTACCAAAGCCTCATTCTAAAGATGGGAAAAGGGAAATGAGATTTTGTGTAGACTACAGAGTTCTCAACCAGGTAACTAAAACTGATGCTCACCCTATACCCAGGGCAGATGAGCTAACAGATACACTGGCATCTGCCAAGTATCTAAGCACCTTTGATTTGACTGCAGGGTATTGGCAGATCAAGTTATCAGAGGATGCTAAAGCAAAAACTGCATTTACTACCACTGGAGGGCACTACCAATTCACAGTAATGCCCTTTGGTTTGAAAAATGCACCTGCCACTTCCCAGAGGTTGGTGAATACAGTCCTGCAAGGGTTGGAGGCTTTTAGTGCAGCATATCTAGATGATACATCTGTCTTTAGCTCCACCTGGGATGATCACCTGGTCCACCTATGGAAAGTTTTGGAGGCCCTGCAAAAGGCAGGCCTCAATATCAAGGCTTCAAAGTGCCAGATAGGGCAGGG
This sequence comes from Pleurodeles waltl, assembly GCF_031143425.1. NCBI lineage: Eukaryota > Metazoa > Chordata > Amphibia > Caudata > Salamandridae > Pleurodeles > Pleurodeles waltl. Next base: position 526,755,009 of record NC_090446.1, read on the forward strand.
GAAAGTGGTTTATCTGGGACACCTGGTAGGTGGAGAACAGATTGCACCACTTCAGGGGAAAATCCAAACTATTATAGATTGGGTTCCCCCTACAACTCAGACTCAGGTGAGAGCCTTCTTAGGCCTCACTGGGTACTACAGGAGGTTCATAAAGAACTATGGCTCCATAGCAGCCCCTCTTAATGACCTCACTTCAAAGAAAATGCCTAAAAAGGTATTGTGGACAGCTAACTGTCAGAAAGCTTTTGAGGAGCTGAAGCAGGCCATGTGCTCTGCACCTGTCCTGAAAAGCCCCTGTTACTCCAAAAAATTAATTGTCCAAACTGATGCATCTGAATAAGGGGTAGGGGCAGTCTTATCACAACTTAATTCTGAGGGCCAGGATCAACCTGTTGCTTTTATCAGCAGAAGGTTGACCCCTAGAGAAAAGCGTTGGTCTGCCATAGAGAGGGAGGCCTTTGCTGTGGTCTGGGCACTGAAGAAGTTGAGACCATACCTGTTTGGCACTCACTTCATTGTTCAAACAGACCACAAACCTCTACTTTGGCTAAAACAAATGAAAGGTGAAAACCCTAAATTGTTGAGGTGGTCCATATCCCTACAGGGAATGGACTATACAGTGAAACATAGACCTGGAAGTACCCACTCCAATGCAGATGGACTCTCCAGATATTTCCACCTAGACAATGAAGACTCATCAGGGCATGGCTAGTCTTGTTGTCCTTCGTTTGGGGGGGGGGGGTGTGTAGGAAAGTACCATCTTGCCTGGCATGTTACCCCCATTTTTCACTGTATATATGTTGTTTTAGTTGTATGTGTCACTGGGACCCTGCTAGTCAGGGCCCCAGTGCTCATAAGTGTGCCTGAATGTGTTACCTGTGTTATGACTAACTGTCTCACTGAGGCTCTGCTAATCAGAACCTCAGTGGTTATGCTCTCTCATTTCTTTCAAATTGTCACTAACAGGCTAGTGACCAATTTTACCAATTTACATTGGCTTACTGGAACATCCTTATAATTCCCTAGTATATGGTACTGAGGTACCCAGGGTATTGGGGTTCCAGGAGATCCCTATGGGCTGCAGCATTTCTTTTGCCACCCATAGGGAGCTCTGACAATTCTTACACAGGCCTGCCACTGCAGCCTGAGTGAAATAACGTCCACGTTATTTCACAGCCATTTTACACTGCACTTAAGTAACTTATAAGTCACCTATATGTCTAACCTTTACCTGGTAAAGGTTGGGTGCTAAGTTACTTAGTGTGTGGGCACCCTGGCACTAGCCAAGGTGCCCCCACATTGTTCAGGGCCAATTCCCCGGACTTTGTGAGTGCGGGGACACCATTACACGCGTGCACTACATATAGGTCACTACCTATATGTAGCTACACAATGGTAACTCCGAATATGGCCATGTAACATGTCTATGATCATGGAATTGCCCCCTCTATACCATCCTGGCATAGTTGGCACAATCCCATGATCCCAGTGGTCTGTAGCACAGACCCTGGTACTGCCAAACTGCCTTTCCCGGGGTTTCACTGCAGCTGCTGCTGCTGCTGCCAACCCCTCAGACAGGCATCTGCCCTCCTGGGGTCCAGCCAGGCCTGGCCCAGGATGGCAGAACAAAGGACTTCCTCTGAGAGAGGGTGTTACACCCTCTCCCTTTGGAAAATGGTGTGAAGGCAGGGGAGGAGTAGCCTCCCCCAGCCTCTGGAAATGCTTTCATGGGCACACATGGTGCCCATTTCTGCATAAGCCAGTCTACACCGGTTCAGGGACCCCTTAGCCCTGCTCTGGCGCGAAACTGGACAAAGGAAAGGGGAGTGACCACTCCCCTGACCTGCACCTCCCCTGGGAGGTGTCCAGAGCTCCTCCAGTGTGCTCCAGACCTCTGCCATCTTGGAAACAGAGGTGCTGCTGGCACACTGGACTGCTCTGAGTGGCCAGTGCCATCAGGTGACGTCAGAGACTCCTTCTGATAGGCTCCTTCAGATGTTGCTAGCCTATCCTCTCTCCTAGGTAGCCAAACCCTCTTTTCTGGCTATTTAGGGTCTCTGTCTCTTGGGATTCCTTAGATAACGAATGCAAGAGCTCATCCGAGTTCCTCTGCATCTCTCTCTTCACCTTCTGCCAAGGAATCGACTGCTGACCGCGCTGGAAGCCTGCAAAACTGCAACATAGTAGCAAAGACGACTACTGCAACTCTGTAACTCGGATCCTGCCACCTTCTCAACTGTTTTCCTGGTGGTGCATGCTGTGGGGGTAGTCTGCCTCCTCTCTGCACTAGAAGCTCTGAAGAAATCTCCCGTGGGTCGACGGAATCGTCCCCCTGCAACCGCAGGCACCAAAGAACTGCATCACCGGTACCTTGGGTCTCCTCTCAGCACAACGAGCGAGGTCCCTTGAATCCAGCAACTCAGTCCAGAAGTGCACAGGGGCCGGAGTAGCTGCAAAAGTCGCAGTTCCCAGCAATGCAGTCCAGCGAGGTGAGGCAAGGACTTACCTCCACCAAACTTGGACTGAAGAGTCACTGGACTGTGGGAGTCACTTGGACAGAGTTGCTGGATTCGAGGGACCTCGCTCGTCGTGCTGAGAGGAGACCCAAGGTACCGGTGATGCAGTTCTTTGGTGCCTGCGGTTGCAGGGGGACGATTCCGTCGACCCACGGGAGATTTCTTCGGAGCTTCTAGTGCAGAGAGGAGGCAGACTACCCCCACAGCATGCACCACCAGGAAAGCAGTCGAGAAGGCGGCTGGATCAGCGCTACAGAATTGCAGTAGTCGTCTTTGCTACTATGTTGCAGTTTTGCAGGCTTCCAGCGCGGTCAGCAGTCGATTCCTTGGCAGAAGGTGAAGAGAGAGATGCAGAGCAACTCGGATGAGCTCTTGCATTCGTTATCTAAGGAATCCCAAGAGACAGAGACCCTAAATAGCCAGAAAAGAGGGTTTGGCTACCTAGGAGAGAGGATAGGCTAGCAACACCTGAAGGAGCCTATCACAAGGAGTCTCTGACGTCACCTGGTGGCACTGGCCACTCAGAGCAGTCCAGTGTGCCAGCAGCACCTCTGTTTCCAAGATGGCAGAGGTCTGGAGCACACTGGAGGAGCTCTGGGCACCTCCCAGGGGAGGTACAGGTCAGGGGAGTGGTCCCTCCCCTTTCCTTTGTCCAGTTTCGCGCCAGAGCAGGGCTAAGGGGTCCCTGAACCGGTGTAGACTGGCTTATGCAGAAATGGGCACCAAATGTGCCCATGAAAGCATTTCCAGAGGCTGGGGGAGGCTACTCCTCCCCTGCCTTCACACCATTTTCCAAAGGGAGAGGGTGTAACACCCTCTCTCAGAGGAAGTCCTTTGTTCTGCCATCCTGGGCCAGGCCTGGCTGGACCCCAGGAGGGCAGATGCCTGTCTGAGGGGTTGGCAGCAGCAGCAGCAGCTGCAGTGAAACCCCGGGAAAGGCAGTTTGGCAGTACCAGGGTCTGTGCTACAGACCACTGGGATCATGGGATTGTGCCAACTATGCCAGGACGGTATAGAGGGGGCAATTCCATGATCATAGACATGTTACATGGCCATATTCGGAGTTACCATTGTGAAGCTACATATAGGTAGTGACCTATATGTAGTGCACGCGTGTAATGGTGTCCCGCACTCACAAAGTCCGGGGAATTGGCCCTGAACAATGTGGGGGCACCTTGGCTACTGCCAGGGAGCCCTCACACTAAGTAACTTTGCCCCTAAACTTTACCAGGTAAAGGTTAGACATATAGGTGACATATAAGTTACTTAAGTGCAGTGTAAAATGGCTGTGAAATAACGTGGACGTTATTTCACTCAGGCTGCAGTGGCAGGCCTGTGTAAGAATTGTCAGAGCTCCCTATGGGTGGTAAAAGAAATGCTGCAGCCCATAGGGATCTCCTAGAACCCCAATACCCTGGGTACCTCAGTACCATATACTAGGGAATTATAAGGGTGTTCCAGTAAGCCAATGTAAATTGGTAAAATTGGTCACTAGCCTGTTAGTGACAATTTGAAAGAAATGAGAGAGCATAACCACTGAGGTTCTGGTTAGCAGAGCCTCAGTGGGACAGTTAGGCATCACACAGGGAACACATACATATAGGCCACAAACTTATGAGCACTGGGGTCCTGACTAGCAGGGTCCCAGTGACACATAACAAACATACTGAAAACATAGGGTTTTCACTATGAGCACTGGGCCCTGGCTTGCAGGATCCCAGTGAGACAGTGAAAACACCCTGACATACACTCACAAACAGTCCAAAAGTGGGGGTAACAAGGCTAGAAAGAGGCTACTTTCTCACACAACCCCCCCCCCCCAAACGAAGGACAAAAAGGCTAACCTTGGGCAGTTGAGACTTTATTGTCTAAGTGGTGATAAGTAGAGAGTAGCTCTGCAATAGACTGGTTACTCCCTTTATCATCCACTATATGGTTACTTCCCTGTGGGGATGTAAACCACCCTGTTTGAAGTTTTTTAGCTAAGCAACAATGTGAAGATGTATTTTCAGAGTTTCTATCAGTAAGTTTTAGTTTAGAGCAGTGGGAATTGTCCACTGAACCTATTTGTAGTGATGGAAATGCCAGACAGGGATGCTGTCTCAGAAAAGCCATAGCTGGGCAAAAACTTTGTCCATATGGCTCGAAGAGAGAACAGGGATGCTGTTTCTCTTGAGTTGGAGCAGGGCAGGGATGCTGTCCTATGAGCTCCACACTAGGGCAGGGATGCTGTCCTAAGTGTTGTGAGGCAGTGCAGGGTTTCTGCACTAAAGTTTCTCTGGGAGGGTTGGAGGGATGCTCCATGTTAACTAAAATGGTGCTCTTTTTCTCACCAATGTCAGTTATCCCACAGAGAGGTACTTCCACCTCAGGGAGTACAGTTTTGCCAACTGATGATTCCCTTGGAACAGGTGCCACCCCAGGAGAAGTTTCTCCCACCACAGGAATGGTATCCTGAATGGTAGGGTGGTTATGGGATACTGTGATACCCTTTTTACCTGTTGATGGAAAGGGATCCTGAGTTTTCAGGCCTTCTCTCCTTTGCTTTTTCATTTCAGTAGAAATGAGAGGGAACAATTCCTCAGGGATGCCCAGCATGGCTGCATGGGCATAAAACTCTACATCAGCCCAACCTGAGGCCTCTAGGTCATTACCTAAGAGACAATCTACAGGTAAGCTAGGTGATACCACCACCTGCATAGGGCCAGTAACTCCACCCCAACTAAACTGAATTATAGCTAAGGGAAGAAACTTAGTGGAGTTATGGACATCAATAATCTTATACTGTTGTCCAAGGATGTGTTGATCAGAATGGACTAGGTTTTCAGTCACCAAAGTGATACTGGCACCTGTGTCCCTGTAGGCCAAGGCCTCAACACCATTTATTGAAACTGTCTGCCTGTACTTATCCATTGTAAGGGGACAAGCAGCCAGTGTGGCAAGGCCAATGCCACTAGGTGTGACAGAAACTGTCTTGGGACTGACTACCCCAGTTTCTACTATGGACCCATAAGTGAACCAAACTACACCCTTAACTTGACTGTTGCCAGCAGTCCCACCACTAGTACCACTACTGCTAGGGGCACTAGAGCTTGATGTATTAGTGGTGGTAGGCTCAGGGGGTTTACCTGGACAGGACTTATCCCCTGGCCTATGGCCTCTGTTTTTACACACAAAGCACCAAGGCTTTTTAAATTGTGTAGGTTGAGAAGAAGAGGAAGAATTTGTTTTATCCCCACTCCCTGAAGAGTGTTTAAGATTAGAAGTGGGATCTTTGGTTTTACCCTTATCCCCATGCTTATCTTGAGACTTTTCACCATCTTTCTTCTTAGTGTTCTCTTTCTCACCCCCTGTATGAACTTTTCTGTTCACCCTTGTTCTGACCCATTTGTCTGCCTTCTTTCCCAATTCTTGGGGAGAGGTCAGATCAGAGTCTACCAGGTACTGGTGCAACAAATCAGACACACAATTATTAAGAATATGCTCTCTCAGGATCAAGTTATACAGGCTGTCATAATCAGTAACTTTACTGCCATGTAACCACCCCTCCAAGGCCTTCACTGAATGGTCAATGAAATCAACCCAGTCTTGTGAAGACTCCTTTTTGGTCTCTCTGAACTTTATCCTATATTGTTCAGTGGTTAAGCCATAACCATCCAGGAGTGCATTCTTAAGAACTGTAAAATTATTGGCATCACTTTCCTTCACAGTAAGGAGCCTATCCCTACCTTTTCCACTAAATGATAGCCATAGGATAGCAGCCCACTGCCTTTGAGGGACATCCTGTACAACACAGGCCCTCTCAAGTGCAGCAAACCACTTGTTAATGTCATACCCCTCCTTATAAGGGGGAACTATCTTATGCAGATTCCTGGAATCATGCTCTTTTACAGGATGACTATGGGGAATACTGCTGCTGCCACCATGGGTTTCTAAACCCAGTTTCTGTCTCTCCTTCTCTACTTCTAAAGTCTGTCTATCCAAATCCAGCTGTTGCTTCTTGAGCTTCAGTCTGGTTTGTTCCACTCTCAATCTATTGAGCTCCCTTTTTAACAATCTGTCATCAGGGTGGGTGGGAGGGACATGCCTTGAAACAGAAGTATGGTGAGAATGGACAGAAGGAGACCTGTCCCTTATAGAGGGCACCCTAACAGCTTGGCTAACAGAAACATCAGTACCACTGTGGTGAGAATAAATGCTTTTGCTATGATGTGAGACAACACTATTTGTATGGTGTGGCTCTTCATCATTACCAACTATGCTAGACTGTCTAGTAATGGGCAGGCTAGGAAGTTTCTTTCCTGAATCTTTTCCTGGGGGAGTCCCTGGATCAGATTGGGAACCATTAGCTACTTTTTCAACAGATGGGGCACTTTTAGCCTTATCTTGTTCTCTAAGCATGTTAAGTAACAATTCCAAGGAAGGATTCTTCCCTACACTCAAACCTCTCTCTATGCAGAGACTCCTTGCTCCTTTCCAGCTAAGGTGATCATATGCAAGTTTGGACAGATCAACATTTTGGCCTGTGCCAGACATTTTTTAGAGAGAGTTAAAGTGATAGCAAAAGATAAAAAGTTTGTCAGAGCTTTTAGAAAGACAGAGAAAAAAACTTTTTAAACTTTTTAAGAACTTTTTGAAAGTTTAGAAGTACTTTTCAGCACTTAGAAAAGAGTGAAAAGAGGAAATGCAAAACTTTTTAGCTATGTGTACACACACTGAACTTGTTTTGTATATTTTTCTCTTATGAAAAGTACAATGACAAGAGTGGTAAGTAGTCTCAAAGCACTTATCCCACCGCTGCACAACCAATGTAGGAGGCTGGACTGGCTTGTAGTGAGTACCTAGGGGTACTTGCACCTTGCACCAGGCCCAGTTATCCCTTATTAGTGTATAGGGTGTCTAGCAGCTTAGGCTGATAGATAATGGTAGCTTAGCAGAGCAGCTTAGGCTGAACTAGGAGACGAGTGAAGCTCCTACAGTACCACTTAGTGTCATATGCACAATATCATAAGAAAACACAATACACAGTTATACTAAAAATAAAGGTACTTTATTTTTATAACAATATGCCAAAGTATCTCAGAGTGTACCCTCAGTGAGAGGATAGGAAATATACACAAGATATATATACACAATACCAGAAATATGCAGTATAGTCCTAGAAAACATTGCATCCTAATGTATAGTTACAATAGGATGCAATGGGGACACATAGGGATAGGGGCAACACAAACCATATACTCCAAAAGTGGAATGCGAACCACGAATGGACCCCAAACCTATGTGACCTTGTAGAGGGTCGCTGGGACTATTAGAAAATAGTGAGGGTTAGAAAAATAGCCCACCCCAAGACCCTGAAAAGTGAGTGCAAAGTGCACTAAAGTTCCCCAAAGAAGTCGTGATAGGGGAATAAGGCAGGAAAGACACAAACCAGCAATGCAACAACAATGGATTTCCAGTCGAGGGTACCTCTGGAACAAGGGGACCAAGTCCAAAAGTCACAAGCAAGTCGGAGATGGGCAGATGCCCAGGAAATGCCAGCTGTGGGTGCAAAGATGCTGCTACTGGACAGTAGAAGCGTAGGTTTCTGCAAGAACGACAAGGGCTAGAGACTTCCCCTTTGGAGGACGGATCCCTAACGCCGTGGAGAGTCGTGCAGAAGTCTTTTGCCGCCGAAAGACCGCAAACAAGCCTTGCTAGCTGCAAATCATGTGGCAAGGGTTTTTTGGATGCTGCTGTGGCCCAGGAGGGACCAGGATGTCGCCATTTGCGTCAGGGGACAGAGGGGGCGTCGAGCAAGACAAGGAGCCCTCTCAGCAGCAGGCAGCATCTGCAGAAGTGCCAGAAACAGGCACTACGAGGATGCGTGAAACGGTGCTCACCCAAAGTCGCACAAAGGAGTCCCACTTCGCCGGAGAACAACTTAGGAGGTCGTGCAATGCAGGTTAGAGTGCCGTGGACCCAGGCTGGACTGTGCACAAAGGATTTCCGCCGGAAGTGCACGGAGGCCGGAATAGCTGCAAAAGTCGCAGTTCCCAGCAATGCAGTCTGGCGTGGGGAGGCAAGGACTTACCTCCACCAAACTTGGCCTGAAGAGTCACTGGACTTTGGGAGTCACTTGGACAGAGTTGCTGGATTCAAGGGACCTCGCTCGTCGTGCTGAGAGGAGAACCAAGGTACGGGTGATGCAGTTCTTTGGTGCCTGCGAATGCAGGGGGACGATTCCGTTGACCCACGGGAGATTTCTTCGGAGCTTCTAGTGCAGAGAGGAGGCAGACTACCCCCACAGCATGCACCACCAGGAAAGCAGTCGAGAAGGCGGCTGGATCAGCGTTACAGAGTTGCAGTAGTCGTCTTTGCTACTATGTTGCAGTTTTGCAGGCTTCCAGCGCGGTCAGCAGTCGATTCCTTGGCAGAAGGTGAAGAGAGAGATGCAGAGGAACTCGGATGAGCTCTTGCATTCGTTATCTAAGGAATCCCAAGAGACAGAGACCCTAAATAGCCAGAAAAGAGGGTTTGGCTACCTAGGAGAGAGGATAGGCTAGCAACACCTGAAGGAGCCTATCACAAGGAGTCTCTGACGTCACCTGGTGGCACTGGCCACTCAGAGCAGTCCAGTGTGCCAGCAGCACCTCTGTTTCCAAGATGGCAGAGGTCTGGAGCACACTGGAGGAGCTCTGGGCACCTCCCAGGGGAGGTACAGGTCAGGGGAGTGGTCACTCCCCTTTCCTTTGTCCAGTTTCGCGCCAGAGCAGGGCTAAGTGGTCCCTGAACCGGTGTAGACTGGCTTATGCAGAAATGGGCACCAAATGTGCCCATGAAAGCATTTCCAGAGGCTGGGGGAGGCTACTTCTCCCCTGCCTTCACACCATTTTCCAAAGGGAGAGGGTGTAACACCCTCTCTCAGAGGAAGTCCTTTGTTCTGCCATCCTGGGCCAGGCCTGGCTGGACCCCAGGAGGGCAGATGCCTGTCTGAGGGGTTGGCAGCAGCAGCAGCTGCAGTGAAACCCCGGGAAAGGCAGTTTGCAGTACCAGGGTCTGTGCTACAGACCACTGGGATCATGGGATTGTGCCAACTATGCCAGGATGGTATAGAGGGGGCAATTCCATGATCATAGACATGTTACATGGCCATATTCGGAGTTACCATTGTGAAGCTACATATAGGTAGTGACCTATATGTAGTGCACGCGTGTATTGGTGTCCCCGCACTCACAAAGTCCGGGGAATTGGCCCTGAACAATGTGGGGGCACCTTGGCTAGTGCCAGGGTGCCCTCACACTAAGTAACTTTGCCCCTAACCTTTACCAGGTAAAGGTTAGACATATAGGTGACTTATAAGTTACTTAAGTGCAGTGTAAAATGGCTGTGAAATAACGTGGACGTTATTTCACTCAGGCTGCAGTGGCAGGCCTGTGTAAGAATTGTCAGAGCTCCCTATGGGTGGCAAAAGAAATGCTGCAGCCCATAGGGATCTCCTGGAACCCCAATACCCTGGGTACCTCAGTACCATATACTAGGGAATTATAAGGGTGTTCCAGTAAGCCAATGTACATTGGTAAAATTGGTCACTAGCCTGTTAGTGACAATTTGAAAGAAATGAGAGAGCATAACCACTGAGGTTCTGGTTAGCAGAGCCTCAGTGGGACAGTTAGGCATCACACAGGGAACACATACATATAGGCCACAAACTTATGAGCACTGGGGTCCTGACTAGCAGGGTCCCAGTGACACATAACAAACATACTGAAAACATAGGGTTTTCACTATGAGCACTGGGCCCTGGCTGGCAGGATCCCAGTGAGACAGTGAAAACACCCTGACATACACTCACAAACAGGCCAAAAGTGGGGGTAACAAGGCTAGAAAGAGGCTACTTTCTCACACAACCCCCCCCCCCCCCCAAACGAAGGACAATAAGGCTAACCTTGGCCAGTTGAGACTTTATTGTCTAAGTGGTGATAAGTAGAGAGTAGCTCTGCAATAGACTGGTTACTCCCTTTATCATCCACTATATGGTTACTTCCCTGTGGGGATGTAAACCACCCTGTTTGAAGTTTTTTAGCTAAGCAACAATGTGAAGATGTATTTTCAGAGTTTCTATCAGTAAGTTTTAGTTTAGAGCAGTGGGAATTGTCCACTGAACCTATTTGTAGTGATGGAAATGCCAGACAGGGATGCTGTCTCAGAAAAGCCATAGCTGGGCAAAAACTTTGTCCATATGGCTCGAAGAGAGAACAGGGATGCTGTTTCTCTTGAGTTGGAGCAGGGCAGGGATGCTGTCCTATGAGCTCCACACTAGGGCAGGGATGCTGTCCTAAGTGTTGTGAGGCAGTGCAGGGTTTCTGCACTAAAGTTTCTCTGGGAGGGTTGGAGGGATGCTCCATGTTAACTAAAATGGTGCTCTTTTTCTCACCAATGTCAGTTATCCCACAGAGAGGTACTTCCACCTCAGGGAGTACAGTTTTGCCAACTGATGATTCCCTTGGAACAGGTGCCACCCCAGGAGAAGTTTCTCCCACCACAGGAATGGTATCCTGAATGGTAGGGTGGTTAGGGGATACTGTGATACCCTTTTTACCTGTTGATGGAAAGGGATCCTGAGTTTTCAGGCCTTCTCTCCTTTGCTTTTTCATTTCAGTAGAAATGAGAGGGAACAATTCCTCAGGGATGCCCAGCATGGCTGCATGGGCATAAAACTCTACATCAGCCCAACCTGAGGCCTCTAGGTCATTACCTAAGAGACAATCTACAGGTAAGCTAGGTGATACCACCACCTGCTTAGGGCCAGTAACTCCACCCCAACTAAACTGAATTATAGCTAAGGGAAGAAACTTAGTGGAGTTATGGACATCAATAATCTTATACTGTTGTCCAAGGATGTGTTGATCAGAATGCACTAGGTTTTCAGTCACCAAAGTGATACTGGCACCTGTGTCCCTGTAGGCCAAGGCCTCAACACCATTTATTGAAACTGTCTGCCTGTACTTATCCATTGTAAGGGGACAAGCAGCCAGTGTGGCAAGGCCAATGCCACTAGGTGTGACAGAAACTGTCTTGGGACTGACTACCCCAGTTTCTACTATGGACCCATAAGTGAACCCAACTACACCCTTAACTTGACTGTTGCCAGCAGTCCCACCACTAGTACCACTACTGCTAGGGGCACTAGAGCTTGATGTATTAGTGGTGGTAGGCTCAGGGGGTTTACCTGGACAGGACTTATCCCCTGGCCTATGGCCTCTGTTTTTACACACAAAGCACCAAGGCTTTTTAAATTGTGTAGGTTGAGAAGAAGAGGAAGAATTTGTTTTATCCCCACCCCCTGAAGAGTGTTTAAGATTAGAAGTGGGATCTTTGGTTTTACCCTTATCCCCATGCTTATCTTGAGACTTTTCACCATCTTTCTTCTTAGTGTTCTCTTTGTCACCCCCTGTATGAACTTTTCTGTTCACCCTTGTTCTGACCCATTTGTCTGCCTTCTTTCCCAATTCTTGGGGAGAGGTCAGATCAGAGTCTACCAGGTACTGGTGCAACAAATCAGACACACAATTATTAAGAATATGCTCTCTCAGGACAAGTTATACAGGCTGTCATAATCAGTAACTTTACTGCCATGTAACCACCCCTCCAAGGCCTTCACTGAATGGTCAATGAAATCAACCCAGTCTTGTGAAGACTCCTTTTTGGTCTCTCTGAACTTTATCCTGTATTGTTCAGTGGTTAAGCCATAACCATCCAGGAGTGCATTCTTAAGAACTGTAAAATTATTGGCATCACTTTCCTTCACAGTAAGGAGCCTATCCCTACCTTTTCCACTAAATGATAGCCATAGGATAGCAGCCCACTGCCTTTGAGGGACATCCTGTACAACACAGGCCCTCTCAAGTGCAGCAAACCACTTGTTAATGTCATCCCCCTCCTTATAAGGGGGAACTATCTTATGCAGATTCCTGGAATCATGCTCTTTTACAGGATGACTATGGGGAATACTGCTGCTGCCACCATGGGTTTCTAAACCCAGTTTCTGTCTCTCCTTCTCTACTTCTAAAGTCTGTCTATCCAAATCCAGCTGTTGCTTCTTGAGCTTCAGTCTGGTTTGTTCCACTCTCAATCTATTGAGCTCCCTTTCTAACAATCTGTCATCAGGGTGGGTGGGAGGGACATGCCTTGAAACAGAAGTATGGTGAGAATGGACAGAAGGAGACCTGTCCCTTACAGAGGGCACCCTAACAGCTTGGCTAACAGAAACATCAGTACCACTGTGGTGAGAATAAATGCTTTTGCTATGATGTGAGACAACACTATTTGTATGGTGTGGCTCTTCATCATTACCAACTATGCTAAACTGTCTAGTAATGGGCAGGCTAGGAAGTTTCTTTCCTGAATCTTTTCCCGGGGGAGTCCCTGGATCAGATTGGGAACCATTAGCTACTTTTTCAACAGATGGGGCACTTTTAGCCTTATCTTGTTCTCTAAGCATGTTAAGTAACAATTCCAAGGGAGGATTCTTCCCTACACTCAAACCTCTCTCTATGCAGAGACTCCTTGCTCCTTTCCAGCTAAGGTGATCATATGCAAGTTTGGACAGATCAACATTTTGGCCTGTGCCAGACATTTTTTAGAGAGAGTTAAAGTGATAGCAAAAGATAAAAAGTTTGTCAGAGCTTTTAGAAAGACAGAGAAAAAAACTTTTTAAACTTTTTAAGAACTTTTTGAAAGTTTAGAAGTACTTTTCAGCACTTAGAAAAGAGTGAAAAGAGGAAATGCAAAACTTTTTAGCTATGTGTACACACACTGAACTTGTTTTGTATATTTTTCTCTTATGAAAAGTACAATGACAAGAGTGGTAAGTAGTCTCAAAGCACTTATCCCACCGCTGCACAACCAATGTAGGAGGCTGGACTGGCTTGTAGTGAGTACCTAGGGGTACTTGCACCTTGCACCAGGCCCAGTTATCCCTTATTAGTGTATAGGGTGTCTAGCAGCTTAGGCTGATAGATAATGGTAGCTTAGCAGAGCAGCTTAGGCTGAACTAGGAGACGAGTGAAGCTCCTACAGTACCACTTAGTGTCATATGCACAATATCATAAGAAAACACAATACACAGTTATACTAAAAATAAAGGTACTTTATTTTTATAACAATATGCCAAAGTATCTCAGAGTGTACCCTCAGTGAGAGAATAGGAAATATACACAAGATATATATACACAATACCAGAAATATGCAGTATAGTCCTAGAAAACATTGCATCCTAATGTATAGTTACAATAGGATGCAATGGGGACACATAGGGATAGGGGCAACACAAACCATATACTCCAAAAGTGGAATGCGAACCACGAATGGACCCCAAACCTATGTGACCTTGTAGAGGGTCGCTGGGACTATTAGAAAATAGTGAGGGTTAGAAAAATAGCCCACCCCAAGACCCTGAAAAGTGAGTGCAAAGTGCACTAAAGTTCCCCAAAGAAGTCGTGATAGGGGAATAAGGCAGGAAAGACACAAACCAGCAATGCAACAACAATGGATTTCCAGTCGAGGGTACCTGTGGAACAAGGGGACCAAGTCCAAAAGTCACAAGCAAGTCGGAGATGGGCAGATGCCCAGGAAATGCCAGCTGTGGGTGCAAAGATGCTGCTACTGGACAGTAGAAGCGTAGGTTTCTGCAAGAACGACAAGGGCTAGAGACTTCCCCTTTGGAGGACGGATCCCTAACGCCGTGGAGAGTCGTGCAGAAGTCTTTTGCAGCCGAAAGACCGCCAACAAGCCTTGCTAGCTGCAAATCATGTGGCAAGGGTTTTTTGGATGCTGCTGTGGCCCAGGAGGGACCAGGATGTCGCCATTTGCGTCAGGGGACAGAGGGGGCGTCGAGCAAGACAAGGAGCCCTCTCAGCAGCAGGCAGCATCCGCAGAAGTGCCAGAAACAGGCACTACGAGGATGCGTGAAACGGTGCTCACCCAAAGTCGCACAAAGGAGTCCCACTTCGCCGGAGAACAACTTAGGAGGTCGTTCAATGCAGGTTAGAGTGCCGTGGACCCAGGCTGGACTGTGCACAAAGGATTTCCGCCGGAAGTGCACGGAGGCCGGAATAGCTGCAAAAGTCGCAGTTCCCAGCAATGCAGTCTGGTGTGGGGAGGCAAGGACTTACCTCCACCAAACTTGGACTGAAGAGTCACTGGACTGTGGGAGTCACTTGGACAGAGTTGCTGGATTCAAGGGACCTCGCTCGTCGTGCTGAGAGGAGAACCAAGGTACGGGTGATGCAGTTCTTTGGTGCCTGCGGTTGCAGGGGGACGATTCCGTCGACCCACGGGAGATTTCTTCGGAGCTTCTAGTGCAGAGAGGAGGCAGACTACCCCCACAGCATGCACCACCAGGAAAGCAGTCGAGAAGGCGGCTGGATCAGCGTTACAGAGTTGCAGTAGTCATCTTTGCTACTATGTTGCAGTTTTGCAGGCTTCCAGCGCGGTCAGCAGTCGATTCCTTGGCAGAAGGTGAAGAGAGAGATGCAGAGGAACTCGGATGAGCTCTTGCATTCGTTATCTAAGGAATCCCAAGAGACAGAGACCCTAAATAGCCAGAAAAGAGGGTTTGGCTACCTAGGAGAGAGGATAGGCTAGCAACACCTGAAGGAGCCTATCACAAGGAGTCTCTGACGTCACCTGGTGGCACTGGCCACTCAGAGCAGTCCAGTGTGCCAGCAGCACCTCTGTTTCCAAGATGGCAGAGGTCTGGAGCACACTGGAGGAGCTCTGGGCACCTCCCAGGGGAGGTACAGGTCAGGGGAGTGGTCACTCCCCTTTCCTTTGTCCAGTTTCGCGCCAGAGCAGGGCTAAGGGGTCCCTGAACCGGTGTAGACTGGCTTATGCAGAAATGGGCACCAAATGTGCCCATGAAAGCATTTCCAGAGGCTGGGGGAGGCTACTCCTCCCCTGCCTTCACACCATTTTCCAAAGGGAGAGGGTGTAACACCCTCTCTCAGAGGAAGTCCTTTGTTCTGCCATCCTGGGCCAGGCCTGGCTGGACCCCAGGAGGGCAGATGCCTGTCTGAGGGGTTGGCAGCAGCAGCAGCTGCAGTGAAACCCCGGGAAAGGCAGTTTGGCAGTACCAGGGTCTGTGCTACAGACCACTGGGATCATGGGATTGTGCCAACTATGCCAGGATGGTATAGAGGGGGCAATTCCATGATCATAGACATGTTACATGGACATATTCGGAGTTACCATTGTGAAGCTACATATAGGTAGTGACCTATATGTAGTGCACGCGTGTATTGGTGTCCCCGCACTCACAAAGTCCGGGGAATTGGCCCTGAACAATGTGGGGGCACCTTGGCTAGTGCCAGGGTGCCCTCACACTAAGTAACTTTGCCCCTAACCTTTACCAGGTAAAGGTTAGACATATAGGTGACTTATAAGTTACTTAAGTGCAGTGTAAAATGGCTGTGAAATAATGTGGACGTTATTTCACTCAGGCTGCAGTGGCAGGCCTGTGTAAGAATTGTCAGAGCTCCCTATGGGTGGCAAAAGAAATGCTGCAGCCCATAGGGATCTCCTGGAACCCCAATACCCTGGGTACCTCAGTACCATATACTAGGGAATTATAAGGGTGTTCCAGTAAGCCAATGTACATTGGTAAAATTGGTCACTAGCCTGTTAGTGACAATTTGAAAGAAATGAGAGAGCATAACCACTGAGGTTCTGGTTAGCAGAGCCTCAGTGGGACAGTTAGGCATCACACAGGGAACACATACATATAGGCCACAAACTTATGAGCACTGGGGTCCTGACTAGCAGGGTCCCAGTGACACATAACAAACAAACTGAAAACATAGGGTTTTCACTATGAGCACTGGGCCCTGGCTGGCAGGATCCCAGTGAGACAGTGAAAACACCCTGACATACACTCACAAACAGGCCAAAAGTGGGGGTAACAAGGCTAGAAAGAGGCTACTTTCTCACACAACCCCCCCCCAAACGAAGGACAATAAGGCTAACCTTGGCCAGTTGAGACTTTATTGTCTAAGTGGTGATAAGTAGAGAGTAGCTCTGCAATAGACTGGTTACTCCCTTTATCATCCACTATATGGTTACTTCCCTGTGGGGATGTAAACCACCCTGTTTGAAGTTTTTTAGCTAAGCAACAATGTGAAGATGTATTTTCAGAGTTTCTATCAGTAAGTTTTAGTTTAGAGCAGTGGGAATTGTCCACTGAACCTATTTGTAGTGATGGAAATGCCAGACAGGGATGCTGTCTCAGAAAAGCCATAGCTGGGCAAAAACTTTGTCCATATGGCTCGAAGAGAGAACAGGGATGCTGTTTCTCTTGAGTTGGAGCAGGGCAGGGATGCTGTCCTATGAGCTCCACACTAGGGCAGGGATGCTGTCCTAAGTGTTGTGAGGCAGTGCAGGGTTTCTGCACTAAAGTTTCTCTGGGAGGGTTGGAGGGATG
This sequence comes from Pleurodeles waltl, assembly GCF_031143425.1. NCBI lineage: Eukaryota > Metazoa > Chordata > Amphibia > Caudata > Salamandridae > Pleurodeles > Pleurodeles waltl. Next base: position 526,771,983 of record NC_090446.1, read on the forward strand.
CTCCATGTTAACTAAAATGGTGCTCTTTTTCTCACCAATGTAAGTTATCCCACAGAGAGGTACTTCCACCTCAGGGAGTACAGTTTTGCCAACTGATGATTCCCTTGGAACAGGTGCCACCCCAGGAGAAGTTTCTCCCACCACAGGAATGGTATCCTGAATGTTAGGGTGGTTAGGGGATACTGTGATACCCTTTTTACCTGTTGATGGAAAGGGATCCTGAGTTTTCAGGCCTTCTCTCCTTTGCTTTTTCATTTCAGTAGAAATGAGAGGGAACAATTCCTCAGGGATGCCCAGCATGGCTGCATGGGCATAAAACTCTACATCAGCCCAACCTGAGGCCTCTAGGTCATTACCTAAGAGACAATCTACAGGTAAGCTAGGTGATACCACCACCTGCTTAGGGCCAGTAACTCCACCCCAACTAAACTGAATTATAGCTAAGGGAAGAAACTTAGTGGAGTTATGGACATCAATAATCTTATACTGTTGTCCAATGATGTGTTGATCAGAATGCACTAGGTTTTCAGTCACCAAAGTGATACTGGCACCTGTGTCCCTGTAGGCCAAGGCCTCAACACCATTTATTGAAACTGTCTGCCTGTACTTATCCATTGTAAGGGGACAAGCAGCCAGTGTGGCAAGGCCAATGCCACTAGGTGTGACAGAAACTGTCTTGGGACTGACTACCCCAGTTTCTACTATGGACCCATAAGTGAACCCAACTACACCCTTAACTTGACTGTTGCCAGCAGTCCCACCACTAGTACCACTACTGCTAGGGGCACTAGAGCTTGATGTATTAGTGGTGGTAGGCTCAGTGGGTTTACCTGGACAGGACTTATCCCCTGGCCTATGGCCTCTATTTTTACACACAAAGCACCAAGGCTTTTTAAATTGTGTAGGTTGAGAAGAAGAGGAAGAATTTGTTTTATCCCCACCCCCTGAAGGGTGTTTAAGATTAGAAGTGGGATCTTTGGTTTTACCCTTATCCCCATGCTTATCTGAGACTTTTCACCATCTTTCTTCTTAGTGTTCTCTTTGTCACCCCCTGTATGAACTTTTCTGTTCACCCTTGTTCTGACCCATTTGTCTGCCTTCTTTCCCAATTCTTGGGGACAGGTCAGATCAGAGTCTACCAGATACTGGTGCAACAAATCAGACACACAATTATTAAGAATATGCTCTCTCAGGATCAAGTTATACAGGCTGTCATAATCAGTAACTTTACTGCCATGTAACCACCCCTCCAAGGCCTTCACTGAATGGTAAGTGAAATCAACCCAGTCTTGTGAAGACTCCTTTTTGGTCTCTCTGAACTTTATCCTGTATTGTTCAGTGGTTAAGCCATAACCATCCAGGAGTGCATTCTTAAGAACTGTAAAATTATTGGCATCACTTTCCTTCACAGTAAGGAGCCTATCTGTAGGAGGCTGGACTGGCTTGTAGTGAGTACCAAGGGGTACTTGCACTTTGCACCAGGCCCAGTTATCCCTTATTAGTGTATAGGGTGTCTAGCAGCTTAGGCTGATAGATAATGGTAGCTTAGCAGAGCAGCTTAGGCTGAACTAGGAGACGTGTGAAGCTACTACAGTACCACTTAGTGTCATATGCACAATATCATAAGAAAACACAATACACAGTTATACTAAAAATAAAGGTACTTTATTTTTATGACAATATGCCAAAGTATCTTAGAGTGTACCCTCAGTGAGAGGATAGGAAATATACACAAGATATATATACACAATAGCAAAAATATGCAGTATAGTCTTAGAAAACAGTGCAAACAATGTATAGTTACAATAGGATGCAATGGGGAAACATAGGGATAGGGGCAACACAAACCATATACTCCAAAAGTGGAATGCGAACCACGAAGGGACCCCAAACCTATGTGACCTTGTAGAGGGTCGCTGGGACTATTAGAAAATAGTGAGAGTTAGAAAAATAACCCTCCCCAAGACCCTGAAAAGTGAGTGCAAAGTGCACTAAAGTTCCCCTAAGGACAAAATAGTCGTGTTAGAGGAATAATGCAGGAAAGACACAAACCAGCAATGCAACAACTGTGGATTTCCAATCTAGGGTACCTGTGGAACAAGGGGACCAAGTCCAAAAGTCACAAGCAAGTCGGAGATGGGCAGATGCCCAGGAAATACCAGCTGCCGGTGCAAAGAAGCTTCGACTGGACAGAAGAAGCTGAGGTTTCTGCAGGAACGAAAAGGGCTAGAGACTTCCCCTTTGGTGGACGGATCCCTCTCGCCTTGGAGAGTCGTGCAGAAGTGTTTTCCCGCCGGTAGGACGCCAACAAGCCTTGCTACATGCAAATCGTTTGTTTGGCGTTTTTGGACGCTGCTGGGGCCCAGGAGGGACCAGGAGGTCGCAAATTGGACCTGCAGAGAGAGGGGACGTCGAGCAAGACAAAGAGCCCTCACTGAAGCAGGTAGCACCCTGGGAAGTGCCAGAAACAGGCACTACGAGGATGCGTGAAATGGTGCTTGCCGAAGTTGCACAAAGGAGTCCCACGTCGCCGGAGACCAACTTAGAAAGTCGTGCAATGCAGGTTAGAGTGCCGTGGACCCAGGCTTGGCTGTGCACGAAGAATTTCCGCCGGAAGTTCACAGGGGCCGGAGTAGCTGCAAAGTCGCGGTTCCCAGCAATGCAGCCCAGCGAGGTGAGGCAAGGACTTACCTCCACCAAACTTGGGCTGAAGAGTCACTGGACTGGGGGGGTCACTTGGACAGAGTCGCTGGATTCGAGGGACCTCGCTCGTCGTGCTGAGAGGAGACCCAAGGGACCGGTAATGCAGCTTTTTCGTGCCTGCGGTTGCAGGGGGAAGATTCCGTCGACCCACGGGAGATTTCTTCGGAGCTTCTGGTGCAGAGAGGAGGCAGGCTACCCCCACAGCATGCACAAGCAGGAAAACAGTCGAGAAGGCGGCAGGATCAGCATTACAGAGTTGCAGTAGTCGACTTTGCTACTATGTTGCAGGTTTGCAGGCTTCCAGCGCGGTCAGCAGTCGATTCCTTATCAGAAGGTGAAGAGAGAGATGCAGAGGAACTCGGCTGAGCTCATGCATTCGTTATCTAAAGTTTCCCCAGAGACAGAGACCCTAAATAGCCAGAAAAGAGGGTTTGGCTACCTAGGAGAGAGGAAAGGCTACTAACACCTGAAGGAGCCTATCAGCAGGAGTCTCTGACGTCACCTGGTGGCACTGGCCACTCAGAGCAGTCCAGTGTGCCAGCAGCACCTCTGTTTCCAAGATGGCAGAGGTCTGAAGCACACTGGAGGAGCTCTGGGCACCTCCCAGGGGAGGTACAGGTCAGGGGAGTGGTCACTCCCCTTTCCTTTGTCCAGTTTCGCGCCAGAGCAGGGGCTAAGGGGTCCCTGAACCGGTGTAGACTGGCTTATGCAGAAATGGGCACATCTGTGCCCAACAAAGCATTTCCAGAGGCTGGGGGAGGCTACTCCTCCCCTGCCTTCACACCATTTTCCAAAGGGAGAGGGTGTAACACCCTCTCTCAGAGGAAGTCCTTTGTTCTGCCATCCTGGGCCAGGCCTGGCTGGACCCCAGGAGGGCAGATGCCTGTCTGAGGGGTTGGCAGCAGCAGCAGCTGCAGTGAAACCCCAGGAAGGGCAGTTTGGCAGTACCAGGGTCTGTGCTACAGACCACTGGGATCATGGGATTGTGCCAACTATGCCAGGATGGTATAGAGGGGGCAATTCCATGATCATAGACATGTTACATGGCCATATTCGGAGTTACCATGGTGAAGCTACATATAGGTAGTGACCTATATGTAGTGCACGCGTGTAATGGTGTCCCCACACTCACAAAGTTCAGTGAATTGGCTCTGAACAATGTGGGGGCACCTTGGCTAGTGCCAGGGTGCCCTCACACTAAGTAACTTTGCCCCTAACCTTTACCAGGTAAAGGTTAGACATATAGGTGACTTATAAGTTACTTAAGTGCAGTGTAAAATGGCTGTGAAATAACGTGGACGTTATTTCACTCAGGCTGCAGTGGCAGGCCTGTGTAAGAATTGTCAGAGCTCCCTATGGGTGGCAAAAGAAATGCTGCAGCCCATAGGGATCTCCTGGAACCCCAATACCCTGGGAACCTCAGTACCATATACTAGGGAATTATAAGGGTGTTCCAGTGAGCCAATGTAAATTGGTAAAATTGGTCACTAGCCTGTTAGTGACAATTTGAAAGAAATGAGAGAGCATAACCACTGAGGTTCTGGTTGTAGTGAGTACCTAGGGGTACTTGCACCTTGCACCAGGCCCAGTTATCCCTTATTAGTGTATAGGGTGTCTAGCAGCAGAGGCTGATAGATAATGGTAGCTTAGCAGAGCAGCTTAGGCTGAACTAGGAGACGAGTGAAGCTCCTACAGTACCACTTAGTGTCATATGCACAATATCATAAGAAAACACAATACAAAGTTATACTAAAAATAAAGGTACTTTATTTTTAAGACAATATGCGAAAGTATCTCAGAGTGTACCCTCAGTGAGAGGATAGGAAATATACACAAGATATATATACACAATACCAAAAATATGCAGTATAGTCTTAGAAAACAGTGCAAACAATGTATAGTTACAATAGGATGCAATGGGGACACATAGGGATAGGGGCAACACAAACCATATACTCCAAAAGTGGAATGCGAACCACGAATGGACCCCAAATCTATGTGACCTTGTAGAGGGTCGCTGGGACTATTAGAAAATAGTTAGGGTTAGAAAAATAGCCCACCCCAAGACCCTGAAAAGTGAGTGCAAAGTGCACTAAAGTTCCCCAAAGGACAAAGAAGTCGTGATAGGGGAATAAGGCAGGAAAGACACAAACCAACAATGCAACAGCGATGGATTTCCAGTCGAGGAAACAACTGGGAGTTGTGGAACAAGGGGACCAAGTCCAAAAGTCACAAGCAAGTCGGAGATGGGCAGATGCGCAGGAAATGCCAGCTGTGGGTGCAAAGAAGCTTCTACTGGACAGAAGAAGCTGCAGTTTCTGCAGGAACGCAAAGGGCTAGAGACTTCCCCTTTGGAGGACGGATCCTTCTCGCCTTGGAGAGTCGTGCAGAAGTGTTTTCCCGCTGAAAGAATGCCAATAAGCCTTGCTAGCTGCAAATCGTGCGGTAAGCGTTTTTGTATGCTGCTGTGGCCCAGGAAGGACCAGGATGTCGCAAATTGCGTCAGGAGAGAGAGGGGACGTCGAGCAAGACAAGGAGCACTCTGAGCAGCAGGTAGCTCCCGGAGAAGTGCCAGAAACAGGCACTACGAGGATGCGTGAAACGGTGCTCACCCGAAGTCGCACAAAGAAGTCCCACGTCGCCGGAGAACAACTTAGGAGGCCGTGCAATGCAGGTTAGAGTGCCGTGGACCCAGGCTGGACTGTGCACAAAGGATTTCCGCCGGAAGTGCACGGAGGCCGGAGTAGCTGCAAAAGTCGCGGTTCCCAGCAATGCAGTCTGGCTTGGGGAGGGAATTACTTACCTCCACCAAACTTGGGCTGAAGAGTCACTGGACAGGGGGAGTCACTTGGACAGAGTTGCTGGATTCGAGGGACCTCGCTCGTCGTGCTGAGAGGAGACCCAAGGGACCGGTAATGCAGCTTTTTGGTGCCTGCGGTTGCAGGGGGAAGATTCCGTCGACCCACGGGAGATTTCTTCGGAGCTTCTAGTGCAGAGAGGAGGCAGACTACCCCCACAGCATGCACAAGCAGGAAAACAGTCGAGAAGGCGGCAGGATCAGCGTTACAGAGTTGCAGTAGTCGTCTTTGCTACTATGTTGCAGTTTTGCAGGCTTCCAGCGCGGTCAGCAGTCGATTCCTTGGCAGAAGGTGAAGAGAGAGATGCAGAGGAACTCGGATGAGCTCTTGCATTCGTTATCTCAAGTTTCCCCAAAGAGAGAGACCCTAAATAGCCAGAAAAGAGGGTTTGGCAACCTAGGAGAGAGGAAAGGCTAGCAACACCTGAAGGAGCCTATCAGAAGGAGTCTCTGACGTCACCTGGTGGCACTGGCCACTCAGAGCAGTCCAGTGTGCCAGCAGCACCTCTGTTTCCAAGATGGCAGAGGTCTGGAGCACACTGGAGGAGCTCTGGACACCTCCCAGGGGAGGTGCAGGTCAGGGGAGTGGTCACTCCCCTTTCCTTTGTCCAGTTTCGCGCCAGAGCAGGGGCTAAGGGGTCCCTGAACCGGTGTAGACTGGCTTATGCAGAATTTGGCACATCTGTGCCCAACAAAGCATTTCCAGAGGCTGGGGGAGGCTACTCCTCCCCTGCCTTCACACCATTTTCCAAAGGGAGAGGGTGTCACACCCTCTCTCAGAGGAAGTTCTTTGTTCTGCCATCCTGGGCCAGGCCTGGCTGGACCCCAGGAGGGCAGCTGCCTGTCTGAGGTGTTGGCAGCAGCAGCAGCTGCAGTGAAACCCCAGGAAGGGCAGTTTGGCGGTACCAGGGTCTGTGCTACAGACCACTGGGATCATGGGATTGTGCCAACTATGCCAGGATGGTATAGAGGGGGCAATTCCATGATCATAGACATGTTACATGGCCATATTCGGAGTTACCATGGTGAAGCTACATATAGGTAGTGACCTATATGTAGTGCACGCGTGTAATGGTGTCCCCGCACTCACAAAGTTCAGGGAATTGGCTCTGAACAATGTGGGGGCACCTTGGCTAGTGCCAGGGTGCCCTCATACTAAGTAACTTTGCACCTAACCTTTACCAGGTAAAGGTTAGACATATAGGTGACTTATAAGTTACTTAAGTGCAGTATAAAATGGCTGTGAAATAACGTGGACGTTATTTCACTCAGGCTGCAGTGGCAGGCCTGTGTAAGAATTGTCAGAGCTCCCTATGGGTGGCAAAAGAAATGCTGCAGCCCATAGGGATCTCCTGGAACCCCAATACCCTGGGTACCTCAGTACCATATACTAGGGAATTATAAGGGTGTTCCAGTAAGCCAATGTAAATTGGTAAAAATGGTCACTAGCCTGTCAGTGACAATTTGGAAAGAAATGAGAGAGCATAACCACTGAGGTTCTGATTAGCAGAGCCTCAGTGAGACAGTTAGTCACTACACAGGTAACACATTCAGGCACACTTATGAGCACTGGGGCCCTGGGTTACCAGGGTCCCAGTGACACATACAACTAAAACAACATATATACAGTGAAAAATGGGGGTAACATGCCAGGCAAGATGGTACTTTCCTACACAACCCCCCCCCAAACGAAGGACAATAAGACTAGCCATGACCTGATGAGTCTTCATTGTCTAAGTGGAAATATCTGGAGAGTCCATCTGCATTGGAGTGGCTACTCCCAGGTCTATGTTCCACTGTATAGTCCATTCCCTGTAGGGATATGGACCACCTCAACAATTTAGGATTTTCACCTTTCATTTGTTTTAGCCAAAGTAGAGGTTTGTGGTCTGTCTGAACAATGAAGTGAGTGCCAAACAGGTATGGCCTCAACTTCTTCAGAGCCCAGACCACAGCAAAGGCCTCCCTCTCAATGGCAGACCAACGCTTTTCTCTAGGGGTCAACCTTCTACTAATAAAAGCAACAGGTTGATCCTGGCCCTCAGAATTAAGTTGTGATAGGACTGCCCCTACTCCTAATTCAGATGCATCAGTTTGGACATAGAATGTTTTAGAGTAACAAGGGCTTTTCAGGACAGGTGCAGAGCACATGGCCTGCTTCAGCTCCTCAAAAGCTTTCTGACAGCTTGCTGTCCATAATACCTTTTTAGGCATTTTCTTGGATGTGAGGTCATTAAGAGGGGCTGCAATGGAGCCATAGTTCTTAATGAACCTCCTGTAATACCCAGTGAGGCCTAGGAAGGCTCTCACCTGAGTCTGAGTGGTAGGGGGAACCCAATCAATAATAGTTTGGATTTTCCCCTGAAGTGGTGCAATCTGTTCCCCACCAACAAGGTGTCCCAGATAAACCACCTTACCCTGCCCTATCTGGCACTTTGAAGCCTTGATAGTGAGGCCTGCCTTTTGCAGAGCCTCCAAAACTTTCTATAGGTGGACCAGGTGATCATCCCAGCTGGAGCTAAAGACAGCTATATCGTCCAAATATGCTGCACTGAAAGCTTCCAGCCCTTGCAGGACTGTGTTCACCAACCTCTGAAAAGTGGCAGGTGCATTTTTCAAACCAAAAGGCATTACAGTAAACTGGTAATGTCCTCCAATGGTAGAAAATGCAGTCTTAGGTTTAGCATCTTCTGACAATTTGATCTGCCAATACCCTGCAGTCAAATCAAAAGTGCTTAGATACTTGGCAGATGCCAGTGTATCTATAAGCTCATCTGCCCTGGGTATAGGGTGCGCATCAGTTTTGGTTACCAAGTTGAGACCTCTATAGTCTACACAAAACCTCATTTCCTTCTTTCCATCTTTAGAATTGGGTTTTGGTACCAGTACCACAGGAGAAGCCCATGGACTGTCAGAGTGCTCAACCACTCCTAGTTCCAACATTTTCTGAACTTCTTGCTTTATGCAGTCCCTGACATGGTCAGGCTGCCTATAGATCTTACTTTTGACAGGTAAACTGTCTCCAGTATCTATAGTGTGCTCACACCAAGAAGTGGTGCCTGGCACAGTAGAGAAGAGTTCTGAAAATTGTCCTAGGAGATTTATGCAATTATCTTTCTGCTCAGCAGCAAGACAATCAGCCAAAACTACACCTTCCACAAGAGCATCTTGTTCTGTGGAAGAGAAGAGATCAGGTAGAGGATCACTGTCTTCTTCCTGTCCCTCATCAGTTGCCATGAGCAGGGTGAGATCAGCCCTGTCATAGTAGGGTTTCAGGCGGTTGACATGGAGCACCCTAAGGGGACTCTTGGCAGTGCCTAAGTCAACCAAGTAGGTGACTTCACCCTTCTTTTCAACAATTGTGTGGGGTCCACTCCATTTATCTTGGAGTGCTCTTGGGGCCACAGGCTCCAAGACCCACACTTTCTGCCCTGGTTGGTACTGAACCAAAACAGCCTTCTGATCATGCCATTGCTTCTGGAGCTCTTGGCTGGCCTGAAGGTTTTTACTGGCCTTTTTCATGTACTCAGCCATCCTTGATCTGAGGCCAAGTACATAATCCACAATATCCTGCTTAGGAGCTTTTAAAGGTTGTTCCCAACCCTCCTTTACAAGTGTGAGTGGACCCCTAACAGGGTGTCCAAAAAGAAGTTCAAAGGGGCTGAAGCCCACTCCTTTCTGGGGTACCTCCCTGTAGGCAAAAAGGAGGCATGGTAGAAGGATATCCCATCTCCTGCGGAGTTTTTCAGGGAGACCCATAATCATGCCTTTGAGAGTTTTATTAAATCTCTCCACCAGTCCATTTGTTTGTGGATGATAGGGTGTTGTGAACTTGTACGTTACACCACACTCCTTCCACATGGCCTTTAAGTATGCAGACATGAAATTGCTTCCTCTGTCTGATACTACTTCCTTTGGGAAGCCCACCCTGGAAAATATTCCCAGGAGGGCCTTTGCCACTGCAGGAGCTGTAGTGGTCCTTAAAGAAATTGCTTCAGGGTATCTTGTGGCATGGTCCACTACCACCAAGATAAACCTATTGCCTGAAGCAGTAGGAGGGTCAAGGGGGCCAACTATGTCAACCCCTACCCTTTCAAAGGGAACCCCAACCACAGGCAGTGGAATAAGGGGTGCCTTTGGTGTGCCACCTGTCTTGCCACTGGCTTGACAGGTTTCACAGGACTTACAAAATTCCTTTGTGTCCTCAGACATCCTAGGCCAATGAAACAGGGGAACAAGACTGTCCCAAGTTTTCATTTGACCCAGGTGCCCAGCTAGGGGAATGTCATGTGCCAGTGTTAGGAGGAACTTTCTGTACTCCTGAGGAATCACTAATCTCCTGGCAGCTCCAGGTTTAGGATCCCTATGCTCAGTTTACAAGAGGTTGTCCTCCCAGTAAACTCTGTGAGAGTCACTGACATCCCCATTAGCCTGTTTGACAGCTTGCTGTCTGAGACCCTCTAATGTGGGACAGGTTTGCTGTGCCACACTCAGCTCCTCTCTGGCAGGCCCCCCTTCACCCAAAAGCTCAGCAGTGTCTGCTTCCAGCTCCTCTGGTGTAGGTTCTGCACAGGGAGGGAATTCTTCTTCCTCAGAAGTAGAATCCACTGTAGAGGGAGGGATAGTAGGAAGTGGTTTGCTTCTACTAGCCCTAGCTTTAGGGAGCACTTGGTCCATTGTTCCAGGATCCAAGCTTCCCTGTCCTTTTTGCTTTTTGGCCTGAGCCCTTGTCAAAGCAAAAATATGCCCTGGAATGCCCAGCATTGCTGCATGGGCCTCCAACTCCACATCTGACCAAGCTGATGTCTCCAAATCATTCCCTAATAGACAGTCTACAGGTAAATCTGAAGCTACCACAACTTTCTTTGGACCAGTTACCCCCCCCAGTTGAGATTTACAACAGCCATGGGGTGGCTTTGTGTTATGTTGTGAGCATCGGTTACTTGGTACTGGTGTCCAAGTATGTGTTGTTCAGGGTGCACCAGTTTCTCAATCAACATTGTGACACTGGCACCTGTGTCCCTGTAGGCCTGGACCTCAACACCATTTATTAGGGTTAGTTGCTTGTACTTCTCCAAGTTATGGGGGCAAGCAACCAAAGTGGCTAAATCAATAGCCCCTTCAGAGACTAAAGTAGCCTCTGTGGTCTCCCTAATCAGACCAACCCCAACTAAATTACCAAAAGTGAGCCCAGCTACTCCCTTGGATTGGCTATTAGTAGGTTTGCTCCCACCACCACTGCTATTAGTAGGGACACTAGGTGTAGCAGTAGGGGTTGTAGTGGTAGGAGCTGTGGTGCCTTTCTTTGGACAACTGGGATCTGTTGTCCAATGGCCTTTTATTTTACATAAATAGCACCATGGTTTCTTTTCCTTGTTCTGATTAAAGGAGGATTTGGACCCACCACCCCCACCAGAGTGTTTTTGTGGGCCTGATGAAGACTCATTTTTAGATTTGTCCCCACCCTTGTCAGAAGACTTACCATCCTTCTTTTTGTTGCCATCTTTGTCACCCCCTGTATGAACTTTTCTGTTCACTCTTGTTCTGACCCATTTGTCTGCCTTCTTTCCCAATTCTTGGGGAGAGGTCAGATCAGAGTCCACCAAGTACTGGTGCAACAAATCAGACACACAATTATTAAGAATATGCTCTCTCAGGATCAAGTTATACAGGCTGTCATAATCAGTAACTTTACTGCCATGTAACCACCCCTCCAAGGCCTTCACTGCCTGGTCAATGAAATCAACCCAGTCTTGTGAAGACTCCTTTTTGGTCTCTCTGAACTTTATCCTGTACTGTTCAGTGGTTAAGCCATAACCATCCAGGAGTGCATTCTTAAGAACTTGGAAATTATTAGCATCATTTTCTTTTACAGTAAGGAGCCTATCCCTACCTTTTCCACTAAATGATAGCCATAGAATAGCAGCCCACTGCCTTTGAGGGACATCCTGTACAACACAGGCCCTCTCAAGTGCAGCAAACCACTTGTTAATGTCATCCCCCTCCTTATAAGGGGGAACTATCTTGTGCAGATTCCTGGAATCATGCTCTTTTGCAGGATGACTATGGGGAATACTGCTGCTGCCACCATGGGTATCTAAACCCAACTTCTGTCTTTCCTTCTCCAATTCAAAAGACTGTCTATCCAAATCCAGCTGTTGCTTTTTAAGCTTCAGTCTGGTTTGTTCCACCCTCAACTTATTGAGTTCCCTCTCTAACATTCTGTCATCAGGGTTGGTGGGAGGGACATTTCTAGAAACAGAGCTATGATGGGAATGAACAGAAGGAGACCTGTCCCTTACAGAAGCCAACTTAACAGCTTGGTTTACAGAAACATTACTACCAGTATGGTGAGAATAAATGCTTTTGCTATGATGTGAGACAACACTATTTCTATGGTGTGGCTCATCATCATTACCATCTATGCTAGATTGTCTAGTAATGGGCAGGCTAGGAAGTTTCTTTCCTGAATCTTTTCCTGGGGGAGTCCCTGAATCAGATTGGGAACTATTAGGTACTTTTTCAACAGATGGGGCACCTATGGCCTTATCCTGTTCTCTAAGCATGTTAAGTAACAGTTCCAAGGAAGGATTCTTCCCTACACTCAAAACTCTCTCTATACAGAGACTCCTTGCTCTTTTCCAGCTAAGGTTGTCATATGCAAGTTTGGACAGATCAACACTTTGGCCTGTGCCAGACATTTTTTAGAGAGAGTTAAAGTGATAGAGAAAGAGACAAAAGTTTTCAGAACTTTTTGGAAAGACAGAAAAAAACTTTTTAAACTTTTAAGAACTTTTTGAAAGTTTAGAAGTACTTTTCAGCACTTAGAAAAGAGTGAAAAGAGGAAATGCAAAACTTTTTGGCTATGTGTATATACACTGACCTTGTTTTGTATATTTTTCTCTTATGAAAAGTACAATGACAAGAGTGGTAAGTAGTGTCAAGCACTTATCCCACCACTGCACAACCAATGGAGGAGGCTGGACTGGCTTGTAGTGAGTACCAAGGGGTACTTGCACCTTGCACCAGGCCCAGTTATCCCTTATTAGTGTATAGGGTGTCTAGCAGCTTAGGCTGATAGATAATGGTAGCTTAGCAGAGCAGCTTAGGCTGAACTAGGAGACGTGTGAAGCTACTACAGTACCACCTAGTGTCATATGCACAATATCATAAGAAAACACAATACACAGTTATACTAAAAATAAAGGTACTTTATTTTTATGACAATATGCCAAGGTATCTTAGAGTGTACCCTCAGTGAGAGGATAGGAAATATACACAAGATATATATACACAATAGCAAAAATATGCAGTATAGTCTTAGAAAACAGTGCAAACAATGTATAGTTACAATAGGATGCAATGGGGAAACATAGGGATAGGGGCAACACAAACCATATACTCCAAAAGTGGAATGCGAACCACGAATGGACCCCAAACCTATGTGACCTTGTAGAGGGTCGCTGGGACTATTAGAAAATAGTGAGAGTTAGCAAAATACCCCCTCCCCAAGACCCTGAAAAGTGAGTGCAAAGTGCACTAAAGTTCCCCTAAGGACAAAAGAGTCGTGTTAGAGGAATAATGCAGGAAATACACAAACCAGCAATGCAACAACTGTGGATTTCCAATCTAGGGTACCTGTGGAACAAGGGGACCAAGTCCAAAAGTCACAAGCAAGTCGGAGATGGGCAGATGCCCAGGAAATGCCAGCTGCGGGTGCAAAGAAGCTTCAACTGGACAGAAGAAGCTGAGGTTTCTGCAGGAACGAAAAGGGCTAGAGACTTCCCCTTTGGTGGACGGATCCCTCTCTCCTTGGAGAGTCGTGCAGAAGTGTTTTCCCGCCGGAAGAACGCCAACAAGCCTTGCTAGACGCAAATCGTGCGTTTGGCGCTTTTGGATGCTGCTGGGGCCCAGGAGGGACCAGGAGGTCGCAAATTGGACCTGAAGAGAGAGGGGACGTCGAGCAAGACAAAGAGCCCTCACGGAAGCAGGTAGCACCCGGAGAAGTGCCAGAAACAGGCACTACGAGGATGCGTGTAACGGTGCTCGCCGAAGTTGCACAAAGGAGTCCCACGTCTCCGGAGACCAACCTAGAAAGTCGTGCAATGCAGGTTAGAGTGCCGTGGACCCAGGCTTGGCTGTGCACAAAGGATTTCCGCTGGAAGTGCACAGGGGCCGGAGTAGCTGCAAAGTTGCGGTTCCCAGCAATGCAGCCCAGCGAGGTGAGGCAAGGACTTACCTCCACCAAACTTGGGCTGAAGAGTCACTGGACTGTGGGGGTCACTTGGACAGAGTTGCTGGATTCGAGGGACCTCGCTCGTCGTGCTGAGAGGAGACCCAAGGGACCGGTGATGCAGCTTTTTGGTGCTTGCGGTTGCAGGGGGAAGATTCCGTCGACCCACGGGAGATTTCTTCGGAGCTTCTGGTGCAGAGAGGAGGCAGGCTACCCCCACAGCATGCACAAGCAGGAAAACAGTTGAGAAGGCGGCAGGATCAGCGTTACAGAGTTGCAGTAGTCGTCTTTGCTACTATGTTGCAGGTTTGCAGGCTTCCAGCGCGGTCAGCGGTCGATTCCTTATCAGAAGGTGAAGAGAGAGATGCAGAGGAACTCGGCTGAGCTCATGCATTCGTTATCTAAAGTTTCCCCAGAGACAGAGACCCTAAAAAGCCAGAAAAGAGGGTTTGACTACCTAGGAGAGAGGAAAGGCTACTAACACCTGAAGGAGCCTATCAGCAGGAGTCTCTGACGTCACCTGGTGGCACTGGCCACTCAGAGCAGTCCAGTGTGCCAGCAGCACCTCTGTTTCCAAGATGGCAGAGGTCTGGAGCACACTGGAGGAGCTCTGGACACCTCCCAGGGGAGGTGCAGGTCAGGGGAGTGGTCACTCCCCTTTCCTTTGTCCAGTTTCGCGCCAGAGCAGGGGCTAAGGGGTCCCTGAACCGGTGTAGACTGGCTTATGCAGAATTGGGCACATCTGTGCCCAACAAAGCATTTCCAGAGGCTGGGGGAGGCTACTCCTCCCCTGCCTTCACACCATTTTCCAAAGGGAGAGGGTGTCACACCCTCTCTCAGAGGAAGTTCTTTGTTCTGCCATCCTGGGCCAGGCCTGGCTGGACCCCAGGAGGGCAGCTGCCTGTCTGAGGGGTTGGCAGCAGCAGCAGCTGCAGTGAAACCCCAGGAAGGGCAGTTTGGCAGTACCATGGTCTGTGCTACAGACCACTGGGATCATGGGATTGTGCCAACTATGCCAGGATGGTATAGAGGGGGCAATTCCATGATCATAGACATGTTACATGGCCATATTCGGAGTTACCATGGTGAAGCTACATATAGGTAGTGACCTATATGTAGTGCACGCGTGTAATGGTGTCCCCGCACTCACAAAGTTCAGGGAATTGGCTCTGAACAATGTGGGGGCACCTTGGCTAGTGCCAGGGTGCCCTCACACTAAGTAACTTTGCACCTAACCTTTACCAGGTAAAGGTTAGACATATAGGTGACTTATAAGTTACTTAAGTGCAGTGTAAAATGGCTGTGAAATAACGTGGACGTTATTTCACTCAGGCTGCAGTGGCAGGCCTGTGTAAGAATTGTCAGAGCTCCCTATGGGTGGCAAAAGAAATGCTGCAGCCCATAGGGATCTCCTGGAACCCCAATACCCTGGGTACCTCAGTACCATATACTAGGGAATTATAAGGGTGTTCCAGTAAGCCAATGTAAATTGGTAAAAATGGTCACTAGCCTGTCAGTGACAATTTGGAAAGAAATGAGAGAGCATAACCACTGAGGTTCTGATTAGCAGAGCCTCAGTGAGACAGTTAGTCACTACACAGGTAACACATTCAGGCACACTTATGAGCACTGGGGCCCTGGGTTACCAGGGTCCCAGTGACACATACAACTAAAACAACATATATACAGTGAAAAATGGGGGTAACATGCCAGGCAAGATGGTACTTTCCTACAGTGGCCAGTGCCACCAGGTGACGTCAGAGACTCCTTGTGATAGGCTCCTTCAGGTGTTGCTAGCCTATCCTCTCTCCTAGGTAGCCAAACCCTCTTTTCTGGCTATTTAGGGTCTCTGTCTCTTGGGATTCCTTAGATAACGAATGCAAGAGCTCATCCGAGTTCCTCTGCATCTCTCTCTTCACCTTCTGCCAAGGAATCGACTGCTGACCGCGCTGGAAGCCTGCAAAACTGCAACATAGTAGCTAAGACGACTACTGCAACTCTGTAACGCTGATCCTGCCGCCTTCTCGACTGTTTTCCTGGTGGTGCATGCTGTGGGGGTAGTCTGCCTCCTCTCTGCACTAGAAGCTCCGAAGAAATCTCCTGTGGGTCGACGGAATCTTCCCCCTGCAACCGCAGGCACCAAAAAGCTGCATTACCGGTCCCTTGGGTCTCCTCTCAGCACGACGAGCGAGGTCCCTCGAATCCAGCAACTGTGTGCAAGTGACCCCCACAGTCCAGTGACTCTTCAGTCCAAGTTTGGTGGAGGTAAGTCCTTGCCTCACCTCGCTAGACTGCATTGCTGGGAACCGCGACTTTTGCAGCTACTCCAGCCCCTGTGCACTTCCGGCGGAAATCCTATGTGCACAGCCAAGCCTGGGACCACGGCACTCTAACCTGCATTGCACGACTTTCTAAGTTGGTCTCCGGCGACGTGGGACTTCTTTGTGCGACTTCGGGTGAGCACCGTTTCACGCATCTTCGTAGTGCCTGTTTCTGGCACTTCTCCGGGTGCTACCTGCTGCTAAGAGGGCTCCTTGTCTTGCTCGACGTCCCCTCTACCTCCTGGTCCAATTTGCGACCTCCTGGTCCCTCCTGGGTCACAGCAGCGTCCAAAAACGCTAACCGCACAATTTGCAGCTAGCAAGGCTTGTTGGTGTTCTTTCTGCGGGAAAACACTTCTGCACGACTCCACAAGGCGAGAGGGATCCGTCCTCCAAAGGGGAAGTCTCTAGCCCTTTGCGTTCCTGCAGAAACCGCAGCTTCTTCTGTCCAGTAGAAGCGTCTTTGCACCCGCAGCTGGCATTTCCTGGGCATCTGCCCATCTCCGTCTTGCTTGTGACTTTTTGGACTTGGTCCCCTTGTTTCACAGGTACCCCAGATTGGAAATCCAGCATTGTTGCACTGTTGGTTTGTGTCTTTCCTGCCTTATTCCCCTATCACGACTTCTTTGTCCTTTGGGGAACTTTAGTGCACTTTGCACTCACTTTTCAGGGTCTTGGGGTTGTCTATTTTCCTAACCCTCACTATTTTCTAATAGTCCCAGCGACCCTCTACAAGGTCACATAGGTTTGGGGTCCATTCGTGGTTCGCATTCCACTTTTGGAGTATATGGTTTGTGTTACCCCTATCCCTATGTGTCCCCATTGCATCCTATTGTAACTATACATTGTTTGCACTGTTTTCTAAGACTATACTGCATATTTCTGGTATTGTGTATATATATCTTGTGTATATTTCCTATCCTCTCACTGAGGGTACACTCTGAGATACTTTGGCATATTGTCATAAAAATAAAGTACCTTTATTTTTAGTATAACTGTGTATTGTGTTTTCTTATGATATTGTGCATATGACACTAAGTGGTACTGTAGTAGCTTCACACGTCTCCTAGTTCAGCCTAAGCTGCTCTGCTAAGCTACCATTATCTATCAGCCTAAGCTGCTAGACACCCTATACACTAATAAGGGATAACTGGGCCTGGTGCAAGGTGCAAGTACCCCTAGGTACTCACTACAAGCCAGTCCAGCCTCCTACATTAGTTGTGCAGCGGTGGGATAAGTGCTTTGAGACTACTTACCACTCTTGTCATTGTACTTTTCATAAGAGAAAAATATACAAAACAAGTTCAGTGTTTATACACATAACCAAAAAGTTTTGCATTTCCTCTTTTCACTCTTTTCTAAGTGCTGAAAAGTACTTCTAACTTTCTAAAAAGTTCTAAAAAGTTTAAAAAGTTTTTTTCTCTGTCTTTCTAAAAGCTCTGACAAACTTTTTTCTCTTTTTCTATCACTTTAACTCTCTCTAAAAATGTCTGGCACAGGCCAAAATGTTGATCTGTCCAAACTTGCATATGATCACCTTAGCTGGAAAGGAGCAAGGAGTCTCTGCATAGAGAGAGGTTTGAGTGTAGGGAAGAATCCTTCCTTGGAACTGTTACTTAACATGCTTAGAGAACAGGATAAGGCTAGAAGTGCCCCATCTGTAGAAAAAGTAGCTAATGGTTCCCAATCTGATCCAGGGACTCCCCCAGGAAAAGATTCAGGGAAGAAACTTCCTAGCCTGCCCATTACTAGACAGTCTAGCATAGTTGGTAATGATGAAGAGCCACACCATACAAATAGTGTTGTCTCACATCATAGCAAAAGCATTTATTCTCACCACAGTGGTACTGATGTTTCTGTTAGCCAAGCTGTTAGGGTGCCCTCTGTAAGGGACAGGTCTCCTTCTGTCCATTCTCACCATACTTCTGTTTCAAGGCATGTCCCTCCCACCCACCCTGATGACAGATTGTTAGAAAGGGAACTCAATAGATTGAGAGTGGAACAAACCAGACTGAAGCTCAAGAAGCAACAGCTGGATTTGGATAGACAGACTTTAGAAGTAGAGAAGGAGAGACAGAAACTGGGTTTAGAAACCCATGGTGGCAGCAGCAGTATTCCCCATAGTCATCCTGCAAAAGAGCATGATTCCAGGAATCTGCATAAGATAGTTCCCCCTTATAAGGAGGGGGATGACATAAACAAGTGGTTTGCTGCACTTGAGAGAGACTGTGCTGTACAGGATGTCCCTCAAAGGCAGTGGGCTGCTATCCTATGGCTATCATTTAGTGGAAAAGGTAGGGATAGGCTCCTTACTGTGAAAGAAAATGAAGCTAATGATTACAAAGTTCTTAAGAATGCACTCCTGGATGGTTATGGCTTAACCACTGAACAATACAGGATAAAGTTCAGAGAGACCAAAAAGGAGTCTTCACAAGACTGGGTTGATTTCATTGACCATTCAGTGAAGGCCTTGGAGGGGTGGTTACATGGCAGTAAAGTTACTGATTATGACAGCCTGTATAACTTGATCCTGAGAGAGCATATTCTTAATAATTGTGTGTCTGATTTGTTGCACCAGTACTTGGTTGACTCTGATCTGACCTCTCCCCAAGAATTGGGAAAGAAGGCAGACAAATGGGTCAGAACAAGGGTGAACAGAAAAGTTAAAACAGGGGGTGACAAAGATGGCAATAAGAAGAAAGATGGTGAAAAATCTCAAGATAAGCATGGGGATAAGGGTAAAACCAAAGATCCCACTTCAAATCTTAAACACTCTTCAGAGGGTGGGGATAAAACTAATTCTTCCTCTTCTTCTCAACCTGCACACATTAAAAAGCCTTGGTGCTTTGTGTGTAAAAACCGAGGCCATAGGCCAGGGGATAACTCCTGTCCAGGTAAACCCCCTGAGCCTACCACCACTAATACATCAAGCTCTAGTGCCCCTAGCAGTAGTGGTACTAGTGGTGGGACTGCTGGCAACAGTCAAGTTAAGGGTGTAGTTGGGTTCACTTATGGGTCCATAATAGAAACTGGGGTAGTCAGTCCCAAGACAGTTTCTGTCACACCTAGTGGCATTGGCCTTGCCACACTGGCTGCTTGTCCCCTTACAATGGATAAGTACAGGCAGACAGTTTCAATAAATGGTGTTGAGGCCTTGGCCTACAGGGACACAGGTGCCAGTATCACTTTGGTGACTGAAAACCTAGTGCCTCCTAAACAACACATCATTGGACAACAGTATAAGATTATTGATGTCCATAACTCCACTAAGTTTCTTCCCTTAGCTATAATTCAGTTTAGTTGGGGTGGAGTTACTGGCCCTAAGCAGGTGGTGGTATCACCTAGCTTACCTGTAGACTGTCTCTTAGGTAATGACCTAGAGGCCCCAGGTTGGGCTGATGTAGAGTTTTATGCCCATGCAGCCATGCTGGGCATCCCAGAGGAATTGTTCCCTCTCATTTCTACTGAAATGAAAAAGCAAAGGAGAGAAGGCCTGAAAACTCAGGATCCCTCTTCATCAACAGGTAAAAAGGGTATCACAGTATCCCCTAACCACCCTGCCATTCAGGATACCATTCCTGTGGTGGGAGAAACCTCTCCTGGGGTGGCACCTGTTCCAAGGGAAGCATCAGCTGGCAAAGCTGTACTCCCTGAGGTAGAAGTACCTCTCTGTGGGATAACTAACATTGGTGAGAAAAAGAGCACCATTTTAGTTAACATGGAGCATCCCTCCAACCCTCCCAGAGAAACTTTAGTGCAGAAACTCTGCACTGCCTCACAACACTTAGGACAGCATCCCTGCCCTAGTGTGGAGCTGATAGGACAGCATCCCTGCCCTGCTCCAACCCAAGAGAAACAGCATCCCTGTTCTCTCTTCCAGCCATATGGACAAAGTTTTTGCCCAGCTATGGCTTTTCTGAGACAGCATCCCTGTCTGGCATTTCCATCACTACAAATAGGTTCAGTGGACAATTCCCACTGCTCTAAACTAAAACTTACTGATAGAAACTCTGAAAATACATCTTCACATTGTTGCTTAGCTAAAAAACTTCAAACAGGGTGGTTTACATCCCCACAGGGAAGTAACCATATAGTGGATGATAAAGGGAGTAACCAGTCTATTGCAGAGCTACTCTCTACTTATCACCACTTAGACAAAAAAGTCTCAACTGGCCAAGGTTAGCCTTATTGTCCTTCGTTTGGGGGGGGGGGGGTTGTGTGAGAAAGTAGCCTCTTTCTAGCCTTGTTACCCCCACTTTGGGCCTGTTTGTGAGTGTATGTCAGGGTGTTTTCACTGTCTCACTGGTATCCTGCTTGCCAGGGACCAGTGCTCATAGTGAAAACCCTATGTTTTCAGTATGTTTGTTATGTGTCACTGGGACCCTGCTAGCCAGGACCCCAGTTCTCATAAGGTTGTGGCCTATATGTATGTGTTCCCTGTGTGATGCCTAACTGTCTCACTGAGGCTCTGCTAACCAGAACCTCAGTGGTTATGCTCTCTCTTTACAAATTGTCACTAACAGGCTAGTGACCAATTTTACCAATTTACATTGGCTTACTGGAACACCCTTATAATTCCCTAGTATATGGTACTAAGGTACCCAGGGTATTGGGGTTCTAGGAGATCCCTATGGGCTGCAGCATTTCTTTTGCCACCCATAGGGAGCTCAGACAATTCTAACACAGGCCTGCCACTGCAGCCTGAGTGAAATAACATCCACGTTATTTCACAGCCATTTTACACTGCACTTAAGTAACTTATAAGTCACCTATATGTCTAACCTTTACCTAGTAAAGGTTGGGTGCTAAGTTACTTAGTGTGAGGGCACCCTGGCACTAGCTAAGGTGCCCCCACATTGTTCAGGGCCAATTCCCCGGACTTTGTGAGTGCGGGGACACCATTACACGCATGCACTACATATAGGTCACTACCTAAATGTAGCTTCACAATGGTAACTCCGAATATGACCATGTAATATGTCTATGATCATGGAATTGCCCCCTCTATACCATCCTGGCATAGTTGGCACAATCCCATGATCCCAGTGGTGTGTAGCACAGACCCTGGTACTGCCAAACTGCCTTTCCCGGGGTTTCACTGCAGCTGCTGCTGCTGCCAACCCCTCAGACAGGCATCTGCCCTCCTGGGGTCCAGCCAGGCCTGGCCCAGAATGGCAGAACAAAGGACTTCCTCTGAGAGAGGGTTTTACACCCTCTCCCTTTGGAAAATGGTGTGAAGGCAGGGGAGGAGTAGCCTCCCCCAGCCTCTGGAAATGCTTTCATGGGCACATTTGGTGCCCATTTCTGCATAAGCCAGTCTACACCGGTTCAGGGACCCCTTAGCCCTGCTCTGGCGCGAAACTGGACAAAGGAAAGGGGAGTGACCACTCCCCTGACCTGTACCTCCCCTGGGAGGTGCCCAGAGCTCCTCCAGTGTGCTCCAGACCCCTTGCTATCTTGGAAACAGAGGTGCTGCTGGCACACTGGACTGCTCTGAGTGGCCAGGGCCAGCAGGTGACGTCAGAGACTCCTTCTGATAGGCTCCTTCAGGTGTTGCTAGCCTATCCTCTCTCCTAAGTAGCCAAACCCTCTTTTCTGGCTATTTAGGGTCTCTGCTTTGGGGAATTCTTTAGATAACGAATGCAAGAGCTCATCCGAGTTCCTCTGCATCTCTCTCTTCACCTTCTGCCAAGGAATCGACTGCTGACCGCGCTGGAAGCCTGCAAAACTGCAACAAAGTAGCAACGACGACTACTGCGACACTGTAACGCTGATCCAGCCGCCTTCTCGACTGTTTTCCTGGTGGTGCATGCTGTGGGGGTAGTCTGCCTCCTCTCTGCACTAGAAGCTCCGAAGAAATCTCCAGTGGGTCGACGGAATCTTCCCCCTGCAACCACAGGCACCAAAGAACTGCATCACCGGTCCTCTGGGTCTCCTCTCAGCACGACGAGCGAGGTCCCTTGAACTCAGCAACTCTGTCCAAGTGACTCCCACAGTCCAGTGACTCTTCAGTCCAAGTTTGGTGGAGGTAAGTCCTTGCCTCCCCACGCTAGACTGCATTGCTGGGTACCGCGTGATTTGCAGCTGCTCCGGCTCCTGTGCACTCTTCCAGGATTTCCTTCGTGCACAGCCACGCCTGGGTCCCCGACACTCTAACCTGCAGTGTACAACCTTCTGAGTTGTCCTCCGCCGTCGTGGGGCTCCCTTTTGTGACTTCGGGTGGACTCCGGTTCACTCTTCTTCCAGGTGCCTGTTGAGGTACTTCTGCAGGTGCTGCCTGCTTCTGTGAGGGCTCCCTGACTTGCTGGGCGACCCCTCTGTCTCCTCATCCAAGTGGCGACATCCTGGTCCCTCCTGGGCCACAGCAGCATCCAAAAACCTTAACCG
Source organism: Pleurodeles waltl (assembly GCF_031143425.1). Lineage (NCBI taxonomy): Eukaryota > Metazoa > Chordata > Amphibia > Caudata > Salamandridae > Pleurodeles > Pleurodeles waltl. Next base: position 526,794,484 of record NC_090446.1, read on the forward strand.
CAACCCTTGCAGCTATCAAGGCTTGTTTGCGGTCTTTCTGCGTGTGAACACCTCTGCAAGCTTCTTCACGACGTGGGACATCCATCCTCCAAAGGGGAAGTTCCTAGTCCTCTTCGTTTCTGAAAAACATCAAGCTTCTTCCACCCGGTGGCAGCTTCCTTGCATCCTCAGCTGGCATTTACTGGGCTCCTGCCCGCTCTCGACACTGTCGCGACTCTTGGACTTGGTCCCCTTGTTTTACAGGTACTCAGGTCCGGAAATCCACTGTTGTTGTATTGCTGGAGTTGGCTATTTTTCTAACCCTCACTGTTTTCTTACAGTCCCAGCGACGCTCTATAAGCTAACATAGGTTTGGGGTCCATTAGTGGTTCGCATTCCACTTTTGGAGTATATGGTTTGTGTTGCCCCTATACCTATGTGCTCCTATTGCAATCTATTGTAACTTTACACTGCTTGCATTACTTTTCTTGCTATAACCTGCATAATTTTGGTTTGTGTACATATATCTTGTGTATATTTCTCATCCTCATACTGAGGGTACTCACTGAGATACTTTTGGCATATTGTCATAAAAATAAAGTACCTTTATTTTTAGTATATCTGTGTATTGTGTTTTCTTATGATATTGTGCATATGAGACCAGTGGTATAGTAGGAGCTTTACATGTCTCCTAGTTCAGCCTAAGCTGCTTTGCCATAGCTACCGTCTTTCAACCTTAGCTGCTAGAAACACCTCTTCTACACTAATAAGGGATAACTGGACCTGGCACAAGGTGTAGGTACCTCTGGTACCCACTACAAGCCAGGCCAGCCTCCTACATTCACCATTTCTAGGTAGAAATGTACACTTAGGTGAAGACTTAAAGGACTCCAACCCACTTCAATCAGAGATTATGAAATGTATTCTCCTTGTATTTTTCCGACACTGCCTCACAGTTATAACTTACGACTGAGAATCTACTTCGAAGGAACTGGATGGAAACATTAAAGGAAGTGAAATGTACAATGGAATAACAATGCTATGAAAAATTAAATGCCATATTAATATGTGTTTCCATTCCAAAACAGGTTATTTTAATTTATTTAAATATTTTTTAGGAACATTATACTAGAAACTGCACTATCATCTCACATTTTTCTTGGAGTGGGTAAACAAGTAAAGTATTCAGAAGCAGTGACAACATTGGTATGACACACTGGTGCTGACTTCAGGAAGAAGTAGAATTAGGACTAAACAGTCATGCCAGAATATGAAAGGGAAGCAGTGTTCTGGAATTAATCTGCAAAGACTGTTTGCCCGCAGATTAGGCTAGATATACATTCTGACAAAGCACTGGGTGAAGTGTAGTCTGAGGGGTCATAAAAGCCATAACCAAATATCAGAAGAAGCAGTAAGCACAATTTATTTTATCAGAGTTGAATTCTCAAAAACAGTTTGGCATATATAATTTAGACCATATTAAGAGTTTGGTAGATGGTATAATCAGTTAAAAACTGATGAATTCCAGTTCACCATATTTCAAGTGCCACAGGTTGTAATGAACTTGTGATATGGCGGACTGGACATCCGCCTAGCGTGTGACAAAGTATTCCATCCACCAAACTCTAAATAACGCCTTTATTAGATTCCCAAAGATCCAACCTTTCACATACCTGGGCTAATGAAATTCCTCATCTCTTTCCATACGCTGTACTGTATCATGTCTTTGCAGTAGCCCATGTTAAGCTCCCGCGACACCAGCACATTGACTGCTGGGAGCTGTCTCTGCCCTTGGCAACACCTGAGGAGGATACAAAAGGCATCTTACTGCAGAGCGGGCTTCCCCTTCAAGGGCATTAACAGGGGTGGGTGGTGCACAAGAGCCTACTCACTTTTCCACAAAAGACTTTATATCCTGTTTGGAGAGAAAAGAGAAAGAGGAACAATCTTTCATGAATGTTTGTATTCTGGTGACTTTACACCTTAGCAGAGTTATGTTAAATTCAATACACAAACTTTATTAATATCAACCCACATTCATCAATGTGCTATTCCTCCAGCTGCAAAGAAAAACTTGAGTTACCTGCAATTACACATTTCCACCTTAATTTATATATTTATGATAAATAAATAACCTGATACTAATCTTACACTGAGGTGTGTCATTGAGGTTTGAAATCAGCAAGAAACCCAAGCCTATTGGAATGGACAAAAGCACCAAGAAATAATGTAAGTTTCTAAGGTGTATTTTCTAGGGTAATACGGTGCCAATAGAAGTTAAGGGGGATGACTAATAGCAGAGTGTTCATTCTTTACAAAATAGACTAATACTTTCCTGGCTTCTCAGATCTTCAGGGAGAGATTTCAACAAACACTGGGAATTGTTCCTAGAACTCCACTGGACACCAAGGCACAATTTGTCATGATATCCTCGTCCACCTTAATGGAGAGTTCATCTTATGGATAGTCCCTGGAAATATGCAACAGGGTGTAGGAGGCTGGCCTGGTTTGTAGTGGTACCAAGGGGTACTTACACTCTGCACCAGGTCCAGTTATCCCTTATTAGTGTAGAAGAGGTGTCTAGCAGCTTAGGCTGATAGAAAACGGTAGCTTAGCAGAGCAGCTTAGGCTGAACTAGGAGACATGCAAAGCTCCCACTATATCACTGGTGTCATATGCACAATATCATAAGAAAACACAATACACAGATAAACTAAAAATAAAGGTACTTTATTTTTATGACAATATCCCAAAAGTATCTCAGTGAGTACCCTCAGTATGAGGATAGCAAATATACACAAGATATATGTACACAATACAAAAATTATGCAGTAATAGCAATAGAAAGCAATGCAAGCAATGTACAGTCACAATAGATTGCAATGAGAGCACATAGGTATAGGGGCAACACAAACCATCTACTCTAGAAGTGGAATGCGAACCACGAATGGACCCCAAACCTATGTGAGCTTGTAGAGGGTCGCTGGGACTGTAAGGAAACAGTGAGGGTTAGAAAAATAGCCCACCCCAAGACCCTGAAAAGTGGGTGCAAAGTGCACCTAAGTTCCCCAGAGAGCACAGAAGTCGTGATAGGGGAATTCTGCAAGGAAGACCAACACCAGCAATGCAACAACAATGGATTTCCGGATGAGAGTACCTGTGGAACAAGGGGACCAAGTCCAACAGTCACGATCAAGTCGGGAGTGGGCAGATGCCCAGGAAATGCCAGCTGTGGGTGCAAAGAAGCTGCCACCGGATTGTAGAAGCTGTGGATTCTGCAAGAACGAAGAGGACTAGGAACTTCCCCTTTGGAGGATGGATGTCCCACGTCGTGAAGAAGCTTGCAGTGGTATTTCCGTGCAGAAAGACCGCAAACAAGCCTTGCTAGCTGCAAGGGTTACGGTTAGGGTTTTTGGATGCTGCTGTGGTCCAGGAGGGACCAGGATGTCGCCAATTGCGTGAGGTGACAGAGGGGGCGTCCAGCAAGACAAAGAGCCCACTCAGAAGCAAGCAGCACCCGCAGAAGTGCCATAACAGGCACTACGAAGAAGAGTGAACTGGAGCTCACCCGAAGTCACAAAAGAAGGTCCCACGACGCCGGAGGACAACTCAGGAGGTCGTGCACTGCAGGTTAGAGTGTTGGGGACCCAGGCTTGGCTGTGCACAAAGGAAATCCTGGAAGAGTGCACAGGAGCCGGAGCAGCTGCAAATCATGCGGTACCCAGCAATGCAGTCTAGCGTGGGGAGGCAAGGACTTACCTCCACCAAACTTGGACTGAAGAGTCACTGGACTGTGGGAGTCACTTGGACAGAGTTGCTGAGTTCCAGGGACCACGCTCATCGTGCTGAGAGGGGACCCAGAGGACCGGTGATGCAGTCTTTTGGTGCCTGCGGTTGCAGGGGGAGGATTCCGTCGTCCCACGGGAGATTTCTTCGGAGCTTCTAGTGCAGAGAGGAGGCAGACTACCCCCACAGCATGCATCACCAGGAAAGCAGTCGAGAAGGCGGCTGGATCAGCGATACAAGGTTGCAGTCGTCGTCTTTGCTACTTTGTTGCAGTTTTGCAGGCGTCTAGAGCAGTCAGCGGTCGATTCCTTGGCAGAAGGTGAAGAGAGAAATGCAGAGGAACTCTGATGAGCTCTTGCATTCGTTATCTCAAGAATTCCCCAAAGCAGAGACCCTAAATAGCCAGAAAAGGAGGTTTCCCTACCTAGGAAGGAGGATAGGCTAGCAACACAGGTAAGAGCCTATCAGAAGGAGTCTCTGACGTCACCTGCTGGGCCTGGCCACTCAGAGCAGTCCAGTGTGCCAGCAGCACCTCTGTTTCCAAGATGGCAGAGGTCTGGAGCACACTGGAGGAGCTCTGGGCACCTCCCAGGGGAGGTGCAGGTCAGGGGAGTGGTCACTCCCCTTTCCTTTGTCCAGTTTCGCGCCAGAGCAGGGCTGGGGGATCCCTGAACCGGTGTAGACTGGCTTATGCAGAGATGGGCACCATCTGTGCCCATCAAAGCATTTCCAGAGGCTGGGGGAGGCTACTCCTCCCCAGCCCTGACACCTTTTTCCAAAGGGAGAGTGTGTAACACCCTCTCTCTGAGGAAGTCCTTTGTTCTGCCTTCCTGGGCCAAGCCTGGCTGGACCCCAAGAGGGCAGAAACCTGTCTGAGGGGTTGGCAGCAGCAGCAGCTGCAGTGAAACCCCGGGAAAGGTAGTTTGGCAGTACCCGGGTCTGTTTTAGAGACTCGGGGGATCATGGAATTGTCTCCCCAATGCCAGAATGGCATTGGGGTGACAATTCCATGATCTTAGACATGTTACTTGGCCATGTTCGGAGTTACCATTGTGACGCTATACATATGTAGTGACATATGTATAGTGCACGCGTGTAATGGTGTCCCCGCACTCACAAAGTCCGGGGAATTTGCCCTGGACAATGTGGGGGCACCTTGGCTAGTGCCAGGGTGCCCACACACTAAGTAACTTAGCACCCAACCTTTACCAGGTAAAGGTTAGACATATAGGTGACTTATAAGTTACTTAAGTGCAGTGGTAAATGGCTGTGAAATAATGTGGACGTTATTTCACTCAGGCTGCAATGGCAGGCCTGTGTAAGAATTGTCAGAGCTCCCTATGGGTGGAAAAAGAAATGCTGCAGCCCATAGGGATCTCCTGGAACCCCAATACCCTGGGTACCTCAGTACCATATACTAGGGAATTATAAGGGTGTTCCAGTATGCCAATGTAAATTGGTGAAATTGGTCACTAGCCTGTTAGTGACAATTTGGAAAGAAATGAGAGCGTAACCACTGAGGTTCTGGTAAGCAGAGCCTCAGAAGAGACAGTTAGTCATCACACAGGTAACACATACAGGGCACACTTATGAGCACTGGGGCCCTGGCTGGCAGGGTCCCAGTGACACATACAACTAAAACAACATATATACAGTGAAATATGGAGGTAACATGCCAGGCAAGATGGTACTTTCCTACACAACCCACCCCAAACGAAGGACAATAAGACTAGCCATGCCCTGATGAGTCTTCATTGTCTAAGTGGAAATATCTGGAGAGTCCATCTGCATTGGAGTGGGTACTCCCAGGTCTATGTTCCACTGTATAGTCCATTCCCTGTAGGGATATGGACCACCTCAACAATTTAGGGTTTTCACCTTTCATTTGTTTTAGCCAAAGTAGAGGTTTGTGGTCTGTTTGAACAATGAAGTGAGTGCCAAACAAGTATGGTCTCAACTTCTTCAGTGCCCAGACCACAGCAAAGGCCTCCCTCTCTATGGCAGACCAACGCTTTTCTCTAGGGGTCAACCTTCTGCTGATAAAAGCAACAGGTTGATCCTGGCCCTCAGAATTAAGTTGTGATAAGACTGCCCCTACCCCTAATTCAGATGCATCAGTTTGGACAATGAATTTTTTGGAGTAACAGGGCCTTTTCAGGACAGGTGCAGAGCACATGGCCTGCTTCAGCTCCTCAAAAGCTTTCTGACAGTTAGCTGTCCACAATACCTTTTTAGGCATTTTCTTTGAAGTGAGGTCATTAAGAGGGGCTGCTATGGAGCCATAGTTCTTTATTAACCTCCTGTAGTACCCAGTGAGGCCTAAGAAGGCTCTCACCTGAGTCTGAGTTGTAGGGGGAACCCAATCTATAATAGTTTGGATTTTCCCCTGAAGTGGTGCAATCTGTTCTCCACCTACCAGGTGTCCCAGATAAACCACTTTCCCCTGCCCTAACTGGCACTTTGAAGCCTTGATATTGAGGCCTGCCTTTTGCAGGGCCTCCAAAACTTTCCATAGGTGGACCAGGTGATCATCCCAGGTGGAGCTAAAGACAGCTATATCATCTAGATATGCTGCACTAAAAGCCTCCACCCCTTGCAGGTCTGTATTCACCAACCTCTGAAAAGTGCCAGGTGCATTTTTCAAACCAAAGGGCATTACTGTGAATTGGTAGTGCCCTCCAATGGTAGAAAATGCAGTTTTTGCTTTAGCATCCTCTGATAACTTGATCTGCCAATACCCTGCAGTCAAATCAAAGGTGCTTAGATACTTGGCAGATGCCAGTGTATCTATTAGCTCATCTGCCCTGGGTGAGCATCAGTTTTAGTTACCTGGTTGAGAACTCTGTAGTCTACACAAAATCTCATTTCCCTTTTCCCATCTTTAGAATGAGGCTTTGGTACAAGTACCACAGGAGAGGCCCATGGACTTTCAGAGTGCTCAACCACTCCCAGTTCAAGCATTTTATGAACCTCTTGTTTTATGCAGTCTCTGACATGGTCAGGCTGCCTATAGATCTTACTTTTGACAGGCAAGCTGTCTCCAGTATCTATAGTGTGCTCACATCAAGAAGTGGTGCCTGGCACAGTAGAAAAGAGTTCAGAAAACTGACCCAGGAGATTTATGCAGTGGTCTTTCTGTTCAGCAGTAAGACAATCTGCCAGAACTACACCTTCCACTAGAGCATCTTATTCTGTGGAAGAGAAGAGATCAGAGAGAGGGTCACTCTCTTCTTCCTGTCCTTCATCTGTTGCCATGAGCAGGGTGAGATCAGCCCTCTCATAGTAGGGTTTCAGGCGATTGACATGGAGCACCCTAAGGGGACTCCTGGCAGTGCCTAAGTCAACTAAGTAGGTAACTTCTCCCTTTTTCTCAACAATAATGTGGGGTCCACTCCATTTGTCTTGGAGTGCTCTTGGGGCCACAGGCTCCAAGACCCACACTTTCTGCCCTGGTTGGTACTGAATCAGAACAGCCTTCTGGTCATGCCATTGCTTTTGGAGCTCTTGGCTGGCCTGAAGGTTTTTATTTTACTGGCCTTTTTCATGTACTCAGCCATCCTAGATCTTAGGCCAAGTACATAGTCCACTATGTCTTGCTTAGGAGCTTTTAAAGGTTGTTCCCAACCCTCCTTTACAAGTGTTAGAGGACCTCTTACAGGGTGTCCAAATAGGAGTTCAAAGGGGCTGAAGCCCACTCCTTTTTGGGGTACCTCCCTGTAAGCAAAAAGGAGGCAAGGTAACAGGACATCCCATCTCCTCCGGAGTTTTTCAGGGAGTCCCATTATCATTCCTTTGAGAGTTTTATTAAACCTCTCAACCAGTCCATTTGCTTGTGGATGATAGGGTGTGGTGAACTTGTATGTAACACCACATTCCTTCCACTTGGCCTTTAAGTAAGCAGACATGAAATTGCTTACCCTGTCTGATACCACCTCTTTTGGGAAGCCCACCCTGGAAAGATTCCCAGGAGGGCTTTTGCCACTGCAGGAGCTGTAGTGGTCCTTAGAGGAATTGCTTCAGGATATCTGGTGGCATGGTCCACTACCACCAAGATAAACCTATTGCCTGAAGCAGTAGGAGGGTCAAGGGGGCCAACTATGTCAACCCCTACCCTTTCAAAGGGAACCCCAACCACAGGCAGTGGAATAAGGGGTGCCTTTGGGGTGCCACCTGTTTTGCCACTGGCTTGACAGGTGACACAGGACTTGCACAATTCCTTTGTGTCCTCTGACATTCTTTGCCAATGAAACAAGGGAACAAGCCTGTCCCAAGTTTTCATTTGTCCCAAATGTCCAGCCAAGGGAATGTCGTGGGCTAGAGTTAGGAGGAACTCTCTGTATTGCAAGGGAATGACCAATCTCCTGGCTGCTCCAGGTTTAGGGTCCCTTGCCTCAGTATACAAGTGGATGTCCTCCCAGTAAACTCTGTGAGAGTCACTGACATCCCCATTTTGCTGTTTGACAGCTTGCTGTCTTAGACCCTCTAGTGTGTGACAGGTCTGCTGTGCCACACTCAGCTCCTCCCTGGCAGGCCCCCCTCCACGGAAAAAGCTCAGCAGTGTCTGCTTCCAGCTCCTCTGGTGTAGGTTCTGCACAGGGTGGAAATTCTTCTTCCTCAGAAATTGAATCCACTGTAGAGGGAGGGATAGTAGTTAGTGTTTTACCTTTACTAACCCTAGCTTTAGGGAGCACTTGGTCCATTGTTCCAGGATCCAAGTCACCCTGTTCTTTTTGCTTTTTGGCCTGAGCCCTTGTCAAAGCAACAATATGCCCTGGAATGCCGAGCATTGCTGCATGAGCCTCCAACTCCACTTCTGCCCAAGCTGATGTCTCTAAATCGTTCCCTAGTAGACAGTCTACAGGTAAATCTGAGGCAACCACAACTTTCTTTGGACCAGTAACCCCCCCACCCCCAGTTGAGATTTACAACAGCCATGGGGTGGCTAAGAGTGTTGTTATGAGCATCAGTCACTTGGTACTGGTGACCAAGTAGGTGTTGTTCAGGGTGGACCAGTTTCTCTATTACCATGGTAACACTGGCACCTGTGTCACTGTAGGCCTGAACCTCAACACCATTTATTAGGGGAAGTTGCTTGTACTTATCCATATTAAGGGGACAAGCAACCAAGGTGGCCAAATCAATGGCACCTTCAGAGACTAACACAGCCTCTGTGGTCTCCCTAACAAGACCAACCCCAACTAAATTACCAAAAGTGAGCCCAGCTACTCCCTTGGTTTGGCTATTAGTAGGTTTGCTCCCACCACCACTGCTATTACTAGGGGCACTAGGTGTAGCAGTAGGGGTTGTGGTAGTGGGAGGCTTGGTGCTTTTCTTTGGACAACTGGGATCAGTTGTCCAATGGCCTTTTACTTTACATAAATAGCACCATGGTTTCTTTACTTGATTTGAAGAGGATTTGGGCCCCCCACCCCCACCAGAGTGTTTTTGTGGGCCTGATGAAGACTCATTTTTAGATTTGTCCCCACCCTTGTCTGAAGACTTACCATCCTTCTTCTTGCCATCCTTGTCACTCCCTGTATGAACCTTTCTGTTCACTCTTGTTCTGACCCATTTGTCTGCCTTCTTTCCCAATTCTTGGGGAGAGGTCAGATCTGAGTCCACTAGATACTGGTGCAACAAATCAGACACACACTTATTAAGAATATGCTCTCTCAGGATTAAGTTATACAGGCTTTCATAGTCAGAAACTTTACTGTCATGTAACCACCCCTCCAAGGCCTTCACTGAATGGTCAACAAAGTCTACCCAGTCTTGTGAAGACTTCTTTTTGGTTTCTCTGAACTTCATCCTGTACTGTTCAGTGGTTAAGCCATAACCATCTAGGAGTGCATTCTTAAGAACTGTAAAATTATTGGCATCACTTTCCTTAACAGTAAGGAGCCTATCCCTACCCTTTCCACTGAAAGATAGCCATAGGATAGCAGCCCACTGCCTTTGAGGGACCCCCTGTACAACACAGGCCCTCTCAAGTGCAGCAAACCACTTGTTATTGTCATCCCCCTCCTTGTAAGGGGGAACTATCTTGTGCAGATTCCTAGAATCATGCTCTTTTACAGGATTACTATCTGTAATACTGCTGCTGCCACCATGGGGTCCAAACCCCAACCTCTGTCTTTCTTTTTCTAAGTCAAATGCTTCCCTGTCTAGATCCAGCTGTTGCTTTTTCAGCTTCAGCCTGGACTCTTCCACTCTCAATCTATTGAGTTCCCTTTCTAACACTCTGTCTTCAGGGTGGGTGGGTTGGGCATGCTTTGACACAGAAGAATGGTGTGAATGAACAGAGGGAGACCTGTCCCTAACAGATGGCACTCTAACAACCTGGCCTAAAGGAGTAATCACCCTACTGTGATGTGAACTCACATCAGTACCAACCCTGCTAGGTGGCCTGCTAAGGGGCAGGTTGGGAAGGTTCTCTTCTAACACTTTTACTGGGGCTACCCCAGAATCAGAGTGTGAACCATCAGCTAATCTCTCACCAGATGTGCCAGCTAAGGTCTTATCATTTTCAATGAGCATATTAACCAACAATTCTCTAGATGGATTCTTTCCTACCCCTAAACCTCTATCAATGCAGAGACTCCTTGCACTTTTCCAGCTAAGGTGGTCATTGTAGGAAAGTACCATCTTGCCTGGCATGTTACCCCCATTTTTCACTGTATATATTTTGTTTTAGTTGTATGTGTCACTGGGACCCTGCCAGCCAGGGCCCCAGTGCTCATAAGTGCCTGAATGTGTTACCTGTGTTATGACTAACTGTCTCACTGAGGCTCTTCTAATCAGAACCTCAGTGGTTATGCTCTCTCATTTCTTTCAAATTGTCACTAACAGCCTAGTGACCAATTTTACCAATTTACATTGGCATACTGGAACACCCTTATAATTCCCTAGTATATGGTACTGAGGTACCCAGGGTATTGGGGTTCCAGGAGATCCCTATGAGTTGCAGCATTTCTTTTGCCACCCACAGGGAGCTCTGACAATTCTTACACAGGCCTGCCACTGCAGCCTGAGTGAAATAACGTCCACGTTATTTCACAGCCATTTTACACTGCTCTTAAGTAACTTATAAGTCACCTATATGTCTAACCTTTACCTGGTAAAGGTTGGGTGCTAAGTTACTTAGTGTGTGGGCACCCTGGCACTAGCCAAGGTGACCCCACAATGTTCAGGGCCAATTCTCCGGACTTTGTGAATGCGGGGACACCATTACACGCGTGCACTATATATAGGTCACTACCTATGTGTAGCTTCACAATGGTAACTCCGAATATGGCCATGTGACATGTCTAAGATCATGGAATTGCCCCCTCTATGCCATCCTGGCATTGTTGGTGCAATCCCATGATCCCACGGGTCTCTAGCACAGACCCTGGCACTGCCAAACTGCCTTTCCCGGGGTTTCACTGCAGCTGCTGCTGCTGCCAACCCCTCAGACAGGTTTCTGCCCTCCTGGGGTCCAGCCAGGCCTGGCCTAGGAAGGCAGAACAAAGGACTTCCTCAGAGAGAGGGTGGTACACCCTCTCCCTTTGGAAAATGGTGTTAGGGCTGGGGAGGAGTAGCTTCCCCCAGCCTCTGGAAATGCTTTCATGGGCACACATGGTGCCCATTTCTGCATAAGCCAGTCTACACCGGTTCAGGGACCCCTCAGCCCTGCTCTGGCGCGAAACTGGACAAAGGAAAGGGGAGTGACCACTCCCCTGACCTGCACCTCCCCTGGGAGGTGCCCAGAGCTCCTCCAGTGTGCTCCAGACCTCTGCCATCTTGGACACAGAGGTGCTGCTGGCACACTGGACTGCTCTGAGTGGCCAGGGCCACCAGGTGATGTCAGAGACTCCTTCTGATAGGCTCCTTCAGGTGTTGCTAGCCTATCTCCTATCCTAAGTAGCCAAACCCTCTTTTCTGGCTATTTAGGGTCTCTGCTTTGGGGATTTCCTTAGATAACGAATGCAAGAGCTCATCCGAGTTCCTCTGCATCTCTCTCTTCACCTTCTGCCAAGGAATCGACTGCTGACCGCGCTGGAAGCCTGCAAAACTGCAACAAAGTAGCGAAGACGACTACTGCAACTCTGTAACGCTGATACTGCCGCCTTCTCGACTGCTTTCCTGGTGGTGCATGCTGTGGGGGTGGTCTGCCTCCTCTCTGCACTAGATGCTCCAAAGAAATCTCCCGTCGGTTGACGTAATCGTCCCCCTGCAACCGCAGGCACCAAAGAACTGCATCACCGGTCCCCTGGGTCTCCTCTCAGCATGACGAGCGAGGTCCCTTGAATCCAGCAACTCTGTCAAAGTGACCCCCACAGTCCAGTGACTCTTCAGTCCAAGTTTGGTGGAGGTAAGTCCTTGCCTCCCCTCACCAGACTGCATTGCTGGGAACCGCGTCTTTTGCTGCTACTCCGGCCTCTGTGCACTTCCGGAGGAAATCCTTTGTGCACAGCCAAGCCTGGGTCCACGGCACTCTAGCCTGCATTGCACGACCTCCTGAGTTGTCCTCCGGCGACGTGGGACTCCTTTGTGCGACTTCGGGTGAGCACCGTTTCACTCCACTTCGTGGTGCCTGTTCCAGCACTTCTGCGGGAGCTGCCTGCTTCTGAGAGGGCTCCTTGTCTTGCTCGACGCCCCCTCTGTCCCCAGACGCAATTGGCGACATCCTGGTCCCTCCTGGGCCACAGCAGCATCCAAAAACCCTAACTGCATGACTTGCAGCTAGCAAGGCTTGTTTGCAGTTTTTCTTCAGGAAAACACTTCTGCACGACTCTGCACGGCGTGAGGGATCCGTCCTCCAAAGGGGAAGTCTCTAGCCCTTGTCATTCCTGCAGAATCCTCAGCTTCTACATCCCAGTAGTAGCTTCTTTGCATCCACAGCTAGCATTTCCTGGGCATCTGCCCATCTCCGACTTGCTTGTGACTTTTGGACTTGGTCCCCTTGTTCCACGGGTACCCTCGACTGGAAATCCATTGTTGTTGCATTGCTGGTTTGTGTCTTTCCTGCAGAATTCCCCTATCACGACATCTGTGCTCTTTGGGGAACTTTAGTGCACTTTGCACTCACTTTTCAGGGTCTTGGGGTGGGCTATTTTTCTAACCCTCACTGTTTTCTTACAGTCCCAGCGACCCTCTACAAGGTCACATAGGTTTGGGGTCCATTCGTGGTTCGCATTCCACTTTTGGAGTATATGGTTTGTGTTGCCCCTATCCCTATGTGTCCCCATTGCATCCTATTGTAACTATACATTGTTTGCACTGTTTTCTAATACTATACTGCATATTTTTGGTATTGTGTACATATATCTTGTGTATATTTGCTATCCTCATACTGAGGGTACTCACTGAGATACTTTTGGCATATTGTCATAAAAATAAAGTACCTTTATTTTTAGTATATCTGTGTATTGTGTTTTCTTATGATATTGTGCATATGACACTAGTGGTACTGTAGGAGCTTCACTCGTCTCCTAGTTCAGCCTAAGCTGCTCTGCTAAGCTACCATTATCTATCAGCCTAAGCTGCTAGACACCCTATACACTAATAAGGGATACGTGGGCCTGGTGCAAGGTGTAAGTACCCCTTGGTACTCACTACAAGCCAGTCCAGCCTCCTACAGCGCCCAGCAAGACAAGGAGCCCTCTCAGAAGCAGGCAGCACCCGCAGAAGTGCCGGAACAGGCACTACGAAGTGGAGTGAAACGGTGCTCACCCGAAGTTGCACAAGAGAGTCCCACGCCGCCGGACGACAACTCAGGAGGTCGTGCAATGCAGGTTAGAGTGCCGGGGACCCAGGCTTGGCCGTGCACGAAGGAAATCCTCGGTGAGTGCACAGGAGCTGGAGTAGCTGCAAAACACGTGGTTCCCAGCAATGCAGTCTGGCGTGGGGAGGCAAGGACTTACCTCCACCAAACTTGGACTGAAGAGTCCCTGGACTGTGAGAGTCACTTGGACAGAGTTGCTGAGTTCAAGGGACCTCGCTCGTCGTGCTGAGAGGAGACCCAGAGGACCGGTGATGCAGTTCTTTGGTGCCTGCGGTTGCAGGGGGAAGATTCCGTCGACCCACGGGAGATTTCTTCGGAGCTTCTAGTGCAGAGAGGAGGCAGACTACCCCCAGAGCATGCACCACCAGGAAAACAGTCGAGAAGGCGGCAGGATTAGCGGTACAGTGTCGCAGTAGTCGTCGTTGCTACTTTGTTGCAGTTTTGCAGGCTTCCAGCATGGTCAGCAGTCGATTCCTTGGCAGAAGGTGAAGAGAGAGATGCAGAGGAACTCTGATGAGATCTTGCATTCGTTATCGAAAGAATTCCCCAAAGCAGAGACCCTAAATAGCCAGAAAAGGAGGTTTGGCTACTTAGGAAGGAGGATAGTCTAGCAACACAGGTAAGAGCCTATCAGAAGGAGTCTCTGACGTCACCTGCTGGCACTGGCCACTCAGAGCAGTCCAGTGTGCCAGCAGCACCTCTGTTTCCAAGATGGCAGAGGTCTGGAGCACACTGGAGGAGCTCTGGGCACCTGTAGGAAAGTACCATCTTGCCTGGCATGTTACCCCTATATTTCACTGTATATATGTTGTTTTAGTTGTATGTATCACTGGGACCCTGCCAGCCAGGGCCCCAGTGCTCATAAGTGTGCCCTGTATGTGTTACCTGTGTTATGACTAACTGTCTCACTGAGGCTCTGCTAATCAGAACCTCAGTGGTTATGCTCTCTCATTTCTTTCCAAATTGTCACTAACAGGCTAGTGACCAATTTTACCAATTTACATTGGCATACTGGAACACCCTTATAATTCCCTAGTATATGGTACTGAAGTACCCAGGGTATTGGGGTTCCAGGAGATCCCTATGGTCTGCAGCATTTCTTTTGCCACCCATAGGGAGCTCTGACAATTCTTACACAGGCCTGCCACTGCAGCCTGAGTGAAATAACGTCCACGTTATTTCACAGCCATTTTACACTGCACTTAAGTAACTTATAAGTCACCTATATGTCTAACCTTTACCTGGTAAAGGTTGGGTGCTAAGTTACTTAGTGTGTGGGCACCCTGGCACTAGCCAAGGTGCCCCCACATTGTTCAGGGCCAATTCCCCGGACTTTGTGAGTGCGGGGACACCATTACACGCGTGCACTACATATAGGTCACTACCTATGTGTAGCTTGACAATGGTAACTCCGAATATGGCCATGTAACATGTTTAAGATCATGGAATTGCCCCACCAATGCCATCCTGGTATTGGGGAGACAATCCCATGATTCCCCGGGTCTCTAGCACAGACCCGGGTACTGCCAAACTGCCTTTCCCGGGGTTTCACTGCAGCTGCTGCTGCTGCCAACCCCTCAGACAGGTTTCTGCCCTCCTGGGGTCCAGCCAGGCTTGGCCCAGGAAGGCAGAACAAAGGACTTCCTCAGAGAGAGGGTGTTACACCCTCTCCCTTTGGAATAAGGTGTTAAGGCAGGGGAGGAGTAGCCTCCCCCAGCCTCTGGAAATGCTTTCATGGGCACAGCTGGTGCCCATTTCTGCATAAGCCAGTCTACACAGGTTCAGGGACCCCTCAGCCCTGCTGTGGCGTGAAACTGGACAAAGGAAAGGGGAGTGACCACTCCCCTGACCTGCACCTCCCCTGGGAGGTGCCCAGAGCTCCTCCAGTGTGCTCCAGACCTCTGCCATCTTGGAAACAGAGGTGCTGCTGGCACACTGGACTGCTCTGAGTGGCCAGGGCCAGCAGGTGACGTCAGAGACTCCTTCTGATAGGCTCCTAAAGGTGTTGCTAGCCTATCCTCTCTCCTAAGTAGCCAAACCCTCTTTTCTGGCTATTTAGGGTCTCTGCTTTGGGGAATTCCTTAGATAACGAATGCAAGAGCTCATCCGAGTTCCTCTGCATCTCTCTCTTCACCTTCTGCCAAGGAATCGACTGCTGACCACGCTGGAAGCCTGCAAAACTGCAACAAAGTAGCAATGACGACTACTGCGACACTGTAACGCTGATCCTGTAGTGTGGTTGGTTTTACATATCCTTTGCGCGTTAGCTTTAGGCTTTAGGCCTTTGTGCACTTTGCCCTGGATGTATTTTATTCATTTGCTGGCAGCTTAGGGCCTTTGTGCACTTTGCTCTAAATGCTTTTTATTAGGCTTCGTACTGTTATTTTTCAAATAGCCAGTTCTACGGTGTTGTTTTTTATTCATATCACACTGTTTTGCCTACTTCAGCACTGGAGTTCTCCATAACATATTCACTCTGTGCTTCAGTCAAGGATACAGTCTGGTACATTGCCGATAGACGTGGTAGGAGTTTAGACTTGGCATTCCTGCGTAGGGACATTTTGTGATCACGATGACATGTTAGTTATAAAATCACTTCCTTGTCCCAATACACGCAAGAGGGAGATTCCGACCAGGGAACCACAACTAGACGCTGACTGCCTCGTTGCAGATGCTGAACCAAGATCACAGGCCTTTGCTCAGGTATGAGGGCTGATGTCTCCCCAGTGATACAGACAGGCAAGCTAGAAGCTTAACATGCTGTGCTCGAAATAGAACAAGCAGAGGGAGAGTAGAAACTATTATACACGATGATCGCTTTGTTCTTATTTTTTACTCTCCTGGTAACTATTTCAATCCTACTGTGTTGTATGGTTCTGGTTATTGCGGCTCATGCCTTATTATCTAAAATACAGTTGTTTTATTAAATCATTATATAAAACTTATACTGTCTTTGTCATTTGTATATGAGATCATATTGTAAATGAGAGAGTTGGTTTGGATCTGAGTGACCACGACTTACCTGAGAAGTTCCAAAGATGTCATGCGCTCGGCTGCCCAATCATCTCTTCCCCGTGGGAGAAATGAGGCACTGCTAGTTAGCCGGAGCAAAAAACGGATTTAGGGTGACAGAGTTCCTTACACGTGGGTCAGATTCAGTCCCCCACACCGTTATCGATCCTGCTGCCTAGAAATCCAGTAGTCTCATTTAGGATAATGAGAGCCCACACGACATGGCGCCGCCAACGTTTGGTCTGGCTCTAATATTTAGGTCCGACTGACTCTCTCGATCTCATATATATTTTGACTCCTCGGTTCCGTAAGCGGAGACGTCCGTGGGGCTGAGGGTTTCCGCCACCACGGGATAGGTACATCCTATTGCTTAGTGGTTGGTTGTTCAAGCTTGAACTTTGAAAGGAAGAACCCCGATATTGGTGTGCCTTCTCTGACCTAGAGCTATTTTTTACAAATGGCGAATCCTAATGTAGTGAATATAGCTATCAATATGCGTCACCCGCTCACAGGACATCTGATAGCACATGGACTGACGGTCCAGGGGGGTCCGGTCACTTTTGTGGTGGACGCCCATGCAGCCTATAGGACAGAACTTTTTTATTCTTGGGTCGTATTTCCAGCAGTTGATGGGGGTACAAATACTTTTCACAAATACACTATTGCGAATGTCCCTGGTCAATACAGGGTTTACGCATACTTAGAGATACCTTTATCTTATCAAGAACACCATAATTGGCTTGATGGCGCCCTCCCACACACAGTAGCACAAGTTAGGTTAGGTCCACTGAGTAATGATGGTCCTACCTGGCCGTTATTGGCTACATATACACCTCATCCTGCGGCTGCTCAATTGACAGTTGTAGGAGGCTGGACTGGCTTGTAGTGAGTACCAAGGGCTACTTACACCTTACACCAGGCCCAGTTATCCCTTATTAGTGTATAGGGTGTCTAGCAGCTTAGGCTGATAGATAATGGTAGCTTAGCAGAGCAGCTTAGGCTGAACTAGGAGACGAGTGAAGCTCCTACAGTACCACTAGTGTCATATGGACAATATCATAAGAAAACACAATACACAGATATACTAAAAATAAAGGTACTTTATTTTTATGACAATATGCCAAAAGTATCTCAGTGAGTACCCTCAGTATGAGGATAGCAAATATACACAAGATATATGTACACAATACCAAAAATATGCAGTATAGTATTAGAAAACAGTGCAAACAATGTATAGTTACAATAGGATGCAATGGGGACACATAGGGATAGGGGCAACACAAACCATATACTCCAAAAGTGGAATGCGAACCACGAATGGACCCCAAACCTATGTGACCTTGTAGAGGGTCGCTGGGACTGTAAGAAAACAGTGAGGGTTAGAAAATTAGCCCACCCCAAGACCCTGAAAAGTGAGTGCAAAGTGCACTAAAGTTCCCCAAAGGACATAGAAGTCGTGATAGGGGAATTCTGCAGGAAAGACACAAATCAGCAATGCAACAACGATAGATTTCCAAACGAGGGTACCTATGGAACAAGGGGACCAAGTCCAAAAGTCACAAGCAAGTCGGAGATGGGCAGATGCCCAGGAAATGCCAGCTGTGGGTGCAAAGAAGCTGCTACTCGGCAGTAGAAGCTGAAGATTCTGCAGGAACGACAAGGGCTAGGAACTTCCCCTTTGGAGGACGGATCCCTCAAGCCGTGGAGAGTCGTGCAGAAGTGTTTTCCTGAAGAAAGACCGCCAACAAGCCTTGCTAGCTGCAAATCATGCGGTTAGGGTTTTTGGATGCTGCTGTGGCCCAGGAGGGACCAGGATGTCGCCAATTGCGTCTGGAGACAGAGGGGGCGTCGAGCAAGACAAGGAGCCCTCTCCGAAGCAGGCAGCACCCGCAGAAGTGCCGGAACAGGCACTACGAAGTGGAGTGAAACAGTGCTCACCCGAAGTTGCACAAAGGAGTCCCACGCCGCCGGAGGACAACTTAGGAGGTCATGCAATGCAGGTTAGAGTGCCGTGGACCCAGGCTGGACTGTGCACAAAAAGGATTTCTGCCGGAAGTGCACGGAGGCCGGAGTAGCTGCAAAAGTCGCCGTTCCCAGCAATGCAGTCTGGCGTGGGGAGGCAAGGACTTACCTCCACCAAACTTGGACTGAAGAGTCACTGGACTGTGGGAGTCACTTGGACAGAGTTGCTGGATTCAAGGGACCTCGCTCGTCGTGCTGAGAGGAGACCCAGGGGACCTGTCATGCAGTTCTTTGGTGCCTGCGGTTGCAGGGGGACGATTCCGTCGGCCCACAGGAGATTTCTTCGGAGCTTCTAGTGCAGAGAGGAGGCAGACTACCCCCACAGCATGCACCAACAGGAAAGCAGTCGAGAAGGCGGCAGGATCAGCGTTACAGAGTTGCAGTAGTCGTCTTTGCTACTTTGTTGCAGTTTTGCAGGCTTCCAGCGCGGTCAGCAGTCGATTCCTTGGCAGAAGGTGAAGAGAGAGATGCAGAGGAACTCGGATGAGCTCTTGCATTCGTTATCTAAGGAAATCCCCAAAGCAGAGACCCTAAATAGCCAGAAAAGAGGGTTTGGCTACTTAGGAGAGAAGATAGGCTAGCAACACCTGAAAGAGCCTATCAGAAGGAGTCTCTGACGTTACCTGCTGGCCTTGGCCACTCAGAGCAGTCCAGTGTGCCAGCAGCACCTCTGTTTCCAAGATGGCAGAGGTCTGGAGCACACTGGAGGAGCTCTGGGCACCTCCCAGGGGAGGTGCAGGTCAGGGGAGTAGTCACTCCCCTTTCCTTTGTCTAGTTTCGCGCCAGAGCAGGGCTGAGGGGTCCCTGAACCGGTGTAGACTGGCTTATGCAGAAATGGGCACCATGTGTGCCCATGAAAGCATTTCCAGAGGCTGGGGGAGGCTACTCCTCCCCTGCCTTCCCACCATTTTCCAAAGGGAGAGGGTGTAACACCCTCTCTCTGAGGAAGTCCTTTGTTCTGCCTTCCTGGGCCAAGCCTGGCTGGACCCCAGGAGGGCAGAAACCTGTCTGAGGGGTTGGCAGCAGCAGCAGCTGCAGTGAAACCCCGGGAAAGGCAGTTTGGCAGTGCCAGGGTCTGTGCTAGAGACCCGTGGGATCATGGGATTGCACCAACAATGCCAGGATGGCATAGAGGGGGCAATTCCATGATCTTAGACATGTTACATGGCCATATTCGGAGTTACCATTGTGAACTACACATAGGTAGTGACCTATATGTAGTGCACGCGTGTAATGGTGTCCCCGCACTCACAAAGTCCGGGGAATTGGCCCTGAACAATGTGGGGGCACCTTGGCTAGTGCCAGGGTGCCCACACACTAAGTAACTTAGCACCCAACCTTTACCAGGTAAAGGTTAGACATATAGGTGACTTATAAGTTACTTAAGTGCAGTGGTAAATGGCTGTGAAATAACGTGGACGTTATTTCACTCAGGTTGCAGTGGCAGGCCTGTGTAAGAATTGTCAGAGCTCCCTATGGGTGGCAAAAGAAATGCTGCACCCCATAGGGATCTCCTGGAACCCCAATACCCTGGGTACCTCAGTACCATATACTAGGGAATTATAAGGGTGTTCCAGTATGCCAATGTAAAGTGGTGCAATTGGTCACTAGCCTGTTACTGACAATTTGTAAAGAGAGAGCATAACCACTGAGGTTCTGGTTAGCAGAGCCTCAGTGAGACAGTTAGGCATCACACAGGGAACACATACCTATAGGTCACAAACTTATGAGCACTGGGGTCCTGGCTAGCAGGGTCCCAGTGACACATAACAAACATACTGAAAACATAGGGTTTTCACTATGAGCACTGGGCCCTGGCTAGCAGGATCCCAGTGAGACAGTGAAAACACCCTGACATACACTCACAAACAGGCCAAAAGTGGGGGTAACAAGGCTAGAAAGAGGCTACTTTCTCACACAACCCCTCCCCCCCAAACGAAGGACAATAAGGCTAACCTTGGCCAGTTGAGACTTTATTGTCTAAGTGGTGATAAGTAGAGAGTAGCTCTGCAATAGACTGGTTACCCCCTTTATCATCCACTATATGGTTACTTCCCTGTGGGGATGTAAACCACCCTGTTTGAAGTTTTTTAGCTAAGCAACAATGTGAAGATGTATTTTCAGAGTTTCTATCAGTAAGTTTTAGTTTAGAGCAGTGGGAATTGTCCACTGAACTTATTTGTAGTGATGGAAATGCCAGACAGGGATGCTGTCTCAGAAAAGCCATAGCTGGGCAAAAACGTCCAAATGGCTGGAAGAGAGAACAGGGATGCTGTTTCTCTTGATTTGGAGCAGGGCAGGGATGCTGTCCTATGAGCTCCACACTAGGGCAGGGTTGCTGTCCTAAGTGTTGTGAGGCAGTGCAGGGTTTCTGCACTAAGGTTTCTCTGGGAGGGTTGGAGGGATGCTCCATGTTAACTAAAATGGTGCTCTTTTTCTCACCAATGTTAGTTATCCCACAGAGAGGTACTTCTACCTCAGGGAGTACAGCTTTGCCAGCTGATGATTCCCTTGCAACAGATGCCACCCCAGGAGAGGTTTCTCCTACCACAGGAATTATATCCTGATTGGCAGGGTGGTTAGGGGATACTGTGATACCCTTTTTACCTGTTGTTGGAGAGGGATCCTGAGTTTTCAGGCCTTCTCTCCTTTGCTTTTTCATTTCAGTAGAAATGAGAGGGAACAATTCCTCTGGGATGCCCAGCATGGCTGCATGGGCATAAAACTCTACATCAGCCCAACCTGAGGCCTCTAGGTCATTACCTAAGAGACAATCTACAGGTAAGCTAGGTGATACCACCACCTGCTTAGGGCCAGTAACTCCACCCCAACTAAACTGAATTATAGCTAAGGGAAGAAACTTAGTGGAGTTATGGACATCAATAATTTTATACTGTTGTCCAATGATGTGTTGTTCAGGAGCCACTAGGTTTTCAGTCACCAAAGTGATACTGGCACCTGTGTCCCTGTAGGCCAAGGCCTCAACACCATTTATTGAAACTGTCTGCCTGTACTTATCCATTGTAAGGGGACAAGCAGCCAGTGTGGCAAGGCCAATGCCACTAGGTGTGACACAAACTGTCTTGGGACTGACTACCCCAGTTTCTATGATGGACCCATAAGTGAACCCAACTACACCCTTTGCTTGACTGTTGCCAGCAGTCCCACCACTAGTACCACTACTGCTAGGGGCACTAGAGCTTGATGTATTAGTGGTGGTAGGCTCAGGGGGTTTACCTGGACAGGACTTATCCCCTGGCCTATGGCCTCTGTTTTTACACACAAAGCACCAAGGCTTTTTAATGTGTGTGGGTTGAGAAGAAGAGGAAGAATTTGTTTTATCCCCACCCTCTGAAGAGTGTTTAAGATTTGAAGTGCGATCTTTGGTTTTACCCTTATCCCCATGCTTATCTTGAGATTTTTCACCATCTTTCTTCTTGCCATCCTTGTCACCACCTGTATGAACTTTTCTGTTCACTCTTGTTCTGACCCATTTGTCTGCCTTCTTTCCCAATTCTTGGGGAGAGGTCAGATCTGAGTCCACTAGATACTGGTGCAACAAATCAGACACAAAATTATTAAGTATATGCTCTTTCAGGATTATGTTATATAGGCTTTCATAGTCAGTCACTTTACTGCCATGTAACCACCCCTCCAAGGCCTTCACTGAATGGTCAACAAAATCAACCCAGTCTTGTGAAGACTCCTTTTTGGTCTCTCTGAACTTCATCCTGTACTGTTCAGTGGTTAAGCCATAACCATCCAGGAGTGCATTCTTAAGAACTGTAAAATTATTGGCATCACTTTCTTTCACAGTAAGGAGCCTATCCCTACCCTTTCCACTAAATGATAGCCATAGGATAGCAGCCCACTGCCTTTGAGGGACATCCTGTACAACACAGGCCCTCTCAAGTGCAGCAAACCACTTGTTAATGTCATCCCCCTCCTTATAAGGGGGAACTATCTTGTGCAGATTCCTAGAATCATGCTCTTTTGCAGGATGAGTATGGGGAATACTGCTGCTGCCACCATGGGTTTCTAAACCCAATTTCTGTCTTTCCCTTTCCACTTCTAAGGACTGTCTATCCAAATCCAGCTGTTGCTTCTTGAGCTTCAGTCTGGTTTGTTCCACTCTCAATCTATTGAGCTCCCTTTCTAACAATCGGTCATCAGGGTGGGTGGGTGGGACATTCCTTGAAACAGAAGTATGGTGAGAATGTACAGAAGGAGACCCATCCCTTACAGAGGGCATCCTAACAGCTTGGTTAACAGAAACATCACTTCTACTATGATGTGAAGGAATACTCTTGCTATGATGTGAGACAACACTATCAGTATGGTGTGACTCGACATCAGTACCAACTATGCTAGGCTGTCTTGTAATGGGCAGGCTAGGAAGTTTCTTTCCTGAATCTTTTTCTAGGGGAGTCCCTGGATCAGATTGTGAACCATTAGCTACTTTTTCAACAGAAAGGGCACCTCTGGCCTTATCCTGTTCTATAAGCATGTTAACCAATAGTTCTCTGGGGGGATTCTTCCCTACACTTAAACTTCTTTCTATGCAGAGACTCCTTGCTCCTTTCCAGCTAAGGTGATCATAAGCAAGTTTGGACAGGTCAGCAGTTTGGCCTGTGCCAGACATTTTAGAAAGTGTTTTAGTGACAGAAAAAGGAAGAAAAGTTTGTCAGAACTTTTAGAAAGACAGAAAAAAAAACTTTTTAAACTTTTAAAGAACTTTTTAAAAGTTTAGAAGTACTTTTCAGCACTTCAGAAAAGAAGTGAGAAAAGAAATGCAAAACTTTTTGGTTAGGTGTACATACACTGAGCTTGTTTTGTATATTTTTCTCTTATGAAAAGTACAATGACAAAAGTGGTAAGTAGTTACAGAGCACTTATCCCACCAATGCAAAACCAATGTAGGAGGCTGGACTGGCTTGTAGTGAGTACCAAGGGGTACTTACACCTTGCACCAGGCCCAGTTATCCATTATTAGTGTATAGGGTGTCTAGCAGCTTAGGCTGATAGATAATGGTAGCTTAGCAGAGCAGCTTAGGCTGAACTAGGAGACGAGTGAAGCTCCTACAGTACCACTAGTGTCATATGCACAATATCATAAGAAAACACAATATACAGATATACTAAAAATAAAGGTACTTTATTTTTATGACAATATGCCAAAAGTATCACAGTGAGTACCCTCAGTATGAGGATAGCAAATATACACAAGATATATGTACACAATACCAAAAATATGCAGTATAGTATTAGAAAACAGTGCAAACAATGTAGAGTTACAATAGGATGCAATGGGGACACATAGGGATAGGGGCAACACAAACCATATACTCCAAAAGTGGAATGCGAACCACGAATGGACCCCAAACCTATGTGACCTTGTAGAGGGTCGCTGGGACTGTAAGAAAACAGTTAGGGTTAGTAAATTAGCCCACCCCAAGACCCTGAAAAGTGAGTGCAAAGTGCACTAAAGTTCCCCAAAGGACATAGAAGTCGTGATAGGGGAATTCTGCAGGAAAGACACAAATCAGCAATGCAACAACAATGGATTTCCAAACAAGGGTACCTGTGGAACAAGGGGACCAAGTCCAAAAGTCACAAGCAAGTCGGAGATGGGCAGATGCCCAGGAAATGCCAGCTGTGGGTGCAAAGAAGCTGCTACTGGACAGTAGAAGCTGAAGATTCTGCAGGAACGACAAGGGCTAGGAACTTTCCCTTTGGAGGACGGATCCCTCAAGCCGTGGAGAGTCGTGCAGAAGTTTTTTCCTGAAGAAAGATCGCCAACAAGCCTTGCTAGCTACAAATCGAGCGGTTAGGGTTTTTGGATGCTGCTGTGGCCCAGGAGGGACCAGGATGTCGCCAATTGCGTCTGGGGACAGAGGGGGCGCCGAGCAAGACAAGAAGCCCTCTCAGAAGCAGGCATCACCCGCAGAAGTGCCGGAACAGGCACTACGAAGTGGAGTGAAACAGTGCTCACCCGAAGTTGCACAAAGGAGTCCCACGCCGCCGGAGGACAACTTAGGAGGTTGTGCAATGCAGGTTAGAGTGCCGTGGACCCAGGCTGGACTGTGCACAAAAAGGATTTCCGCCGGAAGTGCACGGAGGCCGGAGTAGCTGCAAAAGTCTCGGTTCCCAGCAATGCAGTCTGGCGTGGGGAGGCAAGGACTTACCTCCACCAAACTTAGACTGAAGAGTCACTGGACTGTGGGAGTCACTTGGACAGAGTTGCTGGATTCAAGGGACCTCGCTCGTCGTGCTGAGAGGAGACCCAGGGGACCGGTCATGCAGTTCTTTGGTGCCTGCGGTTGCAGGGGGGCGATTCCGTCGACCCACGGGAGATTTCTTCGGAGCTTCTAGTGCAGAGAGGAGGCAGACTACCCCCACAGCATGCACCACCAGGAAAGCAGTCGAGAAGGCGTCAGGATCAGAGTTACAGAGTTGCAGTAGTCGTCTTTGCTACTTTGTTGCAGTTTTGCAGGCTTCCAGCGCGGTCAGCAGTCGATTCCTTGGCAGAAGGTGAAGAGAGAGATGCAGAGGAACTCGGATGAGCTCTTGCATTCGTTATCTAAGGAAATCCCCAAAGCAGAGACCCTAAATAGCCAGAAAAGAGGGTTTGGCTACTTAGGAGAGAAGATAGGCTAGCAACACCTGAAGGAGCCTATCAGAAGGAGTCTCTGACGTCACCTGCTGGCCCTGGCCACTCAGAGCAGCCCAGTGTGCCAGCAGCACCTCTGTTTCCAAGATGGCAGAGGTCTGGAGCACACTGGAGGAGCTCTGGGCACCTCCCAGGGGAGGTGCAGGTCAGGGGAGTGGTCACTCCCCTTTCCTTTGTCTAGTTTTGCGCCAGAGCAGGGCTGAAGGGTCCCTGAACCGGTGTAGACTGGCTTATGCAGAAATGGGCACCATGTGTGCCCATGAAAGCATTTCCAGAGGCTGGGGGAGGCTACTCCTCCCCTGCCTTCACATCATTTTCCAAAGGTAGAGGGTGTAACACCCTCTCTCTGAGGAAGTCCTTTGTTCTGCCTTCCTGGGCCAAGCCTGGCTGGACCCCAGGAGGGCAGAAACCTGTCTGAGGGGTTGGCAGCAGCAGCAGCTGCAGTGAAACCCCGGGATTATGACAGCCTGTATAACTTGATCCTGAGAGAGCATATTCTTAATAATTGTGTGTCTGATTTGTTGCACCAGTACTTGGTGGACTTTGATCTGACCTCTCCCCAAGAATTGGGAAAGAAGGCAGACAAATGGGTCAGAACAAGGGTGAACAGAAAAGTTCATACAGGGGGTGACAAAGATGGCAACAAAAAGAAGGATGGTAAGTCTTCTGACAAGGGTGGGGACAAATCTAAAAATGAGTCTTCATCAGGCCCACAAAAACACTCTGGTGGGGGTGGTGGGCCCAAATCCTCTTTTAATCAGAACAAGGAAAAGAAACCATGGTGCTATTTATGTAAAATAAAAGGCCATTGGACAACAGATCCCAGTTGTCCAAAGAAAGGCACCAAGCCTCCTATCACTACAACCCCTACTGCTACACCTAGTGTCCCTACTAATAACAGTGGTGGTGGGAGCAAACCTACTAATAGCCAATCCAAGGGAGTAGCTGGGCTCACTATTGGTAACTTAGTTGGGGTTGGCCTTGTTAGGGAGGCCACAGAGGCTGTGTTAGTCTCTGAGGGGGCTATTGATTTAGCCACCTTAGTTGCTTGTCCCCTTAATATGGATAAGTACAAGCAGCTACCCCTAATAAATGGTGTTGAGGTTCAGGCCTACAGGGACACTGGTGCCAGTGTGACTATGGTCATAGAGAAACTGGTCCACCCTGAACAACACCTACTTGGTCACCAGTATCAAGTAACCGATGCTCACAACAACACACTTAGCCACCCCATGGCTGTTGAAAATCTCAACTGGGGGGGGGGGTTACTGGTCCAAAGAAAGTTGTGGTAGCTTCAGATTTACCTGTAGACTGTCTATTAGGGAATGATTTGGAGACATCAGCTTGGTCAGATGTGGAGTTGGAGGCCCATGCAGCAATGCTGGGCATCCCAGGGCATATTTTTGCTTTGACAAGGGCTCAGGCCAAAAAGCAAAAAGGACAGGGAAGCTTGGATCCTGGAACAATGGACCAAGTGCTCCCTAAAGCTAGGGCTAGTAGAAGCAAACCACTTCCTACTATCCCTCCCTCTACAGTGGATTCGACTTCTGAGGAAGAAGAATTCCCTCCCTGTGCAGAACCTACACCAGAGGAGCTGGAAGCAGACACTGCTGAGCTTTTGGGTGAAGGGGGGCCTGCCAGAGAGGAGCTGAGTGTGGCACAGCAAACCTGTCCCACATTAGAGGGTCTCAGACAGCAAGCTGTCAAACAGGCTAATGGGGATGTCAGTGACTCTCACAGAGTTTACTGGGAGGACAACCTCTTGTACACTGAGCATAGGGATCCTAAACCTGGAGCTGCCAGGAGATTAGTGATTCCTCAGGAGTACAGAAAGTTCCTCCTAACCCTGGCACATGACATTCCCCTAGCTGGGCACCTGGGTCAAATGAAAACTTGGGACAGACTGGTTCCATTGTTTCATTGGCCTAGGATGTCTGAGGACACAAAGGAATTTTGTAAGTCCTGTGAAACCTGTCAAGCCAGTGGCAAGACAGGTGGCACCCCAAAGGCACCCCTTATTCCACTGCCTGTGGTTGGGGTTCCCTTTGAAAGGGTAGGGGTTGACATAGTTGGCCCCCTTGACCCTCCTACTGCTTCAGGCAATAGATTTATCTTGGTGGTAGTGGACCATGCCACAAGATATCCTGAAGCTATTCCTTTAAGGACCACTACAGCACCTGCAGTGGCAAAGGCCCTCCTGGGAATATTTTCCAGAGTGGGCTTCCCAAAGGAAGTAGTATCAGACAGGGGAAGCAATTTCATGACTGCATACTTAAAGGCCATGTGGAAGGAGTGTGGTGTAACGTACAAGTTCACAACACCCTATCATCCACAAACAAATGGACTGGTGGAGAGATTTAATAAAAGTCTCAAAGGCATGATTATGGGTCTCCCTGAAAAACTCCGCAGGAGATGGGATATCCTTCTACCATGCCTCCTTTTTGCCTACAGGGAGGTACCCCAGAAAGGAGTGGGCTTAAGCCCCTTTGAACTTCTTTTTGGACACCCTGTTAGGGGTCCACTCACACTTGTAAAGGAGGGTTGGGAACAACCTTTAAAATCTCCTAAGCAGGATATTGTGGATTATGTACTTGGCCTCAGATCAAGGATGGCTGAGTACATGAAAAAGGCCAGTAAAAACCTTCAGGCCAGCCAAGAGCTCCAGAAGCAATGGCATGATCAGAAGGCTGTTTTGGTTCAGTACCAACCAGGGCAGAAAGTGTGGGTCTTGGAGCCTGTGGCCCCAAGAGCACTCCAAGATAAATGGAGTGGACCCCACACAATTGTTGAAAAGAAGGGAGAAGTCACCTATTTAGTTGACTTAGGCACTGCCAGGAGTCCCCTTAGGGTGCTCCATGTCAACCGCCTGAAACCCTACTATGACAGGGCTGATCTCACCCTGCTCATGGCAACTGATGAGGGACAGGAAGAAGACAGTGATCCTCTACCTGATCTCTTCTCTTCCACAGAACAAGATGCTCTGGTGGAAGGTGTAGTTTTGGCTGATTGTCTTACTGCTGAGCAGAAAGACAATTGCATAAACCTAATAGATCAATTCTCTGAACTCTTCTCTACTGTGCCAGGTACCACTTCTTGGTGTGAGCACACTATAGATGCTGGAGACAGTTTACCTGTCAAAAGTAAGATCTATAGGCAGCCTGACCATGTCAGGGACTGCATAAAGCAAGAGGTCCAGAAAATGTTAGAACTAGGAGTAGTTGAGCACTCTGACAGTCCATGGGCTTCTCCTGTGGTACTGGTACCAAAACCCCATTCCAAAGATGGAAAGAAGGAAATGCGGTTTTGTGTAGACTATAGAGGTCTCAACTTGGTAACCAAAACTGATGCTCACCCTATACCCAGGGCAGATGAGCTCATAGATACACTGGCATCTGCCAAGTATCTAAGCACTTTTGATTTGACTGCAGGGTATTGGCAGATCAAATTGTCAGAAGATGCTAAACCTAAGACTGCATTTTCTACCATTGGAGGACATTACCAGTTTACTGTAATGCCTTTTGGTTTGAAAAATGCACCTGCCACTTTTCAGAGGTTGGTGAACACAGTCCTGCAAGGGCTGGAAGCTTTCAGTGCAGCATATTTGGACGATATAGCTGTCTTTAGCTCCAGCTGGGATGAGCACCTGGTCTACCTATGGAAAGTTTTGGAGGCCCTGCAAAAGGCAGGCCTCACTATCAAGCCTTCAAAGTGCCAGATAGGGCAGGGTAAGGTGGTTTATCTGGGACACCTTGTTGGTGGGGAACAGATTGCACCACTTCAGGGGAAAATCCAAACAATTATTGATTGGGTTCCCCCTACCACTCAGACTCAGGTGAGAGCCTTCCTAGGCCTCACTGGGTATTACAGGAGGTTCATTAAGAACTATGGCTCCATTGCAGCCCCTCTTAATGACCTCACATCCAAGAAAATGCCTAAAAAGGTATTATGGACAGCAAACTGTCAGAAAGCTTTTGAGGAGCTGAAGAAGGCCATGTGCTCTGCACCTGTCCTGCAAAGCCCTTGTTACTCTAAAGAATTCTATGTCCAAACTGATGCATCTGAATTAGGAGTAGGGGCAGTCCTATGACAACTTAATTCTGAGGGCCAGGATCAACCTGTTGCTTTTATTAGTAGGAGGTTGACCCCTAGAGAAAAGCGTTGGTCTGCCATTGAGAGGGAGGCCTTTGCTGTGGTCTGGGCTCTGAAGAAGTTGAGGCCATACCTGTTTGGCACTCACTTCATTGTTCAGACAGACCACAAACCTCTACTTTGGCTAAAACAAATGAAAGGTGAAAATCCTAAATTGTTGAGGTGGTCCATATCCCTACAGGGAATGGACTATACAGTGGAACATAGACCTGGGAGTAGCCACTCCAATGCAGATGGACTCTCCAGATATTTCCACTTAGACAATGAAAACTCATCAGGTCATGGCTAGTCTTATTGTCCTTCGTTTGGGGGGGGGGTTGTGTAGGAAAGTACCATCTTGCCTGGCATGTTACCCCCATTTTTCACTGTATATATGTTGTTTTAGTTGTATGTGTCACTGGGACCCTGGTAACCCAGGGCCCCAGTGCTCATAAGTGTGCCTGAATGTGTTACCTGTGTAGTGACTAACTGTCTCACTGAGGCTCTGCTAATCAGAACCTCAGTGGTTATGCTCTCTCATTTCTTTCCAAATTGTCACTAACAGGCTAGTGACCATTTTTACCAATTTACATTGGCTTACTGGAACACCCTTATAATTCCCTAGTATATGGTACTGAGGTACCCAGGGTATTGGGGTTCCAGGAGATCCCTATGGGCTGCAGCATTTCTTTTGCCACCCATAGGGAGCTCTGACAATTCTTACACAGGCCTGCCACTGCAGCCTGAGTGAAATAACGTCCACGTTATTTCACAGCCATTTTACACTGCACTTAAGTAACTTATAAGTCACCTATATGTCGAACCTTTACCTGGTAAAGGTTAGGTGCAAAGTTACTTAGTGTGAGGGCACCCTGGCACTAGCCAAGGTGCCCCCACATTGTTCAGAGCCAATTCCCTGAACTTTGTGAGTGCGGGGACAGCATCACACGCGCTCACTACATATAGGTCACTACCTATATGTAGCTTCACAATGGTAACTCCGAATATGGCCATGTAACATGTCTATGATCATGGAATTGCCCCCTCTATACCATCCTGGCATAGTTGGCACAATCCCATGATCCCAGTGGTCTGTAGCACAGACCCTGGTACTGCCAGACTGCCCTTCCTGGGGTTTCACTGCAGCTGCTGCTGCTGCCAACCCCTCAGACAGGCATCTGCCCTCCTGGGGTCCAGCCAGGCCTGGCCCAGGATGGCAGAACAAAGAACTTCCTCTGAGAGAGGGTGTGACACCCTCTCCCTTTGGAAAATGGTGTGAAGGCAGGGGAGGAGTAGCCTCCCCCAGCCTCTGGAAATGCTTTGTTGGGCACATATGTGCCCAATTCTGCATAAGCCAGTCTACACCGGTTCAGGGGACCCCTTAGCCCTGCTCTGGCGCGAAACTGGACAAAGGAAAGGGGAGTGACCACTCCCCTGACCTGCACCTCCCCTGGGAGGTGTCCAGAGCTCCTCCAGTGTGCTCCAGACCTCTGCCATCTTGGAAACAGAGGTGCTGCTGGCACACTGGACTGCTCTGAGTGGCCAGTGCCACCAGGTGACGTCAGAGACTCCTTCTGATAGGCTCCTTCAGGTGTTAGTAGCCTATCCTCTCTCCTAGGTAGCCAAACCCTCTTTTCTGGCTATTTAGGGTCTCTGTCTCTGGGGAAACTTTAGATAACGAATGCAAGAGCTCATCCGAGTTCCTCTGCATCTCTCTCTTCACCTTCTGCCAAGGAATCGACTGCTGACCGCGCTGGAAGCCTGCAAACCTGCAACATAGTAGCAAAGATGACTACTGCAACTCTGTAACGCTGATCCTGCCGCCTTCTCGACTGTTTTCCTGCTTGTGCATGCTGTGGGGGTAGTCTGCCTCCTCTCTGCACCAGAAGCTCAGAAGAAATCTCCCGTGGGTCGACGGAATCTTCCCCCTGCAACCGCAGGCACCAAAAAGCTGCATTACCAGTCCCTTGGGTCTCCTCTCAGCACGACGAGCGAGGTCCCTCGAATCCAGCGACTCTGTCCAAGTGACCCCCACAGTCCAGTGACTCTTCAGTCCAAGTTTGGTGGAGGTAAGTCCTTGCCTCACCTCGCTGGGCTGCATTGCTGGGAACCGTGACTTTTGCAGCTACTCCGGCCCCCGTGCACTTCCGGCGGAAATCCTTTGTGCACGGCCGAGCCTGGGTCCACGGCACTCTAACCTGCATTGCACGACTTTCTAAGTTGGTCTCCGGCGACGTGGGACTCCTTAGTGCGATTTTGAGTGAGCACCGTTTCACGCATCCTCGTAGTGCCTGTTTCTGGCACTTTTCCGGGTGCTACCTCCTTCAGAGAGGGCTCCTTGTCTTTCTCGACGTCCCCTCTCTCTGCTGGTCCAATTTGCGACCTCCTGGTCCCTCCTGGCCCTCAGCAGCGTCCAAAAACGCTAACCGCACGATTTGCAGCTAGCAAGGCTTGTTGGCGTTCTTTCGGCGGGAAAACACTTCTGCACGACTCTCCACGGCAAGCGAGATCGGTCGACCAAAGGGGAAGTCTCTAGCCCTTTTCGTTCCTGCAGAACCCTCAGCTTCTTCTGT
This sequence comes from Pleurodeles waltl, assembly GCF_031143425.1. Lineage (NCBI taxonomy): Eukaryota > Metazoa > Chordata > Amphibia > Caudata > Salamandridae > Pleurodeles > Pleurodeles waltl. The sequence continues at coordinate 526,826,420 of NC_090446.1, forward strand.
CCAGTAGAAGCTTCTTTGCACCCGCAGCTGGCATTTCCTGGGCATTTGCCCATCTCCGACTTGCTTGTGACTTTTGGACTTGGTCCCCTTGTTCCACAGGTACCCTAGATTGGAAATCCACAGTTGTTGCATTGTTGGTTTGTGTCTTTCCTGCATTATTCCTCTAACACGACTTTTTTGTCCTTAGGGGAACTTTAGTGCACTTTGCACTCACTTTTCAGGGTCTTGGGGAGGGTTATTTTTCTAACTCTCACTATTTTCTAATAGTCCCAGCGACCCTCTACAAGGTCACATAGGTTTGGGGTCCATTCGTGGTTCGCATTCCACTTTTGGAGTATATGGTTTGTGTTGCCCCTATCCCTATGTTTCCCCATTGCATCCTATTGTAACTATACATTGTTTGCACTGTTTTCTAAGACTATACTGCATATTTTTGGTATTGTGTATAAATATCTTGTGTATATTTCCTATCCTCTCACTGAGGGTACACTCTAAGATTCTTTGGCATATTGTCATAAAAATAAAGTACCTTTATTTTTAGTATAACTGGGTATTGTGTTTTCTTATGATATTGTGCATATGACACTAAGTGGTACTGTAGTAGCTTCACACGTCTCCTAGTTCAGCCTAAGCTGCTCTGCTAAGCTACCATTATCTATCAGCCTAAGCTGCTAGACACCCTATACACTAATAAGGGATAACTGGGCCTGGTGCAAGGTGCAAGTACCCCTTGGTACTCACTACAAGCCAGTCCAGCCTCCTACAGGGAACACATACCTATAGGTCACAAACTTATGAGCACTGGGGTCCTGGCTAGCAGGGTCCCAGTGACACATAACAAACATACTGAAAACATAGGGTTTTCACTATGAGCACTGGGCCCTGGCTAGCAGGATCCCAGTGAGACAGTGAAAACACCCTGACATACACTCACAAACAGGCCAAAAGTGGGGGTAACAAGGCTAGAAAGAGGCTACTTTCTCACACAACCCCTCCCCCCCAAACGAAGGACAATTAGGCTAACCTTGGCCAGTTGAGACTTTATTGTCTAAGTGGTGATAAGTAGAGAGTAGCTCTGCAATAGACTGGTTACTCCCTTTATCATCCACTATATGGTTACTTCCCTGTGGGGATGTAAACCACCCTGTTTGAAGTTTTTTAGCTAAGCAACAATGTGAAGATGTATTTTCAGAGTTTCTATCAGTAAGTTTTAGTTTAGAGCAGTGGGAATTGTCCACTGAACCTATTTGTAGTGATGGAAATGCCAGACAGGGATGCTGTCTCAGAAAAGCCATAGCTGGGCAAAAACGTTGTCCATATGGCTGGAAGAGAGAACAGGGATGCTGTTTCTCTTGATTTGTAGCAGGGCAGGGATGCTGTCCTATGAGCTCCACACTAGGGCAGGGATCCTGTCCTAAGTGTTGTGAGGCAGTGCAGGGTTTCTGCACTAAGGTTTCTCTGGGAGGGTTGGAGGGATGCTCCATGTTAACTAAAATGGTGCTCTTTTTCTCACCAATGTTAGTTATCCCACAGAGAGGTACTTCTACCTCAGGGAGTACAGCTTTGCCAGCTGATGATTCCCTTGGAACAGGTGCCACCCCAGGAGAGGTTTCTCCTACCACAGGAATTATATCCTGATTGGCAGGGTGGTTAGGGGATACTGTGATACCCTTTTTACCTGTTGTTGGAGAGGGATCCTGAGTTTTCAGGCATTCTCTCCTTTGCTTTTTCATTTCAGTAGAAATGAGAGGGAACAATTCCTCTGGGATGCCCAGCATGGCTGCATGGGCATAAAACTCTACATCAGCCCAACCTGAGGCCTCTAGGTCATTACCTAAGAGACAATCTACAGGTAAGCTAGGTGATACCACCACCTGCTTAGGGCCAGTAACTCCACCCCAACTAAACTGAATTATAGCTAAGGGAAGAAACTTAGTGGAGTTATGGACATCAATAATTTTATACTGTTGTCCAATGATGTGTTGTTCAGGAGCCACTAGGTTTTCAGTCACCAAAGTGATACAGGCACCTGTGTCCCTGTAGGCCAAGGCCTCAACACCATTTATTGAAACTGTCTGCCTGTACTTATCCATTGTAAGGGGACAAGCAGCCAGTGTGGCAAGGCCAATGCCACTAGGTGTGACACAAACTGTATTGGGACTGACTACCCCAGTTTCTATGATGGACCCATAAGTGAACCCAACTACACCCTTTGCTTGACTGTTGCCAGCAGTCCCACCACTAGTACCACTACTGCTAGGGGCACTAGAGCTTGATGTATTAGTGGTGGTAGGCTCAGGGGGTTTACCTGGACAGGACTTATCCCCTGGCCTATGGCCTCTGTTTTTACACACAAAGCACCAAGGCTTTTTAATGTGTGTGGGTTGAGAAGAAGAGGAAGAATTTGTTTTATCCCCACCCTCTGAAGAGTGTTTAAGATTTGAAGTGGGATCTTTGGTTTTACCCTTATCCCCATGCTTATCTTGAGATTTTTCACCATCTTTCTTCTTGCCATCCTTGTCACCACGTGTATGAACTTTTCTGTTCACTCTTGTTCTGACCCATTTCTCTGCCTTCTTTCCCAATTCTTGGGGAGAGGTCAGATCTGAGTCCACTAGATACTGGTGCAACAAATCAGACACAAAATTATTAAGTATATGCTCTTTCAGGATTATGTTATATAGGCTTTCATAGTCAGTCACTTTACTGCCATGTAACCACCCCTCCAAGGCCTTCACTGAATGGTCAACAAAATCAACCCAGTCTTGTGAAGACTCCTTTTTGGTCTCTCTGAACTTCATCCTGTACTGTTCAGTGGTTAAGCCATAACCATCCAGGAGTGCATTCTTAAGAACTGTAAAATTATTGGCATCACTTTCTTTCACAGTAAGGAGCCTATCCCTACCCTTTCCACTAAATTATAGCAATAGGATAGCAGCCCACTGCCTTTGAGGGACATCCTGTACAACACAGGCCCTCTCAAGTGCAGAAAACCACTTGTTAATGTCATCCCCCTCCTTATAAGGGGGAACTATCTTGTGCAGATTCCTAGAATCATGCTCTTTTGCAGGATGACTATGGGGAATACTGCTGCTGCCACCATGGGTTTCTAAACCCAATTTCTGTCTTTCCCTTTCCACTTCTAAGGACTGTCTATCCAAATCCAGCTGTTGCTTCTTGAGCTTCAGTCTGGTTTGTTCCACTCTCAATCTATTGAGCTCCCTTTCTAACAATCTGTCATCAGGGTGGGTGGGTGGGACATTCCTTGAAACAGAAGTATGGTGAGAATGTACAGAAGGAGACCCATCCCTTACAGAGGGCATCCTAACAGCTTGGTTAACAGAAACATCACTTCTACTATGATGTGAAGGAATACTCTTGCTATGATGTGAGACAACACTATCAGTATGGTGTGACTCGACATCAGTACCAACTATGCTAGGCTGTCTTGTAATGGGCAGGCTAGGAAGTTTCTTTCCTGAATCTTTTTCTAGGGGAGTCCCTGGATCAGATTGTGAACCATTAGCTACTTTTTCAACAGAAAGGGCACCTCTGGCCTTATCCTGTTCTATAAGCATGTTAACCAATAGTTCTCTGGGGGGATTCTTCCCTACACTTAAACCTCTTTCTATGCAGAGACTCGTTGCTCCTTTCCAGCTAAGGTGATCATAAGCAAGTTTGGACAGATCAACAGTTTGGCCTGTGCCAGACATTTTAGAAAGTGTTTTAGTGACAGAAAAAGGAAAAAAACGTTTGTCAGAACTTTTTAGAAAGACGGAAAAAACTTTTAAAACTTTTTAAGAACTTTTTAAAAGTTTAGAAGTACTTTTCAGCACTTTAGAAAAGAAGTGAAAAAAGAAATGCAAACTTTTTGGTTAGGTGTACATACACTGAACTTGTTTTGTATCTTTTTCTCTTATGAAAAGTACAATGACAAAAGTGGTAAGCAGTTACAGAGCACTTATCCCACCACTGCACAACCAATGTAGGAGGCTGGACTGGCTTGTAGTGACTACCTAGGGGTACTTGCACCTTGCACCAGGCCCAGTTATCCCTTATTAGTGTATAGGGTGTCTAGCAGCTTAGGCTGATAGATAATGGTAGCTTAGCAGAGCAGGTTAGGCTGAACTAGGAGACGAGTGAAGCTCCTACAGTACCACTAGTGTCATATGCACAATATCATAAGAAAACACAATGCACAGATATACTAAAAATAAAGGTACTTTATTTTGATGACAATATGCCAAAAGTATCTCAGTGAGTACCCTCAGTATGAGGATAGCAAATATACACAAGATATATGTACACAATACCAAAAATATGCAGTATAGTATTAGAAAACAGTGCAAACAATGTATTGTTACAATAGGATGCAATGGGGACACATAGGGATAGGGGCAACACAAACCATATACTCCAAAAGTGGAATGCGAACCACAAATGGACCCCAAACCTATGTGACCTTGTAGAGGGTCGCTGGGTCTGTAAGAAAACAGTGAGGGTTAGAAAAATAGCCCACCCCAAGACCCTGAAAAGTGAGTGCAAAGTGCACTAACGTTCCCCAAAGAGCACAGAAGTCGTGATAGGGGAATTCTGCAGGAAAGACACAAACCAGCAATGCAACAACAATGGATTTCCAAACGAGGGTACCTGTGGAACAAGGGGACCAAGTCCAAAAGTCACAAGCAAGTCGGAGATGGGCAGATGCCCAGGAAATGCCAGCTGTGGGTGCAAAGAAGCTGCTACTAGGACGTAGAAGCTGAGGATTCTGCTGGAACTACAAGGCCTAGAAACTTCCCCTTTGGAGGATGGATGTTCCACGCAGTGGACAGTCGTGCAGAAGTGTTTTCCTGAAGAAAGACCGCAAACAAGCCTTGCTAGCTGCAAGTCATGCGGTTAGGGTTTTTGGATGCTGCCGTGGCCCAAGAGGGACCAGGATGTCGCCAATTGTGTCAGGGGACAGAGGGGGCGCCCAGCAAGACAAGGAGCCCTCTCAGAAGCAGGCAGCACCCGCAGAAGTGCCAGAACAGGCACTACGAAGTGGAGTGAAACAGTGCTCACCCGAAGTTGCACAAAGGAGTCCCACGCCGCCGGAGGACAACTTAGGAGGTCGTGCAATGCAGGTTGGAGTGCCGTGGACACAGGCTTGGCTGTTGTAGGAGGCTGGACTGGCTTGTAGTGAGTACCAAGGGGTACTTGCACCTTGCACCAAGCCCAGTTATCCCTTATTAGTGTATAGGGTGTCTAGCAGCTTAGGCTGATAGATAATGGTAGCTTAGCAGAGCAGCTTAGGCTGAACTAGGAGATGTGTGAAGCTACTACAGTACCACTTAGTGTCATATGCACAATATCATAAGAAAACACAATACACAGTTATACTAAAAATAAAGGTACTTTATTTTTATGACAATATGCCAAAGTATCTTAGAGTGTGCCCTCAGTGAGAGGATAGGAAATATACACAAGATATATATACACAATAGCAAAAATATGCAGTATAGTCTTAGAAAACAGTGCAAACAATGTATAGTTACAATAGGATGCAATGGGGAAACATAGGGATAGGGGCAACACAAACCATATACTCCAGAAGTGGAATGCGAACCACGAATGGACCCCAAACCTATGTGACCTTGTAGAGGGTCGCTGGGACTATTAGAAAATAGTGAGAGTTAGAAAAATAACCCTCCCCAAGACCCTGAAAAGTGAGTGCAAAGTGCACTAAAGTTCCCCTAAGGACAAAGTAGTCGTGTTAGAGGAATAATGCAGGAAAGACACAAACCAGCAATGCAACAACTGTGGATTTCCAATCTAGGGTACCTGTGGAACAAGGGGACCAAGTCCAAAAGTCACAAGCAAGTCGGAGATGGGCAGATGCCCAGGAAATGCCAGCTGCGGGTGCAAAGAAGCTTCAACTGGACAGAAGAAGCTGAGGTTTCTGCAAGAACGAAAAGGGCTAGAGACTTCCCCTTTGGTGGATGGATCCCTCTCGCCGTGGAGATTCGTGCAGAAGTGTTTTCCCGCCGAAAGAATGCCAACAAGCCTTGCTAGCTGCAAATCGTGCGTTTGGTGTTTTTGGACCCTGCTGGGGCCCAGGAGGGACCAAGAGGTTGCAAATTGGACCTGAAAAGAGAGGGGACGTCGAGCAAGACAAAGAGCCCTCACTGAAGCAGGTAGCACCCAGAGAAGTGCCAGAAACAGGCACTACAAGAATGCATGAAATGGTGCTCGCTGAAGTTGCACAAAGGAGTCCCACGTCGCCGGAGACCAACTTAGAAAGTCGTGCAATGCAGGTTAGAGTGCCGTGGACCCAGGCTTGGCTGTGCACAAAGGATTTCCGCCTGAAGTGCACAGGGGCCGGAGTAGCTGCAAAGTCGCGTTTCCCAGCAATGCAGCCCAGCGAGGTGAGGCAAGGACTTACCTCCACCAAACTTGGACTGAAGAGTCACTGGACTGTGGGGGTCACTTGGATAGAGACGCTGGATTCGAGGGACCTCGCTCGTCGTGCTGAGAGGAGACCCAAGGGACCGGTAATGCAGCTTTTTGGTGCCTGCGGTTGCAGGGGGAAGATTCCGTCGACCCTCGGGAGATTTCTTCGGAGATTCTGGTGCAGAGAGGAGGCAGACTACCCCCACAGCATGCACAAGCAGGAAAACAGTCGAGAAGGTGGCAGGATCAGCGTTACAGAGTTGCAGTAGTCGTCTTTGCTACTATGTTGCAGGTTTGCAGGCTTCCAGCGCGGTCAGCAGTCGATTCCTTATCAGAAGGTGAAGAGAGAGATGCAGAGGAACTCGGATGAGCTCTTGCATTCGTTATCTAAAGTTTCCCCAGAGACAGAGACCCTAAATAGCCAGAAAAGAGGGTTTGGCTACCTAGGAGAGAGGATAGGCTAGCAACACCTGAAGGAGCCTATCACAAGGAGTCTCTGACGTCACCTGGTGGCACTGGCCACTCAGAGCAGTCCAGTGTGCCAGCAGCACCTCTGTTTCCAAGATGGCAGAGGTCTGGAGCACACTGGAGGAGCTCTGGACACCTCCCAGGGGAGGTGCAGGTCAGGGGAGTGGTCACTCCCCTTTCCTTTGTCCAGTTTCACGCCAGAGCAGGGGCTAAGGGGTCCCTGAACCGGTGTAGAAGGGCTTATGCAGAATTGGGTACATCTGTGCCCAAGAAAGCATTTCCAGAGGCTGGGGGAGGCTACTCCTCCCCTGCCTTCACACCATTTTCCAAAGGGAGAGGGTGTCACACCCTCTCTCAGAGGAAGTTTTTTGTTCTGCCATCCTGGGCCAGGCCTGGCTGGACCCTAGGAGGGCAGATGCCTGTCTGAGGGGTTGGCAGCAGCAGCAGCTGCAGTGAAACCCCAGGAAGGGCAGTTTGGCAGTACCAGGGTCTGTGCTACAGACCACTGGGATCATGGGATTGTGCCAACTATACCAGGATGGCATAGAGGGGGCAATTCCATGATCATATACATGTTACATGGCCATATTCGGAGTTACCATAGTGAAGCTACATATAGGTAGTGACCTATATGTAGTGCACGCGTGTAATGGTGTCCCCGCACTCACAAAGTTCAGGGAATTGGCTCTGAACAATGTGGGGGCACCTTGGCTAGTGCCAGGGTGCCCTCACACTATGTAACTTTGCACCTAACCTTTACCAAGTAAAGGTTAGACATATAGGTGACTTATAAGTTACTTAAGTGCAGTGTAAAATGGCTGTGAAATAACGTGGACGTTATTTCACTCAGGCTGCAGTGGCAGGCCTGTGTAAGAATTGTCAGAGCTCCCTATGGGTGGCAAAAGAAATGCTGCAGCCCATAGGGATATCCTGGAACCCCAATACCCTGGGTACCTCAGTACCATATACTAGGGAATTATAAGGGTGTTCCAGTAAGCCAATGTAAATTGGTAAAAATGGTCACTAGCCTGTTAGTGACAATTTGGAAAGAAATGAGAGAGCATAACCACTGAGGTTCTGATTAGCAGAGCCTCAGTGAGACAGTTAGTCACTACACAGGTAACACATTCAGGCACACTTATGAGCACTGGGGCCCTGGGTTACCAGGGTCCCAGTGACACATACAACTAAAACAACATATATACAGTGAAAAATGGGGGTAACATGCCAGGCAAGATGGTACTTTCCTACAGCTGTGCAGAAAGGATTTCCGCCGGAAGTGCACAGAGGCCGGAGCAGCTGCAAAAGTCGCGGTTCCCAGCAATGCAGTCTGGCGTGGGGAGGCAAGGACTTACCTCCACCAAACTTGGACTGAAGAGTCACTGTACTGTGGGAGTCACTTGGACAGAGTTGCTGGATTCAAGGGACCTCGCTCGTCGTGCTGAGAGGAGACCCAGGGGACCAGTGATGCAGTTCTTTGATGCCTGCGGTTGCAGGGGGACGATTCCGTCGACCCACGGGAGATTTCTTCGGAGCTTCTAGTGCAGAGAGGAGGCAGACTACCCCCACAGCATGCACCACCAGGAAAGCAGTCGAGAAGGTGGCAGGATCAGCGTTACAGAGTTGCAGTAGTCGTCATCGCTACTTTGTTGCAGTTTTGCAGGCTTCCAGCGCGGTCAGCAGTCGATTCCTTGGCAGAAGGTGAAGAGAGAGATGCAGAGGAACTCGGATGAGCTCTTGCATTCGTTATCTAAGGAAATCCCCAAAGCAGAGACCCTAAATAGCCAGAAAAGAGGGTTTGGCTACTAAGGAGAGAAGATAGGCTAGCAACACCTGAAGGAGCCTATCAGAAGGAGTCTCTGACGTCACCTGCTGGCCCTGGCCACTCAGAGCAGTCCAATGTGCCAGCAGCACCTCTGTTTCCAAGATGGCAGAGGTCTGGAGCACACTGGAGGAGCTCTGGGCACCTCCCAGTGGAGGTGCAGGTCAGGGGAGCGGTCACTCCCCTTTCCTTTGTCCAGTTTCGCGCCAGAGCAGGGCTGAGGGGTCCCTGAACCGGTGCAGGCTGGCTTATGCAGAAATGGGCACCATGTGTGCCCATGAAAGCATTTCCAGAGACTGGGGGAGGCTACTCCTCCCCTGCCTTCTGTAGGAGGCTGGACTGGCTTGTAGTGAGTACCAAGGGGTACTTGCACCTTGCACCAGGCCCAGTTATCCCTTATTAGTGTATAGGGTGTCTAGCAGCTTAGGCTGATAGATAATTGTAGCTTAGCAGAGCAGCTTAGGCTGAACTAGGAGACGTGTGAAGCTACTACAGTACCACTTAGTGTCATATGCACAATATCATAAGAAAACAACATACACAGTTATACTAAAAATAAAGGTACTTTATTTTTATGACAATATGCCAAAGTATCTTAGAGTGTACCCTCAGTGAGAGGATAGGAAATATACACAAGATATATATACACAATAGCAAAAATATGCAGTATAGTCTTAGAAAACAGTGCAAACAATGTATAGTTACAATAGGATGCAATGGGGAAACATAGGGATAGGGGCAACACAAACCATATACTCCAAAAGTGGAATGTGAACCACGAATGGACCCCAAACCTATGTGACCTTGTAGAGGGTCGCTGGGACTATTAGAAAATAGTGAGAGTTAGAAAAATAACCCTCCCCAAGACCCTGAAAAGTGAGTGCAAAGTGCACCAAAGTTCCCCTAAGGACAAAATAGTCGTGTTAGAGGGAAAATGCAAGGAAAACACAAATCAGCAATGCAACAACGATGGATTCCTGACTGAGGGTACCTGTGGAACAAGGGGACCAAGTCCAAAAGTCACAAGCAGCTCGGAGGTGGGCAGATGCCCAAGAAATGCCAGCGGTTGGTGCAAAGAAGCTCTTACTAGGCTGAAGAACTGTGAATACTGCAGGAACGACAAGGGCTAGAGACTTCTCCTTTGGAGGATGGCTCCCCCACGCCTTGGAGAGTCGTGCAGAAGTGTTTTCCCGCCGGATGGACGCCAACAAGCCTTGCTACACGCAAATCGTGCGTTTGGCGTTTTTGGACGCTGCTGGGGCCCAGGAGGGACCAGGAGGTCTCAAATTGGACCTGAAGAGAGAGGGGACGTCGAGCAAGACAAAGAGCCCTCACTGAAGCAGGTAGCACCCGGAGAAGTGCCAGAAACAGGCAATACGAGGATGCGTGAAATGGTGCTCTCCGAAGTTGCACAAAGGAGTCCCACGTCGCCAGAGACCAACTTAGAAAGTCGTGCAATGCAGGTTAGAGTGCCGTGGACCCAGGCTTGGCTGTGCATGAAGGATTTCCGCCGAAGTGCACAGGGGCCGGAGTAGCTTGCAAAGTCGCGGTTCCCAGCAATGCAGCCCAGCGAGGTGAGGCAAGGACTTACCTCCACCAAACTTGGGCTGAAGAGTCACTGGACTGTGGGGGTCACTTGGACGGTGTCGCTGGATTCGAGGGACCTCGCTCGTCGTGCTGAGAGGAGACCCAAGGGACCGGTAATGCAGCTTTTTGGTGCCTGCGGTTGCAGGGGGAAGATTCCGTCGACCCACGGGAGATTTCTTCGGAGCTTCTGGTGCAGAGAGGAGGCAGACTACCCCCACAGCATGCACAAGCAGGAAAACAGTCGAGAAGGCGGCAGGATCAGCGTTACAGAGTTGCAGTAGTCGTCTTTGCTACTATGTTGCAGGTTTGCAGGCTTCCAGCGCGGTCAGCGGTCGTTTCCTTATCAGAAGGTGAAGAGGGAGATGCAGAGGAACTCGGCTGAGCTCATGCATTCGTTATCTAAAGTTTCCCCAGAGACAGAGACCCTAAATAGCCAGAAAAGAGGGTTTGGCTACCTAGGAGAGAGGAAAGGCTACTAACACCTGAAGGAGCCTATCACAAGGAGTCTCTGACGTCACCTGGTGGCACTGGCCACTCAGAGCAGTCCAGTGTGCCAGCAGCACCTCTGTTTCCAAGATGGCAGAGGTCTGGAGCACACTGGAGGAGCTCTGGACACCTCCCAGGGGAGGTGCAGGTCAGGGGAGTGGTCACTCCCCTTTCCTTTGTCCAGTTTCGCGCCAGAGCAGGGGCTAAGGGGTCCCTGAACCGGTGTAGACTGGCTTATGCAGAATTGGGCACATCTGTGCCCAACAAAGCATTTCCAGAGGCTGGGGGAGGCTACTCCTCCCCTGCCTTCACACCATTTTCCAAAGGGAGAGGGTGTCACACCCTCTCTCAGAGGAAGTTCTTTGTTCTGCCATCCTGGGCCAGGCCTGGCTGGACCCCAGGAGGGCAGCTGCCTGTCTGAGGAGTTGGCAGCAGCAGCAGCTGCAGAGAAACCCCAGGAAGGGCAGTCTGGCAGTACCAGGGTCTGTGCTACAGACCACTGGGATCATGGAATTGTACCAACAATGCCAGGATGGCATAGAGGGGGCAATTCCATGATCATAGACATGTTACATGGCCATATTCGGAGTTACCATGGTGAAGCTACATATAGGTAGTGACCTATATGTAGTGCACGCGTGTAATGGTGTCCCCGCACTCACAAAGTTCAGTGAATTGGCTCTGAACAATGTGGGGGCACCTTGGCTAGTGCCAGGGTGCCCTCACACTAAGTAACTTTGCACCTAACCTTTACCAGGTAAAGGTTAGACATATAGGTGACTTATAAGTTACTTAAGTGCAGTGTAAAATGGCTGTGAAATAACGTGGACGTTATTTCACTCAGGCTGCAGTGGCAGGCCTGTGTAAGAATTGTCAGAGCTCCCTATGGGTGGCAAAAGAAACGCTGCAGCCCATAGGGATCTCCTGGAACCCCAATACCCTGGGTACCTCAGTACCATATACTAGGGAATTATAAGGGTGTTCCAGTAAGCCAATGAAAATTGGTAAAAATGGTCACTAGCCTGTTAGTGACAATTTGAAAGTAATGAGAGAGCATAACCACTGAGGTTCTGGTTAGCAGAGCCTCAGTGAGACAGTTAGGCACCACACAGGGAACATATACATGCCCACCTATGAGCACTGGGGCCCTGTGTGACAGGGTCCCAGTGACACATACATATAGGCCACAAACCTATGAGCACTGGGGTCCTGACCAGCAGGATCCCAGTGACACATAACAACCATACTGAAAACATAGTGTTTTCACTATGAGCACTGAGGCCTGGCTATCAGGATCCCAGTGAGACAGTGAAAACAGTGACAAACACCCTGACATACACTCACAAACAGGCCAAAAGTGGGGGTAACAAGGCTAGAAAGAGGCTACCTTCTCACACCTTCACACCTTTTTCCAAAGGGAGAGGGTGTAACACCCTCTCTCTGAGGAAGTCCTTTGTTCTGCCTTCCTGGGCCAAGCCTGGCTGGACCCCAGGAGGGCAGAAACCTGTCTGAGGGGTTGGCAGCAGCAGCAGCTGCAGTGAAACACCTGAAAAGGCAGTTTGGCAGTACCAAGGTCTGTACTAAATACCACTGGGATCATGGGATTGTGCCAACTATGCCAGGATGGCATAGAGGGGGCAATTCCATGATCTTAGACATGTTACATGGCCATATTCGGAGTTACCATTGTGAAGTTACACATAGGTAGTGACCTATATGTAGTGCACGCGTGTGTTATGGTGTCCCCGCACTCACAAAGTCCAGGGAATTGGCCCTGAACAATGTGGGGGCACCTTGGCTAGTGCCAGGGTGCCCACACACTAAGTAACTTAGCACCCAACCTTTACCAGGTAAAGGTTAGACATATAGGTGACTTATAAGTTACTTAAGTGCAGTGTAAAATGGCTGTGAAATAACGTGGACGTTATTTCACTCAGGCTGCAGTGGCAGGCCTGTGTAAGAATTGTCAGAGCTCCCTATGGGTGGCAAAAGAAATGCTGCAGCCCATAGGGATCTCCTGGAACCCCAATACCCTGGGTACCTCAGTACCATATACTAGGGAATTATAAGGGTGTTCCAGTATGCCAATGTAAATTGGTGTAGGAAAGTACCATCTTGCCTGGCATGTTACCCCCATTTTTCACTGTATATATGTTGTTTTAGTTGTATGTGTCACTGGGACCCTGTTCTCCAGGGCCCCAGTGCTCATAAGTCTGCCTGAATGTGTTATCTGTGTAGTGACTAACTGTCTCACTGAGGCTCTGCTAATCAGAACCTCAGTGGTTATGCTCTCTCATTTCTTTCAAATTGTCACTAACAGGCTAGTGACCAATTTTTCCAATTTACATTGTCTTACTGGAATACCCTTATAATTCCCTAGTATATGGTACTGAGGTACCCAGGGTATTGGGGTTCCAGGAGATCCCTATGGGCTGCAGCATTTCTTTTGCCACCCATAGGGAGTTCTGACAAATCTTACACAGGCCCGCCACTGCAGCCTGAGTGAAATAACATCCACGTTATTTCAAAGCCATTTTACACTGCACTTAAGTAACTTATAAGTCACCTATATGTCTAACCTTTACCTGGTAAAGGTTGGGTGCTAAGTTACTTAGTGTGAGGGCACCCTGGCACTAGCCAAGGTGCCCCCACATTGTTCAGGGCCAATTCCCCGGACTTTGTGAGTGCGGGGACACCATTACACGCGTGCACTACATATAGGTCACTACCTATATGTAGCTTCACCATGGTAACTCCGAATATGGCCATGTAATATGTCTATGATCATGGAATTGCCCCCTCTATACCATCCTGGCATAGTTGGCACAATCCCATGATCCCAGTGGTCTGTAGCACAGACCCTGGTACTGCCAAACTGCTTTTCCCGGGGTTTCACTGCAGCTGCTGCTGCTGCCAACCCCTCAGACAGGCAGCTGCCCTCCTGGGGTCCAGCCAGGCCTGGCCCAGGATGGCAGAACAAAGGACTTCCTCTGAGAGAGGGTGTGACACCCTCTCCCTTTGGAAAATGGTGTGAAGGCAGGGGAGGAGTAGCCTCCCCCAGCCTCTGGAAATGCTTTTTTGGGCACAGATATGCCCAATTCTGCATAAGCCAGTCTACACCGGTTCAGGGACCCCTTAGCCCTGCTCTGGCGCGAAACTGGACAAAGGAAAGGGGAGTGACCACTCCCCTGACCTGTACCTCCCCTGGGAGGTGCCCAGAGCTCCTCCAGTGTGCTCCAGACCTCTGCCATCTTGGAAACAGAGGTGCTGCTGGCACACTGGACTGCTCTGAGTGGCCAGTGCCACCAGGTGACGTCAGAGACTCCTTCTGATAGGCTCCTTCAGGTGTTGCTAGCCTATCCTCTCTCCTAGGTAGCCAAACCCTCTTTTCTGGCTATTTAGGGTCTCTGTCTCTTGGGATTCCTTAGATAACGAATGCAAGAGCTCATCCGAGTTCCTCTGCATCTCTCTCTTCACCTTCTGCCAAGGAATCGACTGCTGACCGCGCTGGAAGCCTGCAAAACTGCAACATAGTAGCAAAGACGACTACTGCAACTCTGTAACGCTGATCCTGCCGCCTTCTCGACTGTTTTCCTGGTGGTGCATGCTGTGGGGGTAGTCTGCCTCCTCTCTGCACTAGAAGCTCCGAAGAAATCTCCCGTGAGTCGACGGAATCGTCCCCCTGCAACCGCAGGCACCAAAAAGCTGCATTACCGGTCCCTTGGGTCTCCTCTCAGCACGACGAGCGAGGTCCCTCGAATCCAGAAACTCCGTCTAAGTGACTCCCACAGTCCAGTGACTCTTCCGTCCAAGTTTGGTGGAGGTAAGTCCTTGCCTCACCTCGCTAGACTGCATTGCTGGGAACCGCGACTTTTGCAGCTACTCCGGCCCCTGTGCACTTCCGGTGGAAATCCTTTGTGCACAGCCAAGCCTGGGTCCACGGCACTCTAACCTGCATTGCACGACTTTCTAAGTTGGTCTCCGGCGACGTGGGACTCCTTTGTGCGACTTCGGGTGAGCACTGTTTCACGCATCCTCGTAGTGCCTGTTTCTGGCACTTCTCCGGGTGCTACCTGCTGCTAAGAGGGTCCTTTTCTTGCTCGACGTCCCCTCTACCTCCTGGTCCAATTTGCGACCTCCTGGTCCCTCCTGGGCCACAGCAGCGTCCAAAAACCCTAACTGCACGATTTGCAGCTAGCAAGGCTTATTGGCGTTCTTTCGGCGGGAAAACACTTCTGCACGACTCTACAAGGCAAGACGGATATGTCCTTCAAAGGGGACGTCTCTAGCCCTTTGCGTTCCTGCAGAAACCGCAGCTTCTTCAGTCCAGTCGAAGCTTCTTTGCACCCGCAGCTGGCATTTCCTGGGCATCTGCCCATCTCCGACTTGCTTGTGACTTTTGGACTTGGTCCCCTTGTTCCACAGGTACCCCAGATTGGAAATCCAGCATTGTTGCATTGTTGGTTTGTGTCTTTCCTGCCTTATTCCCCTATCACGACTTCTTTGTCCTTTGGGGAACTTTAGTGCAGTTTGCACTCACTTTTCAGGGTCTTGGGGTGGGCTATTTTTCTAACCCTCACTATTTTCTAATAGTCCCTGCGACCCTCTACAAGGTCACATAGGTTTGGGGTCCATTCGTGGTTCGCATTCCACTTCTGGAGTATATGGTTTGTGTTGCCCCTATCCCTATGTGTCTCCATTGCATCCTATTGTAACTATACATTGTTTGCACTGTTTTCTAAGACTATACTGCATATTTTTGCTATTGTGTATATATATCTTGTGTATATTTCCTATCCTCTCACTGAGGGTACACTCTGAGATACTTTGGCATATTGTCATAAAAATAAAGTACCTTTATTTTTAGTATAACTGTGTATTGTGTTTTCTTATGATATTGTGCATATGACACTAAGTGGTACTGTAGTAGCTTCACACGTCTCCTAGTTCAGCCTAAGCTGCTCTGCTAAGCTACCATTATCTATCAGCCTAAGCTGCTAGACACCCTATACACTAATAAGGGATAACTGGGCCTGGTGCAAGGTGCAAGTACCCCTTGGTACTCACTACAAGCCAGTCCAGCCTCCTACATTGGTTGTGCAGCGGTGGGATAAGTGCTTTGAGACTACTTACCACTCTTGTCATTGTACTTTTCATAAGAGAAAAATATACAAAACAAGTTCAGTGTATATACACATTGCCAAAAAGTTTTGCATTTCCTCTTTTCACTCTTTTCTAAGTGCTGAAAAGTACTTCTAACTTTCTAAAAAGTTCTAAAAAGTTTTAAAAGTTTTTTTCTCTGTCTTTCTAAAAGCTCTGACAAACTTTTTTCTCTTTTTCTATCACTTTAACTCTCTCTAAAAATGTCTGGCACAGGCCAAAATGTTGACCTGTCTAAGATTGCATATGACCACCTTAGCTGGAAAGGAGCAAGGAGTCTCTGTATAGAGAGAGGTTTGAGTGTAGGGAAGAATCCTTCCTTGGAATTGTTACTTAACATGCTTAGAGAACAAGATAAGGCTAAAAGTGCCCCATCTGTTTAAAAAGTAGCTAATGGTTCCCAATCTGACCCAGGGACTCCCCCAGGAAAAGATTCAGGAAAGAAACTTCTCAGCCTGCCCATTACTAGACAGTCTAGCATAGTTGGTACAGAGGTTGAATCACACCATACTGATGGTGTGCTCTCACATTATACTGTTAGCCAAGCTGTTAGGGTGCCCTCTGTAAGGGAGAGGTCTCCTTCTGTCCATTCTCACCATACTTCTGTTTCAAGGCATGTACCTCCCACCCACCCTGATGACAGATTGTTAGAAAGGGAGCTCAATAGATTGAGAGTGGAACAAACCAGACTGAAGCTCAAGAAGCAACAGCTGGATTTGGATAGACAGACTTTAGAAGTAGAGAAGGAGAGACAGAAACTGGGTTTAGAAACCCATGGTGGCAGCAGCAGTATTCCCCATAGTCATCCTGCAAAAGAGCATGATTCCAGGAATCTGCATAAGATAGTTCCCCCTTATAAGGAGGGGGATGACATTAACAAGTGGTTTGCTGCACTTGAGAGGGCCTGTGCTGTACAGGATGTCCCTCAAAGGCAGTGGGCTGCTATCCTATGGCTATCATTTAGTGGAAAAGGTAGGGATAGGCTCCTTACTGTAAAAGAAAATGAAGCTAATGATTACAAAGTTCTTAAGAATGCACTCCTGGATGGTTATGGCTTAACCACTGAACAATACAGGATAAAGTTCAGAGAGACCAAAAAGGAGTCTTCACAAGACTGGGTTGATTTCATTGACCATTCAGTGAAGGCCTTGGAGGGGTGGTTACATGGCAGTAAAGTTACTGATTATGACAGCCTGTATAACTTGATCCTGAGAGAGCATATTATTAATAATTGTGTGTCTGATTTGTTGCACCAGTACTTGGTGGACTCTGATCTGACCTCTCCCCAAGAATTGGGAAAGAAGACAGACAAATGGGTCAGAACAAGGGTGAACAGAAAAGTTCATACAGGGGGTGACAAAGATGGCAACAAGAAGAAGGATGATAAGTCTTCTGACAAGGGTGGGGACAAATCTAAAAATGAGTCTTCATCAGGCCCACAAAAACACTCTGGTGGGGGTGGTGGGCCCAAATCCTCTTCTAATCAAAACAAGGAAAAGAAACCATGGTGCTATTTATGTAAAATAAAAGGCCATTGGACAACAGATCCCAGTTGTCCAAAGAAAGGCACCAAGCCTCCTACCACTACAACCCCTACTGCTACACCTAGTGTCCCTACTAATAGCAGTGGTGGTGGGAGCAAACCTACTAATAGCTGTAGGAAAGTACCATCTTGCCTGGCATGTTACCCCCATTTTTCACTGTATATATGTTGTTTTAGTTGTATGTGTCACTGGGACCCTGGTAACCCAGGGCCCCAGTGCTCATAAGTGTGCCTGAATGTGTTACCTGTGTAGTGACTAACTGTCTCACTGAGGCTCTGCTAATCAGAACCTCAGTGGTTATGCTCTCTCATTTCTTTCCAAATTGTCACTGACAGGCTAGCGACCATTTTTACCAATTTACATTGGCTTACTGGAACACCCTTATAATTCCCTAGTATATGGTACTGAGGTACCCAGGGTATTGGGGTTCCAGGAGATCCCTATGGGCTGCAGCATTTCTTTTGCCACCCATAGGGAGCTCTGACAATTCTTACACAGGCCTGCCACTGCAGCCTGAGTGAAATAACGTCCACGTTATTTCACAGCCATTTTACACTGCACTTAAGTAACTTATAAGTCACCTATATGTCTAACCTTTACCTGGTAAAGGTTAGGTGCAAAGTTACTTAGTGTGAGGGCACCCTGGCACTAGCCAAGGTGCCCCCACATTGTTCAGAGCCAATTCCCTGAACTTTGTAAGTGCGGGGACACCATTACACGCGTGCACTACATATAGGTCACTACCTATATGTAGCTTCACAATGGTAACTCCGAATATGGCCATGTAACATGTCTATGATCATGGAATTGCCCCCTCTATGCCATCCTGGCATAGTTGGCACAATCCCATGATCCCAGTGGTCTGTAGCACAGACCCTGGTACTGCCAAACTGTCCTTCCTGGGGTTTCACTGCAGCTGCTGCTGCTGCCAACCCCTCAGACAGGCATCTGCCCTCCTGGGGTCCAGCCAGGCCTGGCCCAGGATGGCAGAACAAAGAACTTCCTCTGAGAGAGGGTGTGACACCCTCTCCCTTTGGAAAATGGTGTGAAGGCAGGGGAGGAGTAGCTTCCCCCAGCCTCTGGAAATGCTTTCTTGGGCACAGATGTGCCCAATTCTGCATAAGCCAGTCTACACCGGTTCAGGGACCCCTTAGCCCCTGCTCTGGCGCGAAACTGGACAAAGGAAAGGGGAGTGACCACTCCCCTGACCTACACCTCCCCTGGGAGGTGTCCAGAGCTCCTCCAGTGTGCTCCAGACCTCTGCCATCTTGGAAACAGAGGTGCTGCTGGCACACTGGACCGCTCTGAGTGGCCAGTGCCACCAGGTGACGTCAGAGACTCCTGCTGATAGGCTCCTTCAGGTGTTAGTAGCCTATCCTCTCTCCTAGGTAGCCAAACCCTCTTTTCTGGCTATTTAGGGTCTCTGTCTCTGGGGAAACTTTAGATAACGAATGCATGAGCTCAGCCGAGTTCCTCTGCATCTCTCTCTTCACCTTCTGATAAGGAATCGACCGCTGACCGCGCTGGAAGCCTGCAAACCTGCAACATAGTAGCAAAGACGACTACTGCAACTCTGTAACGCTGATCCTGCCGCCTTCTCGACTGTTTTCCTGCTTGTGCATGCTGTGGGGGTAGCCTGCCTCCTCTCTGCACCAGAAGCTCTGAAGAAATCTCCAGTGGGTCGACGGAATCTTCCCCCTGCAACCGCAGGCACCAAAAAGCTGCATTACCGGTCCCTTGGGTCTCCTCTCAGCACGACGAGCGAGGTCCCTCGAATCCAGCGACGCTGTCCAAGTGACCCCCACAGTCCAGTGACTCTTCAGCCCAAGTTTGGTGGAGGTAAGTCCTTGCCTCACCTCGCTGGGCTGCATTGCTGGGAACCGCGACTTTGCAGCTACTCCGGCCCCTGTGCACTTCCGGCGGAAATCCTTTGTGCACAGCCAAGCCTGGGTCCACGGCACTCTAACCTGCATTGCACGACTTTCTAAGTTGGTCTCCGGCGACGTGGGACTCCTTTGTGCAACTTCGGCGAGCACCGTTTCACGCATCTTCGTAGTGCCTGTTTCTGGCACTTTTCCGGGTGCTACCTGCTTCAGTGAGGGCTCTTTGTCTTGCTCGACATCCCCTCTCTCTTCAGGTCTAATTTGCGACCTCCTGGTCCCTCCTGGGCCCCAGCAGCGTCCAAAAACGCCAAACGCACGATTTGCGACTAGCAAGGCTTGTTGGCGTCCTTCCGGCGGGAAAACACTTCTGCACGACTCTCCAAGGCGAGAGGGATCCGTCCACCAAAGGGGAAGTCTCTAGCCCTTTTCGTTCCTGCAGAAACCTCAGCTTCTTCTGTCCAGTTGAAGCTTCTTTGCACCCGCAGCTGGCATTTCCTGGGCATCTGCCCATCTACGACTTGCTTGTGACTTTTGGACTTGGTCCCCTTGTTCCACAGGTACCCTAGATTGGAAATCCACAGTTGTTGCCTTGCTGGTTTTTGTCTTTCCTGCATTATTCCTCTAACACGACTACTTTGTCCTTAGGGGAACTTTAGTGCACTTTGCACTCACTTTTCAGGGTCTTGGGGAGGGTTATTTTTCTAACTCTCACTATTTTCTAATAGTCCCAGCGACCCTCTACAAGGTCACGTAGGTTTGGGGTCCATTCGTGGTTCTCATTCCACTGTTGGAGTATATGGTTTGTGTTGCCCCTATCCCTATGTTTCCCCATTGCATCCTATTGTAACTATACATTGTTTGCACTGTTTTCTAAGACTATACTGCATATTTTTGCTATTGTGTATATATATCTTGTGTATATTTCCTATCCTCTCACTGAGGGTACACTCTAAGATACTTTGGCATATTGTCATAAAAATAAAGTACCTTTATTTTTAGTATAACTGTGTATTGTGTTTTCTTATGATATTGTGCATATGACACTAAGTGGTACTGTAGTAGCTTCACACGTCTCCTAGTTCAGCCTAAGCTGCTCTGCTAAGCTACCATTATCTATCAGCCTATGCTGCTAGACACCCTATACACTAATAAGGGATAACTGGGCCTGGTGCAAGGTGCAAGTACCCCTTGGTACTCACTACAAGCCAGTCCAGCCTCCTACATTGGTTGTGCAGTGGTGGGATAAGTGCTTGAGACTACTTACCACTCTTGTCATTGTACTTTTCATAAGAGAAAAATATACAAAACAAGGTCAGTGTATATACACATAGCCAAAAAGTTTTGCATTTCCTCTTTTCACTCTTTTCTAAGTGCTGAAAAGTACTCCTAAACTTTCAAAAAGTTCTTAAAAGTTTAAAAAGTTTTTTCTGTCTTTCCAAAAAGTTCTGAAAACTTTTTTCTCTTTTTCTATCACTTTAACTCTCTCTAAAAAATGTCTGGCACAGGCCAAAGTGTTGATCTGTCCAAACTTGCAGATGACAACCTTAGCTGGAAAAGAGCAAGGAGTCTCTGTATAGAGAGAGGTTTGAGTGTAGGGAAGAATCCTTCCTTGGAACTGTTACTTAATATGCTTAGAGAACAGGATAAGGCCATAGGTGCCCCAGCTGTTGAAAAAGTACCTAATAGTTCCCAATCTGATTCAGGGACTCCCCCAGGAAAAGATTCAGGAAAGAAACTTCCTAGCCTGCCCATTACTAGACAATCTAGCATAGATGGTAATGATGATGAGCCACACCAAATAAATAGTGTTGTCTCACATCATAGCAAAAGCATTTATTCTCACCATACTGGTAGTAATGTTTCTGTAAACCAAGCTGTTAGGGTGCCTTCTGTAAGGGACAGGTCTCCTTCTGTTCATTCCCATCACTGCTCTGTTTCTAGAAATGTCCCTCTCACCAACCCTGATGACAGAATGTTAGAGAGGGAACTCAATAAGTTGAGGGTGGAACAAACCAGACTGAAGCTTAAAAAGCAACAGCTGGATTTGGATAGACAGTCTTTTGAATTAGAGAAGGAAAGACAGAAGTTGGGTTTAGAAACCCATGGTGGCAGCAGCAGTATTCCCCATAATCATCCTGCAAAAGAGCATGATTCCAGGAATCTGCACAAGATAGTTCCCCCTTATAAGGAGGGGGATGACATTAACAAGTGGTTTGCTGCACTTGAGAGGGCCTGTGTTGTACAGGATGTCCCTCAAAGGCAGTGGGCTGCTATCCTATGGCTATCATTTAGTGGAAAAGGTAGGGATAGGCTCCTTACTGTGAAAGAAAATGATGCTAATAATTTCCAAGTTCTTAAGAATGCACTCCTGGATGGTTATGGCTTAACCACTGAACAGTACAGGATAAAGTTCAGAGAGACCAAAAAGGAGTCTTCACAAGACTGGGTTGATTTCATTGACCATTCAGTGAAGGCCTTGGAGGGGTGGTTACATGGCAGTAAAGTAACTGATTATGACAGCCTGTATAACTTAATCCTGAGAGAGCATATTCTTAATAATTGTGTGTCTGATTTGTTGCACCAGTACTTGGTGGACTCTGATCTGACCTCTCCCCAAGAATTGGGAAAGAAGGCAGACAAATGGGTCAGAACAAGAGTGAACAGAAAAGTTCATACAGGGGGTGACAAAGATGGCAACAAAAAGAAGGATGGTAAGTCTTCTGACAAGGGTGGGGACAAATCTAAAAATGAGTCTTCATCAGGCCCACAAAAACACTCTGGTGGGGGTGGTGGGTCCAAATCCTCCTTTAATCAGAACAAGGAAAAGAAACCATGGTGCTATTTATGTAAAATAAAAGGCCATTGGACAACAGATCCCAGTTGTCCAAAGAAAGGCACCACAGCTCCTACCACTACAACCCCTACTGCTACACCTAGTGTCCCTACTAATAGCAGTGGTGGTGGGAGCAAACCTACTAATAGCCAATCCAAGGGAGTAGCTGGGCTCACTTTTGGTAATTTAGTTGGGGTTGGTCTGATTAGGGAGACCACAGAGGCTACTTTAGTCTCTGAAGGGGCTATTGATTTAGCCACTTTGGTTGCTTGCCCCCATAACTTGGAGAAGTACAAGCAACTAACCCTAATAAATGGTGTTGAGGTCCAGGCCTAAAGGGACACAGGTGCCAGTGTCACAATGGTGATTGAGAAACTGGTGCACCCTGAACAACACATACTTGGACACCAGTACCAAGTAACCGATGCTCACAACAGAACACAAAGCCACCCCATGGCTGTTGTAAATCTCAACTGGGGGGGGGTAACTGGTCCAAAGGAAGTTGTGGTAGCTTCAGATTTACCTGTAGACTGTCTATTAGGGAATGATTTGGAGACATCAGCTTGGTCAGATGTGGAGTTGGAGGCCCATGCAGCAATGCTGGGCATCCCAGGGCATATTTTTGCTTTGACAAGGGCTCAGGCCAAAAAGCAAAAAGGACAGGGAAACTTGGATCCTGGAACAATGGACCAAGTGCTCCCTAAAGCTAGGGCTAGTAGAAGCAAACCACTTCCTACTATCCCTCCCTCTACAGTGGATTCAACTTCTGAGGAAGAAGAATTCCCTCCCTGTGCAGAACCTACACCAGAGGAGCTGGAAGCAGACACTGCTGAGCTTTTGGGTGAAGGGGGGCCTGCCAGAGAGGAGCTGAGTGTGGCACAGCAAACCTGTCCCACATTAGAGGGTCTCAGACAGCAAGCTGTCAAACAGGCTAATGGGGATGTCAGTGACTCTCACAGAGTTTACTGGGAGGACAACCTCTTGTACACTGAGCATAGGGATCCTAAACCTGGAGCTGCCAGGAGATTAGTGATTCCTCAGGAGTACAGAAAGTTCCTCCTAACACTGGCACATGACATTCCCCTAGCTGGGCACCTGGGTCAAATGAAAACTTGGGACAGATTGGTTCCATTGTTTCATTGGCCTAGGATGTCTGAGGACACAAAGGAATTTTGTAAGTCCTGTGAAACCTGTCAAGCCAGTGGCAAGACAGGTGGCACTCCAAAGGCACCCCTTATCCCACTGCCTGTGGTTGGGGTTCCCTTTGAAAGGGTAGGGGTTGACATAGTTGGCCCCCTTGACCCTCCTACTGCTTCAGGCAATAGATTTATCTTGGTGGTAGTGGACCATGCCACAAGATACCCTGAAGCAATTCCTTTAAGGACCACTACAGCTCCTGCAGTGGCAAAGGCCCTCCTGGGAATATTTTCCAGGGTGGGCTTCCCAAAGGAAGTAGTATCAGACAGAGTAAGCAATTTCATGTCTGCATACTTAAAGGCCATGTGGAAGGAGTGTGGTGTAACGTACAAGTTCACAACACCCTATCATCCACAAACAAATGGACTGGTGGAGAGATTTAATAAAACTCTCAAAGGCATGATTATGGGTCTCCCTGAAAAACTCCGCAGGAGATGGGATATCCTTCTACCATGCCTCCTTTTTGCCTACAGGGAGGTACCCCAGAAAGGAGTGGGCTTCAGCCCCTTTGAACTTCTTTTTGGACACCCTGTTAGGGGTCCACTCACACTTGTAAAGGAGGGTTGGGAACAACCTTTAAAAACTCCTAAGCAGGATATTGTGGACTATGTACATGGCCTCAGATCAAGGATGGCTGAGTACATGAAAAAGGCCAGTAAAAACCTTCAGGCCAGCCAAGAGCTCCAGAAGCAATGGCATGATCAGAAGGCTGTTTTGGTTCAGTACCAACCAGGGCAGAAAGTGTGGGTCTTGGAGCCTGTGGCCCCAAGAGCACTCCAAGATAAATGGAGTGGACCCCACACAATTGTTGAAAAGATGGGTGAAGTCACCTACTTGGTTGACTTAGGCACTGCCAGGAGTCCCCTTAGGGTGCTCCATGTCAACCGCCTGAAACCCTACTATGACAGGGCTGATCTCACCCTGCTCATGGCAACAGATGAGGGACAGGAAGAAGATAGTGATCCTCTACCTGATCTCTTCTCTTCCACAGATCAAGATGCTCTTGTGGAAGGTGTAGTTTTGGCTGATTGTCTTACTGCTGAGCAGAAAGACAATTGCATAAATCTCCTAGGACAATTTTCAGAACTCTTCTCTACTGTGCCAGGCACCACTTCTTGGTGTGAGCACACTATAGATACTGGAGACAGTTTACCTGTCAAAAGTAAGATCTATAGGCAGCCTGACCATGTCAGGGACTGCATAAAGCAAGAAGTTCAGAAAATGTTGGAACTAGGAGTGGTTGAGCACTCTGACAGTCCATGGGCTTCTCCTGTGGTACTGGTACCAAAGCCCAATTCTAAAGATGGAAAGAAGGAAATGCGGTTTTGTGTAGACTATAGAGGTCTCAACTTGGTAACCAAAACTGATGCTCACCCTATATCCAGGGCAGATGAGCTCATAGATACACTGGGATCTGCCAAGTATCTAAGCACTTTTGATTTGACTGCAGGGTATTGGCAGATCAAATTGTCAGAAGATGCTAAACCTAAGACTGCATTTTCTACCATTGGAGGACATTACCAGTTTACTGTAATGCCTTTTGGTTTGAAAAATGCACCTGCCACTTTTCAGAGGTTGGTGAACACAGTCCTGCAAGGGCTAGAAGCTTTCAGTGCAGCATATTTGGACGATATAGCTGTCTTTAGCTCCAGCTGGGATGATCACCTGGTCCACCTATGGAAAGTTTTGGAGGCTCTGCAAAAGGCAGGCCTCACTATCAAGGCTTCAAAGTGCCAGATAGGGCAGGGTAAGGTGGTTTATCTGGGACACCTTGTTGGTGGGGAACAGATTGCACCACTTCAGGGGAAAATCCAAACTATTATTGATTGGGTTCCCCCTACCACTCAGACTCAGGTGAGAGCCTTCCTAGGCCTCACTGGGTATTACAGGAGGTTCATTAAGAACTATGGCTCCATTGCAGCCCCTCTTAATGACCTCACATCCAAGAAAATGCCTAAAAAGGTATTATGGACAGCAAACTGTCAGAAAGCTTTTGAGGAGCTGAAGAAGGCCATGTGCTCTGCACCTGTCCTGAAAAGCCCTTGTTACTCTAAAAAATTCTATGTCCAAACTGATGCATCTGAATTAGGAGTAGGGGCAGTCCTATCACAACTTAATTCTGAGGGCCAGGATCAACCTGGTGCTTTTATTAGTAGGAGGTTGACCCCTAGAGAAAAGCGTTGGTCTGCCATTGAGAGGGAGGCCTTTGCTGTGGTCTGGGCTCTGAAGAAGTTGAGGCCATACCTGTTTGGCACTCACTTCATTGTTCAGACAGACCACAAACCTCTACTTTGGCTAAAACAAATGAAAGGTGAAAATCCTAAATTGTTGAGGTGGTCCATATCCCTACAGGGAATGGACTATACAGTGGAACATAGACCTGGGAGTAGCCACTCCAATGCAGATGGACTCTCCAGATATTTCCACTTAGACAATGAAGACTCATCAGGTCATGGCTAGTCTTATTGTCCTTCGTTTGGGGGGGGGTTGTGTAGGAAAGTACCATCTTGCCTGGCATGTTACCCCCATTTTTCACTGTATATATGTTGTTTTAGTTGTATGTGTCACTGGGACCCTGGTAACCCAGGGCCCCAGTGCTCATAAGTGTGCCTGAATGTGTTAACTGTGTAGTGACTAACTGTCTCACTGAGGCTCTGCTAATCAGAACCTCAGTGGTTATGCTCTCTCATTTCTTTCCAAATTGTCACTGACAGGCTAGCGACCATTTTTACCAATTTACATTGGCTTACTGGAACACCCTTATAATTCCCTAGTATATGGTACTGAGGTACCCAGGGTATTGGGGTTCCAGGAGATCCCTATGGGCTGCAGCATTTCTTTTGCCACCCATAGGGAGCTCTGACAATTCTTACACAGGCCTGCCACTGCAGCCTGAGTGAAATAACGTCCACGTTATTTCACAGCCATTTTACACTGCACTTAAGTAACTTATAAGTCACCTATATGTCTAACCTTTACCTGGTAAAGGTTAGGTGCAAAGTTACTTAGTGTGAGGGCACCCTGGCACTACCCAAGGTGCCCCCACATTGTTCAGAGCCAATTCCCTGAACTTTGTGAGTGCGGGGACACCATTACACGCGTGCACTACATATAGGTCACTACCTATATGTAGCTTCACAATGGTAACTCCGAATATGGCCATGTAACATGTCTATGATCATGGAATTGCCCCCTCTATGCCATCCTGGCATAGTTGGCACAATCCCATGATCCCAGTGGTCTGTAGCACAGACCCTGGTACTGCCAAACTGCCCTTCCTGGGGTTTCACTGCAGCTGCTGCTGCTGCCAACCCCTCAGACAGGCATCTGCCCTCCTGGGGTCCAGCCAGGCCTTGCCCAGGATGGCAGAACAAAGAACTTCCTCTGAGAGAGGGTGTGACACCCTCTCCCTTTGGAAAATGGTGTGAAGGCAGGGGAGGAGTAGACTCCCCCAGCCTCTGGAAATGCTTTCTTGGGCACAGATGTGCCCAATTCTGCATAAGCCAGTCTACACCGGTTCAGGGACCCCTTAGCCCCTGCTCTGGCACGAAACTGGACAAAGGAAAGGGGAGTGACCACTCCCCTGACCTGCACCTCCCCTGGGAGGTGTCCAGAGCTCCTCCAGTGTGCTCCAGACCTCTGCCATCTTGGAAACAGAGGTGCTGCTGGCACACTGGACTGCTCTGAGTGGCCAGTGCCACCAGGTGACGTCAGAGACTCCTGCTGATAGGCTCCTTCAGGTGTTAGTAGCCTATCCTCTCTCCTAGGTAGCCAAACCCTCTTTTCTGGCTATTTAGGGTCTCTGTCTCTGGGGAAACTTTAGATAACGAATGCATGAGCTCAGCCGAGTTCCTCTGCATCTCTCTCTTCACCTTCTGATAAGGAATCGACCGCTGACCGCGCTGGAAGCCTGCAAACCTGCAACATAGTAGCAAAGACGACTACTGCAACTCTGTAACGCTGATCCTGCCGCCTTCTCGACTGTTTTCCTGCTTGTGCATGCTGTGGGGGTAGCCTGCCTCCTCTCTGCACCAGAAGCTCCGAAGAAATCTCCCGTGGGTCGACGGAATCTTCCCCCTGCAACCGCAGGCACCAAAAAGCTGCATTACCGGTCCCTTGGGTCTCCTCTCAGCACAACGAGCGAGGTCCCTCGAAATCCAGCGATGCTGTCCAAGTGACCCCGACAGTCCAGTGACTCTTCAGCCCAAGTTTGGTGGAGGTAAGTCCTTGCCTCACCTCGCTGGGCTGCATTGCTGGGAACCGCGACTTTGCAAGCTACTCCGGCCCCTGTGCACTTCCGGCGGAAATCCTTCGTGCACAGCCAAGCCTGGGTCCACGGCACTCTAACCTGCATTGCACGACTTTCTAAGTTGGTCTCCGGCGATGTGGGACTCCTTTGTGCAACTTCGGCGAGCACCGTTTCACGCATCTTCGTAGTGCCCGTTTCTGGCACTTCTCCGGGGGCTACCTGCTTCAGTGAGGTCTCTTTGTCTTGCTCGACGTCCCCTCTCTCTTCAGGTCCAATTTGCGACCTCCTGGTCCCTCCTGGGCCCCACCAGCGTCCAAAAACGCCAAACGCACGATTTGCGACTAGCAAGGCTTGTTGGCGTCCTTCCGGCGGGAAAATACATCTGCACGACTCTCCAAGGCGAGAGGGATCCGTCCACCAAAGGGGAAGTATCTAGCCCTTTTTGTTCCTGCAGAAACCTCAGCTTCTTCTGTCTAGTCGAAGCTTCTTTGCACCCGCAGCTGGCATTTCCTGGGCATCTGCCCATCTCCGACTTGCTTGTGACTTTTGGACTTGGTCCCCTTGTTCCACAGGTACCCTAGATTGGAAATCCACAGTTGTTGCATTGCTGGTTTGTGTCTTTCCTGCATTATTCCTCTAACACGACTACTTTGTCCTTAGGGGAACTTTAGTGCACTTTGCACTCACTTTTCAGGGTCTTGGGGAGGGTTATTTTTCTAACTCTCACTATTTACTAATAGTCCCAGCGACCCTCTACAAGGTCACGTAGGTTTGGGGTTCATTCGTGGTTCGCATTCCACTGTTGGAGTATATGGTTTGTGTTGCCCCTATCCCTATGTTTCCCCATTGCATCCTATTGTAACTATACATTGTTTGCACTGTTTTCTAAGACTATACTGCATATTTTTACTATTGTGTATATATATCTTGTGTATATTTCCTATCCTCTCACTGAGGGTACACTCTAAGATACTTTGGCATATTGTCATAAAAATAAAGTACCTTTATTTTTAGTATAACTGTGTATTGTGTTTTCTTATGATATTGTGCATATGACACTAAGTGGTACTGTAGTAGCTTCACACGTCTCCTAGTTCAGCCTAAGCTGCTCTGCTAAGCTACCATTATCTATCAGCCTATGCTGCTAGACACCCTATACACTAATAAGGGATAACTGGGCCTGGTGCAAGGTGCAAGTACCCCTTGGTACTCACTACAAGCCAGTCCAGCCTCCTACAAAAGCCAATCCAAGGGAGTAGCTGGGCTCACTATTGGTAACTTAGTTGGGGTTGGTCTTGTTAGGGAGACCACAGAGGCTATACTAGTCTCTGAGGGGGCTATTGATTTAGCCACCTTAGTTGCTTGTCCCCTTAATATGGATAAGTACAAGCAGCTACCCCTAATAAATGGTGTTGAGGTTCAGGCCTACAGGGACACTGGAGCCAGTGTGACTATGGTCATAGAGAAACTGGTCCACCCTGAACAACACCTACTTGGTCACCAGTACCAAGTAACCGATGCTCACAACAACACACTTAGCCACCCCATGGCTGTTGTAAATCTCAACTGGGGGGGGGGTTACTGGTCCAAAGAAAGTTGTGGTAGCTTCAGATTTACCTGTAGACTGTCTATTAGGGAATGATTTGGAGACGTCAGCTTGGTCAGATGTGGAGTTGGAGGCCCATGCAGCAATGCTGGGTATCCCAGGGCATATTTTTGCTTTGACAAGGGCTCAGGCCAAAAAGCAAAAAGGACAGGGAAGCTTGGATCCTGGAACAATGGACCAAGTGCTCCCTAAAGCTAGGGCTAGTAGAAGCAAACCACTTCCTACTATCCCTCCCTCTACAGTGGATTCAACTTCTGAGGCAGAAGAATTCCCTCCCTGTGCAGAACCTACACCAGAGGAGCTTCAAGCAGACACTGCTGAACTTTTGGGTGAAGGGGGGCCTGCCAGAGAGGAGCTGAGTGTGGCACAGCAAACCTGTCCCACATTAGAGGGTCTCAGACGGCAAGCTGTCAAACAGGCTAATGGGGATGTCAGTGACTCACACAGAGTTTACTGGGAGGACAACCTCTTGTACACTGAGGCAAGGGATCCTAAACCTGGAACTGCCAGGAGATTAGTGATCCCTCAGGAGTACAGAAAGTTCCTCCTAACTCTTGCACACGACATTCCCCTAGCTGGGCACCTGGGACAAATGAAAACTTGGGACAGACTGGTTCCATTGTTTCATTGGCCTAGGATGTCTGAGGACACAAAATAGTTTTGTAAGTCCTGTGAAACCTGTCAAGCCAGTGGCAAGACAGGTGGCACTCCAAAGGCACCCCTTATTCCACTGCCTGTGGTTGGGGTACCCTTTGAAAGGGTAGGGGTTGACATAGTTGGCCCCCTTGACCCTCCTACTGCTTCAGGCAATAGGTTTATCTTGGTGGTAGTGGACCATGCCACAAGATATCCTGAAGCCATTCCTTTGAGGACCACTACAGCACCTGCAGTGGCAAAGGCCCTCTTAGGAATATTTTCTAGGGTGGGCTTCCCAAAGGAAGTAGTATCAGACAGAGGAAGCAATTTCATGTCTGCATACTTAAAGGCCATGTGGAAGGAGTGTGGTGTGACTTACAAGTTCACTACACCCTATCATCCACAAACAAATGGACTGGTGGAGAGATTTAATAAAACTCTCAAAGGCATGATTGTGGGTCTCCCTGAAAAACTCCGCAGGAGATGGGATATCCTGTTACCATGCCTCCTTTTTGCCTACAGGGAGGTACCCCAGAAAGGAGTGGGCTTCAGCCCCTTTGATCTTCTTTTTGGACACCCTGTTAGGGGTCCACTCACACTTGTAAAGGAGGGTTGGGAACAACCTTCAAAAGCTCCTAAGCAGGATATTGTGGATTATGTACTTGGCCTCAGATCAAGGATGGCTGAGTATATGAAAAAGGCCAGTAAAAACCTTCAGGCCAGCCAAGAGCTCCAGAAGCAATGGCATGATCAGAAGGCTGTTTTGGTTCAGTACCAACCAGGGCAGAAAGTGTGGGTCTTGGAGCCTGTGGCCCCAAGAGCACTCCAAGATAAATGGAGTGGACCCCACATAATTGTTGAAAAGAAGGGTGAAGTCACCTACTTAGTTGACTTAGGCACTGCCAGGAGTCCCCTTAGGGTGCTCCATGTCAATCGCCTGAAACCCTACTATGACAGGGCTGATCTCACCCTGCTCATGGCAACTGATGAGGGACAGGAAGAAGACAGTGATCCTCTACCTGATCTCTTCTCTTCCACAGAACAAGATGCTCTTGTGGAAGGTGTAGTTTTGGCTGATTGTCTTACTGCTGAGCAGAAAGACCATTGCATAAACCTCCTAGATCAATTCTCTGAACTCTTCTCTACTGTGCCAGGTACCACTTCTTGGTGTGAGCACACTATAGATACTGGAGACAGTTTACCTGTCAAAAGTAAGATCTATAGGCAGCCTGACCATGTCAGGGACTGCATAAAGCAAGAGGTGCAGAAAATGTTGGAGCTGGGAGTGGTTGAGCACTCTGAAAGTCCATGGGCTTCTCCTGTGGTACTTGTACCAAAACCCCATTCCAAAGATGGAAAGAAGGAAATGCGGTTTTGTGTAGACTATAGAGGTCTCAACCTTGTAACCAAAACTGATGCTCACCCTATACCCAGGGCAGATGAGCTCATAGATACACTGGCATCTGCCAAGTATCTAAGCACTTTTGATTTGACTGCAGGGTATTGGCAGATCAAATTGTCAGAAGATGCTAAACCTAAAACTGCATTTTCAACCATTGGAGGCCATTACCAATTTACAGTAATGCCTTTTGGTTTGAAAAATGCACCTGCCACTTTTCAAAGGTTGGTGAACACAGTCCTGCAAGGGCTGGAAGCTTTCAGTGCAGCATATTTGGACGATATAGCTGTCTTTAGCTCCAGTTGGGATGATCACCTGGTCCACCTATGGAAAGTTTTGGAGGCCCTGCAAAAGGCAGGCCTCATTATCAAGGCTTCAAAGTGCCAGATAGGGCAGGGTAAGGTGGTTTATCTGGGACACCTTGTTGGTGGGGAACAGATTGCACCACTTCAGGGGAAAATCCAAACAATTATTGATTGGATTCCCCCTACCACTCAGACTCAGGTGAGAGCCTTCCTAGGCCTAACTGGGTATTACAGGAGGTTCATTAAGAACTATGGCTCCATTGCAGCCCCTCTTAATGACCTCACATCCAAAAAGATGCCTAAAAAGGTATTGTGGACAGCTAACTGTCAGAAAGCTTTTGAGGAGCTGAAGCAGGCCATGTGCTCTGCACCTGTCCTGAAAAGCCCTTGTTACTCTAAAAAATTCTATGTCCAAACTGATGCATCTGAATTAGGAGTAGGGGCAGTCCTATCACAACTTAATTCTGAGGGCCAGGATCAACCTGGTGCTTTTATTAGTAGGAGGTTGACCCCTAGAGAAAAGCGTTGGTCTGCCATTGAGAGGGAGGCCTTTGCTGTGGTCTGGGCTCTGAAGAAGTTGAGGCCATACCTGTTTGGCACTCACTTCATTGTTCAGACAGACCACAAACCTCTACTTTGGCTAAAACAAATGAAAGGTGAAAATCCTAAATTGTTGAGGTGGTCCATATCCCTACAGGGAATGGACTATACAGTGGAACATAGACCTGGGAGTAGCCACTCCAATGCAGATGGACTCTCCAGATATTTCCACTTAGACAATGAAGACTCATCAGGTCATGGCTAGTCTTATTGTCCTTCGTTTGGGGGGGGGGTTGTGTAGGAAAGTACCATCTTGCCTGGCATGTTACCCCCATTTTTCACTGTATATATGTTGTTTTAGTTGTATGTGTCACTGGGACCCTGTTCACCAGGGCCCCAGTGCTCATAAGTGTGCCTGAATGTGTTACCTGTGTAGTGACTAACTGTCTCACTGAGGCTCTGCTAATCAGAACCTCAGTGGTTATGCTCTCTCATTTCTTTTAAATTGTCACTGACAGGCTAGTGACCAATTTTACCAATTTACATTGGCATACTGGAACACCCTTATAATTCCCTAGTATATGGTACTGAGGTACCCAGGGTATTGGGGTTCCAGGAGATCCCTATGGGCTGCAGCATTTCTTTTGCCACCCATAGGGAGCTCTGACAATTCTTACACAGGCCTGCCACTGCAGCCTGAGTGAAATAACGCACACGTTATTTCACAGCCATTTTACACTGCACTTAAGTAACTTATAAGTCACCTATATGTCTAACCTTTACCTGGTAAAGGTTAGGTGCAAAGTTACTTAGTGTGAGGGCACCCTGGCACTAGCCAAGGTGCCCCCACATTGTTCAGGGCCAATTCCCCGGACTTTGTGAGTGCGGGGACACCATTACACGCGTGCACTACATATAGGTCACTACCTATATGTAGCTTCACAATGGTAACTCCGACTATGGCCATGTAACATGTCTATGATCATGGAATTGCCCCCTCTATACCATCCTGGCATAGTTGGCACAATCCCATGATCCCAGTGGTCTGTAGCACAGACCCTGGTACTGCCAATCTGCCCTTCCTGGGGTTTCACTGCAGCTGCTGCTGCCAACCCCTCAGACAGGCAGCTGCCCTCCTGGGGTCCAGCCAGGCCTGGCCCAGGATGGCACAACAAAGGACTTCCTCTGAGAGAGGGTGTGACACCCTCTCCCTTTGGAAAATGGTGTGAAGGCAGGGGAGGAGTAGCCTCCCCCAGCCTCTGGAAATGCTTTCTTGGGCACAGATGTGCCCAATTCTGCATAAGCCAGTCTACACCGGTTCAGGGACCCCTTAGCCCTGCTCTGGCGCGAAACTGGACAAAGGAAAGGGGAGTGACCACTCCCCTGACCTGCACCTCCCCTGGGAGGTGTCCAGAGCTCCTCCAGTGTGCTCCAGACCTCTGCCATCTTGGAAACAGAGGTGCTGCTGGCACACTGGACTGCTCTGAGTGGCCAGTGCCACCAGGTGACGTCAGAGACTCCTTGTGATAGGCTCCTTCAGGTGTTGCTAGCCTATCCTCTCTCCTAGGTAGCCAAACCCTCTTTTCTGGCTATTTAGGGTCTCTGTCTCTTGGGATTCCTTAGATAACGAATGCAAGAGATCATCCGAGTTCCTCTGCATCTCTCTCTTCACCTTCTGCCAAGGAATCGACTGCTGACCGCGCTGGAAGTCTGCAAACCTGCAACATAGTAGCAAAGACGACTACTGCAACTCTGTAACGCTGATCCTGCCGCCTTCTCGACTGTTTTCCTGGTGGTGCATGCTGTGGGGGTAGTCTGCCTCCTCTCTGCACTAGAAGCTCCGAAGAAATCTCCCGTGGGTCGACGGAATCGTCCCCCTGCAACCGCAGGCACCAAAAAGCTGCATTACCGGTCCCTTGGGTCTCCTCTCAGCACGACGAGCGAGGTCCCTCGAATCCAGCATCTCTGTCCAAGTGACTCCCACCGTCCAGTGACTCTTCAGTCCAAGTTTGGTGGAGGTAAGTCCTTGCCTCACCTCGCTAGACTGCATTGCTGGGAACCGCAACTTTTGCAGCTACTCCGGCCCCTGTGCACTTCCGGCGGAAATCCTTTGTGCACAGCCAAGCCTGGGTCCACGGCACTCTATCCTGCATTGCACGACTTTCTAAGTTGGTCTCCGGCGACGTGGGACTCCTTTGTGTAACTTCGGGTGAGCACCGTTTCACGCATCCTCGTAGTGCCTGTTTGTGAGAAGGTAGACTCTTTCTAGCCTTGTTACCCCCACTTTTGGCCTGTTTGTGAGTGTATGTTAGGGTGTTTGTCACTGTTTTCACTGTCTCACTGGGATCCTGATAGCCAGGCCTCAGTGCTCATAGTGAAAACACTATGTTTTCAGTATGTTTGTTATGTGTCACTGGGATCCTGCTGGTCAGGACCCCAGTGCTCATAGGTTTGTGGCCTATATGTATGTGTCACTGGGACCCTGTCACACAGGGCCCCAGTGCTCATAGGTGTGCATGTATATGTTCCCTATGTGATGCCTAACTGTCTCACTGAGGCTCTGCTAACCAGAACCTCAGTGGTTATGCTCTCTCATTTATTTCAAATTGTCACTAACAGGCTAGTGACCAATTTTACCAATTTACATTGGCTTACTGGAACACCCTTATAATTCCCTAGTATATGGTACTGAGGTACCCAGGGTATTGGGGTTCCAGGAGATCCCTATGGGCTGCAGCATTTCTTTTGCCACCCATAGGGAGCTCTGACAATTCTTACACAGGCCTACCACTGCAACCTGAGTGAAATAACGTCCACGTTATTTCACAGCCATTTTACACTGCACTTAAGTAACTTATAAGTCACCTATATGTCTAACCTTTACCTGGTAAAGGTTAGGTGCAAAGTTACTTAGTGTGTGGGCACCCTGGCACTAGCCAAGGTGCCCCCACATTGTTCAGAGCCAATTCCCTGAACTTTGTGAGTGCGGGGACACCATTACACGCGTGCACTACATATAGGTCACTACCTATATGTAGCTTCACAATGGTAACTCCGAATATGGCCATGTAACATGTCTATGATCATGGAATTGCCCCCTCTATGCCATCCTGGCATTGTTGGCACAATTCCATGATCCCAGTGTTCTGTAGCACAGACCCTGGTACTGCCAAACTGCCCTTCCTGGGG
The DNA here is from genome assembly GCF_031143425.1 of Pleurodeles waltl. Classification (NCBI taxonomy): domain Eukaryota; kingdom Metazoa; phylum Chordata; class Amphibia; order Caudata; family Salamandridae; genus Pleurodeles; species Pleurodeles waltl. The sequence continues at coordinate 526,861,753 of NC_090446.1, forward strand.
TTTCACTGCAGCTGCTGCTGCTGCCAACCCCTCAGACAGGCATCTGCCCTCCTGGGGTCCAGCCAGGCCTGGCCCAGGATGGCAGAACAAAGAACTTCCTCTGAGAGAGGGTGTGACACCCTCTCCCTTTGGAAAATGGTGTGAAGGCAGGGGAGGAGTAGCCTCCCCCAGCCTCTGGAAATGCTTTGTTGGGTACAGATGTGCCCAATTCTGCATAAGCCAGTCTACACCGGTTCAGGGACCCCTTAGCCCCTGCTCTGGCGCGAAACTGGACAAAGGAAAGGGGAGTGACCACTCCCCTGACCTGCACCTCCCCTGGGAGGTGTCCAGAGCTCCTCCAGTGTGCTCCAGACCTCTGCCATCTTGGAAACAGAGGTGCTGCTGGCACACTGGACTGCTCTGAGTGGCCAGTGCCACCAGGTGACGTCAGAGACTCCTTGTGATAGGCTCCTTCAGGTGTTGCTAGCCTATCCTCTCTCCTAAGTAGCCAAACCCTCTTTTCTGGCTATTTAGGGTCTCTGTCTCTGGGGAAACTTCAGATAACGAATGCAAGAGCTCATCCGAGTTCCTCTGCATCTCTCTCTTCACCTTCTGATAAGGAATCGACTGCTGACCGCGCTGGAAGCCTGCAAACCTGCAACATAGTAGCAAAGACGACTACTGCAACTCTGTAACGCTGATCCTGCCGCCTTCTCGACTGTTTTCCTGCTTGTGCATGCTGTGGGGGTAGTCTGCCTCCTCTCTGCACCAGAAGCTCCGAAGAAATCTCCCGTGGGTCGACGGAATCTTCCCCCTGCAACCGCAGGCACCAAAAAGCTGCATTACCGGTCCCTTGGGTCTCCTCTCAGCACGACGAGCGAGGTCCCTCGAATCCAGCGACTCTGTCCAAGTGACCCCCACAGTCCGGTGACTCTTCAGTCCAAGTTTGGTGGAGGTAAGTCCTTGCCTCACCTCGCTGGGCTGCATTGCTGGGAACCGCGACTTTGCAGCTACTCTGGCCCCTGTGCACTTCCGGCGGAAATCCTTTGTGCACAGCCAAGCCTGGGTCCACGGCACTCTAACATGCATTGCACGACTTTCTAAGTTGGTCTCCGGTGACGTGGGACTCCTTTGTGCAACTTCGGCGAGCACCGTTTCACGCATCCTCGTAGTGCCTGTTTCTGGCACTTTTCCGGGTGCTACCTGCTTCAGTGAGGGCTCTTTGTCTTGCTCGACGTCCCCTCTCTCTTCAGGTCCAATTTGCGACCTCCTGGTCCCTCCTGGGCCCCAGCAGCGTCCAAAAATGCCAAACGCACGATTTGCAACTAGCAAGACTTGTTGGCGTTCTTTCGGCTGGAATGCACTTCTGAACGACTCTTCACGGCGAGTGGGATCCGTCCACCAAAGGGGAAATCTCTAGCCCTTTTCGTTCCTGCAGAAACCTCAGCTTCTTCTGTCCAGTAGAAGCTTCTTTGCACCCGCAGCTGGCATTTCCTGGGCATCTGCCCATCTCCGACTTGCTTGTGACTTTTGGACTTGGTCCCCTTGTTCCACAGCTACCCTAGATTGGAAATCCACAGTTGTTGCATTGCTGGTTTGTGTCTTTCCTGCATTATTCCTCTAACACGACTTCTTTGTCCTTAGGGGAACTTTAGTGCACTTTGCACTCACTTTTCCGGGTCTTGGGGAGGGTTATTTTTCTAACTCTCACTATTTTCTAATAGTCCCAGCGACCCTCTACAAGGTCACATAGGTTTGGGGTCCATTCGTGGTTCGCATTCCACTTTTGGAGTATATGGTTTGTGTTGCCCCTATCCCTATGTTTCCCCATTGCATCCTATTGTAACTATACATTGTTTGCACTGTTTTCTAAGACTATACTGCATATTTTTGCTATTGTGTATATATATCTTGTGTATATTTCCTATCCTCTCACTGAGGGTACACTCTAAGATACTTTGGCATATTGTCATAAAAATAAAGTACCTTTATTTTTAGTATAACTGTGTATTGTGTTTTCTTATGATATTGTGCATATGACACTAAGTGGTACTGTAGTAGCTTCACACGTCTCCTAGTTCAGCCTAAGCTGCTCTGCTAAGCTACCATTATCTATCAGCCTAAGCTGCTAGACACCCTATACACTAATAAGGGATAACTGGGCCTGGTGCAAGGTGCAAGTACCCCTTGGTACTCACTACAAGCCAGTCCAGCCTCCTACATTGGTTGTGCAGTGGTGGGATAAGTGCTTGAGACTACTTACCACTCTTGTCATTGTACTTTTCATAAGAGAAAAATATACAAAACAAGGTCAGTGTATATACACATAGCCAAAAAGTTTTGCATTTCCTCTTTTCACTCTTTTCTAAGTGCTGAAAAGTACTTCTAAACTTTCAAAAAGTTCTTAAAAGTTTTAAAAGTTTTTTCTGTCTTTCCAAAAAGTTCTGAAAACTTTTTTCTCTTTTTCTATCACTTTAACTCTCTCTAAAAATGTCTGGCACAGGCCAAAATGTTGATCTGTCCAAACTTGCATATGACAACCTTAGCTGGAAAAGAGCAAGGAGTCTCTGTATAGAGAGAGGTTTGAGTGTAGGGAAGAATCCTTCCTTGGAACTGTTACTTAACATGCTTAGAGAACAGGATAAGGCCATAGGTGCCTCATCTGTTGAAAAAGTACCTAATAGTTCTCAATCTGATTCAGGGACTCCCCCAGGAAAAGATTCAGGAAAGAAACTTCCTAGCCTGCCCATTACTAGACAATCTAGCATAGATGGTAATGATGATGAGCCACACCATATAAATAGTGTTGTCTCACATCATAGCAAAAGCATTTATTCTCACCATACTGGTAGTAATGTTTCTGTTAACCAAGCTGTTAGGGTGGCTCCTGTAAGGGACAGGTCTCCTTCTGTTCATTCCCATCATACCTCTGTTTCTAGGAATGTCCCTCCCACCAACCCTGATGACAGAATGTTAGAGAGGGAACTCAATAAGTTGAGGGTGGAACAAACCAGACTGAAGCTTAAAAAGCAACAGCTGGATTTGGATAGACAGTCTTCTGAATTAGAGAAGGAAAGACAGAAGTTGGGTTTAGATACCCATGGTGGCAGCAGCAGTATTCCCCATAGTCATCCTGCAAAAGAGCATGATTCCAGGAATCTGCACAAGATAGTTCCCCCTTATAAGGAGGGGGATGACATTAACAAGTGGTTTGCTGCACTTGAGAGGGCCTGTGTTGTACAGGATGTCCCTCAAAGGCAGTGGGCTGCTATCCTATGGCTATCATTTAGTGGAAAAGGTAGGGATAGGCTCCTTACTGTGAAAGAAAATGATGCCAATAATTTTACAGTTCTTAAGAATGCACTCCTGGATGGTTATGGCTTAACCACTGAACAATACAGGATAAAGTTCAGAGAGACCAAAAAGGAGTCTTCACAAGACTGGGTTGATTTCATTGACCATTCAGTGAAGGCCTTGGAGGGGTGGTTACATGGCAGTAAAGTTACTGATTATGAAAGCCTGTATAACACAATCCTGAGAGAGCATATACTTAATAATTGTGTGTCTGATTTGTTGCACCAGTACCTGGTAGACTCTGATCTGACCTCTCCCCAAGAATTGGGAAAGAAGGCAGACAAATGGGTCAGAACAAGGGTGAACAGAAAAGTTCATACAGGGGGTGACAAAGATGGCAATAAGAAGAAAGATGGTGATGTGAGAAGGTAGCCTCTTTCTAGCCTTGTTACCCCCACTTTTGGCCTTTTTGTGAGTGTATGTCAGGGTGTTTGTCACTGTTTTCACTGTCTCACTGGGATCCTGATAGCCAGGCCTCAGTGCTCATAGTGAAAACACTATGTTTTCAGTATGGTTGTTATGTGTCACTGGGATCCTGCTAGTCAGGACCCCAGTGCTCATAGGTTTGTGGCCTATATGTATGTGTCACTGGGACCCTGTCACACAGGGCCCCAGTGCTCATAGGTGTGCATGTATATGTTCCCTGTGTGGTGCCTAACTGTCTCACTGAGGCTCTGCTAACCAGAACCTCAGTGGTTATGCTCTCTCATTACTTTCAAATTGTCACTAACAGCCTAGTGACCAATTTTACCAATTTACATTGGCTTACTGGAACACCCTTATAATTCCCTAGTATATGGTACTAAGGTACCCAGGGTATTGGGGTTCCAGGAGATCCCTATGGGCTGCAGCATTTCTTTTGCCACCCATAGGGAGCTCTGACAATTCTTACACAGGCCTGCCACTGCAGCCTGAGTGAAATAACGTCCACGTTATTTCACAGCCATTTTACACTGCACTTAAGTAACTTATAAGTCACCTATATGTCTAACCTTTACCTGGTAAAGGTTAGGTGCAAAGTTACTTAGTATGTGGGCACCCTGGCACTAGCCAAGGTGCCCCCACATTGTTCAGAGCCAATTCACTGAACTTTGTGAGTGCGGGGACACCATTACACGCGTGCACTACATATAGGTCACTACCTATATGTAGCTTCACAATGGTAAGTCCGAATATGGCCATGTAACATGTCTATGATCATGGAATTGCCCCCTCTATGCCATCCTGGCATAGTTGGCACAATCCCATGATCCCAGTGGTCTGTAGCACAGACCCTGGTACTGCCAAACTGCCCTTCCTGGGGTTTCACTGCAGCTGCTGCTGCTGCCAACCCCTCAGACAGGCAGCTGCCCTCCTGGGGTCCAGCCAGGCCTGGCCCAGGATGGCAGAACAAAGAACTTCCTCTGAGAGAGGGTGTGACACCCTCTCCCTTTGGAAAATGGTGTGAAGGCAGGGGAGGAGTAGCCTCCCCCAGCCTCTGGAAATGCTTTGTTGGGCACAGAGGTGCCCAATTCTGCATAAGCCAGTCTACACTGGTTCAGGGACCCCTTAGCCCCTGCTCTGGCGCGAAACTGGACAAAGGAAAGGGGAGTGACCACTCCCCTGACCTGCACCTCCCCTGGGAGGTGTCCAGAGCTCCTCCAGTGTGCTCCAGACCTCTGCCATCTTGGAAACAGAGGTGCTGCTGGCACACTGGACTGCTCTGAGTGGCCAGTGCCACCAGGTGACGTCAGAGACTCCTGCTGATAGGCTCCTTCAGGTGTTAGTAGCCTTTCCTCTCTCCTAGGTAGCCAAACCCTCTTTTCTGGCTATTTAGGGTCTCTGTCTCTGGGGAAACTTTAGATAACGAATGCATGAGCTCAGCCGAGTTCCTCTGCATCTCCCTCTTCACCTTCTGATAAGGAATCGACCGCTGACCGCGCTGGAAGCCTGCAAACCTGCAACATAGTAGCAAAGACGACTACTGCAACTCTGTAACGCTGATCCTGCCGCCTTCTCGACTGTTTTCCTGCTTGTGCATGCTGTGGGGGTAGTCTGCCTCCTCTCTGCACCAGAAGCTCCGAAGAAATCTCCCGTGGGTCGACGGAATCTTCCCCCTGCAACCGCAGGCACCAAAAAGCTGCATTACCGGTCCCTTGGGTCTCCTCTCAGCACGACGAGCGAGGTCCCTCGAATCCAGCGATGCTGTCCAAGTGACCCCCACAGTCCAGTGACTCTTCAGCCCAAGTTTGGTGGAGGTAAGTCCTTGCCTCACCTCGCTGGGCTGCATTGCTGGGAACCGCGACTTTGCAGCTACTCCGGCCCCTGTGCACTTCCGGCGGAAATCCTTTGTGCACAGCCAAGCCTGGGTCCACGGCACTCTAACCTGCATTGCACGACTTTCTAAGTTGGTCTCCGGCGACGTGGGACTCCTTTGTGCAACTTCGGCGAGCACCGTTTCACGCATCCTCGTAGTGCCTGTTTCTGGCACTTCTCCGGGTGCTACCTGCTTCAGTGGGGGCTCCTTGTCTTGCTCGACGTCTCCTCTCTCTGCAGGTCCAATTTGCGACTTCCTGGTCCCTCCTGGGCCCCAGCAGCGTCCAAAAAGGCCAAACGCACGATTTGCGTGTAGCAAGGCTTGTTGGCGTCCTTCCGGCGGGAAAACACTTCTGCACGACTCTCCAAGGCGAGAGGGATCCGTCCACCAAAGGGGAAGTCTCTAGCCCTTTTCGTTCCTGCAGAAACCTCAGCTTCTTCTGTCCAGTCGAAGCTTCTTTGCACCCGCAGCTGGCATTTCCTGACCATCTGCCTATCTCCGACTTGCTTGTGACTTTTGGACTTGGTCCCCTTGTTCCACAGGTACCCTAGATTGGAAATCCACAGTTGTTGCATTGCTGGTTTGTGTCTTTCCTGCATTATTCCTCTAACACGACTCTTTTGTCCTTAGGGGAACTTTAGTGCACTTTGCACTCACTTTTCAGGGTCTTGGGGAGGGTTATTTTTCTAACTCTCACTATTTTCTAATAGTCCCAGCGACCCTCTACAAGGTCACATAGGTTTGGGGTCCATTCGTGGTTCGCATTCCACTTTTGGAGTATATGGTTTGTGTTGCCCCTATCCCTATGTTTCCCCATTGCATCCTATTGTAACTATACATTGTTTGCACTGTTTTCTAAGACTATACTGCTTATTTTTGCTATTGTGTATATATATCTTGTGTATATTTCCTATCCTCTCACTGAGGGTACACTCTAAGATACTTTGGCATATTGTCATAAAAAATAAAATACCTTTATTTTTAGAATAACTGTGTATTGTGTTTTCTTATGATATTGTGCATAAGACACTAAGTGGTACTGTGGTAGCTTCACACGTCTCCTAGTTCAGCCTAAGCTGCTCTGCTAAGCTACCATTATCTATCAGCCTAAGCTGCTAGACACCCTATACACTAATAAGGGATAACTGGGCCTGGTGCAAGGTGCAAGTACCCCTTGGTACTCACTACAAGCCAGTCCAGCCTCCTACAGGTGAACAATCTCAAGATAAGCATGGGGATAAGGGTAAAACCAAAGATCCCACTTCAAATCTTAAACACTCTTCAGAGGGTGGGGATAAAACAAATTCTTCCTCTTCTTCCCAACCTGCACACATTAAAAAGCCTTGGTGCTTTGTGTGTAAAAACAGAGGCCATAGGCCAGGGGATAAGTCCTGTCCAGGTAAACCCCCTGAGCCTACCACCACTAATACATCAAGCTCTAGTGCCCCTAGCAGTAGTGGTACTAGTGGTGGGACTGCTGGCAACAGTCAAGTTAAGGGTGTAGTTGGGTTCACTTTTGGGTCCATAGTAGAAACTGGGGTAGTGTGAGAAGGTAGCCTCTTTCTAGCCTTGTTACCCCCACTTTTGGCCTGTTTGTGAGTGTATGTCAGGGTGTTTGTCACTGTTTTCACTGTCTCACTGGGATCCTGATAGCCAGGCCTCAGTGCTCATAGTGAAAACACTATGGTTTCAGTATGTTTGTTATGTGTCACTGGGATCCTGCTGGTCAGGACCCCAGTGCTCATAGGTTTGTGGCCTATATGTATGTGTCACTGGGACCCTGTCACACAGGGCCCCAGTGCTCATAGGTGTGCATGTATATGTTCCCTGTGTGGTGCCTAACTGTCTCACTGAGGCTCTGCTAACCAGAACCTCAGTGGTTATGCTCTCTCATTACTTTCAAATTGTCACTAACAGGCTAGTGAGCAATTTTACCAATTTACATTGGCTTACTGGAACACCCTTATAATTCCCTAGTATATGGTACTGAGGTACCCAGGGTATTGGGGTTCCAGGAGATCCCTATGGGCTGCAGCATTTCTGTTGCCACCCATAGGGAGCTCTGACAATTCTTACACAGGCCTGCCACTGCAGCCTGAGTGAAATAACGTCCACGTTATTTCACAGCCATTTTACACTGCACTTAAGTAACTTATAAGTCACCTATATGTCTAACCTTTACCTGGTAAAGGTTAGGTGCAAAGTTACTTAGTGTGAGGGCACCCTGGCACTAGCCAAGGTGCCCCCACATTGTTCAGAGCCAATTCACTGAACTTTGTGAGTGCGGGGACACCATTACACGCGTGCACTACATATAGGTCACTACCTATATGTAGCTTCACCATGGTAACTCCGAATATGGCCATGTAACATGTCTATGATCATGGAATTGCCCCCTCTATGCCATCCTGGCATTGTTGGTACAATTCCATGATCCCAGTGGTCTGTAGCACAGACCCTGGTACTGCCAGACTGCCCTTCCTGGGGTTTCACTGCAGCTGCTGCTGCTGCCAACCCCTCAGACAGGCAGCTGCCCTCCTGGGGTCCAGCCAGGCCTGGCCCAGGATGGCAGAACAAAGAACTTCCTCTGAGAGAGGGTGTGACACCCTCTCCCTTTGGAAAATGGTGTGAAGGCAGGGGAGGAGTAGCCTCCCCCAGCCTCTGGAAATGCTTTGTTGGGCACAGATGTGCCCAATTCTGCATAAGCCAGTCTACACCGGTTCAGGGACCCCTTAGCCCCTGCTCTGGCGCGAAACTGGACAAAGGAAAGGGGAGTGACCACTCCCCTGACCTGCACCTCCCCTGGGAGGTGTCCAGAGCTCCTCCAGTGTGCTCCAGACCTCTGCCATCTTGGAAACAGAGGTGCTGCTGGCACACTGGACTGCTCTGAGTGGCCAGTGCCACCAGGTGACATCAGAGACTCCTGCTGATAGGCTCCTTCAGGTGTTAGTAGCCTTTCCTCTCTCCTAGGTAGCCAAACCCTCTTTTCTGGCTATTTAGGGTCTCTGTCTCTGGGGAAACTTTAGATAACGAACGCATGAGCTCAGCCGAGTTCCTCTGCATCTCCCTCTTCACCTTCTGATAAGGAATCGACCGCTGACCGCGCTGGAAGCCTGCAAACCTGCAACATAGTAGCAAAGACGACTACTGCAACTCTGTAACGCTGATCCTGCCGCCTTCTCGACTGTTTTCCTGCTTGTGCATGCTGTGGGGGTAGTCTGCCTCCTCTCTGCACCAGAAGCTCCGAAGAAATCTCCCGTGGGTCGACGGAATCTTCCCCCTGCAACCGCAGGCACCAAAAAGCTGCATTACCGGTCCCTTGGGTCTCCTCTCAGCACGACGAGCGAGGTCCCTCGAATCCAGCGACACCGTCCAAGTGACCCCCACACTCCAGTGACTCTTCAGCCCAAGTTTGGTGGAGGTAAGTCCTTGCCTCACCTCGCTGGGCTGCATTGCTGGGAACCGCGACTTTGCAAGCTTCTCCGGCCCCTGTGCACTTCCGGCGGAAATCCTTCGTGCACAGCCAAGCCTGGGTCCACGGCACTCTAACCTGCATTGCACGACTTTCTAAGTTGGTCTCCGGCGACGTGGGACTCCTTTGTGCAACTTCGGCGAGCACCGTTTCACGCATCCTCGTAGTGCCTGTTTCTGGCACTTCTCCGGGTGCTACCTGCTTCAGTGAGGGCTCTTTGTCTTGCTCGACGTCCCCTCTCTCTGCAGGTCCAATTTGCGACCTCCTGGTCCCTCCTGGGCCCCAGCAGCGTCCAAAAACGCCAAACGCACGATTTGCGTGTAGCAAGGCTTGTTGGTGTCCATCCGGCGGGAAAACACTTCTGCACGACTCTCCAAGGCGTGTGGGATCCATCCTCCAAAGGGAAAGTCTCTAGCCCTTGTCGTTCCTGCAGTATTCACAGTTCTTCAGCCTAGTAAGAGCTTCTTTGCACCAACCGCTGGCATTTCTTGGGCATCTGCCCATCTCCGAGCTGCTTGTGACTTTTGGACTTGGTCCCCTTGTTCCACAGGTACCCTCAGTCAGGAATCCATCGTTGTTGCATTGCTGATTTGTGTTTTCCTTGCATTTTCCCTCTAACACGACTATTTTGTCCTTAGGGGAACTTTGGTGCACTTTGCACTCACTTTTCTGGGTCTTGGGGAGGGTTATTTTGCTAACTCTCACTATTTTCTAATAGTCCCAGCGACCCTCTACAAGGTCACATAGGTTTGGGGTCCATTCGTGGTTCGCATTCCACTTTTGGAGTATATGGTTTGTGTTGCCCCTATCCCTATGTTTCCCCATTGCATCCTATTGTAACTATACATTGTTTGCACTGTTTTCTAAGACTATACTGCATATTTTTGCTATTGTGTATATATATCTTGTGTATATTTCCTATCCTCTCACTGAGGGTACACTCTAAGATACTTTGGCATATTGTCATAAAAATAAAGTACCTTTATTTTTAGTATAACTGTGTATTGTGTTTTCTTATGATATTGTGCATATGACACTAAGTGGTACTGTAGTAGCTTCACACGTCTCCTAGTTCAGCCTGAGCTGCTTTGCTAAGCTACCATTATCTATCAACCTAAGCTGCTAGACACCCTATACACTAATAAGGGATAACTGGGCCTGGTGCAAGGTGCAAGTACCCCTTGGTACCCACTACAAGCCAGTCCAGCCTCCTACATTGGTTGTGCAGCGGTGGGATAAGTGCTTTGAGACTACTTACCACTCTTGTCATTGTACTTTTCATAAGAGAAAAATATACAAAACAAGGTCAGTGTATATACACATAGCCAAAAAGTTTTGCATTTCCTCTTTTCACTCTTTTCTAAGTGCTGAAAAGTACTTCTAAACTTTCAAAAAGTTCTTAAAAGTTTAAAAAGTTTTTTCTGTCTTTCCAAAAAGTTCTGAAAACTTTTTTCTCTTTGTCTATCACTTTAACTCTCTCTAAAAATGTCTGGCACAGGCCAAAAAGTTGAACTGTCCAAACTTGCATATGATCACCTTAGCTGGAAAGGAGCAAGGAGTCTCTGCATAGAGAGAGGTTTGAGTGTAGGGAAGAATCCTTCATTAGAACTGTTAATTAATATGCTTAGAGTACAGGATAAGGCCATAAGTGCCCAATCTGTAGAAAAAGTAGCTAATGGTTCTCAATCTGATCCAGGGACTCCCCCAGGAAAAGGTTCAGGAAAGAAACTTCTCAGCCTGCCCATTACTAGACAGTCTAGCATAGTTGGTACAGAGGTTGAATCACATCATACTGATGATGTGCTCTCACATTATGCTGGTAGCCAAGCTGTTAGGGTGCCCCTTGTAAGGGACAGGTCTCCTTCTGTTCATTCCCATCATACCTCTGTATCTAGAAATGTCCCTCCCACCCACCCTGATGACAGATTGTTAGAAAGGGAGCTCAATAGATTGAGAGTGGAACAAACCAGACTGAAGCTCAAGAAGCAACAGCTGGATTTGGATAGACAGTCTTTAGAAATAGAGAGGGAAAGACAGAAAATGGGTTTAGATACCCATGGTGGCAGCAGCAGTATTCCCCATAGTCATCCTGCAAAAGAGCATGATTCCAGGAATCTGCACAAGATAGTTCCCCCTTATAAGGAGGGGGATGACATTAACAAGTGGTTTGCTGCACTTGAGAGGGCCTGTGCTGTACAGGATGTCCCTCAAAAGCAGTGGGCTGCTATCCTATGGCTATCATTCACTGGAAAAGGTAGGGATAGGCTCCTTACTGTAAAAGAAAACGATGCTAATAATTTCCAAGTTCTTAAGAATGCACTCCTGGATGGTTATGGCTTAACCACTGAACAGTACAGGATAAAGTTCAGAGAGACCAAAAAGGAGTCTTCACAAGACTGGGTTGATTTCATTGACCATTCAGTGAAGGCCTTGGAGGGGTGGTTACATGGCAGTAAAGTTACTGATTATGAAAGCCTGTATAACACAATCCTGAGAGAGCATATACTTAATAATTGTGTGTCTGATTTGTTGCACCAGTACTTGGTGGACTCTGATCTGACCTCTCCTCAAGAATTGGGAAAGAAGGCAGACAAATGGGTCAGAACAAGAGTGAACAGAAAAGTTCATACAGGGGGTGACAAAGATGGCAATAAGAAGAAAGATGGTGAAAAATCTCAAGATAAGCATGGGGATAAGGGTAAAACCAAAGATCCCACTTCAAATCTAAAACACTCTTCAGAGGGTGGGGATAAAACAAATTCTTCCTCTTCTTCCCAACCTGCACACATTAAAAAGCCTTGGTGCTTTGTGTGTAAAAACAGAGGCCATAGGCCAGGGGATAAGTCCTGTCCAGGTAAACCCCCTGAGCCTACCACCACTAATACATCAAGCTCAAGTGCCCCTAGCAGTAGTGGTACTAGTGGTGGGACTGCTGGCAACAGTCAAGCAAAGGGTGTAGTTGGGTTCACTTATGGGTCCATAGTGGAAACTGATGTAATCAGTCCCAAGACAGTTTCTGTCACACCTAGTGGCATTGGCCTTGCCACACTGGCTGCTTGTCCCCTTACAATGGATAAGTACAGGCAGACAGTTTCAATAAATGGTGTTGAGGCCTTGGCCTACAGGGACACAGGTGCCAGTTTCACTTTGGTGACTGAAAACCTTGTGGCTCCTGAACAACACATCATTGGACAACAGTATAAGATTATTGATGTCCATAACTCCACTAAGTTTCTTCCCTTAGCTATAATTCAGTTTAGTTGGGGTGGAGTTACTGGCCCTAAGCAGGTGGTGGTATCACCTAGCTTACCTGTAGACTGTCTCTTAGGTAATGACCTAGAGGCCTCAGGTTGGGCTGATGTAGAGTTTTATGCCCATGCAGCCATGCTGGGCATCCCAGAGGAATTGTTCCCTCTCATTTCAAGTGAAATGAAAAAGCAAAGGAGAGAAGGCCTGAAAACTCAGGATCCCTCTCCATCAACAGGTAAAAAGGGTATCACAGTATCCCCTAACCACCCTACCATTCAGGATACTATTCCTGTGGTGGGAGAAACCTCTCCTGGGGTGGCACCTGTTCCAAGGGAATCATCAGCTGGCAAAGCTGGACTCCCTGAGGTGGAAGTACCTCTCTGTGGGATAACTAATATTGGTGAGAAAAAGAGCACCATTTTAGTTAACATGGAGCATCCCTCCAACCCTCCCAGAGAAACTTTAGTGCAGAAACTCTGCACTGCCTCACAACACTTAGGACAGCATCCCTGCCCTAGTGTGGAGCTGATAGGACAGCATCCCTGCCCTGCTCCAACCCAAGAGAAACAGCATCCCTGTTCTCTCTTCCAGCCATATGGACAAAGTTTTTGCCCAGCTATGGCTTTTCTGAGACAGCATCCCTGTCTGGCATTTCCATCACTACAAATAGGTTCAGTGGACAATTCCCACTGCTCTAAACTAAAACTTACTGATAGAAACTCTGAAAATACATCTTCACATTGTTGCTTAGCTAAAAAACTTCAAACAGGGTGGTTTACATCCCCACAGGGAAGTAACCATATAGTGGATGATAAAGGGAGTAACCAGTCTATTGCAGAGCTACTCTCTACTTATCACCACTTAGACAATAAAGTCTCAACTGGCCAAGGTTAGCCTTATTGTCCTTCGTTTGGGGGGGGGTTGTGTGAGAAGGTAGCCTCTTTCTAGCCTTGTTACCCCCACTTTTGGCCTGTTTGTGAGTGTATGTCAGGGTGTTTGTCACTGTTTTCACTGTCTCACTGGGATCCTGATAGCCAGGCCTCAGTGCTCATAGTGAAAACACTATGGTTTCAGTATGTTTGTTATGTGTCACTGGGATCCTGCTGGTCAGGACCCCAGTGCTCATAGGTTTGTGGCCTATATGTATGTGTCACTGGGACCCTGTCACACAGGGCCCCAGTGCTCATAGGTGTGCATGTATATGTTCCCTGTGTGGTGCCTAACTGTCTCACTGAGGCTCTGCTAATCAGAACCTCAGTGGTTATGCTCTCTCATTTCTTTCCAAATTGTCACTAACAGGCTAGTGAGCAATTTTACCAATTTACATTGGCTTACTGGAACACCCTTATAATTCCCTAGTATATGGTACTGAGGTACCCAGGGTATTGGGGTTCCAGGAGATCCCTATGGGCTGCAGCATTTCTTTTGCCACCCATAGGGAGCTCTGACAATTCTTACACAGGCCTGCCACTGCAGCCTGAGTGAAATAACGTCCACGTTATTTCACAGCCATTTTACACTGCACTTAAGTAACTTATAAGTCACCTATATGTCTAACCTTTACCTGGTAAAGGTTAGGTGCAAAGTTACTTAGTGTGAGGGCACCCTGGCACTAGCCAAGGTGCCCCCACATTGTTCAGAGCCAATTCACTGAACTTTGTGAGTGCGGGGACACCATTACACGCGTGCACTACATATAGGTCACTACCTATATGTAGCTTCACCATGGTAACTCCGAATATGGCCATGTAACATGTCTATGATCATGGAATTGCCCCCTCTATGCCATCCTGGCATTGTTGGTACAATTCCATGATCCCAGTGGTCTGTAGCACAGACCCTGGTACTGCCAGACTGCCCTTCCTGGGGTTTCACTGCAGCTGCTGCTGCTGCCAACCCCTCAGACAGGCAGCTGCCCTCCTGGGGTCCAGCCAGGCCTGGCCCAGGATGGCAGAACAAAGAACTTCCTCTGAGAGAGGGTGTGACACCCTCTCCCTTTGGAAAATGGTGTGAAGGCAGGGGAGGAGTAGCCTCCCCCAGCCTCTGGAAATGCTTTGTTGGGCACAGATGTGCCCAATTCTGCATAAGCCAGTCTACACCGGTTCAGGGACCCCTTAGCCCCTGCTCTGGCGCGAAACTGGACAAAGGAAAGGGGAGTGACCACTCCCCTGACCTGCACCTCCCCTGGGAGGTGTCCAGAGCTCCTCCAGTGTGCTCCAGACCTCTGCCATCTTGGAAACAGAGGTGCTGCTGGCACACTGGACTGCTCTGAGTGGCCAGTGCCACCAGGTGACGTCAGAGACTCCTGCTGATAGGCTCCTTCAGGTGTTAGTAGCCTTTCCTCTCTCCTAGGTAGCCAAACCCTCTTTTCTGGCTATTTAGGGTCTCTGTCTCTGGGGAAACTTTAGATAACGAACGCATGAGCTCAGCCGAGTTCCTCTGCATCTCCCTCTTCACCTTCTGATAAGGAATCGACCGCTGACCGCGCTGGAAGCCTGCAAACCTGCAACATAGTAGCAAAGACGACTACTGCAACTCTGTAACGCTGATCCTGCCGCCTTCTCGACTGTTTTCCTGCTTGTGCATGCTGTGGGGGTAGTCTGCCTCCTCTCTGCACCAGAAGCTCCGAAGAAATCTCCCGTGGGTCGACGGAATCTTCCCCCTGCAACCGCAGGCACCAAAAAGCTGCATTACCGGTCCCTTGGGTCTCCTCTCAGCACGACGAGCGAGGTCCCTCGAATCCAGCGACACCGTCCAAGTGACCCCCACACTCCAGTGACTCTTCAGCCCAAGTTTGGTGGAGGTAAGTCCTTGCCTCACCTCGCTGGGCTGCATTGCTGGGAACCGCGACTTTGCAAGCTTCTCCGACCCCTGTGCACTTCCGGCGGAAATCCTTCGTGCACAGCCAAGCCTGGGTCCACGGCACTCTAACCTGCATTGCACGACTTTCTAAGTTGGTCTCCGGCGACGTGGGACTCCTTTGTGCAACTTCGGCGAGCACCGTTTCACGCATCCTTGTAGTGCCTGTTTCTGGCACTTCTCCGGGTGCTACCTGCTTCAGTGAGGGCTCTTTGTCTTGCTCGACGTCCCCTCTCTCTGCAGGTCCAATTTGCGACCTCCTGGTCCCTCCTGGGCCCCAGCAGCGTCCAAAAACGCCAAACGCACGATTTGCGTGTAGCAAGGCTTGTTGGTGTCCATCCGGCGGGAAAACACTTCTGCACGACTCTCGAAGGCGTGTGGGATCCATCCTCCAAAGGGAAAGTCTCTAGCCCTTGTCGTTCCTGCAGTATTCACAGTTCTTCAGCCTAGTAAGAGCTTCTTTGCACCAACCGCTGGCATTTCTTGGGCATCTGCCCATCTCCGAGAAGCTTGTGACTTTTGGACTTGGTCCCCTTGTTCCACAGGTACCCTCAGTCAGGAATCCATCGTTGTTGCATTGCTGATTTGTGTTTTCCTTGCATTTTCCCTCTAACACGACTATTTTGTCCTTAGGGGAACTTTGGTGCACTTTGCACTCACTTTTCTGGGTCTTGGGGAGGGTTATTTTGCTAACTCTCACTATTTTCTAATAGTCCCAGCGACCCTCTACAAGGTCACATAGGTTTGGGGTCCATTCGTGGTTCGCATTCCACTTTTGGAGTATATGGTTTGTGTTGCCCCTATCCCTATGTTTCCCCATTGCATCCTATTGTAACTATACATTGTTTGCACTGTTTTCTAAGACTATACTGCATATTTTTGCTATTGTGTATATATATCTTGTGTATATTTCCTATCCTCTCACTGAGGGTACACTCTAAGATACTTTGGCATATTGTCATAAAAATAAAGTACCTTTATTTTTAGTATAACTGTGTATTGTGTTTTCTTATGATATTGTGCATATGACACTAAGTGGTACTGTAGTAGCTTCACACGTCTCCTAGTTCAGCCTGAGCTGCTTTGCTAAGCTACCATTATCTATCAGCCTAAGCTGCTAGACACCCTATACACTAATAAGGGATAACTGGGCCTGGTGCAAGGTGCAAGTACCCCTTGGTACCCACTACAAGCCAGTCCAGCCTCCTACAGGTAGTCAGTCCCAAGACAGTTTCTGTCACACCTAGTGGCATTGGCCTTGCCACACTGGCTGCTTGTCCCCTTACAATGGATAACTACAGGCAGACAGTTTCAATAAATGGTGTTGAGGCCTTGGCCTACAGGGACACAGGTGCCAGTATCACTTTGGTGACTGAAAACCTAGTGCACCCTGATCAACACATCATTGGACAACAGTATAAGATTATTGATGTCCATAACTCCACTAAGTTTCTTCCCTTAGCTATAATTCAGTTTGGTTGGGGTGGAGTTACTGGCCCTAAGCAGGTGGTGGTATCACCTAGCTTACCTGTAGACTGTCTCTTAGGTAATGACCTAGAGGCCTCAGGTTGGGCAGATGTAGAGTTTTATGCCCATGCAGCCATGCTGGGCATCCCTGAGGAATTGTTCCCTCTCATTTCTACTGAAATGAAAAAGCAAAGGAGAGAAGGCCTGAAAACTCAGGATCCCTCTCCATCAACAAGTAAAAAGGGTATCACAGTATCCCCTAACCACCCTGCCATTCAGGATAGCATTCCTGTGGTGGGAGAAACCTCTCCTGGGGTGACACCTGTTCCAAGGGAATCATCAGCTGGCAAAGCTGGACTCCCTGAGGTAGAAGTACCTCTCTGTGGGATAACTAACATTGGTGAGAAAAAGAGCACCATTTTAGTTAACATGGAGCATCCCTCCAACCCTCCCAGAGAAACTTTAGTGCAGAAACTCTGCACTGCCTCACAGCACTTAGGACAGCATCCCTGCCCTAGTGTGGAGCTGATAGGACAGCATCCCTGCCCTGCTCCAACCCAAGAGAAACAGCATCCCTGTTCTCTCTTCCAGCCATATGGACAAAGTTTTTGCCCAGCTATGGCTTTTCTGAGACAGCATCCCTGTCTGGCATTTCCATCACTACAAATAGGTTCAGTGGACAATTCCCACTGCTCTAAACTAAAACTTACTGATAGAAACTCTGAAAATACATCTTCACATTGTTGCTTAGCTAAAAAACTTCAAACAGGGTGGTTTACATCCCCACAGGGAAGTAACCATATAGTGGATGATAAAGGGAGTAACCAGTCTATTGCAGAGCTACTCTCTACTTATCACCACTTAGACAATAAAGTCTCAACTGGCCAAGGTTAGCCTTATTGTCCTTCGTTTGGGAGGGGGTTGTGTGAGAAGGTAGCCTCTTTCTAGCCTTGTTACCCCCACTTTTGGCCTGTTTCTGAGTGTATGTTAGGGTGTTTGTCACTGTTTTCACTGTCTCACTGGGATCCTGATAGCCAGGCCTCAGTGCTCATAGTGAAAACACTATGTTTTCAGTATGTTTGTTATGTGTCACTGGGATCCTGCTGGTCAGGACCCCAGTGCTCATAGGTCTGTGGCCTATATGTATGTGTCACTGGGACCCTGTCACACAGGGCCCCAGTGCTCATAGGTGTGCATGTATATGTTCCCTGTGTGATGCCTAACTGTCTCACTGAGGCTCTGCTAACCAGAACCTCAGTGGTTATGCTCTCTCATTTATTTCAAATTGTCACTAACAGGCTAGTGACCAATTTTACCAATTTACATTGGCTTACTGGAACGCCCTTATAATTCCCTAGTATATGGTACTGAGGTACCCAGGGTATTGGGGTTCCAGGAGATCCCTATGGGCTGCAGCATTTCTTTTGCCACCCATAGGGAGCTCTGACAATTCTTACACAGGCCTACCACTGCAGCCTGAGTGAAATAACGTCCACGTTATTTCACAGCCATTTTACACTGCACTTAAGTAACTTATAACTCACCTATATGTCTAACCTTTACCTGGTAAAGGTTAGGTGCAAAGTTACTTAGTGTGTGGGCACCCTGGCACTAGCCAAGGTGCCCCCACATTGTTCAGAGCCAATTCCCTGAACTTTGTGAGTGCGGGGACACCATTACACGCGTGCACTACATATAGGTCACTACCTATATGTAGCTTCACAATGGTAACTCCGAATATGGCCATGTAACATGTCTATGATCATGGAATTGCCCCCTCTATGCCATCCTGGCATTGTTGGCACAATTCCATGATCCCAGTGGTCTGTAGCACAGACCCTGGTACTGCCAAACTGCCCTTCCTGGGGTTTCACTGCAGCTGCTGCTGCTGCCAACCCCTCAGACAGGCATCTGCCCTCCTGGGGTCCAGCCAGGCCTGGCCCAGGATGGCAGAACAAAGAACTTCCTCTGAGAGAGGGTGTGACACCCTCTCCCTTTGGAAAATGGTGTGAAGGCAGGGGAGGAGTAGCCTCTCCCAGCCTCTGGAAATGCTTTGTTGGGCACAGATGTGCCCAATTCTGCATAAGCCAGTCTACACCGGTTCAGGGACCCCTTAGCCCCTGCTCTGGCACGAAACTGGACAAAGGAAAGGGGAGTGACCACTCCCCTGACCTGCACCTCCCCTGGGAGGTGTCCAGAGCTCCTCCAGTGTGCTCCAGACCTCTGCCATCTTGGAAACAGAGGTGCTGCTGGCACACTGGACCGCTCTGAGTGGCCAGTGCCACCAGGTGACGTCAGAGACTCCTGCTGATAGGCTCCTTCAGGTGTTAGTAGCCTATCCTCTCTCCTAGGTAGCCAAACCCTCTTTTCTGGCTATTTAGGGTCTCTGTCTCTGGGGAAACTTTAGATAACGAATGCATGAGCTCAGCCGAGTTCCTCTGCATCTCTCTCTTCACCTTCTGATAAGGAATCGACCGCTGGAAGCCTGCAAACCTGCAACATAGTAGCAAAGACGACTACTGCAACTCTGTAACGCTGATCCTGCCGCCTTCTCGACTGTTTTCCTGCTTGTGCATGCTGTGGGGGTAGTCTGCCTCCTCTCTGCACTAGAAGCTCCGAAGAAATCTTCCGTGGGTCGACGGAATCTTCCCCCTGCAACCGCAGGCACCAAAAAGCTGCATTACCGGTCCCTTGGGTCTCCTCTCAGCACGACGAGCGAGGTCCCTCGAATCCAGCGACTCTGTCCAAGTGACCCCCACAGTCCAGTGACTCTTCAGTCCAAGTTTGGTGGAGGTAAGTCCTTGCCTCACCTCGCTGGGCTGCATTGCTGGGAACCGCGACTTTGCAGCTACTCCGGCCCCTGTGCACTTCCGGCGGAAATCCTTTGTGCACAGCCAAGCCTGGATCCACGGCACTCTAACCTGCATTGCACGACTTTCTAAGTTGGTCTCCGGCGACGTGGGACTCCTTTGTGCAACTTCGGCGAGCACCGTTTCACACATCCTCGTAGTGCCTGTTTCTGGCACTTCTCCGGGGGCTACCTGCTTCAGTGAGGGCTCTTTGTCTTGCTCGACGTCCCCTCTCTCTTCAGGTCCAATTTGCGACCTCCTGGTCGCTCCTGGGCCACAGCAGCGTCCAAAAATGCCAAAAGCACGATTTGCAACTAGCAAGGCTTGTTGGCGTCCTTCCGGCAGGAAAACACTTCTGCACGACTCCCCAAGGCAAGATGGATCCGTCCACCAAAGGGGAAGTCTCTAGCCATTTTCGTTCCTGCAGAAACCTCAGCTTCTTCTGTCCAGTAGAAGCTTCTTTGCACCCGCAGCTGGCATTTCCTGGGCATCTGCCCATCTCCGACTTGCTTGTGACTTTTGGACTTGGTCCCCTTGTTCCACAGGTACCCTAGATTGGAAATCCACAGTTGTTGCATTGCTGGTTTGTGTCTTTCCTGCATTATTCCTCTAACACAACTTCTTTGTCCTTAGGGGAACTTTAGTGCACTTTGCACTCACTTTTCAGGGTCTTGGGGAGGGTTATTTTTCTAACTCTCACTATTTTCTAATAGTCCCAGCGACCCTCTACAAGGTCACATAGGTTTGGGGTCCATTCGTGGTTCACATTCCACTTTTGGAGTATATGGTTTGTGTTGCCCCTATCCCTATGTTTCCCCATTGCATCCTATTGTAACTATACATTGTTTTCACTGTTTTCTAAGACTATACTGCATATTTTTGCTATTGTGTATATATATCTTGTGTATATTTCCTATCCTCTCACTGAGGGTACACTCTAAGATACTTTGGCATATTGTCATAAAAATAAAGTACCTTTATTTTTAGTATAACTGTGTATTGTGTTTTCTTATGATATTGTGCATATGACACTAAGTGGTACTGTAGTAGCTTCACACGTCTCCTAGTTCAGCCTAAGCTGCTCTGCTAAGCTACCATTATCTATCAGCCTAAGCTGCTAGACACCCTATACACTAATAAGGGATAACTGGGCCTGGTGCAAGGTGCAAGTACCCCTTGGTACTCACTACAAGCCAGTCCAGCCTCCTACACTGTTTCTGGCACTTTTCCGGGTGCTACCTGCTGCTAAGAGGGCTCCTTGTCTTGCTCGATGTCCCCTCTACCTCCTGGTCCAATTTGCGACCTCCTGGTCCCTCCTGGGCCACAGCAGCATCCAAAAACGCTAACCGCACGATTTGCAGCGAGCAAGGCTTGTTGGCGTTCTTTTGGCGGGAAAACACTTATGCACGACTCTATAAGGCGAGAGGGATCCGTCCTCCAAAGGGGAAGTCTCTAGCCCTTTGCGTTCCTGCAGAAACCGCAGCTTCTTCAGTCCAGTCGAAGCTTCTTTGCACCCGCAGCTGGCATTTCCTGGGCATCTGCCCATCTCCGACTTGCTTGTGACTTTTGGACTTGGTCCCCTTGTTCCACAGGTACCCCAGATTGGAAATCCAGCGTTGTTGCATTGTTGGTTTGTGTCTTTCCTGCCTTATTCCCTTATCACGACTTCTTTGTCCTTTGGGGAACTTTAGTGCACTTTACACTCAGTTTTCAGGGTCTTGGGGTGGGCTATTTTTCTAACCCTCACTATTTTCTAATAGTCCCAGCGACCCTCTACAAGGTCACATAGGTTTGGGGTCCATTCGTGGTTCGCATTCCACTTTTGGAGTATATGGTTTGTGTTGCCCCAATCCCTATGTGACCCCATTGCATCCTATTGTAACTATACATTGTTTGCACTGTTTTCTAAGACTATACTGCATATTTCTGGTATTGTGTATATATATCTTGTGTATATTTCCTATCCTCTCACTGAGGGTACACTCTGAGATACTTTGGCATATTGTCATAAAAATAAAGTACCTTTATTTTTAGTATAACTGTGTATTGTGTTTTCTTATGATATTGTGCATATGACACTAAGTGGTACTGTAGTAGCTTCACACGTCTCCTAGTTCAGCCTAAGCTGCTCTGCTAAGCTACCATTATCTATCAGCCTAAGCTGCTAGACACCCTATACACTAATAAGGGATAACTGGGCCTGGTGCAAGGTGCAAGTACCCCTAGGTACTCACTACAAGCCAGTCCAGCCTCCTACAGACTGGTTCCCTTGTTTCATTGGCCTAGGATGTCTGAGGACACAAAAGATTTTTGTAAGTCCTGTGAAACCTGTCAAGCCAGTGGCAAGACAGTTGGCACTCCAAAGGCACCCCTTATTCCACTGCCTGTGGTTGGGGTACCCTTTAAAAGGGTAGGGGGTTGACATAGTTGGCCCCCTTGACCCTCCTACTGCTTCAGGCAATAGGTTTATCTTGGTGGTAGTGGACCATGCCACAAGATATCCTGAAGCAATTCCTTTAAGGACCACTACAGCACCTGCAGTGGCAAAGGCCCTCCTGGGAATATTTTCTAGGGTGGGCTTCCCAAAGGAAGTAGTATCAGACAGGGGAAGCAATTCCATGTCTGCATACTTAAAGGCCATGTGGAAGGAGTGTGGTGTGACTTACAAGTTCACTACACCCTATCATCCACAAACAAATGGACTGGTGGAGAGATTTAATAAAACTCTCAAAGGCATGATAATGGGTCTCCCTGAAAAACTCCGCAGGAGATGGGATATCCTGTTACCATACCTCCTTTTTGCCTACAGGGAGGTACCCCAGAAAGGAGTGGGCTTCAGCCCCTTTGAACTTCTTTTTGGACACCCTGTTAGGGGTCCACTCACACTTGTAAAGGAGGGTTGGGAACAACCTTTAAAAGCTCCTAAACAAGATATTGTGGATTATGTACTTGGCCTCAGATCAAGGATGGCTGAGTATATGAAAAAGGCCAGTAAAAACCTTCAGGCCAGCCAAGAGCTCCAGAAGCAATGGCATGATCAGAAGGCTGTTTTGGTTCAGTACAAACCAGGGCAGAAAGTGTGGGTCTTGGAGCCTGTGGCCCCAAGAGCACTCCAAGATAAATGGAGTGGACCCCACACAATTGTTGAGAAAAAGGGTGAATTCACCTATTTAGTTGACTTAGGCACTGCAAGAAGTCCCCTTAGGGTATTCCATGTAAACCGCCTAAAACCCTACTATGACAGGGCTGATCTCACCCTGCTCATGGCAACTGATGAGGGACAGGAAGTAGACAGTGATCCTCTACCTGATCTCTTCTCTTCCACAGAACAAGATGCTCTTGTGGAAGGTGTAGTTTTGGCTGATTGTCTTACTGCTGAGCAGAAAGACAATTGCATAAACCTCCTAGATCAATTCTCTGAACTCTTCTCTACTGTGCCAGGTACCACTTCTTGGTGTGATCACACTATAGATACTGGAGACAGTTTACCTGTCAAAAGTAAGATCTATAGGCAGCCTGACCATGTCAGGGACTGCATAAAGCAAGAGGTGCAGAAAATGTTAGAGCTGGGAGTGGTTGAGCACTCTGAAAGTCCATGGGCTTCTCCTGTGGTACTTGTACCAAAACCCCATTCCAAAGATGGAAAGAAGGAAATGTGGTTTTGTGTAGACTATAGAGGTCTCAACCTTGTAACCAAAACTGATGCTCACCCTATACCCAGGGCAGATGAGCTCATAGATACACTGGCATCTGCCAAGTATCTAAGCACTTTTGATTTGACTGCAGGGTATTGGCAGATCAAATTGTTAAACCTAAAACTGCATTTTCAACCATTGGAGGCCATTACCAATTTACAGTAATGCCTTTTGGTCTGAAAAATGCACCTGCCACTTTTCAAAGGTTGGTGAACACAGTCCTGCAAGGTCTGGAAGCTTTCAGTGCAGCATATTTGGATGATATAGCTGTCTTTAGCTCCAGCTGGGATGAGCACCTGGTCCACCTATGGAAAGTTTTGGAGGCCCTGCAAAAGGCAGGCCTCACTATCAAGGCTTCAAAGTGCCAGATAGGGTAGGGGAAGGTGGTTTATCTGGGACACCTTGTTGGTGGGGAACAGATTGCACCACTGCAGGGGAAAATCCAAACTATTATAGATTGGGTTCCCCCTACCACTCAGACTCAGGTGAGAGCCTTCCTAGGCCTCACTGGGTATTACAGGAGGTTCATTAAGAACTATGGCTCCATTGCAGCCCCTCTTAATGACCTCACATCCAAAAAGATGCCTAAAAAGGTATTGTGGACAGCTAGCTGTCAGAAAGCTTTTGAGGAGCTGAAGCAGGCCATGTGCTCTGCACCTGTCCTGAAAAGCCCTTGTTACTCTAAAAAATTATATGTCCAAACTGATGCATCTGAATTAGGAGTAGGGGCAGTCCTATCACAACTTAATTCTGAGGGCCAGGATCAACCTGTTGCTTTTATTAGTAGGAGGTTGACCCCTAGAGAAAAGCGTTGGTCTGCCATTGAGAGGGAGGCCTTTGCTGTGGTCTGGGCTCTGAAGAAGTTGAGGCCATACCTGTTTGGCACTCACTTCATTGTTCAGACAGACCACAAACCTCTACTTTGGCTAAAACAAATGAAAGGTGAAAATCCTAAATTGTTGAGGTGGTCCATATCCCTACAGGGAATGGACTATACAGTGGAACATAGACCTGGGAGTAGCCACTCCAATGCAGATGGACTCTCCAGATATTTCCACTTAGACAATGAAGACTCATCAGGTCATGGCTAGTCTTATTGTCCTTCGTTTGGGGGGGGGGGTTGTGTAGGAAAGTACCATCTTGCCTGGCATGTTACCCCCATTTTTCACTGTATATATGTTGTTTTACTTGTATGTGTCACTGGGACCCTGTTCTCCAGGGCCCCAGTGCTCATAAGTGTGCCTGAATGTGTTACCTGTGTAGTGACTAACTGTCTCACTGAGGCTCTGCTAATCAGAACCTCAGTGGTTATGCTCTCTCATTTCTTTCAAATTGTCACTAACAGGCTAGTGACCAATTTTTCCAATTTACATTGGCTTACTGGAACACCCTTATAATTCCCTAGTATATGGTACTGAGGTACCCAGGGTATTGGGGTTCCAGGAGATCCCTATGGGCTGCAGCATTTCTTTTGCCACCCATAGGGAGCTCTGACAAATCTTACACAGGCCTGCCACTGCAGCCTGAGTGAAATAACGTCCATGTTATTTCACAGCCATTTTACACTGCACTTAAGTAACTTATAAGTCACCTATATGTCTAACCTTTACCTGGTAAAGGTTGGGTGCTAAGTTACTTAGTGTGAGGGCACCCTGGCACTAGCCAAGGTGCCCCCACATTGTTCAGGGCCAATTCCCCGGACTTTGTGAGTGCGGGGACACCATTACACGCGTGCACTACATATAGGTAACTACCTATATGTAGCTTCACAATGGTAACTCCGAATATGGCCATGTAAGATGTCTATGATCATGGAATTGCCCCCTCTATACCATCCTGGCATAGTTGGCACAATCCCATGATCCCAGTGGTCTGTAGCACAGACCCTGGTACTGCCAAACTGCTTTTCCCGGGGTTTCACTGCAGCTGCTGCTGCTGCCAACCCCTCAGACAGGCAGCTGCCCTCCTGGGGTCCAGCCAGGCCTGGCCCAGTATGGCAGAACAAAGGACTTCCTCAGAGAGAGGGTGTGACACCCTCTCCCTTTGGAAAATGGTGTGAAGGCAGAGGAGGAGTAGCCTCCCCCAGCCTCTGGAAATGCTTTCTTGGGCACAGATGTGCCCAATTCTGCATAAGCCAGTCTACACCGGTTCAGGGACCCCTTAGCCCTGCTCTGGCGCGAAACTGGACAAAGGAAAGGGGAGTGACCACTCCCCTGACCTGTACCTCCCCTGGGAGGTGCCCAGAGCTCCTCCAGTGTGCTCCAGACCTCTGCCATCTTGGAAACAGAGGTGCTGCTGGCACACTGGACTGCTCTGAGTGGCCAGTGCCACCAGGTGACGTCAGAGACTCCTTGTGATAGGCTCCTTCAGGTGTTGCTAGCCTATCCTCTCTCCTAAGTAGCCAAACCCTCTTTTCTGGCTATTTAGGGTCTCTGTCTCTTGGGATTCCTTAGATAACGAATGCAAGAGCTCATCCGAGTTCCTCTGCATCTCTCTCTTCACCTTCTGCCAAGGAATCGACTGCTGACCGCGCTGGAAGCCTGCAAAACTGCAACATAGTAGCAAAGACGACTACTGCAACTCTGTAACGCTGATCCTGCCGCCTTCTCGACTTTTCCTGGTGGTGCATGCTGTGGGGGTAGTCTGCCTCCTCTCTGCACTAGATGCTCCGAAGAAATCTCCCGTGCGTCGACGGAATCGTCCTCCTGCAACCGCAGGCACCAAAAAGCTGCATTACTGGTCCCTTGGGTCTCCTCTCAGCACGACGAGCGAGGTCCCTCGAATACAGCAACTCTGTCTAAGCGACTCCCACAGTCCAGTGACTCTTCCGTCCAAGTTTGGTGGAGGTAAGTCCTTGCCCCACCTCGCTAGACTGCATTGCTGGGAACCGCGACTTTTGCAGCTACTCCGGCCCCTGTGCACTTCCGGTGGAAATCCTTTGTGCACAGCCAAGCCTGGGTCCACGGCACTCCAACCTGCATTGCACGACTTTCTAAGTTGGTCTCCGGCGACGTGGGACTCCTTTGTGCGACTTCGGGTGAGCACCATTTCACACATCCTCGTAGTGCCTGTTTCTGGCACTTCTCCGGGCGCTACCTGCTGCTAAGAGAGCTCCTTGTCTTGCTCGACGTCCCCTCTACCTCTTGGTCCAATTTGCGACCTCCTGGTCCCTCCTGGGCCACAGCAGCGTCCAAAAACTCTAACCGCAGGATTTGCAGCTAGCAAGGCTTGTTGGCGTTCTTTTGGCGGGAAAACACTTCTGCACGACTCTACAAGGCGAGAGGGATCCGTCCTCCAAAGGGGAAGTCTCTAGCCCTTTGCGTTCCTGCAGAAACCGCAGCTTCTTCAGTCCAGTCGAAGCTTCTTTGCACACGCAGCTGGCATTTCCTGGGCATCTGCCCATTTCTGACTTGCTTGTGACTTTTGGACTTGGTCCCCTTGTTCCACACGTACCCCAGATTGGAAATCCAGCGTTGTTGCATTGTTGGTTTGTGTCTTTCCTGCCTTATTCCCCTATCACAACTTCTTTGTCCTTTGGGGAACTTTAGTGCACTTTGCACTCACTTTTCAGGGTCTTGGGGTGGGCTATTTTTCTAACCCTCACTATCTTCTAATAGTCCCAGCGACCCTCTACAAGGTCACATAGGTTTGGGGTCCATTCGTGGTTCGCATTCCACTTCTGGAGTATATGGTTTGTGTTGCCCCTATCCCTATGTGTCTCCATTGCATCCTATTGTGACTACACATTGTTTGCACTGTTTTCTAAGACTATACTGCATATTTTTGCTATTGTGTATATATATCTTGTGTATATTTCCTATCCTCTCACTGAGGGTACACTATGAGATACTTTGGCATATTGTCATAAAAATAAAGTACCTTTATTTTTAGTATAACTGTGTATTGTGTTTTCTTATGATATTGTGCATATGACACTAAGTGGTACTGTAGTAGCTTCACACGTCTCCTAGTTCAGACTAAGCTGCTCTGCTAAGCTACCATTATCTATCAGCCTAAGCTGCTAGACACCCTATACACTAATAAGGGATAACTGGGCCTGGTGCAAGGTGCAAGTACCCCTTGGTACTCACTACAAGCCAGTCCAGCCTCCTACAGCCTGCAAAACTGCAACATAGTAGCGAAGACGACTACTGCAACTCTGTAACGCTGATCCTGCCGCCTTCTTGACTGTTTTCCTGGTGGTGCATGCTGTGGGGGTAGTCTGCCTCCTCTCTGCACTAGAAGCTCCGAAGAAATCTCCCGTGGGTCGACGGAATCGTCCCCCTACAACCGCAGGCACCAAAGAACTGCATGACCGGTACCCTGGGTCTCCTCTCAGCACGACGAGCGAGGTCCCTTGAATCCAGCAACTCTGTCCAAGTGACTCCCACAGTCCAGTGACTCTTCAGTCCAAGTTTGGTGGAGGTAAGTCCTTGCCTCCCCCCGCCAGACTGCATTGCTGGGAACCGCGACTTTTGGAGCTACTCCGGCCTCCGTGCACTTCCGGTGGAAATCCTTTGTGCACAGTCCAGCCTGGGTCCACGGCACTCTAACCTGCATTGCACGACCTCCTAAGTTGTTCTCCGGCGACGTGGGACTCCTTTGTGCGACTTCGGGTGAGCACCGTTTCACGCATCCTCGTAGTGCCTGTTTTCTGGCACTTCTGCAGGTGCTGCCTGCTGCTGAGAGGGCTCCTTGTCTTGCACGATGCCCCCTCTGTCCCCAGACGCAATTGGCGACATCCTGGTCCCTCCTGGGCCACAGCAGCATCCAAAAACACTAACCGCACGATTTGCAGCTAGCAAGGCTTGTTGGCGGTCTTTCGGCGGGAAAACACTTCTGCACGACTCTCCACGGCATGAGGGATCCGTCCTCCAAAGGGGAAGTCTCTAGCCCTTGTCGTTCCTGCAGAAACCTAAGCTTCTACTGTCCAGTAGCAGCTTCTTTGCACCCACAGCTGGCATTTCCTGGGCATCTGCCCATCTCCGACTTGCTTGTGATTTTTGGACTTGGTCGCTTTGTTCCACAGGTACCCTCGACTGGAAATCCATCGTTGTTGCATTGCTGGTTTGTGTCTTTCCTGCAGAATTCCCCTATCACGACTTCTATGTCCTTTGGGGAACTTTAGTGCACTTTGCACTCACTTTTCAGGGTCTTGGGGTGGGCTATTTTTCTAACCCTTACTATTTTCTAATAGTCCCAGCGACCCTCTACAAGGTCACATAGGTTTGGGGTCCATTCGTGGTTCGCATTCCACTTTTGGAGTATATGGTTTGTGTTGCCCCTATGCCTATGTGTCCCCATTGCATCCTATTGTAACTATACATTGTTTGCACTGTTTTCTAATACTATTACTGCATATTTTGGTATTGTGTACATATATCTTGTGTATATTTGCTATCCTCATACTGAGGGTACTCACTGAGATACTTTTGGCATATTGTCATAAAAATAAAGTACCTTTATTTTTAGTATATCTGTGTATTGTGTTTTCTTATGATATTGTGCATATGACACTAGTGGTACTGTAGGAGCTTCACTCGTCTCCTAGTTCAGCCTAAGCTGCTCTGCTAAGCTACCATTATCTATCAGCCTATGCTGCTAGACACCCTATACACTAATAAGGGATAACTGGGCCTGGTGCAAGGTGCAAGTACCCCTAGGTACTCACTACAAGCCAGTCCAACCTCCTACAATTGGTAAAATTGGTCACTAGCCTGTTAGTGACAATTTGTAAAGAGAGAGCATAACCACTGAGGTTCTGGTTAGCAGAGCCTCAGTGAGACAGTTAGTGTGAGAAGGTAGCCTCTTTCTAGCCTTGTTACCCCCACTTTTGGCCTGTTTGTGAGTGTATGTCAGGGTGTTTGTCACTGTTTTCACTGTCTCACTGGGATCCTGATAGCCAGGCCTCAGTGCTCATAGTGAAAACACTATGTTTTCAGTATGTTTGTTATGTGTCACTGGGATCCTGCTAGTCAGGACCCCAGTGCTCATAAGGTTGTGGCCTATATGTATGTGTCACTGGGACCCTGTCACACAGGGCCCCAGTGCTCATAGGTGTGCATGTACATGTTCCCTGTGTGGTGCCTAACTGTCTCACTGAGGCTCTGCTAACCAGAACCTCAGTGGTTATGCTCTCTCATTACTTTCAAATTGTCACTAACAGGCTAGTGACCATTTTAACCAATTTACATTGGCTTACTGGAACACCCTTATAATTCCCTAGTATATGGTACTGAGGTACCCAGGGTATTGGGGTTCCAGGAGATCCCTATGGGCTGCAGCATTTCTTTTGCCACCCATAGGGAGCTCTGACAATTCTTACACAGGCCTGCCACTGCAGCCTGAGTGAAATAACGTCCACGTTATTTCACAGCCATTTTACACTGCACTTAAGTAACTTATAAGTCACCTATATGTCTAACCTTTACCTGGTAAAGGTTAGGTGCAAAGTTACTTAGTGTGAGGGCACCCTGGCACTAGCCAAGGTGCCCCCACATTGTTCAGAGCCAATTCACTGAACTTTGTGAGTGCGGGGACACCATTACACGTGTGCACTACATATAGGTCACTACCTATATGTAGCTTCACCATGGTAACTCCGAATATGGCCATGTAACATGTCTATGATCATGGAATTGCCCCCTCTATGCCATCCTGGCATTGTTGGTACAATTCCATGATCCCAGTGGTCTGTAGCACAGACCCTGGTACTGCCAGACTGCCCTTCCTGGGGTTTCACTGCAGCTGCTGCTGCTGCCAACCCCTCAGACAGGCAGCTGCCCTCCTGGGGTCCAGCCAGGCCTGGCCCAGGATGGCAGAACAAAGAACTTCCTCTGAGAGAGGGTGTGACACCCTCTCCCTTTGGAAAATGGTGTGAAGGCAGGGGAGGAGTAGCCTCCCCCAGCCTCTGGAAATGCTTTGTTGGGCACAGATGTGCCCAATTCTGCATAAGCCAGTCTACACCGGTTCAGGGACCCCTTAGCCCCTGCTCTGGCGCGAAACTGGACAAAGGAAAGGGGAGTGACCACTCCCCTGACCTGCACCTCCCCTGGGAGGTGTCCAGAGCTCCTCCAGTGTGCTCCAGACCTCTGCCATCTTGGAAACAGAGGTGCTGCTGGCACACTGGACTGCTCTGAGTGGCCAGTGCCACCAGGTGACGTCAGAGACTCCTTGTGATAGGCTCCTTCAGGTGTTAGTAGCCTTTCCTCTCTCCTAGGTAGCCAAACCCTCTTTTCTGGCTATTTAGGGTCTCTGTCTCTGGGGAAACTTTAGATAACGAATGCATGAGCTCAGCCGAGTTCCTCTGCATCTCCCTCTTCACCTTCTGATAAGGAATCGACCGCTGACCGCGCTGGAAGCCTGCAAACCTGCAACATAGTAGCAAAGACGACTACTGCAACTCTGTAACGCTGATCCTGCCGCCTTCTCGACTGTTTTCCTGCTTGTGCATGCTGTGGGGGTAGTCTGCCTCCTCTCTGCACCAGAAGCTGCGAAGAAATCTCCCGTGGGTCGACGGAATCTTCCCCCTGCAACCGCAGGCACCAAAAAGCTGCATCTCCGGTCCCTTGGGTCTCCTCTCAGCACGACGAGCGAGGTCCCTCGAATCCAGCGACACCGTCCAAGTGACCCCCACAGTCCAGTGACTCTTCAGCCCAAGTTTGGTGGAGGTAAGTCCTTGCCTCACCTCGCTGGGCTGCATTGCTGGGAACCGCGACTTTGCAAGCTTCTCCGGCCCCTGTGCACTTCCGGCGGAAATCCTGTGTGCACAGCCAAGCCTGGGTCCACGGCACTCTAACCTGCATTGCACGACTTTCTAAGTTGGTCTCCGGCGACGTGGGACTCCTTTGTGCAACTTCGGCGAGCACCGTTTCACGCATCCTCGTAGTGCCTGTTTCTGGCACTTCTCCGGGTGCTACCTGCTTCAGTGAGGGCTCTCTGTCTTGCTCGACGTCCCCTCTCTCTGCAGGTCCAATTTGCGACCTCCTGGTCCCTCCTGGGCCTCAGCAGCGTCCAAAAAACGCCAAACGCACGATTTGCGTGTAGCAAGGCTTGTTGGCGTCCATCCGGCGGGAAAACACTTCTCCACGACTCTCCAAGGCGTGGGGGATCCATCCTCCAAAGGGGAAGTCTCTAGCCCTTGTCGTTCTTGCAGTATTCACAGTTCTTCAGCCTAGTAAGAGCTTCTTTGCACCAACCGCTGGCATTTCTTGGGCATCTGCCCATCTCCGAGCTGCTTGTGACTTTTGGACTTGGTCCCCTTGTTCCACAGGTACCTTCAGACAGGAATCCATCGTTGTTGCACTGCTGATTTGTGTTTTCCTTGCATTCTCCCTCTAACACGACTATTTTGTCCTTAGGGGAACTTTGGTGCACTTTGCACTCACTTTTCAGGGTCTTGGGGAGGGTTATTTTTCTAACTCTCACTATTTTCTAATAGTCCCAGCGACCCTCTACAAGGTCACATAGGTTTGGGGTCCATTCGTGGTTCGCATTCCACTTCTGGAGTATATGGTTTGTGTTGCCCCTATCCCTATGTTTCCCCATTGCATCCTATTGTAACTATACATTGTTTGCACTGTTTTCTAAGACTATACTGCATATTTTTTCTATTGTGTATATATATCTTGTGTATATTTCCTATCCTCTCACTGAGGGTACACTCTAAGATACTTTGGCATATTGTCATAAAAATAAAGTACCTTTATTTTTAGTATAACTGTGTATTGTGTTTCCTTATGATATTGGGCATATGACACTAAGTGGTACTGTGGTAGCTTCACACGTCTCCTAGTTCAGCCTGAGCTGCTTTGCTAAGCTACCATTATCTATCAGCCTAAGCTGCTAGACACCCTATACACTAATAAGGGATAACTGGGCCTGGTGCAAGGTGCAAGTACCCCTTGGTACTCACTACAAGCCAGTCCAGCCTCCTACATTGGTTGTGCAGTGGTGGGATAAGTGCTTGAGACTACTTACCACTCTTGTCATTGTACTTTTCATAAGAGAAAAATATACAAAACAAGGTCAGTGTATATACACATAGCCAAAAAGTTTTGCATTTCCTCTTTTCACTCTTTTCTAAGTGCTGAAAAGTACTTCTAAACTTTCAAAAAGTTCTTAAAAGTTTAAAAAGTTTTTTTCTGTCTTTCCAAAAAGTTCTGAAAACTTTTTTCTCTTTGTCTATCACTTTAACTCTCTCTAAAAATGTCTGGCACAGGCCAAAAAGTTGAACTGTCCAAACTTGCATATGATCACCTTAGCTGGAAAGGAGCAAGGAGTCTCTGCATAGAGAGAGGTTTGAGTGTAGGGAAGAATCCTTCCTTAGAACTGTTAATTAATATGCTTAGAGTACAGGATAAGGCCATAAGTGCCCAATCTGTGGAAAAAGTAGCTAATGGTTCTCAATCTGATCCAGGGACACCCCCAGGAAAAGGTTCAGGAAAGAAACTTCTTAGCCTGCCCATTACTAGACAGTCTAGCATAGTTGGTACAGAGGTTGAATCACATCATACTGATGATGTGCTCTCACATTATACTGGTAGCCAAGCTGTTAGGGTGCCCTCTGTAAGGGACAGGTCTCCTTCTGTTCATTCCCATCATACCTCTGTATCTAGAAATGTCCCTCCCACCCACCCTGATGACAGATTGTTGGAAAGGGAGCTCAATAGATTGAGAGTGGAGCAAACCAGACTGAAGCTCAAGAAGCAACAGCTGGATTTGGATAGACAGTCTTTAGAAATAGAGAGGGAAAGACAGAAAATGGGTTTAGATACCCATGGTGGCAGCAGCAGTATTCCCCATAGTCATCCTGCAAAAGCGCATGATTCCAGGAATCTGCATAAGATAGTTCCCCCTTACAAGGAGGGGGATGACATTAACAAGTGGTTTGCTGCACTTGAGAGGGCCTGTGCTGTACAGGATGTCCCTCAAAGGCAGTGGGCTGCTATCCTATGGCTATCATTTACTGGAAAAGGTAGGGATAGGCTCCTTACTGTAAAAGAAAATGATGCTAACAATTTCCAAGTTCTTAAGAATGCACTCCTGGATGGTTATGGCTTAACCACTGAACAGTACAGGATAAAGTTCAGAGATACCAAAAAGGAGTCTTCACAAGACTGGGTTGATTTCATTGACCAGGCAGTGAAGGCCTTGGAGGGGTGGTTACATGGCAGTAAAGTTACTGATTATGACAGCCTGTATAACTTAATCCTGAGAGAGCATATTCTTAATAATTGTGTGTCTGATTTGTTGCACCAGTACTTGGTGGACTCTGATCTGACCTCTCCCCAAGAATTGGGAAAGAAGGCAGACAAATGGGTCAGAACAAGAGTGAACAGAAAAGTTCATACAGGGGGTGACAAAGATGGCAATAAGAAGAAAGATGGTGAAAAATCTCAAGATAAGCATGGGGATAAGGGTAAAACCAAAGATCCCACTTCAAATCTTAAACACTCTTCAGAGGGTGGGGATAAAACAAAGTCTTCCTCTTCTTCCCAACCTGCACACATTAAAAAGCCTTGGTGCTTTGTGTGTAAAAATAGAGGCCATAGGCCAGGGGATAAGTCCTGTCCAGGTAAACCCCCTGAGCCTACCACCACTAATATATCAAGCTCTAGTGCCCCTAGCAGTAGTGGTACTAGTGGTGGGACTGCTGGCAACAGTCAAGCAAAGGGTGTAGTTGGGTTCACTTATGGGTCCATAGTGGAAACTGATGTAATCAGTCCCAAGACAGTTTCTGTAGGAAAGTACCATCTTGCCTGGCATGTTACCCCCATTTTTCACTGTATATATGTTGTTTTAGTTGTATGTGTCTCTGGGACCCTGGTAACCCAGGGCCCCAGTGCTCATAAGTGTGCCTGTATGTGTTACCTGTGTAGTGACTAACTGTCTCACTGAGGCTCTGCTAATCAGAACCTCAGTGGTTATGCTCTCTCATTTCTTTCCAAATTGTCACTGACAGGCTAGTGACCATTTTTACCAATTTACATTGGCTTACTGGAACACCCTTATAATCCCCTAGTATATGGTACTGAGGTACCCAGGGTATTGGGGTTCCAGGAGATCCCTATGGGCTGCAGCATTTCTTTTGCCACCCATAGGGAGCTCTGACAATTCTTACACAGGCCTGCCACTGCAGCCTGAGTGAAATAACGTCCACGTTATTTCACAGCCATTTTACACTGCACTTAAGTAACTTATAAGTCACCTATATGTCTAACCTTTACCTGGTAAAGGTTAGGTGCAAAGTTACTTAGTGTGAGGGCACCCTGGCACTAGCCAAGGTGCCCCCACATTGTTCAGAGCCAATTCACTGAACTTTGTGAGTGCGGGGACACCATTACACGCGTGCACTACATATAGGTCACTACCTATATGTTGCTTCACCATGGTAACTCCGAATATGGCCATGTAACATGTCTATGATCATGGAATTGCCCCCTCTATGCCATCCTGGCATTGTTGGGACAATTCCATGATCCCAGTGGTCTGTAGCACAGACCCTGGTACTGCCAGACTGCCCTTCCTGGGGTTTCTCTGCAGCTGCTGCTGCTGCCAACCCCTCAGACAGGCAGCTGCCCTCCTGGGGTCCAGCCAGGCCTGGCCCAGGATGGCAGAACAAAGAACTTCCTCTGAGAGAGGGTGTGACACCCTCTCCCTTTGGAAAATGGTGTGAAGGCAGGGGAGGAGTAGCCTCCCCCAGCCTCTGGAAATGCTTTGTTGGGCACAGAGGTGCCCAATTCTGCATAAGCCAGTCTACACCGGTTCAGGGACCCCTTAGCCCCTGCTCTGGCGCGAAACTGGACAAAGGAAAGGGGAGTGACCACTCCCCTGACCTGCACCTCCCCTGGGAGGTGTCCAGAGCTCCTCCAGTGTGCTCCAGACCTCTGCCATCTTGGAAACAGAGGTGCTGCTGGCACACTGGACTGCTCTGAGTGGCCAGTGCCACCAGGTGACGTCAGAGACTCCTTGTGATAGGCTCCTTCAGGTGTTAGTAGCCTTTCCTCTCTCCTAGGTAGCCAAACCCTCTTTTCTGGCTATTTAGGGTCTCTGTCTCTGGGGAAACTTTAGATAACGAATGCATGAGCTCAGCCGAGTTCCTCTGCATCTCCCTCTTCACCTTCTGATAAGGAATCGACCGCTGACCGCGCTGGAAGCCTGCAAACCTGCAACATAGTAGCAAAGACGACTACTGCAACTCTGTAACGCTGATCCTGCCGCCTTCTCGACTGTTTTCCTGCTTGTGCATGCTGTGGGGGTAGTCTGCCTCCTCTCTGCACCAGAAGCTCCGAAGAAATCTCCCGTGGGTCGACGGAATCTTCCCCCTGCAACCGCAGGCACCAAAAAGCTGCATCTCCGGTCCCTTGGGTCTCCTCTCAGCACGACGAGCGAGGTCCCTCGAATCCAGCGACACCGTCCAAGTGACCCCCACAGTCCAGTGACTCTTCAGCCCAAGTTTGGTGGAGGTAAGTCCTTGCCTCACCTCGCTGGGCTGCATTGCTGGGAACCGCGACTTTGCAAGCTTCTCCGGCCCCTGTGCACTTCCGGCGGAAATCCTTCGTGCACAGCCAAGCCTGGGTCCACGGCACTCTAACCTGCATTGCACGACTTTCTAAGTTGGTCTCCGGCGACGTGGGACTCCTTTGTGCAACTTCGGCGAGCACCGTTTCACGCATCCTCGTAGTGCCTGTTTCTGGCACTTCTCCGGGTGCTACCTGCTTCAGTGAGGGCTCTTTGTCTTGCTCGACGTCCCCTCTCTCTGCAGGTCCTATTTGCGACCTCCTGGTCCCTCCTGGGCCCCAGCAGCGTCCAAAAACGCCAAACGCACGATTTGCGTGTAGCAAGGCTTGTTGGCGTCCATCCGGCGGGAAAAGACTTCTGCACGACTCTCCAAGGCGTGGGGGATCCATCCTCCAAAGGGGAAGTCTCTAGTCCTTGTCGTTCCTGCAGTATTCACAGTTCTTCAGCCTAGTAAGAGCTTCTTTGCACCAACCGCTGGCATTTCTTGGGCATCTGCCCATCTCCGAGCTGCTTGTGACTTTTGGACTTGGTCCCCTTGTTCCACAGGTACCTTCAGACAGGAATCCATCGTTGTTGCATTGCTGATTTGTGTTTTCCTTGCATTCTCCCTCTAACACGACTATT
Source organism: Pleurodeles waltl (assembly GCF_031143425.1). Taxonomy (NCBI): domain Eukaryota; kingdom Metazoa; phylum Chordata; class Amphibia; order Caudata; family Salamandridae; genus Pleurodeles; species Pleurodeles waltl. Next base: position 526,898,119 of record NC_090446.1, read on the forward strand.
TTGTCCTTAGGGGAACTTTGGTGCACTTTGCACTCACTTTTCAGGGTCTTGGGGTGGGTTATTTTGCTAACTCTCACTATTTTCTAATAGTCCCAGCGACCCTCTACAAGGTCACATAGGTTTGGGGTCCATTCGTGGTTCGCATTCCACTTCTGGAGTATATGGTTTGTGTTGCCCCTATCCCTATGTTTCCCCATTGCATCCTATTGTAACTATACATTGTTTGCACTGTTTTCTAAGACTATACTGCATATTTTTGCTATTGTGTATATATATCTTGTGTATATTTCCTATCCTCTCACTGAGGGTACACTCTAAGATACTTTGGCATATTGTCATAAAAATAAAGTACCTTTATTTTTAGTATAACTGTGTATTGTGTTTTCTTATGATATTGTGCATATGACACTAGGTGGTACTGTAGTAGCTTCACACGTCTCCTAGTTCAGCCTGAGCTGCTTTGCTAAGCTACCATTATCTATCAGCCTAAGCTGCTAGACACCCTATACACTAATAAGGGATAACTGGGCCTGGTGCAAGGTGCAAGTACCCCTTGGTACTCACTACAAGCCAGTCCAGCCTCCTACATTGGTTGTGCAGTGGTGGGATAAGTGCTTGAGACTACTTACCACTCTTGTCATTGTACTTTTCATAAGAGAAAAATATACAAAACAAGGTCAGTGTATATACACATAGCCAAAAAGTTTTGCATTTCCTCTTTTCACTCTTTTCTAAGTGCTGAAAAGTACTTCTAAACTTTCAAAAAGTTCTTAAAAAGTTTAAAAAGTTTTTTTCTGTCTTTCCAAAAAGTTCTGAAAACTTTTTTCTCTTTGTCTATCACTTTAACTCTCTCTAAAAAATGTCTGGCACAGGCCAAAAAGTTGAACTGTCCAAACTTGCATATGATCACCTTAGCTGGAAAGGAGCAAGGAGTCTCTGCATAGAGAGAGGTTTGAGTGTAGGGAAGAATCCTTCCTTAGAACTGTTAATTAATATGCTTAGAGTACAGGATAAGGCCATAAGTGCCCAATCTGTAGAAAAAGTAGCTAATGGTTCTCAATCTGATCCAGGGACTCCCCCAGGAAAAGGTTCAGGAAAGAAACTTCTCAGCCTGCCCATTACTAGACAGTCTAGCATAGTTGGTACAGAGGTTGAATCACATCATACTGATGATGTGCTCTCACATTATACTGGTAGCCAAGCTGTTAGGGTGCCCTCTGTAAGGGACAGGTCTCCTTCTGTTCATTCCCATCATACCTCTGTATCTAGAAATGTCCCTCCCACCCACCCTGATGACAGATTGTTGGAAAGGGAGCTCAATAGATTGAGAGTGGAGCAAACCAGACTGAAGCTCAAGAAGCAACAGCTGGATTTGGATAGACAATCTTTAGAAATAGAGAGGGAAAGACAGAAAATGGGTTTAGATACCCATGGTGGCAGCAGCAGTATTCCCCATAGTCATCCTGCAAAAGAGCATGATTCCAGGAATCTGCATAAGATAGTTCCCCCTTACAAGGAGGGGGATGACATTAACAAGTGGTTTGCTGCACTTGAGAGGGCCTGTGCTGTACAGGATGTCCCTCAAAGGCAGTGGGCTGCTATCCTATGGCTATCATTTACTGGAAAAGGTAGGGATAGGCTCCTTACTGTAAAAGAAAATGATGCTAACAATTTCCAAGTTCTTAAGAATGCACTCCTGGATGGTTATGGCTTAACCACTGAACAGTATAGGATCAAGTTCAGAGATACCAAAAAGGAGTCTTCACAAGACTGGGTTGATTTCATTGACCAGGCAGTGAAGGCCTTGGAGGGGTGGTTACATGGCAGTAAAGTTACTGATTATGACAGCCTGTATAACTTAATCCTGAGAGAGCATATTCTTAATAATTGTGTGTCTGATTTGTTGCACCAGTACTTGGTGGACTCTGATCTGACCTCTCCCCAAGAATTGGGAAAGAAGGCAGACAAATGGGTCAGAACAAGAGTGAACAGAAAAGTTCATACAGGGGGTGACAAAGATGGCAACAAAAAGAAGGATGGTAAGTCTTCTGACAAGGGTGGGGACAAATCTAAAAATGAGTCTTCATCAGGCCCACAAAAACACTCTGGTGGGGGTGGTGGGCCCAAACCCTCCTCTAATCAGAACAAGGAAAAGAAACCATGGTGCTATTTATGTAAGATAAAAGGCCATTGGACAACAGATCCCAGTTGTCCAAAGAAAGGCACCACAGCTCCTACCACTACAACCCCTACTGCTACACCTAGTGTCCCTACTAATAGCAGTGGTGGTGGGAGCAAACCTACTAATAGCCAATCCAAGGGAGTAGCTGGGCTCACTTTTGGTAATTTAGTTGGGGTTGGTCTGATTAGGGAGACCACAGAGGCTACTTTAGTCTCTGAAGGGGCTATTGACTTAGCCACTTTGGTTGCTTGCCCCCATAACTTGGAGAAGTACAAGCAACTAACCCTAATAAATGGTGTTGAGGTCCAGGCCTACAGGGACACAGGTGCCAGTGTCACAATGGTGATTGAGAAACTGGTGCACCCTGAACAACACATACTTGGACACCAGTACCAAGTAACCGATGCTCACAACATAACACAAAGCCACCCCATGGCTGTTGTAAATCTCAACTGGGGGGGGGTATCTGGTCCAAAGAAAGTTGTGGTAGCTTCAGATTTACCTGTAGACTGTCTATTAGGGAACGATTTGGAGACATCAGCTTGGTCAGATGTGGAGTTGGAGGCCCATGCAGCAATGCTGGGCATCCCAGGGCATATTTTTGCTTTGACAAGGGCTCAGGCCAAAAAGCAAAAAGGACAGGGAAGCTTGGATCCTGGAACAATGGACCAAGTGCTCCCTAAAGCTAGGGCTAGTAGAAGCAAACCACTTCCTACTATCCCTCCCTCTACAGTGGATTCTACTTCTGAGGAAGAAGAATTCCCTCCCTGTGCAGAACCTACACCAGAGGAGCTGGAAGCAGACACTGCTGAGCTTTTGGGTGAAGGGGGGCCTGCCAGAGAGGAGCTGAGTGTGGCACAGCAAACCTGTCCCACATTAGAGGGTCTCAGACAGCAAGCTGTCAAACAGGCTAATGGGGATGTCAGTGACTCACACAGAGTTTACTGGGAGGACAACCTCTTGTACACTGAGCAAAGGGATCCTAAACCTGGAGCTGCCAGGAGATTAGTGATTCCTCAGGAGTACAGAAAGTTCCTCCTAACACTGGCACATGACATTCCCTTAGCTGGGCACCTGGGTCAAATGAAAACTTGGGACAGATTGGTACCACTGTTTCATTGGCCTAGGATGTCTGAGGACACAAAAGATTTTTGTAAGTCCTGTGAAACCTGTCAAGCCAGTGGCAAGACAGGTGGCACTCCAAAGGCACCCCTTATCCCACTGCCTGTGGTTGGGGTTCCCTTTGAAAGGGTAGGGGTTGACATAGTTGGCCCCCTTGACCCTCCTACTGCTTCAGGCAATAGGTTTATCTTGGTGGTAGTGGACCATGCCACAAGATATCCTGAAGCTATTCCTTTAAGGACCACTACAGCTCCTGCAGTGGCAAAGGCCCTCCTGGGAATATTTTCCAGGGTGGGCTTCCCAAAGGAAGTAGTATCAGACAGAGGAAGCAATTTCATGTCTGCATACTTAAAGGCCATGTGGAAGGAGTGTGGTGTAACTTACAAGTTCACAACACCCTATCATCCACAAACAAATGGACTGGTGGAGAGATTTAATAAAACTCTCAAAGGCATGATTATGGGACTCCCTGAAAAACTCCGCAGGAGATGGGATATCCTTCTACCATGCCTCCTTTTTGCCTACAGGGAGGTACCCCAGAAAGGAGTGGGCTTCAGCCCCTTTGAACTTCTTTTTGGACACCCTGTTAGGGGTCCACTCACACTTGTAAAGGAGGGTTGGGAACAACCTTTAAAAGCTCCTAAGCAGGATATTGTGGATTATGTACTTGGCCTCAGATCAAGGATGGCTGAGTACATGAAAAAGGCCAGTAAAAACCTTCAGGCCAGCCAAGAGCTCCAGAAGCAATGGCATGATCAGAAGGCTGTTTTGGTTCAGTACCAACCAGGGCAGAAAGTGTGGGTCTTGGAGCCTGTGGCCCCAAGAGCACTCCAAGATAAATGGAGTGGTCCACACACAATTGTTGAAAAGAAGGGTGAAGTCACCTACTTGGTTGACTTAGGCACTGCCAGGAGTCCCCTTAGGGTGCTCCATGTCAACCGCCTGAAACCCTACTATGACAGGGCTGATCTCACCCTGCTCATGGCAACAGATGAGGGACAGGAAGAAGACAGTGATCCTCTACCTGATCTCTTCTCTTCCACAGAACAAGATGCTCTTGTGGAAGGTGTAGTTTTGGCTGATTGTCTTACTGCGGAACAGAAAGATAATTGCATAAATCTCCTAGGACAATTTTCAGAACTCTTCTCCATTGTGCCAGGCACCACTTCTTGGTGTGAACACACTATAGATACTGGAGACAGTTTACCTGTCAAAAGTAAGATCTATAGGCAGCCTGACCATGTCAGGGACTGCATAAAGCAAGAAGTTCAGAAGATGTTGGAACTAGGAGTGGTTGAGCACTCTGACAGTCCATGGGCTTCTCCTGTGGTACTGGTACCAAAACCCAATTCTAAAGATGGAAAGAAGGAAATGAGGTTTTGTGTAGACTATAGAGGTCTCAACTTGGTAACCAAAACAGATGCTCACCCTATACCCAGGGCAGATGAGCTAATAGATACACTGGCATCTGCCAAGTATCTAAGCACTTTTGATTTGACTGCAGGGTATTGGCAGATCAAAATGTCAGAAGATGCTAAACCTAAGACTGCATTTTCTACCATTGGAGGACATTACCAGTTTACTGTAATGCCTTTTGGTTTGAAAAATGCACCTGCCACTTTTCAGAGGTTGGTGAACACAGTCCTGCAAGGGCTGGAAGCTTTCAGTGCAGCATATTTGGATGATATAGCTGTCTTTAGCTCCAGCTGGGATGATCACCTGGTCCACCTTTGGAAAGTTTTGGAGGCCCTGCAAAAGGCAGGCCTCACTATCAAGGCTTCAAAGTGCCAGATAGGGCAGGGTAAGGTGGTTTATCTGGGACACCTTGTTGGTGGGGAACAGATTGCACCACTTCAGGGGAAAATCCAAACCATTATTGATTGGATTCCCCCTACCACTCAGACTCAGGTGAGAGCCTTTCTAGGCCTCACTGGGTATTACAGGAGGTTCATTAAGAACTATGGCTCCATTGCAGCCCCTCTTAATGACCTCACATCCAAGAAAATGCCTAAAAAGGTATTATGGACAGCAAACTGTCAGAAAGCTTTTGAGGAGCTGAAGCAGGCCATGTGCTCTGCACCTGTCCTGAAAAGCCCTTGTTACTCTAAAAAATTCTATGTCCAAACTGATGCATCTGAATTAGGAGTAGGGGCAGTCCTATCACAACTTAATTCTGAGGGCCAGGATCAACCTGTTGCTTTTATTAGTAGAAGGTTGACCCCTAGAGAAAAGCGTTGGTCTGCCATTGAGAGGGAGGCCTTTGCTGTGGTCTGGGCTCTGAAGAAGTTGAGGCCATACCTGTTTGGCACTCACTTCATTGTTCAGACAGACCACAAACCTCTACTTTGGCTAAAACAAATGAAAGGTGAAAATCATAAATTGTTGAGGTGGTCCATATCCCTACAGGGAATGGACTATACAGTGGAACATAGACCTGGGAGTAGCCACTCCAATGCAGATGGACTCTCCAGATATTTCCACTTAGACAATGAAGACTCATCAGGTAATGGCTAGTCTTATTGTCCTTCGTTTGGGGGGGGTTGTGTAGGAAAGTACCATCTTGCCTGGCATGTTACCCCCATTTTTCACTGTATATATGTTGTTTTAGTTGTATGTGTCACTGGGACCCTGGTAACCCAGGGCCCCAGTGCTCATAAGTGTGCCTGTATGTGTTACCTGTGTAGTGACTAACTGTCTCACTGAGGCTCTGCTAATCAGAACCTCAGTGGTTATGCTCTCTCATTTCTTTCCAAATTGTCACTGACAGGCTAGTGACCATTTTTACCAATTTACATTGGCTTACTGGAACACCCTTATAATCCCCTAGTATATGGTACTGAGGTACCCAGGGTATTGGGGTTCCAGGAGATCCCTATGGGCTGCAGCATTTCTTTTGCCACCCATAGGGAGCTCTGACAATTCTTACACAGGCCTGCCACTGCAGCCTGAGTGAAATAACGTCCACGTTATTTCACAGCCATTTTACACTGCACTTAAGTAACTTATAAGTCACCTATATGTCTAACCTTTACCTGGTAAAGGTTAGGTGCAAAGTTACTTAGTGTGAGGGCACCCTGGCACTAGCCAAGGTGCCCCCACATTGTTCAGAGCCAATTCACTGAACTTTGTGAGTGCGGGGACACCATTACACGCGTGCACTACATATAGGTCACTACCTATATGTAGCTTCACCATGGTAACTCCGAATATGGCCATGTAACATGTCTATGATCATGGAATTGCCCCCTCTATGCCATCCTGGCATTGTTGGGACAATTCCATGATCCCAGTGGTCTGTAGCACAGACCCTGGTACTGCCAGACTGCCCTTCCTGGGGTTTCTCTGCAGCTGCTGCTGCTGCCAACCCCTCAGACAGGCAGCTGCCCTCCTGGGGTCCAGCCAGGCCTGGCCCAGGATGGCAGAACAAAGAACTTCCTCTGAGAGAGGGTGTGACACCCTCTCCCTTTGGAAAATGGTGTGAAGGCAGGGGAGGAGTAGCCTCCCCCAGCCTCTGGAAATGCTTTGTTGGGCACAGAGGTGCCCAATTCTGCATAAGCCAGTCTACACCGGTTCAGGGACCCCTTAGCCCCTGCTCTGGCGCAAAACTGGACAAAGGAAAGGGGAGTGACCACTCCCCTGACCTGCACCTCCCCTGGGAGGTGTCCAGAGCTCCTCCAGTGTGCTCCAGACCTCTGCCATCTTGGAAACAGAGGTGCTGCTGGCACACTGGACTGCTCTGAGTGGCCAGTGCCACCAGGTGACGTCAGAGACTCCTTGTGATAGGCTCCTTCAGGTGTTAGTAGCCTTTCCTCTCTCCTAGGTAGCCAAACCCTCTTTTCTGGCTATTTAGGGTCTCTGTCTCTGGGGAAACTTTAGATAACGAATGCATGAGCTCAGCCGAGTTCCTCTGCATCTCCCTCTTCACCTTCTGATAAGGAATCGACCGCTGACCGCGCTGGAAGCCTGCAAACCTGCAACATAGTAGCAAAGACGACTACTGCAACTCTGTAACGCTGATCCTGCCGCCTTCTCGACTGTTTTCCTGCTTGTGCATGCTGTGGGGGTAGTCTGCCTCCTCTCTGCACCAGAAGCTCCGAAGAAATCTCCCGTGGGTCGACGGAATCTTCCCCCTGCAACCGCAGGCACCAAAAAGCTGCATCTCCGGTCCCTTGGGTCTCCTCTCAGCACGACGAGCGAGGTCCCTCGAATCCAGCGACACCGTCCAAGTGACCCCCACAGTCCAGTGACTCTTCAGCCCAAGTTTGGTGGAGGTAAGTCCTTGCCTCACCTCGCTGGGCTGCATTGCTGGGAACCGCGACTTTGCAAGCTTCTCCGGCCCCTGTGCACTTCCGGCGGAAATCCTTCGTGCACAGCCAAGCCTGGGTCCACGGCACTCTAACCTGCATTGCACGACTTTCTAAGTTGGTCTCCGGCGACGTGGGACTCCTTTGTGCAACTTCGGCGAGCACCGTTTCACGCATCCTCGTAGTGCCTGTTTCTGGCACTTCTCCGGGTGCTACCTGCTTCAGTGAGGGCTCTTTGTCTTGCTCGACGTCCCCTCTCTCTGCAGGTCCTATTTGCGACCTCCTGGTCCCTCCTGGGCCCCAGCAGCGTCCAAAAACGCCAAACGCACGATTTGCGTGTAGCAAGGCTTGTTGGCGTCCATCCGGCGGGAAAACACTTCTGCACGACTCTCCAAGGCGTGGGGGATCCATCCTCCAAAGGGGAAGTCTCTAGTCCTTGTCGTTCCTGCAGTATTCACAGTTCTTCAGCCTAGTAAGAGCTTCTTTGCACCAACCGCTGGCATTTCTTGGGCATCTGCCCATCTCCGAGCTGCTTGTGACTTTTGGACTTGGTCCCCTTGTTCCACAGGTACCTTCAGACAGGAATCCATCGTTGTTGCATTGCTGATTTGTGTTTTCCTTGCATTCTCCCTCTAACACGACTATTTTGTCCTTAGGGGAACTTTGGTGCACTTTGCACTCACTTTTCAGGGTCTTGGGGTGGGTTATTTTGCTAACTCTCACTATTTTCTAATAGTCCCAGCGACCCTCTACAAGGTCACATAGGTTTGGGGTCCATTCGTGGTTCGCATTCCACTTCTGGAGTATATGGTTTGTGTTGCCCCTATCCCTATGTTTCCCCATTGCATCCTATTGTAACTATACATTGTTTGCACTGTTTTCTAAGACTATACTGCATATTTTTGCTATTGTGTATATATATCTTGTGTATATTTCCTATCCTCTCACTGAGGGTACACTCTAAGATACTTTGGCATATTGTCATAAAAATAAAGTACCTTTATTTTTAGTATAACTGTGTATTGTGTTTTCTTATGATATTGTGCATATGACACTAGGTGGTACTGTAGTAGCTTCACACGTCTCCTAGTTCAGCCTGAGCTGCTTTGCTAAGCTACCATTATCTATCAGCCTAAGCTGCTAGACACCCTATACACTAATAAGGGATAACTGGGCCTGGTGCAAGGTGCAAGTACCCCTTGGTACTCACTACAAGCCAGTCCAGCCTCCTACAGTTTCTGTCACACCTAGTGGCATTGGCCTTGCCACACTGGCTGCTTGTCCCCTTACAATGGATAAGTACAGGCAGACAGTTTCAATAAATGGTGTTGAGGCCTTGGCCTACAGGGACACAGGTGCCAGTTTCACTTTGGTGACTGAAAACCTAGTGCCTCCTGAACAACACATCATTGGACAACAGTATAAGATTATTGATGTCCATAACTCCACTAAGTTTCTTCCCTTAGCTATAATTCAGTTTAGTTGGGGTGGAGTTACTGGCCCTAAGCAGGTGGTGGTATCACCTAGCTTACCTGTAGACTGTCTCTTAGGTAATGACCTAGAGGCCTCAGGTTGGGCTGATGTAGAGTTTTATGCCCATGCAGCCATGCTGGGCATCCCTGAGGAATTGTTCCCTCTCATTTCAAGTGAAATGAAAAAGCAAAGGAGAGAAGGCCTGAAAACTCAGGATCCCTCTCCATCAACAGGTAAAAAGGGTATCACAGTATCCCCTAACCACCCTACCATTCAGGATACTATTCCTGTGGTGGGAGAAACCTCTCCTGGGGTGGCATCTGTTCCAAGGGAATCATCAGCTGGCAAAGCTGGACTCCCTGAGGTGGAAGTACCTCTCTGTGGGATAACTAACATTGGTGAGAAAAACAGCACCATTTTAGTTAACATGGAGCATCCCTCCAACCCTCCCAGAGAAACTTTAGTGCAGAAACCCTGCACTACCTCACAACACTTAGGACAGCATCCCTGCCCTAGTGTGGAGCTCATAGGACAGCATCCCTGCCCTGCTCCAACTCAAGAGAAACAGCATCCCTGTTCTCTCTTCCAGCCAGATGGACAAAGTTTTTGCCCAGCTATGGCTTTTCTGAGACAGCATCCCTGTCTGGCATTTCCATCACTACAAATAGGTTCAGTGGACAATTCCCACTGCTCTAAACTAAAACTTACTGATAGAAACTCTGAAAATACATCTTCACATTGTTGCTTAGCTAAAAAACTTCAAACAGGGTGGTTTACATCCCTACAGGGAAGTAACCATATAGTGGATGATAAAGGGAGTAACCAGTCTATTGCAGAGCTACTCTCTACTTATCACCACTTAGACAATAAAGTCTCAACTGGCCAAGGTTAGCCTTATTGTCCTTCGTTTGGGGGGGGGTTGTGTGAGAAGGTAGCCTCTTTCTAGCCTTGTTACCCCCACTTTTGGCCTGTTTGTGAGTGTATGTCAGGGTGTTTGTCACTGTTTTCACTTTCTCACTGGGATCCTGATAGCCAGGCCTCAGTGCTCATAGTGAAAACACTATGTTTTCAGTATGTTTGTTATGTGTCACTGGGATCCTGCTAGTCAGGACCCCAGTGCTCATAAGGTTGTGGCCTATATGTATGTGTCACTGGGACCCTGTCACACAGGGCCCCAGTGCTCATAGGTGTGCATGTACATGTTCCCTGTGTGGTGCCTAACTGTCTCACTGAGGCTCTGCTAACCAGAACCTCAGTGGTTATGCTCTCTCATTACTTTCAAATTGTCACTAACAGGCTAGTGACCATTTTAACCAATTTACATTGGCTTACTGGAACACCCTTATAATTCCCTAGTATATGGTACTGAGGTACCCAGGGTATTGGGGTTCCAGGAGATCCCTATGGGCTGCAGCATTTCTTTTGCCACCCATAGGGAGCTCTGACAATTCTTACACAGGCCTGCCACTGCAGCCTGAGTGAAATAACGTCCACGTTATTTCACAGCCATTTTACACTGCACTTAAGTAACTTATAAGTCACCTATATGTCTAACCTTTACCTGGTAAAGGTTAGGTGCAAAGTTACTTAGTGTGAGGGCACCCTGGCACTAGCCAAGGTGCCCCCACATTGTTCAGAGCCAATTCACTGAACTTTGTGAGTGCGGGGACACCATTACACGTGTGCACTACATATAGGTCACTACCTATATGTAGCTTCACCATGGTAACTCCGAATATGGCCATGTAACATGTCTATGATCATGGAATTGCCCCCTCTATGCCATCCTGGCATTGTTGGTACAATTCCATGATCCCAGTGGTCTGTAGCACAGACCCTGGTACTGCCAGACTGCCCTTCCTGGGGTTTCACTGCAGCTGCTGCTGCTGCCAACCCCTCAGACAGGCAGCTGCCCTCCTGGGGTCCAGCCAGGCCTGGCCCAGGATGGCAGAACAAAGAACTTCCTCTGAGAGAGGGTGTGACACCCTCTCCCTTTGGAAAATGGTGTGAAGGCAGGGGAGGAGTAGCCTCCCCCAGCCTCTGGAAATGCTTTGTTGGGCACAGATGTGCCCAATTCTGCATAAGCCAGTCTACACCGGTTCAGGGACCCCTTAGCCCCTGCTCTGGCGCGAAACTGGACAAAGGAAAGGGGAGTGACCACTCCCCTGACCTGCACCTCCCCTGGGAGGTGTCCAGAGCTCCTCCAGTGTGCTCCAGACCTCTGCCATCTTGGAAACAGAGGTGCTGCTGGCACACTGGACTGCTCTGAGTGGCCAGTGCCACCAGGTGACGTCAGAGACTCCTTGTGATAGGCTCCTTCAGGTGTTAGTAGCCTTTCCTCTCTCCTAGGTAGCCAAACCCTCTTTTCTGGCTATTTAGGGTCTCTGTCTCTGGGGAAACTTTAGATAACGAATGCATGAGCTCAGCCGAGTTCCTCTGCATCTCCCTCTTCACCTTCTGATAAGGAATCGACCGCTGACCGCGCTGGAAGCCTGCAAACCTGCAACATAGTAGCAAAGACGACTACTGCAACTCTGTAACGCTGATCCTGCCGCCTTCTCGACTGTTTTCCTGCTTGTGCATGCTGTGGGGGTAGTCTGCCTCCTCTCTGCACCAGAAGCTCCGAAGAAATCTCCCGTGGGTCGACGGAATCTTCCCCCTGCAACCGCAGGCACCAAAAAGCTGCATCTCCGGTCCCTTGGGTCTCCTCTCAGCACGACGAGCGAGGTCCCTCGAATCCAGCGACACCGTCCAAGTGACCCCCACAGTCCAGTGACTCTTCAGCCCAAGTTTGGTGGAGGTAAGTCCTTGCCTCACCTCGCTGGGCTGCATTGCTGGGAACCGCGACTTTGCAAGCTTCTCCGGCCCCTGTGCACTTCCGGCGGAAATCCTGTGTGCACAGCCAAGCCTGGGTCCACGGCACTCTAACCTGCATTGCACGACTTTCTAAGTTGGTCTCCGGCGACGTGGGACTCCTTTGTGCAACTTCGGCGAGCACCGTTTCACGCATCCTCGTAGTGCCTGTTTCTGGCACTTCTCCGGGTGCTACCTGCTTCAGTGAGGGCTCTTTGTCTTGCTCGACGTCCCCTCTCTCTGCAGGTCCAATTTGCGACCTCCTGGTCCCTCCTGGGCCTCAGCAGCGTCCAAAAAACGCCAAACGCACGATTTGCGTGTAGCAAGGCTTGTTGGCGTCCATCCGGCGGGAAAACACTTCTGCACGACTCTCCCAGGCGTGGGGGATCCATCCTCCAAAGGGGAAGTCTCTAGCCCTTGTCGTTCTTGCAGTATTCACAGTTCTTCAGCCTAGTAAGAGCTTCTTTGCACCAACCGCTGGCATTTCTTGGGCATCTGCCCATCTCCGAGCTGCTTGTCACTTTTGGACTTGGTCCCCTTGTTCCACAGGTACCTTCAGACAGGAATCCATCGTTGTTGCACTGCTGATTTGTGTTTTCCTTGCATTCTCCCTCTAACACGACTATTTTGTCCTTAGGGGAACTTTGGTGCACTTTGCACTCACTTTTCAGGGTCTTGGGGAGGGTTATTTTTCTAACTCTCACTATTTTCTAATAGTCCCAGCGACCCTCTACAAGGTCACATAGGTTTGGGGTCCATTCGTGGTTCGCATTCCACTTCTGGAGTATATGGTTTGTGTTGCCCCTATCCCTATGTTTCCCCATTGCATCCTATTGTAACTATACATTGTTTGCACTGTTTTCTAAGACTATACTGCATATTTTTTCTATTGTGTATATATATCTTGTGTATATTTCCTATCCTCTCACTGAGGGTACACTCTAAGATACTTTGGCATATTGTCATAAAAATAAAGTACCTTTATTTTTAGTATAACTGTGTATTGTGTTTCCTTATGATATTGGGCATATGACACTAAGTGGTACTGTGGTAGCTTCACACGTCTCCTAGTTCAGCCTGAGCTGCTTTGCTAAGCTACCATTATCTATCAGCCTAAGCTGCTAGACACCCTATACACTAATAAGGGATAACTGGGCCTGGTGCAAGGTGCAAGTACCCCTTGGTACTCACTACAAGCCAGTCCAGCCTCCTACAGTTAGGCATCACACAGGGAACACATACCTATAGGTCACAAACTTATGAGCACTGGGGTCCTGACTAGCAGGGTCCCAGTGACACATAACAAACATACTGAAAACATAGGGTTTTCACTATGAGCACTGGTCCCTGGCTAGCAGGATCCCAGTGAGACAGTGAAAACACCCTGACATACACTCACAAACAGGCCAAAAGTGGGGGTAACAAGGCTAGAAAGAGGCTACTTTCTCACAAAAGTTTTTTAGAACTTTTAGAAAGACAGAAAAAACTTTTTAAACTTTTTCAGAACTTTTTAGAAAGTTTAGAGGGACTTTTCAGCACTTTTAGAAAAGAAGTGAGAAAAGAAATGCAAAACTTTTTGGTTAGGTGTACATACACTGAACTTGTTTTGTATATTTTTCTTATGAAAAGTACAATGACAGAAGTGGTAAGTAGTTACAAAGCACTTATCCCACCACTGCACAACCAATGTAGGAGGCTGGACTGGCTTGTAGTGAGTACCAAGGGGTACTTACACCTTCCACCAGACCCAGTTATCCCTTATTAGTGTATAGGGTGTCTAGCAGCTTAGGCTGATAGATAATGGTAGCTTAGCAGAGCAGCTTAGGCTGAACTAGGAGACGAGTGAAGCTCCTACAGTACCACTAGTGTTATATGCACAATATCATAAGAAAACACAATACATAGATATACTAAAAATAAAGGTACTTTATTTTTATGACAATATGCCAAAAGTATCTCAGTGAGTACCCTTAGTATAAGGATAGCAAATATACACAAGATATATGTACACAATACCAAAAATATGCAGTATAGTATTAGAAAACAGTGCAAACAATGTATAGTTACAATAGGATGCAATGGGGACACATAGGGATAGGGGCAACACAAACCATATACTCCAAAAGTGGAATGCGAACCACGAATGGACCCCAAACCTATGTGACCTTGTAGAGGGTCACTGGGACTGTAAGAAAACAGTGAGGGTTAGAAAAATAGCCCACCCCAAGACCCTGAAAAGTGAGTGCAAAGTGCACTAAAGTTCCCCAAAGAGCACAGAAGTCGTGATAGGGGAATTCTGCAGGAAAGACACAAACCAGCAATGCAACAACAATGGATTTCCAGTCGAGGGTACCTGTGGAACAAGGGGACCAAGTCCAAAAGTCACAAGCAAGTCGGAGATGGGCAGATGCCCAGGAAATGCCAGCTGTGGGTGCAAAGAAGCTGCTACTAGGACGTAGAAGCTGAGGATTCTGCTAGAACAACAAGGGCTAGAAACCTCCCCTTTGGAGGATGGATCCCTCACGCCGTGGAGAGTCGTGCAGAAGTGTTTTCCTGGAGAAAGACCGCAAACAAGCCTTGCTAGCTGCAAGTCGTGCGGTTAGGGTTTTTGGATGCTGCTGTGGCCCAGGAGGGACCAGGATGTCGCCAATTACGTCAGGGGACAGAGGGGGCGTCCAGCAAGACAAGGAGCCCTCTCAGAAGCAGGCAGCACCCGCAGAAGTGCCGGAACAGGCACTACGAAGTGGAGTGAAACGGTGCTCACCCGAAGTCGCACAAAGGAGTCCCACGCCGCCGGAGGACAACTTAGGAGGTCGTGCAATGCAGGTTAGAGTGCCGTGGACCCAGGCTTGGCTGTGCACAAAGGATTTCCGCCAGAAGTGCACAGAGGCCAGAGTAGCTGCAAAAGACACGGTTCCCAGCAATGCAGTCTGGCGTGGGGAGGCAAGGACTTACCTCCACCAAACTTGGACTGAAGAGTCACTGGACTGTGGGAGTCACTTGGACAGAGTTGCTGGATTCAAGGGACCTCGCTCGTTGTGCTGAGAGGAGACCCAGGGGACCGGTGATGCAGTTCTTTGGTGCCTTCGGTTGCAGGGGGACGATTCCGTCGACCCACGGGAGATTTCTTCGGAGCTTCTAGTGCAGAGAGGAGGCAGACTACCCCCACAGCATGCACCACCAGGAAAGCAGTCGAGAAGGCGGCAGGATCAGCGTTACAGAGTTGCAGTAGTCGTCTTCGCTACTTTGTTGCAGTTTTGCAGGCTTCCAGCGCGGTCAGCAGTCGATTCCTTGGCAGAAGGTGAAGAGAGAGATGCAGAGGAACTCTGATGAGCTCTTGCATTCGTTATCTAAGGAATTCCCCATAGCAGAGACCCTAAATAGCCAGAAAAGAGGGTTTGGCTACTTAGGAGAGAAGATAGGCTAGCAACACCTGAAGGAGCCTATCAGAAGGAGTCTCTGACGTCACCTGCTGGCACTGGCCGCTCAGAGCAGTCCAGTGTGCCAGCAGCACCTCTGTTTCCAAGATGGCAGAGGTCTGGAGCACACTGGAGGAGCTCTGGGCACCTCCCAGGGGAGGTGCAGGTCAGGGGAGCGGTCACTCCCCTTTCCTTTGTCCAGTTTCGCGCCAGAGCAGGGCTGAGGGATCCCTGAACCGGTGTAGACTGGCTTATGCAGAAATGGGCACCATGTGTGCCCATGAAAGCATTTCCAGAGGCTGGGGGAGGCTACTCCTCCCCTGCCTTCACACCATTTTCCAAAGGGAGAGGGTGTAACACCCTCTCTCTGAGGAAGTTCTTTGTTCTGCCTTCCTGGGCCAAGCCTGGCTGGACCCCAGGAGGGCAGAAACCTGTCTAAGGGGTTGGCAGCAGCAGCAGCTGCAGTGAAACCCCAGGAAAGGCAGTTTGACAGTACCAGGGTCTGTGCTAGAGACCCGTGGGATCATGGGATTGTGCCAACTATGCCAGGATGGCATAGAGGGGGCAATTCCATGATCATAGACATGTTACATGGCCATATTCGGAGTTACCATTGTGAAGCTACATATAGGTAGTGACCTATATGTAGTGCACGCGTGTAACGGTGTCCCCGCACTCACAAAGTCCGGGGAATTGGCCCTGAACAATGTGGGGGCACCTTGGCTAGTGCCAGGGTGCCCACACACTAAGTAACTTAGCACCCAACGTTTACTAGGTAAAGGTTAGACATATAGGTGACTTATAAGTTACTTAAGTGCAGTGTAAAATGGCTGTTAAATAACGTGGACGTTATTTCACTCAGGCTGCAGTGGCAGGCCTGTGTAAGAATTGTCAGAGCTCCCTATGGGTGGCAAAAGAAATGCTGCAGCCCATAGGGATCTCCTGGAACCCCAATACCCTGGGTACCTCAGTACCATATACTAGGGAATTATAAGGGTGTTCCAGTATGCCAATGTAAATTGGTAAAATTGGTCACTAGCCTGTTAGTGACAATTTGGAAAGAAATGAGAGAGCATAACCACTGAGGTTCTGATTAGTAGAGCCTCAGTGAGACAGTTAGTCATAACACAGGTAACACATACAGGGCACACTTATGAGCACTGGGGCCCTGGCTGGCAGGGTCCCAGTGCCACATACAACTAAAACAACATATATACAGTGAAATATGAGGGTAACATGCCAGGCAAGATGGTACTTTCCTACAACAGTGGTTGAAGTTCGTCGTTTATATACAGACTTAACGGCTACATATAGACAATTAGTTCAGTTTGTCATGCAGACACTAAATACAAACGCAGCACGTGCTGCTCCGGCGCACCCACAGGCGGTGGTTCCGGGTATCAATCCGGCCACTGTACACTCAGTTATGGGTAAGGTACCGGCTAAACGAGAAGAAACTCCATTTTGGCTGGCGCAAAAAATTAATACGCTGGAAGCAGTGTTTCCCCATACGGGACCTCAGGATAAACATAGGATATTGACGATGTGTTTGCCGTATGGGATGGTTCCTCCGGTGGACCTTTGTAATACCTGGGGCACGGTGTTTGCCGCGCTCTATACTACGGCACACGGTACACCGACATTAGCTAATTTACCGGAAGTGCTTAAACAGATTCAAGATGAATATGGGGCTGCCCCTGCCTTAGATTTGGGCATGCAGTTAATGGGCAATTTTGCAGCAGTTTCTTCTATTATTTTGAGTAATCTCAAGGGAGAGGCAGTAGCACTAGCAGTGCGAATGCGTCTTCGGGATGTTCCGCAGATTAATCAGGAGCGGGAACTTCCAAGAATAATAGCAGAAACCTATTCTAGTATTGGTCGCGATAGCCTAGGGGCTAGACCGCAAAAACCCCAATTGCAGGGTAAAAATAATAAAGATAATGCTAAACAACAGCAACCTGAGGGTACTAAAAAGTGCTGGGAAAAGAAACAGCAAACACCAAAAAAGATGGGGGACAGTCTCCGCAACCGGAGACCCCGCAGAATAGGTATAATCTCAGGAATAGGGATAATTTGAAGACGCCTGATAGATATCAATATACTGATACACGCCAATCTCGTTCCTTTCAGGACTCCTCAGAGAAGAGAAGTGAGAGAGGTGGGCGGTCAGAGCGGAGGACGGAGTACGTGAAACCGAGACAGGATTCACAACGCTCAACAGAGGTTTCTATTAAACAAGAAGAGAAACCACTGCAACAAAAACAGCAATTTAAAAAGAAGAAAGTGGCAGCAGTCTCAGTTAGACATGCCGCTCAAGAAGAGAGTTCTCTTGACGAACAAGACATGGGCGTTAGCACTGTTAGACAGCGCGGCAGAGGTCACAATAGTTCGCCGGAGTCTTCTAGAGCATCTGGAGGTGAAAGCAACTGATGACTTCATACAAGTCGAAACGGCGGATATGCGAGTCTCTGATCCTGATAGAGTATATCAAGTGACTCTGCGATTAGAAGGGGACATTGACCGCATTGTGTAGGAGGCTGGACTGGCTTGTAGTGAGTACCAAGGGGTACTTGCACCTTGCACCAGGCCCAGTTATCCCTTATTAGTGTATAGGGTGTCTAGCAGCTTAGGCTGATAGATAATGGTAGCTTAGCAGAGCAGCTTAGGCTGAACTAGGAGACGTGTGAAGCTACTACAGTACCACTTAGTGTCATATGCACAATATCATAAGAAAACACAATACACAGTTATACTAAAAATAAAGGTACTTTATTTTTATGGCAATATGCCAAAGTATCTTAGAGTGTACCCTCAGTGAGAGGATAGGAAATATACACAAGATATATATACACAATAGCAAAAATATGCAGTATAGTCTTAGAAAACAGTGAAAACAATGTATAGTTACAATAGGATGCAATGGGGAAACATAGGGATAGGGGCAACACAAACCATATACTCCAAAAGTGGAATGTGAACCACGAATGGACCCCAAACCTATGTGACCTTGTAGAGGGTCGCTGGGACTATTAGAAAATAGTGAGAGTTAGAAAAATAACCCTCCCCAAGACCCTGAAAAGTGAGTGCAAAGTGCACCAAAGTTCCCCTAAGGACAAAGTAGTCGTGTTAGAGGAATAATGCAGGAAAGACACAAACCAGCAATGCAACAACTGTGGATTTCCAATCTAGGGTACCTGTGGAACAAGGGGACCAAGTCCAAAAGTCACAAGCAAGTCGTAGAAGGGCAGATGCCCAGGAAATGCCAGCTGCGGGTGCAAAGAAGCTTCGACTGGACAGAAGAAGCTGCGGTTTCTGCAGGAACGAAAAGGGATAGAGACTTCCCCTTTGGTGGACGGATCCCTCTCGCCTTGGAGAGTCGTGTAGAAGTGTTTTCCCGCCGGAAGGATGCCAACAAGCCTTGCTACACGCAAATCGTGCGTTTGGCGTTTTTGGACGCTGCTGGGGCCCAGAAGGGACCAGGAGGTCGCAAATTGGACCTGCAGAGAGAGGGGACGTCGAGCAAGACAAAGAGCTCTCACTGAAGCAGGTAGCACCCGGAGAAGTGCCAGAAACAGGCACTACGAGGATGCGTGAAACGGTGCTCACCGAAGTTGCACAAAGGAGTCCCACGTCGCCGGAGACCAACTTAGAAAGTCGTGCAATGCAGGTTAGAGTGCCGTGGACCCAGGCTTGGCTGTGCACGAAGGATTTCCGCCGGAAGTGCACAGGGGCCGGAGCAGCTGCAAAGTCGCGGTTCCCAGCATTGCAGCCCAGCGAGGTGAGGCAAGGACTTACCTCCACCAAACTTGGGCTGAAGAGTCACTGGACTGTGGGGGTCACTTGGACAGCGTCGCTGGATTCGAGGGACCTCGCTCGTCGTGCTGAGAGGAGACCCAAGGGACCGGTAATGCAGCTTTTTGGTGCCTGCGGTTGCAGGGGGAAGATTACGTCGACCCACGGGAGATGTCTTCGGAGCTTCTGGTGCAGAGAGGAGGCAGACTACCCCCACAGCATGCACAAGCAGGAAAACAGTCGAGAAGGTGGCAGGATCAGCGTTACAGAGTTGCAGTAGTCGTCTTTGCTACTATGTTGCAGGTTTGCAGGCTTCCAGCGCGGTCAGCGGTCGATTCCTTATCAGAAGGTGAAGAGAGAGATGCAGAGGAACTCGGCTGAGCTCATGCATTCGTTATCTAAAGTTTCCCCAGAGACAGAGACCCTAAATAGCCAGAAAAGAGGGTTTGGCTACCTAGGAGAGAGGAAAGGCTACTAACACCTGAAGGAGCCTATCAGCAGGAGTCTCTGACGTCACCTGGTGGCACTGGCCACTCAGAGCAGTCCAGTGTGCCAGCAGCACCTCTGTTTACAAGATGGCAGAGGTCTGGAGCACACTGGAGGAGCTCTGGACACCTCCCAGGGGAGGTGCAGGTCAGGGGAGTGGTCACTCCCCTTTCCTTTGTCCAGTTTCGCGCCAGAGCAGGGGCTAAGGGGTCCCTGAACCGGTGTAGACTGGCTTTTGCAGAATTGGGCACATTTGTGCCCAACAAAGCATTTCCAGAGGCTGGGGGAGGCTACTCCTCCCCTGCCTTCACACCATTTTCCAAAGGGAGAGGGTGTCACACCCTCTCTCAGAGGAAGTTCTTTGTTCTGCCATCCTGGGCCAGGCCTGGCTGGACCCCAGGAGGGCAGCTGCCTGTCTGAGGGGTTGGCAGCAGCAGCAGCTGCAGTGAAACCCCAGGAAGGGCAGTCTGGCAGTACCAGGGTCTGTGCTACAGACCACTGGGATCATGGAATTGTACCAACAATGCCAGGATGGCATAGAGGGGGCAATTCCATGATCATAGACATGTTACATGGCCATATTCGGAGTTACCATGGTGAAGCTACATATAGGTAGTGACCTATATGTAGTGCACGCGTGTAATGGTGTCCCCGCACTCACAAAGTTCAGTGAATTGGCTCTGAACAATGTGGGGGCACCTTGGCTAGTGCCAGGGTGCCCTCACACTAAGTAACTTTGCACCTAACCTTTACCAGGTAAAGGTTAGACATATAGGTGACTTATAAGTTACTTAAGTGCAGTGTAAAATGGCTGTGAAATAACGTGGACGTTATTTCACTCAGGCTGCAGTGGCAGGCCTGTGTAAGAATTGTCAGAGCTCCCTATGGGTGGCAAAAGAAATGCTGCAGCCCATAGGGATCTCCTGGAACCCCAATACCCTGGGTACCTCAGTACCATATACTAGGGAATTATAAGGGTGTTCCAGTAAGCCAATGTAAATTGGAAAAATTGGTCACTAGCCTGTTAGTGACAATTTGAAAGTAATGAGAGAGCATAACCACTGAGGTTCTGGTTAGCAGAGCCTCAGTGAGACAGTTAGGCACCACACAGGGAACATATACATGCACACCTATGAGCACTGGGGCCCTGTGTGACAGGGTCCCAGTGACACATACATATAGGCCACAAACCTATGAGCACTGGGGTCCTGACCAGCAGGATCCCAGTGACACATAACAAACATACTGAAAACATAGTGTTTTCACTATGAGCACTGAGGCCTGGCAATCAGGATCCCAGTGAGACAGTGAAAACAGTGACAAACACCCTGACATACACTCACAAACAGGCCAAAAGTGGGGGTAACAAGGCTAGAAAGAGGCTTCCTTCTCACAAGACCCCCCACAAACGAAGGACAATAAGGCTAACCTTGGCCAGTTGAGACTTTATTGTCTAAGTGGTGATAAGTAGAGAGTAGCTCTGCAATAGACTGGTTACTCCCTTTATCATCCACTATATGGTTACTTCCCTGTGGGGATGTAAACCACCCTGTTTGAAGTTTTTTAGCTAAGCAACAATGTGAAGATGTATTTTCAGAGTTTCTATCAGTAAGTTTTAGTTTAGAGCAGTGGGAATTGTCCACTGAACCTATTTGTAGTGATGGAAATGCCAGACAGGGATGCTGTCTCAGAAAAGCCATAGCTGGGCAAAAACATTGTCCATCTGGCTGGAAGAGAGAACAGGGATGCTGTTTCTCTTGAGTTGGAGCAGGGCAGGGATGCTGTCCTATCAGCTCCACACTAGGGCAGGGATGCTGTCCTAAGTGTTGTGCGGCAGTGCAGAGTTTCTGCACTAAAGTTTCTCTGGGAGGGTTGGAGGGATGCTCCATGTTAACTTAAATGGTGCTCTTTTTCTCACCAATGTTAGTTGTCCCACAGAGAGGTACTTCCACCTCAGGGAGTCCAGCTTTGCCAGCTGATGATTCCCTTGGAACAGGTGCCACCCCAGGAGAGGTTTCTCCCACCACAGGAATAGTATCCTGAATGGTAGGGTGGTTAGGGGATACTGTGATACCCTTTTTACCTGTTGATGGAGAGGGATCCTGAGTTTTCAGGCCTTCTCTCCTTTGCTTTTTCATTTCACTTGAAATGAGAGGGAACAATTCCTCAGGGATGCCCAGCATGGCTGCATGGGCATAAAACTCTACATCAGCCCAACCTGAGGCCTCTAGGTCATTACCTAAGAGACAGTCTACAGGTAAGCTAGGTGATACCACCACCTGCTTAGGGCCAGTAACTCCACCCCAACTAAACTGAATTATAGCTAAGGGAAGAAACTGAGTGGAGTTATGGACATCAATAATCTTATACTGTTGTCCACTGATGTGTTGTTCAGGAGGCACTAGGTTTTCAGTCACCAAAGTGAAACTGGCACCTGTGTCCCTGTAGGCCAAGGCCTCAACACCATTTATTGAAACTGTCTGCCTGTACTTATCCATTGTAAGGGGACAAGCAGCCAGTGTGGCAAGGCCAATGCCACTAGGTGTGACAGAAACTGTCTTGGGACTGATGACATCAGTTTCCACTATGGACCCATAAGTGAACCCAACTACACCCTTTGCTTGACTGTTGCCAGCAGTCCCACCACTAGTACCACTACTGCTAGGGGCACTAGAGCTTGATGTATTAGTGGTGGTAGGCTCAGGGGGTTTACCTGGACAGGACTTATCCCCTGGCCTATGGCCTCTATTTTTACACACAAAGCACCAAGGCTTTTTAATGTGTGCAGGTTGGGAAGAAGAGGAAGAATTTGTTTTATCCCCACCCTCTGAAGAGTGTTTAAGATTTGAAGTGGGATCTTTGGTTTTACCCTTATCCCCATGCTTATCTTGAGATTTTTCACCATCTTTCTTCTTATTGCCATCTTTGTCACCCCCTGTATGAACTTTTCTGTTCACCCTTGTTCTGACCCATTTGTCTGCCTTCTTTCCCAATTCTTGGGGAGAGGTCAGATCAGAGTCTACCAGGTACTGGTGCAACAAATCAGACACACAATTATTAAGTATATGCTCTCTCAGGATTGTGTTATACAGGCTTTCATAATCAGTAACTTTACTGCCATGTAACCACCCCTCCAAGGCCTTCACTGCCTGGTCAATGAAATCAACCCAGTCTTGTGAAGACTCCTTTTTGGTCTCTCTGAACTTTATCCTGTACTGTTCAGTGGTTAAGCCATAACCATCCAGGAGTGCATTCTTAAGAACTGTAAAATTATTGGCATCATTTTCTTTCACAGTAAGGAGCCTATCCCTACCTTTTCCACTAAATGATAGCCATAGGATAGCAGCCCACTGCTTTTGAGGGACATCCTGTACAGCACAGGCCCTCTCAAGTGCAGCAAACCACTTGTTAATGTCATCCCCCTCCTTATAAGGGGGAACTATCTTGTGCAGATTCCTGGAATCATGCTCTTTTGCAGGATGACTATGGGGAATACTGCTGCTGCCACCATGGGTATCTAAACCCAACTTCTGTCTTTCCTTCTCTAATTCTAAAGACTGTCTATCCAAATCCAGCTGTTGCTTCTTGAGCTTCAGTCTGGTTTGTTCCACTCTCAATCTATTGAGCTCCCTTTCTAACAATCTGTCATCAGGGTGGGTGGGAGGGACATTTCTAGATACAGAGGTATGATGGGAATGAACAGAAGGAGACCTGTCCCTTACAGAGGGCACCCTAACAGCTTGGCTACCAGTATAATGTGAGAGCACACCATCAGTATGGTGTGATTCAACCTCTGTACCAACTATGCTAGACTGTCTAGTAATGGGCAGGCTGAGAAGTTTCTTTCCTGAACCTTTTCCTGGGGGAGTCCCTGGATCAGATTGAGAACCATTAGCTACTTTTTCACCAGATTGGGCACTTATGGCCTTATCCTGTACTCTAAGCATATTAATTAACAGTTCTAAGGAAGGATTCTTCCCTACACTCAAACCTCTCTCTATGCAGAGACTCCTTGCTCCTTTCCAGCTAAGGTGATCATATGCAAGTTTGGACAGTTCAACATTTTTTCCTGTGCCAGACATTTTTTAGAGAGAGTTAAAGTGATAGAAAAAGAGGAAAAAGTTTTCAGAACTTTTTGGAAAGACAGAAAAAAACTTTTTAAACTTTTAAGAACTTTTTGAAAGTTTTAGAAGTACTTTTCAGCACTTAGAAAAGAGTGCAAAGAGGAAATGCAAAACTTTTTGGCTATGTGTATATACACTGACCTTGTTTTGTATATTTTTCTCTTATGAAAAGTACAATGACAAGAGTGGTAAGTAGTCTCAAGCACTTATCCCACCACTGCACAACCAATGTAGGAGGCTGGACTGGCTTGTAGTGAGTACCAAGGGGTACTTGCACCTTGCACCAGGCCCAGTTATCCCTTATTAGTGTATAGGGTGTCTAGCAGCTTAGGCTGATAGATAATGGTAGCTTAGCAGAGCAGCTTAGGCTGAACTAGGAGACGTGTGAAGCTACTACAGTACCACTTAGTGTCATATGCACAATATCATAAGAAAACACAATACACAGTTATACTAAAAATAAAGGTACTTTATTTTTATGACAATATGCCAAAGTATCTTAGAGTGTACCCTCAGTGAGAGGATAGGAAATATACACAAGATATATATACACAATAGCAAAAATATGCAGTATAGTCTTAGAAAACAGTGCAAACAATGTATAGTTACAATAGGATGCAATGGGGAAACATAGGGATAGGGGCAACACAAACCATATACTCCAAAAGTGGAATGTGAACCACGAATGGACCCCAAACCTATGTGACCTTGTAGAGGGTCGCTGGGACTATTAGAAAATAGTGAGAGTTAGAAAAATAACCCTCCCCAAGACCCTGAAAAGTGAGTGCAAAGTGCACCAAAGTTCCCCTAAGGACAAAGTAGTCGTGTTAGAGGAATAATGCAGGAAAGACACAAACCAGCAATGCAACAACTGTGGATTTCCAATCTAGGGTACCTGTGGAACAAGGGGACCAAGTCCAAAAGTCACAAGCAAGTCGTAGAAGGGCAGATGCCCAGGAAATGCCAGCTGCGGGTGCAAAGAAGCTTCAACTGGACAGAAGAAGCTGCGGTTTCTGCAGGAACGAAAAGGGATAGAGACTTCCCCTTTGGTGGACGGATCCCTCTCGCCTTGGAGAGTCGTGTAGAAGTGTTTTCCCGCCGGAAGGATGCCAACAAGTCTTGCTACATGCAAATCGTGCGTTTGGCGTTTTTGGACGCTGCTGGGGCCCAGGAGAGACCAGGAGGTCGCAAATTGGACCTGCAGAGAGAGGGGACGTCGAGCAAGACAAAGAGCTCTCACTGAAGCAGGTAGCACCCGGAGAAGTGCCAGAAACAGGCACTACGAGGATGCGTGAAACGGTGCTCGCCGAAGTTGCACAAAGGAGTCCCACGTCGCCGGAGACCAACTTAGAAAGTCGTGCAATGCAGGTTAGAGTGCCGTGGACCCAGGCTTGGCTGTGCACGAAGGATTTCTGCCGGAAGTGCACAGGGGCCGGAGCAGCTGCAAAGTCGCGGTTCCCAGCAATGCAGCCCAGCGAGGTGAGGCAAGGACTTACCTCCACCAAACTTGGGCTGAAGAGTCACTGGACTGTGGGGGTCACTTGGACAGCGTCGCTGGATTCGAGGGACCTCGCTCGTCGTGCTGAGAGGAGACCCAAGGGACCGGTAATGCAGCTTTTTGGTGCCTGCGGTTGCAGGGGGAAGATTCCGTCGACCCACGGGAGATTTCTTCGGAGCTTCTGGTGCAGAGAGGAGGCAGACTACCCCCACAGCATGCACAAGCAGGAAAACAGTCGAGAAGGCGGCAGGATCAGCGTTACAGAGTTGCAGTAGTCGTCTTTGCTACTATGTTGCAGGTTTGCAGGCTTCCAGCGCGGTCAGCGGTCGATTCCTTATCAGAAGGTGAAGAGAGAGATGCAGAGGAACTCGGCTGAGCTCATGCATTCGTTATCTAACGTTTCCCCAGAGACAGAGACCCTAAATAGCCAGAAAAGAGGGTTTGGCTACCTAGGAGAGAGGAAAGGCTACTAACACCTGAAGGAGCCTATCAGCAGGAGTCTCTGACGTCACCTGGTGGCACTGGCCACTCAGAGCAGTCCAGTGTGCCAGCAGCACCTCTGTTTCCAAGATGGCAGAGGTCTGGAGCACACTGGAGGAGCTCTGGACACCTCCCAGGGGAGGTGCAGGTCAGGGGAGTGGTCACTCCCCTTTCCTTTGTCCAGTTTCGCGCCAGAGCAGGGGCTAAGGGGTCCCTGAACCGGTGTAGACTGGCTTATGCAGAATTGGGCACATCTGTGCCCAACAAAGCATTTCCAGAGGCTCGGGGAGGCTACTCCTCCCCTGCCTTCACACCATTTTCCAAAGGGAGAGGATGTCACACCCTCTCTCAGAGGAAGTTCTTTGTTCTGCCATCCTGGGCCAGGCCTGGCTGGACCCCAGGAGGGCAGCTGCCTGTCTGAGGGGTTGGCAGCAGCAGCAGCTGCAGTGAAACCCCAGGAAGGGCAGTCTGGCAGTACCAGGGTCTGTGCTACAGACCACTGGGATCATGGAATTGTACCAACAATGCCAGGATGGCATAGAGGGGGCAATTCCATGATCATAGACATGTTACATGGCCATATTCGGAGTTACCATGGTGAAGCTACATATAGGTAGTGACCTATATGTAGTGCACGCGTGTAATGGTGTCCCCGCACTCACAAAGTTCAGTGAATTGGCTCTGAACAATGTGGGGGCACCTTGGCTAGTGCCAGGGTGCCCTCACACTAAGTAACTTTGCACCTAACCTTTACCAGGTAAAGGTTAGACATATAGGTGACTTATAAGTTACTTAAGTGCAGTGTAAAATGGCTGTGAAATAACGTAGACGTTATTTCACTCAGGCTGCAGTGGCAGGCCTGTGTAAGAATTGTCAGAGCTCCCTATGGGTGGCAAAAGAAATGCTGCAGACCATAGGGATCTCCTGGAACCCCAATACCCTGGGTACCTCAGTACCATATACTAGGGAATTATAAGGGTGTTCCAGTAAGCCAATGTAAATTGGTAAAATTGGTCACTAGCCTGTTAGTGACAATTTGAAAGTAATGAGAGAGCATAACCACTGAGGTTCTGGTTAGCAGAGCCTCAGTGAGACAGTTAGGCACCACACAGGGAACATATACATGCACACCTATGAGCACTGGGGCCCTGTGTGACAGGGTCCCAGTGACACATACATATAGGCCACAAACCTATGAGCACTGGGGTCCTGACGAGCAGGATCCCAGTGACACATAACAAACATACTGAAAACATAGTGTTTTCACTATGAGCACTGAGGCCTGGCAATCAGGATCCCAGTGAGACAGTGAAAACAGTGACAAACACCCTGACATACACTCACAAACAGGCCAAAAGTGGGGGTAACAAGGCTAGAAAGAGGCTACCTTCTCACACATTGTACACGCCATCTTTTGGGACCATGTGGTAAAATCATATGATGTTCTGCTGGCCGAACAGGATTGGCCACCTGACTTTGTTCGCGGCTGTCCGGTTGGGGAGGAGGTTATTGCACCTTCCTTCTCACCACTTGTTCCGAGAGAACTAGCGGAGTCCTATAGTAAAACATGGGCTCTAGCACAGGCTCCCGCCCTATATAGAAATAACGTGGGGTGGGATAGACAATCACCTTATCATGTAATTCCAATAAAGGGCGAACCTCAGCCACAGCTGCAGTATCCTATCAAATTTGAGGCAAGGGCATCGGTTAGGAAAATTCTTACACAATTGGAGTACCAGGGTGTAATTGAGCCCTGTGTCTCGCCGATGAATAATCCCTTATTTCCGGTTGCTAAACCGGACCATTCATATAGGATAGTGGTGGATTACAGACATTTGAATAGTCATACACACACATATGCAATACAGAATTCACATAGCGCAGCGCTTATGAATAATTTAGTACGTAAGAAATACAAAACAACGTTAGATATCTCGAATGGATTTTTCTGCCAAAATATAGCACCCGAAAGTCGGGACTATACCAGTTTCAGTGCGTTTGGCTCTCAGAAAAAGTTTTGTCGTTTGCTTCAGGGGTATAAGAATAGCCCAGGACTGTTTTCGGCTCGTGTGACTGAAATGCTGCACGAGTTGGACCCTGAAGCGTTATCATATGTTGATGACATATATCTGACAGACGATGAGATTCTGCAACATCTAAGGCATATATCGCGCATTGTTGTGGGGTTTGCTGATATTGGCTATAAGTTTAATTTTAAGAAATCAAAGATTGCCTTCCTCAGTGTCATTTTCCTGGGATATGAGTTGTTGAGTGAGGGCAAGAGCTTAGCGCCACATTTTTTGGAGGAATGTGCTTTATTGCAGCCTCTTAATACGATTCGGAAGCTCCAGTCATTGTTGGGGTTTCTGAATTTTGGCAGAACTTACATTCCTGATTATGCTACGCGTATAAAACCCTTATACGAGTTGATTCGTCCGAATTTTTCGAGTAGATTTTGGACGATTGAGCATACACATATCCTACGAGATTTGTAGACTGATCTCTTAGCAGTTAAACACTTACACACACGGGACAATAAGACACATTTAGTCATCAGGGTGATACCTGGGGCTGTTGGGTTTACATATGTCACCTTTAATGAGGGTGAGACAGTCCCGATTGCATACAAGTCCCACTTGTATTCTGCTGCAGAACAACGATTTGCACAGGCTGAAAAAATACTCACTGCAGAACAGATGGCTGTGATTAAAGAAAGACCGCTTGCCTAGGGACAACGTATCGTTGTTGTTTCCCCGATTCCGGCCTTAGAAGCTGTTACAAAAGCGAGTGTTCCTAATTCGAAAGCTTTACACCCGCGATGGATTCAATGGGCTGCGTCTTTGACGGCCACTGATGTAGATTACATATTTGACCCTAAACTGCAGACTCAAGAATTTCTTCAATATGAAATAGAGTACCCAGTCCCTGCTGGCACATTGCCTATTGACCAATATCAGGTGGTCATGTATACTGATGGCTCTGCGCAACCAGCGGTTGGGACTAAACAGCAGTATTCTGCTGCATGTGCGGTGGTGAGCAGCACGATGGAGGGGGAAGTGTTCTCCCCCGTCATACTTATACTAAAACCTTGGGAGATTGCACGGCACAGCTGGTTGAGCTCAAAGCTCTATTGTTAGCGTTGGAGCACGCGGATCCGGCGATGTTAACCTTGCTGGTCTGTGACTCCTACTACTGTGTACAGTCTTTCAATGAATATCTACACTATTGGAGGATAAATGGGTTCAGAGATTCTAAAGGCAACACCATTAAACACAAATTGTTGTGGGGTAAGGTTGCGGATCTGAAGGAGACGCTTCCTAAGGACCATGTTGTACATACACTTGGACATCAGCGCGTTGGAATACACGTTACTGGGAATAATTTGGCTGATGAAGCCGCGAAATCGGCAGTGGCTGTCGCCACTGTGGCCGCAGAGACTCGTTCGAGTTCCAAACCAGACACAGAGATTTCGGCTGCCATAAAAGCTACGGCTGATGGCACACCATTTCCTAAAGGATTTCCTTCTAAATATAGTTACTGCTTGAGTAGTGTGCTGAATGCTGTTGTTAATATTCCTGGCATCGGTGTACGTGAACTACCTAATAAAATTGAGAGACCTCGATTAATTTCTCCAGCACATGAGGGGGTGGCATCTGCACATGCTGGTGTGGCTGCCACGATTTCACTTTTACAGGCTCGTTACTAGTGGCCCGGTCTATATCAAGAGACGAAGCAATATGTCCTTTGCTGTGACGTTTGTCAGCAGATTAAAGCTTCGTCGGCTAGGCACCCGCAGCGGACGCCCCTTCTGATTTCAAATAAACCTTTACAGTGTGTGTACTTGGATCATTGTGGTCCGCTGACACCAGATAGTGCATACAAATATATTTTGGTTGCTGTAGATTCGTGCTCCAGATTTGTGTGGGTCTGGCCACAACGCTCGGCTGACGCTCGGACTGTTATTAAAGATTTGCGCATCTTTGTGGATACATTTGCAGTTGCGGCTTTTCATTCGGACCAGGGCCCTGCTTATGCCTCTAAGGCATTCAGGGACACCATGGCTTCGTTGGGGGTCCAACTCCAATTCTCGTCTCCATTTCATCCCGAGGGAAATTCTGTCGTGGAGCGTTTAAATCGTGATTTAAAGCAATCCTTAACGGCCAGGGTTATAGGTACGGGTCGTAGTTGGCTAGCCCACCTATATGGAGTACAGAGAGCACTTAATAACTTGCCTAGATGGTCACTGGGGGGTCGTACTTCATATGAGTGCCGGTTTGGAACACGAATGTATGTTCCTGATCTAGATGGTCCTGGTGTGGAGGCGGCAGATACGCCCTTTGACATAAATGATCGTGTCACTGTTTTGCAGGATTTACAACAATTCCGTGAAGATAACTCTTCTGCCTGTGCTGCCTCCTCAGGAATTAAGGATGAGTCAGTAACACCTACTGGTTGGATACCCAGGATTGGGGATCTAGTGCGTGAAAAGGTCGCAGTAAAGAAATAATTTGGTCCTTCTTATCGAGCACCTGTCCCTGTGTTAGGGGTAAGCGGCACGAGAACTGTGATTTTACCGCCGCTGCGAGGGGCCAAAGGAAATCGCTTTGTTTCCATTGATAATGTCAAGTTACAACATGTGGCCGATTCTGCACAGCAGACCAAGAGGGACACCCAGTAGTTCCGGAATCCCTCTCACTACTGGGGAAGAAGTCCCGCTGCAGGTGATTTACACCAACGCTGTTTCCTCTCCGAGCTTGGGGAGGGTGGATGATGATCTTGCGATTGTTCCACAGACGACGATTAATATGGAATCTTTTGATCAAGTTGCTGTACGTTCTACTGATGTTTCTGAACATGTGGTTTATAGTGTGCCTAGGCGAGAGCCTCCATCTGCTTCTTTGTTCAGAGTTGCACCTTTTGCAAGAACTGCCTCTGGCTGCTTCAACGACACTGATGATGCAGTGTCCCACTCCTCGTCCTCGATGTCTTCTGTCCGAGGTCCACGTAAGCTGCTGTGTTGGCTTAAACGCACATATTTTGTTTTTCCTTGGAACTATTTGTGGCTTTTTATGGCTGTAATGACTCTTTTTTTTATGGTTGGGATTTGTGGTTACTTTTTTTCTGGTAATACATGGTCATTTTCTTCCTGATCGATCTGACACTGAGCACGTGGAGACTGTGTTAAAACCACATTTTTCGTCTCATATGGTTCGAAGAGACTTGTCCAATGTAAACATTTCTGCAATACCGATTCCGGATGGGATTGTGTGGGATAAAGTAATGTTTGATATATATGGTCCCACTGAATTGATTCAAATACCGTATGTCCTCAAGTTATCAATGAATGATATTGTTATACCAGGCATTGTTTCTGATGATAGGGATGTGAAGACAGTAGATGCTATGCTGACAGATTTGCAATATTATACTGTCTATGACGATGAAGATGCTTACCAATTTAGAGATAATCATGGTGACATGTTTTGCTACAACTATTATGGACACCACTTTATTCATAAAGCTAGTAGCCCTAAGTCCATATTTAATTATGTGCAATGGGAACATTGCTCGACTCCCCCACAAGGGAGTTCGAAAACGTATTATGATAAATTTGCATATTTTTCTGGGCATAATCAACGAAATGCTAGGTCTTACTATTTTAAGGTTACTCCGTATTCTAATAAGCAAATGTAATTGACCGATACTAAATTGCTGTATTCCAATTTGTTTGTATCTAAACTTTCAGTCGAGGGGTATGAATACTGGTTTAAGACTGTTGACTTGAAAAGTGTTTGGGGTACGAAAAATTGGCAGATGCAAGGCAGGGATACATTATTTAGAGCATGTATTATCCCTGTGCAGATGATTTTCCTCAATGACACAGTACAACAGACTAGCTGTTTGGGCTTGGCGACAATTAGAGAGTTGAATTTGCCTAGTATACCTGTCCCTTCCAAATTAAACAACTGGCAGCACTATGTGAATGCTACTTTTAGTGAATTTACACATTGGGTCCAGAATGGTACGCTTAACACTTCATCGTTACATCAGGGCGGGTGGTTATTATGGCCTGTAGACACTAATAAGTGTCATCAACGTTTTGTCACCTCTTCAGGGGGGTTCAGGACTAGTAGGGCAGACCCTCGTTACATTTCGCCAGAACATGCTGATATTATAACTACATACAGCGTGGGGAAGCTTTGTCAGCAATGGTTGAAGTCATCCACGCTGGATGCAGTTAAGTCACATCTCACGTTACTGTCTAATGATACTGATTTACAAGATTTTTTGTCAGGTCCCAAGGTACCACGGAAGAAAAGATTTTTATACGAAGTTTATAATGAGATTTGGAAGCTTTCACAACAGGAGGCTGCAGCCCGGTTGAGGCAGATTGATCAGGAAAACCTGATGCAGACTTTGTCTGTTGTTGATAATGGCATGCATACCCTTTCTGACCGTGTTTACACGATTGACAGCATTGTTTCCTCTGCTATTGACATTGTTAAATCGGACATGTCTTCTTTATATCATGGGCAGAGTCAGACGCGGTCCATCATGCAGCTGGGTTGGACTCTTCAGACCTTGAAGGCAGGTCGCGTTCCATGGCAGCACATTCGTGCCAGGGAGATCTTTGTCTCCTTTAATTTGACTCGTCAACAACAGCTGATGGCTAAAAAGGAAGCAACGTATGTTATGTTGAATATTGAGAAATTGGAGAAACTGCCTTTCACGGTGGCTGAGATTCCATCAACTGAGTGGTTGATTCATGGGGTTATTAATCTGCCAATCTCCACTCTGCAATTTACTTCTTGTTTGAAGCACATTCCGGTGGATAGATATGAACTATTGGGAGACAGATACATACACGAGGTGTGGGAGCTTCCCTTTCAATACAGATGTGTTAATGGTTTGAGGGAGGTTTTTCTTAGCGGTAGTGACTGCGAAACTTCTGTCAGCCATTCTATGATTTGTAAACAGCTGTCCTTGCACGGAGCGTGTAACGCTTCGATTGCTAACTTAGCTTGTTATCTGTAGGGAGTTCCAGTCCCGGTTATTAAAAACACTTTCCAGGTGCTTTCTAACGGCAGTTACATTGTTCTTAACAGCGAACGCTGCTGTGGCATGCGTGCCGGAATAGTTTACGTTGTCGTTGTCAAAAAGGCCGTTACGTGCTGCGGGAATGTGTTGTTTCCCCCCACTCAAATTAGGGAGGTAGCGGACATCTGGCCTCATATTGCTACTTCCAAGGTTAATTTCGACAAGTTGAGTCGGCTGAAAGCTTTATTGTTTCAAAAGCATGTGGCCCTTACATCTGCTAGTGAGACCTACGCACTTCAGGTGGCAAGGTCATCGGCGGAGATACAGTCCCTTTTGAATACTAACTTTCCGAGTCACTTCGGTGAACTTGTGGGACGTATATTTAATGCATCCAGCACTGCTGGTATTGCACATTTTTTCAAAGCCGTTGGTGTTGGTTTTGCTCACACCTTCTCTTCCATATTCGGTTTGATACCTTCGGCTATACACTCTATTTTCGGAAGCATTTTGGGGGGTTTCCCGATTACTTTGGCTTTATTGGCTGGAGTCTTGCTGTTGTTGCTCTTTCTTCGCAATGGCTGTCCCGCCACGACGAGATCCTATATTGCTGCTCCCGTCAGCGCAGCTGTGTCGTGAACGCATGATGCAGCATTTTGGAGAAACACTCCTGGGCCATTTGGAGTGTGACTGGTCTCTGTCATTCAGACCGGTTTTGGATTGTGTGCAACCCGTGTTTCGGTGCCTTTGGTGCTCGTTTGAACATGCACTGGCTCTCTGTCTCTCACTGCGGCGCCCTCCAGTGGTCGATCCTGATCTATTGATGTTCCCGATTAGGGCTCATTTCCAGACTTGTGCACTAAGGTTGCGTTTGCTTCGTGAGGCAGTTTATGAGATTCCCTTCCTGGAGGAAGATGGTTTTGTATCATTCATAGGCCCTGCACGGGGTGCCGCCCTGAATGGTTTTGGGGCTTTGGAACACACATGCTGTAGGAAAGTACCATCTTGCCTGGCATGTTACCCCCATTTTTCACTGTATATATGTTGTTTTAGTTGTATGTGTCACTGGGACCCTGCCAGCCCCCCCAGTGCTCATAAGTGTGCCTGAAAGTGTTACCTGTGTTATGACTAACTGTCTCACTGAGGCTCTGCTAATCAGAACCTCAGTGGTTATGCTCTCTCATTTCTTTCAAATTGTCACTAACAGGCTAGTGACCATTTTTACCTATTTACATTGGCATATTGGAACACCCTTATAATTCCCTAGTATATGGTACTGAGTTACCCAGGGTATTGGGGTTCCAGGAGATCCCTATGGGCTGCAGCATTTCTTTTGCCACCCATAGGGAGCTCTGACAATTCTTACACAGGCCTGCCACTGCAGCCTGAGTGAAATAACGTCCACGTTATTTCACAGCCATTTTACACTGCACTTAAGTAACTTATAAGTCACCTATATGTCTAACCTTTACCTAGTAAAGGCTGGGTGCTAAGTTACTTAGTGTGTGGGCACCCTGGCACTAGCCAAGGTGCCCCCACATTGTTCAGGGCCAATTCCCCGGACTTTGTGAGTGCGGGGACACCATTACACGCGTGCACTACATATAGGTCACTACCTATGTGTAGCTTCACAATGGTAACTCCGAATATGGCCATGTAACATGTCTAAGATCATGGAATTGCCCCCTCTATGCCATCCTGGCATTGTTGGTGCAATCCCATGATCCCACGGGTTTCTAGCACAGACCCTGGCACTGCCAAACTGCCTTTCCCGGGGTTTCACTGCAGCTGCTGCTGCTGCCAACCCCTCAGACAGGTTTCTGCCCTCCTGGGGTCCAGCCAGGCCTGGCCCAGGAAGGCAGAACAAAGGACTTCCTCAGAGAGAGGGTGTTACACCCTCTCCCTTTGGAAAATGGTGTTAGGGCTGGGGAGGAGTAGCCTCCCCCAGCCTCTGGAAATGTTTTCATGTGCACAGATGGTGCCCATTTCTGCATAAGCCAGTCTACACCAGTTCAGGGACCCCTCAGCCCTGCTCTGGCGCAAAACTGGACAAAGGAAAGGGGAGTGACCACTCCCCTGACCTGCACCTCCCCTGGGAGGTGCCCAGAGCTCCTCCAGTGTGCTCCAGACCTCTGCCATCTTGGAAACAGAGGTGCTGCTGGCACACTGGACTGCTCTGAGCGGCCAGTGCCAGCAGGTGACGTCAGAGACTCCTTCTGATAGGCTCCTTCAGGTGTTGCTAGCCTATCTTCTCTCCTAAGTAGCCAAACCCTCTTTTCTGGCTATTTAGGGTCTCTGCTTTGGGGATTTACTTAGATAACGAATGCAAGAGCTCATCCGAGTTCCTCTGCATCTCTCTCTTCACCTTCTGCCAAGGAATCGACTGCTGACCTCGCTGGAAGCCTGCAAAACTGCAACAAAGTAGCGAAGACGACTACTGCAACTCTGTAACGCTGATCCTGCCGCCTTCTCGACTGCTTTCCTGGTGGTGCATGCTGTGGGGGTAGTCTGCCTCCTCTCTGCACTAGAAGCTCTGAAGAAATCTCCCGTGGGTCGACGGAATCGTCCCCCTGCAACCGCAGGCACCAAAGAACTGCATCACCGGTCCCCTGGGTCTCCTCTCAGCACGACGAGCGAGGTCCCTTGAATCCAGTAACTCTGTCCCAGTGACTCCCACAGTCCAGTGACTCTTCAGTCCAAGTTTGGTGGAGGTAAGTCCTTGCCTCCCCTCACCAGACTGCATTGCTGGGAACTGCATCTTTTGCAGCTACTCCGGCCTCTGTGCACTTCCGGCGGAAATCCTTTGTGCACAGCCAAGCCTGGGTCCACGGCACTCTAACCTGCATTGCACGACTTCCTAAGTTGTCCTCCGGCGACGTGGCACTCCTTTGTGCGACTTCGGGTGAGCACCGTTTCACTCCACTTCGTAGTGCCTGTTCCGGCACTTCTGCGGGTGCTGCCTGCTTTTGAGAGGGCTCCTTGTCTTGCTCGATGCCCCCTCTGTCCCCAGACGCAATTGGCGACATCCTGGTCCCTCCTGGGCCACAGCAGCGTCCAAAAACCCTAACCACATGACTTGCAGCTAGCAAGGCTTGTTTGCGATCTTTCTTCAGGAAAACACTTCTGCAAGACTCTCCACGGCGTGCGGGATCCGTCCTCCAAAGGGGAAGTCTCTAGCCCTTGTCGTTCCTGCAGAATCCTCAGCTTCTACATCCCAGTAGCAGCTTCTTTGCATCCACAGCTGGCATTTCCTGGGCATCTGCCCATCTCCGACTTGCTTGTGACTTTTGGACTTGGTCCCCTTGTTCCACAGGTACCCTCGACTGGAAATCCATCGTTGTTGCATTGCTGGTTTGTGTCTTTCCTGCAGAGTTCCCCTATCACGACTTCTGTGCTCTTTGGGAAACTTTAGTGCACTTTGCACTCACTTTTTAGGGTCTTGGGGTTGGCTAATTTTCTAACCCTCACTGTTTTCTTACAGTCCCAGCGACCCTCTACAAGGTCACATAGGTTTGGGGTCCATTCGTGGTTCGCATTCCACTTTTGGAGTATATGGTTTGTGTTGCCCCTATCCCTATGTGTCCCCATTGCATCCTATTGTAACTATACATTGTTTGCAATGTTTTCTAATACTATACTACATATTTTTGGTATTGTGTACATATATCTTGTGTATATTTGCTATCCTCATACTGAGGGTACTCACTGAGATACTTTTAGCATATTGTCATAAAAATAAAGTACCTTTATTTTTAGTATATCTGTGTATTGTGTTTTCTTATGATATTGTGCATATGACACTAGTGGTACTGTAGGAGCTTCACTCGTCTCCTAGTTCAGCCTAAGCTGCTCTGCTAAGCTACCATTATCTATCAGCCTAAGCTGCTAGACACCCTATACACTAATAAGGGATAACTGGGCCTGGTGCAAGGTGTAAGTACCCCTTGGTACTCACTACAAGCCAGTCCAGCCTCCTACATTGGTTGTGCAGTGGTGGGATAAGTGCTTTGTAACTACTTACCACTTTTGTCATTGTACTTTTTATAAGAGAAAAATATACAAAACAAGTTCAGTGTATGTACACCTAACCAAAAAGTTTTGCATTTCTTTTCTCACTTCTTTTCTAAAGTGCTGAAAAGTACTTCTAAACTTTCAAAAAGTTCTTTAAAAGTTTTAAAAGTTTTTTTTTCTGTCTTTCTAAAAAGTTCTGAAAACTTTTTCCTCACTTTTTCTATCACTTAAACACTTTCTAAAAATGTCTGGCACAGGCCAAACTGTTGATCTGTCCAAACTTGCTTATGATCACCTTAGCTGGAAAGGAGCAAGGAGTCTATGCATAGAAAGAGGTTTAAGTGTAGGGAAAAATCCCCCCAGAGAACTGTTGGTTAACATGCTTATAGAACAGGATAAGGCCAGAGGTGCCCCATCTGTTGAAAAAGTAGCTAATGGTTCACAATCTGATCCAGGGACACCCCTAGAAAAAGATTCAGGAAAGAAACTTCCTAGCCTGCCCATTACCAGACAGCCTAGCATAGTTGGTACTGATGTAGAGTCACACCATACTGATAGTGTTGTCTCACATCATAGCAAGAGTATTCCTTCTCATCATAGTAGAAGTGATGTTTCTGTTAACCAAGCTGTTAGGATGCCTTCTGTAAGGGATGGGTCTCCTTCTGTACATTCTCACCATACTTCTGTTTCAAGGAATGTCCCACCCACCCACCCTGATGACAGAGTGTTAGAAAGGGAGCTCAATAGATTGAGAGTGGAACAAACCAGACTGAAGCTCAAGAAGCAACAGCTGGATTTGGATAGACAGTCCTTAGAAGTGGAAAGGGAAAGACAGAAATTGGGTTTAGAAACCCATGGTGGCAGCAGCAGTATTCCCCATAGTCATCCTGCAAAAGAGCATGATTCTAGGAATCTTCACAAGATAGTTCCCCCTTATAAGGAGGGGGATGACATTAACAAGTGGTTTGCTGCACTTGAGAGGGCCTGTGTTGTACAGGATGTCCCTCAAAGGCAGTGGGCTGCTATCCTATGGCTATCATTTTGTGGAAAGGGTAGGGATAGGCTCCTTACTGTGAAAGAAAGTGATGCCAATCATTTTACAGTTCTTAAGAATCCACTCGTGGATGGTTATGGCTTAACCACTGAACAGTACAGGATGAAGTTCAGAGAGACCAAAAAGGAGTCTTCACAAGACTGGGTTGATTTTGTTGACCA
Organism: Pleurodeles waltl; assembly: GCF_031143425.1. Taxonomy (NCBI): domain Eukaryota; kingdom Metazoa; phylum Chordata; class Amphibia; order Caudata; family Salamandridae; genus Pleurodeles; species Pleurodeles waltl. The sequence goes on from NC_090446.1 coordinate 526,936,113, forward strand.
TTCAGTGAAGGCCTTGGAGGGGTGGTTACATGGCAGTAAAGTTACTGATTATGAAATCCTGTATAACTTGATCCTGAGAGAGCATATTCTTAATAATTGTGTGTCTGATTTGTTGCACCAGTACTTGGTGGACTCTGATCTGTCCTCTCCCCAAGAATTGGGAAAGAAGGCAGACAAATGGGTCAGAACAAGGGTGAACAGAAAAGTTCATACAGGGGGTGACAAAGATGGCAATAAGAAGAAGGATGGTAAGTCTTCTGACAAGGGTGGGGACAAATCTAAAAATGAGTCTTCATCAGGCCCACAAAAACACTCTGGTGGGGGTGGTGGGCCCAAATCCTCTTCTAATCAAAACAAAGAAAAGAAACCATTGTGCTATTTATGTAAAATAAAAGGCCATTGGACAACAGATCCCAGTTGTCCAAAGAAAAGCACCAAGCCTCCTACCACTACAACCCCTACTGCTACACCTAGTGTCCCTACTAATAGCAGTGGTGGTGGGAGCAAACCTACTAATAGCCAATCCAAGGGAGTAGCTGGGCTCACTTTTAGTAACTTAGTTGGGGTTGGTCTGATTAGGGAAACCACAGAAAGTACCATCTTGCCTGGCATGTTACCCCCATTTTTCACTGTATATATGTTGTTTTAGTTGTATGTGTCACTGGGACCCTGGTAACCCAGGGGCCCAGTGCTCATAAGTGTGCCTGAATGTGTTACCTGTGTAGTGACTAACTGTCTCACTGAGGCTCTGCTAATCAGAACCTCAGTGGTTATGCTCTCTCATTTCTTTCCAAATTGTCACTAACAGGCTAGTGACCATTTTTACCAATTTACATTGGCTTACTGGAACACCCTTATAATTCCCTAGTATATGGTACTGAGGTACCCAGGGTATTGGGGTTCCAGTAGATCCCTATGGGCTGCAGCATTTCTTTTGCCACCCATAGGGAGCTCTGACAATTCTTACACAGGCCTGCCACTGCAGCCTGAGTGAAATAACGTCCACGTTATTTCACAGCCATTTTACACTGCACTTAAGTAACTTATAAGTCACCTATATGTCTAACCTTTACCTAGTAAAGGCTGGGTGCTAAGTTACTTAGTGTGTGGGCACCCTGGCACTAGCCAAGGTGCCCCCACATTGTTCAGGGCCAATTCCCCGGACTTTGTGAGTGCGGGGACACCATTACACGCGTGGACTACATATAGGTCACTACCTATGTGTAGCTTCACAATGGTAACTCCGAATATGGCCATGTAACATGTCTTAGATCATGGAATTGCCCCCTCTATGCCATCCTGGCATTGTTGGTGCAATCCCATGATCCCACGGGTCTCTAGCACAGACCCTGGCACTGCCAAACTGCCTTTCCCGGGGTTTCACTGCAGCTGCTGCTGCTGCCAACCCCTCAGACAGGTTTCTGCCCTCCTGGGGTCCAGCCAGGCCTGGCCCAGGAAGGCAGAACAAAGGACTTCCTCAGAGAGAGGGTGTAACACCCTCTCCCTTTGGAAAATGGTGTTAGGGCTGGGGAGGAGTAGCCTCCCCAGCCTCTGGAAATGCTTTCATGGGCACAGATGGTGCCCATTTCTGCATAAGCCAGTCTACACCGGTTCAGGGACCCCTCAGCCCTGCTCTGGCGCAAAACTGGACAAAGGAAAGGGGAGTGACCACTCCCCTGACCTGCACCTCCCCTGGGAGGTGGCCAGAGCTCCTCCAGTGTGCTCCAGACCTCTGCCATCTTGGAAACAGAGGTGCTGCTGGCACACTGGGCTGCTCTGAGTGGCCAGTGCCAGCAGGTGACGTCAGAGACTCCTTCTGATAGGCTCCTTCAGGTGTTGCTAGCCTATCTTCTCTCCTAAGTAGCCAAACCCTCTTTTCTGGCTATTTAGGGTCTCTGCTTTGGGGATTTCCTTAGATAACGAATGCAAGAGCTCATCCGAGTTCCTCTGCATCTCTCTCTTCACCTTCTGCCAAGGAATCGACTGCTGACCGCGCTAGAAGCCTGCAAAACTGCAACAAAGTAGCGAAGACGACTACTGCAACTCTGTAATGCTGATCCTGCCGCCTTCTCGGCTGCTTTCCTGGTGGTGCATGCTGTGGGGGTAGTCTGCCTCCTCTCTGCACTATAAGCTCTGAAGAAATCTCCCGTGGGTCGACGGAATCGTCCCCCTGCAACCGCAGGCACCAAAGAACTGCATCACCGGTCCCCTGGGTCTCCTCTCAGCATGACGAGCGAGGTCCCTTGAATCCAGCAACTCTGTCCAAGTGACTCCCACAGTCCAGTGACTCTTTAGTCCAAGTTTGGTGGAGGTAAGTCCTTGCCTCCCCTCACCAGACTGCATTGCTGGGAACCGCGTCTTTTGCAGCTACTCCGGCCTCTGTGCAATTCCGGCGGAAATCCTTTGTGCACAGCCAAGCCTGAGTCCAGGGCACTCTAACCTGCATTGCACGACTTCCTAAGTTGTCCTCCGGCGACGTGGGACTCCTTTGTGCGACTTCGGGTGAGCACCGTTTCACTCCACTTCGTAGTGCCTGTTCCGGCACTTCTGCGGGTGCTGCCTGCTTCTGAGAGGGCTCCATGTCTTGTTTGACGCCCCCTCTGTCCCCAGACGCAATTGGCGACATCCTGGTCCCTCCTGGGCCACAGCAGCATCCAAAAATCCTAACCGCACGACTTGCAGCTAGCAAGGCTTGTTTGCGGTCTTTCTTCAGGAAAACACTTCTGCACGACTCTACACGGCGTGTGGGATCCATCCTCCAAAGGGGAAGTCTCTAGCCCTTGTCGTTCTTGCAGAATCCTCAGCTTCTACATCCCAGTAGCAGCTTCTTTGCATCCACAGCTGGCATTTCCTGGGCATCTGCCCATCTTCGACTTGCTTGTGACTTTTGGACTTGGTCCCCTTGTTCCACAGGTACCCTCGACTGGAAATCCATCATTGTTGCATTGCTGGTTTGTGTCTTTCCTGCAGAATTCCCCTATCACGACTTCTGTGCTCTTTGGGGAACTTTAGTGCACTTTGCACTCACTTTTCAGGGTCTTGGGGTGGGCTAATTTTCTAACCCTCACTGTTTTCTTACAGACCCAGCGACCCTCTACAAGGTCACATAGGTTTGGGGTCCATTCGTGGTTCGCATTCCACTTTTGGAGTATATGGTTTGTGTTGCCCCTATCCCTATGTGTCCCCATTGCATCCTATTGTAACTATACATTGTTTGCACTGTTTTCTAATACTATACTACATATTTTTGGTATTGTGTACATATATCTTGTGTATATTTGCTATCCTCATACTGAGGGTACTCACTGAGATACTTTTGGCATATTGTCATAAAAATAAAGTACCTTTATTTTTAGTATATCTGTGTATTGTGTTTTCTTATGATACTGTGCATATGACACTAGTGGTACTGTAGGAGCTTCACTCGTCTCCTAGTTCAGCCTAAGCTGCTCTGCTAAGCTACCATTATCTATCAGCCTAAGCTGCTAGACACCCTATACACTAATAAGGGATAACTGGGCCTGGTGCAAGGTGTAAGTACCCCTTGGTACTCACTACAAGCCAGTCCAGCCTCCTACATTGGTTGTGCAGTGGTGGGATAAGTGCTTTGTAACTACTTACCACTTTTGTCATTGTACTTTTCATAAGAGAAAAATATACAAAACAAGTTCAGTGTATGTACACCTAACCAAAAAGTTTTGCATTTCTTTTCTCACTTCTTTTCTAAAGTGCTGAAAAGTACTTCTAAACTTTCAAAAAGTTCTTTAAAAGTTTAAAAAGTTTTTGTTTCTGTCTTTCTAAAAAGTTCTGAAAACTTTGTACTAATTTTTTCTATCACTTAAACACTTTCTAAAAATGTCTGGCACAGGCCAAACTGTTGATGTGTCCAAACTTGCTTATCATCACCTTAGCTGGAAAGGAGCAAGGAGTCTATGCATAGAAAGAGGTTTAAGTGTAGGGAAAAATACCCCCAGAGAACTGTTGGTTAACATGCTTATAGAACAGGATAAGGCCAGAGGTGCCCCATCTGTTGAAAAAGTAGCTAATGGTTCACAATCTGATCCAGGGACACCCCTAGAAAAAGATTCAGGAAAGAAACTTCCTAGCCTGCCCATTACCAGACAGCCTAGCATAGTTGGTACTGATGTAGAGTCACACCATACTGATAGTGTTGTCTCACATCATAGCAAGAGTATTCCTTCTCATCATAGTAGAAGTGATGTTTCTGTTAACCAAGCTGTTAGGATGCCTTCTGTAAGGGATGGGTCTCCTTCTGTACATTCTCACCATACTTCTGTTTCAAGGAATGTCCCACCCACCCACCCTGATGACAGAGTGTTAGAAAGGGAGCTCAATAGATTGAGAGTGGAACAAACCAGACTGAAGCTCAAGAAGCAACAGCTGGATTTGGATAGACAGTCCTTAGAAGTGGAAAGGGAAAGACAGAAATTGGGTTTAGAAACCCATGGTGGCAGCAGCAGTATTCCCCATAGTCATCCTGCAAAAGAGCATGATTCTAGGAATCTGCACAAGATAGTTCCCCCTTATAAGGAGGGGGATGACATTAACAAGTGGTTTGCTGCACTTGAGAGGGCCTGTGTTGTACAGGATGTCCCTCAAAGGCAGTGGGCTGCTATCCTATGGCTATCATTTAGTGGAAAGGGTAGGGATAGGCTCCTTACTGGGAAAGAAAGTGATGTCAATAATTTTACAGTTCTTAAGAATGCACTCCTGGATGGTTATGGCTTAACCACTGAACAGTACAGGATGAAGTTCAGAGAGACCAAAAAGGAGTCTTCACAAGACTGGGTTGATTTTGTTGACCATTCAGTGAAGGCCTTGGAGGGGTGGTTACATGGCAGTAAAGTTACTGATTATGAAAGCCTGTATAACTTGATCCTGAGAGAGCATATTCTTAATAATTGTGTGTCTGATTTGTTGCACCAGTACTTGGTGGACTCTGATCTGACCTCTCCCCAAGAATTGGGAAAGAAGGCAGACAAATGGGTCAGAACAAGGGTGAACAGAAAAGTTCATACAGGGGGTGACAAAGATGGCAATAAGAAGAAGGATGGTAAGTCTTCTGACAAGGGTGGGGACAAATCTAAAAATGAGTCTTCATCAAGCCCACAAAAACACTCTGGTGGGGGTGGTGGGCCCAAATCCTCTTCTAATCAAAACAAAGAAAAGAAACCATGGTGCTATTTATGTAAAATAAAAGGCCATTGGACAACAGATCCCAGTTGTCCAAAGAAAAGCACCAAGACTCCTACCACTACAACCCCTACTGCTACACCTAGTGTCCCTACTAATAGCAGTGGTGGTGGGAGCAAACCTACTAATAGCCAATCCAAGGGAGTAGCTGGGTTCACTTTTGGTAACTTAGTTGGGGTTGGTCTGATTAGGGAGACCACAGAGGCTGTGTTAGTCTCTGAGGGGGATATTGATTTAGCCACCTTGGTTGCTTGTCCCCTTAACATGGATAAGTACAAGCAACTACCCCTAATAAATGGTGTTGAGGTTCAAGCCTACAGGGACACTGGTGCCAGTGTTACTATGGTAATAGAGAAACTGGTCCACCCTGAACAACACCTACTTGGTCACCATTACCAAGTAACCGATGCTCACAACAACACACTTAGCCACCCCATGGCTGTTATAAATCTCAACTGGGGGGGGTTACTGGTCCAAAGAAAGTTGTGGTTGCCTCAGATTTACCTGTAGACTGTCAACTTGGAAATGATTTAGAGAAATCAGCTTGGTCAGATGTGGAGTTGGAGGCCCATGCAGCAATGCTGGGCATCCCAGGGCATATTTTTGCTTTAACCAGGGCTCAGGCCAAAAAGCAAAAAGGACAGGGTGACTTGGATCCGGGAACAATGGACCAAGTGCTCCCTAAAGCTTGGGCTAGTAGAAGTAAAGCACTACCTACTATCCCTCCCTCTACAGTGGATTCTTCTTCTGAGGAAGAAGAATTTCCACCCTGTGCAGAACCTACACCAGAGGAGCTGGAAGCAGACACTGCTGAGCTTTTGGGTGAAGGGGGGGCCTGCCAGGGAGGAGCTGAGTGTGGCACAGCAGACCTGTCCCACACTAGAGGGTCTAAGACAGCAAGCTGTCAAACAAGCAAATGGGGATGTCAGTGACTCTCACAGAGTTTACTGGGAGGACAACCTCTTGTTCACTGAAGCAAGGGATCCTAAACCTGGAACTGCCAGGAGGTTAGTGATTCCTCAGGAGTACAGAAAGTTCCTCCTAACTCTAGCCCACGACATTCCCTTAGCTGGACATTTGGGGCAAATGAAAACGTGGGACAGGCTTGTTCCCTTGTTTCATTGGCCTAGAATGTCAGAGGACACAAAGGAATTTTGTAACTCCTGTGAAACCTGTCAAGCCAGTGGCAAGACAGGTGGCACTCCAAAGGCACCCCTTATTCCACTGCCTGTGGTTGGGGTTCCCTTTGAAAGGGTAGGGGTTGACATAGTTGGCCCCCTTGACCCTCCTACTGCTTCAGGCAATAGGTTTATCTTGGTGGTAGTGGACCATGCCACAAGATATCCTGAAGCAATTCCTCTAAGGACCACTACAGCACCTGCAGTGGCAAAGGCCCTCCTGGGAATATTTTCCAGAGTGGGCTTCCCAAAAGAGGTAGTATCAGACAGGGGAGGCAATTTCATGTCTGCTTACTTAAAGGCCATGTGGAAGGAGTGTGGTGTGACATACAAGTTCACTACACCCTATCATCCACAAACAAATGGACTGGTGGAGAGATTTAACAAAACTCTCAAAGGCATGATTATGGGACTCCCTGAAAAACTCCGCAGGAGATGGGATATCCTTTTACCATGCCTCCTTTTTGCTTACAGGGAGGTACCCCAGAAAGGAGTGGGCTTCAGCCCCTTTGAACTCCTATTTGGACACCCTGTAAGAGGTCCTCTAACACTTGTTAAGGAGGGTTGGGAACAACCTTTAAAAGCTCCAAAGCAAGACATAGTGGACTATGTACTTGGCCTCAGATCAAGGATGGCTGAGTACATGAAAAAGGCCAGTAAAAACCTTCAGGCCAGCCAAGAGCTCCAAAAGCAATGGCATGACCAGAAGGCTGTTTTGGTTCAATACCAACCAGGGCAGAAAGTGTGGGTCTTGGAGCCTGTGGCCCCAAGAGCACTCCAAGATAAATGGAGTGGACCCCACACAATTGTTGAGAAAAAGGGTGAAGTCACCTACTTAGTTGACTTAGGCACTGACAGGAGTCCCCTTAGGGTGTTCCATGTCAATCGCCTAAAACCCTACTATGACAGGGCTGATCTCACCCTGCTCATGGCAACAGATGAGGGACAGGAAGAAGAGAGTGACCCTCTCCCTGATCTCTTCTCTTCCACAGATCAAGATGCTCTAGTGGAAGGTGTAGTTTTGGCTGATTGTCTTACTGCTGAGAAGAAAGACCATTGCATAAATCTCCTGGGTCAGTTTTCTGAACTCTTCTCTACTGTGCCAGGTACCACTTCTTGGTGTGAGCACACTATAGATACTGGAGACAGCTTGCCTGTCAAAAGTAAAATCTATAGGCAGCCTGACCATGTCAGAGACTGCATAAAGCAAGAGGTGCAGAAAATGTTAGAACTGTGAGTGGTTGAGCACTCTGAAAGTCCATGGGCCTCTCCTGTGGTACTTGTACCAAAACCTCATCCCAAGGATGGAAAGAAGGAAATGCGGTTTTGTGTAGACTACAGAGGTCTCAACCAGGTAACCAAAACTGATGCTCACCCTATACCCAGGGCAGATGAGCTCATAGATACACTGGCATCTGCCAAGTATCTAAGCATTTTTGACTTGACTGCAGGGTATTGGCAGATCAAATTATCAGAAGATGCAAAAGCAAAAACTGCATTTTCAACCATTGGAGGCCATTACCAATTCACAGTAATGCCTTTTGGATTGAAAAATGCACCTGCCACTTTTCAGAGGTTGGTGAATACAGTCCTGCAAGGGCTGGAAGCTTTTAGTGCAGCATAGCTGGACGATATAGCTGTCTTTAGCTCCAGTTGGGATGATCACCTGGTCCACCTATGGAAAGTTTTGGAGGCTCTGCAAAAGGCAGGCCTCACTATCAAGGCTTCAATGTGCCAGATAGGGCAGGGGAAGGTGGTTTATCCGGGACACCTGGTTGGTGGGGAACCGATTGCACCACTTCAGGGGAAAATCCAAACTATTATAGATTGGGTTCCCCCTACTACTCAGACTCAGGTGAGAGCCTTTTTAGGCCTCACTGGGTATTACAGGAGGTTCATTAAGAACTATGGCTCCATTGCAGCCCTTCTTAATGACCTCACTTCAAAGAAAGTGCCTTAGAAGGTATTATGGACAGCTAGCTGTCAGAAAGCTTTTGAGGAGCTGAAGCAGGCCATGTGCTCTGCACCTGTCCTGAAAAGCCCCTGTTACTCCAAGAAATTCATTGTCCAACCTGATGCGTCTGAATTAGGGGTAGGGGCAGTCCTTTCACAACTTAATTCTGAGGGCCAGGATCAACCTGTTGCTTTTATTAGTAGAAGGTTGACCCCTAGAGAAAAGCGCTGGTCTGCCATAGAGAGGGAGGCCTTTGCTGTGGTCTGGGCACTGGAGAAGTTGAGGCCATACCTGTTTGGCACTCACTTCATTGTTCAGACAGACCACAAACCTCTAATTTGGCTAAAACAAATGAAAGGTGAAAATCCTAAATTGTTGAGGTGGTCTATATCCCTACAGGGAATGGACAATACAGTGGAACATAGACCTGGGAGTACCCACTCCAATGCAGATGGACTCTCCAGATATTTCCACTTAGACAATGAAGACTCATCAGGTCATGGCTAGTCTTATTGTCCTTCGTTTGGGGGGGAGGTTGTGTAGGAAAGTACCATCTTGCCTGGCATGTTACCCCCATTTTTCACTGTATATATGTTGTTTTAGTTGTATGTGTCACTGGGACCCTGCCAGCCAGGGCCCCAGTGCTCATAAGTGTGCCTGAAAGTGTTACCTGTGTTATGACTAACTGTCTCACTGAGGCTCTGCTAATCAGAACCTCAGTGGTTATGCTCTCTCATTTCTTTCAAATTGTCATTAACAGGCTAGTGACCATTTTTACCAATTTACATTGGCATACTGGAACACCCTTATAATTCCCTAGTATATGGTACTGAGGTACCCAGGGTATTGGGGTTCCAGGAGATCCCTATGGGCTGCAGCATTTCTTTTGCCACCCATAGGGAGCTCTGACAATTCTTACACAGGCCTGCCACTGCAGCCTGAGTGAAATAACGTCCACGTTATTTCACAGCCATTTTACACTGCACTTAAGTAACTTATAAGTCACCTATATGTCTAACCTTTACCTAGTAAAGGCTGGGTGCTAAGTTACTTAGTGTGTGGGCACCCTGGCACTAGCCAAGGTGCCCCCACATTGTTCAGTGCCAATTCCCCGGACTTTGTGAGTGCGGGGACACCATTACACGCGTGCACTACATATAGGTCACTACCTATGTGTAGCTTCACATTGGTAACTCCGAATATGGCCATGTAACATGTCTAAGATCATGGAATTGCCCCCTCTATGCCATCCTGGCATTGTTGGTGCAATCCCATGATCCCACGGGTCTCTAGCACAGACCCTGGCACTGCCAAACTGCCTTTCCCGGGGTTTCACTGTAGCTGCTGTTGCTGCCAACCCCTCAGACAGGTTTCTGCCCTCCTGGGGTCCAGCCAGGCCTGGCCCAGGAAGGCAGAACAAAGGACTTCCTCAGAGAGAGGGTGTTACACCCTCTCCCTTTGGAAAATGGTGTTAGGGCTGGGGAGGAGTAGCCTCCCCCAGCCTCTGGAAATGCTTTCATGGGCACAGATGGTGCCCATTTCTGCATAAGCCAGTCTACACCGGTTCAGGGACCCCTCAGCCCTGCTCTGGCGCAAAACTGGACAAAGGAAAGGGGAGTGACCACTCCCCTGACCTGCACCTCCCCTGGGAGGTGCCCAGAGCTCCTCCAGTGTGCTCCAGACCTCTGCCATCTTGGAAACAGAGGTGCTGCTGGCACACTGGACTGCTCTGAGTGGCCAGTGCCAGCAGGTGACGTCAGAGACTCCTTCTGATAGGCTCCTTCAGGTGTTGCTATCCTATCTTCTCTCCTAAGTAGCCAAACCCTCTTTTCTGGCTATTTAGGGTCTCTGCTTTGGGGATTTCCTTAGATAACGAATGCAAGAGCTCATCTGAGAGAAAGTAGCCTCTTTCTAGCCTTGTTACCCCCACTTTTGGCCTGTTTGTGAGTGTATGTCAGGGTGTTTTCACTGTCTCACTGGGATCCTGCTAGCCAGGGCCCAGTGCTCATAGTGAAAACCCTATGTTTTCAGTATGTTTGTTATGTGTCACTGGGACCCTGCTAGTCAGGACCCCAGTGCTCATAAGTTTGTGGCCTATATGTATGTGTTCCCTGTGTAGTGCCTAACTGTCTCACTGAGGCTCTGCTAACCAGAACCTCAGTGGTTATGCTCTCTCAATTCTTTCAAATTGTCACTGACAGGCTAGTGACCAATTTTACCAATTTACATTGGCTTACTGGAACACCCTTATAAACCCCTAGTATATGGTACTGAGGTACCCAGGGTATTGGGGTTCCAGGAGATCCCTATGGGCTGCAGCATTTCTTTTGCCACCCATAGGGAGCTCTGACAATTCTTACACAGGCCTGCCACTGCAGCCTGAGTGAAATAACGCACACGTTATTTCACAGCCATTTTACACTGCACTTAAGTAACTTATAAGTCACCTATATGTCTAACCTTTACCTGGTAAAGGTTAGGTGCAAAGTTACTTAGTGTGAGGGCACCCTGGCACTAGCCAAGGTGCCCCCACATTGTTCAGAGCCAATTCCCTGAACTTTGTGAGTGCGGGGACACCATTACACGCGTGCACTACATATAGGTCACTACCTATATGTAGCTTCACAATGGTAACTCCGAATATGGCCATGTAACATGTCTATGATCATGGGATTGCCCCCTCTATACCATCCTGGCATAGTTGGCACAATCCCATGATCCCAGTGGTCTGTAGCACAGACCCTGGTACTGCCAAACTGCCCTTCCTAGGGTTTCACTGCAGCTGCTGCTGCTGCCAGCCCCTCAGACAGGCAGCTGCCCTCCTGGGGTCCAGCCAGGCCTGGCCCAGGATGGCAGAACAAAGGACTTCCTCTGAGAGAGGGTGTGACACCCTCTCCCTTTGGAAAATGGTGTGAAGGCAGGGGAGGAGTAGCCTCCCCCAGCCTCTGGAAATGCTTTCTTGGGCACAGATGTGCCCAATTCTGCATAAGCCAGTCTACACCGGTTCAGGGACCCCTTAGCCCTGCTCTGGCGCGAAACTGGACAAAGGAAAGGGGAGTGACCACTCCCCTGACCTGTACCTCCCCTGGGAGGTGCCCAGAGCTCCTCCAGTGTGCTCCAGACCTCTGCCATCTTGGAAACAGAGGTACTGCTGGCACACTGGACTGCTCTGAGTGGCCAGTGCCACCAGGTGACGTCAGAGACTCCTTGTGATAGGCTCCTTCAGGTGTTGCTAGCCTATCCTCTCTCCTAAGTAGCCAAACCCTCTTTTCTGGCTATTTAGGGTCTCTGTCTCTTGGGATTCCTTAGATAACGAATGCAAGAGCTCAGCCGAGTTCCTCTGCATCTCTCTCTTCACCTTCTGCCAAGGAATCGACTGCTGACCGCGCTGGAAGCCTGCAAAACTGCAACATAGTAGCAAAGACGACTACTGCAACTCTGTAACGCTGATCCTGCCGCCTTCTCGACTGTTTTCCTGCTTGTGCATGCTGTGGGGGTAGTCTGCCTCCTCTCTGCACCAGAAGCTCCGAAGAAATCTCCCGTGGGTCTACGGAATCTTCCCCCTGCAACCGCAGGCACCAAAAAGCTGCATTACCGGTCCCTTGGGTCTCCTCTCAGCACGACGAGCGAGGTCCCTCGAATCCAGCGACTCTGTCCAAGTGACCCCCACAGTCCAGTGACTCTTCAGTCCAAGTTTGGTGGAGGTAAGTCCTTGCCTCACCTCGCTGGGCTGCATTGCTGGGAACCGTGACTTTTGCAGCTACTCCGGCCCCTGTGCACTTCCGGCGGAAATCCTTTGTGCACAGCCAAGCCTGGGTCCACGGCACTCTAACCTGATTGCACGATGTTCTAAGTTGGTCTCCGGGGACGTGGGACTCCTTTGTGCGACTTCGGGTGAGCACCGTTTCACGCATCCTCGTAGTGCCTGTTTCTGGCACTTCTCCGGGTGCTACCTGCTGCTGAGAGGGCTCCTTGTCTTGCTCGACGTCCCCTCTCTCTCCTGGTGCAACTTGCGACCTCCTGGTCCCTCCAGGGCCACAGCAGCATCCAAAAACGCTAACCGCACAATTTACCGCTAGCAAGGCTTGTTGGCGTTCTTTCGGCGGGAAAACACTTCTGCACAACTCTCCATGGCGAGCAGGATCCGTCCACCAAAGGGGAAGTCTCTAGCCCTTTTCGTTCCTGCAGAAACCGCAGCTTCTTCTGTCCAGTAGAAGCTTCTTTGCACCCGCAGCTGGCATTTCCTGGGCATCTGCCCGTCTCCGACTTGCTTGTGACTTTTGGACTTGGTCCCCTTGTTCCACAGGTACCCTAGATTGGAAATCCACAGTTGTTGCATTGTTGGTTTGTGTCTTTCCTGCATTATTCCTCTAACACGACTTCTTTGTCCTTAGGGGAACTTTAGTGCACTTTGCACTCACTTTTCAGGGTCTTGGGGAGGGTTATTTTTCTAACTCTCGCTATTTTCTAATAGTCCCAGCGACCCTCTACAAGGTCACATAGGTTTGGGGTCCATTCGTGGTTCGCATTCCACTTTTGGAGTATATGGTTTGTGTTGCCCCTATCCCTATGTTTCCCCATTGCATCCTATTGTAACTATACATTGTTTGCACTGTTTTCTAAGACTATACTGCATATTTTTGCTATTGTGTATATATATCTTGTGTATATTTCCTATCCTCTCACTGAGGGTACACTCTGAGATACTTTGGCATATTGTCATAAAAATAAAGTACCTTTATTTTTAGTATAACTGTGTAACGTGTTTTCTTATGATATTGTGCATATGACACTAAGTGGTACTGTAGTAGCTTCACACGTCTCCTAGTTCAGCCTAAGCTGCTCTGCTAAGCTACCATTATCTATCAGCCTAAGCTGCTAGACACCCTATACACTAATAAGGGATAACTGGGCCTGGTGCAAGGTGCAAGTACCCCTTGGTACTCACTACAAGCCAGTCCAGCCTCCTACATTGGTTGTGCAGCGGTGGGATAAGTGCTTTGAGACTACTTACCACTCTTGTCATTGTACTTTTTCATAAGAGAAAAATATACAAAACAAGGTCAGTGTATATACACATAGCCAAAAAGTTTTGCATTTCCTCTTTTCACTCTTCTCTAAGTGCTGAAAAGTACTTCTAACTTTCTAAAAAGTTCTAAAAAGTTTTAAAAGTTTTTTTCTCAGTCTTTCTAAAAGCTCTGACAAACTTTTTCTCTTTTTCTATCACTTTAACTCTCTCTAAAAATGTCTGGCACAGGCCAAAATGTTGACCTGTTTAAGATTGCATATGATCACCTTAGGTGGAAAGGAGCAAGGAGTCTCTGCATAGAGAGAGGTTTGAGTGTAGGGAAGAATCCTTCCTTGGAACTGTTACTTAACATGCTTAGAGAACAAGATAAGGCTAAAAGTGCCCCATCTGTTGAAAAAGTAGCTAATGGTTCTCAATCTGATCCAGGGACTCCCCCAGGTAAAGGTTCAGGAAAGAAACTTCTTAGCCTTCCCATTACAAGACAGTCTAGCATAGTTGGTACTGAGGTAGAGTCACATCATGCAGATGATGTGCTCTCACATTACACTTTCAGCCAAGCTGTTAGGGTGCCCTCTGTAAGGGACAGGTCTCCTTCTGTTCATTCCCATCATACCTCTGTATCTAGAAATGTCCCTCCCACCAACCCTGATGACAGATTGTTAGAAAGGGAACTCAATAAGTTGAGGGTGGAACAAACCAGACTGAAGCTTAAAAAGCAACAGCTGGATTTGGATAGACAGTCTTTAGAATTAGAGAAGGAAAGACAGAAGTTGGGTTTAGAAACCCATGGTGGCAGCAGCAGTATTCCCCATAGTCATCCTGCAAAAGAGCATGATTCCAGGAATCTGCACAAGATAGTTCCCCCTTATAAGGAGGGGGATGACATTAACAAGTGGTTTGCTGCACTTGAGAGGGCCTGTACTGTACAGGATGTCCCTCAAAGGCAGTGGGCTGCTATCCTATGGCTATCATTTAGTGGAAAAGGTAGGGATAGGCTCCTTACTGTAAAAGAAAATGAAGCTAATGATTACAAAGTTCTTAAGAATGCACTCCTGGATGGTTATGGCTTAACCACTGAACAATACAGGATAAAGTTCAGAGAGACCAAAAAGGAGTCTTCACAAGACTGGGTTGATTTCATTGACCATTCAGTGAAGGCCTTGGAGGGGTGGTTACATGGCAGTAAAGTTACTGATTATGAAAGCCTGTATAACTTGATCCTGAGAGAGCATATTCTTAATAATTGTGTGTCTGATTTGTTGCACCAGTACTTGGTGGACTCTGATCTGACCTCTCCCCAAGAATTGGGAAAGAAGGTAGACAAATGGGTCAGAACAAGGGTGAACAGAAAAGTTCATACAGGGGGTGACAAAGATGGCAATAAGAAGAAGGATGGTAAGTCTTCTGACAAGGGTGGGGACAAATCTAAAAATGAGTCTTCATCAGGCCCACAAAAACACTCTGGTGGGGGTGGTGGGCCCAAATCCTCTTCTAATCAACACAAAGAAAAGAAACCATGGTGCTATTTATGTAAAATAAAAGGCCATTGGACAACAGATCCCAGTTGTCCAAAGAAAAGCCCCAAGCCTCCTACCACTACAACCCCTACTGCTACACCTAGTGTCCCTACTAATAGCAGTGGTGGTGGGAGCAAACCTACTAATAGCCAATCCAAGGGAGTAGCTGGGCTCACTTTTGGTAACTTAGTTGGGGTTGGTCTGATTAGGGAGACCACAGAGGCTGTGTTAGTCTCTGAGGGGGCTATTGATTTAGCCACCTTGGTTGCTTGTCCCCTTAACATGGATAAGTACAAGCAACTACCCCTAATAAATGGTGTTGAGGTTCAGGCCTACAGGGACACTGGTGCCAGTGTTACTATGGTAATAGAGAAACTGGTCCACCCTGAACAACACCTACTTGGTCACCAGTACCAAGTAACCGATGCTCACAACAACACACTTAGCCACCCCATGGCTGTTATAAATCTCAACTGGGGGGGGGGTTACTGGTCCAAAGAAAGTTGTGGTTGCCTCAGATTTACCTGTAGACTGTCTACTTGGAAATGATTTAGAGACATCAGCTTGGTCAGATGTGGAGTTGGAGGCCCATGCAGCAATGCTGGGCATCCCAGGGCATATTTTTGCTTTAACCAGGGCTCAGGCCAAAAAGCAAAAAGGACAGGGTGACTTGGATCCTGGAACAATGGACCAAGTGCTCCCTAAAGCTAGGGCTAGTAGAAGTAAAGCACTACCTAATATCCCTCCCTCCACATTGGATTCTTCTTCTGAGGAAGAAGTATTTCCACCCTGTGCAGAACCTACACCAGAGGAGCTGGAAGCAGACACTGCTGAGCTTTTGGGTGAAGGGGGGCCTGCCAGGGTGGAGCTGAGTGTGACACAGCAGACCTGGCACACACTAGAGGGTCTAAGACAGCAAGCTGTCAAACAAGCAAATGGTGATGTCAGTGACTCTCACAGAGTTTACTGGGAGGACAACCTCTTGTACACTGAAGCAAGGGATCCTAAACCTGGAACTGCCAGGAGGTTAGTGATTCCTCAGGAGTACAGAAAGTTCCTCCTAACTCTAGCCCACGACATTCCCTTAGCTGGACATTTGGGGCAAATGAAAACTTGGGACAGGCTTGTTCCCTTGTTTCATTGGCCTAGAATGTCAGAGGACACAAAGGAATTTTGTAAGTCCTGTGAAACCTGTCAAGCCAGTGGCAAGACAGGTGGCACTCCAAAGGCACCCCTTATTCCACTGCCTGTGGTTGGGGTTCCCTTTGAAAGGGTAGGGGTTGACATAGTTGGACCCCTTGACCCTCCTACTGCTTCAGGCAATAGGTTTATCTTGGTGGTAGTGGACCATGCCACAAGATATCCTGAATCAATTCCTCTAAGGACCACTATAGCACCTGCAGTGGCAAAGGCCCTCCTGGGAATATTTTCCAGAGTGGGCTTCCCAAAAGAGGTGGTATCAGACAGGGGAGGCAATTTCATGTCTGCTTACTTAAAGGCCATGTGGAAGGAGTGTGGTGTGACATACAAGTTCACTACACCCTATCATCCACAAACAAATGGACTGGTGGAGAGATTTAACAAAACTCTCAAAGGCATGATTATGGGACTCCCTGAAAAACTCCGCAGGAGATGGGATATCCTTTTACCATGCCTCCTTTTTGCTTACAGGGAGGTACCCCAGAAAGGAGTGGGCTTCAGCCCCTTTGAACTCCTATTTGGACACCCTGTAAGAGGTCCTCTAACACTTGTTAAGGAGGGTTAGGAACAACCTTTAAAAGCTCCAAACAAGACATAGTGGACTATGTACTTGGCCTCAGATCAAGGATGGCTGAGTACATGAAAAAGGCCAGTAAAAACCTTCAGGCCAGCCAAGAGCTCCAAAAGCAATGGCATGACCAGAAGGCTGTTTTGGTTCAGTACCAACCAGGGCAGAAAGTGTGGGTCTTGGAGCCTGTGGCCCCAAGAGCACTCCAAGAGAAATGGAGTGGACCCCACACAATTGTTGAGAAAAAGGGTGAAGTCACCTACTTAGTTGACTTAGGCACTGCCAGGTGTCCCCTTAAGGTGCTCCATGTCAATCGCCTAAAACCCTACTATGACAGGGCTGATCTCACCCTGCTCATGGCAACAGATGAGGTACAGGAAGAAGAGAGTGACCCTCTCCCTGATCTCTTCTCTTCCACAGAACAAGATGCTCTAGTGGAAGGTGTAGTTTTGGCTGATTGTCTTACTGCTGAGCAGAAAGACCATTGCATAAATCTCCTGGGTCAGTTTTCTGAACTCTTCTCTACTGTGGCAGGTACCACTTCTTGGTGTGAGCACACTATAGATACTGGAGACAGATTGCCTGTCAAAAGTAAAATCTATAGGCAGCCTGACCATGTCAGAGACTGCATAAAGCAAGAGGTGCAGAAAATGTTAGAACTGGGAGTGGTTGAGCACTCTGAAAGTCCATGGGCCTCTCCTGTGGTACTTGTACCAAAACCTCATCCCAAGGATGGAAAGAAGGAAATGCGGTTTTGTGTAGACTACAGAGGTCTCAACCAGGTAACCAAAACTGATGCTCACCCTATACCCAGGGCAGATGAGCTCATAGATACACTGGCATCTGCCAAGTATCTAAGCACTTTTGACTTGACTGCAGGGTATTGGCAGATCAAATTATCAGAAGATGCAAAAGCAAAAACTGCATTTTCAACCATTGGAGGCCATTACCAATTCACAGTAATGCCTTTTGGATTGAAAAATGCACCTGCCACTTTTCAGAGGTTGGTGAATACAGTCCTGCAAGGGCTGGAAGCTTTTAGTGCAGCATATCTGGACGATATAGCTGTCTTTAGCTCCAGTTGGGATGATCACCTGGTCCACCTATGGAAAGTTTTGGAGGCTCTGCAAAAGGCAGGGCTCACTATCAAGGCTTCAAAGTGCCAGATAGGGCAGGGGAAGGTGGTTTATCTGGGACACCTGGTTGGTGGGGAACAGATTGCACCACTTCAGGGGAAAATCCAAGCTATTATAGATTGGGTTCCCCCTACTACTCAGACTCAGGTGAGAGCCTTTTTAGGCCTCACTGGGTATTACAGGAGGTTCATTAAGAACTATGGCTCCATTGCAGCCCCTCTTAATGACCTCACTTCAAAGAAAATGCCTAAGAAGGTATTATGGACAGCTAGCTGTCAGAAAGCTTTTGAGGAGGTGAAGCAGGCCATGTGCTCTGCACCTGTCCTGAAAAGCCCCTGTTACTCCAAGAAATTCATTGTCCAACCTGATGCATCTGAATTAGGGGTAGGGGCAGTCCTTTCACAACTTAATTCTGAGGGCCAGGATCAACCTGTTGCTTTTATTAGTAGAAGGTTGACCCCTAGAGAAAAGCGTTGGTCTGCCATAGAGAGGGAGGCCTTTGCTGTGGTCTGGGCACTGAAGAAGTTGAGGCCATACCTGTTTGGCACTCACTTCATTGTTCAGACAGACCACAAACCTCTACTTTGGCTAAAACAAATGAAAGGTGAAAATCCTAAATTGTTGAGGTGGTCCATATCCCTACAGGGAATGGACTATACAGTGGAACATAGACCTGGGAGTACCCACTCCAATGCAGATGGACTCTCCAGATATTTCCACTTAGACAATGAAGACTCATCAGGTCATGGCTAGTCTTATTGCCCTTCGTTTGGGGGGGGGGGTTGTGTAGGAAAGTACCATCTTGCCTGGCATGTTACCCCCATTTTTCACTGTATATATGTTGTTTTAGTTGTATGTGTCACTGGGACCCTGCCAGCCAGGGCCCCAGTGCTCATAAGTGTGCCTGAAAGTGTTACCTGTGTTATGACTAACTGTCTCACTGAGGCTCTGCTAATCAGAACCTCAATGTTTATGCTCTCTCATTTCTTTCAAATTGTCACTAACAGGCTAGTGACCATTTTTACCAATTTACATTGGCATACTGGAACACCCTTATAATTCCCTAGTATATGGTACTGAGGTACCCAGGGTATTGGGGTTCCAGGAGATCCCTATGGGCTGCAGCATTTATTTTGCCACCCATAGGGAGCGCTGACAATTCTTACACAGGCCTGCCACTGCAGCCTGAGTGAAATAACGTCCACGTTATTTCACAGCCATTTTACACTGCACTTAAGTAACTTATAAGTCACCTATATGTCTAACCTTTATCTAGTAAAGGCTGGGTGCTAAGTTACTTAGTGTGTGGGCACCCTGGCACTAGCCAAGGTGCCCCCACATTGTTCAGGGCCAATTCCCCAGACTTTGTGAGTGCGGGGACACCATTACACGCGTGCACTACATATAGGTAACTACCTATGTGTAGCTTCACAATGGTAACTCCGAATATGGCCATGTAACATGTCTAAGATCATGGAATTGCCCCCTCTATGCCATCCTGGCATTGTTGATGCAATCCCATGATCCCACGGGTCTCTAGCACAGACCCTGGCACTGCCAAACTGCCTTTCCCGGGGTTTCACTGCAGCTGCTGCTGCTGCCAACCCCTCAGACAGGTTTCTGCCCTCCTGGGGTCCAGCCAGGCCTGGCCCAGAAAGGCAGAACAAAGGACTTCCTCAGAGAGCGGGTGTTACACCCTCTACCTTTGGAAAATGGTGTTAGGGCTGGGGAGGAGTAGCCTCCCCCAGCCTCTGGAAATGCTTTCATGGGCACAGATGGTGCCCATTTCTGCATAAGCCAGTCTACACCGGTTCAGGGACCCCTCAGCCCTGCTCTGGTGCAAAACTGGACAAAGGAAAGGGGAGTGACCACTCCCCTGACCTGCACCTCCCCTGGGAGGTGCCCAGAGCTCCTCCAGTGTGCTCCAGACCTCTGCCATCTTGGAAACAGAGGTGCTGCTGGCACACTGGACTGCTCTGAGTGGCCAGTGCCAGCAGGTGACGTCAGAGACTCCTTCTGATAGGCTCCTTCAGGTGTTGCTAGCCTATCTTCTCTCCTAAGTAGCCAAACCCCCTTTTCTGGCTATTTAGGGTCTCTGCTTTGGGGATTTCCTTAGATAACTAATGCAAGAGCTCATCCGAGTTCCTCTGCATCTCTCTCTTCACCTTCTGCCAAGGAATCAACTGCTGACCGCGCTGGAAGCCTGCAAAACTGCAACAAAGTAGCAAGTAGCAAAGACGACTACTGCAACTCTGTAATGCTGATCCTGCCGCCTTCTCGACTGCTTTCCTGGTGGTGCATGCTGTGGGGGTAGTCTGCCTCCTCTCTGCACTAGAAGCTCCGAAGAAATCTCCCGTGGGTCGACGGAATCGTCCCCATGCAACTGCAGGCACCAAAGAACTGCATCACCGGTCCCCTGGGTCTCCTCTCAGCACGACGAGCGAGGTCCCTTGAATCCAGCAACTCTGTCCAAGTGACTCCCGCAGTCCAGTGACTCTTCAGTCCAAGTTTGGTGGAAGTAAGTCCTTGCTTCCCCTCACCAGACTGCATTGCTGGGAACCGCATCTTTTGCAGCTACTCCGGCCTCTGTGCACTTCCGGCGGAAATCCTTTGTGCACAGCCAAGCCTGGGTCCACGGCACTCTAACCTGCATTGCACGACTTCCTAAGTTGTCCTCCGGCGACGTGGGACTCCTTTGTGCGACTTCGGGTGAGCACCGTTTCACTCCACTTCGTAGTGCCTGTTCCGGCACTTCTGCGGGGGCTGCCTGCTTCTGAGAGGGCTCCTTGTCTTGCTCGACGCCCCTTCTGTCCCCAGACGCAATTGGCGACATCCTGGTCCCTCCTGGGCCACAGCAGCATCCAAAAACCCTAACCGCACGACTTGCAGCTAGCAAGGCTTGTTTGCGGTCTTTCTTCAGGAAAAGACTTCTGCACGACTCTCCACGGCGTGACGGATCCGTCCTCCAAAGGGGAAGTCTCTAGCCCTTGTCGTTACTGCAGAATCCTCAGCTTCTACATCCCAGTAGCAGCTTCTTTGCATCCACAGCTGGCATTTCCTGGGCATCTGCCCATCTCCGACTTGCTTGTGACTTTGGGACTTGGTCCCCTTGTTCCACAGGTACCCTCGACTGGAAATCCATCGTTGTTGCATTGCTGGTTTGTGTCTTTCCTGCAGAATTCCCCTATCACGACTTCTGTGCTCTTTGGGGAACTTTAGTGCACTTTGCACTCACTTTTCAGGGTCTTGGGGTGGGCTAATTTTCTAACCCTCACTGTTTTCTTACAGTCCCAGCGACCCTCTACAAGGTCACATAGGTTTGGGGTCCATTTGTGGTTCGCATTCCACTTTTCGAGTATATGGTTTGTGTTGCCCCTATCCCTATGTGTCCCCATTGCATCCTATTGTAACTATACATTGTTTGCACTGTTTTCTAATACTATACTACATATTTTTGGTATTGTGTACATATATCTTGTGTATATTTGCTATCCTCATACTGAGGGTACTCACTGAGATACTTTTGGCATATTGTCATAAAAATAAAGTAACTTTATTTTTCGTATATCTGTGTATTGTGTTTTCTTATGATATTGTGCATATGACACTAGTGGTACTGTAGGAGCATCACTCGTCTCCTAGTTCAGCCTAAGCTGCTCTGCTAAGCTACCATTATCTATCAGCCTAAGCTGCTAGACACCGTATACACTAATAAGGGATAACTGGGCCTGGTGCAAGGTGTAAGTACCCCTAGGTACTCACTACAAGCCAGTCCAGCCTCCTACATTGGCTGTGCAGTGGTGGGATAAGTGCTTTGTAACTACTTACCACTTTTGTCATTGTACTTTTCATAAGAGAAAAATATACAAAACAAGTTCAGTGTATGTACACCTAACCAAAAAGTTTTGCATTTCTTTTCTCACTTCTTTTCTAAAGTGCTGAAAAGTACTTCTAAACTTTCAAAAAGTTCTTTAAAAGTTTAAAAAGTTTTTTTTTCTGTCTTTCTAAAAAGTTCTGAAAACGTTTTACTCACTTTTTCTATCACTTAAACACTTTCTAAAAATGTCTGGCACAGGCCAAACTGTTGATCTGTCCAAACTTGCTTATGATCACCTTAGCTGGAAAGGAGCAAGGAGTCTATGCATAGAAAGAGGTTTAAGTGTAGGGAAAAATCCCCCCAGAGAACTGTTGCTTAACATGCTTATAGAATAGGATAAGGCCAGAGGTGCCCCATCTGTTGAAAAAGTAGCTAATGGTTCACAATCTGATCCCGGGACACCCCTAGAAAAAGATTCAGGAAATAAACTTCCTACCCTGCCCATTACCAGACAGCCTAGCATAGCTGGTACTGATGTAGAGTCACACCATACTGATAGTGTTGTCTCACATCATAGCAAGAGTATTCCTTCTCATCATAGTAGAAGTGATGTTTCTGTTAACCAAGCTGTTAGGATGCCTTCTGTAAGGGATGGGTCTCCTTCTGTACATTCTCACCATACTTCTGTTTCAAGGAATGTCCCACCCACCCACGCTGATGACAGAGTGTTAGAAAGGGAGCTCAATAGATTGAGAGTGGAACAAACCAGACTGAAGCTCAAGAAGCAACAGCTGGATTTGGATAGACAGTCCTTAGAAGTGGAAAGGGAAAGACAGAAATTGGGTTTAGAAACCCATGGTGGCAGCAGCAGTATTCCCCATAGTCATCCTGCAAAAGAGCATGATTCTAGGAATCTGCACAAGATAGTTCCCCCTTATAAGGAGGGGGATGACATTAACAAGTGGTTTGCTGCACTTGAAAGGGACTGTGTTGTACAGGATGTCCCTCAATGGCAGTGGGCTGCTATCCTATGGCTATCATTTAGTGGAAAGGGTAGGGATAGGCTCCTTACTGTGAAAGAAAGTGGTGCCAATAATTTTACAGTTCTTAAGAATGCACTCGTGGATGGTTATGGCTTAACCACTGAACAGTACAGGATGAAGTTCAGAGAGACCAAAAAGGAGTCTTCACAAGACTGGGTTGATTTTGTTGACCATTCAGTGAAGGCCTTGGAGGGGTGGTTACATGGCAGTAAAGTTACTGATTATGAAAGCCTGTATAACTTGATCCTGAGAGAGCATATTCTTAATAATTGTGTGTCTGATTTGTTGCACCAGTACTTGGTGGACTCTGATCTGACCTCTCCCCAAGAATTGGGAAAGAAGGCAGACAAATGGGTCGGAACAAGGGTGAACAGAAAAGTTCATACAGGGGGTGACAAAGATGGCAATAAGAAGAAGGATGGTAAGTCTTCTGACAAGGGTGGGGACAAATCTAAAAATGAGTCTTCATCAGGCCCACAAAAACACTCTGGTGGGGGTGGTGGGCCCAAATCCTCTTCTAATCAAAACAAAGAAAAGAAACCATGGTGCTATTTATGTAAAATAAAAGGCCATTGGACAACAGATCCCAGTTGTCCAAAGAAAAGCACCAAGCCTCCTACCACTACAACCCCTACTGCTACACCTAGTGTCCCTACTAATAGTAGTGGTGGTGGGAGCAAACCTACTAATAGCCAATCCAAGGGAGTAGCTGGGCTCACTTTTGGTAACTTAGTTGGGGTTGGTCTGATTAGGGAGACCACAGAGGCTGTGTTAGTCTCTGAGGGGGCTATTGATTTAGCCACCTTGGTTGCTTGTCCCCTTAACATGGATAAGTACAAGCAACTACCCCTAATAAATGGTGTTGAGGTTCAGGCCTACAGGGACACTGGTGCCAGTGTTACTATGATAATAGAGAAACTGGTCCACCCTGAACAACACCTACTTGGTCACCAGTACCAAGTAACCGATGCTCACAACAACACACTTAGCCACCCCCATGGCTGTTTTAAATCTCAACTGGGGGGGGGGGGGGTTACTGGTCCAAAGAAAGTTGTGGTTGCCTCAGATTTACCTGTAGACTGTCTACTTGGAAATGATTTAGAGACATCAGCTTGGTCAGATGTGGAGTTGGAGGCCCATGCAGCAATGCTGGGCATCCCAGGGCATATTTTTGCTTTAACCAGGGCTCAGGCCAAAAAGCAAAAAGGACAGGGTGACTTGGATCTTGGAACAATGGACCAAGTGCTCCCTAAAGCTAGGGCTAGTCGAAGTAAAGCACTACCTACTATCCCTCCCTCTACAGTGGATTCTTCTTCTGAGGAAGAAGAATTTCCACCCTGTGCAGAACCTACACCAGAGGAGCTGGAAGCAGACACTGCTGAGCTTTTGGGTGAAGGGGGGCCTGCCAGGGAGGAGCTGCGTGTGGCACAGCAGACCTGTCCCACACTAGAAGGTCTAAGACAGCAAGCTGTCAAACAAGCAAATGGGGATGTCAGTGACTCTCACAGAGTTTACTGGGAGGACAACCTCTTTTACACTGAAGCAAGGGATCCTAAACCTGGAACTGCCAGGAGGTTAGTGATTCCTCAGGAGTATAGAAAGTTCATCCTAACTCTAGACCACGACATTCCCTTAGCTGGACATTTGGGGCAAATGAAAACTTGGGACAGGCTTGTTCTCTTGTTTCATTGGCCTAGAATGTCAGAGGACACAAAGGAATTTTGTAAGTCCTGTGAAACCTGTCAAGCCAGTGGCAAGACAGGTGGCACTCCAAAGGCACCCCTTATTCCACTGCCTGTGGTTCCCTTTGAAAGGGTAGGGGTTGACATAGTTGGCCCCCTTGACCCTCCTACTGCTTCAGGCAATAGGTTTATCTTGGTGGTAGTGGACCATGCCACAAGATATCCTGAAGTAATTCCTCTAAGGACCACTACAGCACCTGCAGTGGCAAAGGCCCTCCTGGGAATATTTTCCAGAGTGGGCTTCCCAAAAGAGGTGGTATCAGACAGGGGAGGCAATTTCATGTCTGCTTACTTAAAGGCCATGTGGAAGGAGTGTGGTGTGACATACAAGTTCACTACACCCTATCATCCACAAACAAATGGACTGGTGGAGAGATTTAACAAAACTCTCAAAGGCATGATTATGGGACTCCCTGAAAAACTCCGCAGGAGATGGGATATCCTTTTACCATGCCTCCTTTTTGCTTACAGGGAGGTACCCCAGAAAGGAGTGGGCTTCAGCCCCTTTGAACTCCTATTTGGACACCCTGTAAGAGATACTCTAACACTTGTTAAGGAGGGTAGGGAACAACCTTTAAAAGCTCCAAAGCAAGACATAGTGGACTATGTACTTGGCCTCAGATCAAGGATGGCTGAGTACATGAAAAAGGCCAGTAAAAACCTTCAGGCCAGCCAAGAGCTCCAAAAGCAATGGCATGACCAGAAGGCTGTTTTGGTTCAGTACCAACCAGGGCAGAAAGTGTGGGTCTTGGAGCCTGTGGCCCCAAGAGCACTCCAAGGTAAATGGAGTGGACCCCACACAATTGTTGAGAAAAAGGGTGAAGTCACCTACTTAGTTGACTTAGGCACTGCCAGGAGTCCCCTTAGGGTGCTCCATGTCAATCGCCTAAAACCCTACTATGACAGGGCTGATCTCACCCTGCTCATGGCAACAGATGAGGGACAGGAAGAAGAGAGTGACCCTCTCCCTGATCTCTTCTCTTCCACAGAACAAGATGCTCTAGTGGAAGGTGTAGTTTTGGCTGATTGTCTTACTGCTGAGCAGAAAGACCATTGCATAAATCTCCTGGGTCTGTTTTCTGAACTCTTCTCTACTGTGCCAAGTACCACTTCTTGGTGTGAGCACACTATAGATACTGGAGACAGCTTGCCTGTCAAAAGTAAAATCTATAGGCAGCCTGACCATGTCAGAGACTGCATAAAGCAAGAGGTGCAGAAAATGTTAGAACTGGGAGTGGTTGAGCACTCTGAAAGTCCATGGGCCTCTCCTGTGGTACTTGTACCAAAACCTCATCCCAAGGATGGAAAGAAGGAAATGCGGTTTTGTGTAGACTACAGAGGTCTCAACCAGGTAACCAAAACTGATGCTCACCCTATACCCAGGGCAGATGAGCTCATAGATACACTGGCATCTGCCAAGTATCTAAGCACTTTTGACTTGACTGCAGGGTATTGGCAGATCAAATTATCAGAAGATGCAAAAGCAAAAACTGCATTTTCAACCATTGGAGGCCATTACCAATTCACAGTAATGCCTTTTGGATTGAAAAATGCACCTGCCACTTTTCAGAGGTTGGTGAATACAGTCCTGCAAGGGCTGGAAGCTTTTAGTGCAGCATATCTGGACGATATAGCTGTCTTTAGCTCCAGTTGGGATGATCACCTGGTCCACCTATGGAAAGTTTTGGAGGCTCTGCAAAAGGCAGGCCTCACTATCAAGGCTTCAAAGTGCCAGATAGGGCAGGGGAAGGTGGTTTATCTGGGACACCTGGTTTGTGGGGAACAGATTGCACCACTTCAGGGGAAAATCCAAACTATTATAGATTGGGTTCCCCCTACTACTCAGACTCAGGTGAGAGCCTTTTTAGGCCTCACTGGGTATTACAGGAGGTTCATTAAGAACTATGGCTCCATTGCAGCCCCTCTTAATGACCTCACTTCAAAGAAAATTCCTAAGAAGGTATTATGGACAGCTAGCTGTCAGAAAGCTTTTGAGGAGCTGAAGCAGGCCATGTGCTTTGCACCTGTCCTGAAAAGCCCCTGTTACTCCAAGAAATTCATTGTCCAACCTGATGCATCTGAATTAGGGGTAGGGGCAGTCCTTTCACAACTTAATTCTGAGGGCCAGGATCAACCTGTTGCTTTTATTAGTAGAAGGTTGACCCCTAGAGAAAAGTGTTGGTCTGCCATAGAGAGGGAGGCCTTTGCTGTGGTCTGGGCACTGAAGAAGTTGAGGCCATACCTGTTTGGCACTCACTTCATTGTTCAGACAGACCACAAACCTCTACTTTGGCTAAAACAAATGAAAGGTGAAAATCCTAAATTGTTGAGGTGGTCTATATCCCTACAGGGAATGGACTATACAGTGGAACATAGACCTGGGAGTACCCACTCCAATGCAGATGGACTCTCCAGATATTTCCACTTAGACAATGAAGACTCATCAGGTCATGGCTAGTCTTATTGTCCTTCGTTTGGGGGGGGGGGGTTGTGTAGGAAAGTACCATCTTGCCTGGCATGTTACCCCCATTTTTCACTGTATATATGTTGTTTTAGTTATATGTGTCACTGGGACCCTGCCAGCCAGGGCCCCAGTGCTCATAAGTGTGCCTGAAAGTGTTACCTCTGTTATGACTAACTGTCTCACTGAGGCTCTGCTAATCAGAACCTCAGTGGTTATGCTCTCTCATTTCTTTCAAATTGTCACTAACAGGCTAGTGACCATTTTTACCAATTTACATTGGCATACTGGAACACCCTTATAATTCCCTAGTATATGGTACTGAGGTACCCAGGGTATTGGGGTTCCAGGAGATCCCTATGGGCTGCAGCATTTCTTTTGCCACCCATAGGGAGCTCTGACAATTCTTACACAGGCCTGCCACTGCAGCCTGAGTGAAATAACGTCCACGTTATTTCACAGCCATTTTACACTGCACTTAAGTAACTTATAAGTCACCTATATGTCTAACCTTTACCTAGTAAAGGCTGGGTGCTAAGTTACTTAGTGTGTGGGCACCCTGGCACTAGCCAAGGTGCCCCCACATTGTTCAGGGCCAATTCCCCGGAGTTTGTGAGTGCGGGGACACCATTACACGCGTGCACTACATACAGGTCACTACCTATGTGTAGCTTCACAATGGTAACTCCGAATATGGCCATGTAACATGTCTTAGATCATGGAATTGCCCCCTCTATGCCATCCTGGCATTGTTGGTGCAATCCCATGATCCCACGGGTCTCTAGCACAGACCCTGGCACTGCCAAACTGCCTTTCCCGGGGTTTCACTGCAGCTGCTGCTGCTGCCAACCCCTCAGACAGGTTTCTGCCCTCCTGGGGTCCAGCCAGGCCTGGCCCAGGAAGGCAGAACAAAGGACTTCCTCAGAGAGAGGGTGTTACACCGTCTCCCTTTGGAAAATGGTGTTAGGGCTGGGGAGGAGTAGCCTCCCCCAGCCTCTGGAAATGCTTTCATGGGCACAGATGGTGCCCATTTCTGCATAAGCCAGTCTACACCAGTTCAGGGACCCCTCAGCCCTGCTCTGGCGCAAAACTGGACAAAGGAAAGGGGAGTGACCACTCCCCTGACCTGCACCTCCCGTGGGAGGTGCCCAGAGCTCCTCCAGTGTGCTCCAGACCTCTGCCATCTTGGAAACAGAGGTGCTGCTGGCACACTGGACTGCTCTGAGTGGCCAGTGCCAGCAGGTGACATCAGAGACTACTTCTGATAGGCTCCTTCAGGTGTTGCTAGCCTATCTTCTCTCCTAAGTAGCCAAACCCTCTTTTCTGGCTATTTAGGGTCTCTGCATTGGGGATTTCCTTAGATAACGAATGCAAGAGCTCATCCGAGTTCCTCTGCATCTCTCTCTTCACCTTCTGCCAAGGAATCGACTGCTGACCGCGCTGGAAGCCTGCAAAACTGCAACAAAGTAGCGAAGACGACTACTGCAACTCTGTAACGCTGATCCTGCCGCCTTCTCGACTGCTTTCCTGGTGGTGCATGCTGTGGGGGTAGTCTGCCTCCTCTCTCCACTAGAAGCTCCGAAGAAATCTCCCGTGGGTCGACGGAATCGTCCCCCTGCAACCGCAGGCACCTAAGAACTGCATCACCGGTCCCCTGGGTCTCCTCTCAGCACGACGAGCGAGGTCCCTTGAATCCAGCAACTCTGTCCAAGTGACTCCCACAGTCCAGTGACTCTTCAGTCCAAGTTTGGTGGAGGTAAGTCCTTGCCTCCCCTCACCAGACTGCATTGCTGGTAACCACGTCTTTTGCAGCTACTCCGGCCTCTGTGCACTTCCGGCGGAAATCCTTTGTGCACAGCCAAGCCTGGGTCCACGGCACTCTAACCTGTATTGCATGACCTCCTAAGTTGTCCTCCGGCGACGTGGGACTCCATTGTGCGACTTCGGGTGAGCACTGTTTCACTCCACTTTGTAGTGCCTGTTCCAGCACTTCTGCGGGTGCTGCCTGCTTCTGAGAGGGCTCCTTGTCTTGCTCGACGTCCCCTCTCTCTCCTGGTCCAATTTGCAACCTCCTGGTCCCTCCAGGGCCACAGCAGCGTCCAAAAACGCTAACCGCACGATTTGCAGCTAGCAAAGCTTGTTTGCGGTCTTTCTTCAGGAAAACACTTCTGCACAACTCTCCACGGCATGTGGGATCCGTCCTCCAAAGGGGAAGTCTCTAGCCCTTGTCGTTCCTGCAGAATCCTCAGCTTCTACATCCCAGTAGCAGCTTATTTGCATCCACAGCTGGCATTTCCTGGGCATCTGCCCATCTCCGACTTGCTTGTGACTTTTGGACTTGGTCCCCTTGTTCCACAGGTACCCTTGACTGGAAATCCATTGTTGTTGCATTGCTGGTTTGTGTCTTTCCTGCAGAATTCCCCTATCACGACTTCTGTGCTCTTTGGGGAACTTTAGTGCACTTTGCACTCACTTTTCAGGGTCTTGGGGTGGGCTAATTTTCTAACCCTCACTGTTTTCTTACAGTCCCAGCGACCCTCTACAAGGTCACATAGGTTTGGGGTCCATTTGTGGTTCGCATTCCACTTTTGGAGTATATGGTTTGTGTTGCCCCTATCCCTATGTGTCCCCATTGCATCCTATTGTAACTATACATTGCTTGCACTGTTTTCTAATACTATACTACATATTTTTGGTATTGTGTACATATATCTTGTGTATATTTGCTATCCTCATACTGAGGGTACTCACTGAGATACTTTTGGCATATTGTCATAAAAATAAAGTACCTTTATTTTTAGTATATCTGTGTATTGTGTTTTCTTATGATATTGTGCATATGACACTAGTGGTACTGTAGGAGCTTCACTTGTCTCCTAGTTCAGCCTAAACTGCTCTGCTAAGCTACCATTATCTATCAGCCTAAGCTGCTAGACACCGTATACACTAATAAGGGATAACTGGGCCTGGTGCAAGGTGTAAGTACCCCTTGGTACTCACTACAAGCCAGTCCAGCCTCCTACATTGGTTGTGCAGTGGTGGGATAAGTGCTTTGTAACTACTTACCACTTTTGTCATTGTACTTTTCATAAGAGAAAAATATACAAAACAAGTTCAGTGTATGTACACCTAACCAAAAAGTTTTGCATTTCTTTTCTCACTTCTTTTCTAAAGGGCTGAAAAGTACTTCTAAACTTTCAAAAATTTCTTTAAAAGTTTAAAACGTTTTTTTTTCTGTCTTTCTAAAAAGTTCTGAAAACTTTTTACTCACTTTTTCTATCACTTAAACACTTTCTAAAAATGTCTGGCACAGGCCAAACTGTTGATCTGTCCAAACTTGCTTATGATCACCTTAGCTGGAAAGGAGCAAGGAGTCTATGCATAGAAAGAGGTTTAAGTGTAGGGAAAAATCCCCCCAGAGAACTGTTGGTTAACATGCTTATAGAACAGGATAAGGCCAGAGGTGCCCCATCTGTTGAAAAAGTAGCTAATGGTTCACAATCTGATCCAGGGACACCCCTAGAAAAAGATTCAGGAAATAAACTTCCTAGCCTGCCCATTACCAGACAGCCTAGCATAGTTGGTACTGATGTAGAGTCACACCATACTGATAGTGTTGTCTCACATCATAGCAAGAGTATTCCTTTTCATCATAGTAGAAGTGATGTTTCTGTTAACCAAGCTGTTAGGATGCCTTCTGTAAGGGATGGGTCTCCTTCAGTACATTCTCACCATACTTCTGTTTCAAGGAATGTCCCACCCACCCACCCTGATGACAGAGTGTTAGAAAGGGAGCTCAATAGATTGAGAGTGGAACAAACCAGACTGAAGCTCAAGAAGCAACAGCTGGATTTGGATAGACAGTCCTTAGAAGTGGAAAGGGAAAGACAGAAATTGGGTTTAGAAACCTATGGTGGCAGCAGCAGTATTCCCCATAGTCATCCTGCAAAAGAGCATGATTCTAGGAATCTGCACAAGATAGTTCCCCCTTATAAGGAGGGGGATGACATTAACAAGTGGTTTGCTGCACTTGAGAGGGCCTGTGTTGTACAGGATGTCCCTCAAAGGCAGTGGGCTGCTATCCTATGGCTATCATTTAGTGGAAAGGGTAGGGATAGGCTCCTTACTGTGAAAGAAAGTGGTGCCAATAATTTTACAGTTCTTAAGAATGCACTCGTGGATGGTTATGGCTTAACCACTGAACAGTACAGGATGAAGTTCAGAGAGACCAAAAAGGAGTCTTCACAAGACTGGGTTGATTTTGTTGACCATTCAGTGAAGGCCTTGGAGTGGTGGTTACATGGCAGTAAAGTTACTGATTATGAAAGCCTGTATAACTTGATCCTGAGAGAGCATATTCTTAATAATTGTGTGTCTGATTTGTTGCACCAGTACTTGGTGGACTCTGATCTGACCTCTCCCCAAGAATTGGGAAAGAAGGCAGACAAATGGGTCAGAACAAGGGTGAACAGAAAAGTTCATACTGGGGGTGACAAAGATGGCAATAAGAAGAATGATGGTAATTCTTCTGACAAGGGTGGGGACAAATCTAAAAATGAGTCTTCATCAGGCCCACAAAAACACTCTGGTGGGGGTGGTGGGCCCAAATCCTCTTCTAATCAAAACAAAGAAAAGAAACCATGTGTGAGAAAGTAGCCTCTTTCTAGCCTTGTTACCCTCACTTTTGGCCTGTTTGTGAGTGTATGTCAGGGTGTTTTCACTGTCTCACTGGGATCCTGCTAGCCAGGGCCCAGTGCTCATAGTGAAAACCCTATGTTTTCAGTATGTTTGTTATGTGTCACTGGGACCCTGCTAGTCAGGACCCCTGTGCTCATAAGTTTGTGGCCTATATGTATGTGTTCCCTGTGTAGTGCCTAACTGTCTCACTGAGGCTCTGCTAATCAGAACCTCAGTGGTTATGCGCTCTCATTTCTTTCAAATTGTCACTAACAGGCTAGTGACCAATTTTACCAATTTACATTGGCTTACTGGTACACCCTTATAATTCCCTAGTATATGGTACTAAGGAACACAGGGTATTGGGGTTCCAGGAGATCACTATGGGCTGCAGCATTTCTTTTGCCACCCATAGGGAGCTCTGACAATTCTTACACAGGCCTGCCACTGCAGCCTCAGTGAAATAACGTCCACGTTATTTCACTGGTATTTTACACTGCACTTAAGTAACTTATAAGTCACCTATATGTCTAACCTTTACCTGGTAAAGGTTAGGTGCAAAGTTACTTAGTGTGAGGGCACCCTGGCACTAGCCAAGGTGCCCCCACATTGTTCAGAGCCAATTCCCTGAACTTTGTGAGTGCGGGGACACCATTACACGCGTGCACTACATATAGGTCAATACCTATATGTAGCTTCACAATGGTAACTCCGAATATGGCCATGTAACATGTCTAAGATCATGGAATTGCCCCCTCTATGCCATCCTGGCATTGTTGGCACAATTCGATGATCCCAGTGGTCTGTAGCACAGACCCTGGTACTGCCAAACTGCCCTTCCTGGGGTTTCACTGCAGCTGCTGCTGCTGCCAACCCCTCAGACAGGCATCTGCCCTCCTGGGGTCCAGCCAGGCCTGGCCCAGGATGGCAGAACAAAGAACTTCCTCTGAGAGAGGGTGTGACACCCTCTCCCTTTGGAAAATGGTGTGAAGGCAGGGGAGGAGTAGCCTCCCCCAGCCTCTGGAAATGCTTTCTTGGGCACAGATGTGCCAAATTCTGCATAAGCCAGTCTACACCGGTTCAGGGGACCCCTTAGCCCTGCTCTGGCGCGAAACTGGACAAAGGAAAGGGGAGTGACCACTCCCCTGACCTGCACCTCCCCTGGGAGGTGTCCAGAGCTCCTCCAGTGTGCTCCAGACCTCTGCCATCTTGGAAACAGAGGTGCTGCTGGCACACTGGACTGCTCTGAGTGGCCAGTGCCACCAGGTGACGTCAGAGACTCCTTGTGATAGGCTCCTTCAGGTGTTAGTAGCCTATCCTCTCTCCTAGGTAGCCAAACCCTCTTTTCTGGCTATTTAGGGTCTCTGTCTCTGGGGAAACTTTAGATAACGAATGCAAGAGCTCAGCCGAGTTCCTCTGCATCTCTCTCTTCACCTTCTGATAAGGAATCGACTGCTGACCGCGCTGGAAGCCTGCAAACCTGCAACAAAGTAGCTAAGACGACTACTGCAACTCTGTAACGCTGATCCTGCCGCCTTCTTGACTGTTTTCCTGTCTGTGCATGCTGTGGGGGTAGTCTGCCTCCTCTCTGCACCAGAAGCTCCGAAGAAATCTCCCGTGGGTCAACGGAATCTTCCCCCTGCAACCGCAGGCACCAAAAAGCTGCATTACCGGTCCCTTGGGTCTCCTCTCAGCACGACGAGCGAGGTCCATCGAATCCAGCAACTCTGTCCAAGTGACCCCCATAGTCCAGTGACTCTTCAGTCCAAGTTTGGTGGAGGTAAGTCCTTGCCTCACCTCGCTGGGCTGCATTGCTGGGAACCGCGACTTTTGCAGCTACTCCGGCCTCCGTGCATTTCCGGCGGAAATCCTTTGTGCACAGTCCAGCCTGGGTCCACGGCACTCTAACCTGCATTGCACAACCTCCTAAGTTGTTCTCCGGCGACGTGGGACTTCTTTGTGCGACTTCGGGTGAGCACCGTTTGACGCATCCTCGTAGTGCCTGTTTCTGGCACTTCTCCGGGTGCTACCTGCTGCTGAGAGGGCTCCTTGTCTTGCTCGACGTCCCCTCTACCTCCTGGTCCAATTTGCGACCTCCTGGTCCCTCCAGGGCCACAGCAGCGTCCAAAAACTCTAACCGCATGATTTGTTGGCGTTCTTTCGGCGGGAAAACACTTCTGCACGACTCTCCACGGCAAGAGGGATCCGTCCACCAAAGGGAAAGTCTCTAGCCCTTTTCGTTCCTGCAGAAACCGCAGCTTCTTCTGTCCAGTAGAAGCTTCTTTGCACCCGCAGCTGGCATTTCCTGGGCATCTGCCCATCTCCGACTTGCTTGTGACTTTTGGACTTGGTCCCCTTGTTCCACAGGTACCCTAGATTGGAAACCCACAGTTGTTGCATTGTTGGTTTGTGTCTTTCCTGCATTATTCCTCTAACACGACTTCTTTGTCCTTAGGGGAACTTTAGTGCACTTTGCACTCACTTTTCAGGGTCTTGGGGAGGGTTATTTTTCTAACTCTCACTATTTTCTAATAGTCCCAGCGACCCTCTACAAGGTCACATAGGTTTGGGGTCCATTCGTGGTTCACATTCCACTTTTGGAGTATATGGTTTGTGTTGCCCCTATCCCTATGTTTCCCCATTGCATCCTATTGTAACTATACATTGTTTGCACTGTTTTCTAAGACTATACTGCATATTTTTGCTATTGTGTATATATATCTTGTGTATATTTCCTATCCTCTCACTGAGGGTACACTCTGAGATACTTTGGCAGATTGTCATAAAAATAAAGTACCTTTATTTTTAGTATAACTGTGTATTGTGTTTTCTTATGATATTGTGCATATGACACTAAGTGGTACTGTAGTAGCTTCACACGTCTCCTAGTTCAGCCTAAGCTGCTCTGCTAAGCTACCATTATCTATCAGCCTAAGCTGCTAGACACCCTATACACTAATAAGGGATAACTGGGCCTGGTGCAAGGTGCAAGTACCCCTTGGTACTCACTACAAGCCAGTCCAGCCTCCTACATTGGTTGTGCAGCGGTGGGATAAGTGCTTTGAGACTACTTACCACTCTTGTCATTGTACTTTTCATAAGAGAAAAATATACAAAACAAGTTCAGTGTATATACACATTGCCAAAAAGTTTTGCATTTCCTCTTTTCACTCTTTTCTAAGTGCTGAAAAGTACTTCAAACTTTCTAAAAAGTTCTAAAAAGTTTTTAAAGTTTTTTTCTCAGTCTTTCTAAAAGCTCTGACAAACTTTTTCTCTTTTTCTATCACTTTAACTCTCTCTAAAAATGTCTGGCACAGGCCAAAATGTTGATCTGTCCAAACTTGCATATGATCACCTTAGCTGGAAAGGAGCAAGGAGTCTCTGCATAGAGAGAGGTTTGAGTGTAGGGAAGAATCCTTCCTTGGAATTGTTACTTAACATGCTTAGAGAACAAGATAAGGCAAGAAGTGCCCCATCTGTTGAAAAAGTAGCTAATGGTTCCCAATCTGATCCAGGGACTCCCCCAGGAAAAGATTCAGGAAAGAAACTTCCTAGCCTGCCCATTACTAGACAGTCTAGCATAGTTGGTAATGATGAAGAGCCACACCATACAAATAGTGTTGTCTCACATCATAGCAAAAGCATTTACTCACACCACAGTGGTACTGATGTTTCTGTTAGCCAAGCTGTTAGGGTGTCCTCTGTAAGGGACAGGTCTCCTTCTGTCCATTCTCACCATACTTCTGTTTCAAGGCATGTCCCTCCCACCCACCCTGATGACAGATTGTTAGAAAGGGAGCTCAATAGATTGAGAGTGGAACAAACCAGACTGAAGCTCAAGAAGCAACAGCTGGATTTGGATAGACAGACTTTAGAAGTAGAGAAGGAGAGACAGAAACTGGGTTTAGAAACCCATGGTGGCAGCAGCAGTATTCCCCATAGTCATCCTGCAAAAGAGCATGATTCCAGGAATCTGCATAAGATAGTTCCCCCTTATAAGGGGGGGGATGACATTAACAAGTGGTTTGCTGCACTTGAGAGGGCCTGTGCTGTACAGGATGTCCCTCAAAGGCAGTGGGCTGCTATCCTATGGCTATCATTTAGTGGAAAAGGTAGGGATAGGCTCCTTACTGTAAAAGAAAATGAAGCTAATGATTACAAAGTTCTTAAGAATGCACTCCTGGATGGTTATGGCTTAACCACTGAACAATACAGGATAAAGTTCAGAGAGACCAAAAAGGAGTCTTCACAAGACTGGGTTGATTTCATTGACCATTCAGTGAAGGCCTTGGAGGGGTGGTTACATGGCAGTAAAGTTACTGATTATGACAGCCTGTATAACTTGATCCTGAGAGAGCATATTCTTAATAATTGTGTGTCTGATTTGTTGCACCAGTACTTGGTGGACTCTGATCTGACCTCTCCCCAAGAATTGGGAAAGAAGGCAGACAAATGGGTCAGAACAAGGGTGAACAGAAAAGTTCATACAGGGGGTGACAAAGATGGCAATAAGAAGAAAGATGGTGAAAAATCTCAAGATAAGCATGGGGATAAGGGTAAAACCAAAGATCCCACTTCAAATCTTAAACACTCTTCAGAGGGTGGGGATAAAACTAATTCTTCCTCTTCTTCCCAACCTGCACACATTAAAAAGCCTTGGTGCTTTGTGTGTAAAAACAGAGGCCATAGGCCAGGGGATAAGTCCTGTCCAGGTAAACCCCCTGAGCCTACCACCACTAATACATCAAGCTCTAGTGCCCCTAGCAGTAGTGGTACTAGTGGTGGGACTGCTGGCAACAGTCAAGCAAAGGGTGTAGTTGGGTTCACTTATGGGTCCATCATAGAAACTGGGGTAGTCAGTCCCAAGACAGTTTCTGTCACACCTAGTGGCATTGGCCTTGCCACACTGGCTGCTTGTCCCCTTACAATGGATAAGTGCAGGCAGACAGTTTCAATAAATGGTGTTGAGGCCTTGGCCTACAGGGACACAGGTGCCAGTATCACTTTGGTGACTGAAAACCTAGTGCATCCTGATCAACACATCATTGGACAACAGTATAAAATTATTGATGTCCATAACTCCACTAAGTTTCTTCCCTTAGCTATAATTCAGTTTAGTTGGGGTGGAGTTACTGGCCCTAAGCAGGTGGTGGTATCACCTAGCTTACCTGTAGACTGTCTCTTAGGTAATGACCTAGAGGCCTCAGGTTGGGCTGATGTAGAGTTTTATGCCCATGCAGCCATGC
Organism: Pleurodeles waltl; assembly: GCF_031143425.1. Taxonomy (NCBI): domain Eukaryota; kingdom Metazoa; phylum Chordata; class Amphibia; order Caudata; family Salamandridae; genus Pleurodeles; species Pleurodeles waltl. The sequence goes on from NC_090446.1 coordinate 526,972,895, forward strand.
TGGGCATCCCTGAGGAATTGTTCCCTCTCAGTTCTACTGAAATGAAAAAGCAAAGGAGAGAAGGCCTGAAAACTCAGGATCCCTCTCCATCAACAGGTAAAAAGGGTATCACAGTATCCCCTAACCACCCTACCATTCAGGATACCATTCCTGTGGTGGGAGAAACCTCTCCTGGGGTGGCACCTGTTCCAAGGGAATCATCAGTTGGCAAAACTGTAGTCCCTGAGGTAGAAGTACCTCTCTGTGGGATAACTAACATTGGTGAGAAAAAGAGCACCATTTTAGTTAACATGGAGCATCCCTCCAACCCTCCCAGAGAAACTTTAGTGCAGAAACCCTGCACTGCCTCACAACACTTAGGACAGCATCCCTGCCCTAGTGTGGAGCTCACAGGACAGCATCCCTGCCCTGCTCTAACTCAAGAGAAACAGCATCCCTGTTCTCTCTTCCAGCCATATGGACAAAGTTTTTGCCCAGCTATGGCTTTCCTGAGACAGCATCCCTGTCTGGCATTTCCATCACTACAAATAGGTTCAGTGGACAATTCCCACTGCTCTAAACTAAAACTTATTGATAGAAACTCTGAAAATACATCTTCACATTGTTGCTTAGCTAAAAAACTTCAAACAGGGTGGTTTACATCCCCACAGGGAAGTAACCATATAGTGGATGATAAAGGGAGTAACCAGTCTATTGCAGAGCTACTCTCTACTTATCACCACTTAGACAATAAAGTCTCAACTGGCCAAGGTTAGCCTTATTGTCCTTCGTTTGGGGGGGGTTTGTGTGAGAAAGTAGCATCTTTCTAGCCTTGTTACCCCCACTTTTGGCCTGTTTGTGAGTGTATGTCAGGGTGTTTTCACTGTCTCACTGGGATCCTGCTAGCCAGGGCCCAGTGCTCATAGTGAAAACCCTATGTTTTCAGTATGTTTGTTATGTTTCACTGGGACCCTGCTAGTCAGGACCCCAGTGCTCATAAGTTTGTGGCCTATATGTATGTGTTCCCTGTGTAGTGTCTAACTGTCTCACTGAGGCTCTGCTAATCAGAACCTCAGTGGTTATGCTCTCTCATTTCTTTCAAATTGTCACTAACAGGCTAGTGACCAATTTTACCAATTTACATTGGCTTACTGGAACACCCTTATAATTCCCTAGTATATGGTACTAAGGTACACAGGGTATTGGGGTTCCAGGAGATCCCTATGGGCTGCAGCATTTCTTTTGCCACCCATAGGGAGCTCTGACAATTCTTACACAGGCCTGCCACTGCAGCCTGAGTGAAATAACGTACACGTTATTTCACAGCCATTTTACACTGCACTTAAGTAACTTATAAGTCACCTATATGTCTAACCTTTACCTGGTAAAGGTTAGGTGCAAAGTTACTTAGTGTGAGGGCACCCTGGCACTAGCCAAGGTGCCCCCACATTGTTCAGAGCCAATTCCCTGAACTTTGTGAGTGCGGGGACACCATTACACGCGTGCACTACATATAGGTCAATACCTATATGTAGCTTCACAATGGTAACTCCGAATATGGCCATGTAACATGTCTAAGATCATGGAATTGCCCCCTCTATGCCATCCTGGCATTGTTGGCACAATCCCATGATCCCAGTGGTCTGTAGCACAGACCCTGGTACTGCCAAACTGCCCTTCCTGGGGTTTCACTGCAGCTGCTGCTGCTGCCAACCCCTCAGACAGGCATCTGCCCTCCTGGGGTTCAGCCAGGCCTGGCCCAGGATGGCAGAACAAAGAACTTCCTCTGAGAGAGGGTGTGACACCCTCTCCCTTTGGAAAATGGTGTGAAGGCAGGGGAGGAGTAGCCTCCCCCAGCCTCTGGAAATGCTTTCTTGGGCACAGATGTGCCCAATTCTGCATAAGCCAGTCTACACCGGTTCAGGGGACCCCTTAGCCCTGCTCTGGCGCGAAACTGGACAAAGGAAAGGGGAGTGACCACTCCCCTGACCTGCACCTCCCCTGGGAGGTGTCCAGAGCTCCTCCAGTGTGCTCCAGACCTCTGCCATCTTGGAAACAGAGGTGCTGCTGGCACACTGGACTGCTCTGAGTGGCCAGTGCCACCAGGTGACGTCAGAGACTCCTTGTGATAGGCTCCTTCAGGTGTTAGTAGCCTATCCTCTCTCCTAGGTAGCCAAACCCTCTTTTCTGGCTATTTAGGGTCTCTGTCTCTGGGGAAACTTTAGATAACGAATGCAAGAGCTCAGCCGAGTTCCTCTGCATCTCTCTCTTCACCTTCTGATAAGGAATCGACTGCTGACCGCGCTGGAAGCCTGCAAACCTGCAACAAAGTAGCTAAGACGACTACTGCAACTCTGTAACGCTGATCCTGCCGCCTTCTCGACTGTTTTCCTGTCTGTGCATGCTGTGGGGGTAGTCTGCCTCCTCTCTGCACCAGAAGCTCCGAAGAAATCTCCCATGGGTCGACGGAATCTTCCCCCTGCAACCGCAGGCACCAAAAAGCTGCATTACCGGTCCCTTGGGTCTCCTCTCAGCACGACGAGCGAGGTCCCTCGAATCCAGCAACTCTGTCCAAGTGACCCCCACAGTCCAGTGACTCTTCAGTCCAAGTTTGGTGGAGGTAAGTCCTTGCCTCACCTCGCTGGGCTGCATTGCTGGGAACCGCGACTTTTGCAGCTACTCCGGCCTCCGTGCACTTCCGGCGGAAATCCTTTGTGCACAGTCCAGCCTGGGTCCACGGCACTCTAACCTGCATTGCACGACCTCCTAAGTTGTTCTCCGGCGACGTGGGACTTCTTTGTGCAACTTCGGGTGAGCACCGTTTGATGCATCCTTGTAGTGCCTGTTTCTGGCACTTCTCCAGGTGCTACCTGCTGCTGAGAGGGCTCTTTGTCTTGCTCGACGTCCCCTCTCTCTCCTGGTCCAATTTGCGACCTCCTGGTCCCTCCAGAGCCACAGCAGCGTCCAAAAACGCTAACCGCACGATTTGCAGCTAGCAAAGCTTGTTGGCGTTCTTTCGGCGGGAAAATACTTCTGCACGACTCTCCGCTGCGAGTGGGATCCGTCCACCAAAGGGGCAGTCTCTAGCCCTTTTCGTTCCTGCTGAAACGGCAGCGTCTTCTGTCCAGTAGATGCTTCTTTGCACCCGCAGCTGGCATTTCCTGGGCATCTGCCCATCTCCGACTTGCTTGTGACTTTTGGACTTGGTCCCCTTGTTCCACAGGTACCCTAGATTGGAAACCCACATTGCATTGTTGGTTTGTGTCTTTCCTGCATTATTCCTTTAACACGACTTCTTTGTCCTTAGGGGAACTTTAGTGCACTTTGCACTCACTTTTCAGGGTCTTGGGGAGGGTTATTTTTCTAACTCTCACTATTTTCTAATAGTCCCAGCGACCCTCTACAAGGCCACATAGGTTTGGGGTCCATTCGTGGTTCACATTCCACTTTTGGAGTATATGGTTTGTGTTGCCCCATCCCTATGTTTCCCCATTGCATCCTATTGTAACTATACATTGTTTGCACTGTTTTCTAAGACTATACTGCATATTTTTGCTATTGTGTATATATATCTTGTGTATATTTCCTATCCTCTCACTGAGGGTACACACTGAGATACTTTGGCATATTGTCATAAAAATAAAGTACCTTTATTTTTAGTATAACTGTGTATTGTGTTTTCTTATGATATTGTGCATATGACACTAAGTGGTACTGTAGTAGCTTCACACGTCTCCTAGTTCAGCCTAAGCTGCTCTGCTAAGCTACCATTATCTATCAGCCTAAGCTGCTAGACACCCTATACACTAATAAGGGATAACTGGGCCTGGTGCAAGGTGCAAGTACCCCTTGGTACTCACTACAAGCCAGTCCAGCCTCCTACACCATGGTGCTATTTATGTAAAATAAAAGGCCATTGGACAACAGATCCCAGTTGTCCAAAGAAAAGCACCAAGCCTCCTACCACTACAACCCCTACTGCTACACCTAGTGTCCCTACTAATAGCAGTGGTGGTGGGAGCAAACCTACTAATAGCCAATCCAAGGGAGTAGCTGGGCTCACTTTTGGTAACTTAGTTGGGGTTGGTCTGATTAGGGAGACCACAGAGGCTGTGTTAGTCTCTGAGGGGGCTATTGATTTAGCCACCTTGGTTGCTTGTCCCCTTAACATGGATAAGTACAAGCAACTACCCCTAATAAATGGTGTTGAGGTTCAGACCTACAGGGACACTGGTGCCAGTGTTACTATGGTAATAGAGAAACTGGTCCACCCTGAACAACACCTACTTGGTCACCAGTACCAAGTAACCGATGCTCACAACAACACACTTAGCCACCCCATGGCTGTTATAAATCTCAACTGGGGGGGGTTACTGGTCCAAAGAAAGTTGTGGTTGCCTCAGATTTACCTGTAGACTGTCTACTTGGAAATGATTTAGAGACATCAGCTTGGTCAGATGTGGAGTTGGAGGCCCATGCAGCAATGCTGGGCATCCCAGGGCATATTTTTGCTTTAACCAGGGCTCAGGCCAAAAAGCAAAAAGGACAGGGTGACTTGGATCCTGGAACAATGGACCAAGTGCTCCCTAAAGCTAGGGCTAGTAGAAGTAAAGCACTACCTATCCCTCCCTCTACAGTGGATTCTTCTTCTGAGGAAGAAGAATTTCCACACTGTGCAGAACCTACACCAGAGGAGCTGGAAGCAGACACTGCTGAGCTTTTGGGTGAAGGGGGGCCTGCCAGGGAGGAGCTGAGTGTGGCACAGCAGACCTGTCCCACACTAGAGGGTCTAACACAGCAAGTTGTCAAACAAGCAAATGGGGATGTCAGTGACTCTCACAGAGTTTACTGGGAGGACAACCTCTTGTACACTGAAGCAAGGGATCCTAAACCTGGAACTGCCAGGAGGTTAGTGATTCCTCAGGAGTACAGAAAGTTCCTCCTAACTCTAGCCCACGACATTCCCTTAGCTGGACATTTGGGGCAAATGAAAATTTGGGACAGGCTTGTTCCCTTGTTTCATTGGCCTAGAATGTCAGAGGACACAAAGGAATTTTGTAAGTCCTGTGAAACCTGTCAAGCCAGTGGCAAGACAGGTGGCACTCCAAAGGCACCCCTTATTCCACTGCCTGTGGTTGGGGTTCCCTTTGAAAGGGTAGGGGTTGACATAGTTGGCCCCCTTGACCCTCCTACTGCTTCAGGCAATAGGTTTATCTTGGTGGTAGTGGACCATGCCACAAGATATCCTGAAGCAATTCCTCTAACGACCACTACAGCACCTGCAGTGGCAAAGGCCATCCTGGGAATATTTTCCAGAGTGGGCTTCCCAAAAGAGGTGGTATCAGACAGGAGAGGCAATTGCATGTCTGCTTACTTAAAGGCCATGTGGAAGGAGTGTGGTGTGACATACAAGTTCACTACACCCTATCATCCACAAACAAATGGACTGGTGGAGAGATTTAACAAAACTCTCAAAGGCATGATTATGGGACTCCCTGAAAAACTCCGCAGGAGATGGGATATCCTTTTACCATGCCTCCTTTTTGCTTACAGGGAGGTACCCCAGAAAGGAGTGGGCTTTAGCCCCTTTGAACTCCTATTTGGACACCCTGTAGAAGTTCCTCTAACACTTGTTAAGGAGGGTTGGGAACAACCTTTAAAAGCTCCAAAGCAAGACATAGTGGACTATGTACTTGGCCTCAGATCAAGGATGGCTGAGTACATGAAAAAGGCCAGTAAAAACCTTCAGGCCAGCCAAGAGCTCCAAAATCAATGGCATGACCAGAAGGCTGTTTTGGTTCAGTACCAACCAGGGCAGAAAGTGTGGGTCTTGGAGCCTGTGGCCCCAAGAGCACTCCAAGATAAATGGAGTGGACCCCACACAATTGTTGAGAAAAAGGGTGAAGTCACCTACTTAGTTGACTTAGGTACTGCCAGGAGTCCCCTTAGGGTGCTCCATGTCAATCGCCTAAAACCCTACTATGACAGGGCTGATCTCACCCTGCTCATGGCAACAGATGAGGGACAGGAAGAAGAGAGTGACCCTCTCCCTGGTCTCTTCTCTTCCACAGAACAAGATGCTCTAGTGGAAGGTGTAGTTTTGGCAGATTGTCTTACTGCTGAGCAGAAAGACCATTGCATAAATCTCCTGGGTCAGTTTTCTGAACTCTTCTCTACTGTGCCAGGTACCACTTCTTGGTGTGAGCACACTATAGATACTGAAGACAGCTTGCCTGTCAAAAGTAAAATCTATAGGCAGCCTGACCATGTCAGAGACTGCATAAAGCAAGAGGAGCAGAAAATGTTAGAACTGGGAGTGGTTGAGCACTCTGAAAGTCCATGGGCCTCTCCTGTGGTACTTGTACCAAAACCTCATCCCAAGGATGGAAAGAAGGAAATGCGGTTTTGTGTAGACTACAGAGGTCTCAACCAGGTAACCAAAACTGATGCTCACCCTATACCCAGGGCAGATGAGCTCATAGATACACTGGCATCTGCCAAGTATCTAAGCACTTTTGACTTGACTGCAGGGTATTGGCAGATCAAATTATCAGAAGATGCAAAAGCAAAAACTGCATTTTCAACCATTGGAGGCCATTACCAATTCACAGTAATGCCTTTTGGATTGAAAAATGCACCTGCCACTTTTCAGAGGTTGGTGAATACAGTCCTGCAAGGGCTGGAAGCTTTTAGTGCAGCATATCTAGACGATATAGCTGTCTTTAGCTCCAGTTGGGATGATCACCTGGTCCACCTATGGAAAGTTTTGGAGGCTCTGCAAAAGGCAGGCCTCACTATCAAGGCTTCAAAGTGCCAGATAGGGCAGGGGAAGGTGGTTTATCTGGGACACCTGGTTGGTGGGGAACAGATTGCACCACTTCAGGGGAAAATCTAAACTATTATAGATTGGGTTCCCCCTACTGCTCAGACTCAGGTGAGAGCCTTTTTAGGCCTCACTGGGTATTACAGGAGGTTCATTAAGAACTATGGCTCCATTGCAGCCCCTCTTAATGACCTCACTTCAAAGAAAATGCCTAAGAAGGTATTATGGACAGCTAGCTGTCAGAAAGCTTTTGAGGAGCTGAAGCAGGCAATGTGCCCTGCACCTGTCCTGAAAAGCCCCTGTTACTCCAAGAAATTCATTGTCCAACCTGATGCATCTGAATTAGGGGTAGGGGCAGTCCTTTCACAACTTAATTCTGAGGGCCAGGATCAACCTGTTGCTTTTATTAGTAGAAGGTTGACCCCTAGAGAAAAGCGTTGGTCTGCCATAGAGAGGGAGGCCTTTGCTGTGGTCTGGGCACTGAAGAAGTTGAGGCCATACCTGTTTGGCACTCACTTCATTGTTCAGACAGACCACAAACCTCTACTTTGGCTAAAACAAATGAAAGGTGAAAATCCTAAATTGTTGAGGTGGTCTATATCCCTACAGGGAATGGAGTATACAGTGGAACATAGACCTGGGAGTACCCACTCCAATGCAGATGGACTCTCCAGATATTTCCACTTAGACAATGAAGACTCATCAGGTCATGGCTAGTCTTATTGTCCTTCGTTTGGGGGGGGGTTGTGTAGGAAAGTACCATCTTGCCTGGCATGTTACCCCCATTTTTCACTGTATATATGTTGTTTTAGTTGTACGTGTCACTGGGACCCTGCCAGCCAGGGCCCCAGTGCTCATAAGTGTGCCTGAAAGTGTTACTTGTGTTATGACTAACTGTCTCACTGAGGCTCTGCTAATCAGAACCTCAGTGGTTATGCTCTCTCATTTCTTTCAACTTGTCACTAACAGGCTAGTGACCATTTTTACCAATTTACATTGGCATACTGGAACACCCTTATAATTCCCTAGTATATGGTACTGAGGTACCCAGGGTATTGGGGTTCCAGGAGATCCCTATGGGCTGCAGCATTTCTTTTGCCACCCATAGGGAGCTCTGACAATTCTTACACAGGCCTGCCACTGCAGCCTGAGTGAAATAACGTCCACGTTATTTCACAGCCATTTTACACTGCACTTAAGTAACTTATAAGTCACCTATATGTCTAACCTTTACCTAGTAAAGGCTGGGTGCTAAATTACTTAGTGTGTGGGCACCCTGGCACTAGCCAAGGTGCCCCCACATTGCTCAGGGCCAATTCCCTGGACTTTGTGAGTGCGGGGACACCATTACACGCATGCACTACATATAGGTCACTACCTATGTGTAGCTTCACAATGGTAACTCCGAATATGGCCATGTAACATGTCTTATATCATGGAATTGCCCCCTCTCTGCCATCCTGGCATTGTTGGTGCAATCCCATGATCCCACTGGTCTCTAGAACAGACCCTGGCACTGCCAAACTGCCTTTCCCGGGGTTTCACTGCAGCTGCTGCTGCTGCCAACCCCTCAGACAGGTTTCTGCCCTCCTGGGGTCCAGCCACGCCTGGCCCAGGAAGGCAGAACAAAGGACTTCCTCAGAGAGAGGGTGTTACACCCTCTCCCTTTGGAAAATGGTGTTAGGGCTGGGGAGGAGTAGCCTCCCCAGCCTCTGGAAATGCTTTCATGGGCACAGATGGTGCCCATTTCTGCATAAGCCAGTCTACACCGGTTCAGGGACCCCTCAGCCCTGCTCTGGCGCAAAACTGGACAAAGGAAAGGGGAGTGACCACTCCCCTGACCTGCACCTCCCCTGGGAGGTTCCCAGAGCTCCTCCAGTGTGCTCCAGACCTCTGCCATCTTGGAAACAGAGGTGCTGCTGGCACACTGGACTGCTCTGAGTGGCCAGTGCCAGCAGGTGACGTCAGAGACTCCTTCTGATAGGCTCCTTCAGGTGTTGCTAGCCTATCTTCTCTCCTAGCTAGCCAAACCCTCTTTTCTGGCTATTTAGGGTCTCTGCTTTGGGGATTTCCTTAGATAACGAATGCAAGAGCTCATCCGAGTTCCTCTGCATCTCTCTCTTCACCTTCTGCCAAGGAATCGACTGCTGACCGCGCTGGAAGCCTGCAAAACTGCAACAAAGTAGCGAAGATGACTACTGCAACTCTGTAACGCTGATCCTGCCGCCTTCTCGACTGCTTTCCTGGTGGTGCATGCTGTGGGGGTAGTCTGCCTCCTCTATGCACTAGAAGCTCCGAAGAAATCTCCCGTGGTTCTACGAAATCGTCCCCCTGCAACCGCAGGCACCAAAGAACTGCATCACCGGTCCCCTGGGTCTCCTCTCAGCATGACGAAGCGAGGTCCCTTGAATCCAGCAACTCTGTCCAAGTGACCCCCACAGTCCAGTGACTCTTCAGTCCAAGTTTGGTGGAGGTAAGTCCTTGCCTCCCCTCACCAGACTGCATTGCTGGGAACCGCGTCTTTTGCAGCTACTCCGGCCTCTGTGCACTTCCGGTGGAAATCCTTTGTGCACAGCCAAGCCTCCGTCCACGGCACTCTAACCTGCATTGCACGACTTCCTAAGTTGTCCTCCGGCGACGTGGGACTCCTTTGTGCGACTTTGGGTGAGCACCGTTTCACTCCACTTTGTAGTGCCTGTTCCGGCACTTCTGTGGGTGCTGCCTGCTTCTGAGAGGGCTCCTTGTCTTGATCGACGCCCCCTCTGTCCCCAGACGCAATTGGTGACATCCTGGTCCCTCCTGGGCCACAGCAGCATCCAAAAACCCTAACTGCACGACTTGCAGCTAGCAAGGCTTGTTTGCGGTCTTTCTTCAGGAAAACACTTCTACACAACTCTCCACGGCGTGGTGGATCCGTCGTCCAAAGGGACAGTCTCTAGCCCTTGTCGTTCCTGCAGAATCCTCAGCTTCTACATCCCAGTAGCAGCTTCTTTGCATCCACAGCTGGCATTTCCTGGGCATCTGCCCATCTCCGACTTGTTTGTGACTTTTGGACTTGGTCCCCTTGTTCTACAGGTACCCTCGACTGGAAATCCATCGTTCTTGCATTGCTGGTTTGTGTCTTTCCTGCAGAATTCCCCTATCACGACTTCTGTGCTCTTTGGGGAACTTTAGTGCACTTTGCACTCACTTTTCAGGGTCTTGGGGTGGGCTAATTTTCTAACCCTCACTGTTTTCTTACAGTCCCAGCGACCCTCTACAAGGTCACATAGGTTTGGGGTCCATTCGTGGTTCGCATTCCACTTTTGGAGTATATGGTTTTTGTTGCCCCTATCCCTATGTGTCCCCATTGCATCCTATTGTAACTATACATTGTTTGCACTGTTTTCTAATACTATACTACATATTTTTGGAATTGTGTACATATATCTTGTGTATATTTGCTATCCTCATACTGAGGGTACTCACTGAGATACTTTTGGCATATTGTCATAAAAATAAAGTACCTTTATTTTTAGTATATCTGTGTATTGTGTTTTCTTATGATATTGTGCATATGACACTAGTGGTACTGTAGGAGCTTCACTCGTCTCCTAGTTCAGCCTAAGCTGCTCTGCTAAGCTACCATTATCTATCAGCCTAAGCTGCTAGACACCCTATACACTAATAAGGGATAACTGGGCCTGGTGCAAGGTGTAAGTACCCCTTGGTACTCACTACAAGCCAGTCCAGCCTCCTACACATGCTCCATGGTACTTTGTGGCGTGGATCTTCCGATATTGACATACATCGAAGTGGAGGAGCTCCTACTTTCTATTGCTTCTGTTTAACAATTGGATTTTCCTCTCCTGCTAAATTGACATTATATTGAATTTGGCTTTATTGTCACATGTTTTCCAAATTTATGACTCTGTTGTCTTCTGACCTTGTTGAAATATGTATATAATTTTAGGTATTGTTTATATCTGGGGCATATTTTTATATTATTGGAACCACTTGCTACCGACAAGGGGAGGGTGTAGTGTGGTTGGTTTTACATATCCTTTGCGCGTTAGCTTTAGGCTTTAGGCCTTTGTGCACTTTGCCCTGGATGTATTTTATTCATTTGCTGGCAGCTTAGAGCCTTTGTGCACTTTGCTCTAAATGCTTTTTATTAGGCTTCGTACTGTTATTTTTCAAATAGCCAGTTCTACGGTGTTGTTTTTTATTCATATCACACTGTTTTGCCTACTTCAGCACTGGAGTTCTCCATAACATATTCACTCTGTGCTTCAGTCAAGGATACAGTCTGGTACATTGCCTATAGACGTGGTAGGAGTTTAGACTTGGCATTCCTGCATAGGGACATTTTGTGATCACGATGACATGTTAGTTATAAAATCACTTCCTTGTCCCAATACACGCAAGAGGGAGATTCCGACCAGGGAACCACAACTAGACGCTGACTGCCTCGTTGCAGATGCTGAACCAAGATCACAGGCCTTTGCGCAGGTATGAGGGCTGATGTCTCCCCAGTGATACAGACAGGCAAGCTAGAAGCTTAACATGCTGTGCTCGAAATAGAACAAGCAGAGGGAGAGTAGAAACTATTATACACGATGATCGCTTTGTTCTTATTTTTTACTCTCCTGGTAACTATTTCAATCCTACTGTGTTGTATGGTTCTGGTTATTGCGGCTCTTGCCTTATTATCTAAAATACAGTCGTTTTATTAAATCATTATATAAAACTTATACTGTCTTTGTCATTTGTATATGAGATCATATTGTAAATGAGAGAGTTGGTTTGGATCTGAGTGACCACGACTTCCCTGAGAAGTTCCAAAGATGTCATGCGCTCGGCTGCCCAATCATCTCCTCCCCGTGGGAGAAATGAGGCACTGCTAGTTAGCCGGAGCAAAAACCGGATTTAGGGTGACAGAGTTCCTTACACGTGGGTCAGATTCAGTCCCCCACACCGTTATCGATCCTGCTGCCTAGAAATCCAGTAGTCTCATTTAGGATAATGAGAGCCCACGCGACAATCCAGCCGCCTTCTCGACTGTTTTCCTGGTGGTGCATGCTGCGGGGGTAGTCTGCCTCCTCTCTGCACTAGAAGCTCCGAAGAAATCTCCTGTGGGTCGACGGAATCTTCCCGCTGCAACCGCAGGCACCAAAGAACTGCATCACTGGTCTTCTGGGTCTCCTCTCAGCACGACGAGCGAGGTCCCTTGAACTCAGCAACTCAGTCCAAGTGACTCCCACAGTCCAGTGACTCTTCAGTCCAAGTTTGGTGGAGGTAAGTCCTTGCCTCCCCACGCCAGACTGCATTGCTGGGAACCGCGTGTTTTGCAGCTACTCCGGCTCCTGTGCACTCCACGAAGATTTCCTTTGTGCACAGCCAAGCCTGGGTCCACAGCACTCTAACCTGCATTGCACGACCTCCTGAGTTGTCCTCCGGCAGCGTGGGACTCTCTTGTGCAACTTCGGGTGAGCACCGTTTCACTCCACTTCGTAGTGCCTGTTCCAGCACTTCTGCGGGTGCTGCCTGCTTCTGAGAGGGCTCCTTGTCTTGCTGGGCGCCCCCTCTGTCCCCTGACGTAATTGGCGACATCCTGGTCCCTCCTGGGCCACAGCAGCATCCAAAAACCCTAACCGCATGACTTGCAGCTAGCAAGGCTTGTTTGCGGTCTTTCTGCGGGAAAACACGTCTGCACGACTCTTCACGACGTGGGACATCTATCTTCCAAAGGGGAAGTTTCTAGCCCTTGCCGTTCTTGCAGAATCCTCAGCTTCTACTGTCCAGTAGCAGCTTCTTTGCACCCACAGCTGGCATTTCCTGGGCATCTGCCCACTCTCGACTTGATTGTGACTTTTGGACTTGGTCCCCTTGTTCCACAGGTACTCTCGTCTGGAAATCCATCGTTGTTGCATTGCTGGTGTTGGTCTTTCCTGCAGAATTCCCCTATCACGACTTCTGTGCTCTTTGGGGAACTTCAGTGCACTTTGCACTCACTTTTCAGGGTCTTGGGGTGGGCTATTTTTCTAACCCTCACTGTTTTCTTACAGTCCCAGCGACCCTCTACAAGGTCAAATAGGTTTGGGGTCCATTCGTGGTTCGCATTCCACTTCTAGAGTATATGGTTTGTGTTGCCCCTATCCCTATGTGCCCCCATTGCATTCTATTGTGACTATACATTGTTTGCACTGTTTTCTATTGCTATTACTGCATATTTTGGTATTGTGTACATATATCTTGTGTATATTTGCTATCCTCATACTGAGGGTATTCACTGAGATACTTTTGGCATATTGTCATAAAAATAAAGTACCTTTATTTTTAGTATATCTGTGCATTGTGTTTTCTTGTGATATTGTGCATATGACACTAGTGGTACTGTAGGAGCTTCACTCGTCTCCTAGTTCAGCCTAAGCTGCTCTGCTAAGCTACCTTTTCTATCAGCCTAAGCTGCTAGACACCCCTATACACTAATAAGGGATACCTGGGCCTGGTGCAAGGTGTAAGTACCCCTTGGTACTCACTACAAGCCAGTCCAGCCTCCTACAGCACCTCCCAGGGGAGGTGCAGGTCAGGGGAGTGGTCACTCCCCTTTCCTTTGTCCAGTTTCGTGCCAGAGCAGGGCTGAGGGATCCCTGAACCGGTGTAGACTGGCTTATGCAGAGATGGGCACCATCTGTGCCCATCAAAGCATTTCCAGAGGCTGGGGGAGGCTACTCCTCCCCAGCCCTGACACCTTATTCCAAAGGGAGAGGGTGTAACACCCTCTCTCTGAGGAAGTCCTTTGTTCTGCCTTCCTGGGCCAAGCCTGGCTGGACCCCAGGAGGGCAGAAACCTGTCTGAGGGGTTGGCAGCAGCAGCAGCAGCAGCTGCAGTGAAACCCCGGGAAAGGCAGTTTGGCAGTACCTGGGTCTGTGCTAGAGACCCGGGGAATCATGGGATTGTCTCCCCCAATACCAGGATGGCATTGGTGGGGCGATTCCATGATCTTAGACATGTTACATGGCCATATTCGGAGTTACCATTGTGAAGCTACACATAGGTAGTGACCTATATGTAGTGCACGCGTGTAATGGTGTCCCCGTACTCACAAAGCCCGGGGAATTGGCCCTGAACAATGTGGGGGCACCTTGGCTAGTGCCAGGGTGCCCACACACTAAGTAACTTAGCACCCAACCTTTAACAGGTAAAGGTTAGACATATAGGTGACTTATAAATTACTTAAGTGCAGTGTAAAATGGCTGTGAAATAACGTGGACGTTATTTCACTCAGGCTGCAGTGGCAGGCCTGTGTAAGAATTGTCAGAGCTCCCTATGGGTGGCAAAAGAAATGCTGCAGCCCATAGGGATCTACTTGAACCCCAATACCCTGGGTACCTCAGTACCATATACTAGGGAATTATAAGGGTGTTCCAGTATGCCAATATAAATTGGTAAAATTGGTCACTAGCCTGTTAGTGACAATTTGGAAAGAAATGAGAGAGCATAACCACTGAGGTTCTGATTAGCAGATCCTCAGTGAGACAGTTAGTCATAACACAGGTAACACATACAGGGCACACTTGTGAGCACTGGGGCCCTGGCTGGCAGGGTCCCAGTGACACATACAACTAAAACAACATATATACAGTGAAATATGGGGGTAACATGCCAGGCAAGATGGTACTTTCCTACACAGACTACCCCCACAGCATGCACCACCAGGAAAGCAGTCGAGAAGGCGGCTGGATCAGCGATACAAGGTTGCAGTAGTCGTCTTTGCTACTTTGTTTTGGTTTTGCAGGCGTCCAGAGCAGTCAGCGGTCGATTCCTTGGCAGAAGGTGAAGAGAGAAATGCAGAGGAACTCTGATGAGCTCTTGCATTCGTTATCTCAAGAATTCCCCAAAGCAGAGACCCTAAATAGCCAGAAAAGAGGGTTTGGCTACTTAGGAGAGAAGATAGGCTAGCAACACCTGAAGGAGCCTATCAACAGGAGTCTCTGACGTCACCTGCTGGCCCTGGCCACTCAGAGCAGTCCAGTGTGCCAGCAGCACCTCTGTTTCCAAGATGGCAGAGGTCTGGAGCACACTGGAGGAGCTCTGGGCACCTACCAGGGGAGGTGCAGGTCAGGGGAGTGGTCGCTCCCCTTTCCTTTGTCCAGTTTCGCGCCAGAGCAGGGCTGGGGGATCCCTGAACCGGTGTAGACTGGCTTATGCAGAGATGGGCACCATCTGTGCCCATGAAAGCATTTCCAGAGGCTGGGGGAGGCTTCTCCTCCCCAGCTCTGACACCTTTTTCCAAAGGGAGAGGGTGTAACACCCTCTCTCTGAGGAAGTCCTTTGTTCTGCCTTCCTGGGGCAAGCCTGGCTGGAACCCAGGAGGGCAGAAACCTGTCTGAGGGGTTGGCAGCAGCAGCAGCTGCAGTGAAACCCCGGGAAAGGTAGTTTGGCAGTACCCGGGTCTGTGCTAGAGACTCAGGGGATCATGGAATTGTCTCCCCAATGCCAGAATGGCATTGGGGTGACAATTCCATGATCCTAGACATGTTACATGGCCATGTTCGGAGTTACCATTGTGACGCTATACATATGTAGTGACATATGTATAGTGCACGCGTGTAATGGTGTCCCCGCACTCACAAAGACCGGGAAATTTGCCCTGAACAATGTGGGGCACCTTGGCTAGTGCCAGGGTGCCCACACACTAAGTAACTTAGCACCCAACCTTTACCAGGTAAAGGTTAGACATATAGGTGACTTATAAGTTACTTAAGTGCAGTGTAAAATGGCTGTGAAATAACGTGGACGTTATTTCACTCAGGCTGCAATGGCAGGCCTGTGTAAGAATTGTCAGAGCTCCCTATGGGTGGCAAAAGAAATGCTGCAGCCCATAGGGATCTCCTGGAACCCCAATACCCTGGGTACCTGAGTACCATATACTAGGGAATTATAAGGGTGTTCCAGTATGCCAATGTAAATTGCTGAAATTGGTCACTAGCCTGTTAGTGACAATTTGGAAAGAAATGAGAGAGCATAACCACCGAGGTTCTGGTTAGCAGAGACTCAGTGAGACAGTTAGTCATCACACAGGTAACACATACAGGGCACACTTATGAGCACTGGGGCCCTGGCTGGCAGGGTCCCAGTGACACATACAACTAAAACAACATATACACAGTAAAATATGGGGGTAACATGCCAGGCAAGATGGTAGTTTCCTACACAGGGGCAAACCAAATTATGCAGCAGTGGTGACTAACTTATGTACGAAGAAAAGTCAAATTATATGTTTTAATGGTGGGCCTTTTTTTAATAGTCATTAATGTGTCATGTTTGCACATCCCATATCTGGAATAAGGTTTCACACCATTAGTAACAGTTTAACACTCAGATATAGCATTAAGCAACTGAAAGGTGGCCAGTCAGCCTTTCCAAAGGTCCTACCACTGCATAGCAACACGTCGCAGCTGTTTTAGTAACTTTCACTCTGTTTGAGCTAGAAACTATTTTTGAGTTACAATCTGCAAATTATGCATCAGATGATGGAGTGACAAATGCTTCAAATCCATAATTATGTTTTTAACAAGAAATGCTACAGTTTGTCGACTAAACAAGAGTGCCCATGAAAGAGCTCCATATGTATTATTTTACTGTTGATTGTCCTATTTTAAACATGATAACTACTGCTTTTCTATCTGTTGCTGTTACGCTACCTACAACAAATAACATTTGAATGGATTTTGGAAGTAAAGGGAAAAAAAAATAGCCAACTTAGGCAAACCCTTAGATGCTGCGCAGAGGAAGCCACCTGGAGTGATGATTTTCAGTATTTGGAGATTAGGAGATCAGTTGTGCCTTTCCTGGTTTCCCATTAGAGCACAGACCCTTTCCAATATCTATATAGGATCTCAGATAGGACCCTGTGCAGTGAAATCTTGTGTCAGAGGGTGGTGATAGATCCGGGGCCTGGGTTAAAGGCACAGACTGCAAAGAATCACAATTAGTGCCCATGTAGGAGGGTTAAAGGTTACTAAGTCCTCCACTTATTGGTGGACTGTGTATTCCTCCTAGAAGAAAGAAAGAGACTTTTGAAACCAGTTTTGTTAAAGTATGGGATAAGGTTGAGAGCCACGAGGTTAAATTTGGTTTGTGGGTTGGGTCATCAGGATGTGGGCATTGCCGTAGGTAAATTCCTGCACACGATTGTATCATCTTATGCCAGACGTTTCCAAGCTAATGCTGCTCTGGAGCAGTACTTGCACCATCGTGCTGGTCAGTCCTGTTTACTCCTTTATCAGGCTGTTGCTGAGTTAATTGGGAGGAGTGCTGGCTACATGAAATAAGGTGAACAGTTAGGGCTTTTTTAAAATGGTTGGCAAAACAAAGATTTTAATAATATTGTCCTTTGCACTTAGAACTATTTCTTTTATTGTTTGTGATATGTTGTAGACCTTATCAGGAGGATCCTCTAAGTTTGAACTAAAGAGGTCAATTACGGCGTTCCAATGGTGACCATGCTTGCGCAGTGCATCCTGTACCATGCACTTTAATGTCCATAACTGTGACACTATGTGATTAAATTTTTATTGGACCAACTGGGGGTATAGATTTTGATACTGACTTTGATGTACTGATACTTGTAGGAGGCTGGCCTGGCTTGTAGTGAGTACCAGAGGTACTTACACCTTGTGCCAGGTCCAGTTATCCCTTATTAGTGTAGAAGAGGTGTTTCTAGCAGCTTAGGCTGATAGAGGGTAGCTATGGCAAAGCAGCTTAGGCTGAACTAGGAGACATACAAAGCTCCTACTATACCACTGGTGTCATATGCACAATATCATAAGAAAACACAATACACAGAAGTACTAAAAATAAAGGTACTTTATTTGTATGACAATATGCCAAAAGTATCTCAGTGAGTACCCTCAGTATGAGGATAAGATATATACACAAGATATATGTACACAAACCAAAATTATGCAGGTAATAGCAAGAAAAGTAATGCAAGCAATGTAAAGTTACAGTAGATTGCAATAGGAACACATAGGTATAGGGGCAACCCAAACCATATACTCCAAAAGTGGAATGCGAACCACGAATGGACCCCAAACCTATGTGAGCTTGTAGAGGGTCGCTGGGACTGTAAGAGAACAGTGAGCATTAGAAAAATAGCCCACCCCAAGACCCTGAAAGGTAGGTGTAAAGTGCACCTACTACCCCCAGAGAGCACCGAAGTCGTGATAGGGGGATTCTGCAGGAAGAACAAACACCAGCAATGCAACAACAGTGGATTTCCGGACCTGAGTACCTGTAAGACAAGGGGACCAAGTCAAATATTCCCGACAGTGTCGAGAGTGGGCAAGAGCCCAGGAAATGCCAGCTGAGGGTGCAAGGAAGCTGCCACCTGTTGGAAGAAGCTTGGAGTTCTGCAAGAAAGAAGAGGACTATGAACTTCCCCTTTGAAGGATGGATGTCCCACGACGTGAAGAAGCTTGCAGAGGTGTTCCCACACAGAAAGACCGCAAACAAGCCTTGCTAGCTGCAAGGGTCACAGTTAGGGTGTTTGGGTGCTGCTGTGGCCCAGGAGGGACCAGTATGTCGCCACTTGGATGAGGAGACAGAGGGGGGGCGCCCAGCAAGTCAGGGAGCCCTCACAGAAGCAGGCAGCACCCGCAGAAGTACAGAAAGTACATTCAGAATGAAACAGAATATTCGCAGCCGTTAGCAAAAGAGACTTGCAACAGGAGAACGCTCTCAAACACTGGTTAGGATATGATTTGTCAAAAGGCTCTTCTAAATCTTTGCCTAAGTGGAAGTATTTTGATACTCAAATGTGCTACTCACATGAGTCACCCCTGCCCTCTTGTGGCTACTTGGTAAATTACTTGCTTAAAGTTACAGCACTGATCTTCAGTGTCGACTTACAAAGAAATGAAAATTATCTACTGACTTGACAAGAGAGGGTGGTAAGTGGTTAGTTGTCTGAGACAATCTGCCTTTACCTCATTAATAAAGCAGACGAGATCGGGCTTTGAAAGGTCATACATTTTGAACTAACTCTCCACTAGCAATACAAATGACCTGAAATGTATTTCATCTGTTTCTTCTACACAGTGTCGCACCTTCGCTTTTGTGGAGGTTCTTCCAAGGCCGCACTGAGTGCTGAAAAGCTTTAGATGCTGTGAAATAAAACAGCAAGCACTGCAAAGCCAATAGACCGGACCTGTTGGCTTTCACAATCTTTTTGCTGATGCTCCTCAGGAAAAGAAAATCATTGGTTATTCGACAATTTTGAACAGCATCTGCATTTTTTCTTTTCTTTCAAAGAGTAATCATGTGTATGCATCATCAGGCTGTGACGACACTGGTGTGATAACGTATACAGTGCATGCATCACTATGCAAATTTGTACATATATCAAATACGGCAACAATTTTGCTCTTGTTTTAGTTCATCGTTCCAAGGTGGGGAACACCTAGTAAGGAAAAGTATATTTAAAAATATCTACTTTTAAATAAAGGCACAGCCAATAACGAAGTAACGTTGTCGAGCTCTCCAAAACAATTAAAGGAGACGATATAAAGAAAAGGAACCAGAAACAGTGGAGCTGGCAGGCGACATAGCGGGTTAATTAAACGCCGGTGAACGGCTGGTAGAGCAATGGAGGAGATGGGTGGGGCGTTAAATTAAAAAAAACAAAAACGAGTGGAACAGACAAGGAGGGACGGGGAAGCAGGCGATCAGTTTGGGGAGGGAGCAGCAACACAAAGCACGGGTACGGTGATTCGAGTGGGGGAACAGCACACAAGTAAGCAATCCGAAAATAGTGTCCACCAGTTTCAGTGCTGGGTAGAGGTGATGCCTATCACATTCTGTGCCACTGAAAAATACTGCTCATTGGTTTTTGTGACAGGAAAAATTAGTGCCTAGCCCACCTAGTTGTGTGCCATGAACGAGGCAATAGCTGTTACCTTCACACTTTACGCACAACACTACAAGGGTAAGAACATCTCAAACCTTTGCTCATAGCACTCTCACAATGTGATGAGATGATGGGTAAAGTATACTCTTAAAAATAAGAAAGAGAATTTTACTGGAAATGCGAGCTCATGAGGGAGGCACTAACTTACTGGCTTATTTCCTCGTCTAGGGAATGGCGAGGAGAAAGGCCTATGGAATGCTATTGATGATTACAAAGTGCAAATGAGCGAGGGATGCTAATAGTGTATGTGGTGTGGCAAGGACATGTGAAATATTATTTATTGGTGGATGTAGTGTGGCAAGGTACTGTGGAATGCTATTAGAGGATGGAGTCTGGCAAATATCTGTGTAATTCTATTGATTGGTAGGGTGTGGCGATGACCTTTTGTTTGCTATTGATGGAAGGGTGTAGCAAGGTCCTGTGATACTATTGGAGGATGAGGAATGGCAAGAAGCTATGGAATGCTGGCAGTGAGTATTAGCAGGCTATTCAGTATATTATAGGTGGATGGAGTTCATTGGGAATTAGTGGCATTGGTGTTGGATCATGACTACCACTCAGTTTGGGGAGGAGGGGCAGTTAATGGATAGACATCGGCAAGAAGTTGAGGAAAATATAAGTGATGCCACTGCACCTCCCACTTTCTTTTCTGCCTCATACTGACTACGTGTGAACTGCCACAGCAGAGCACTCAACTCACTGTCAGAAAGGTGATGGAGTCAGACTCATAGAGCCGGGGCTGCGAAAAGCAGATGGTTTCCAGAACAAGCTCATTGTTCTCCTTGATAGAGTTGAGGTTCTCTTCCATCTCCTGCAGGATGGCCCGGCCTTGCTCATGCAGCTCATAAATTAGCTTTTCCTCCCGTGCCCGCAAAAAGTGGTGGAGCTTCTCAAATTCACAGGAAATGTAATGTCTCGAACTCAAGATGGTGCCCTTCAAGAAAAGAAAGACAAAGTTACACAAAGTCGCAACGTACTTTTTTATTATACCTCGAATTGAACACCTACATAAAAAAACATACTAAAGAATATTCACAGTACACCACTGTAGGAAAGTACCATCTTGCCTGGCATGTTACCCCCATATTTCACTGTATATATGTTGTTTTAGTTGTATGTGTCACTGGGACCCTGCCAGCCAGGGCCCCAGTGCTCATAAGTGTGCCCTGTATGTGTTACCTGTGTTATGACTAACTGTCTCACTGAGGCTCTGCTAATCAGAACCTCAGTGGTTATGCTCTCTCATTTCTTTCCAAATTGTCACTAACAGGCTAGTGACCAATTTCACCAATTTACATTGGCACACTGGAACACCCTTATAATTCCCTAGTATATGGTACTGAGGTACCCAGGGTATTGGGGTTCCAGGAGATCCCTATGGGCTGCAGCATTTCTTTTGCCACCCATAGGGAGCTCTGACAATTCTTACACAGGACTGCCACTGCAGCCTGAGTGAAATAACGTCCACGTTATTTCACAGCCATTTACCACTGCACTTAAGTAACTTATAAGTCACCTATATGTCTAACCTTTACCTGGTAAAGGTTAGGTGCAAAGTTACTTAGTGTGTGGGCACCCTGGCACTAGCCAAGGTGCCCCCACATTGTTCAGGGCAAATTCCCCGGACTTTGTGAGTGCGGGGACACCATTACACGTGTGCACTACACATAGGTCACTACCTATGTGTAGCTTCACAATGGTAACTCCGAATATGGCCATGTAACATGTCTATGATCATGGAATTGCCCCCTCTATGCCATCCTGGCATTGTTGACACAATCCCATGATCCCACGGGTCTCTAGCACAGACCCGGGTACTGCCAAACTGCCTTTTCAGGGGTTTCACTGCAGCTGCTGCCAACCCCTCAGACAGGGTTCTGCCCTCCTGGGGTCCAGCCAGGCTTGGCCCAGGATGGCAGAACAAAGGACTTCCTCAGAGAGAGGGTGTTACACCCTCTCCCTTTGGAAAAAGGTGTTAAGGCAGGGGAGGAGTAGCCTCCCCCAGCCTCTGGAAATGCTTTCATGGGCACAGATGGTGCCCATTTCTGCATAAGCCAGTCTACACCGGTTCAGGGACCCCTCAGCCCTGCTCTGGCACGAAACTGGACAAAGGAAAGGGGAGTGACCACTCCCCTGACCTACACCTCCCCTGGGAGGTGCCCAGAGCTCCTCCAGTGTGCTCCAGACCTCTGCTATCTTGGAAACAGAGGTGCTGCTGGCACACTGGAGTGCTCTGAGTGGCCAGGGCCAGCAGGTGACGTCAGAGACTCCTTCTGATAGGCTCCTTCAGGTGTTGCTAGCCTATCTTCTCTCCTAAGTAGCCAAACCCTCTTTTCAGGCTATTTAGGGTCGCTGCTTTGGGGATTTCTTTAGATAACGAATGCAAGAGCTCATCCGAGTTCCTCTGCATCTCTCTCTTCACCTTCTGCCAAGGAATCGACTGCTGACCGCGCTGGAAGCCTGCAAAACTGCAACAAAGTAGCAACGACGACTACTGCGACACTGTAACGCTGATCCAGCCGCCTTCTCGACTGTTTTCCTGGTGGTGCATGCTGTGGGGGTAGTCTGCCTCCTCTCTGCACTAGAAGCTCCGAAGAAATCTCCCGTGGGTCGACGGAATCTTCCCCCTGCAACCGCAGGCACCAAAGAACTGCATCACCGGTCCTCTGGGTCTCCTCTCAGCACGACGAGCGAGGTCCCTTGAACTCAGCAACTCTGTCCAAGTGACTCCCACAGTCCAGTGACTCTTCAGTCCAAGTTTGGTGGAGGTAAGTCCTTGCCTCCCCACGCCAGACTGCTTTGCTGGGAACCGCGTGTTTTGCAGCTACTCCGGCTCCTGTGCACTCCACGAAGATTTCCTTTGTGCACAGCCAAGCCTGGGTCCACGGCACTCTAACCTGCATTGCACGACCTCCTGAGTTGTCCTCCGGCGGCGTGGGACTCTCTTGTGCAACTTCGGGTGAGCACTGTTTCACTCCACTTCGTAGTGCCTGTTCCAACACTTCTGCAGGTGCTGCCTGCTTCTGAGAGGGCTCCTTGTCTTGCTGGGCGCCCCCTCTGTCCCCTGACGCAATTGGCGACATCCTGGTCCCTCCTGGGCCACAGCAGCACCCAAAAACCCTAACCGCAAGCTTTGCAGCTAGCAAGGCTTGTTTATGATCTTTCCGCAGGAAAACACTTATGCACGACTCTCCACTGCGTGGGACATCCATCCTCCAAAGGGGAAGTTTCTAGCCCTTGTCGTTCTTGCAGAATCTTCAGCTTCTACTGTCCAGTAGCAGCTTCTTTGCACCAACAGCTGGCATTTCCTGGGCATCTGCCCACTTTCGACTTGATCGTGACTTTTGGACTTGGTCCCCTTGTTCCACAGGTACCCTCGTCTGGAAATCCATCGTTGTTACATTGCTGGTTTTGGTCTTTCCTGCAGAATTCCCCTATCACGACTTCTGTGCTCTTTGGGGAACTTTAGTGCACTTTGCACTCACTTTTCAGGGTCTTGGGGTGGGCTATTTTTCTAACCCTCACTGTTTTCTTACAGTCCCAGTGACCCTCTACAAGGTCACATAGGTTTGGGGTCTATTCGTGGTTCGCATTCCACTTTTGGAGTATATGGTTTGTGTTGCCCCTATCCCTATGTGTCCCCATTGCATCCTATTGTAACTATACATTGTTTGCACTGTTTTCTAATACTATACTGCATATTTTTGGTATTGTGTACATATATATTGTGTATATGTGCTATCCTCATACTGAGGGTACTCACTGAGATACTTTGGCATATTGTCATAAAAATAAAGTACCTTTATTTTTAGTATATCTGTGTATTGTGTTTTCTTATGATATTGTGCATATGACACTAGTGGTACTGTAGGAGCTTCAGTCGTCTCCTAGTTCAGCCTAAGCTGCTCTGCTAAGCTACCATTATCTATCAGCCTAAGCTGCTAGACACCCTATACACTAATAAGGGATACCTGGGCCTGGTGCAAGGTGTAAGTACCCCTTGGTACTCACTACAAGCCTGTCCAGCCTCCTACACCTATCTTCTCTCGGCGTAGTGTGAGATTGAAATCAGTCAGTGGCAGCACTGCCACACACGTCAGGTAAAGTGCTTGAAAAAAGGTTCATGAAAATGAAAAACAGAAACTTCGTATTGAAGTTGGTTCCGGGATCAAAAACTTAGGCAAGCGCTTTAATGGATTGGTGTAGATCCGACAGGTGTAAGTCAGGTGAAAGAAGCCTTCGAGTAACAGACCAACCAAAGGAATGTAAATATCTGTAAGAAATATGTAGAATTGGTTCAAAAAAGCCATTCGTAAGGTAATTTGATAGCAAAGTAAGAGTTTGGGCAATAATAGTATAGTAAGAAAATTAAACTAGAATTGGCAGATAAAAGGTAGGTATATGCATTTCTACTATAAAATATAGTGAGGGGGCAGCCATTATAAAAGGTTGGTAAAAAGACAGCTCAGTTAATGGGAGATGTGCACAAACCTAACATGTCATCCAGTGAGGTTCAAAAGACCCCAAAACAAACAGTTCTAAGAGAGTACTCTGTATGTTGTTATTGAGATAAGAGAGGGTGGAATTGTCTTAATATTGGTGACATTGTATTCATGACATCATTGTTAAGTGTCGACAGAATCGAAGTACAATCATCAATAAAAAAGGAGAGCTTCCAGAATTTCTCAAGGGATCAAATCAAGGGTAAAAAAGGCACATCAATAAACGTGGTCCAAAATAAATAGGACAGAAGGGGTGCCTAGCTTGAAGTAAAGACCGAGTCCTAAAGTAATTACTAGTGAAAAGAGAAGTCAAACAGAAGGCAAAGAAAGAAACCGGCCCTATAGCAAAAAGCAAAAGCAGGGTCAAGTATTATCAGCCCAACACAGACCCAGTGTAATAGATCATGTTAGACTGGAATGCAAACAAAACACTGGGCCAGAGAATGAGAGAGAAAAAAAGACCACATATACTTCCCTATTGCATTAAAAAATATATATATGGTAAGGACAACTGGTCCCACCTTATACAGAAGTTTATGAACTGTCCAAACAAACATATAACTCCCGATCTACATTCAGGCCTCGATCCATAGCTCTAAGTTTGGTGATCCAGACAGTCTCCAGTCTACGAAAAGTCTAGACCCTGTTGCCTCCCCTGTGATGTTCTGCAGTCACTACAATGGAGTGGAACCTTATTTTGGCCAATCTGTTGCTTTTGTGCTGGGCAATGAAATGAAATGCACAGGGATAGTTTCCATTTCCATTCCCAATGGCACGCATGCGCTCTTGAGTTTCCATTTCCATTCCCAATGGCACCCATGTGCTCTTGTATTCTTTCCTTCAATGGCCTTATTGTATTACCTATGCAGATGCGTTGACTTATACATAAAATGCAATAAATCACAAATTTGGTGTCACAATTGGTAAAAGAATTAATACTATATTTGATTGAAGTGTTAAACTGAAAACATTTAAGTCTGTCTAAAGCATATGGACACATATTACAATGCTCACACTTGAAAAAACCTGAGGGTTGTGGCTGGAGCCACCCAGTAACAACCTGTCTTATGTCCTGTTGTAGGAAAGTACCATCTTGCCTGGCATGTTACCCCCATTTTTCACTGTATATATGTTGTTTTAGTTGTATGTGTCACTGGGACCCTGGTAACCCAGGGCCCCAGTGCTCATAAGTGTGCCTGAATGTGTTACCTGTGTAGTGACTAACTGTCTCACTGAGGCTCTGCTAATCAGAACCTCAGTGGTTATGCTCTCTCATTTCTTTCCAAATTGTCACTGACAGGCTAGTGACCATTTTTACCAATTTACATTGGCTTACTGGAACACCCTTATAATTCCCTAGTATATGGTACTGAGGTACCCAGGGTATTGGGGTTCCAGGAGATCCCTATGGGCTGCAGCATTTCTTTTGCCACCCATAGGGAGCTCTGACAATTCTTACACAGACCTGCCACTGCAGCCTGAGTGAAATAACGTCCACGTTATTTCACAGCCATTTTACACTGCACTTAAGTAACTTATAAGTCACCTATATGTCTAACCTTTACCTGGTAAAGGTTAGGTGCAAAGTTACTTAGTGTGAGGGCACCCTGGCACTAGCCAAGGTGCCCCCACATTGTTCAGAGCCAATTCACTGAACTTTGTGAGTGCGGGGACACCATTACACGCGTGCACTACATATAGGTCACTACCTATATGTAGCTTCACCATGGTAACTCCGAATATGGGCATGTAACATGTCTATGATCATGGAATTGCCCCCTCTATGCCATCCTGGCATTGTTGGTACAATTCCATGATCCCAGTGGTCTGTAGCACAGACCCTGGTACTGCCAGACTGCCCTTCCTGGGGTTTCTCTGCAGCTGCTGCTGCTGCCAACCCCTCAGACAGGCAGCTGCCCTCCTGGGGTCCAGCCAGGCCTGGCCCAGGATGGCAGAACAAAGAACTTCCTCTGAGAGAGGGTGTGACACCCTCTCCCTTTGGAAAATGGTGTGAAGGCAGGGGAGGAGTAGCCTCCCCCAGCCTCTGGAAATGCTTTGTTGGGCACAGATGTGCCCAATTCTGCATAAGCCAGTCTACACCGGTTCAGGGACCCCTTAGCCCCTGCTCTGGCGCGAAACTGGACAAAGGAAAGGGGAGTGACCACTCCCCTGACCTGCACCTCTCCTGGGAGGTGTCCAGAGCTCCTCCAGTGTGCTCCAGACCTCTGCCATCTTGGAAACAGAGGTGCTGCTGGCACACTGGACTGCTCTGAGTGGC
Organism: Pleurodeles waltl; assembly: GCF_031143425.1. NCBI lineage: Eukaryota > Metazoa > Chordata > Amphibia > Caudata > Salamandridae > Pleurodeles > Pleurodeles waltl. Next base: position 526,999,432 of record NC_090446.1, read on the forward strand.
CAGTGCCACCAGGTGACGTCAGAGACTCCTGCTGATAGGCTCCTTCAGGTGTTAGTAGCCTTTCCTCTCTCCTAGGTAGCCAAACCCTCTTTTCTGGCTATTTAGGGTCTCTGTCTCTGGGGAAACGGTAGATAACGAATGCATGAGCTCAGCCGAGTTCCTCTGCATCTCCCTCTTCACCTTCTGATAAGGAATCGACCGCTGACCGCGCTGGAAGCCTGCAAACCTGCAACATAGTAGCAAAGACGACTACTGCAACTCTGTAACGCTGATCCTGCCGCCTTCTCGACTGTTTTCCTGCTTGTGCATGCTGTGGGGGTAGTCTGCCTCCTCTCTGCACCAGAAGCTCCGAAGAAATCTCCCGTGGGTCGACGGAATCTTCCCCCTGCAACCGCAGGCACCAAAAAGCTGCATTACCGGTCCCTTGGGTCTCCTCTCAGCACGACGAGCGAGGTCCCTCGAATCCAGCGACACCGTCCAAGTGACCCCCACAGTCCAGTGACTCTTCAGCCCAAGTTTGGTGGAGGTAAGTCCTTGCCTCACCTCGCTGGGCTGCATTGCTGGGAACCGCGACTTTGCAAGCTACTCCGGCCCTTGTGCACTTCCGGCAGAAATCCTTCGTGCACAGCCAAGCCTGGGTCCACGGCACTCTAACCTGCATTGCATGACTTTCTAAGTTGGTCTCCGGCGACGTGGGACTCCTTTGTGCAACTTCGGCGAGCACCGTTTCACGCATCCTCGTAGTGCCTGTTTCTGGCACTTCTCCGGGTGCTACCTGCTTCAGTGAGGGCTCTTTGTCTTGCTCGACGTCCCCTCTCTCTGCAGGTCCAATTTGCGACCTCCTGGTCCCTCCTGGGCCCCAGCAGCGTCCAAAAACGCCAAACGCACGATTTGCGTGTAGCAAGGCTTGTTGGCGTCCATCCGGCGGGAAAACACTTCTGCACGACTCTCCAAGGCGTGGGGGATCCATCCTCCAAAGGGGAAGTCTCTAGCCTTGTCGTTCCTGCAGTATTCACAGTTCTTCAGCCTAGTAAGAGCTTCTTTGCACCAACCGCTGGCATTTCTTGGGCATCTGCCCATCTCCGAGCTGCTTGTGACTTTTGGACTTGGTCCCCTTGTTCCACAGGTACCCTCAGTCAGGAATCCATCGTTGTTGCATTGCTGATTTGTGTTTTCCTTGCATTTTCCCTCTAACACGTCTATTTTGTCCTTAGGGGAACTTTAGTGCACTTTGCACTCACTTTTCAGGGTCTTGGGGAGGGTTATTTTTCTAACTCTCACTATTTTCTAATAGTCCCAGCGACCCTCTACAAGGTCACATAGGTTTGGGGTCCATTCGTGGTTCGCATTCCACTTTTGGAGTATATGGTTTGTGTTGCCCCTATCCCTATGTTTCCCCATTGCATCCTATTGTAACTATACATTGTTTGCACTGTTTTCTAAGACTATACTGCATATTTTTGCTATTGTGTATATATATCTTGTGTATATTTCCTATCCTCTCACTGAGGGTACACTCTAAGATACTTTGGCATATTGTCATAAAAAATAAAGTACCTTTATTTTTAGTATAACTGTGTATTGTGTTTTCTTATGATATTGTGCATATGACACTAAGTGGTACTGTAGTAGCTTCACACGTCTCCTAGTTCAGCCTAAGCTGCTCTGCTAAGCTACCATTATCTATCAGCCTAAGCTGCTAGACACCCTATACACAAATAAGGGATAACTGGGCCTGGTGCAAGGTGCAAGTACCCCTTGGTACTCACTACAAGCCAGTCCAGCCTCCTACATTGGTTGTGCAGTGGTGGGATAAGTGCTTGAGACTACTTACCACTCTTGTCATTGTACTTTTCATAAGAGAAAAATATACAAAACAAGGTCAGTGTATATACACATAGCCAAAACGTTTTGCATTTCCTCTTTTCACTCTTTTCTAAGTGCTGAAAAGTACTTCTAAACTTTCAAAAAGTTCTTAAAAGTTTAAAAAGTTTTTTTCTGTCTTTCCAAAAAGTTCTGAAAAGTTTTTTCTCTTTTTCTATCACTTTAACTCTCTCTAAAAAATGTCTGGCACAGGAAAAAATGTTGAACTGTCCAAACTTGCATATGATCACCTTAGCTGGAAAGGAGCAAGGAGTCTCTGCATAGAGAGAGGTTTGAGTGTAGGGAAGAATCCTTCTTTAGAACTGTTAATTAATATGCTTAGAGTACAGGATAAGGCCATAAGTGCCCAATCTGTAGAAAAAGTAGCTAATGGTTCTCAATCTGATCCAGGGACTCCCCCAGGAAAAGGTTCAGGAAAGGAACTTCTCAGCCTGCCCATTACTAGACAGTCTAGCATAGTTGGTACAGAGGTTGAATCACACCATACTAATGGTGTGCTCTCACATTATACTGGTAGCCAAGCTGTTAGGGTGCCCTCTGTAAGGGACAGGTCTCCTTCAGTTCATTCCCATCATACCTCTGTATCTAGAAATGTCCCTCCCACCCACCCTGATGACAGATTGTTAGAAAGGGAGCTCAATAGATTGAGAGTGGAGCAAACCAGACTGAAGCTCAAGAAGCAACAGCTGGATTTGGATAGACAGTCTTTAGAAATAGAGAGGGAAAGACAGAAGATGGGTTTAGATACCCATGGTGGCAGCAGCAGTATTCCCCATAGTCATCCTGCAAAAGAGCATGATTCTAGGAATCTGCACAAGATAGTTCCCCCTTATAAGGAGGGGGATGACATTAACAAGTGGTTTGCTGCACTTGAGAGGGCCTGTGCTGTACAGGATGTCCCTCAAAAGCAGTGGGCTGCTATCCTATGGCTATCATTTACTGGAAAAGGTAGGGATAGGCTCCTTACTGTAAAAGAAAATGATGCTAACAATTTCCAAGTTCTTAAGAATGCACTCCTGGATGGTTATGGCTTAACCACTGAACAGTACAGGATAAAGTTCAGAGATACCAAAAAGGAGTCTTCACAAGACTGGGTTGATTTCATTGACCAGGCAGTGAAGGCCTTGGAGGGGTGGTTACATGGCAGTAAAGTTACTGATTATGACAGCCTGTATAACTTGATCCTGAGAGAGCATATTCTTAATAATTGTGTGTCTGATTTGTTGCACCAGTACTTGGTGGACTCTGATCTGACCTCTCCCCAAGAATTGGGAAAGAAGGCAGACAAATGGGTCAGAACAAGAGTGAACAGAAAAGTTCATACAGGGGGTGACAAAGATGGCAACAAAAAGAAGGATGGTAAGTCTTCTGACAAGGGTGGGGACAAATTTAAAAATGAGTCTTCATCAGGCCCACAAAAACACTCTGGTGGGGGTGGTGGGTCCAAATCCTCCTTTAATCAGAACAAGGAAAAGAAACCATGGTGCTATTTATGTAAAATAAAAGGCCATTGGACAACAGATCCCAGTTGTCCAAAGAAAGGCACCACAGCTCCTACCACTACAACCCCTACTGCTACACCTAGTGTCCCTACTAATAGCAGTGGTGGTGGGAGCAAACCTACTAATAGCCAATCCAAGGGAGTAGCTGGGCTCACTTTTGGTAATTTAGTTGGGGTTGGTCTGATTAGGGAGACCACAGAGGCTACTTTAGTCTCTGAAGGGGCTATTGACTTAGCCACTTTGGTTGCTTGCCCCCATAACTTGGAGAAGTACAAGCAACTAACCCTAATAAATGGTGTTGAGGTCCAGGCCTACAGGGACACAGGTGCCAGTGTCACAATGGTGATTGAGAAACTGGTGCACCCTGAACAACACATACTTGGACACCAGTACCAAGTAACCGATGCTCACAACATAACACAAAGCCACCCCATGGCTGTTGTAAATCTCAACTGGGGGGGGGGTAACTGGTCCAAAGAAAGTTGTGGTAGCTTCAGATTTACCTGTAGACTGTCTATTAGGGAATGATTTGGAGACATCAGCTTGGTCAGATGTGGAGTTGGAGGCCCATGCAGCAATGCTGGGCATCCCAGGGCATATTTTTGCTTTGACAAGGGCTCAGGCCAAAAAGCAAAAAGGACAGGGAAGCTTGGATCCTGGAACAATGGACCAAGTGCTCCCTAAAGCTAGGGCTAGTAGAAGCAAACCACTTCCTACTATCCCTCCCTCTACAGTGGATTCTACTTCTGAGGAAGAAGAATTCCCTCCCAGTGCAGAACCTACACCAGAGGAGCTGGAAGCAGACACTGCTGAGCTTTTGGGTGAAGGGGGGCCTGCCAGGGAGGAGCTGAGTGTGGCACAGCAAACCTGTCCCACATTAGAGGGTCTCAGACAGCAAGCTGTCAAACAGGCTAATGGGGATGTCAGTGACTCACACAGAGTTTACTGGGAGGACAACCTCTTGTACACTGAGCATAGGGATCCTAAACCTGGAGCTGCCAGGAGATTAGTGATTCCTCAGGAGTACAGAAAGTTCCTCCTAACACTGGCACATGACATTCCCTTAGCTGGGCACCTGGGTCAAATGAAAACTTGGGACAGATTGGTACCATTGTTTCATTGGCCTAGGATGTCTGAGGACACAAAGGAATTTTGCAAGTCCTGTGAAACATGTCAAGCCAGTGGCAAGACAGGTGGCACTCCAAAGGCACCCCTTATCCCACTGCCTGTGGTTGGGGTTCCCTTTGAAAGGGTAGGGGTTGACATAGTTGGCCCCCTTGACCCTCCTACTGCTTCAGGCAATAGGTTTATCTTGGTGGTAGTGGACCATGCCACAAGATATCCTGAAGCTATTCCTTTAAGGACCACTACAGCTCCGGCAGTGGCAAAGGCCCTCCTGGGAATATTTTCCAGGGTGGGCTTCCCAAAGGAAGTAGTATCAGACAGGGGAAGCAATTTCATGTCTGCATACTTAAAGGCCATGTGGAAGGAGTGTGGTGTAACTTACAAGTTCACAACACCCTATCATCCACAAACAAATGGACTGGTGGAGAGATTTAATAAAACTCTCAAAGGCATGATTATGGGACTCCCTGAAAAACTCCGCAGGAGATGGGATATCCTTCTACCATGCCTCCTTTTTGCCTACAGGGAGGTACCCCAGAAAGGAGTGGGCTTCAGCCCCTTTGAACTTCTTTTTGGACACCCTGTTAGGGGTCCACTCACACTTGTAAAGGAGGGTTGGGAACAACCTTTAAAAGCTCCTAAGCAGGATATTGTGGATTATGTACTTGGCCTCAGATCAAGGATGGCTGAGTACATGAAAAAGGCCAGTAAAAACCTTCAGGCCAGCCAAGAGCTCCAGAAGCAATGGCATGATCAGAAGGCTGTTTTGGTTCAGTACCAACCAGGGCAGAAAGTGTGGGTCTTGGAGCTTGTGGCCCCAAGAGCACTCCAAGATAAATGGAGTGGACCCCACACAATTGTTGAAAAGAAGGGTGAAGTCACCTACTTGGTTGACTTAGGCACTGCCAGGAGTCCCCTTAGGGTGCTCCATGTCAACCGCCTGAAACCCTACTATGACAGGGCTGATCTCACCCTGCTCATGGCAACAGATGAGGGACAGGAAGAAGACAGTGATCCTCTACCTGATCTCTTCTCTTCCACAGAACAAGATGCTCTTGTGGAAGGTGTAGTTTTGGCTGATTGTCTTACTGCTGAGCAGAAAGATAATTGCATAAATCTCCTAGGACAATTTTCAGAACTCTTCTCCATTGTGCCAGGCACCACTTCTTGGTGTGAGCACACTATAGATACTGGAGACAGTTTACCTGTCAAAAGTAAGATCTATAGGCAGCCTGACCATGTCAGGGACTGCATAAAGCAAGAAGTTCAGAAAATGTTGGAACTAGGAGTGGTTGAGCACTCTGACAGTCCATGGGCTTCTCCTGTGGTACTGGTACCAAAACCCAATTCTAAAGATGGAAAGAAGGAAATGAGGTTTTGTGTAGACTATAGAGGTCTCAACTTGGTAACCAAAACTGATGCTCACCCTATACCCAGGGCAGATGAGCTCATAGATACACTGGCATCTGCCAAGTATCTAAGCACTTTTGATTTGACTGCAGGGTATTGGCAGATCAAATTGTCAGAAGATGCTAAACCTAAGACTGCATTTTCTACCATTGGAGGACATTACCAGTTTACTGTAATGCCTTTTGGTTTGAAAAATGCACCTGCCACTTTTCAGAGGTTGGTGAACACAGTCCTGCAAGGGCTGGAAGCTTTCAGTGCAGCATATTTGGATGATATAGCTGTCTTTAGCTCCAGCTGGGATGATCACCTGGTCCACCTTTGGAAAGTTTTGGAGGCCCTGCAAAAGGCAGGCCTCACTATCAAGGCTTCAAAGTGCCAGATAGGGCAGGGTAAGGTGGTTTATCTGGGACACCTTGTTGGTGGGGAACAGATTGCACCACTTCAGGGAAAATCCAAACAATTATTGATTGGGTTCCCCCTACCACTCAGACTCAGGTGAGAGCCTTCCTAGGCCTCACTGGGTATTACAGGAGGTTCATTAAGAACTATGGCTCCATTGCAGCCCCTCTTAATGACCTCACTTCCAAGAAAATGCCTAAAAAGGTATTATGGACAGCAAACTGTCAGAAAGCTTTTGAGGAGCTGAAGCAGGCCATGTGCTCTGCACCTGTACTGAAAAGCCCTTGTTACTCTAAAAAATTCTATGTCCAAACTGATGCATCTGAATTAGGAGTAGGGGCAGTCCTATCACAACTTAATTCTGAGGGCCAGGATCAACCTGTTGCTTTTATTAGTAGAAGGTTGACCCCTAGAGAAAAGCGTTGGTCTGCCATTGAGAGGGAGGCCTTTGCTGTGGTCTGGGCTCTGAAGAAGTTGAGGCCATACCTGTTTGGCACTCACTTCATTGTTCAGACAGACCACAAACCTCTACTTTGGCTAAAACAAATGAAAGGTGAAAATCCTAAATTGTTGAGGTGGTCCATATCCCTACAGGGAATGGACTATACAGTGGAACATAGACCTGGGAGTAGCCACTCCAATGCAGATGGACTCTCCAGATATTTCCACTTAGACAATGAAGACTCATCAGGTAATGGCTAGTCTTATTGTCCTTCGTTTGGGGGGGGGGGGGTTGTGTAGGAAAGTACCATCTTGCCTGGCATGTTACCCCCATTTTTCACTGTATATATGTTGTTTTAGTTGTATGTGTCACTGGGACCCTGGTAACCCAGGGCTCCAGTGCTCATAAGTGTGCCTGAATGTGTTACCTGTGTAGTGACTAACTGTCTCACTGAGGCTCTGCTAATCAGAACCTCAGTGGTTATGCTCTCTCATTTCTTTCCAAATTGTCACTGACAGGCTAGTGACCATTTCTACCAATTTACATTGGCTTACTGGAACACCCTTATAATTCCCTAGTATATGGTACTGAGGTACCCAGGGTATTGGGGTTCCAGGAGATCCCTATGGGCTGCAGCATTTCTTTTGCCACCCATAGGGAGCTCTGACAATTCTTACACAGGCCTGCCACTGCAGCCTGAGTGAAATAACGTCCACGTTATTTCACAGCCATTTTACACTGCACTTAAGTAACTTATAAGTCACCTATATGTCTAACCTTTACCTGGTAAAGGTTAGGTGCAAAGTTACTTAGTGTGAGGGCACCCTGGCACTAGCCAAGGTGCCCCCACATTGTTCAGAGCCAATTCACTGAACTTTGTGAGTGCGGGGACACCATTACACGCGTGCACTACATATAGGTCACTACCTATATGTAGCTTCACCATGGTAACTCCGAATATGGCCATGTAACATGTCTATGATCATGGAATTGCCCCCTCTATGCCATCCTGGCATTGTTGGTACAATTCCATGATCCCAGTGGTCTGTAGCACAGACCCTGGTACTGCCAGACTGCCCTTCCTGGGGTTTCTCTGCAGCTGCTGCTGCTGCCAACCCCTCAGACAGGCAGCTGCCCTCCTGGGGTCCAGCCAGGCCTGGCCCAGGATGGCAGAACAAAGAACTTCCTCTGAGAGAGGGTGTGACACCCTCTCCCTTTGGAAAATGGTGTGAAGGCAGGGGAGGAGTAGCCTCCCCCAGCCTCTGGAAATGCTTTGTTGGGCACAGATGTGCCCAATTCTGCATAAGCCAGTCTACACCGGTTCAGGGACCCCTTAGCCCCTGCTCTGGCGCGAAACTGGACAAAGGAAAGGCGAGTGACCACTCCCCTGACCTGCACCTCCCCTGGGAGGTGTCCAGAGCTCCTCCAGTGTGCTCCAGACCTCTGCCATCTTGGAAACAGAGGTGCTGCTGGCACACTGGACTGCTCTGAGTGGCCAGTGCCACCAGGTGACGTCAGAGACTCCTGCTGATAGGCTCCTTCAGGTGTTAGTAGCCTTTCCTCTCTCCTAGGTAGCCAAACCCTCTTTTCTGGCTATTTAGGGTCTCTGTCTCTGGGGAAACGGTAGATAACGAATGCATGAGCTCAGCCGAGTTCCTCTGCATCTCCCTCTTCACCTTCTGATAAGGAATCGACCGCTGACCGCGCTGGAAGCCTGCAAACCTGCAACATAGTAGCAAAGACGACTACTGCAACTCTGTAACGCTGATCCTGCCGCCTTCTCGACTGTTTTCCTGCTTGTGCATGCTGTGGGGGTAGTCTGCCTCCTCTCTGCACCAGAAGCTCCGAAGAAATCTCCCGTGGGTCGACGGAATCTTCCCCCTGCAACCGCAGGCACCAAAAAGCTGCATTACCGGTCCCTTGGGTCTCCTCTCAGCACGACGAGCGAGGTCCCTCGAATCCAGCGACACCGTCCAAGTGACCCCCACAGTCCAGTGACTCTTCAGCCCAAGTTTGGTGGAGGTAAGTCCTTGCCTCACCTCGCTGGGCTGCATTGCTGGGAACCGCGACTTTGCAAGCTACTCCGGCCCCTGTGCACTTCCGGCGGAAATCCTTCGTGCACAGCCAAGCCTGGGTCCACGACACTCTAACCTGCATTGCACGACTTTCTAAGTTGGTCTCCGGCGACGTGGGACTCCTTTGTGCAACTTCGGCGAGCACCGTTTCACGCATCCTCGTAGTGCCTGTTTCTGGCACTTCTCCGGGTGCTACCTGCTTCAGTGAGGGCTCTTTGTCTTGCTCGCCGTCCCCTCTCTCTGCAGGTCCAATTTGCGACCTCCTGGTCCCTCCTGGGCCCCAGCAGCGTCCAAAAACGCCAAACGCACGATTTGCGTGTAGCAAGGCTTGTTGGCGTCCATCCGGCGGGAAAACACTTCTGCACGACTCTCCAAGGCGTGGGGGATCCATCCTCCAAAGGGGAAGTCTCTAGCCTTGTCGTTCCTGCAGTATTCACAGTTCTTCAGCCTAGTAAGAGCTTCTTTGCACCAACCGCTGGCATTTCTTGGGCATCTGCCCATCTCCGAGCTGCTTGTGACTTTTGGACTTGGTCCCCTTGTTCCACAGGTACCCTCAGTCAGGAATCCATCGTTGTTGCATTGCTGATTTGTGTTTTCCTTGCATTTTCCCTCTAACACGACTATTTTGTCCTTAGGGGAACTTTAGTGCACTTTGCACTCACTTTTCAGGGTCTTGGGGAGGGTTATTTTTCTAACTCTCACTATTTTCTAATAGTCCCAGCGACCCTCTACAAGGTCACATAGGTTTGGGGTCCATTCGTGGTTCGCATTCCACTTTTGGAGTATATGGTTTGTGTTGCCCCTATCCCTATGTTTCCCCATTGCATCCTATTGTAACTATACATTGTTTGCACTGTTTTCTAAGACTATACTGCATATTTTTGCTATTGTGTATATATATCTTGTGTATATTTCCTATCCTCTCACTGAGGGTACACTCTAAGATACTTTGGCATATTGTCATAAAAAATAAAGTACCTTTATTTTTAGTATAACTGTGTATTGTGTTTTCTTATGATATTGTGCATATGACACTAAGTGGTACTGTAGTAGCTTCACACGTCTCCTAGTTCAGCCTAAGCTGCTCTGCTAAGCTACCATTATCTATCAGCCTAAGCTGCTAGACACCCTATACACTAATAAGGGATAACTGGGCCTGGTGCAAGGTGCAAGTACCCCTTGGTACTCACTACAAGCCAGTCCAGCCTCCTACACCTGTGCCAAGAAACTTGGGCATAGTATATTACGTAATGTTCTACCCCTGCTATATGTTACTAAAGGTTTGGTGGCAACCAGTTCCTTAAGTGACAGGTCTAAATTTAAGTTATGTCAATGTCAATACAGAATCGTGTATAACACATGGTTCAAGCTGTGATTTGGTGTATTCAGTGCCATTCTGGATGTCTTTTTAGAGACCTTAGCTTTGTTGTTAAGAAAGGACTAATGTTTCACATTCAGTATCCTATGTTTAGCTTTGTAAATTATTGTAACCGGATAACCCCTGAACTGAAACCTCTAGATGGTTCAGTTTGGTAAAGAACACAGGGTCATCACTACAGTTGCGTCTGAGTCTAATCATTTCCCTGTAGGGGATGGAATATGCCTGGGATCTAGGGTGTGAACTATCAGCATGAAGAATAGAATTGCAAGAAGTGGGTTTATGGACTAGTTTAGAAAGAATCCTAGTACCATCACTATAGAGCGTAAGATCCCAATATGTAATCTGCTTGTGATGTGAAAAATGTATGAATGAGATATTGAAAGTATTATCATTCAGAAAGAAGTCAGTCAGATAATAACTCCACACTACCACTCCAAACCATGGGTATATCATCTATGTATCTCCCCCAGAAAACCACATGTCCAATGAGTCCTGGTGGACCTTTGGGCCAAACATATGTTTTCTCTATCCACCCCATATAGAGGCTAGCAAAAGAGGGAGAAAATTTAGAGCCTATCGCAACACCTTGGCATTGGTAGAACCACTTCCTATTACGCAAGAAAACATTGTTGCCCAGAACTAGGGAGCTCATGCTCATCAACATATGCATGTGTTCCAGAAGAGTTGTGCCTCTAGGAGAGAGATAATAGGTACTGCCTGTAAACCCATGGTCTGTGGAAAAGAAGTATATAGTCATCTGTCCAAGTCTAGTCCATCAGTTGGGTAAGGATGTCAGTAGTGTCATGGACAAAAGAAGGCAGATTGCATACGTATGGTTGTAGGACGATGTCAATGTATTCAGACAGATGTTCTGTGGGCGAGTCTATGCCAGAAATTATTGGTCTGCCCGGGGGAAACGACCCTGGTTTGTGAATTTTAGGCAGGATGTATATGGAAGGCTCTTTAGGTTGTGGATCGAAAATATATCTAAATTCCAGATCTGTAATGAGGAACAAATCCCTCCATCCCTTTAAATTCCTCTCTAACAAACAAGTAATGTGTTTAAGGGGGGTTACCATCCAGTTTAACATATGCAGAAGTATGAGAGAGTTGCCTGTCAATTTCTGCAATGTACTTGGCCTTATTCATGATAACAATGTCACACCCTTAGTTGGCCTCTTTAATGACAATATCAGGCACCATGGAAAGTTGTTTAAGTGCCTGTCTTTCTACTGACATAAGATTGTCACATGGAGGTCCAGTGTGTGAACTAGTGGAGGCCTTCCATGAGTGAAGATCACTGGTTACTAATCTATAAAACGTTTGGATGGCACTGTCTTCCTGCGTTAGTGGGAGAAAGGTAGATTTTGGTTTAAGGCCACTGTCCAGGTTGAGGTCAGGTGAAATGCCCAGGTCAGACAGTATATAAGTCAAGGATGGAGTTGAGGTGTCTGATGTATCCAGAGATAGTAATGTCTGTAAGTCCTCAATGTCCCTGATGGTCTTGTGACATGGATCAATAAGTGTTACAGAAGGAAGAATAGGATGTTTTTTTTTTTTTGTAGCAAAGTACTTCATAATTTTCAATTTGCGTATGAACTTAAACAAATCTATATGCATCTGAGTAAAATTGGGTTTGGAACTAGGACTAAAGCCAAGTCCTTGTGACAAAAGTCTCCTTTGTACCGGACTTAGGACATAATATAACAAATTGACCGCAGTGATATCATAAGACAAATTATCTTTATTTTTGTTAATCAAATCAATAGTGGACATAGTTTGTGTATGGTCAATCAATTCTTCTGGAACCTGGACCCTGCTCTGGTTTCATGCATTAGCTTCTTGGAGGATCCGTTCCTCCCCTTCCGCTGTCTTTTTTTCCTATCTGGGATGTTTGGTTGTTGTGTTTGGCTTTGGTACCTTTTCAGTAACGTTCCACCTCCTTTAAAAAAGTTGGGGAGGTGGACTGATTCTGTCCTTCCTTGATATGGGAGCTGGTTTTGGGGCCATCATCCTGATCACTTCTAATGCTGGAAATGTCAGACTCGCTGTTTGAAGTTAAACTAGAAATCTCACCAGTGGTAGTTTTGGGTAAGGCCTGATTTTGTTGTATGTTATCAAATTTACATGCAAAAGTGAAAATTCTGCCACTTTTGTAATCATTGGAATCTCTAATTAATTTACGTAATTTCTTATCTTTGAGATACAGTTGGTGTTTGGCTAGAACTGTAGGAAGCTGGCTATGTTCAGGGGTTCCCCAGAGTCTTAACAGGGGATAAGGTATATAATACTAATGCTCTCTTTAGTGGTAGTGTGGTCGAGCAGTTAAGCTTATCAGAGGGTAGTGCAAAGCATTTGTTGTAAACACACAAAAAAAGAGGCACACACTCAATGACTAACTCCGGGCCAACTGTTTTTATATAGCAAAAATATATTTTGTTACTTTATTACTAGAACCAGAAGAACGTTGTTGCATGTAAGTACAGTTGTAAGTAGGTATCAAGCATAAGTATCAAATGTACTTTGCTTGGTGTTAGCAGATAAAACAGTTCACAAGTAAGCAGCAATTTTCTATTTCAACAATTGACCCTGCAATTTTTCATAGGAATCAATGCAGTTCTAGGAGAGGAAAAGTATTAGTACGTTTTGAAGGTAAGTACTCAATTTACAGTTCCAGTCTCCAGGGGTTAGGATGTCCACCGGTCAAAGTTCAAGTTGACCCCAAACAAGCAGCACCAGCAACACGGGGCCGGCCGGGTGCAGAGGTCAAAGTTGACGCTGGGTGTAGAATGGGATCCTATGGAGCCTAGGGGCACTCGGAAAAATATCTGCTGGCAGGTAAGTATCCACGTCCTCGGGGAGCAGACCTGGGGGGTTTAGAAGAGCACCGGGGGGGCACAGGTCTACACCAAACACACACCATAAGCGGCATAGGCCCGGCCGGCTACAGGGTGCAAACACAGAGCTGGGCACCCAGTTTGCATTTAGGTAACCAACTGCATGGCCTCTCACTGAAGTGGTTCACTTTCTACTGTTCTGCACTTTTGTGTGTATAATGTCTTTGGACCTCTGGGATCGACTATTCTTCATGATAGCTCTCTTTCTTGGGTACATGTTTCAGTGCTAGTAGGTTCTGCTTGGAGTTTACACATCTGTGATGTATTTTTGATATGGGGTGTGTTGTTGTATCTAGAATGGAGAAACCACTTTCCCTGGAATAAAAGGCTGCCTACCTTCCTTTCTCTCATGGAAAGGCACATATTCATACCTCGTACAGCAGGTGTGTTATATGTGTTTCCAGGGAAACAACCTGCAAACTATTTGTGAAGTCTACAGATTTACATGTTTGTCCGAACTGACTGACTTATGCATAGCCAGCCACCTGCAAAGCCTATTTGTCTGTGCCAAAAATATTCCCTTTTGACAGCACCAAAGCCACCATAGTGGCAGATTGTCTACTGTTAACATTGATTTTGTGAATCAAGAAGGTCTTTGAGATTCTAGAACTAATTCTAGGTTTTAATGCAATGATATAAAACAACTGTATATATTTTGTATATGTTAATACACACTCAATCAGATTTTTTCAAATGGATTTTGTATCCTAATTTTAGGAATATATTTTTACTCATATATTTGTATTTGTGCTTTTTTAATTAAAAACTATTTTTGATTACTTTATATTGTGTGTTTTAATAACAAAGAATAAGAAAAAGGTTAAAGGATTTTATTTGTTAGGCTACACAGATTTACAGAAAATTTATAATTTTTATACATTTTTCCTCCTATATTTTTTAATAACCCAAAAATATAAATCATTTTATTGTCGTTTAAGATAGTCTGATTTTGAAGATGAAATGTATTTAAGACTGCTTCTTTCATAGTATCATATTTTAAACACCTATATATATTGATGTGTATCTTCATACTGTAGATACACATTTAAGTTGATTATAATTAAATATATTTAAGTTAAATGACAAAAAAATAACTGTGGAAAATTGCTGTTACTATTCAAGAAAGACAAATAGTTGCTAACAATTACGTTTAATGGAAACAAATCAAAATTTGAAAAAAAACCAATTACATTTTGTAAATATTTTGCAAATAAAAATTGACAGCAAAACGAATTAAAAAATTATAGCAAAAGTATACATTCTTCTAAGAAGAAGAAGCTTTATTCGGTATAAAAAAATTCATCCATTACAACACATAATCATCAAAACATTATAAGAATACCAATAAAAACCATGTATAATAAAAGCACCCATCATAAAAACATGTACATATAAATATATATATATATATAGAAAAATAATAAAATAAAATAAAAATAAAATAAAATAAAAAAACTGAAGAAAAATAAATAAGATCATTCTAAACATTCTAAATTTTTGCGCCAAGTAGTAGCTCCCTTCAGAAATGATCCCAGGCCCTTCCATACCATGGAGCATAGAAGACACAGAACAGTGTAAAATGGATCAAAGTCTGATGGGATACCCCATCACAGGGGCAGGGTCTAATACATTTCTCCCCATACTGACCTAGGGGGAAACACAAATTACTTCTAATGATCCCCAAGCGAAAACGAGTTATGAGAGACCTTTCCCTCACATCCTTGATTTCTAAAATATATTGCTCAGGACCCACCCACATCTTTAGCATAGTAAATTCCCTGATCGATTTTTTCCTTTGAGCCTCCCCCTCCCTCTTGGTCTCCTGGATTCTCTGATAGTTATCCTTAACCCATTTTTTATCGTAGCTAGTTAGGTCTTCGGGATAATCAAACAATTCAGGCCGCCCCAGGTCATGAGCCATCTTCCTTATGTGCGACAACCAGGGGATATGTTTTACATGGTCGCAGGCCAAACAATCCCTTAGGATATCCCTATTAAGAGAGGCATGTTCGTTACTCCAAACTGAAATCCATAACAAAAGGGGAGCCAGCTGGGTAGTGTCCTGTACATACTCAAGGTCCAGTTCCAGGTGGAGGCAAAATCCAGGAATATTTTGACCAACACCCAGAAGCCTTCTACAGAAACGATTTTCTTCCACCATAAGGGCTCGTGTATCCCTAAACCCCCAAAGTGCTGAACCATACAGAAGGACAGGTAGGCATTTCCGCCTAAAGATTTCAAGCAGGGCTTTGATCGGTTTGCTACCTACCCTAGCCGCGAAGTCAAAGGTTGCACCAACTGTTGCATGAAAAAGCACAATCCTTCTGGCAATACAGGGTTTCCAAGATCCTTTCTCATCAAAGATGACCCCTAAGTATGGGAACTCGTGGACTCTGCTAATAACTTGATCCTCCACCCTTAGCTCCCCAACCCTGCTCATAGGTTTACCACAAACCATAAAGTGCGACTTCTTAAAATTGACCTCCATCCCCAGTGCTGACATAAAGATGACATAAGCTCTAACTAATTCTCGGAGACCATTCATCGTGCGGGCCATAAGGACCGAGTCATCCGCATACGTCAGCACAGGGATATCAATACCCTTCACCTTCGGGACATCCCTGCAGTATTCCATCAGTAAATCCGTAAGTCCATTAGTATAGAGAAGGAACAAGGTAGGGGCCAAGACACACCCCTGGCGCACACCCCTTGAAAGCTTGAATGCCTCCGAACGTTCCCCGTTTGGGCCCACCCTCACATTTGCCACTGTCCCTGAATGGAGATAACGGAGAAGCTCTACAATAATAGGGTCCAACCCTAACTGAATTAGCCTCTCCCATAATAAAGACCGGTTCACTTTATCAAAAGCACAGCTGAGATCCATAAAAGCAGGATAAAGGGTACCTTTTCTCGCCTGTGTGTATTTGTTGATTATCATCAGTAAATTGAGACACTGTTCTTGCGTACCGAGACCTTCCCTGAAGCCATACTGTTCCCGACTTAAGATATCATTTCCTATCATCCAGGCCTCCAGACGCCCTAGGATGATCCGCCCCAGAATCTTCACAGAGGCATCCAGCAGTGAAATAGGGCGATAAGACTTAGGATCATTACGATCACCCTTTTTAAACACTGGGACTATGCATGCCAATCTCCAATACATTCTTCTAGATATAAATGCATTGCAATGTTTAAAAGACATATGAAGAAAATGGGTATAATACCAAAAATAAAAACACAGAAAAGTTAATACAAAAAATATAAAGATAACTTAATGTAGGAAAATATAATTAATAAAAAACTTAAATATATTTAGAAGTGTCACAAAGTCGCAGAATTAAATTGTGATAAAGGGCATGAAAATTCAATAGAATATCTAGAGTGTTGCTTAATAACAAGTGGATGAAAATATAATTATCCATAATGGTTTAGTCAGAAATACTTTGAAAACAACAATTGTGCTACCGAATAAAACAACATCTATACAAAATAAACAAATGCTATGAATAACATAGTATATAAAAAGATGAGCAGGATGGTTGGATTAACAGTATCAAAGATAGACAAATGTATCAAAGGAAAAGGTCTTAATTTAACAAGAATTGGCAAAGGGGATAGGCCTCGCCTATGGAAGCTATTGGCTTTGCCAATTCCTTTTAGCCATGTTGTACAGTAAAACAGCTGGTATTTCTAGTCTATTAGTCCTCTTCGGTGGAAAGTGTTGTTACTGGAGTTTTTATGTTTCTTCCCCATGTCACTCATCCCTGTTTCCTCTACAAATACCTCTTCCCAATGCCTCCCCAAGCTGTAGCGTGTGATGAAATGGGAAAACATTAACATGAGTTCATGTTTTTTATACTTTGCAGAAACCACAGGATTTGCTACACATGGAGCCCATTTTGAAATAAAAGATGTGTGCTTTTAATTATGATATATGTCAAGCTTTTTAAGTCTGGGAAGGAGTGTTCTGCCACTCCAGGTGTTCTTGCCATCTGTGTTTCAGATTGTGACAGATGCAGGACTGGTCCCGCCGTGTGCAAGCTTGCGCTTTTGGAGGTGACACGAAGGCCATGCAGGGGCTCCTGTGCATTTTCAATGAAATAAGCAAATCCCACTGTGTTATTGTGTACCTGCTTGGACGATATGACCCTGGGATAGCAAGTTCTCCGACTGTAGATGTAATTCGATTATTTAATCTGTTGATTTCTGGGACTTGTAGTATTCTCTTTCAATTAGCATTCACAGAGAATGTTTCTAATGCACTCCTGTGCAGTAGTACAAGGGCAGCATGCACTCATATCTAGATCTGTGGGGGGCTGTGAACGCACAGGAGTGAGTGAGGCAGTGTGAGGGAAGCCAAAAGAATGAGACCGTGTACAATATGGAGCTGTAGGATAGGGGTAGAAGCACCTAGGCAAAAAAGCAAAGGGGGTGGAGAAGCTCACAAGCATTGAAGGAGCACACATGCACGTTCATGGAGTGATTAGCAAAAAAAGGCAAAAATGATCCACAAAAAGAGGTGAAGGCACAGAAGCAGCTAAACAAAGAGGTGGTAAACAAGCAATGCTCCACGTGAGAAACAAATAGTAGCTGGACCGTCTAAAACAAACAAAGACAGCGAATAGAAAGCAATAAAAAGTGACTGACAAAACAAAAAGGCCATGCTAAGTAATGGGTGGACTGCCTTGCTACATCAGCTTTTAGCATGTCCACAAGAAGTCTTATGCAGCCAGACAGCTCTGGTGTCTGGTAGGCTTTGTCCTAAAAATACATGACAAAGTATGTGTACAAATAAATATCAGAAATATTTACAGGCATGAGTGTGCTGATATCCCAAAGAGAGTTTCCTGAAATGCAGTGCAAATGAGAAACCTATGACACTGTTAACTGCACAGGTTCCCTCACAGTATTATTGACACGGGTAACCAAATTGCTATATTTACAATGACTTGAAAGTTTACTTGCCCTGGTCAATGGAAATGCAAGAAAACAAAGATCACATCCATAAGAACATTTCTATAAAATCTATTGGCTGGATCAATAATCTAAATAAAATCAATCTAAACTGCCAATAGACTAGGTCAGTGGTTTCCAACCCTTTGACTTCTGTGAACCCCCACTTTATCATTACTGGAATCCAGGGATCCCCAATGAATCATTTTTGGAATCCAGGGACCCCCCACTGAGTCATTACTGACAGCTAGGGACCTAACCTGTTAATATTATTTCATTTTCTAAGCAGTCGCAGACCCCCTGAGGAGTCTTCACGGACCCCCAGGGGTCCCCAGACCACAGGTTGGGAACCACTGGCCTAGGTAGTGTTCTGAATTACACAAAGGGTATTATAAAGGTATAGGTCCATAGTATATACATTTTAAGGTGAGAAGAAGGCACGTGTGCCTAATAGCAGTACTAGAGAAAAAAACTGAGAAGGTTGTGGCGGTATGTTTCTAAAAACATCCATAAACTAAGAACCATATTTTCTGCCACCTTCAGTATTCCTCGCACACAAGCTCATATTTGTAATATCAAAAAACTCTCTTGGAGAAGATTCCATCAAAAGAACATTGTTCTTCCAAAACCATGAAAATCATTTTAGAGTTTGGTACACTGGACTATCTAGAGGTTGTCAGTTTAAATATCATGCAAACAGCCCAGTGGAAAGACAAAAACTTAGATAGTCTTCTTTGACTATTCTGGATCTATAAACTAGCCCAAGTGAACTGCTGTCTGTTAGAACTGGCATCCTTAGGGTGGTCTTACCCCAGCCTTTTTGCCTTTATCTCCTGTTTTGTTGCTTCCACTGTTTGTTGGTCTTAGGACACCGAGCATTCTACCACTGCTAGCCAGTGCTAAAGTGCATGTGATTCTCCCTTAAACATGTTAACATTTGTGTATCACTATTGGTATATTTCATTTACACGTAAGTCTCTTGTAAAGTGGTATTTCAGATACCCAGGGCCTGTAAATTAAATGCTACTAGTGGGCCTGCAGCACTGATTATCCCACTTAAGAAGCCCTGTAAACATGCCTCAGGCCTGCTACTGCAGAGCCTGTGTGTTCAGTCTCATTGCCACCTCAACTTGGCACTCAAAACCTCTTATCAAGCCTTAAAATCCACTTTTCTTACATATTCGTCACCCCTAAGGTAGGCCCTAGGTAGCCCATAGGGCAGAGTGCCATGTAAGTAAAAGGCAGGACTTGTACTTTTTAAGTTTTCGTGTCCTGGTAATGAGAAACTCCCAAAGTCTTGCTCCTCTCATAGGCCAGCATTGGGAATTCCTTAAAATACTTTAAAGCTGTAATTCCTGATCAAAGAGAAGTAGCTGCATCATGTTAATTATCATTGGAATGGTAATGATAATTCCTCTTTACTGGTAAAGCCGGTTTTATTATCATTATTTTAGAAATGCTACTTTTAGAAAGTAGACATTTCTCTGTTCTCACTGCACTGTGTGCCCACACACAGCCTGCCTCTAATACACATCTGGGTTAGGTGACAGCTATCATTTGTGCATTCCCTTGAGACACCCACAACACAGGATACTCAACTGCATCTGCGTTCACCTTCATACTGATGGGTCTTCCTGGGGAGGAGGTTGGGAAGGGCTCACACTTAGGTGGTCATTACAACCCTGGCGGACGGTGTTAAAGCGGCGGTAAGACCGCCAACAGGCCGGCGGTAAAAAAATTGCAATTACGACCGTGGCGGAAACCGCCAACAAAGACAGCCACTTTAACACTCAGACCGCCACGGCGGTACAAACAAACAGCGCGGCGGACACCGCCAACAGACAGGGGGAGGACACACTATTATGACAGGCCAATCCGCCACCTTTTCCGGGGCGGATTCACTGTGGATAAAAACACGTCAGAAACAGGAATTTCGAAGGGAAAACGCTCACCTCTACACACTCCACGAGGAACGAGAAAACCATGGAACCGGAACTCCAAATCCTACCTGCGATAGTCTTCCTGCTTGTCTACCAGGAGCACGAACGCCAGTGGCGAAGACCACGGTGAGTACTGCACCTACGACACAGGGGAGGGGGAGGGAAAAAACAGGGACACACACACGCAACACCCCCACCGTCACCCCCACTCTCACCCACTACAACACACACACTAATGCATATCAATACATCACAGTTACACCCCCCAAACCTCCCCGGAAGAATGCAAAGACCAAAGAAAATGAGTGTAACCATCGGAATATATTACAAACAAGTAGGCAGAAATATATATATATACACCATGTACAAAATATCTACCAGGCATAGTAGTCCAGGTACTGCACAAAGAAAGTCCGTGGAACACTGGGACTACACGGTATGGGCGAGGCCCACACAAGATCCCCGACCATGACGGAGAGAACACTGCAGGGGCATCAGACAGCAACTAAACAGGCACCTCAGGGGGACGGAAAGGGGGGGCAGCTCAGCCACTTGAGTGCACGATGCCAAATCCACGAGGGGGCCACATGCCCACTGTTACATCCTGGGAGTGCAAAGGCACAGTCTCTCAAGTCTCCACAGTGGGTGGGTTGCCCACTGTTCAATCCTGGGGAGTGCAAAGCCACAGTCTCTCAAGTCTCCACAGTGGGTGGGTTGCCCACTGTTCAATCCTGGGGAGTACAAAGTCACAGTCTCTCAAGTCTCCACAGTGGGTGGTTTGCCCACTGTTCCATCCTGGGGAGTGCAAAGCCACAGTCTCTTAAGTCTATACAGTGGGTGGTTTGCCAACTGTTCCATCCTGGGGAGTGCAAAGCCACAGTCTCTCAAGTGGATAACAGTCTCCACTGGTTCTGGAGGGGGACTGGTGCCCAGAGTGCTTCTTCCTGTGAACGACAGAGGTTGTGGATGGATCCCTCCACTGGTTCTGGAGGGGGACTGGCACCCAGAGTGCACCACTCACCCCGTGACAGACCCAGTTGCGTCAGTGCCCCTGCCGCTCATGGGCTAGCGGTGCTTGAGTTGGCGGTGCCCTGCTGAGCAGCGCTTGAGTTGGCGGTGCCCTGTTCAGTGGTGCTTGAGTTGGCGTTGCCCTGTTCAGCGGGGCTTGAGTTGGCGGTGCCCTGTTGAGCGGTGCTTGAGTTGGCGGTGCCCTATTCAGCGGTGCTTGAGTTGGCGGTGCCCTGTTCAGCGGTGCTTGAGACGGCGGTCCTTCATGGCCCAGTTGGGCTTTTGCTGGCTGGTGCTGACGGTGGCCTCCTGGGCAGCTGGGCTGGGGCTGGCGGTGGCCTCCTGGGCAGCTGGGCTGGGGCTGGTGGTGGCCTCCTGGGCAGCTGAGCTGGGGCTGGCGGTGGCCTCCTGAGCAGCTGGGCTGGGGCTGGCCTCCTGGGCAGCTGGGCTGGGGCTGGCGGTGGCCTCCTGGCCAGCGGGGATGATGGCCGTCTTCTCCGCCGTGCAGCTCTTCCTAGACTTGCCGGGTTTCTTGTGGCCCTTCCCCACCTTGGAAGGTGTCACAGCTGACTCCACACTCCCAACGGGACCCCTGGGAGCGGCTTTGGTGGCTGGAATCTTCCCCCTCTCCCGCCGGGCACAGGCCAACTTCTGATGCTTCACAGGTGGGGGACTGTCTGTGCTGTGGCTCTGTGCCACACTGGCTGTCCTGGTGGCCGGTGCACTCCACATACCGGTGACTACAGGCACCACTGGTCCCGGAGATGTTTTGGCTGAGGTGCTACTTCAGGACCTATGAGATGGACGGGGTGGAGGAGGTGTGGGAAAAAGGTCAAGGGTGGACAGGAAAAGTTTTTTGGACACACTGGGACGGGTAGCTGGAGGGGGTTTGGGAGTGGAGGAAGAGGTGGTGGTTGTAGGAGGTGTTCTTTTGCTGACTTTGGGTGAAGGTGCATGCGCTGGAGGCTGTCGTGAGGTGGATGGCTGTTGGGTGGGCGTGTGCCTGCGTTTGTGTATCATGGGAGGGGGCGTCACAGACACACTGGGAGAGGACACAGGGGACGTTTGAATGGTAGTGGGGGTGGTGACTGCACGTGAGCGGGTGTGGTGGTGGGTGTGCTGGAGAAGGACTTAGTGGCTGTAGAGGTAGTGCATGCAGGTGTGAGTGTAGACGAGACTGGGAGGGAGGAGGGAGACGAGGAGGAGGGGGACACAGTGGAGGCAGTGGATGTTGGTGTGTCTGCATGTGTGTGATGCTTGCGTGAGTGCCTGTGGGATGTGTGGTGCTTATGTTCGCCTGAGCTTCCCTTGTGTGTTGAGGTGTGTGCAGGCTGGTCTGATGGTGTGCTTGGGACAGGCAGAGGTACAGGGGATTGGGTCTGGGTGGAGGAAGTTGGAGGGGGGAGGCTAGAGATGGGGACAATGGCTGCCATCAGTGCTGAGGCCAGAGTTTGAAAAGCTCGGTGAAGGGCCGCCTGACCAGAATGAATGCCCTCCAGGAATGCATTAGTTTGTTGCAACTGCCTTTCTACACCCTGGATGGCATTCAAAATGGTAGACTGCCCAACAGTGAGGGACCTGAGGAGGTCAATGGCCTCCTCACTGAGGGCAGCAAGGGTGACTGGGGCAGGGCCTGAGGTGCCTGGGGCGAAGGTGATGCCCACCCTCACTGGTGAGCGGGCACGGGACAAAGGCTGAGGGGCTGCTGGGAGGGCGGTGCTGGCAGGAGGGGTGGCGGCTGTACCTGTAGATGCGGGGGGCACAGATGTTGCCACCACCACAAGGGAGCTCCCATCAGAGGACGAGTCTGTGTCGCTGGTGTCAGCTCCTGTCCCCGGCGTGGCGCTCCCCTCGCCCTCCGTCCCACTGGTGAATTCCAAGTCCGTAGTCTCGCCCTCCAGGGCCATGTGGGATGCAGCTCCCTCGTGCTCCGGTGCCACTGCTCCTCCGCCTGATGATGCTAATGCACACAAGAACAGGGAGACCACAAAAAGGGGGGGGACGACAGAAGAAAGACATGTTGAGTGCATGGATTACCGTTACCGTTGGCGGGCACGACAGACACAGAAGCCCCCTGCACTACGCCATGCTCTTGGGCTCCACTGTTCAATTCCTGGGAAATGGCCTACAAGGCTATGGACGACATCTGCACACATAGATGACACAGGGGCATGACTAGGTGTACTTTGCACTCTACAGAGGTGGGGTGGGATGCCACATGGCCTGCCTTACTGAGGGGCCTTGCCCACAGACCTCGCCCTGGCCTAGGGAAACCCACAGCCCTCCTCTCCCACCCAGACACCTCCACTGTGCGCAAAGTCAGCAGAATGAGAGTGTACTCACCCCCTTGTGTCTGCTGTGATGCCCTCAAGCGCCAATCCAACTCCGGGTAGGCCACCGCCAAGATCCTGAACATCAGGGGCATCATGGTGCGACGGGCACCCCTCCCACGTTGGGAGGCCATCCCCAGCTGAGCCTCCGCCATCTTCTTGCTCCAGCGGTGAATGTCCTCCCATCTTTTCCGGCAGTGGGTGCTCCGTCTGTGGTAGACCCCCAGGGTCCGGACGTCCTTGGCGATGGCACGCCAAATATCTTTCTTCTGGTGGGCGCTGACCTACATGAAATGTACAGGGGAAGAAAAGAAGTCACTACCAACGGCACCATCTAAGTGATTGGCCCCCATCCCTACCCTTGCCATGTGGCACATGCATTCACCATCTTTCATGCACGCAGTACTCTGCCCCCTTCGTTCTTACATCCAGCCCTCTCCACACAGGCATAGCCCATACAACATGCTCCCTGTGTACTTAACTGTTTGTCTGGAGGACCGTAGAGTAGCGTGTACTGGGGGAGGACCCCATCCACGAGCTTCTCCAACTCCTCCGATGTGAAGGCAGGGGCCCATTCCCCAGACGCACAAGCCAGTGTCTCTTCCAGACCGAAGTCACAGCAGCACTTGCAGTGTAGGTCCTCTCCTGTCGAAGATCAGGTATCGAGTGATTGAAGAGATAGAAAATGGCGGTCACGTCCGCGGCGGTGCATACCGTCACCGCCGGCGGACATCATCATTGGCTCCTGGGACCCATAGGGTCCAATGTTAACCAATGCAGCATTGCGCCGCGGTCTTCGACCGCCTACCGCGGCGGTGTACAACGCCAGCGCAGTTACCTCACATACCATTGTCCCACTTTACAGGTCAGGCAGCCGCCATATCAGGGGCCCACATGCCTTCATTTTCAACTGCGTCACACATACCTAGGCCTAGATTCAGCACACATACAGGCCACCTTTTGTGCATGATTGTGTTCTGTGTAAACTGTGGGTATGTGTAGGAGGCTGGACTGGCTTGTAGTGAGTACCAAGGGGTACTTGCACCTTGCACCAGGCCCAGTTATCCCTTATTAGTGTATAGGGTGTCTAGCAGCTTAGGCTGATAGATAATGGTAGCTTAGCAGAGCAGCTTAGGCTGAACTAGGAGACGTGTGAAGCTACTACAGTACCACCTAGTGTCATATGCACAATATCATAAGAAAACACAATACACAGTTATACTAAAAATAAAGGTACTTTATTTTTATGACAATATGCCAAAGTATCTTAGAGTGTACCCTCAGTGAGAGGATAGGAAATATACACAAGATATATATACACAATAGCAAAAATATGCAGTATAGTCTTAGAAAACAGTGCAAACAATGTATAGTTACAATAGGATGCAATGGGGACACATAGGGATAGGGGCAACACAAACCATATACTCCAAAAGTGGAATGCGAACCACGAATGGACCCCAAACCTATGTGACCTTGTAGAGGGTCGCTGGGACTATTAGAAAATAGTGAGAGTTAGAAAAATAACCCTCCCCAAGACCCTGAAAAGTGAGTGCAAAGTGCACTAAAGTTCCCCTAAGGATAAAGAAGTCGTGATAGAGGAATAATGCAGGAAAGACACAAACCAACAATGCAACAACGATGGATTTCCAATCTTGGGTACCTGTGGAACAAGGGGACCAAGTCCAAAAGTCACAAGCAAGTCGGAGATGGGCAGATGCCCAGGAAATGCCAGCTGTGGGTGCAAAGAAGCTTCTACTGGACAGAAGAAGCTGAGGTTTCTGCAGGAACGAAAAGGGCTAGAGACTTCCCCTTTGGTGGACGGATCCCTCTCGCCGTGGAGAGTCGTGCAGAAGTGTTTTCCCGCCGAAAGAACGCCAACAAGCCTTGCTAGCTGCAAATCGTGCGGTTAGCGTGTGAGAAAGTAGCCTCTTTCTAGCCTTGTTACCCCCACTTTGGGCCTGTTTGTGAGTGTATGTCAGGGTGTTTTCACTGTCTCACTGGTATCCTGCTTGCCAGGGCCCAGTGCTCATAGTGAAAACCCTATGTTTTCAGTATGTTTGTTATGTGTCACTGGGACCCTGCTAGTCAGGACCCCAGTGCTCATAAGTTTGTGACCTATATGTATGCGTTCCCTGTGTGATGCCTAACTGTCTCACTGAGGCTCTGCTAACCAGAACCTCAGTGGTTATGCTCTCTCTGTACAAATTGTCACTAACAGGCTAGTGACCATTTTACCAATTTACATTGGCTTACTGGAACACCCTTATAATTCCCTGGTGTATGGTACTGATGTACCCAGGGTATTGGGGTTCCAGGAGATCCCTATGGGCTGCAGCATTTCTTTTGCCACCCATAGGGAGCTCTGACAATTCTTACACAGGCCTGCCACTGCAGCCTGAGTGAAATAACGTCCACGTTATTTCACAGCCATTTTACACTGCACTTAAGTAACTTATAAGTCACCTATATGTCTAACCTTTACCTGGTAAAGGTTAGGTGCAAAGTTACTTAGTGTGAGGGCACCCTGACACTAGCCAAGGTGCCCCCACATTGTTCAGAGCCAATTCCCTGAACTTTGTGAGCGCGGGGACACCATTACACGCGTGCACTACATATAGGTCACTACCTATATGTAGCTTCACAATGGTAACTCCGAATATGGCCATGTAACATGTCTATGATCATGGAATTGCCCCCTCTATGCCATCCTGGCATAGTTGGCACAATCCCATGATCCCAGTGGTCTGTAGCACAGACCCTGGTACTGCCGAACTGCCCTTCCTGGGGTTTCACTGCAGCTGCTGCTGCTGCCAACCCCTCAGACAGGCATCTGCCCTCCTGGGGTCCAGCCAGGCCTGGCCCAGGATGGCGGAACAAAGAACTTCCTCTGAGAGAGGGTGTGACACCCTCTCCCTTTGGAAAATGGTGTGAAGGCAGGGGAGGAGTAGCCTCCCCCAGCCTCTAGAAATGCTTTGTTGGGCACAGATGTGCCCAATTCTGCATAAGCCAGTCTACACCGGTTCAGGGGACCCCTTAGTCCTGCTCTGGCGCGAAACTGGTCAAAGGAAAGGGGAGTGACCACTCCCCTGACCTGCACCTCCCCTGGGAGGTGCCCAGAGCTCCTCCAGTGTGCTCCAGACCTCTGCCATCTTGGAAACAGAGGTGCTGCTGGCACACTGGACTGCTCTGAGTGGCCAGTGCCACCAGGTGACGTCAGAGACTCCTTGTGATAGGCTCCTTCAGGTGTTGCTAGCCTATCCTCTCTCCTAAGTAGCCAAACCCTCTTTTCTGGCTATTTAGGGTCTCTGTCTCTGGGGAAACTTTAGATAACGAATGCAAGAGCTCAGCCGAGTTCCTCTGCATCTCTCTCTTCACCTTCTGATAAGGAATCGACTGCTGACCGCGCTGGAAGCCTGCAAACCTGCAACATAGTAGCAAAGACGACTACTGCAACTCTGTAACGCTGATCCTGCCGCCTTCTCAACTGTTTTCCTGGTGGTGCATGCTGTGGGGGTAGTCTGCCTCCTCTCTGCACTAGAAGCTCCGAAGAAATCTCCCGTGGGTCGACGGAATCTTCCCCCTGCAACCGCAGGCACCAAAAAGCTGCATTACCGGTCCCTTGGGTCTCCTCTCAGCACGACGAGCGAGGTCCCTCGAATCCAGCGACTCTGTCCAAGTGGCCCCCACAGTCCAGTGACTCTTCAGTCCAAGTTTGGTGGAGGTAAGTCCTTGCCTCACCTCGCTAGACTGCATTGCTGGGAACCACGACTTTTGCAGCTACTCCGGCCCCTGTGCACTTCCGGCGGAAATCCTTTGTGCACAGCCAAGCCTGGGTCCACGGCACTCTAACCTGCATTGCACGACTTTCTAAGTTGGTCTCCGGCGACGTGGAACTCCTTTGTGTAACTTCGGGTGAGCACCGTTTCACGCATCCTTGTAGTGCCTATTTCTGGCACTTCTCCGGGTGCTACCTGCTGCTGAGAGGACTCCTTGTCTTGCACGACGTCCCCTCTCTTTCCTGGTCCAATTTGCGATCTCCTGGTCCCTCCAGGGCCACAGCAGCGTCCAAAAACGCTAACCATACAATTTGCAGCTAGCAAGGCTTGGCGTTCTTTCGGCGGGAAAACACTTCTGCACGACTCTACCAGGCGAGGGGAATCCGTCCTCCAAAGGAGAAGTCTCTAGCCCTTCGCGTTCCTGCAGAAACTGCAGCTTCTTCTGTCCAGTAGAAGCTTCTTTGCACCCGCAGCTGGCATTTCCTGGGCATCTGCCCATCTCCGACTTGCTTGTGACTTTTGGACTTGGTCCCCTTGTTCCACAGGTACCCTAGATTGGAAATCCACAGTTGTTGCATTGTTGGTTTGTGTCTTTCCTGCATTATTCCTCTAACACGACTTCTTTGTCTTTAGGGGAACTTTAGTGCACTTTGCACTCACTTTTCAGGGTCTTGGGGAGGGTTATTTCTCTAACTCTCACTATTTTCTAATAGTCCCAGCGACCCTCTACAAGGTCACATAGGTTTGGGGTCCATTCGTGGTTCGCATTCCACTCTTGGAGTATATGGTTTGTGTTGCCCCTATCCCTATGTTTCCCCATTGCATCCTATTGTAACTATACATTGTTTGCACTGTTTTCTAAGACTATACTGCATATTTTTGGTATTGTGTATAAATATCTTGTGTATATTTCCTATCCTCTCACTGAGGGTACACTCTAAGATTCTTTGGCATATTGTCATAAAAATAAAGTACCTTTATTTTTAGTATAACTGGGTATTGTGTTTTCTTATGATATTGTGCATATGACACTAAGTGGTACTGTAGTAGCTTCACACGTCTCCTAGTTCAGCCTAAGCTGCTCTGCTAAGCTACCGTTATCTATCAGCCTAAGCTGCTAGACACCCTATACACTAATAAGGGATAACTGGGCCTGGTGCAAGGTGCAAGTACCCCTTGGTACTCACTACAAGCCAGTCTAGCCTCCTACATTGGTTGTGCAGCGGTGGGATAAGTGCTTTGAGACTACTTACCACTCTTGTCATTGTACTTTTCATAAGAGAAAAATATACAAAACAAGGTCAGTGTATATACACATAGCCAAAAAGTTTTGCATTTCCTCTTTTCACTCTTTTCTAAGTGCTGAAAACTACTTCTAACTTTCTAAAAAGTTCTAAAAAGTTTAAAAAGGTTTTTTTCGCTGTCTTTCTAAAAGCTCTGACAAACTTTTTTCTCTTTTTCTATCACTTTAACTCTCTCTAAAAATGTCTGGCACAGGCCAAAATGTTGATCTGTCCAAGCTTGCATATGATCACCTTAGCTGGAAAGGAGCAAGGAGTCTCTGCATAGAGAGAGGTTTGAGTGTAGGGAAGAATCCTTCCTTGGAATTGTTACTTAACATGCTTAGAGAACAAGATAAGGCAAGAAGTGCCCCATCTGTTGAAAAAGTAGCTAATGGTTCCCAATCTGATCCAGGAACTCCCCCAGGAAAAGATTCAGGAAAGAAACTTCCTAGCCTGCCCATTACTAGACAGTCTATCATAGTTGGTAATGATGTTGGGTCACACCATACAAATAGTGTTGTCTCACATCATAGCAAAAGCATTTATTCACACCACAGTGGTACTGATGTTTCTGTTAGCCAAGCTGTTAGGGTGCCCTCTGTAAGGGACAGGTCTCCTTCTGTCCATTCTCACCATACTTCTGTTTCAAGGCATGTCCCTCCCACCCACCCTGATGACAGATTGTTAGAAAGGGAGCTCAATAGATTGAGAGTGGAACAAACCAGACTGAAGCTCAAGAAGCAACAGCTGGATTTGGATAGACAGACTTTAGAAGTAGAGAAGGAGAGACAGAAACTGGGTTTAGAAACCCATGGTGGCAGCAGCAGTATTCCCCATAGTCATCCTGCAAAAGAGCATGATTCCAGGAATCTGCACAAGATAGTTCCCCCTTATAAGGAGGGGGATGACATTAACAAGTGGTTTGCTGCACTTGAGAGGGCCTGTGCTGTACAGGATGCCCCTCAAAGGCAGTGGGCTGCTATCCTATGGCTATCATTTAGTGGAAAAGGTAGGGATAGGCTCCTTACTGTAAAAGAAAATGAAGCTAATGATTACAAAGTTCTTAAGAATGCACTCCTGGATGGTTATGGCTTAACCACTGAACAATACAGGATAAAGTTCAGAGAGACCAAAAAGGAGTCTTCACAAGACTGGGTTGATTTCATTGACCATTCAGTGAAGGCCTTGGAGGGGTGGTTACATGGCAGTAAAGTTACTGATTATGACAGCCTGTATAACTTGATCCTGAGAGAGCATATTCTTAATAATTGTGTGTCTGATTTGTTGCACCAGTGCCTGGTAGACTCTGATCTGACCTCTCCCCAAGAATTGGGAAAGAAGGCAGACAAATGGGTCAGAACAAGGGTGAACAGAAAAGTTCATACAGGGGGTGACAAAGATGGCAATAAGAAGAAAGATGGTGAAAAATCTCAAGATAAGCATGGGGATAAGAGTAAAACCAAAGATCCCACTTCAAATCTTAAACACTCTTCAGAGGGTGGGGATAAAACTAATTCTTCCTCTTCTTCTCAACCTGCACACATTAAAAAGCCTTGGTGCTTTGTGTGTAAAAACAGAGGCCATAGGCCAGGGGATAAGTCCTCTCCAGGTAAACCCCCTGAGCCTACCACCACTAATACATCAAGCTCTAGTGCCCCTACCAGTAGTGGTACTAGTGGTGGGACAGCTGGCAACAGTCAAGTAAAGGGTGTAGTTGGGTTCACTTATGGGTCCATCATAGAAACTGGGGTAGTCAGTCCCAAGACACTTTCTGTCACACCTAGTGGCATTGGCCTTGCCACACTGGCTGCTTGTCCCCTTACAGTGGATAAGTACAGGCAGACAGTTTCAATAAATGGTGTTGAGGCCTTGGCCTACAGGGACACAGGTGCCAGTATCACTTTGGTGACTGAAAACCTAGTGGCTCCTGAACAACACATCATTGGACAACAGTATAAAATTATTGATGTCCATAACTCCACTAAGTTTCTTCCCTTAGCGATAATTCAGTTTAGTTGGGGTGGAGTTACTGGCCCTAAGCAGGTGGTGGTATCACCTAGCTTACCTGTAGACTGTCTCTTAGGTAATGACCTAGAGGCCTCAGGTTGGGCTGATGTAGAGTTTTATGCCCATGCAGCCATGCTGGGCATCCCAGAGGAATTGTTCCCTCTCATTTCTACTGAAATGAAAAAGCAAAGGAGAGAAGGCCTGAAAACTCAGGATCCCTCTCCATCAACAGGTAAAAAGGGTATCACAGTATCCCCTAACCACCCTGCCATTCAGGATACCATTCCTGTGGTGGGAGAAACCTCTCCTGGGGTGGCACCTGTTCCAAGGGAAGCATCAGCTGGCAAAGCTGTACTCCCTGAGGTAGAAGTACCTCTCTGTGGGATAACTAACATTGGTGAGAAAAAGAGCACCATTTTAGTTAACATGGAGCATCCCTCCAACCCTCCCAGAGAAACTTTAGTGCAGAAACTCTGCACTGCCTCACAACACTTAGGACAGCATCCCTGCCCTAGTGTGGAGCTGACAGGACAGCATCCCTGCCCTGCTCCAACCCAAGAGAAACAGCATCCCTGTTCTCTCTTCCAGCCATATGGACAAAGTTTTTGCCCAGCTATGGCTTTTCTGAGACAGCATCCCTGTCTGGCATTTCCATCACTACAAATAGGTTCAGTGGGCAATTCCCACTGCTCTAAACTAAAACTTACTGATAGAAACTCTGAAAATACATCTTCACATTGTTGCTTAGCTAAAAAACTTCAAACAGGGTGGTTTACATCCCCACAGGGAAGTAACCATATAGTGGATGATAAGGGGAGTAACCAGTCTATTGCAGAGCTACTCTCTACTTATCACCACTTAGACAATAAAGTCTCAACTGGCCAAGGTTAGCCTTATTGTCCTTCGTTTGGGGGGGGGGGGGGTTGTGTGAGAAAGTAGCCTCTTTCTAGCCTTGTTACCCCCACTTTGGGCCTGTTTGTGAGTGTATGTCAGGGTGTTTTCACTGTCTCACTGGTATCCTGCTTGCCAGGGCCCAGTGCTCATAGTGAAAACCCTATGTTTTCAGTATGTTTGTTATGTGTCATTGGGACCCTGCTAGTCAGGACCCCAGTACTCATAAGTTTGTGACCTATATGTATGCGTTCCCTGTGTGATGCCTAACTGTCTCACTGAGGCTCTGCTAACCAGAACCTCAGTGGTTATGCTCTCTCTGTACAAATTGTCACTAACAGGCTAGTGACCATTTTACCAATTTACATTGGCTTACTGGAACACCCTTATAATTCCCTAGTATATGGTACTGAGGTACCCAGGGTATTGGGGTTCCAGGAGATCCCTATGGGCTGCAGCATTTCTTTTGCCACCCATAGGGAGCTCTGACAATTCTTACACAGGCCTGCCACTGCAGCCTGAGTGAAATAACGTCCACGTTATTTCACAGCCATTTTACACTGCACTTAAGTAACTTATAAGTCACCTATATGTCTAACCTTTACCTGGTAAAGGTTAGGTGCAAAGTTACTTAGTGTGAGGGCACCCTGGCACTAGCCAAGGTGCCCCCACATTGTTCAGAGCCAATTCCCTGCACTTTGTGAGTGCGGGGACACCATTACACGCGTGCACTACATATAGGTCACTACCTATATGTAGCTTCACAATGGTAACTCCGAATATGGCCATGTAACATGTCTATGATCATAGAATTGCCCCCTCTATGCCATCCTGGCATAGTTGGCACAATCCCATGATCCCCGTGGTCTGTAGCACATTCCCTGGTACTGCCAAACTGCCCTTCCTGGGGTTTCACTGCAGCTGCTGCTGCTGCCAACCCCTCAGACAGGCATCTACCCTCCTGGGGTCCAGCCAGGCCTGGCCCAGGATGGCAGAACAAAGAACTTCCTCTGAGAGAGGGTGTGACACCCTCTCCCTTTGGAAAATGGTGTGAAGGCAGGGGAGGAGTAGCCTCCCCCAGCCTCTGGAAATGCTTTGTTGGGCACAGATGTGCCCAATTCTGCATAAGCCAGTCTACACCGGTTCAGGGGACCCCTTAGCCCTGCTCTGGCGTGAAACTGGACAAAGGAAAGGGGAGTGACCACTCCCCTGACCTGCACCTCTCCTGGGAGGTGCCCAGAGCTCCTCCAGTGTGCTCCAGACCTCTGCCATCTTGGAAACAGAGGTGCTGCTGGCACACTGGACTGCTCTGAGTGGCCAGTGCCACCAGGTGACGTCAGAGACTCCTTGTGATAGGCTCCTTCAGGTGTTGCTAGCCTATCCTCTCTCCTAAGTAGCCAAACCCTCTTTTCTGGCTATTTAGGGTCTCTGTCTCTGGGGAAACTTTAGATAACGAATGCAAGAGCTCAGCCGAGTTCCTCTGCATCTCTCTCTTCACCTTCTGCCAAGGAATCGACTGCTGACCGCGCTGGAAGCCTGCAAACCTGCAACATAGTAGCAAAGACGACTACTGCAACTCTGTAACGCTGATCCTGCCGCCTTCTCGACTGTTTTCCTGGTGGTGCATGCTGTGGGGGTAGTCTGCCTCCTCTCTGCACTAGAAGCTCCGAAGAAATCTCCCGTGGGTCGACGGAATCTTCCCCCTGCAACCGCAGGCACCAAAAAGCTGCATTACCGGTCCCTTGGGTCTCCTCTCAGCACGACGAGCGAGGTCCCTCGAATCCAGCAACTCTGTCCAAGTGGCCCCCACAGTCCAGTGACTCTTCAGTCCAAGTTTGGTGGAGGTAAGTCCTTGCCTCACCTCGCTAGACTGCATTGCTGGGAACTGCGACTTTTGCAGCTACTCTGGCCCCTGTGCACTTCCGGCGGAAATCCTTTGTGCACAGCCAAGCCTGAGTCCACGGCACTCTAACCTGCATTGCACGACTTTCTAAGTTGGTCTCCGGCGACGTGGGACTCCTTTGTGTAACTTCGGGTGAGCACCGTTTCACGCATCCTCGTAGTGCCTGTTTCTGGCAGTTCTCCGGGTGCTACCTGCTGCTGAGAGGGCTCCCTGTCTTGCTCGATGTCCCCTCTCTCTCCTGGTCCAATTTGCGACCTCCTGGTCCCTCCAGGGCCACAGCAGCGTCCGAAAACGCTAACCGCACGATTTGCAGCTAGCAAGGCTTGTTGGCGTTCTTTCGGCGGGAAAGCACTTCTGCACGACTCTACAAGGCGAGAGGGATCCGTCCTCCAAAGGAGATGTCTCTAGCCCTTTGCGTTCCTGCAGAACCTGCAGCTTCTTCTGTCCAGTAGAAGCTTCTTTGCACCCGCAGCTGGCATTTCCTGGGCATCTGCCCATCTCCGACTTGCTTGTGACTTTTGGACTTGGTCCCCTTGTTCCACAGGTACCCTAGATTGGAAATCCACAGTTGTTGCATTGCTGGTTTGTGTCTTTCCTGCATTATTCCTCTAACACAACTTCTTTGTCCTTAGGGGAACTTTAGTGCACTTTGCACTCACTTTTCAGGGTCTTGGGGAGGGTTATTTTTCTAACTCTCACTATTTTCTAATAGTCCCAGCGACCCTCTACAAGGTCACATAGGTTTGGGGTCCATTCGTGGTTCGCATTCCACTTTTGGAGTATATGGTTTGTGTTGCCCCTATCCCTATGTTTCCCCATTGCATCCTATTGTAACTATACATTGTTTGCACTGTTTTCTAAGACTATACTGCATATTTTTGCTATTGTGTATATATATCTTGTGTATATTTCCTATCCTCTCACTGAGGGTACACTCTAAGATACTTTGGCATATTGTCATAAAAATAAAGTACCTTTATTTTTAGTATAACTGTGTATTGTGTTTTCTTATGATATTGTGCATATGACACTAAGTGGTACTGTAGTAGCTTCACACGTCTCCTAGTTCAGCCTAAGCTGCTCTGCTAAGCTACCATTATCTATCAGCCTAAGCTGCTAGACACCCTATACACTAATAAGGGATAACTGGGCCTGGTGCAAGGTGCAAGTACCCCTTGGTACTCACTACAAGCCAGTCCAGCCTCCTACATTGGTTGTGCAGTGGTGGGATAAGTGCTTTGAGACTACTTACCACTCTTGTCATTGTACTTTTCATAAGAGAAAAATATACAAAACAAGGTCAGTGTATATACACATAGCCAAAAAGTTTTGCATTTCCTCTTTTCACTCTTTTCTAAGTGCTGAAAAGTACTTCTAAACTTTCAAAAAGTTCTTAAAAGTTTAAAAAGTTTTTTTCTGTCTTTCTAAAAAGTTCTGAAAACTTTTTTCTCTTTTTCTATCACTTTAACTCTCTCTAAAAATGTCTGGCACAGGCCAAAATGTTGATCTGTCCAAACTTGCATATGACAACCTTAGCTGGAAAAGAGCAAGGAGTCTCTGTATAGAGAGAGGTTTGAGTGTAGGGAAGAATCCTTCCTTGGAACTGTTACTTAACATGCTTAGAGAACAGGATAAGGCCATAGGTGCCTCATCTGTTGAAAAAGTACCTAATAGTTCCCAATCTGATTCAGGGACTCCCCCAGGAAAAGATTCAGGAAAGAAACTTCCTAGCGTGCCCATTACTAGACAGTCTAGCATAGGTGGTAATGATGATGAGCCACACCATACAAATAGTGTTGTCTCACATCATAGCAAAAGCATTTATTCTCACCATACTGGTAGTAATGTTTCTGTCAGCCAAGCTGTTAGGGTGGCTTCTGTAAGGGACAGGTCTCCTTCTGTTCATTCCCATCATACCTCTGTTTCTAGGAATGTCCCTCCCACCAACCCTGATGACAGAATGTTAGAGAGGGAACTCAATAAGTTGAGGGTGGAACAAACCAGACTGAAGCTTAAAAAGCAACAGCTGGATTTGGATAGACAGTCTTTTGAACTAGAGAAGGAAAGACAGAAGTTGTGTTTAGAAACCCATGGTGGCAGCAGCAGTATTCCCCATAGTCATCCTGCAAAAGAGCATGATTCCAGGAATCTGCACAAGATAGTTCCCCCTTATAAGGAGGGGGATGACATTAACAAGTGGTTTGCTGCACTTGAGAGGGCCTATGTTGTACAGGATGTCCCTCAAAGGCAGTGGGCTGCTATCCTATGGCTATCATTTAGTGGAAAAGGTAGGGATAGGCTCCTTACTGTGAAAGAAAATGATGCTAATAATTTCCAAGTTCTTAAGAATGCACTCCTGGATGGTTATGGCTTAACCACTGAACAGTACAGGATAAAGTTCAGAGAGACCAAAAAGGAGTCTTCACAAGACTGGGTTGATTTCATTGACCATTCAGTGAAGGCCTTGGAGGGGTGGTTACATGGCAGTAAAGTTACTGATTATGACAGCCTGTATAACTTGATCCTGAGAGAGCATATTCTTAATAATTGTGTGTCTGATTTGTTGCACCAGTACTTGGTGGACTCTGATCTGACCTCTCCCCAAGAATTGGGAAACAAGGCAGACAAATGGGTCAGAACAAGGGTGAAAAGAAAAGTTCATACAGGGGGTGACAAAGATGGCAATAAGAAGAAAGATGGTGAAAAATCTCAAGATAAGCATGGGGATAAGGGTAAAACCAAAGATCCCACTTCAAATCTTAAACACTCTTCAGAGGGTGGGGATAAAACAAATTTTTCCTCTTCTTCCCAACCTGCACACATTAAAAAGCCTTGGTGCTTTGTGTGTAAAAACAGAGGCCATAGGCCAGGGGATAAGTCCTGTCCAGGTAAACCCCCTGAGCCTACCACCACTAATACATCAAGCTCTAGTGCCCCTAGCAGTAGTGGTACTAGTGGTGGGACTGCTGGCAACAGTCAAGTTAAGGGTGTAGTTGGGTTCACTTTTGGGTCCATAGTAGAAACTGGGGTAGTCAGTCCCAAAACAGTTTCTGTCACACCTAGTGGCATTGGCCTTGCCACACTGGCTGCTTGTCCCCTTACAATGGATAAGTACAGGCAGACAGTTTCAATAAATGGTGTTGAGGCCTTGGCCTACAGGGACACAGGTGCCAGTATCACTTTGGTGACTGAAAACCTAGTGCACCCTGATCAACACATCATTGGACAACAGTATAAGATTATTGATGTCCATAACTCCACTAAGTTTCTTCCCTTAGCTATAATTCAGTTTAGTTGGGGTGGAGTTACTGGCCCTAAGCAGGTGGTGGTATCACCTAGCTTACCTGTAGACTGTCTCTTAGGTAATGACCTAGAGGCCTCAGGTTGGGCTGATGTAGAGTTTTATGTCCATGCAGCCATGCTGGGCATCCCTGAGGAATTGTTCCCTCTCATTTCTACTGAAATGATGTCCATAACTCCACTAAGTTTCTTCCCTTAGCTATAATTCAGTTTAGTTGGGGTGGAGTTACTGGCCCTAAGCAGGTGGTGGTATCACCTAGCTTACCTGTAGACTGTCTCTTAGGTAATGACCTAGAGGCCTCAGGTTGGGCTGATGTAGAGTTTTATGTCCATGCAGCCATGCTGGGCATCCCTGAAGAATTGTTCCCTCTCATTTCTACTGAAATGAAAAAGCAAAGGATAGAAGGCCTGAAAACTCAGGATCCCTCTCCATCAACAGGTAAAAAGGGTATCACAGTATCCCCTAACCACCCTACCATTCAGGATAGCATTCCTGTGGTGGGAGAAACCTCTCCTGGGGTGGCACCTGTTCCAAGGGAAACATCAGCTGGCAAAGCTGTACTCCCTGAGGTAGAAGTACCTCTCTGTGGGATAACTAACATTGGTGAGAAAAAGAGCACCATTTTAGTTAACATGGAGCATCCCTCCAACCCTCCCAGAGAAACTTTAGTGCAGAAACCCTGCACTGCCTCACAACACTTAGGACAGCATCCCTGCCCTAGTGTGGAGCTCATAGGACAGCATCCCTGCCCTGCCCCAACAATAGGTTCAGTGGATAATTCCCACTGCTCTAAACTAAAACTTACTGATAGAAACTCTGAAAATACATCTTCACATTGTTGCTTAGCTAAAAAACTTCAAACAGGGTGGTTTACATCCCCACAGGGAAGTAACCATATAGTGGATGATAAAGGGAGTAACCAGTCTATTGCAGAGCTACTCTCTACTTATCACCACTTAGACAATAAAGTCTCAACTGGCCAAGGTTAGCCTTATTGTCCTTCGTTTGGGGGGGGGTTGTGTGAGAAAGTAGCCTCTTTCTAGCCTTGTTACCC
Organism: Pleurodeles waltl; assembly: GCF_031143425.1. Taxonomy (NCBI): domain Eukaryota; kingdom Metazoa; phylum Chordata; class Amphibia; order Caudata; family Salamandridae; genus Pleurodeles; species Pleurodeles waltl. The sequence continues at coordinate 527,036,996 of NC_090446.1, forward strand.
CCACTTTTGGCCTGTTTGTGAGTGTATGTCAGGGTGTTTTCACTGTCTCACTGGGATCCTGCTAGCCAGGGCCCAGTGCTCATAGTGAAAACCCTATGTTTTCAGTATGTTTGTTATGTGTCACTGGGACCCTGCTAGTCAGGACCCCAGTGCTCATAAGTTTGTGGCCTATATGTATGTGTTCCCTGTGTAGTGCCTAACTGTCTCACTGAGGCTCTGCTAACCAGAACCTCAGTGGTTATGCTCTCTCATTTCTTTCAAAATTGTCACTAACAGGCTAGTGACCAATTTTACCAATTTACATTGGCTTACTGGAACACCCTTATAATTCCCTAGTATATGGTACTGAGGTACCCAGGGTATTGGGGTTCCAGGAGAACCCTATGGGCTGCAGCATTTCTTTTGACACCCATAGGGAGCTCTGACAATTCTTACACAGGCCTGCCACTGCAGCCTGAGTGAAATAACATCCACGTTATTTCACAGCCATTTTACACTGCACTTAAGTAACTTATAAGTCACCTATATGTCTAACCTTTACCTGGTAAAGGTTAGGTGCAAAGTTACTTAGTGTGAGGGCACCCTGGCACTAGCCAAGGTGCCCCCACATTGTTCAGAGCCAATTCCCTGAACTTTGTGAGTGCGGGGACACCATTACACGCGTGCACTACATATAGGTCACTACCTATATGTAGCTTCACAATGGTAACTCCGAATATGGCCATGTAACATGTCTATGATCATGGAATTGCCCCCTCTATGCCATCCTGGCATAGTTGGCACAATCCCATGATCCCAGTGGTCTGTAGCACAGACCCTGGTACTGCCAAACTGCCCTTCCTGGGGTTTCACTGCAGCTGCTGCTGCTGCCAACCCCTCAGACAGGCATCTGCCCTCCTGGGGTCCAGCCAGGCCTGGCCCAGGATGGCAGAACAAAGTACTTCCTCTGAGAGAGGGTGTGACACCCTCTCCCTTTGGAAAATGGTGTGAAGGCAGGGGAGGAGTAGCCTCCCCCAGCCTCTGGAAATGCTTTGTTGGGCACAGAGGTGCCCAATTCTGCATAAGCCAGTCTACACCGGTTCAGGGGACCCCTTAGCCCTGCTCTGGCGCGAAACTGGACAAAGGAAAGGGGAGTGACCACTCCCCTGACCTGCACCTCCCCTGGGAGGTGTCCAGAGCTCCTCCAGTGTGCTCCAGACCTCTGCCATCTTGGAAACAGAGGTGCTGCTGGCACACTGGACTGCTCTGAGTGGCCAGTGCCACCAGGTGACGTCAGAGACTGCTTGTGATAGGCTCCTTCAGGTGTTGCTAGCCTATCCTCTCTCCTAAGTAGCCAAACCCTCTTTTCTGGCTATTTAGGGTCTCTGTCTCTGGGGAAACTTTAGATAACGAATGCAAGAGCTCATCCGAGTTCCTCTGCATCTCTCTCTTCACCTTCTGCCAAGGAATCGACTGCTGACCGCGCTGGAAGCCTGCAAACCTGCAACATAGTAGCAAAGACGACTACTGCAACTCTGTAACGCTGATCCTGCCGCCTTCTCAACTGTTTTCCTGCTTGTGCATGCTGTGGGGGTAGCCTGCCTCCTCTCTGCACCGGAAGCTCCGAAGAAATCTCCCGTGGGTCGACGGAATCTTCCCCCTGCAACCGCAGGCACCAAAAAGCTGCATTACCGGTCCCTTGGGTCTCCTCTCAGCACGACGAGCGAGGTCCCTCGAATCCAGCGACTCTGTCCAAGTGACCCCCACAGTCCAGTGACTCTTCAGTCCAAGTTTGGTGGAGGTAAGTCCTTGCCTCACCTCGCTGGGCTGCATTGCTGGGAACCGTGACTTTTGCAGCTACTCCGGCCCCTGTGCACTTCCGGCGGAAATCCTTTGTGCACAGCCAAGCCTGGGTCCACAGCACTCTAACCTGCATTGCACGACTTTCTAAGTTGGTCTCCGGCGACGTGGGACTCCTTTGTGCAACTTCGGCGAGCACCGCTTCACGCATCCTCGTAGTGCCTGTTTCTGGCACTTCTCCGGGGTCTACCGGCTTCAGAGAGGGCTCCTTGTCTTGCGCGACGTCCCCTCTCTCTGCTGGTCCAATTTGCGACCTCTTGGTCCCTCCAGGGCCACCGCAGTGTCCAAAAACGCTAACCGCACGATTTGCAGCTAGCAAGGCTTTTTGGCGTTCTTTCGGCGGGAAAACACTTCTGCACGACTCTCCACGGCGAGAGGGATCCGTCCACCAAAGGGGAAGTCTCTAACCCTTTTCGTTCCTGCAGAAACCTCAGCTTCTTCTGTCCAGTAGAAGCTTCTTTGCACCCGCAGCTGGCATTTCCTGGGCATCTGCCCATCTCCGACTTGCTTGTGACTTTTGGACTTGGTCCCCTTGTTCCACAGGTACCCTAGATTGGAAATCCATAGTTGTTGCATTGCTGGTTTGTGTCTTTCCTGCATTATTCCTCTAACACGACTTCTTTGTCCTTAGGGGAACTTTAGTGCACTTTGCACTCACTTTTCAGGGTCTTGGGGAGGGTTATTTTTCTAACTCTCACTATTTTCTAATAGTCCCAGCGACCCTCTACAAGGTCACATAGGTTTGGGGTCCATTCGTGGTTCGCATTCCACTTTTGGAGTATATGGTTTGTGTTGCCCCTATCCCTATGTTTCCCCATTGCATCCTATTGTAACTATACATTGTTTGCACTGTTTTCTAAGACTATACTGCATATTTTTGCTATTGTGTATATATATCTTGTGTATATTTCCTATCCTCTCACTGAGGGTACACTCTAAGATACTTTGCCATATTGTCATAAAAATAAAGTACCTTTATTTTTAGTATAACTGTGTATTGTGTTTTCTTATGATATTGTGCATATGACACTAGGTGGTACTGTAGTAGCTTCACACGTCTCCTAGTTCAGCCTAAGCTGCTCTGCTAAGCTACCATTATCTATCAGCCTAAGCTGCTAGACACCCTATAAACTAATAAGGGATAACTGGGCCTGGTGCAAGGTGCAAGTACCCCTTGGTACTCACTACAAGCCAGTCCAGCCTCCTACAAACAGGCACTACGAGCATGCGTGAAACGGTGCTCACCCGAAGTTACACAAAGGAGTCCCACGTCGCCAGAGACCAACTTAGAAAGTCGTGCAATGCAGGTTAGAGTGCCGTGGACCCAGGCTTGGCTGTGCACAAAGGATTTCCGCCGGAAGTGCACAGGGGCCGGAGTAGCTGCAAAAGTTACGGTTCCCAGCAATGCAGTCTAGCGAGGTGAGGCAAGGACTTACCTCCACCAAACTTGGACTGAAGAGTCACTGGACTGTGGGGGTCACTTGGACAGAGTTGCCGGATTCGAGGGACCTCGCTCGTCGTGCTGAGAGGAGACCCAAGGGACCGGTAATGCAGCTTTTTGGTGCCTGCGGTTGCAGGGGGAAGATTCCGTCGACCCACGGGAGATTTCTTCGGAGCTTCTAGTGCAGAGAGGAGGCAGACTACCCCCACAGCATGCACCACCAGGAAACCAGTCGAGAAGGCGGCAGGATCAGCGTTACAGAGTTGCAGTAGTCGTCTTTGCTACTATGTTGCAGTTTTGCAGGCTTCCAGCGCGGTCAGCTGTCGATTCCTTGGCAGAAGGTGAAGAGAGAGATGCAGAGGAACTCGGATGAGCTCTTGCATTCGTTATCCAAAGTTTCCCCAGAGACAGAGACCCTAAATAGCCAGAAAAGAGGGTTTGGCTACCTAGGAGAGAGGATAGGCTAGCAACACCTGAAGGAGCCTATCAGAAGGAGTCTCTGACATCACCTGGTGGCACTGGCCACTCAGAGCAGTCCAGTGTGCCAGCAGCACCTCTGTTTCCAAGATGGCAGAGGTCTGGAGCACACTGGAGGAGCTCTGGACACCTCCCAGGGGAGGTGCAGGTCAGGGGAGTGGTCACTCCCCTTTCCTTTGTCCAGTTTCGCGCCAGAGCAGGGCTAAGGGGTCCCCTGAACCGGTGTAGACTGGCTTATGCAGAATTGGGCACCTCTGTGCCCAAGAAAGCATTTCCAGAGGCTGGGGGAGGCTACTCCTCCCCTGCCTTCACACCATTTTCCAAAGGGAGAGGGTGTAACACCCTCTCTCAGAGGAAGTCCTTTGTTCTGCCATCCTGGGCCAGGCCTGGCTGGACCCCAGGAGGGCAGATGCCTGTCTGAGGGGTTGGCAGCAGCAGCTGCTGCAGTGAAACCCCAGGAAGGGCAGTTTGGCAGTACCAGGGTCTGTGCTACAGACCACTGGGATCATGGGATTGTGCCAACTATGCCAGGATGGTATAGAGGGGGCAATTCCATGATCATAGACATGTTACATGGCCATATTCGGAGTTACCATTGTGAAGCTACATATAGGTAGTGACCTATATGTAGTGCACGCGTGTAATGGTGTCCCCGCACTCACAAAGTCCGGGGAATTGGCCCTGAACAATGTGGGGGCACCTTGGCTAGTGCCAGGGTGCCGTCACACTAAGTAACTTTGCACCTAACCTTTACCAGGTAAAGGTTAGACATATAGGTGACTTATAAGTTACTTAAGTGCAGTGTAAAATGGCTGTGAAATAACGTGGACGTTATTTCACTCAGGCTGCAGTGGCAGGCCTGTGTAAGAATTGTCAGAGCTCCCTATGGGTGGCAAAAGAAATGCTGCAGCCCATAGGGATCTCCTGGAACCCCAATACCCTGGGTACCTCAGTACCATATACTAGGGAATTATAAGGGTGTTCCAGTAAGCCAATGTAAATTGGTAAAATTGGTCACTAGCCTGTTAGTGACTATTTGGAAAGAAATGAGAGAGCATAACCACTGAGGTTCTGATTAGCAGAGCCTCAGTGAGACAGTTAGTCACTACACAGGTAACACATTCAGGCACACTTATGAGCACTGGGGCCCTGGGTTACCAGGGTCCCAGTGACACATACAACTAAAACAACATATATACAGTGAAAAATGGGGGTAACATGCCAGGCAAGATGGTACTTTCCTACACAACCCCCCCAAACGAAGGACAATAAGACTAGCCATGACCTGATGAGTCTTCATTGTCTAAGTGGAAATATCTGGAGAGTCCATCTGCATTGGAGTGGCTACTCCCAGGTCTATGTTTCACTGTATAGTCCATTCCCTGTAGGGATATGGACCACCTCAGCAATTTAGGATTTTCACCTTTCATTTGTTTTAGCCAAAGTAGAGGTTTGTGGTTTGTCTGAACAATGAAGTGAGTGCCAAACAGGTATGGCCTCAACTTCTTCAGAGCCCAGACCACAGCAAAGGCCTCCCTCTCAATGGCAGACCAACGCTTTTCTCTAGGGGTCAACCTCCTACCAATAAAAGCAACAGGTTGATCCTGGCCCTCAGAATTAAGTTGTGATAGGACTGCCCCTACTCCTAATTCAGATGCATCAGTTTGGACATATAATTTTTTAGAGTAACAAGGGCTTTTCAGGACAGGTGCAGAGCACATGGCCTGCTTCAGCTCCTCAAAAGCTTTCTGACAGTTTGCTGTCCATAATACCTTTTTAGGCATTTTCTTGGATGTGAGGTCCTTAAGAGGGGCTGCAATGGAGCCATAGTTCTTAATGAACCTCCTGTAATACCCAGTGAGGCCTAGGAAGGCTCTCACCTGAGTCTGAGTGGAAGGGGGAACCCAATCAATAATTGTTTGGATTTTCCCCTGAAGTGGTGCAATCTGTTCCCCACCAACAAGGTGTCCCAGATAAACCACCTTACCCTGCCCTATCTGGCACTTTGAAGCCTTGATAGTGAGGCCTGCCTTTTGCAGGGCCTCCAAAACTTTCCATAGGTGGACCAGGTGATCATCCCAGCTGGAGCTAAAGACAGCTATATCGTCCAAATATGCTGCACTGAAAACTTCCAGCCCTTGCAGGACTGTGTTCACCAACCTCTGAAAAGTGGCAGGTGCATTTTTCAATCCAAAAGGCATTACAGTAAACTGGTAATGGCCTCCAATGGTTGAAAATGCAGTTTTAGGTTTAGCATCTTCTGACAATTTGATCTGCCAATACCGTGCAGTCAAATCAAAAGTGCTTAGATACTTGGCAGATGCCAGTGTATCTATGAGCTCATCTGCCCTGGGTATAGGGTGAGCATCAGTTTTGGTTACCAGGTTGAGACCTCTATAGTCTACACAAAACCGCATTTCCTTCTTTCCATCTTTGGAATGGGGTTTTGGTACAAGTACCACAGGAGAAGCCCATGGACTTTCAGAGTGCTCAACCACTCCTAGTTCTAACATTTTCTGCACCTCTTGCTTTATGCAGTCCCTGACATGGTCAGGCTGCCTATAGATCTTACTTTTGACAGGTAAACTGTCTCCAGTATCTATAGTGTGCTCACACCAAGAAGTGGTACCTGGCACAGTAGAGAAGAGTTCAGAGAATTGATCTAGGAGATTTATGCAATGGTCTTTCTGCTCAGCAGTAAGACAATCAGCCAAAACTACACCTTCCACAAGAGCATCTTGTTCTGTGGAAGAGAAGAGATCAGGTAGAGGATCACTGTCTTCTTCCTGTCCCTCATCAGTTGCCATGAGCAGGGTGAGATCAGCCCTGTCATAGTAGGGTTTCAGGCGGTTTACATGAAGTACCCTAAGGGGACTCCTTGCAGTGCCTAAGTCAACTAAATAGGTGACTTCACCCTTTTTCTCAACAATTGTGTGGGGTCCACTCCATTTATCTTGGAGTGCTCTTGGGGCCACAGGCTCCAAGACCCACACTTTCTGCCCTGGTTTGTACTGAACCAAAACAGCCTTCTGATCATGCCATTGCTTTTGGAGCTCTTGGCTGGCCTGAAGGTTTTTACTGGCCTTTTTCATGTACTCAGCCATCCTTGATCTGAGGCCAAGTACATAATCCACAATATCCTGCTTAGGAGCTTTTAAAGGTTGTTCCCAACCCTCCTTTACAAGTGTGAGTGGACCCCTAACAGGGTGTCCAAAAAGAAGTTCAAAGGGGCTGAAGCCCACACCTTTCTGGGGTACCTCCCTGTAGGCAAAAAGGAGGCATGGTAACAGGATATCCCATCTCCTGCGGAGTTTTTAAGGGAGACCCATAATCATGCCTTTGAGAGTTTTATTAAATCTCTCCACCAGTCCATTTGTTTGTGGATGATAGGGTGTAGTGAACTTGTAAGTTACACCACATTCCTTCCACATGGCCTTTAAGTATGCAGACATGAAATTGCTTCCCCTGTCTGATACTACTTCCTTTGGGAAGTCCACCCTAGAAAATATTCCTAGGAGGGCCTTTGCCACTGCAGGTGCTGTAGTGGTCCTTAAAGGAATTGCTTCAGGATATCTTGTGGCATGGTCCACTACCACCAAGATAAACCTATTGCCTGAAGCAGTAGGAGGGTCAAGGGGGCCAACTATGTCAACCCCTACCCTTTCAAAGGGAACCCCAACCACAGGCAGTGGAATAAGGGGTGCCTTTGGAGTGCCACCTGTTTTGCCACTGGCTTGACAGGTTTCACAGGACTTACAAAATTCCTTTGTGTCCTCAGACATCCTAGGCCAATGAAACAAGGGGACAAGTCTGTCCCAAGTTTTCATTTGTCCCAGGTGTCCAGCTAGGGGAATGTTGTGGGCTAGAGTTAGGAGGAACTTTCTGTACTCCTGAGGAATCACTAATCTCCTGGCAGCTCCAGGTTTAGGATCCCTATGCTCAGTGTACAAGAGGTTGTCCTCCCAGTAAACTCTGTGAGAGTCACTGACATCCCCATTAGCCTGTTTGACAGCTTGCTGTCTTAGACCCTCTAATGTGGGACAGGTTTGCTGTGCCACACTCAGCTCCTCCCTGGCAGGCCCCCCTTCACCCAAAAGCTCAGCAGTGTCTGCTTCAAGCTCCTCTGGTGTAGGTTCTGCACAGGGAGGGAATTCTTCTTCCTCAGAAGTTGAATCCACTGTAGAGGGAGGGATAGTAGGAAGTGGTTTGCTTCTACTAGCCCTAGCTTTAGGGAGCACTTGGTCCATTGTTCCAGGATCCAAGCTTCCCTGTCCTTTTTGCTTTTTGGCCTGAGCCCTGGTTAAAGCAAAAATATGCCCTGGGATGCCCAGCATTGCTGCATGGGCCTCCAACTCCACATCTGACCAAGCTGATGTCTCCAAATCATTTCCTAGTAGACAGTCTACAGGTAAATCTGTGGCTACCACAACTTTCTTTGGACCAGTAACCCCCCCCCCCCAGTTGAGATTTACAACAGCCATGGGGAGGCTAAGTGTGTTGTTGTGAGCATCGGTTACTTGGTACTGGTGACCAAGTAGGTGTTGTTCAGGGTGGACCAGTTTCTCTATGACCATAGTCACACTGGCTCCAGTGTCCCTGTAGGCCTGAACCTCAACACCATTTATTAGGGGTAGCTGCTTGTACTTATCCATATTAAGGGGACAAGCAACTAAGGTGGCTAAATCAATAGCCCCCTCAGAGACTAACACAGCCTCTGTGGCCTCCCTAACAAGGCCAACCCCAACTAAGTTACCAATAATGAGCCCAGCTACTCCCTTGGATTGGCTATTAGTAGGTTTGCTCCCACCACCACTGCTATTAGTAGGGACACTAGGTGTAGCAGTAGGGGTTGTAGTGGTAGGAGGCTTGGTGCTTTTCTTTGGACAACTGGGATCTGTTGTCCAATGGCCTTTTACTTTACATAAATAGCACCATGGTTTCTTTTCTTTGTTTTGATTAAAGGAGGATTTGGACCCACCACCCCCACCAGAGTGTTTTTGTGGGCCTGATGAAGACTCATTTTTAGATTTGTCCCCACCCTTGTCAGAAGACTTACCATCCTTCTTTTTGTTGCCATCTTTGTCACCCCCTGTATGAACTTTTCTGTTCACCCTTGTTCTGACCCATTTGTCTGCCTTCTTTCCCAATTCTTGGGGAGAGGTCAGATCAGAGTCCACCAAGTACTGCTGCAACAAATCAGACACACAATTATTAAGAATATGCTCTCTCAGGATCAAGGTATACAGGCTGTCATAATCAGTAACTTTACTGCCATGTAACCACCCCTCCAAGGCCTTCACTGAATGGTCAATGAAATCAACCCAGTCTTGTGAAGACTCCTTTTTGGTCTCTCTGAACTTTATCCTGTATTGTTCAGTGGTTAAGCCATAACCATCCAGGAGTGCATTCTTAAGAACTGTAAAATTATTGGCATCACTTTCTTTCACAGTAAGGAGCCTATCCCTACCTTTTCCACTAAATGATGGCCATAGGATAGCAGCCCACTGCCTTTGAGGGACATCCTGTACAACACAGGCCGTCTCAAGTGCAGCAAACCACTTGTTAATGTCATCCCCCTCCTTATAAGGGGGAACTATCTTATGCAGATTCCTGGAATCATGCTCTTTTGCAGGATGACTATGGGGAATACTGCTGCTGCCACCATGGGTTACTAAACCCAATTTCTGTCTCTCCTTCTCTACTTCTAAAGTCTGTCTATCCAAATCCAGCTGTTGCTTCTTGAGCTTCAGTCTGGTTTGTTCCACTCTCAATCTATTGAGCTCCCTTTCTAACAATCTGTCATCAGGGTGGGTGGGAGGGAAATGCCTTGAAACAGAAGTATGGTGAGAATGGACAGAAGGAGACCTGTCCCTTACAGAGGGCACCCTAACAGCTTGCCTAACAGAAACATCAGTACCACTGTGGTGTGAATAAATGCTTTTGCTATGATGTGAGACAACACTATTTGTATGGTGTGGCTCTTCATCATTACCAACTATGCTAGACTGTCTAGTAATGGGCAGGCTAGGAAGTTTCTTTCCTGAATCTTTTCCTGGGGGAGTCCCTGGATCAGATTGGGAACCATTAGCTACTTTTTCAACAGCTGCGGCACTTCTAGCCTTATCCTGTTCTCTAAGCATGTTAAGTAACAATTCCAAGGAAGAATTCTTCCCTACACTCAAACCTCTCTCTATGCAGAGACTCCTTGCTCCTTTCCAGCTAAGGTGATCATATGCAAGTTTGGACAGATCAACATTTTGGCCTGTGCCAGACATTTTTAGAGAGAGTTAAAGTGATAGAAAAAGAGAAAAATGTTTGTCAGAGCTTTTAGAAAGACAGAGAAAAAAAACTTTAAAAACTTTTTAGAACTTTTTAGAAAGTTAGAAGTATTTTTCAGCACTTAGAAAAGAGTGAAAAGAGGAAATGCAAAACTTTTTGGCTATGTGTATATACACTGAACTTGTTTTGTATATTTTTCTCTTATGAAAAGTACAATGACAAGAGTGGTAAGTAGTCTCAAAGCACTTATCCCACCGCTGCACAACCAATGTAGGAGGCTGGACTGGCTTGTAGTGAGTACCAAGGGGTACTTGCACCTTGCACCAGGCCCAGTTATCCCTTATTAGTGTATAGGGTGTCTAGCAGCTTAGGCTGATAGATAATGGTAGCTTAGCAGAGCAGCTTAGGCTGAACTCGGAGACGTGTGAAGCTACTACAGTACCACCTAGTGTCATATGCACAATATCATAAGAAAACACAATACACAGTTATATTAAAAATAAAGGTACTTTATTTTTATGACAATACGCCAAAGTATCTTAGAGTGTACCCTCAGTGAGAGGATAGGAAATATACACAAGATATATATACACAATACCAAAAATATGCAGTATAGTCTTAGAAAACAGTGCAAACAATGTATAGTTACAATAGGATGCAATGGGGACACATAGGGATAGGGGCAACACAAACCATATACTCCAAAAGTGGAATGTGAACCACGAATGGACCCCAAACCTATGTGACCTTGTAGAGGGTCGCTGGGACTATTAGAAAATAGTGAGAGTTAGAAAAATAACCCTCCCCAAGACCCTGAAAAGTGAGTGCAAAATGCACTAAAGTTCCCCTAAGGATAAAGAAGTCGTGTTAGAGGAATAATGCAGGAAAGACACAAACCAACAATGCAACAACGATGGATTTCCAATCTTGGGTACCTGTGGAATAAGGGGACCAAGTCCAAAAGTCACAAGCAAGTCGGAGATGGGCAGATGCCCAGGAAATGCCAGCTGTGGGTGCAAAGAAGCTTCTACTGGACAGAAGAAGCTGAGGTTTCTGCAGGAACGAAAAGGGCTAGAGACTTCCCCTTTGGTGGACGGATCCCTCTCGCCGTGGAGAGTCGTGCAGACGTGTTTTCCCGCCGGCAGATCGCCAACAAGCCTTGCTAGCTGCAAATTGTGCGGTTAGCGTTTTTGGACGCTGCTGTGGCCCAGGAGGGACCAGGAGGTCGCAAATTGGACCAGGAGGTAGAGGGGGCGTCGAGCAAGACAAGGAGCCCTCTTAGCAGCAGGTAGCATCCAGAGAAGTGCCAGAAACAGGCACTACAAGGATGCATGAAATGGTGCTCACCCGAAGTTACACAAAGGAGTCCCACGTCGCAGGAGACCAACTTAGAAAGTCGTGCAATGCAGGTTAGAGTGCTGTGGACACAGGCTTGGCTGTGCACAAAGGATTTCCGCCGGAAGTGCACAGGGGCCGGAGTAGCTGCAAAAGTCGCGGTTCCCAGCAATGCAGTCTAGCGAGGTGAGGCAAGGACTTACCTCCACCAAACTTGGACTGAAGAGTCACTGGACTGTGGGGGTCACTTGGACAGAGTTGCCGGATTCGAGGGACCTCGCTCGTCGTGCTGAGAGGAGACCCAAGGGACCGGTAATGCAGCTTTTTGGTGCCTGCGGTTGCAGGGGGAAGATTCCGTCGACCCACGGGAGATTTCTTTGGAGCTTCTAGTGCAGAGAGGAGGCAGACTACCCCCACAACATGCACCACCAGGAAAACAGTCGAGAAGGCGGCAGGATCAGCGTTACAGAGTTGCAGTAGTCGTCTTTGCTACTATGTTGCAGTTTTGCAGGCTTCCAGCGCGGTCAGCAGTCGATTCCTTGGCAGAAGGTGAAGAGAGAGATGCAGAGGAACTCGGATGAGCTCTTGCATTCGTTATCCAAAGTTTCCCCAGAGACAGAGACCCTAAATAGCCAGAAAAGAGGGTTTGGCTACCTAGGAGAGAGGATAGGCTAGCAACACCTGAAGGAGCCTATCAGAAGGAGTCTCTGACGTCACCTGGTGGCACTGGCCACTCAGAGCAGTCCAGTGTGCCAGCAGCACCTCTGTTTCCAAGATGGCAGAGGTCTGGAGCACACTGGAGGAGCTCTGGACACCTCCCAGGGGAGGTGCAGGTCAGGGGATTGGTCACTCCCCTTTTCTTTGTCCAGTTTCGCGCCAGAGCAGGGCTAAGGGGTCCCCTGAACTGGTGTAGACTGGCTTATGCAGAATTGGGCACATCTGTGCCCAAGAAAGCATTTCCAGAGGCTGGGGGAGGCTACTCCTCCCCTGCCTTCACACCATTTTCCAAAGGGAGAGGGTGTAACACCCTCTCTCAGAGGAAGTCCTTTGTTCTGCCATCCTGGGCCAGGCCTGGCTGGACCCCAGGAGGGCAGATGCCTGTCTGAGGGGTTGGCAGCAGCAGCAGCTGCAGTGAAACCCCAGGAAGGGCAGTTTGGCAGAACCAGGGTCTGTGCTACAGACCACTGGGATCATGGGATTGTGCCAACTATGCCAGGATGGTATAGAGGGGGCAATTCCATGATCATAGACATGTTACATGGCCATATTCGGAGTTACCATTGTGAAGCTACATATAGGTAGTGACCTATATGTAGTGCACGCGTGTAATGGTGTCCCCGCACTCACAAAGTCCGGGGAATTGGCCCTGAACAATGTGGGGGCACCTTGGCTAGTGCCAGGGTGCCCTCACACTAAGTAACTTTGCACCTAACCTTTACCAGGTAAAGGTTAGACATATAGGTGACTTATAAGTTACTTAAGTGCAGTGTAAAATGGCTGTGAAATAACGTGGACGTTATTTCACTCAGGCTGCAGTGGCAGGCCTGTGTAAGAATTGTCAGAGCTCCCTATGGGTGGCAAAAGAAATGCTGCAGCCCATAGGGATCTCCTGGAACCCCAATACCCTGGGTACCTCAGTACCATATACTAGGGAATTATAAGAGTGTTCCAGTAAGCCAATGTAAATTGGTAAAATTGGTCACTAGCCTGTTAGTGACAATTTGGAAAGAAATGAGAGAGCATAACCACTGAGGTTCTGATTAGCAGAGCCTCAGTGAGACAGTTAGTCACTACACAGGTAACACATTCAGGCACACTTATGAGCACTGGGGCCCTGGGTTACCAGGGTCCCAGTGACACATACAACTAAAACAACATATATACAGTGAAAAATGGGGGTAACATGCCAGGCAAGATGGTACTTTCCTACAGTATGTACCTCTGAGTTGTTTGACTCTGTGCTCGCTGTTGTCCTTCATAGGCACCGTCCGCTGGGACATGTGAGGAGATGGCGGCATCCTCCGGTGTACCGACCGTTGGTGGACCTGTCGACAATGGAGGAGCGACATGTGATAATCACCTACAGGCTTGACCGTGCCACGATCCAGGAACTGTGTATCCAGTTGGAGCCAGACCTGATGTCAGCAATCCGCCATCCCACAGGAATCCCCCCTCAAGTGCAGGTGCTGTCAGTGCTCCATTTCCTTGAAAGTGGGTCATTTCAAACAACTGTGGCCATGGCATCAGAGATGTCCCAGCCTATGTTTTCCAACGTATTGTCCAGAGTGTTGTCTGCCCTTCTGAAACACATGCGGAGCTACATCGTTTTCCCTCAGGTGGGTAATTTGCCTACAGTGAAAGGTGATTTCTATGCCCTGGGACATATCCCCAACATCATAGGTGCCATTGATGGGACCCATGTGTCTTTGGTCCCCCCCGACAGGAGTGAACAGGTGTACAGAAACCGGAAGAGTTATCATTCTATGAATGTACAGATGGTATGTTTGGCAGACCAGTACATCTCCCATGTGAATGCCAAGTTCCCTGGATCAATGCATGACGCCTACATCCTGCGGAATAGCAGCATCCCTTATGTGATGGGTCAACTCCAAAGGCACCGTGTGTGGATAATTATGTGAGCACCTGGAAGCAAGGCAGTGGGAATGGTTGTCTGGGTCTGGGGATATCCCTCTAGGTTAGTGTGTCTCTAACAGTTGTCCCTCGCCATTTGCAGGTGTAGGAAAGTACCATCTTGCCTGGCATGTTACCCCCATATTTCACTGTATATATGTTGTTTTAGTTGTATGTGTCACTGGGACCCTGCCAGCCAGGGCACCAGTGCTCATAAGTGTGCCCTATATGTGTTACCTGTGTTATGACTAACTGTCTCACTGAGGCTCTGCTAACCAGAACCTCAGTGGTTATGCTCTCTCATGTCTTTCCAAATTGTAACTAACAGGCTAGTGACCAATTTCAGCAATTTACATTGGCATACTGGAACACCCTTATAATTCCCTAGTATATGGTACTGAGGTACCCAGGGTATTGGGGTTCCAGGAGATCCCTATGGGCTGCAGCATTTCTTGTGCCACCCATAGGGAGCTCTGACAATTCTTACACAGGCCTGCCACTGCAGCCTGAGTGAAATAACATCCACGTTATTTCACAGCCATTTACCACTGCACTTAAGTAACTTATAAGTCACCTATATGTCTAACTGTAGGAGGCTGGACTGGCTTGTAGTGAGTACCAAGGGGTACTTGCACCTTGCACCAGGCCCAGTTATCCCTTATTAGTGTATAGGGTGTCTAGCAGCTTAGGCTGATAGATAATGGTAGCTTAGCAGAGCAGCTTAGGCTGAACTAGGAGACGTGTGAAGCTACTACAGTACCACTTAGTGTCATATGCACAATATCATAAGAAAACACAATACACAGTTATACTAAAAATAAAGGTACTTTATTTTTATGACAATATGCCAAAGTATCTTAGAGTGTACCCTCAGTGAGAGGATAGGAAATATACACAAGATATATATACACAATAGCAAAAATATGCAGTATAGTCTTAGAAAACAGTGCAAACAATGTATAGTTACAATAGGATGCAATGGGGAAACATAGGGATAGGGGCAACACAAACCATATACTCCAAAAGTGGAATGCGAACCACGAATGGACCCCAAACCTATGTGACCTTGTAGAGGGTCGCTGGGACTATTAGAAAATAGTGAGAGTTAGAAAAATAACCCTCCCCAAGACCCTGAAAAGTGAGTGCAAAGTGCACTAAAGTTCCCCTAAGGACAAAATAGTCGTGTTAGAGGGAAAATGCAAGGAAAACACAAATCAGCAATGCAACAACGATGGATTCCTGACTGAGGGTACCTGTGGAATAAGGGGACCAAGTCCAAAAGTCACAAGCAACTCGGAGATGGGCAGATGCCCAAGAAATGCCAGCGGTTGGTGCAAAGAAGCTCTTACTAGGCTGAAGAACTGTGAATACTGCAGGAACGACAAGGGCTAGAGACTTCCCCTTTGGAGGATGGATCCCCCACGCCTTGGAGAGTCGTGCAGAAGTGTTTTCCCGCCGGATGGACGCCAACAAGCCTTGCTACACGCAAATCGTGCGTTTGGCGTTTTTGGACGCTGCTGGGGCCCAGGAGGGACCAGGAGGTCGCAAATTGGACCTGCAGAGAGAGGGGACGGCGAGCAAGACAAAGAGCCCTCACTGAAGCAGGCAGCACCCGGAGAAGTGCCAGAAACAGGCACTACGAGGATGCGTGAAACGGTGCTCGCCGAAGTTGCACAAAGGAGTCCCACATCGCCGGAGACCAACTTAGAAAGTCGTGCAATGCAGGTTAGAGTGCCGTGGACCCAGGCTTGGCTGTGCACGAAGGATTTCCGCCGGAAGTGCACAGGGGCCGGAGTAGCTTGCAAAGTCGCGGTTCCCAGCAATGCAGCCCAGCGAGGTGAGGCAAGGACTTACCTCCACCCAACTTGGGCTGAAGAGTCACTGGACTGTGGGGGTCACTTGGACGGTGTCGCTGGATTCGAGGGACCTCGCTCGTCGTGCTGAGAGGAGACCCAAGGGACCGGTAATGCAGCTTTTTGGTGCCTGCGGTTGCAGGGGGAAGATTCCGTCGACCCACGGGAGATTTCTTCGGAGCTTCTGGTGCAGAGAGGAGGCAGACTACCCCCACAGCATGCACAAGCAGGAAAACAGTCGAGAAGGCGGCAGGATCAGCGTTACAGAGTTGCAGTAGTCGTCTTTGCTACTATGTTGCAGGTTTGCAGGCTTCCAGCGCGGTCAGCGGTCGATTCCTTATCAGAAGGTGAAGAGAGAGATGCAGAGGAACTCGGCTGAGCTCATGCATTCGTTATCTAAAGTTTCCCCAGAGACAGAGACCCTAAATAGCCAGAAAAGAGGGTTTGGCTACCTAGGAGAGAGGAAAGGCTACTAACACCTGAAGGAGCCTATCACAAGGAGTCTCTGACGTCACCTGGTGGCACTGGCCACTCAGAGCAGTCCAGTGTGCCAGCAGCACCTCTGTTTCCAAGATGGCAGAGGTCTGGAGCACACTGGAGGAGCTCTGGACACCCCCCAGGGGAGGTGCAGGTCAGGGGAGTGGTCACTCCCCTTTCCTTTGTCCAGTTTCACGCCAGAGCAGGGGCTAAGGGGTCCCTGAACCGGTGTAGACTGGCTTATGCAGAATTGGGCACATCTGTGCCCAACAAAGCATTTCCAGAGGCTGGGGGAGGCTACTCCTCCCCTGCCTTCACACCATTTTCCAAAGGGAGAGGGTGTCACACCCTCTCTCAGAGGAAGTTCTTTGTTCTGCCATCCTGGTCCAGGCCTGGCTGGACCCCAGGAGGGCAGCTGCCTGTCTGAGGGGTTGGCAGCAGCAGCAGCTGCAGTGAAACCCCAGGAAGGGCAGTCTGGCAGTACCAGGGTCTGTGCTACAGACCACTGGGATCATGGAATTGTACCAACAATGCCAGGATGGCATAGAGGGGGCAATTCCATGATCATAGACATGTTACATGGCCATATTCGGAGTTACCATGGTGAAGCTACATATAGGTAGTGACCTATATGTAGTGCACGCGTGTAATGGTGTCCCCGCACTCACAAAGTTCAGTGAATTGGCTCTGAACAATGTGGGGGCACCTTGGCTAGTGCCAGGGTGCCCTCACACTAAGTAACTTTGCACCTAACCTTTACCAGGTAAAGGTTAGACATATAGGTGACTTATAAGTTACTTAAGTGCAGTGTAAAATGGCTGTGAAATAACGTGGACGTTATTTCACTCAGGCTGCAGTGGCAGGCCTGTGTAAGAATTGTCAGAGCTCCCTATGGGTGGCAAAAGAAATGCTGCAGCCCATAGGGATCTCCTGGAACCCCAATACCCTGGGTACCTCAGTACCATATACTAGGGAATTATAAGGGTGTTCCAGTAAGCCAATGTAAATTGGTAAAAATGGTCACCAGCCTGTTAGTGACAATTTGGAAAGAAATGAGAGAGCATAACCACTGAGGTTCTGATTAGCAGAGCCTCAGTGAGACAGTTAGTCACTACACAGGTAACACATTCAGGCACACTTATGAGCACTGGGGCCCTGGGTTACCAGGGTCCCAGTGACACATACAACTAAAACAACATATATACAGTGAAAAATGGGGGTAACATGCCAGGCAAGATGGTACTTTCCTACACAACCCCCGCCCAAACGAAGGACAATAAGACTAGCCATTACCTGATGAGTCTTCATTGTCTAAGTGGAAATATCTGGAGAGTCCATCTGCATTGGAGTGGCTACTCCCAGGTCTATGTTCCACTGTATAGTCCATTCCCTGTAGGGATATGGACCACCTCAACAATTTAGGATTTTCACCTTTCATTTGTTTTAGCCAAAGTAGAGGTTTGTGGTCTGTTTGAACAATGAAGTGAGTGCCAAACAGGTATGGCCTCAACTTCTTCAGAGCCCAGACCACAGCAAAGGCCTCCCTCTCAATGGCAGACCAACGCTTTTCTCTAGGGGTCAACCTTCTACTAATAAAAGCAACAGGTTGATCCTGGCCCTCAGAATTAAGTTGTGATAGGACTGCCCCTACTCCTAATTCAGATGCATCAGTTTGGACATAGAATTTTTTAGAGTAACAAGGGCTTTTCAGGACAGGTGCAGAGCACATGGCCTCCTTCAGCTCCTCAAAAGCTTTCTGACAGCTTGCTGTCCATA
Organism: Pleurodeles waltl; assembly: GCF_031143425.1. Lineage (NCBI taxonomy): Eukaryota > Metazoa > Chordata > Amphibia > Caudata > Salamandridae > Pleurodeles > Pleurodeles waltl. The sequence goes on from NC_090446.1 coordinate 527,055,104, forward strand.
ATACCCTTTTAGGCATTTTTTTGGAAGTGAGGTCATTAAGAGGGGCTGCAATGGAGCCATAGTTCTTAATGAACCTCCTGTAATACCCAGTGAGGCCTAGGAAGGCTCTCACCTGAGTCTGTGTGGTAGGGGGAACCCAATCAATAATAGTTTGGATTTTCCCCTGAAGTGGTGCAATCTGTTCCCCACCAACAAGGTGTCCCAGATAAACCACCTTACCCTGCCCTATCTGGCACTTTGAAGCCTTGATAGTGAGGCCTGCCTTTTGCAGAGCCTCCAAAACTTTCCATAGGTGGACCAGGTGATCATCCCAGCTGGAGCTAAAGACAGCTATATCATCCAAATATGCTGCACTGAAAGCTTCCAGCCCTTGCAGGACTGTGTTCACCAACCTCTGAAAAGTGGCAGGTGCATTTTTCAAACCAAAAGGCATTACAGTAAACTGGTAATGTCCTCCAATGGTAGAAAATGCAGTCTTAGGTTTAGCATCTTCTGACAATTTGATCTGCCAATACCCTGCAGTCAAATCAAAAGTGCTTAGATACTTGGCAGATGCCAGTGTATCTATGAGCTCATCTGCCCTGGGTGTAGGGTGAGCATCAGTTTTGGTTACCAAGTTGAGACCTCTATAGTCTACACAAAACCTCATTTCCTTCTTTCCATCTTTAGAATTGAATTTTGGTACCAGTACCACAGGGGAAGCCCATGGACTGTCAGAGTGCTCAACCACTCCTAGTTCCAACATTTTCTGAACTTCTTGCTTTATGCAGTCCCTGACATGGTCAGGCTGCCTATAGATCTTACTTTTGACAGGTAAACTGTCTCCAGTACCTATAGTGTGCTCACACCAAGAAGTGGTGCCTGGCACAATGGAGAAGAGTTCTGAAAATTGTCCTAGGAGATTTATGCAATTATCTTTCTGCTCAGCAGTAAGACAATCAGCCAAAACTACACCTTCCACAAGAGCATCTTGTTCTGTGGAAGAGAAGAGATCAGGTAGAGGATCACTGTCTTCTTCCTGTCCCTCATCAGTTGCCATGAGCAGGGTGAGATCAGCCCTGTCATAGTAGAGTTTCAGGCGGTTGACATGGAGCACCCTAAGGGGACTCCTGGCAGTGCCTAAGTCAACCAAGTAGGTGACTTCACCCTTCTTTTCAAAAATTGTGTGGGGTCCACTCCATTTATCTTGGAGTGCTCTTGGGGCCACAGGCTCCAAGACCAACACTTTCTGCCCTGGTTGGTACTGAACCAAAACAGCCTTCTGATCATGCCATTGCTTCTGGAGCTCTTGGCTGGCCTGAAGGTTTTTACTGGCCTTTTTCATGAACTCAGCCATCCTTGATCTGAGGCCAAGTACATAATCCACAATATCCTGCTTAGGAGCTTTTAAAGGTTGTTCCCAACCCTCCTTTACAAGTGTGAGTGGACCCCTATCAGGGTGTCCAAAAAGAAGTTCAAAGGGGCTGAAGCCCACTCCTTTCTGGGGTACCTCCCTGTAGGCAAAAAGGAGACATGGTAGAAGGATATCCCATCTCCTGCGGAGTTTTTCAGGGAGTCCCATAATCATGCCTTTGAGAGTTTTATTAAATCTCTCCACCAGTCCATTTGTTTGTGGATGATAGGGTGTTGTAAACTTGTAAGTTACACCACACTCCTTCCACATGGCCTTTAAGTATGCAGACATGAAATTGCTTCCTCTGTCTGATACTACTTCCTTTGGGAAGCCCACCCTGGAAAATATTCCCAGGAGGGCCTTTGCCACTGCAGGAGCTGTAGTGGTCCTTAAAGGAATAGCTTCAGGATATCTTGTGGCATGGTCCACTACCACTAAGATAAACCTATTGCCTGAAGCAGTAGGAGGGTCAAGGGGGCCAACTATGTCAACCCCTACCCTTTCAAAGGGAACCCCAACCACAGGCAGTGGGATAAGGGGTGCCTTTGGAGTGCCACCTGTCTTGCCACTGGCTTGACAGGTTTCACAGGACTTACAAAATTATTTTGTGTCCTCAGACATCCTAGGCCAATGAAACAATGGAACCAATCTGTCCCAAGTTTTCATTTGACCCAGGTGCCCAGCTAGGGGAATGTCATGTGCCAGTGTTAGGAGGAACTTTCTGTACTCCTGAGGGATCACTAATCTCCTGGCAGCTCCAGGTTTAGGATCCCTATGCTCAGTGTACAAGAGGTTGTCCTCCCAGTAAACTCTGTGAGAGTCACTGACATCCCCATTAGCTTGTTTGACAGCTTGCTGTCTGAGACCCTCTAATGTGGGACAGGTTTGCTGTGCCACACTCAGCTCCTCTCTGGCAGGCCCCCCTTCACCCAAAAGCTCAGCAGTGTCTGCTTCCAGCTCCTCTGGTGTAGGTTCTGCACAGGGAGGGAATTCTTCTTCCTCAGAAGTAGAATCCACTGTAGAGGGAGGGATAGTAGGAAGTGGTTTGCTTCTACTAGCCCTAGCTTTAGGGAGCACTTGGTCCATTGTTCCAGGATCCAAGCTTCCCTGCCCTTTTTGCTTTTTGGCCTGAGCCCTTGTCAAAGCAAAAATATGCCCTGGGATGCCCAGCATTGCTGCATGGGCCTCCAACTCCACATCTGACCAAGCTGATGTCTCCAAATCATTCCCTAATAGACAGTCTACAGGTAAATCTGAAGCTACCACAACTTTCTTTGGACCAGTTACCCCCCCCCAGTTGAGATTTACAACAGCCATGGGGTGGCTTTGTGTTATGTTGTGAGCATCGGTTACTTGGTACTGGTGTCCAAGTATGTGTTGTTCAGGGTGCACCAGTTTCTCAATCACCATTGTGACACTGGCACCTGTGTCCCTGTAGGCCTGGACCTCAACACCATTTATTAGGGTTAGTTGCTTGTACTTCTCCAAGTTATGGGGGCAAGCAACCAAAGTGGCTAAATCAATAGCCCCTTCAGAGACTAAAGTAGCCTCTGTGGTCTCCCTAATCAGACCAACCCCAACTAAATTACCAAAAGTGAGCCCAGCTACTCCCTTGGATTGGCTATTAGTAGGTTTGCTCCCACCACCACTGCTATTAGTAGGGACACTAGGTGTAGCAGTAGGGGTTGTAGTGGTAGGAGCTGTGGTGCCTTTCTTTGGACAACTGGGATCTGTTGTCCAATGGCCTTTTATTTTACATAAATAGCACCATGGTTTCTTTTCCTTGTTCTGATTGAAGGAGGATTTGAGCCCACCACCCCCACCAGAGTGTTTTTGTGGGCCTGATGAAGACTCATTTTTAGATTTGTCCCCACCCTTGTCTGAAGACTTACCATCCTTCTTTTTGTTGCCATCTTTGTCACCCCCTGTATGAACTTTTCTGTTCACTCTTGTTCTGACCCATTTGTCTGCCTTCTTTCCCAATTCTTGGGGAGAGGTCAGATCAGAGTCCACCAAGTACTGGTGCAACAAATCAGACACACAATTATTAAGAATATGCTCTCTCAGGATCAAGTTATACAGGCTGTCATAATCAGTAACTTTACTGCCATGTAACCACCCCTCCAAGGCCTTCACTGCCTGGTCAATGAAATCAACCCAGTCTTGTGAAGACTCCTTTTTGGTCTCTCTGAACTTTATCCTGTACTGTTCAGTGGTTAAGCCATAACCATCCAGGAGTGCATTCTTAAGAACTTGGAAATTATTAGCATCATTTTCTTTTACAGTAAGGAGCCTATCCCTACCTTTTCCAGTAAATGATAGCCATAGGATAGCAGCCCACTGCTTTTGAGGGACATCCTGTACAGCACAGGCCCTCTCAAGTGCAGCAAACCACTTGTTAATGTCATCCCCCTCCTTATAAGGGGGAACTATCTTGTGCAGATTCCTGGAATCATGCTCTTTTGCAGGATGACTATGGGGAATACTGCTGCTGCCACCATGGGTTTCTAAACCCAACTTCTGTCTTTCCCTCTCTACTTCTAAAGACTGTCTATCCAAATCCAGCTGTTGCTTCTTGAGCTTCAGTCTGGTTTGTTCCACTCTCAATCTATTGAGCTCCCTTTCTAACAATCTGTCATCAGGGTGGGTGGGAGGGACATTTCTAGATACAGAGGTATGATGGGAATGAACAGAAGGAGACCTGTTCCTTACAGAGGGCACCCTAACAGCTTGGCTACCAGCATAATGTGAGAGCACACCATCAGTATGGTGTGATTCAACCTCTGTACCAACTATGCTAGACTGTCTAGTAATGGGCAGGCTGAGAAGTTTCTTTCCTGAACCTTTTCCTGGGGGAGTCCCTGGATCAGATTGAGAACCATTAGCTACTTTTTCTACAGATTGGGCACTTATGGCCTTATCCTGTACTCTAAGCATATTAATTAACAGTTCTAAGGAAGGATTCTTCCCTACACTGAAACCTCTCTCTATGCAGAGACTCCTTGCTCCTTTCCAGCTAAGGTGATCATATGCAAATTTGGACAGTTCAACATTTTTTCCTGTGCCAGACATTTTTTTGAGAGAGTTAAAGTGATAGAAAAAGAGAAAAAAGTTTTCAGAACTTTTTGGAAAGACAGAAAAAACTTTTTAAATTTTTAAGAACTTTTTGAAAGTTTAGGAGTACTTTTCAGCACTTTAGAAAAGAGTGAAAAGAGGAAATGCAAAACTTTTTGGCTATGTGTATATACACTGACCTTGTTTTGTATATTTTTCTCTTATGAAAAGTACAATGACAAGAGTGGTAAGTAGTCTCAAGCACTTATCCCACCACTGCACAACCAATGTAGGAGGCTGGACTGGCTTGTAGTGAGTACCAAGGGGTACTTGCACCTTGCACCAGGCCCAGTTATCCCTTATTAGTGTATAGGGTGTCTAGCAGCTTAGGCTGATAGATAATGGTAGCTTAGCAGAGCAGCTTAGGCTGAACTAGGAGACGTGTGAAGCTACTACAGTACCACTTAGTGTCATATGCACAATATCATAAGAAAACACAATACACAGTTATACTAAAAATAAAGGTACTTTATTTTTATGACAATATGCCAAAGTATCTTAGAGTGTACCCTCAGTGAGAGGATAGGAAATATACACAAGATATATATACACAATAGCAAAAATATGCAGTATAGTCTTAGAAAACAATGCAAACAATGTATAGTTACAATAGGATGCAATGGGGAAACATAGGGATAGGGGCAACACAAACCATATACTCCAAAAGTGGAATGCGAACCACGAATGGACCCCAAACCTATGTGACCTTGTAGAGGGTCGCTGGGACTATTAGAAAATAGTGAGAGTTAGAAAAATAACCCTCCCCAAGACCCTGAAAAGTGAGTGCAAAGTGCACTAAAGTTCCCCTAAGGATAAATAAGTCGTTTTAGAGGAATAATGCAGGAAAGACACAAACCAACAATGCAACAACGATGGATTTCCAATCTAGGGTACCTGTGGAACAAGGGGACCAAGTCCAAAAGTCACAAGCAAGTCGGAGATGGGCATATGCCCAGGAAATGCCAGCTGTGGGTGCAAAGAAGCTTCTACTGGACAGAAGAAGCTGAGGTTTCTGCAGGAACGAAAAGGGCTAGAGACTTCCCCTTTGGTGGACGGATCCCACTCGCCGTGGAGAGTCGTGCAAAAGTGTTTTCCCGCCGAAAGAACGCCAACAAGCCTTGCTAGCTGCAAATCATGCAGTTAGCGTTTTTGGACGCTGCTGTGGCCAAGGAAGGACCAGGATGTCGCAAATTGCGCCAGGAGGGAGAGGGGACGTCGCGCAAGACAAGGAGCCCTCTCAGCAGCAGGTAGCACCCGGAAAAGTGCCAGAAACAGGCACTACGAGGATGCGTGAAACGGTGCTCACCCGAAGTTACACAAAGGAGTCCCACGTCGCCGGAGACCAACTTAGAAAGTCGTGCAATGCAGGTTAGAGTGCGGTGGACCCAGGCTTGGCTGTGCACAAAGGATTTCCGCCGGAAGTGCACAGGGGCCGGAGTAGCTGCAAAAGTCGCGGTTCCCAACAATGCAGTCTAGCGAGGTGAGGCAAGGACTTACCTCCACCAAACTTGGACTGAAGAGTCACTGGACTGTGGGGGCCACTTGGACAGAGTTGCTGGATTCGAGGGACCTCGCTCGTCGTGCTGAGAGGAGACCCAAGGGACCGGTAATGCAGCTTTTTGGTGCCTGCGGTTGCAGGGGGAAGATTCCGTCGACCCACAGGAGATTTCTTCGGAGGTTCTAGTGCAGAGAGGAGGCAGACTACCCCCACAGCATGCACCACCAGGAAAACAGTCGAGAAGGCGGCAGGATCTGCGTTACAGAGTTGCAGTAGTCGTCTTAGCTACTATGTTGCAGTTTTGCAGGCTTCCAGCGCGGTCAGCAGTCGATTCCTTGGCAGAAGGTGAAGAGAGAGATGCAGAGGAACTCGGATGAGCTCTTGCATTCGTTATCTAAAGTTTCCCCAGAGACAGAGACCCTAAATAGCCAGAAAAGAGGGTTTGGCTACCTAGGAGAGAGGATAGGCTACTAACACCTGAAGGAGCCTATCAGAAGGCGTCTCTGACGTCACCTGGTGGCACTGGCCACTCAGAGCAGTCCAGTGTGCCAGCAGCACCTCTGTTTCCAAGATGGCAGAGGTCTGGAGCACACTGGAGGAGCTCTGGACACCTCCCAGGGGAGGTGCAGGTCAGGGGAGTGGTCACTCCCCTTTCCTTTGTCCAGTTTCGCGCCAGAGCAGGGCTAAGGGGTCCCCTGAACCGGTGTAGACTGGCTTATGCAGAATTGGGCACATCTGTGCCCATGAAAGCATCTCCAGAGGCTGGGGGAGGCTACTCCTCCCCTGCCTTCACACCATTTTCCAAAGGGATAGAGTGTAACACCCTCTCTCAGAGGAAGTCCTTTGTTCTGCCATCCTGGGACAAGTCTGGCTTGACCCCAGGGGGGCAGAAACCTGTCTGAGGGGTTGGCAGCAGCAGCAGCTGCAGTGAAACCCCTGAAAAGGCAGTTTGGCAGTACCAGGGTCTGTGCTACAGACCACTGGGATCATGGGATTGTGCCAATTATGCCAGGATGGCATAGAGTGGGCAATTCCATGATCTTAGACATGTTACATGGCCATATTCGGAGTTACCATTGTGAAGCTACATATAGGTAGTGACCTATATGTAGTGCACGCGTGTAATGGTGTCCCCGCACTCACAAAGTCCGGGGAATTGGCCCTGAACAATGTGGGGGCACCTTGGCTAGTGCCAGGGTGCCCTCACACTAAGTAACTTTGCACCTAACCTTTACCAGGTAAAGGTTAGACATATAGGTGACTTATAAGTTACTTAAGTGCAGTGTAAAATGGCTGTGAAATAACGTGGACGTTATTTCACTCAGGCTGCAGTGGCAGGCCTGTGTAAGAATTGTCAGAGCTCCCTATGGGTGGCAAAAGAAATGCTGCAGCCCATAGGGATCTCCTGGAACCCCAATACCCTGGGTACCTCAGTACCATATACTAGGGAATTATAAGGGTGTTCCAGTAAGCCAATGTTAATTGGTAAAATTGGTCACTAGCCTGTTAGTGACAATTTGAAAGAAATGAGAGAGCATAACCACTGAGGTTCTGGTTAGCAGAGCCTCAGTGAGACAGTTAGGCACTACACAGGGAACACATACATATAGGCCACAAACTTATGAGCACTGGGGTCCTGACTAGCAGGGTCCCAGTGCCACATAACAAACATACTGAAAACATAGGGTTTTCACTATGAGCACTGGGCCCTGGCTAGCAGGATCCCAGTGAGACAGTGAAAATACCCTGACATACACTCACAAACAGGCCAAAAGTGGGGGTAACAAGGCTAGAAAGAGGCTACTTTCTCACAACAACTGATCCCAGTTGTCCAAAGAAAAGCACCAAGCCTCCTACCACTACAACCCCTTCTGCTACACCTAGTGCCCCTAGTAATAGCAGTGGTGGTGGGAGCAAACCTACTAATAGCCAATCCAAGGGAGTAGCTGGGCTCACTTTTGGTAATTTAGTTGGGGTTGGTCTTGTTAGGGAGACCACAGAGTCTGTGTTAGTCTCTGAAGGTGCTATTGATTTGGCCACCTTGGTTGCTTGTCCCCTTAATATGGATAAGTACAAGCAATTTCCCCTAATAAATGGTGTTGAGGTTCAGGCCTACAGGGACACAGGTGCCAGTGTTACCATGGTAATAGAGAAACTGGTCCACCCTGAACAACACCTACTTGGTCACCAGTACCAAGTGACTGATGCTCATAGCAACACTCTTAGCCACCCCATGGCTTTTGTGAATCTCAACTGGGGTGGGGGGGGTTGCTGGTCCAAAGAAAGTTGTGGTTGCCTCAGATTTACCTGTAGACTGTCTACTAGGGAACGATTTAGAAACATCAGCTTGGGCAGAAGTGGAGTTGGAGGCTCATGCAGCAATGCTGGGCATTCCTGGGCATATTTTTGCTTTAACAAGGGCTCAGGCCAAAAAGCAAAAAGGACAGGGTGACTTGGATCCTGGAACAATGGACCAAGTGCTCCCTAAAGCTAGGGTTAGTAAAGGTAAAACACTACCTACTACCCCTCCCTCTACAGTGGATTCAACTTCTGAGGAAGAAGAATTTCCACCTTGTGCAGAACCTACACCAGAGGAGCTGGAAGCAGACACTGCTGAGCTTTTGGGTGGAGGGGGGCCTGCCAGGAGGAGCTGAGTGTGGCACAGCAGACCTGTCCCACACTAGAGGGTCTAAGACAGCAAGGTGTCAAACAGCAAAATGGGGATGTCAGTGACTCTCACAGAGTTTACTGGGAGGACAACCTCTTGTATACAGAGGCAAGGGACCCTAAACCTGGAGCAGCCAGGAGATTGGTCATTCCCTTGCAATACAGAGAGTTCCTCCTAACTCTAGCCAACGACATTCCCTTGGCTGGACATTTGGGACAAATGAAAACTTGGGACAGGCTTGTTCCCTTGTTTCATTGGCCAAGAATGTCAGAGGACACAAAGGAATTTTGTAAGTCCTGTGTCACGTGTCAAGCCAGTGGCAAAACAGGTGGCACCCCAAAGGCACCCCTTATTCCACTGCCTGTGGTTGGGGTTCCCTTTGAAAGGGTAGGGGTTGACATAGTTGGCCCCCTTGACCCTCCTACTGCTTCAGGCAATAGGTTTATTTTGGTGGTAGTGGACCATGCCACCAGATATCCTGAAGCAATTCCTCTAAGGACCACTACAGCTCCTGCAGTGGCAAAGGCCCTCCTGGGAATCTTTTCCAGGGTGGGCTTCCCAAAAGAGGTGGTATCAGACAGAGGAAGCAATTTCATGTCTGCTTACTTAACGGCCATGTGGAAGGAATGTGGTGTGACATACAAGTTCACCACACCCTATCATCCACAAACAAATGGACTGGTTGAGAGGTTTAATAAAACTCTCAAAGGAATGATAATGGGACTCCCTGAAAAACTCAGGAGGAGATGGGTTGTCCTGTTACCATGCCTCCTTTTTGCTTACAGGGAGGTACCCCAAAAAGGAGTGGGCTTCAGCCCCTTTGAACTCCTATTTGGACACCCTGTAAGAGGTCCTCTAACACTTGTGAAGGAGGGTTGGGAACAACCTTTAAAAGCCCCTAAGCAAGACATAGTGGACTATGTACTTGGCCTAAGATCTAGGATGGCTGAGTACATGAAAAAGGCCAGTAAAAACCTTCAGGCCAGCCAAGAGCTCCAAAAGCAATGGCATGACCAGAAGGCTGTTCTGATTCAGTACCAACCAGGGCAGAAAGTGTGGGTCTTGGAGCCTGTGGCCCCAAGAGCACTCCAAGACAAATGGAGTGGTCCCCACATTATTGTTGAGAAAAAGAGAGAAGTCACCTACTTGGTTGACTTGGGCACTGCCAGGAGTCCCCTTAGGGTGCTCCATGTCAATCGCCTGAAACCCTACTATGACAGGGCTGATCTCACCCTGCTCATGGCAACAGATGAAGGACAGGAAGAAGAGAGTGACCCTCTCCCTTATCTCTTCTCTTCCACAGAACAAGATGCTCTAGTGGAAGGTGTAGTTCTAGCAGATTGTCTTACTGCTGAGCAGAAAGACCACTGCATAAATCTCCTGGGTCAGTTTTCTGAACTCTTTTCTACTGTGCCAGGCACCATTTCTTGGTGTGAGCACACTATAGATACTGGAGACAGCTTGCCTGTCAAAAGTAAGATCTATAGGCAGCCTGACCATGTCAGAGACTGCATAAAACAAGAAGTTCAGAAAATGCTTGAACTGGGAGTGGTTGAGCACTCTGAAAGTCCATGGGCCTCTCCTGTGGTACTTTTACCAAAGCCTCATTCCAAAGATGGGAAAAAGGAAATTAGATTTTGTGTTGACTACAGAGGTCTCAACCAGGTAACTAAAACTGATGCTCAACTTATACCCAGGGCAGATGAGCTAATAGATACACTGGCATCTGCCAAGTATCTAAGCACCTTTGATTTGACTGCAGGGTATTGGCAGATCAAGTTATCAGAGGATGCTAAAGCAAAAACTGCATTTTCAACCATTGGAGGGCACTACCAATTCACAGTAATGCCTTTTGGATTGAAAAATGCACCTGCCACTTTTCAGAGGTTGGTGAATACAGTCCTGCAAGGGCTGGAGGCTTTTAGTGCAGCATATCTAGATGATATAGCTCTCTTTAGCTCCAGCTGGGATGATCACCTGGTCCACCTATGGAAAGTTTTGGAGGCCCTGCAAAAGGCAGACCTCACTATCAAGGCTTCAAAGTGCTAGATAGGGCAGGGGAAAGTGGTTTATCTGGGACACCTGGTAGGTGGAGAACAGATTGCACCACTTCAGGGGAAAATACAAACTATTATAGATTGGGTTCCCCCTACAACTCAGACTCAAGTGAGAGCCTTCTTAGGCCTCACTGGGTACTACAGGCGGTTCATAAAGAACTATGGCTCCATAGCAGCCCCTCTTAATGACCTCACTTCTAAGAAAATGCCTAAAAAGCTATTATGGACAGCAAACTGTCAGAAAGCTTTTGAGGAGCTGAAGCCAGGCCATGTGCTCTGCACCTGTCCTGAAAAGCCCCTGTTACTCCAAAAAATTCATTGTCCAAACTGATGCATCTGAATTAGGGGTAGGGGCAGTCTTATCACAACTTAATTCTGAGGGCCAGGATCAACCTGTTGCTTTTATCAGCAGGAGGTTGACCCCTAGAGAAAAGCGTTGGTCTGCCATAGAGAGGGAGGCCTTTGCTGTGGTCTGGGCACTGAAGAAGTTGAGGCCATACCTGTTTGGCACTCACTTCATTGTTCAGACAGACCACAAACCTCTACTTTTGCTAAAACAAATGAAAGGTGAAAACCCTAAATTGTTGAGGTGGTCCATATCCCTACAGGGAATGGACTATACAGTGGAACATAGACCTGGGAGTACCCACTCCAATGCAGATGGACTCTCCAGATACTTCCACTTAGACAATGAAGACTCATCAGGTCATGGCTAGTCTTATTGTACTTCGTTTGGGGGGGGGGGTTGTGTAGCAAAGTACCATCTTGCCTGGCATGTTACCCCCATATTTCACTGTATATATGTTGTTTTAGTTGTATGTGTCACTGGGACCCTGCCAGCCAGGGCCCCAGTGCCCATAAGTGTGCCCTATATGTGTTACCTGTGTTATGACTAACTGTCTCACTGAGGCTCTGCTAACCAGAACCTCAGTGGTTATGCTCCCTCATTTCTTTCCAAATTGCCACTAACAGGCTAGTGACCAATTTCAGCAATTTACATTGGCATACTGGAACACCCTTATAAATCCCTAGTATATGGTACTGAGGTACCCAGGGTATTGGGGTTCCAGGAGATCCCTATGGGCTGCAGCATTTCTTGTGCCACCCATAGGGAGCTCTAACAATTCTTACACAGGCCTGCCACTGCAGCCTGAGTGAAATAACGTCCACGTTATTTCACAGCCATTTACCACTGCACTTAAGTAACTTATAAGTCACCTATATGTCTAACCTTTACCTGGTAAAGGTTGGGTGCTAAGTTATTTAGTGTGTGGGCACCCTGGCACTAGCCAAGGTGCCCCCACATTGTTCAGGGCAAATTCCCCGGACTTTGTGAGTGCGGGGACACCATTACACGCTTGCCCTATACATATGTCACAACATATGTATAGCGTCACAATGGTAACTCCGAACATGGCCATGTAACATGTCTAAGATCATGGAATTGTCTCCCCAATGCCATTCTGGCATTGGGGAGACAATTCCATGATCCCCTGAGTCTCTAGCTCAGACCCGGGTACTGCCAAACTACCTTTCCCGGGGTTTCACTGCAGCTGCTGCTGCTGCCAACCCCTCAGACAGGTTTCTGCCCTCCTGGGGTTTAGCCAGGCTTGGCCCAGGAAGGCAGAACAAAGGACTTCCTCAGAGAGAGGGTGTTACACCCTATCCCTTTGGAAAAAGGTGTCAGGGCTGGGGAGGAGTAGCCTCCCCCAGCCTCTGGAAATGCTTTGATGGGCACAGATGGTGCCCATCTCTGCATAAGCCAGTCTACACCGGTTCAGGGATCCCCCAGCCCTGCTCTGGCGCAAAACTGGACAAAGGAAAGGGGAGTGATCACTCCCCTGACCTGCACCTCCCCTGGGAGGTGCCCAGAGCTCCTCCAGTGTGCTCCAGACCTCTGCCATCTTGGAAACAGAGGTGCTGGTGGCACACTGGACTGCTCTGAGTGGCCAGGGCCAGCAGGTGACGTCAGAGACTCCTTCTGATAGGCTCTTACCTGTGTTGCTAGCCTATCCTCCTTCCTAAGTAGCCAAACCTCCTTTTCTGGCTATTTAGGGTCTCTGCTTTGGGGAATTCTTTAGATAACGAATGCAAGAGCTCATCAGAGTTCCTCTGCATCTCTCTCTTCACCTTCTGCCAAGGAATCGACCGCTGACTGCTCTGGACGCCTGCAAAACTGCAACAAAGTAGCAAAGACGACTACTGCAAACTTGTATCGCTGATCCAGCCGCCTTCTCGACTGTTTTCCTGGTGGTGCATGCTGTGGGGGTAGTCTGCCTCCTCTCTGCACTAGAAGCTCAGAAGAAATCTCCCGTGGGTCGACGGAATCTTCCCCCTGCAACCGCAGGCACCAAAAGACTGCATCACCGGTACTCTGGGTCCCCTCTCAGCACGACGAGCGTGGTCCCTGGAACTCAGCAACTCCGTCCAAGTGACTCCCACAGTCCAGTGACTCTTCAGTCCAGGTTTGGTGGAGGTAAGTCCTTGCCTCCCCACGCTAGACTGCATTGCTGGGCACCGCGTGATTTGCAGCTGCTCCGGCTCCTGTGCACTCTTCCAGGATTTCCTTTGTGCACAGTTAAGCCTGGGTCCCCGACACTCTAACCTGCAGTGCACGACCTCCTGAGTTGTCCTCCGGCGTCGTGGGACCTTCTTTTGTGACTTCGGGTGAGCTCCGGTTCACTCTTCTTCGTAGTGCCTGTTCTGGCACTTCTGCGGTGCTGCTTGCTTCTGAGTGGGCTCTTTGTCTTGCTGGACGCCCTCTCTGTCTCCTCACGCAATTGCCGACATCCTGGTCCCTCCTGGGCCACAGCAGCATCCAAAAACCCTAACCACGACCCTTGCAGCTAGCAAGGCTTGTTTGCGGTCTTTCTGCAAGTAAACACCTCTGCAAGCTTCTTCACGACGTGGGACATCCATCCTCCAAAGGGGAAGTTTCTAGCCCTCTTTGTTCTTGCAGAATCCACAGCTTCTACCATCCGGTGGCAGCTTCTTTGCATCCACAGCTGGCATTTTCTGGGCATCTGTCCACTCCTGACTTGATCGTGACTCTTGGACTTGGTCCCCTTGTTCCACAGGTACTCTCGTCAGGAAATCCATCGTTGTTGCATTGCTGGTGTTGGTCTTCCTTGCAGAATTCCCCTATCACGACTTCTGTGCTCTCTGGGGAACTTAGGTGCAATTTGCACCCACTTTTCAGGGTCTTGGGGTGGGCTATTTTCCTAACCCTCACTGTTTTCTTACAGTCCCAGCGACCCTCTACAAGGTCACATAGGTTTGGGGTCCATTCGTGATTCGCATTCCACTTTTGGAGTATATGGTTTGTGTTGCCCCTATACCTATGTGCTCTCATTGCAATCTATTGAGACTGTACATTGCTTGCATTGCTTTCTATTGCTATTACTGCATATGTTTGGTATTATGTACATATATCTTGTGTATATTTGCTATCCTCATACTGAGGGTACTCACTGAGATACTTTTGGCATATTTTCATAAAAATAAAGTACCTTTATTTTTAGTATATCTGTGTATTGTGTTTTCTTATGATATTTTGCATATGACACCAGTGATATAGTAGGAGCTTTGCACGTCTCCTAGTTCAGCCTAAGCTGCTCTGCTAAGCTACCTTTTCTATCAGCCTAAGCTGCTAGACACCTCTTCTACACTAATAAGGGATAACTGGACCTCGTGCAGAGTGTAAGTACCCCTTGGTACCACTACAAACCAGGCCAGCCTCCTACAGCAGGTGACTCTGGTTACCCCAACCTGTCATGGCTACTGACCCCAGTGAGGAATCCCAGGACAAAGGCAGAGGAACGCTACAATGAGGCCCATGGGCGAACTAGGAGGGTGATCGAGCGGACCTTCGGCCTCCTGAAGGCCAGGTTCTGGTGCCTCCATATGACAGGTGGATCCCTATTCTACTCACCAAAGAAGGTGTGCCAGATCATCGTGGCCTGCTGTATGCTTCACAACTTGGCTTTGCGACAACAGGTGCCTTTTCTGCAGGAGGATGGTCCAGATGGCAGTGTTGTTGCAGCTGTGGAGGCTGTGGACAGTGATGAGGAGGAAGCAGAGGAAGAAGACATGCACAACAGGGACTCAGTGATCCTGCAATATTTCCAGTGAGACACAGGTAGGAATACAAACCTGCCTACTACATGTACTTTGAAACTACTACCTCTCTCCTGTCTGTCGTTTTCACCCAGTGTATGGTCACTGAGTTGTCACTTTCCCTTACGATTTCACAGAAGTGGGTCCCACTGTGTGACATCTGCTTAGATTCCTCATGGACTAGAGCTGTGTGACATAGGTATGTTGACATTACTATTTAAAAAACATTTTGCCACTGTAATTGCTAATACACTATTTCGAAATCACAGACAGACTCCAGATCATTTTGTGCTTTAGGTGTGTTTATTTAAATGCTCAATATTGGTGGGGGTAGTGAAATGGTGAGGGGTGATGGCGGAGGAGTGTCCATGGCAGAGTCCAGTCTATTAGTCTCACAGGTGCATTGCCCATATGGGCATAGGAAGTGGAGCTGGGGCAGTTTAATCATGGACAGGGTGACAAAGTGGGACAGTAGGATGACATCAGGGGGGTCTCATTTCTTGGCGGGGGTCTTGGCATCATGCTCTGTCTTTGTCCTGGATCTCAGGGACCGTTTGCGGGGTGGTTCTCCCTCTGCAGGGGGTGGGGTGCTGGTGTGGTGGTCCTGTGGCGGTGCCTCCTGTCCACTAGCACCGGCGGAGGTGGTGGTCAGTTCATCATCCATGCTAGTGTCAGGGCCCCTTGTAGTGCCACAGTGTCTCTCCTGGTGTTGAGTAGTTCCTTCAGCACCCCTACGATGGTGCCCAGGGTGGAGCTGATGGTTCTGAGTTCCTCCCTGACGCCCATATACTGTTCCTCCTGCATGCGCTGGGTCTCCTGAAACTTGTCAAGTACCATTGCTATCATCTCCTGGGAGTGGTGGTAGGCTCCCATGGTGGAGGAGAGGGCCTCGTGGAGAGTGGGTTCCCTTGGCCTGTCTGCCCCTGTCGCACAGCAGCCCTCCCAGTTCCCTTGTGTTCCTGGGCCTCTGTCCCCTGGACCATGTGCCCACTACCACTGCCCCCAGGTCCCTGTTGTTGTTGGGGTGGTGGGTTATCCTGGGTTCCCTGTAGTGGTGGACACACAGCTGATTGACGTGTCCTGGGAACGGAGGTATGGGCCCGCTGGTTGGGTGCTGTGGTGGTGTTTCCAGAGGGGGGAAAGGTCTGTGGTGGCCTGTGCCTGTGTGAGGGGAACCGACTGTCCCGAGGTCCCCGATGGTCCGGACTGGTCATCTAGATACAGTTGGACAGAGGTGCTGTCATCACTGTGGGCCTCTTCTGTTGGTGGTGTGGACATGTGTGGACCCTCCTGTCCGGTGACGTTGGGTAGGGGTCCTGCAGGGGTATAAAAGGATGTTTATTAAATCTGTGTGTGCCATGGTGTGCAATGGGTGGGTGACCCTGTACCCCAGTGCTTGCATTCCTGTGTAGGACCTTGCGTGATGATGGTTTAGGGGGGTGTATGGGTATGTGCAGTGGGCATGCTTTGGTGATGGGTGTCCATGCTTTGTTGTTGCATGCAGGGCTTGGTGTTGGGATGTGTGGTTAGTGATGTTGGGACATATGTGAGGAGTTGGGGTGCTGGGGATGAGGGTGAGGGTAGGGGTATGTGATAGCATGCAGGTAGGGTGGGGGATGAAGTAGTGAAAGCTTTGACTTACCAGAGTCCATTCCTCCACCTACTCCTGCGAGGCCCTCAGGATGCAGAATTGCCAAGACCTGCTCCTCCCATGTTGTTAGTTGTGAGGGAGGAGGTGGGGGTCCGCCGCCAGTCCGCTGAACCGCCAGGTGGTGTCTTGAGACCACGGAACGCACCTTCCCCCGTAGGTCGTTTCACCTCTTCCTGATGTCCTCCCGATTTCTTGGGTGTTGTCCCACTGCGTTGACCCTGTCCACTATTCTGCGCCATGGCTCCATCTTCCTAGCTATGGAGGTGTGCTGCAGCAGTGATCCGTATAGCTGTGGTTCTACCCGGAAGATTTACTCCACCATGACCCTGAGCTCCTCCTCCGAGAACCTGGGGTGTCTTTGCCATGCCATGGGGTGGTGTAGGTGATGTGTGGAGTGGAGTGTGTGGTGATAAGTGTGGTGATATGTAGTGGTGTGTTGTGTGAGGTGCGTGGAAGTTGTGTGTGTGATGGTGTTGTGTGCCTGTGGATGCTGTTGTTCTTGCTGGTGGTGTCTCTCTCTGGGCTTCTTTCTGAATTTTTTGTTGTAGGGGTTTGTGGGTGATGTGGGTGTGTTTTATATTGTATTGGGTGTGTGGGAGTGGTGTGTGTATGTGTACCAGGTGTGTGTATTTGGAATTGTCCAATGTGGCTGTGTTTTGTAAGGGTGTGTGTATTTTGAGCGCGGTGGTGTGTACCGCCAATGGAATACCGCGGTTGAAAGACCGCCGCGTGGATTCGTGGGTCGTGATAGTGTGGGCGTATTTCTGATGGCGTGACGGTGGAGGATTTGTTTTCGCCAGTTTATCACTGACCTTTGGTGTGGCGGACTTGTGTTGGTGTCTGGATTTTGGCGGATTCCGAGATGTGGGTCATAATAGCTGTGGCGGAATTCCGTGGCCGCAGCGGTGTGTTGGCGGTCTTCTGCACGGCGGTATGCAGCTTTTACCGCCAATGTTGTAATGACCGCCTTAGATTTCAAAGGGTAGTGGCCTGAGCCCACACATAAGGGCTGGTTACCTCTTACTGATAGTCTGGACCCCGGGGCTGGACTGAAAGTAGGACCTCTGCATCTCACAGATACCTTTTGAATTCACCCCCCACATCAAAGGCACCTGTTAGTATAAGTACTGGGTCCCTGACCCACTAAAAACTTCTGGACTGAAGAAACCTGCTGGAGTAAAGACTGCTGTGTGTCAGGATTGCCAACGTGTCAGGAACTGCTGCTCTGTCTTGTTGTGTTGCCCTGCTGCCTGCTGATCTCTGCCCTGCAGCCCAAGGCTCAATGGCTAACTCCAAAGTGACTCCAGGGGCTTGCTGACCTGTCCCCAGTTCTACTAAGGGTCTCTGGGACATCAAAGCCCCAGAGCGGCTTCTTTGCAACCTTCTGCCATCTGTTATTAGCAACCCAAATGAATTGCTAAGACAATGGAATCTAAACATCTTTGAATTGTCTTGTTCAGCAGCACTATCATTTTGTAATCTGAGCTGCTGTCTGGCATCTACCTGTTATTGACATTGCAAGGTGGTGTACTGTTGGGGATGTCACCTATATGGAATGATACCATTACTTTGCTTTTTTTTTTTTTGCTTGAATCTTTTTTATTGACATTTTCGTATTTATCATGACGTTACAGGCATATAAACCATGCACATTTTCCAAACAATTCTGTATTGGGGGGTGCTGGAAACAGTGACTGTCAATGTGTTAGCTGGCAGTTGACATATCAGCAATTGGTGTCTGTTAGGCTAAATTGTATACTGGAAGGGAGTGCGTCAAGCCTAGGAGCCATTCCCCAGTCCAGGGCACTCGTGCGAAGTTTCAAGTTCTCTTGAGATCTCCCTTCAAGGAAAAACAATTTCACTTAGCCTCGTATGAGTGGGAAGATTCAGCATTAATAGCAGGCAAAACAATACAACCACGTAAACAGGTAACAACTTGGAGTCCGTTTCAACCCCCCCGTCCCATAATTCTGACCCTCCACCCATCTAGTTCCCACAGTGCGCAACCACAGGGTTTAAAAACAAATTTGCCTGCCCAGTCGATCCACTGGGGACTCAATCCTCCCGAGGGAGGATGGTAATGAGGCAAGCACATCACTGAAGAGATAGCAAGTGATTCCTGTATGCAGACCGCTTATCCAGTCATTATACCATTAATTGCATGTGCGTGACTGACAGTACTAACCTGGAGATATGTGGTGTCTGACCCGCTGCAGCATGTGTCCTGTGTATGTGAAATACTGCTCTATGTGTTTATAATGGCCTACATGGTTTACTTCATTTAAATCTTTTCCTATTTAGGTTTCTATTCAGGTCACAAGTGTGTTTACAATATGCTCCCTGACATGACTGGTGGCACCCTTGCCATTGGATGTTAGTACCAAATGGATGTACTGACACACCTGCTGGAAATTCCTGCAACATCTGTCACTCTGACAAACTTGTTGTACAGATATGTGTATTTGGTTACTTTTTGTTACCAAAGATGTCACTTTAAACAATGTAGACACATACAGCATTACTTGTGCTCATTAGTGTTTATTTTGTGTTTCACATCACAGTTCTGGGGAGTGGGGTCATAGTTTCTAAAATCATCAGAGTGGGTGGTCCAGCTGTTGGTTCCACGGGTCCTGTATCGATGAGCTGGGGGATAATAGGGTTTGGCACTGGACAGTCAACAGGGTCTATCAATGGCACACAAGGGAGAATGTTCAGCAGAGGGATCACTTCTTAGCGGTGTGTTTGGTCTTGGCCTCCGGTCCGGAAGGATGTCTGGATGGACAACCTCTTTTGCGGGGGGTTCCTCAGCTGCAGGGGCAGGGGTGCTAGTGGCCTGTGGGTCCTCTTGCTGGGCCTCCATTCCAGTATCTGGGGCAGATGTTGAAGGCACAGGTGTTGTAAGACTACCGGATGGGGCCTGCTGTTGGGTGGAGGATGCACACTGGATTCTTGTGAGTTCAGTGAGGACCCCCACAATGGAGACCATGGTGGCACTGTGTGCCTGCCACTCCTGATGGTATTCCCTCTGCATCCCCTGGTTCTCCTGCAAGGTGGTGAGCATCTGGCCCATCATGTCCTGGGATTGCTGGTAGGCTCCCAGGACTCTGGAGATGGCCTCCTGGCCAGTCATGTTGTGTTGCTGCCTCACCCCTTGGCCCACAGTTTCCCTCCCAGTGGCCCTTGCCCCCTGTGCCTGTGCCGCTGCCACAGTGTCCCCCCTCCCACTGATAGCAGGACCTTCATTGTCTTGGGTTTGGGGTGTAAACTCCAGTCCCTGTACTGTGGGGCACACTGATGATTGATCTGTCCTTGGGACACAGGTTTGGAAAGGTGGTGGACTCAGCTGTGCTGTAGGTGCCACAGGGGAGGGGGGTTCAGTTATAGGCAGGGTGAGGCTGGTGGTGATGGACTGACCAGTTATGCCTGATGGGCCTGGTAAGTCGTCCCTTTCCAGACATCCGGGGTATTCTTCTTCTATTGGACCGACTTCCAGGGGCTGGCTTTCAGTTTCTGGAAATGTCTGCTGTGTGGCAGTACTAGGGATACCTTTGGAGTGAGAGGAAGTGTGTTACATGATTGTATAGTAGTTGTGGTATATATGGTTCTTTGCTATCATTGCCTGTAATTGCTGACTAGTAATGGCATTGACAGTTTCTTGACAATTGCTAGTTTTTGGGTCTGTTGGAAGTTGCTATTGTTTTTTTTTCTATATAGTTAATGGTGGTCTTGACTGCTGTCATTGCCATGTATTGATGTTCATTCAACATTTCCTGATGGTGAAGGGGGGTGGCATGGTTATACATGCAGGTGTCCAAATGTGGAGTCAAATTACCAGTCCTTTAATGGTTGTGAGTTTTGCATTATGGTAGTTGTAGTACTTGCTGCACTGTGAGAAATCCATGCACTAGGTGCGCCTGTGTGGGAATGGTGTTAGTGGGGAGGTGTGGCATGCAAGGGAGGGTTTGGTGCACTTAAGAGTGGTGTGAGGGGGTGACAGGGTGGTGGAGGTACATGCTGTGCAGGAATACATAGTGCATGGCTTGTGTTGTTGACTTACCAGAGTCCAGTCCTCCTGGTTTTCCAGTCAGGCCCTCAGGATGCACAATGTCAAAGACCTTCTCCTCCCACAATGTGAACTCTGGGGGAGGAGGTGGAGGCCCATCGTCAGTCTTCATTACTGTGATTTGGTGTTGTGATGCCATGGACCGTACCTTTCCCCTTTGGTCATTCCACCTCTTCCTCATGTCATCCGTTGTGCGTGGATGGATTCCCACTGCATTCACCCTGTTGACGATTCTCTGCCATAACTCTGTTTTCCAGGCTATGGATGTCTGCTGGACCTGTGCTCCAAACAGTTGTGGCTCCACTCAGATGATTTCGTCAACCATGACCCTCAGCTCCTCATCTGTGAATTGTGGGTGTTTTTTGTTGTGCCATGGTGGTTGTGTTGTGGGTGGTGGGGTGGGGTGGGGTGTGTGATGTGCAGGGATGCTGTTTGTTGGAGTGAGGTTGAGTGCTAGGGTGTGCGTGTGGTTTGTGGTGTTTGTGTGCAGTGGTGATGTGCGGGTTGTGTTGCTGATGCTATTGTGTGATACGTGTTCAGTGTGATGGTGCATATGATATCCAGGTGCAGTGTTATAGGGAAATGCCTCCCTTGGCATGGTTACCCCCTACCTTTTTGCCTTTTGTTGATGCCAGTTATGACTGAAAGTGTACTGGGATCCTGCTAACCAGGCCCCAGCACCAGTGTTCTTTCCCTAAACTCTACCTTTGTTCCCATAATTGGCACAGCCCTGGCCCACAGATAAGTCCCTTGTAACTGGTACCCCTGGTACCAAGGGCCCTGTGGCCAGGGAGGGTATCTAAGGGTTGCAGCATGTATTATGCCACCCTGGAGACTCCTCACTCAGCACATGCACACTGCCTCACAGCTTGTGTGTGCTGGTGGGGAGAAAAATGACAAAGTCGACATGACTCTCCACTCAGAGTGCCATGCCCTCAACCCACTGCCTGTGGCATAGGTAAGTCACCCCTCTAGCAGGCCTTACAGCCCTAAGGCCGGGTGCACTATACCACAGGCGAGGGCATAGTTGCATGAGCACTATGCCCCTACAGTGTCTAAGCCAAACCTTAGACATTGTAAGTGCAGGGTAGCCATAAAGAGTATATGGTCTAGGAGTTTGTCAAACACGAACTCCACAGTTCCATAATGGCTACACTGAAATCTAGGAAGTTTCTTATCAAACTTCTCAGCACAATAAATCCACACTGATGCCAGTGTGGGATTTATTGAAAAATGCACACAGAGGGCCTCTTAGAGATGCCCCTGTATACCAGTCCAATTCGTAGTGTTAGGCTGACTAGTTCCGGCCAGCCTGCTAAAACCAGACGGGTTTCTGGCCACATAGGGTGAGTGCCTTTGTCACTCTGTGGCCAGGAACAAAGCCTGCACTGGGTGGAGGTGCTTCTCACCTCCCCCTGCAGGAACTGTAACACCTGGCGTTGAGCCTCAAAGGCTCATGCCTGTCGTTACAGTGCCCCAGGGCATCCCAGCTAGTGGAGATGCCCACCCCTCTGAACACAGCCCCCACTTTTGGCAGCAAGTCCAGAGGAGATAATGAGAAAAAAAAGGAGGAGTCACCCACCAGTCAGGACAGCCACTAAGGTGTCCTAAGCTGAGGTCACCCCTGCCTTAAGAAATCCTCCATCTTAGTTTTGGAGGATTCCCCCAGTAGGAAGAGGGATGTGCCCCCCCCCCCCCCTAAGGGAGGAGGCACAAAGAGGGTGTAGCCACCCTTCAGGACAGTAGCCATTGGCTACTGCCCCCCAGACCTAAACACACCCCTAAATTCAGTATTTAGGGGCAACCCTGAACCCAGAAAATCAGATTTCTGGAACCTGAAGAAAGAAGAAGGACTGCTAACCTGAAAGCCCCACAGAGACAACGGAGAGAACAACTCACTTGGCCCCAGCCCTACTGGCCTGTCTCCAGACTCAAAGAACCTGCACAGCGACGCATCCAGCGGGACCAGCGACCTCTGAGGACTCAGAGGACTGACCTCCACCTAAAGGACCAAGAACCTCCTGAGGACAGCAGCTCTGTCCAGAAACAACAACAAAGCAAGCAACTTTACAGAGACTCGTTAACTTCCCGCCAAAAGCGTGAGCCTTCCCACTCTGCACCCAACACCCCCGGCTCGAGTTCAGGACAGCCAACACTGCAGAGAGGACTCCCAGGCGACTCCAACAACGTGGACACCCTGAGTTGACCTCCCTGCACCCCCACAGCGACACCAGCAGAGAAGATCCAGTGGCTCCCCTGACCGCGACTGCCTGGTGACAAAGGAACCTGACACCTGGACCAAGCACTGCACCCGCAGCCCCCAGGACCGAGGGGAACCACCTACCAGTGCAGGAGTGGCCATCAGGCGGCCCTCATCCTAGCCCAGTCAGTGGCTGGCCCAAGAAGCCCCCCTGTGCCCTGCCTGCATCGCCAGTGTGACACCGTGTCCCTCCATTATTTTCTACAGCAACCCGACACCTACTTTGCACACTGCACCCAGCCACCCCTGTGCCGCCGAGGGTGTGTTTTGTGTGCTTGTGTGTGTCCTCTCCAGTGCTCTACAAAACCTGGGGGGGTTACCTGCTCTCCGAGGACGCAGGTAATTACCTGCTAGCAGACTGGAACCAGAGCACCGTGTTCTCCATAGGCGCCTATGTTGTTTGGGCCCTCCTTTGGCCTCTGCACCTGACCGGCCCTGTGTTGCTGGTGCAGTGGCTTTGGGGTTACCTTGAACCCCAAGGGTGGGCTGCCTATGCCCAGGAGACTGACTGTGTAAGTGCTTTACTTCCCTGAAAAACTAACTATTACTTACCTCCCCCAGGAACTGTTGATTTTTGCAGTGTCCACTTTTAAAATAGCTATTTGCCATTTTAACCAAAACTGTGTGTACTACTGCTTTAAATCAAAGTTCTATACTTGCCTGTGTAAAGTACCTTGCAATTAATGTACTTATCTAAAATTTGAATCTTGTGGTTCTAAAAATAAATTAAGAAAATATATTTTTCTATATAAAAACCTATTTACCTGGAGTTAAGTCTTTGAGTGTGTGTTCCTCATTTATTGCCTGTATGTGTTCAACAAATGCTTAACACTACCCTTTGATAAGCCTACTGCTCGACCACACTACCACAAAATAGAGCATTAGTATTATCTAATTTTGCCATTATCAAACTCTAAGGGGAACCCTTGGACTCTGTGCACGCTATCTCTCTCTTTGAGATAGTATATACAGAGCCAACTTCCTCCAAGTGTCTTTTGTTAGTGCGGTCTTCCATCTCTCCGTCAAAACTTCTAGGTACAAAGGATTGTGGGGGTGTTATATAGTGCTGTGATCAGGTGTGTGCAGTGTGGGTATGTGTATCAGGTGTAGGGTATTCGTATTGTCCAATGTGGTGTTGTGTTCCGGTGGAGGTACTGTTCGAACCGCCAATGGATTACCACCATGCAAATACCGCAGTGCTGATTTGTGAGTCGTAATATGGAGGGCTGGATGTTGTCGGCGTGTCAGTGCTGGCGGAGGATCCGCCTCTCTCCCGCTGTTGGTCAGGCCGACAATGTATGATTTTTGGCTGGTTTTGGACGGTGTTCTGTTGGTGACTCAATACAGCTGTCTTTCAGCCCCCGCTTGGATGGCGATCTTCAGAACATACCGCCAAAGTCGTACTGATGCACCTCAATTTCTAACACTGTCCCTCTTAATGTTGAGTTATTCTCAGAGTCATTTAACAAAAGCATAAAGTTGCCCCCATTTGAGGTTTGGAACTTATGCCAGTCTGCCATAGACACATTTAAATGATGTCATTATTTGAACAATAGTGCAATGGTATTAAAATAAAAAACTACTTGAGAGATGTGGTCTGTTAGATATGGGGTCTTTGGTTGACAGTCAGGTTACCCCCTGTTCAAGCAAGGACCCTCTCGCTAGTCAGGGTAAAAGAGAATCACCCTCAGCTAACCCCTGCTTACCCCCTTGGTAGCTTGGCAGAGCAGTAGGCTTAACTTCAGTGCGCTAGGTGTAAAGTATTTGTACCAACACACACAGTAACTTAATGAAAACACTACAGAATGACACAACACCGGTTTAGTAAAATAGGAAATATTTATCTAAACAAAACAAGACCAAAACGACAAATATCCGACATACACAAGTCAAGTTATGAATTTTTAAAGATGAAACTAAAAAATAGCGCTTAGAAACAAAAATGCTTCAATGAGATGTTAACACGGCATCGTGAAGGAGTCGTTCCCAACAAGCCGACACCAGCGGCGCCGAACACGGAGTCGTGTAGACCCCCAAGTACAGTACCTTTGGTGAAGAGTGAAAACAAGCCGATGCGCGTAGTCGGGGATCGTGGCGTCTGTGCGAAACGTTGAATCCGTGCACTTTGAGCGGCGTCGGTCACGACGTGGTGCGGAGACTTCCACGGAGTCGCGGACTTCAGTGGGGCTGCTGCGGCGTCGGACCTGCGAAGAGCGTCGCGTTCCAGCGAAGGTCACGGCGTCGGGTGCAGGCGGCGTTACCGGATTCAGCAGCGGCGTCGGTCCGGAGTCGTCCGAAGTCGATTTCCTTGGATTTCCACCAGCTTTCCTTTCAAGGGCCCAGGGACTGGATAGGGCACCACTTGTCGGGGCAGGGCCTCTCCAGAGACTCCAGGTGCTGGCAGAGAGAAGTCTTTGCTGTCCCTGAGACTTCAAACAACAGGAGGCAAGCTCTAACTCAAGCCCTTGGAGATTTCTTCACAAGATGGAAGGCACACAAAGTCCAGTCTTTGCCCTCTTACTCTGGCAGAAGCAGCACTACAGGAAAGCTACACAAAGCACAGTCACAGGCAGGGCAGCACCTCTTCCTCAGCTATCAGCTCTTCTCCAGGCAGAGGTTCCTCTTGGTTCCAGAAGTGTTTCTCAAGTCTGTAGATTTGGGTGCCCTTCTTATACCCATTTTAGTCTTTGAAGTCACCTTTCTTCAAAGGGGACTCACGCCTACTTGTGAAATCCTCCCTTGCCCAGGCAAGGCCTCAGACACACACCAGGGGGCTGGAGCCGGCATTGTCAGAGGCAGGCACAGTCCTTTCAGATGAGAGTGACCACTCCACCCCTCCCTCCTAGCAGAGATGGCTAATCAGGAAATGCAGGTTACACCCCAGCCCCCTTTGTGTCACTGTCTAGTGCGAGGTGAAAAACAACCCAACTGTCAAACTGACCCAGACAGGGAATCCACAAATAAGGCAGAGTCACATAATGGTTTAAGCAAGAAAATGCTCACTTTCTAAAAGTGGCATTTTCAAACGCACAATCTTAAAATCAACTTTACTAAAAGATGTATTTTTTTATTGTGAGTTCATGGACCCCAAACTCCACATGTCCATCTACTCTCTAGGGGAATCTACACTTTAATCATATTTAAAGGTAGCCCCCATATTATCCTATGAGAGAGACAGGCCTTGCAACAGTGAAAAACGAAATTGGCAGTATTTCACTGCCAGGACATATAAACCACATTACTATATGTCCTACCTTATCCCTACACTGCACCCTGCCCTTGGGGCTACCTAGGGCCTACCTTAGGGGTGCCTTACATGTAAGAAAAGGCAAGGTTTAGGCCTGGCAAGTGGGTACACTTGCCAAGTCGAATTTACAGTGTAAAAATACACTTACAGACACTGCAGTGGCAGGTCTGAGACATGATTACAGGGTTTCTTGTGTGGGTGGCACAACCAGTGCTGCAGGCCCACTAGTAACAGCAAAAAGTTAAGGGAGACCACGCCAAGGATGAAAAGTCTAACATGGTCAATTGGCTTAGCTGCTGATCTTGAAACGTAGGGACCTGGGTTCAAAACCCAGCACTAAGACCTGGTTGAAAAGTGTTCAATTCTGGGCAGGTCCCTTTATCTGCAGCCTTGCAAGTCCTTTAGCCTTGTAGATGTGGTACTACAGACAGCGGTTTGGCATCTCGCTGAACCACTGAGTTGAACAGCTTCCCCTGCTGGCACTACTGCTATTGCAGCCTTTGGTCAGTTGGTGTTTTCCTCTGCAGATGTAAACTCTGTGGAAAGATGCAGTAGGATCCTCTTCTTTGGCAGATGTAGCCTCTTGGACCAATGTAAATGGACACTCATCTTTGTCAGTTGCACCCCCGCAGCCGATGCAGATGGCTACTCGTCTTCAGTAGTTGCGCTCTAAAGGCCAATGTGAAGTCTCTTCAAGGACATGTGCCTCTTATTAGCAGCAGCAGCACCAGACCTTGGGGAATGGCCAGGCAGCACAATTTCTTATGGAGCTTATAGCTGTAACTGCGCTTTGTGCCCTGTGGGTCGTCAGCTCCTTCCTTCTGGGTGTTCCACATGCCAAGAACATACTGAGCTTCTCCCTCTGAGCAGTATCTTCTTCTACAAGACAAGCCACTCTCCTTCCCTCACTTAGCAGACAGGCAGGCTTCTAGGAGCTTAAGTAGAGTTTCTCCAGAAAGCTTTAGACTTCAGGTGATACCCCTCACTTCTGGTAGACTGAATGTCAGGCAAACACCAATCCTGGCCACAAACGTAATCCTTGAAGTACTCCCGAGAGACTACCAAAAGACTACCATCCTTCTTCAAGGAGAAGATGGATCTGGAAGAAAATTGGTTGGATTGGACCCCACTTTTATACACATTTTACGGGAGTGACCACTCCCCTGACCTGCACCTCCCCTGGGAGGTGTCCAGAGCTCCTCCAGTGTGCTCCAGACCTCTGCCATCTTGGAAACAGAGGTGCTGCTGGCACACTGGACTGCTCTGAGTGGCCAGTGCCACCAGGTGACGTCAGAGACTCCTTGTGATAGGCTCCTTCAGGTGTTAGTAGCCTTTCCTCTCTCCTAGGTAGCCAAACCCTCTTTTCTGGCTATTTAGGGTCTCTGTCTCTGGGGAAACTTTAGATAACGAATGCATGAGCTCAGCCGAGTTCCTCTGCATCTCCCTCTTCACCTTCTGATAAGGAATCGACCGCTGACCGCGCTGGAAGCCTGCAAACCTGCAACATAGTAGCAAAGACGACTACTGCAACTCTGTAACGCTGATCCTGCCGCCTTCTCGACTGTTTTCCTGCTTGTGCATGCTGTGGGGGTAGTCTGCCTCCTCTCTGCACCAGAAGCTCCGAAGAAATCTCCCGTGGGTCGACGGAATCTTCCCCCTGCAACCGCAGGCACCAAAAAGCTGCATTACCGGTCCCTTGGGTCTCCTCTCAGCACGACGAGCGAGGTCCCTCGAATCCAGCGACACCGTCCAAGTGACCCCCACAGTCCAGTGACTCTTCAGCCCAAGTTTGGTGGAGGTAAGTCCTTGCCTCACCTCGCTGGGCTGCATTGCTGGGAACCGCGACTTTGCAAGCTACTCCGGCCCCTGTGCACTTCCGGCGGAAATCCTTCGTGCACAGCCAAGCCTGGGTCCACGGCACTCTAACCTGCATTGCACGACTTTCTAAGTTGGTCTCCGGCGACGTGGGACTCCTTTGTGCAACTTCGGCGAGCACCGTTTCACGCATCCTCGTAGTGCCTGTTTCTGGCACTTCTCCGGGTGCTACCTGCTTCAGTGAGGGCTCTTTGTCTTGCTCGACGTCCCCTCTCTCTGCAGGTCCAATTTGCGACCTCCTGGTCCCTCCTGGGCCCCAGCAGCGTCCAAAAACGCCAAACGCACGATTTGCGTGTAGCAAGGCTTGTTGGCGTCCATCCGGCGGGAAAACACTTCTGCACGACTCTCCAAGGCGTGGGGGATCCATCCTCCAAAGGGGAAGTCTCTAGCCCTTGTCGTTCCTGCAGTATTCACAGTTCTTCAGCCTAGTAAGAGCTTCTTTGCACCAACCGCTGGCATTTCTTGGGCATCTGCCCATCTCCGAGTTGCTTGTGACTTTTGGACTTGGTCCCCTTGTTCCACAGGTACCCTCAGTCAGGAATCCATCGTTGTTGCATTGCTGATTTGTGTTTTCCTTGCATTTTCTCTCTAACACGACTATTTTGTCCTTAGGGGAACTTTAGTGCACTTTGCACTCACTTTTCAGGGTCTTGGGGAGGGTTATTTTGCTAACTCTCACTATTTTCTAATAGTCCCAGCGACCCTCTACAAGGTCACATAGGTTTGGGGTCCATTCGTGGTTCGCATTCCACTTCTGGAGTATATGGTTTGTGTTGCCCCTATCCCTATGTTTCCCCATTGCATCCTATTGTAACTATACATTGTTTGCACTGTTTTCTAAGACTATACTGCATATTTTTGCTATTGTGTATATATATCTTGTGTATATTTCCTATCCTCTCACTGAGGGTACACTCTAAGATACTTTGGCATATTGTCATAAAAATAAAGTACCTTTATTTTTAGTATAACTGTGTATTGTGTTTTCTTATGATATTGTGCATATGACACTAAGTGGTACTGTAGTAGCTTCACACGTCTCCTAGTTCAGCCTAAGCTGCTCTGCTAAGCTACCATTATCTATCAGCCTAAGCTGCTAGACACCCTATACACTAATAAGGGATAACTGGGCCTGGTGCAAGGTGCAAGTACCCCTTGGTACTCACTACAAGCCAGTCCAGCCTCCTACATTGGTTGTGCAGTGGTGGGATAAGTGCTTGAGACTACTTACCACTCTTGTCATTGTACTTTTCATAAGAGAAAAATATACAAAACAAGGTCAGTGTATATACACATAGCCAAAAAGTTTTGCATTTCCTCTTTTCACTCTTTTCTAAGTGCTGAAAAGTACTCCTAAACTTTCAAAAAGTTCTTAAAAGTTTAAAAAGTTTTTTCTGTCTTTCCAAACAGTTCTGAAAACTTTTTTTTCTCTTTTTCTATCACTTTAACTCTCTCTAAAAAAATGTCTGGCACAGGCAAAAATGTTGAACTGTCCAAACTTGCATATGATCACCTTAGCTGGAAAGGAGCAAGGAGTCTCTGCATAGAGAGAGGTTTGAGTGTAGGGAAGAATCCTTCCTTAGAACTGTTAATTAATATGCTTAGAGTACAGGATAAGGCCATAAGTGCCCAATCTGGTGAAAAAGTAGCTAATGGTTCTCAATCTGATCCAGGGACTCCCCCAGGAAAAGGTTCAGGAAAGAAACTTCTCAGCCTGCCCATTACTAGACAGTCTAGCATAGTTGGTACAGAGGTTGAATCACACCATACTGATGGTGTGCTCTCACATTATACTGGTAGCCAAGCTGTTAGGGTGCCCTCTGTAAGGGACAGGTCTCCTTCTGTTCATTCCCATCATACCTCTGTATCTAGAAATGTCCCTCCCACCCACCCTGATGACAGATTGTTAGAAAGGGAGCTCAATAGATTGAGAGTGGAACAAACCAGACTGAAGCTCAAGAAGCAACAGCTGGATTTGGATAGACAGTCTTTAGAATTAGAGAAGGAAAGACAGAAGTTGGGTTTAGATACCCATGGTGGCAGCAGCAGTATTCCCCATAGTCATCCTGCAAAAGAGCATGATTCCAGGAATCTGCAGAAGATAGTTCCCCCTTATAAGGAGGGGGATGACATTAACAAGTGGTTTGCTGCACTTGAGAGGGCCTGTGCTGTACAGGATGTCCCTCAAAAGCAGTGGGCTGCTATCCTATGGCTATCATTTAGTGGAAAAGGTAGGGATAGGCTCCTTACTGTGAAAGAAAATGATGCCAATAATTTTACAGTTCTTAAGAATGCACTCCTGGATGGTTATGGCTTAACCACTGAACAGTACAGGATAAAGTTCAGAGAGACCAAAAAGGAGTCTTCACAAGACTGGGTTGATTTCATTGACCAGGCAGTGAAGGCCTTGGAGGGGTGGTTACATGGCAGTAAAGTTACTGATTATGAAAGCCTGTATAACACAATCCTGAGAGAGCATATACTTAATAATTGTGTGTCTGATTTGTTGCACCAGTACCTGGTAGACTCTGATCTGACCTCTCCCCAAGAATTGGGAAAGAAGGCAGACAAATGGGTCAGAACAAGGGTGAACAGAAAAGTTCATACAGGGGGTGACAAAGATGGCAATAAGAAGAAAGATGGTGAAAAATCTCAAGATAAGCATGGGGATAAGGGTAAAACCAAAGATCCCACTTCAAATCTTAAACACTCTTCAGAGGGTGGGGATAAAACAAATTCTTCCTCTTCTTCCCAACCTGCACACATTAAAAAGCCTTGGTGCTTTGTGTGTAAAAACAGAGGCCATAGGCCAGGGGATAAGTCCTGTCCAGGTAAACCCCCTGAGCCTACCACCACTAATACATCAAGCTCTAGTGCCCCTAGCAGTAGTGGTACTAGTGGTGGGACTGCTGGCAACAGTCAAGCAAAGGGTGTAGTTGGGTTCACTTATGGGTCCATAGTGGAAACTGATGTAATCAGTCCCAAGACAGTTTCTGTCACACCTAGTGGCACTGGCCTTGCCACACTGGCTGCTTGTCCCCTTACAATGGATAAGTACAGGCAGACAGTTTCAATAAATGGTGTTGAGGCCTTGGCCTACAGGGACACAGGTGCCAGTTTCACTTTGGTGACTGAAAACCTAGTGCCTCCTGAACAACACATCATTGGACAACAGTATAAGATTATTGATGCCCATAACTCCACTAAGTTTCTTCCCTTAGCTATAATTCAGTTTAGTTGGGGTGGAGTTACTGGCCCTAAGCAGGTGGTGGTATCACCTAGCTTACCTGTAGACTGTCTCTTAGGTAATGACCTAGAGGCCTCAGGTTGGGCTGAAGTAGAGTTTTATGCCCATGCAGCCATGCTGGGCATCCCTGAGGAATTGTTCCCTCTCATTTCAAGTGAAATGAAAAAGCAAAGGAGAGAAGGCCTGAAAACTCAGGATCCCTCTCCATCAACAGGTAAAAAGGGGATCACAGTATCCCCTAACCACCCTACCATTCAGGATACTATTCCTGTGGTGGGAGAAACCTCTCCTGGGGTGGCACCTGTTCCAAGGGAATCATCAGCTGGCAAAGCTGGACTCCCTGAGGTGGAAGTACCTCTCTGTGGGATAACTAACATTGGTGAGAAAAACAGCACCATTTTAGTTAACATGGAGCATCCCTCCAACCCTCCCAGAGAAACTTTAGTGCAGAAACCCTGCACTACCTCACAACACTTAGGACAGCATCCCTGCCCTAGTGTGGAGCTCATAGGACAGCATCCCTGCCCTGCTCCAACTCAAGAGAAACAGCATCCCTGTTCTCTCTTCCAGCCAGATGGACAAAGTTTTTGCCCAGCTATGGCTTTATTGAGACAGCATCCCTGTCTGGCATTTCCATCACTACAAATAGGTTCAGTGGACAATTCCCACTGCTCTAAACTAAAACTTACTGATAGAAACTCTGAAAATACATCTTCACATTGTTGCTTAGCTAAAAAACTTCAAACAGGGTGGTTTACATCCCCACAGGGAAGTAACCATATAGTGGATGATAAAGGGAGTAACCAGTCTATTGCAGAGCTACTCTCTACTTATCACCACTTAGACAATAAAGTCTCAACTGGCCAAGGTTAGCCTTATTGTCCTTCGTTTGGGGGGGGGGTTGTGTGAGAAGGTAGCCTCTTTCTAGCCTTGTTACCCCCACTTTTGGCCTGTTTGTGAGTGTATGTCAGGGTGTTTGTCACTGTTTTCACTGTCTCACTGGGATCCTGATAGCCAGGCCTCAGTGCTCATAGTGAAAACACCATGTTTTCAGTATGGTTGTTATGTGTCACTGGGATCCTGCTGGTCAGGACCCCAGTGCTCATAGGTTTGTGGCCTATATGTATGTGTCACTGGGACCCTGTCACACAGGGCCCCAGTGCTCATAGGTGTGCATGTGTATGTTCCCTGTGTGGTGCCTAACTGTCTCACTGAGGCTCTGCTAACCAGAACCTCAGTGGTTATGCTCTCTCATTACTTTTAAATTGTCACTAACAGGCTAGTGACCAATTTTTACCAATTTACATTGGCTTACTGGAACACCCTTATAATTCCCTAGTATATGGTACTGAGGTACCCAGGGTATTGGGGTTCCAGGAGATCCCTATGGGCTGCAGCATTTCTTTTGCCACCCATAGGGAGCTCTGACAATTCTTACACAGGCCTGCCACTGCAGCCTGAGTGAAATAACGTCCACGTTATTTCACAGCCATTTTACACTGCACTTAAGTAACTTATAAGTCACCTATATGTCTAACCTTTACCTGGTAAAGGTTAGGTGCAAAGTTACTTAGTGTGTGGGCACCCTGGCACTAGCCAAGGTGCCCCCACATTGTTCAGAGCCAATTCACTGAACTTTGTGAGTGCGGGGACACCATTACACGCGTGCACTACATATAGGTCACTACCTATATGTAGCTTCACAATGGTAACTCCGAATATGGCCATGTAACATGTCTATGATCATGGAATTGCCCCCTCTATGCCATCCTGGCATAGTTGGCACAATCCCATGATCCCAGTGGTCTGTAGCACAGACCCTGGTACTGCCAAACTGCCCTTCCTGGGGTTTCACTGCAGCTGCTGCTGCTGCCAACCCCTCAGACAGGCAGCTGCCCTCCTGGGGTCCAGCCAGGCCTGGCCCAGGATGGCAGAACAAAGAACTTCCTCTGAGAGAGGGTGTGACACCCTCTCCCTTTGGAAAATGGTGTGAAGGCAGGGGAGGAGTAGCCTCCCCCCAGCCTCTGGAAATGCTTTGTTGGGCACAGATGTGCCCAATTCTGCATAAGCCAGTCTACACCGGTTCAGGGACCCCTTAGCCCCTGCTCTGGCGCGAAACTGGACAAAGGAAAGGGGAGTGACCACTCCCCTGACCTGCACCTCCCCTGGGAGGTGTCCAGAGCTCCTCCAGTGTGCTCCAGACCTCTGCCATCTTGGAAACAGAGGTGCTGCTGGCACACTGGACTGCTCTGAGTGGCCAGTGCCACCAGGTGACGTCAGAGACTCCTTGTGATAGGCTCCTTCAGGTGTTAGTAGCCTTTCCTCTCTCCTAGGTAGCCAAACCCTCTTTTCTGGCTATTTAGGGTCTCTGTCTCTGGGGAAACTTTAGATAACGAATGCATGAGCTCAGCCGAGTTCCTCTGCATCTCCCTCTTCACCTTCTGATAAGGAATCGACCGATGACCGCGCTGGAAGCCTGCAAACCTGCAACATAGTAGCAAAGACGACTACTGCAACTCTGTAACGCTGATCCTGCCGCCTTCTCGACTGTTTTCCTGCTTGTGCATGCTGTGGGGGTAGTCTGCCTCCTCTCTGCACCAGAAGCTCCGAAGAAATCTCCCGTGGGTCGACGGAATCTTCCCCCTGCAACCGCAGGCACCAAAAAGCTGCATTACCGGTCCCTTAGGTCTCCTCTCAGCACGACGAGCGAGGTCCCTCGAATCCAGCGACACCGTCCAAGTGACCCCCACAGTCCAGTGACTCTTCAGCCCAAGTTTGGTGGAGGTAAGTCCTTGCCTCACCTCGCTGGGCTGCATTGCTGGGAACCGCGACTTTGCAAGCTACTCCGGCCCCTGTGCACTTCCGGCGGAAATCCTTCGTGCACAGCCAAGCCTGGGTCCACGGCACTCTAACCTGCATTGCACGACTTTCTAAGTTGGTCTCCGGCGACGTGGGACTCCTTTGTGCAACTTCGGCGAGCACCGTTTCACGCATCCTTGTAGTGCCTGTTTCTGGCACTTCTCCGGGTGCTACCTGCTTCAGTGAGGGCTCTTTGTCTTGCTCGACGTCCCCTCTCTCTGCAGGTCCAATTTGCGACCTCCTGGTCCCTCCTGGGCCCCAGCAGCGTCCAAAAACGCCAAACGCACGATTTGCGTGTAGCAAGGCTTGTTGGCGTCCATCCGGCGGGAAAACACTTCTGCGCGACTCTCCAAGGCGTGGGGGATCCATCCTCCAAAGGGGAAGTCTCTAGCCCTTGTCGTTCCTGCAGTATTCACAGTTCTTCAGCCTAGTAAGAGCTTCTTTGCACCAACCGCTGGCATTTCTTGGGCATCTGCCCATCTCCGAGTTGCTTGTGACTTTTGGACTTGGTCCCCTTGTTCCACAGGTACCCTCAGTCAGGAATCCATCGTTGTTGCATTGCTGATTTGTGTTTTCCTTGCATTTTCCCTCTAACACGACTATTTTGTCCTTAGGGGAACTTTAGTGCACTTTGCACTCACTTTTCAGGGTCTTGGGGAGGGTTATTTTGCTAACTCTCACTATTTTCTAATAGTCCCAGCGACCCTCTACAAGGTCACATAGGTTTGGGGTCCATTCGTGGTTCGCATTCCACTTCTGGAGTATATGGTTTGTGTTGCCCCTATCCCTATGTTTCCCCATTGCATCCTATTGTAACTATACATTGTTTGCACTGTTTTCTAAGACTATACTGCATATTTTTGCTATTGTGTATATATATCTTGTGTATATTTCCTATCCTCTCACTGAGGGTACACTCTAAGATACTTTGGCATATTGTCATAAAAATAAA
The DNA here is from genome assembly GCF_031143425.1 of Pleurodeles waltl. NCBI lineage: Eukaryota > Metazoa > Chordata > Amphibia > Caudata > Salamandridae > Pleurodeles > Pleurodeles waltl. The sequence continues at coordinate 527,090,104 of NC_090446.1, forward strand.
GTACCTTTATTTTTAGTTTAACTGTGTATTGTGTTTTCTTATGATATTGTGCATATGACACTAAGTGGTACTGTAGTAGCTTCACACGTCTCCTAGTTCAGCCTAAGCTGCTCTGCTAAGCTACCATTATCTATCAGCCTAAGCTGCTAGACACCCTATACACTAATAAGGGATAACTGGGCCTGGTGCAAGGTGCAAGTACCCCTTGGTACTCACTACAAGCCAGTCCAGCCTCCTACACAGTATGCCAATGTAAATTGGTAAAATTGGTCACTAGCCTGTTAGTGACAATTTGAAAGAAATGAGAGAGCATAACCACTGAGGTTCTGATTAGCAGAGCCTCAGTGAGACAGTTAGTCATAACACAGGTAACACATACAGGGCACACTTATGAGCACTGGGGCCCTGGCTGGCAGGGTCCCAGTGACACATACAACTAAAACAACATATATACAGTGAAATATGGGGGTAACATGCCAGGCAAGTGCTAGTGACCAATTTCACCAATATACATTGGCATACTGGAACACCCTTATAATTCCCTAGTATATGGTACTGAGGTACCCAGGGTATTGGGGTTCCAGGAGATCCCTATGGGCTGCAGCATTTCTTGTGCCACCCATAGGGAGCTCTGACAATTCTTACACAGGCCTGCCACTGCAGCCTGAGTGAATTAACGTCCATGTTATTTCACAGCCATTTACCACTGCACTTAAGTAACTTATAAGTCACCTATATGTCTAACCTTTACCTGGTAAAGGTTGGGTGCTAAGTTACTTAGTGTGTGGGCACCCTGGCACTAGCCAAGGTGCCCCCACATTGTTCAGGGCAAATTCCCCGGACTTTGTGAGTGCGGGGACACCATTACACGTGAGCACTATACATATGTCACGACATATGTATAGCGTCACAATGGTAACTCCGAACATGGCCATGTAACATGTCTAAGATCATGGAATTGTCACCCCAATGCCATTCTGGCATTGGAGAGACAATTCCATGATCCCCTGAGTCTCTAGCTCAGACCCGGGTACTGCCAAACTACCTTTCCCGGGGTTTCACTGCAGCTGCTGCTGCTGCCAACCCCTCAGACAGGTTTCTGCCCTCCTGTGGTCCAGCCAGGCTTGGCCCAGGAAGGCAGAACAAAGGACTTCCTCAGAGAGAGGGTGTTACACCCTCTCCCTTTGGAAAAAGGTGTCAGGGCTGGGGAGGAGTAGCCTCCCCCAGCCTCTGGAAATGCTTTGATGGGCACAGATGGTGCCCATCTCTGCATAAGCCAGTCTACACCGGATCAGGGATCCCCCAGCCCTGCTCTGGCGCGAAACTGGACAAAGGAAAGGGGAGTGACCACTCCCCTGACCTGCACCTCCCCTGGGAGGTGCCCAGAGCTCCTCCAGTGTGCTCCAGACCTCTACCATCTTGGAAACAGAGGTGCTGCTGGCACACTGGACTGCTCTGAGTGGCCAGGGCCAGCAGGTGACGTCAGAGACTCCTTCTGATAGGCTCCTACCTGTGTTGCTAGCCTATCCTCCTTCCTAAGTAGCCAATCCTCCTTTTCTGGCTATTTAGGGTCTCTGCTTTGGGGAATTCTTTAGATAACGAATGCAAGAGCTCATCAGAGTTCCTCTGCATCTCTCTCTTCACCTTCTGCCAAGGAATCGACCGCTGACTGCTCTGGACGCCTGCAAAACTGCAACAAAGTAGCAAAGATGACTACTGCGACCTTGTAACGCTGATCCGGCCGCCTTCTCGACTATTTTCCTGGTGGTGCATGCTGTGGGGGTAGTTTGCCACCTCTCTGCACTAGAAGCTCCGAAGAAATCTCCCGTGGGTCGACGGAATCGTCCCCCTGCAACCGCAGGCACCAAAAGACTGCATCACCGGTCCTCTGGGTCCCCTCTCAGCATGACAAGCGTGGTCCCTGGAACTCAGCAACTCTGTCCAAGTGACTCCCACAGTCCAGTGACTCTTCAGTCCAAGTTTGGTGGAGGTAAGTCCTTGCCTCCCCACGCTAGACTGCATTGCTGGGTACCGTGTGATTTGCAGCTGCTCCGGCTCCTGTGCACTCTTCCAGGATTTCCTTTGTGCACAGCCAAGCCTGGGTCCCCGACACTCTAACCTGCAGTGCACGACCTCCTGAGTTGTCCTCCGGCGTTGTGGGACCTTCTTTTGTGACTTCGGGTGAGCTCCGGTTCACTCTTCTTTTTAGTGCCTGTTCCGGCACTTCTGCTGGTGCTGCTGGCTTCTGATTGGGCTCTTTGTCTTACTGGACGCCCCCTCTGTCTCCTCACGCAATTGGCGACATCCTGGTCCCTCCTGGGCCACAGCAGCATCCAAAAACCCTAACCTCGACCCTTGCAGCTAGCAAGGCTTGTTTGCGGTCTTTCTGCACGGAAACACCTCTGCAAGCTTCTTCACGACAGTGCACATCCATCCTCCAAAGGTGAAGTCTCTAGCCCTCTTCGTTCTTGCAGAATCCACAGCTTCTACCATCTGGTGGCAGCTTCTTTGCACCTACAGCTGGCATTTCCTAAGCATCTGCCCACTCCCGACTTGATCGTGACTCTTGGACTTGGTCCCCTTGTTCCACAGGTACTCTCGTCCGGAAATCCATTGTTGTTGCATTGCTGGTGTTGGTCTTCCTTGCAGAATTCCCCTATCACGACTTCTGTGCTCTCTGGGGAACTTAGGTGCACTTTGCACCCACTTTTCAGGGTCTTGGGGTGGGCTATTTTTCTAACCCTCACTGTTTTCTTACAGTCCCAGCGACCCTCTACAAGGTCACATAGGTTTGGGGTCCATTCGTGATCGCATTCCACTTTTGGAGTATATGGTTTGTGTTGCCCCTATACCTATGTGCTCTCATTGCAATCTATTGTGACTGTACATTGCTTGCATTGCCTTCTATTGCTATTACTGCATATTTTTGGTATTGTGTACATATATCTTGTGTATATTTGCTATCCTCATACTGAGGGTACTCAGTGAGATACTTTTGGCATATTGTCATTGTAGGAGGCTGGACTGGCTTGTAGTGAGTACCAAGGGGTACTTGCACCTTGCACCAGGCCCAGTTATCCCTTATTAGTGTATAGGGTGTCTAGCAGCTTAGGCTGATAGATAATGGTAGCTTAGCAGAGCAGCTTAGGCTGAACTAGGAGACGTGTGAAGCTACTACAGTACCACCTAGTGTCATATGCACAATATCATAAGAAAACACAATACACAGTTATACTAAAAATAAAGGTACTTTATTTTTATGACAATATGCCAAAGTATCTCAGAGTGTACCCTCAGTGAGAGGATAGGAAATATACACAAGATATATGTACACAATACCAAAAATATGCAGGATAGTCTTAGAAAACAGTGCAAACAATGTATAGTTACAATAGGATGCAATGGGGACACATAGGGATAGGGGCAACACAAACCATATACTCCAAAAGTGGAATGCGAACCACGAATGGACCCCAAACCTATGTGACCTTGTAGAGGGTCGCTGGGACTATTAGAAAATAGTGAGAGTTAGAAAAATAACCCTCCCCAAGACCCTGAAAAGTGAGTGCAAAGTGCACTAAAGTTCCCCCAAGGACATAGAAGTCGTGATAGAGGAATAATGCAGGAAAGACACAAACCAACAATGCAACAACGATGGATTTCCAATCTTGGGTACCTGTGGAACAAGGGGACCAAGTCCAAAAGTCACAAGCAAGTCGGAGATGGGCAGATGCCAAGGAAATGCCAGCTGTGGGTGCAAAGAAGCTTCTACTTGACAGAAGAAGCTGAAGTTTCTGCAGGAACAAAAAGGGCTAGAGACTTCCCCTTTGATGGACGGATCCCTCTCGCAGTGGAGAGTCGTGCAGAAGTGTTTTCCTGCCGAAAGAACGCCAACAAGCCTTGCTAGCTGCAAATCGTGCGGTTATCGTTTTTGGATGCTGCTGTGGCCCAGGAGGGACCAAGAGGTCGCAAATTGGACCAGGAGGTAGAGGGGACATCGAGCAAGACAAGGAGCCCTCTTAGCAGCAGGTAGCACCCGGAGAAGTGCCAGAAACAGGCACTACGAGGATGCGTGAAACGGTGCTCACCCGAAGTTACAGAAAGGAGTCCCACATCGCCGGAGACCAACTTAGAAAGTCGTGCAATGCAGGTTAGAGTGACGTGGACCCAGGCTTTGCTGTGCACAAAGGATTTCCGCCGGAAGTGCACAGGGGCCGGAGTAGCTGCAAAAGTTGCGGTTCCCAGCAATGCAGTCTAGCGAGGTGAGGCAAGGACTTACCTCCACCAAACTTGGACTGAAGAGTCACTGGACTGTGGGAGTCACTTGGACAGAGTTGCTGGATTCGAGGGACCTCGCTCGTTGTGCTGAGAGGAGACCCAAGGGACCGGTAATGCAGCTTTTTGGTGCCTGCGGTTGCAGGGGGAAGATTCCGTCGACCCACAGGAGATTTCTTCGGAGCTTCTAGTGCAGAGAGGAGGCAGACTACCCCCACAGCATGCACCACCAGGAAAACAGTCGAGAAGGCGGCAGGATCAGCGTTACAGAGTTGCAGTAGTCGTCTTTGCTACTATGTTGCAGGTTTGCAGGCTTCCAGCGCGGTCAGCAGTCGATTCCTTGGCAGAAGGTGAAGAGAGAGATGCAGAGGAACTCGGATGAGCTCTTGCATTCGTTATCTAAAGTTTCCCCAGAGACAGAGACCCTAAATAGCCAGAAAAGAGGGTTTGGCTACCTAGGAGAGAGGATAGGCTAGCAACACCTGAAGGAGCCTATCAGAAGGAGTCTCTGACGTCACCTGGTGGCACTGACCACTCAGAGCAGTCCAGTGTGCCAGCAGCACCTCTGTTTCCAAGATGGCAGAGGTCTGGAGCATACTGGAGGAGCTCTGGACACCTCCCAGGGGAGGTGCAGGTCAGGGGAGTGGTCACTCCCCTTTCCTTTGTCCAGTTTCGCGCCAGAGCAGAGCTAAGGGGTCCCCTGAACCGTTGTAGACTGGCTTATGCAGAATTGGGCACATCTTTGCCCAAGAAAGCATTTCCAGAGGCTGGGGGAGGCTACTCCTCCCCGGCCTTCACACCATTTTCCAAAGGGAGAGGGTGTAACACCCTCTCTCAGAGGAAGTCCTTTGTTATGCCATCCTGGGCCAGGCCTGGCTGGACCCCAGGAGGGCAGATGCCTGTCTGAGGGGTTGGCAGCAGCAGCAGCTGCAGTGAAACCCCAGGAAGGGCAGTTTGGCAGTAGCAGGGTCTGTGCTACAGACCACTGGGATCATGGGATTGTGCCAACTATGCCAGGATGGCATAGAGGGGGCAATTCCATGATCATAGACATGTTACATGGCCATATTCGGAGTTACCATTGTGAAGCTACATATAGGTAGTGACCTATATGTAGTGCACGCGTGTAATGGTGTCCCCGCACTCACAAAGTCCGGGGAATTGGCCCTGAACAATGTGGGGGCACCTTGGCTAGTGCCAGGGTGCCCTCACACTAAGTAACTTTGCACCTAACCTTTACCAGGTAAAGGTTAGACATATAGGTGACTTATAAGTTACTTAAGTGCAGTGTAAAATGGCTGTGAAATAACGTGGACGTTATTTCACTCAGGCTGCAGTGGCAGGCCTGTGTAAGAATTGTCAGAGCTCCCTATGGGTGGCAAAAGAAATGCTGCAGCCCATAGGGATCTCCTGGAACCCCAATACCCTGGGTACCTCAGTACCATATACTAGGGAATTATAAGGGTGTTCCAGTAAGCCAATGTAAATTGGTAAAATTGGTCACTAGCCTGTTAGTGACAATTTGAAAGAAATGAGAGAGCATAACCACTGAGGTTCTGTTTAGCAGAGCCTCAGTGAGACAGTTAGGCATCACACAGGGAACACATACATATGAGCACTGGGGTCCTGGCTAGCAGGGTCCCAGTGACACATAACAAACATACTGAAAACATAGGGTTTTCACTATGAGCACTGGGCTCTGGCTGGCAGGATCCCAGTGAGACAGTGAAAACACCCTGACATACACTCACAAACATGCCAAAAGTGGGGGTAACAAGGCTAGAAAGAGGCTACTTCCTCACACAACCCCCCCAAACGAAGGACAATAAGGCTAACCTTGGACAGTTGAGACTTTATTGTCTAAGTGGTGATAAGTAGAGAGTAGCTCTGCAATAGACTGGTTACTCCCTTTATCATCCACTATATGGTTACTTCCCTGTGGGGATGTAAACCACCCTGTTTGAAGTTTTTTTAGCTAAGCAACAATGTGAAGATGTATTTTCAGAGTTTCTATCAGTAAGTTTTAGTTTAGAGCAGTGGGAATTGTCCACTGAACCTATTTGTAGTGATGGAAATGCCAGACAGGGATGCTGTCTCAGAAAAGCCATAGCTGGGCAAAAACTTTGTCCATATGGCTGGAAGAGAGAACAGGGATGCTGTTTCTCTTGGGTTGGAGCAGGGCAGGGATGCTGTCCTATGAGCTCCACACTAGGGCAGGGATGCTGTCCTAAGTGTTGTGAGGCAGTGCAGAGTTTCTGCACTAAAGTTTCTCTGGGAGGGTTGGAGGGATGCTCCATGTTAACTAAAATGGTGCTCTTTTTCTCACCAATGTTAGTTATCCCACAGAGAGGTACTTCCACCTCAGGGAGTACAGTTTTGCCAACTGATGATTCCCTTGGAACAGGTGCCACCCCAGGAGAGGTTTCTCCCACCACAGGAATGGTATCCTGAATGGTAGGGTGGTTAGGGGATACTGTGATACCCTTTTTACCTGTTGATGGAGAGGGATCCTGAGTTTTCAGCCCTTCTCTCCTTTGTTTTTTCATTTCAGTAGAAATGAGAGGGAACAATTCCTCTGGGATGCCCAGCATGGCTGCATGGGCATAAAACTCTACATCAGCCCAACCTGAGGCCTCTAGGTCATTACCTAAGAGACAGTCTACAGGTAAGCTAGGTGATACCACCACCTGCTTAGGGCCAGTAACTCCACCCCAACTAAACTGAATTATAGCTAAGGGAAGAAACTTAGTGGAGTTATGGACATCAATAATCTTATACTGTTGTCCAATGATGTGTTGTTCAGGATGCACTAGGTTTTCAGTCACCAAAGTGATACTGGCACCTGTGTCCCTGTAGGCCAAGGCCTCAACACCATTTATTGAAACTGTCTGCCTGTACTTATCCATTGTAAGGGGACAAGCAGCCAGTGTGGCAAGGCCAATGCCACTAGGTGTGACAGAAACTGTCTTGGGACTGACTACCCCAGTTTCTATGATGGACCCATAAGTGAACCCAACTACACCCTTTGCTTGACTGTTGCCAGCAGTCCCACCACTAGTACCACTACTGCTAGGGGCACTAGAGCTTGATGTATTAGTGGTGGTAGGCTCAGGGGGTTTACCTGGACAGGACTTATCCCCTGGCCTATGGCCTCTGTTTTTACACACAAAGCACCAAGGCTTTTTAATGTGTGTGGGTTGAGAAGAAGAGGAAGAATTTGTTTTATCCCCACCCCCTGAAGAGTGTTTAAGATTTGAAGTGGGATCTTTGGTTTTACCCTTATCCCCATGCTTATCTTGAGATTTTTCACCATCTTTCTTCTTGTTGTTCTCTTTGTCACCCCCTGTATGAACTTTTCTGTTCACCCTTGTTCTGACCCATTTGTCTGCCTTCTTTCCCAATTCTTGGGGAGAGGTCAGATCAGAGTCCACCAAGTACTGGTGCAACAAATCAGACACACAATTATTAAGAATATGCTCTCTCAGGATCAAGTTATACAGGCTGTCATAATCAGTAACTTTACTGCCATGTAACCACCCCTCCAAGGCCTTCACTGAATGGTCAATGAAATCAACCCAGTCTTGTGAAGACTCCTTTTTGGTCTCTATGAACTTTATCCTGTATTGTTCAGTGGTTAAGCCATAACCATCCAGGAGTGCATTCTTAAGTACTGTAAAATTATTGGCATCACTTTCTTTCACAGTAAGGAGCCTATCCCTACCTTTTCCACTAAATGATAGCCATAGGATAGCAGCCCACTGCCTTTGAGGGACATCCTGTACAACACAGGCCCTCTCAAGTGCAGCAAACCACTTGTTAATGTCATCCCCCTCCTTATAAGGGGGAACTATCTTGTGCAGATTCCTGGAATCATGCTCTTTTGCAGGATGACTATGGGGAATACTGCTGCTGCCACCATGGGTTTCTAAACCCAACTTCTGTCTTTCCTTCTCTAATTCTAATGAATGTCTATCCAAATCCAGATGTTGCTTTTTAAGCTTCAGTCTGGTTTGTTCCACCCTCAACTTATTGAGTTCCCTCTCTAACAATCTGTCATCAGGGTTGGTGGGGGGGACATTCCTAGATACAGAGGTATGATGGGAATGAACAGAAGGAGACCTGTCCCTTACAGAGGGCACCCTAACAGCTTGGCTAACAGAAACATCAGTACCACTGTGGTGAGAATAAATGCTTTTGCTATGATGTGAGACAACACTATTTGTATGGTGTGGCTCTTCATCATTACCAACTATGCTAGACTGTCTAGTAATGGGCAGGCTAGGAAGTTTATTTCCTGAACTTTTTCCTGGGGGAGTCCCTGGATCAGACTGGGAACCATTAGCTACTTTTTCAACAGATGGGGCACTTTTAGCCTTATCTTGTTCTCTAAGCATGTTAAGTAACAGTTCCAAGGAAGGATTCTTCCCTACACTCAAACCTCTCTCTATTCAGAGACTCCTTGCTCCTTTCCAGCTAAGGTGATCATATGCAAGTTTGGACAGATCAACATTTTGGCCTGTGCCAGACATTTTTAGAGAGAGTTAAGGTGATAGAAAAAGAGAAAAAAGTTTTCAGAACTTTTTAGAAAGACAGAAAAAAAACTTTTTAAACTTTTAAGAACTTTTTGAAAGTTTAGAAGTACTTTTCAGCACTTTAGAAAAGAGTGAAAAGAGGAAATGCAAAACTTTTTAGCAATGTGTACACACACTGAACTTGTTTTGTATATTTTTCTCTTATGAAAAGTACAATGACAAGAGTGGTAAGTAGTCTCAAAGCACTTATCCCACCGCTGCACAACCAATGTAGGAGGCTGGACTGGCTTGTAGTGAGTACCAAGGGGTACTTGCACCTTGCACCAGGCCCAGTTATCCCTTATTAGTGTATAGGGTGTCTAGCAGCTTAGGCTGATAGATAATGGTAGCTTAGCAGAGCAGCTTAGGCTGAACTAGGAGACGTGTGAAGCTACTACAGTACCACCTAGTGTCATATGCACAATATCATAAGAAAACACAATACACAGTTATACTAAAAATAAAGGTACTTTATTTTTATGACAATATGCCAAAGTATCTCAGAGTGTACCCTCAGTGAGAGGATAGGAAATATACACAAGATATATGTACACAATACCAAAAATATGCAGTATAGTCTTAGAAAACAGTGCAAACAATGTATAGTTACAATAGGATGCAATGGGGACACATAGGGATAGGGGCAACACAAACCATATACTCCAAAAGTGGAATGCGAACCACAAATGGACCCCAAACCTATGTGACCTTGTAGAGGGTCGCTGGGACTATTAGAAAATAGTGAGAGTTAGAAAAATAACCCTCCCCAAGACCCTGAAAAGTGAGTGCAAAGTGCACTAAAGTTCCCCCAAGGACATAGAAGTCGTGATAGAGGAATAATGCAGGAAAGACACAAACCAACATTGCAACAACGATGGATTTCCAATCTTGGGTACCTGTGGAACAAGGGGACCAAGTCCAAAAGTCACAAGCAAGTCGGAGATGGGCAGATGCCCAGGAAATGCCAGCTGTGGGTGCAAAGAAGCTTCTACTGGACAGAAGAAGCTGAGGTTTCTGCAGGAACGAAAAGCGCTAGAGACTTCCCCTTTGGTGGACGGATCCCGCTCGCCGCGGAGAGTCGTGCAGAAGTGTTTTCCCGCCGAAAGAACGCCAACAAGCCATGCTAGCTGCAAATTGTGCGGTTATCGTTTTTGGATGCTGCTGTGGCCCAGGAGGGACCAGGAGGTCGCAAATTGGACCAGGAGGTAGAGGGGACATCGAGCAAGACAAGGAGCCCTCTTAGCAGCAGGTAGCACCCGGAGAAGTGCCAGAAACAGGCACTACGAGGATGCATGAAACGGTGCTCACCCGAAGTTACAGAAAGGAGTCCCACGTCGCCGGAGACCAACTTAGAAAGTCGTGCAATGCAGGTTAGAGTGACGTGGACCCAGGCTTTGCTGTGCACAAAGGATTTCCGCCGGAAGTGCACAGGGGCCGGAGTAGCTGCAAAAGTTGCGGTTCCCAGCAATGCAGTCTAGCGAGGTGAGGCAAGGACTTACCTCCACCAAACTTGGACTGAAGAGTCACTGGACTGTGGGAGTCTCTTGGACAGAGTTGCTGGATTCGAGGGACCTCGCTCGTCGTGCTGAGAGGAGACCAAGGGACCGGTAATGCAGCTTTTTGGTGCCTGCGGTTGCAGGGGGAAGATTCCGTCGACCCACGGGAGATTTCTTCGGAGCTTCTAGTGCAGAGAGGAGGCAGACTACCCCCACAGCATGCAACCACCAGGAAAACAGTCGAGAAGGCGGCAGGATCAGCGTTACAGAGTTGCAGTAGTCGTCTTTGCTACTATGTTGCAGGTTTGCAGGCTTCCAGCGCGGTCAGCAGTCGATTGCTTGGCAGAAGGTGAAGAGAGAGATGCAGAGGAACTCGGATGAGCTCTTGCATTCGTTATCTAAAGTTTCCCCAGAGACAGAGACCCTAAATAGCCAGAAAAGAGGGTTTGGCTACCTAGGAGAGAGGATAGGCTAGCAACACCTGAAGGAGCCTATCAGAAGGAGTCTCTGACGTCACCTGGTGGCACTGGCCACTCAGAGCAGTCCAGTGTGCCAGCAGCACCTCTGTTTCCAAGATGGCAGAGGTCTGGAGCATACTGGAGGAGCTCTGGACACCTCCCAGGGGAGGTGCAGGTCAGGGGAGTGGTCACTCCCCTTTCCTTTGTCCAGTTTCGTGCCAGAGCAGGGCTAAGGGGTCCCCTGAACCGGTGTAGACTGGCTTATGCAGAATTGGGCACATCTGTGCCCAAGAAAGCATTTCCAGAGGCTGGGGGAGGCTACTCCTCCCCTGCCTTCACACCATTTTCCAAAGGGAGAGGGTGTAACACCCTCTCTCAGAGGAAGTCCTTTGTTCTGCCATCCTGGGCCAGGCCTGGCTGGACCCCAGGAGGGCAGATGCCTGTCTGAGGGGTTGGCAGCAGCAGCAGCTGCAGTGAAACCCCAGGAAGGGCAGTTTGGCAGTACCAGGGTCTGTGCTACAGACCACTGGGATCATGGGATTGTGCCAACTATGCCGGGATGGCATAGAGGGGGCAATTCCATGATCATAGACATGTTACATGGCCATATTCGGAGTTACCATTGTGAAGCTACATATAGGTAGTGACCTATATGTAGTGCACGCGTGTAATGGTGTCCCCGCACTCACAAAGTCCGGGGAATTGGCCCTGAACAATGTGGGGGCACCTTGGCTAGTGCCAGGGTGCCCTCACACTAAGTAACTTTGCACCTAACCTTTACCAGGTAAAGGTTAGACATATAGGTGACTTATAAGTTACTTAAGTGCAGTGTAAAATGGCTGTGAAATAACGTGGACGTTATTTCACTCAGGCTGCAGTGGCAGGCCTGTGTAAGAATTGTCAGAGCTCCCTATGGGTGGCAAAAGAAATGCTGCATCCCATAGGGATCTCCTGGAACCCCAATACCCTGGGTACCTCAGTACCATATACTAGGGAATTATAAGGGTGTTCCAGTAAGCCAATGTAAATTGGTAAAATTGGTCACTAGCCTGTTAGTGATAATTTGAAAGAAATGAGAGAGCATAACCACTGAGGTTCTGGTTAGCAGAGCCTCAGTGAGACAGTTAGGCATCACACAGGGAACACATACATATAGGCTACAAACTTATGAGCACTGGGGTCCTGGCTAGCAGGGTCCCAGTGACACATAACAAACATACTGAAAACATAGGGTTTTCACTATGAGCACTGGGCCGTGGCTGGCAGGATCCCAGTGAGACAGTGCAAAACACCCTGACATACACTCACAAATAGGCCAAAAGTGGGGGTAACAAGGCTAGAAAGAGGCTACTTTCTCACAGTCATAAAAATAAAGTACCTTTATTTTTAGTATATCTGTGTATTGTGTTTTCTTATGATATTGTGCATATGACACCAGTGGTATAGTAGGAGCTTTACACGTCTCCTAGTTCAGCCTAAGCTGCTCTGCTAAGCTACCTTTTCTATCAGCCTAAGCTGCTAGACACCTCTTCTACACTAATAAGGGATAACTGGACCTGGTGCAGAGTGTAAGTACCCCTTGGTACCACTACAAACCAGGCTAGCCTCCTACATTGGTTGTGCAGCGGTGGGATAAGTACTTGTAACTACTGACCACTTTGTCATTTTGTACTTTTCATAAGAGAAAAATATACAAAACAAGATCAGTGTATGTACACCTAACCAAAATGTTTTGCTTTTCTCCTCTTACTCTATTGCTAAGTGCTGAAAAGTACCTCTAAAACTTTCAAAATTTTCTTAAAAAGTTTAAAAAGTGTTTTTCTGTTCCTTAAAAAGTTCTGAAACTTTTTCTTTCTTTTTCTGTCCCTTAAACCTTTTCTATCATGTCTGGTACAGGTCAAACTCTGGATCTGTCCAGAACTGCTTATGACCACCTTAGCTGGAAAGGAGCAAGGAGTCTCTGCATTGAAACAGGTTTAGGGGTAGGGAAGAATCCCTCAAGATAATTGTTAGTTAATATGCTAATTGAACAGGATAAGACCATAGTTGGTACATCTGGTGAGAAATTAGCTGATGGTTCACATTCTGATTCTGGTGCACCCCCAGTAAAAGGATTAGAAGGGAACCTTCCCAACCTGACCCTTAGCAGGCCACCTAGCAGGGCTGATACTGATGTGAGTTCTCATCATAGTATAGAGGTTACTCCTTTAGGCCAGGTTGTTAGAGTGCCATCTGTTAGGGACAGGTCTCCCTCTGTTCATTCACACCATTCTTCTGTGTCAAGGCATGCCCAGCCCACCCACCCTGAAGACAGTGTTAGAAAGGGAACTCAATAGATTGAGAGTGGAAGAGTCCAGGCTGAAGCTTAAAAAGCAACAGCTGGATCTAGACAGGGAAGCATTTGACTTAGAAAAAGAAAGACAGAGGTTGGGGTTTGGACCCCATGGTGGCTGCAGCAGTATTACAGATAGTAATCCTGTAAAAGAGCATGATTCTAGGAATCTGCACAAGATAGTTCCCCCTTACAAGGAGGGGGATGACATTAACAAGTGGTTTGCTGCACTTGAGAGGGCCTGTGTTGTACAGGGGGTCCCTCAAAGGCAGTGGGCTGCTATCCTATGGCTATCTTTCAGTGGAAAGGGTAGGGATAGGCTCCTTACTGTTAAGGAAAGTGATGCCAATAATTTTACAGTTCTTAAGAATGCACTCCTAGATGGTTATGGCTTAACCACTGAACAGTACAGGATCAAGTTAAGAGAAACCAAAAAGGAGTCTTCACAAGACTGGGTAGACTTTGTTGACCATTCAGTGAAGGCCTTGGAGATGTGGTTATATGGCAGTAAAGTTTCTGACTATGAAAGCCTGTATAACTTAATCCTGAGAGAGCATATTCTTAATAATTGTGTGTCTGATTTGTTGCACCAGTATCTAGTGGACTCAGATCTGACCTCTCCCCAAGAATTGGGAAAGAAGGCAGACAAATTGGTCAGAACAAGGATGAACAGAAAAGTTCTTACAGGGGGTGACAAGGATGGCAAGAAAAAGGATGGTAAGTCTTCAGACAAGGGTGGGGACAAATCTAAAAATGAGTCTTCATCAGGCCCACAAAAATACTGTGGTGGGGGTGGTGGGCCCAAATCCTCTTCAAATCAAGTAAAGAAACCATGGTGCTATTTATGTAAAGTAAAAGGCCATTGGACAACTGATCCTAGTTGTCCAAAGAAAAGCACCAAGCCTCCAACTACCACAACCCCTACTGCTAAACCTAGTGCCCCTAGTAATAGCAGTGGTGGTGGGAGCAAACCTACTAATAGCCAATCCAAGGGAGTAGCTGGGCTCACTTTTGGTAATTTAGTTGGGGTTGGTCTTGTTAGGGAGACCACAGAGGCTGTGTTAGTCTCTGAAGGTGCCATTGATTTGGCCACCTTGGTTGCTTGTCCCCTTAATATGGATAAGTACAAGCAACTTCCCCTAATAAATGGTGTTGAGGTTCAGGCCTACAGGGACACAGGTGCCAGTGTTACCATGGTAATAGAGAAACTGGTCCACCCTGAACAACACCTACTTGGTCAGCAGTACCAAGTGACTGATGCTCATAACAACACTCTTAGCCACCCCATGGCTGTTGTGAATCTCAACTGGGGGGGGGGGTTACTGGTCCACAGAAAGTTGTGGTTGCCTCATATTTACCTGTAGACTGTCTACTAGGGAACGATTTAGAGAATTCAGCTTGGGCAGAAGTGGAGTTGGAGGCTCATGCAGCAATGCTGGGCATTCCTGGGCCTATTTTTGCTTTGACAAGGGCTCAGGCCAAAAAGCAAAAAGGACAGGGTGACTTGGATCCAGGAACAATGGACCAAGTGCTCCCTAAAGCTAGGGTTAGTAAAGGTAAAACACTACCTACTACCCCTCCCTCTACATTGGATCCAACTTCTGAGGAAGAAGAATTTCCACCCTGTGCAGAACCTACACGAGAGGAGCTGGAAGCAGACACTGCTGAGCTTTTGGGTGGAGGGGGGCCTGCCAGGGAGGACCTGAGTGTGGCACAGCAGACCTGTCCCACACTAGAGGGTCTAAGACAGCAAGCTGTCAAACAGCAAAATGGGGATGTCAGTGACTCTCACAGAGTTTGCTGGGAGGACAACCTCTTGTATACTGAGGCAAGGGACCCTAAACCTGGAGCAGCCAGGAGACTGGTCATTCCCTTGCAATACAGGAAGTTCCTCCTAACTCTAGCCCACAACATTCCCTTGGCTGGACATTTGGGCCAAATGAAAACTTGGGACAGGCTTGTTCCCTTGTTTCATTGGCCAAGAATGTCAGAGGACACAAAGGAATTTTGTAAGTCCTATGTCACCTGTCAAGCCAGTGGCAAAACAGGTGGCACCCCAAAGGCACCCCTTATTCCACTGCCTGTGGTTGGGGTTCCCTTTGAAAGGGTAGGGGTTGACATAGTTGGCCCCCTTGACCCTCCTACTGCTTCAGGCAATAGGTTTATCTTGGTGGGAGTGGGCCATGCCACCAGATACCCTGAAGCAATTCCTCTAAGGACCACTACAACTCCTGCAGTGGCAAAGGCCCTCCTGGGAATATTTTCCAGGGTGGGCTTCCCAAAAGAGGTGGTATCAGACAGGGGAAGCAATTTCATGTCTGCTTACTTAAAGGCCATGTGGAAGGAATGTGGTGTAACATACAAGTTCACCACACCCTATCATCCACAAACAAATGGACTGGTTGAGAGGTTTAATAAAACTCTCAAAGGAATGATAATGGGACTCCCTGAAAAACTCCGGAGGAGATGGGATGTCCTGTTACCTTGCCTCCTTTTTGCTTACAGGGAGGTACCCCAAAAAGGAGTGGGCTTCAGCCCCTTTGAACTCCTATTTGGACACCCTGTAAGAGGTCCTCTAACACTTGTGAAGGAGGGTTGGGAACAACCTTTAAAAGCTCCTAAGCAAGACATAGTGGACTGTGTACTTGGCCTAAGATCTAGGATGGCTGAGTACATGAAAAAGGCCAGTAAAAACCTTCTGGCCAGCCAAGAGCTCCAAAAGCAATGGCATGACCAGAAGGCTGTTCTGATTCAGTACCAACCAGGACAGAAAGTGTGGGTCTTGGAGCCTGTGGCCCCAAGAGCACCCCAAGACAAATGGAGTGGTCCCCACATTATTGTTGAGAAAAAGGGAGAAGTCACCTACTTGGTAGACTTGAGCACTGCCAGGAGTCCCCTTAGGGTGCTCCATGTCAATCGCCTGAAACCCTACTATGACAGGGCTGATCTCACCCTGCTCATGGCAACAGATGAAGGACAGGAAGAAGAGAGTGACCCTCTCCCTGATCTCTTCTCTTCCACAGAACAAGATGCTCTAGTGGAAGGTGTAGTTTTGGCAGATTGTCTTACTGCTGAGCAGAAAGACCACTGCATAAATCTCCTGGGTCAGTTTTCTGAACTCTTTTCTACTGTGCCAGGCACCACTTCTTGGTGTGAGCACACTATAGACACTGGAGACAGCTTGCCTGGCAAAAGTAAGATCTATAGGCAGCCTGACCATGTCAGAGACTGCATAAAACAAGAGGTTCAGAAAATGCTTGAACTGGGAGTGGTTGAGCACTCTGAAAGTCCATGGGCCTCTCCTGTGGTACTTGTACCAAAGCCTCATTCCAAAGATGGGAAAAGGGAAATTAGATGTTGTGTTGACTACAGAGGTCTCAACCAGGTAACTAAAACTGATGCTCACCCTATACCCAGGGCAAATGAGCTAATAGATTCACTGGCATCTGCCAAGTATCTAAGCACCTTTGATTTGACTGCAGGGTATTGGCAGATCAAGTTATCAGAGGATGCTAAACCAAAAACTGCATTTTCTACCATTGGAGGGCACTACCAATTCACAGTAATTCCCTTTGGTTTGAAAAATGCACCTGCCACTTTTCAGAGGTTGGTGAATACAGTCCTGCAAGGGTTGGAGGCTTTTAGTGCAGCATATCTAGATGATATAGCTGTCTTTAGCTCCACCTGGCATGATCACCTGGTCCACCTGTGTAACGTTTTGGAGGCCCTGCAAAAGGCAGGCCTCACTATCAAGGCTTCAAAGTGACAGATAGGGCAGGGGAAAGTGGTTTATCTGGGACACCTAGTAGGTGGAGAACAGATTGCACCACTTCAGGGGAAAATCGAAACTATCTTAGACATGATCTTAGACATGTTACATGGCCATGTTCGGAGTTACCATTGTGACGCTATACATAGGTAGTGACCTATGTATAGTGCACGCGTGTAATGGTGTCCCCGCACTCACAAAGTCTGGGGAATTTGCCCTGAACGATGTGGGGAAACCTTGGCTAGTGCCAGGGTGCCCACACACTAAGGGCCAGATGTACGAAAGGATTTTACCCATTCTGTGTCTATGAGAAAAAGCTTTCGTACATATGGCCCTAAGTAACTTTGCACCCAACCTTCACCAGGTGAAGGTTAGACATATAGGTGACTTATAAGTTACTTAAGTGCAGTGGTAAATGGCTGTGAAATAACGTGTACGTTATTTCACTCAGGCTGCACTGGCAGGCCTGTGTAAGAATTGTCAGAGCTCCCTATGGGTGGCAAAAGAAATGCTGCGGCCGATAGGGATCTCCTGGAACCCCAATACCCTGGGTACCTCAGTATCATATACTAGGGAATTATATGGGTGTACCAGTATGCCAATGTGAATTGGTAAATTTAGTCATTAGCCTGTTAGTGACAAATTTGTAAAGCAGAGAGAGCATAACCACTGAGGTTCTGGTTAGCAGAGCCTCAGTGAGACAGTTAGGCATCACACAGGGAACACATAAAGGGCACATACTTATGAGCACTGGGGCCCTGCCTGGCAGGGTCCCAGTGACACATACACTAAAACAACATATATACAGTGAAATATGGGGGTAACATGCCAGGCAAGATGGTACTTTCCTACAACAACCCCCACATCAAAAGCCAATCCTGGAGACACACCCACCATGATACCTCAAAACTCACAGCCATGTCTCTGTAACCGCCAACCTCATTCCTTAAGTGGACTAACTATGTCCAAAGCTCAGCAGATGGAAGCGTCTGTTAAGGGGTCCTCCCCCCCACTCCCTCGCACACCAGATAGGGTCCTCCCCCCCACTCTCTCGCACACCAGATAACTCATTAATCATGTCATGCCAGAGCTCCAAGTCGCGGTCAGCATGTTCATCCACTTGAACCCTTCGCAGGCGACACTCCTCTGCAGTGGCCCATTCAGCCAAGTCACTCCGCCAATCAGCATGCAGCGGGGGGGCGGGCTAGCCATTAGGCTCGCAGTACGCCTCTCCGCCAAGATAAGCCCCAGCTGTGCAAATCTATACGTCATCTTATGACCCTTCTGAGGGACAGGGAGCAGGCCCAGCAAACAGTGTTTCATTGCTACCTGCACTCGCACATCTGTGAACTCCCTGAGTGCCTCCACTACCTGCAGCCAAAAGGACTGGACAGAGCTACAGACCCATGCCATATGATCAAATGAAGCCACGGCGCCCCACAACAGCCACCGCTGTCAGGTCTTGAGGGGGGATATTCTATGGAGGCGTTGAGGTGTCAGGTATGCTCTATGCAAGTAATAGAACTGCGTCAACTTAAATCGAGCATTGCTAGTCGCATCTTGCACCAGTGAACAGGCTCCATTCCATTCCCCGTCTGTGAGTGCTACACCCAGGTCAGCTTCTCAGCAGCCCCTGTTTCTCTTCGTCCCAGTTAGCCTATCACCCATGAGAGCTTTATAAGTTCGGGACAGGAGACCGCGGTCACCTCCAGGGTCAAGAAGAGTCACCAGGAGGTGGGATTCAGCTGGCTCCTCCGGAAATGTCACCCAAATCTCTCTGGCCGTCCGCAAAATGTTCGCATACTGTAGGAACTGCCCCCGGCCCACTCCAAACAGGGACTCCGCTTCTTCCCTTGTAATAAACGTGCCATTGTGGTATAAGTCACCCGCAATAGTACAACCCCCTGCGTGCCACTTCGCAATATCCATCACTTCAGCGGCCTTGACAAAGGACCGGATCCACCACAGCGGGAGCAGGCGCGCATATGGGGCCCTGCGTAGAACCCGCACAACCGCACTCTCCCAAGCTCTCGACACCTGTTCTACCAAAAAGGGGGCAATTTGTGGAACCCTAGAGCCTCCCACTAGTATATGCGGGAGATGCTCCACACAGACAGAGCCAGTTAACAAATCCTTTTCCCAATTAAGAGTGTCCTCACACCACCGGACTGCGTACTGTGGTAACCCCGCTGGGTAATATAGGTAGAGGTCTGGCAGTCCCAGACCCCCTCTAGCCAGGTCCAATTTCAGGAGTTCCATGCGGACTCTGCATCTTTTGCCTGGCCCAGACTAGAGATAATAGTAATCTGTCCAGCTGCCGGAATAATGAGAGAGGAAGCTCACAGAGTGAATTCTGTATGACATACAGGCACCGGGGCAGAACAATCATTTTACTAAGTGCGATTCTACCCATAACCGATAATGGAAGAGAGGTCCAGAATCGAACAGAGGTGCGGAGGCCCTCCAGTACTCTTCCCATGTTTAGAGTAAATTGCAGTTCTGGGAAATGCGTCACTCAAACGCCTAAATATGTAAAGGACTCAGGGGGTCATTCCGACCCTGGCGGTCCATGACCGCCAGGGCCGGGGACCGCGGAAGCACCGCCAACAGGCTGGCGGTGCTTCCTGGGCTATTCTGACCGCGGCGGTAAAGCCGCGGTCAGAAAAGGGGAACTGGCGGTTTCCCGCCGGTTTTCCCCTGGCCCAGGGAATCCTCCATGGCGGCGCTGCTTGCAGCGCCGCCATGGGGATTCCGACCCCCTTCCCGCCACCCTGTTTCTGGCGGTTCTTACCGCCAGGCACAGGATGGCGGGAACGGGTGTCGTGGGGCCCCTGGGGGCACCTGCACTGCCCATGCCACTGACATGGGCAGTGCAGGGGCCCCTTAACAGGGCCCCACAAAGATTTTCACTGTCTGCTTAGCAGACATTGAAAATCGCGACGGGTGCCACTGCACCCGTCGCACCCCTGCAACTCCGCCGGCTCCATTCGGAGCCGGCTTCCTCGTTGCAGGGGCTTTCCCGCTAGGCCGGCGGGCGGCCTTTTGGCGGTCGCCCGCCGGCCCAGCGGGAAAGTTGGAATGGCTGCCGCGGTCTTTTGACCGCAGGGCGGTCATTCGGCGGTGACCGCATGGCGGGCGGCGACCGCCGCCCGCCGCGGTCAGAATGACCGCCTCAGTCTCCCAAGACAGCCCCAAACAGGGTAGCTCTGGCGCCGCCAATGTCGACAGACCTTCCATCTGGAATAATACAGTTTTGTGCTGATTGATTCGGAGGCCTAATACCTGCCCAAAGATGTCCATCATACCCAACAAGAGGGGGACCGCTTGCTCCAGGTCTGTGACATACACCAGGGCATCATCAGCATACAGTGATATTATATGCGTTCTTGTCCCCACATGGATGCCCCCCGATCCAACCCAGACCGTAGGTGTATGGCCAGAGGCTCGATAGCCAACGCGAACAGCAGTGGCGACAAGCGACACCCATGCAGTGTGCCTCGTTCGATAGTAAAGGACTCTGACACTATCGCCCCGTACGCACTCTCGCCCGAGGCGCTGTATATAAAAGACGCACCCAGGATAGAAAGACGGGGCTATGAGAAAGTAGCCTCTTTCTAGCCTTGTTACCCCCACTTTGGGCCTGTTTGTGAGTGTATGTCAGGGTGTTTTCACTGTCTCACTGGTATCCTGCTTGCCAGGGCCCATTGCTCATAGTGAAAACCCTATGGTTTCAGTATGTTTGTTATGTGTCACTGGGACCCTGCTAGTCAGGACCCCAGTGCTCATAAGTTTGTGACCTATAGGTAAGTGTTCCCTGTGTGATGCCTAACTGTCTCACTGAGGCTCTGCTAATCAGAACCTCAGTGGTTATGCTCTCTCATTTCTTTCAAATTGTCACTAACAGGCTAGTGACCAATTTTACCAATTTACATTGGCTTACTGGAACACCCTTATAATTCCCTAGTATATGGTACTGAGGTACCCAGGGTATTGGGGTTCCAGGAGATCCCTATGGGCTGCAGCATTTCTTTTGCCACCCATAGGGAGCTCTGACAATTCTTACACAGGCCTGCCACTGCAGCCTGAGTGAAATAAGGTCCACGTTATTTCACAGCCATTTTTACACTGCACTTAAGTAACTTATCAGTCACCTATATGTCTAACCTTTACCTGGTAAAGGTTGGGTGCTAAGTTACTTAGTGTGTGGGCACCCTGGCACTAGCCAAGGTGCCCCCACATTGTTCAGGGCCAATTCCCCGGACTTTGTGAGTGCAGGGACACCATTACACGCGTGCACTACATATAGGTCACTACCTATGTGTAGCTTCACAATGGTAACTCCGAATATGGCCATGTAACATGTCTATGATCATGGAATTGCCCCCTCTATACCATCCTGGCATAGTTGGCACAATCCCATGATCCCAGTGGTCTGTAGCACAGACCCTGGTACTGCCAAACTGCCCTTCCTGGGGTTTCACTGCAGCTGCAGCTGCAGCTGCTGCTGCTGCCAACCCCTCAGACAGGCATCTGCCCTCCTGGGGTCCAGCCAGGCCTGGTCCAGGATGGCAGAACCAAGGACTTCCTCTGAGAGAGGGTGTTACACCATCTCCCTTTGGAAAATGGTGTGAAGGCAGGGGAGGAGTAGCCTCCCCCAGCCTCTGGAAATGCTTTCTTGGGCACAGATGTGCCCAATTCTGCATAAGCCAGTCTACACCGGTTTAGGGGACCCCTTAGCCCTGCTCTGGCGCGAAACTGGACAAAGGAAAGGGGAGTGACCACTCCCCTGACCTGCACCTCCCCTGGGAGGTGTCCAGAGCTCCTCCAGTGTGCTCCAGACCTCTGCCATCTTGGAAACAGAGGTGCTGCTGGCACACTGGATTGCTCTGAGTGGCCAGTGCCACCAGGTGACGTCAGAGACTCCTTCTGATAGGCTCCTTCAGGTGTTAGTAGCCTATCCTCTCTCCAAAGTAGCCAAACCCTCTTTTCTGGCTATTTAGGGTCTCTGTCTCTGGGGAAACTTTAGATAACGAATGCAAGAGCTCAGCCGAGTTCCTCTGCATCTCTCTCTTCACCTTCTGCCAAGGAATCGACTGCTGACCACGCTGGAAGCCTGCAAAACTGCAACATAGTAGCAAAGACGACTACTGCAACTCTGTAACGCTGATCCTGCCGCCTTCTCGACTGTTTTCCTGGTGGTGCATGCTGTGGGGCTAGTCTGCCTCCTCTCTGCACTAGAAGCTCCGAAGAAATCTCCCGTGGGTCGACGGAATCTTCCCCCTGCAACCGCAGGCACCAAAAAGCTGCATTACCGGTCCCTTGGGTCTCCTCTCAGCACGACGAGCGAGGTCCCTCGAATCCAGCAACTCTGTCCAAGTGACCCCCACAGTCCAGTGACTCTTCAGTCCAAGTTTGGTGGAGGTAAGTCCTTGCCTCACCTCGCTAGACTGCATTGCTGGGAACCGCGACTTTTGCAGCTACTCCGGCCCCTGTGCACTTCCGGCGGAAATCCTTTGTGCACAGCCAAGCCTGGGTCCACGGCACTCTAACCTGCATTGCACGACTTTCTAAGTTGGTCTCCGGCGACGTGGGACTCCTTTGTGGAACTTCGGGTGAGCACCGTTTCACGCATCCTCGTAATGCCTGTTTCTGGCACTTCTCCGGGTGCTACCTGCTGCTAAGAGGGCTCCTTGTCTTGTTCGACGTCCCCTCTACCTCCTGGTCCAATTTGCGACCTCCTGGTCCCTCCTGGGACACAGCAGCATCCAAAAACGCTAACCGCACGATTTGCAGCTAGCAAGGCTTGTTGGCGTTCTCTCGGCGGGAAAACACTTCTGCACGATTCTACAAGGCGAGAGGGATCCGTCCTCCAAAGGGGAAGTCTCTAGCCCTTTGCGTTCCTGCAGAAACCGCACCTTCTTCTGTCCAGTAGAAGCTTCTTTGCACCCGCAGCTGGCATTTCCTGGGCATCTGCCCATCTCCGACTTGCTTGTGACTTTTGGACTTGGTCCCCTTGTTCCACAGGTACCCTAGATTGGAAATCCATCGTTGTTGCATTGTTGGTTTGTGTCTTTCCTGCATTATTCCTCTAACACGACTTCTTTGCCCTTAGGGGAACTTTAGTGCACTTTGCACTCACTTTTCAGGGTCTTGGGGAGGGTTATTTTTCTAACTCTCACTATTTTCTAATAGTCCCAGCGACCCTCTACAAGGTCACATAGGTTTGGGGTCCATTCGTGGTTCGCATTCCACTTTTGGAGTATATGGTTTGTGTTGCCCCTATCCCTATGTGTCCCCTTTGCATCCTAATGTAACTATACATTGTTTGCACTGTTTTCTAAGACTATACTGCATATTTTTGCTATTGTGTATATATATCTTGTGTATATTTCCTATCCTCTCACTGAGGGTACACTCTAAGATACTTTGCCATATTGTCATAAAAGTAAAGTACCTTTATTTTTAGTATAACTGTGTATTGTTTTTTCTTATGATATTGTGCATATGACACTGAGTGGTACTGTAGTAGCTTCACACGTGTCCTAGTTCAGCCTAAGCTGCTCTGCTAAGCTACCATTATCTATCAGCCTAAGCTGCTCGACACCCTATACACTAATAAGGGATAACTGGGCCTGGTGCAAGGTGCAAGTACCCCTTGGTACTCACTACAAGCCAGTCCAGCCTCCTACAGGGGCCTATACCCATCCTACGCATCACCTCCCATAAGTGTTCCCAGGATAAAGTGTTGAACGCTTTCTCCATATCAAAAGCCACCAGGACTGCGGGAAACGTGAAGTTGCGGGTCTCGTGTAGTATTTGTGTTAAGCGCTGTATGTTCATATGAGTCCCCCTCCCCGGTATAAATCCGCATTGATCACTCTGTACCAAATGTGTCACCACTCAACTCAAACGAGAGGCCAAAACCTTGGCCAACAATTTAACATCCACATTTAGCATGGATAACGGTCTATAGGAGCCTGGGTCGTCAGCCGCCTTCCCAGGTTTCGGTAGCATGACTATCAGTGCATCCTGCATATTCTACGGGAGAAGGTCCTCACCACGCGCCTCATGAAGCATTTCCAACAGTCGCAGCAGAATCACAGTGGGATAAGTTCGGTAAAATTTGACTGGTAGCCCATCAGGACCAGGCGCTTTCCCGGATGCCATTCCTCCCAATGTCTCCACCAGATCGTTCAAGGACACCTCCCCCTCCAACTCTTCCGACTGGGCCTCCGTAATGCGAGGCATCCGCAGACCATCCAAGTACTCCCGTATCCGGGTCACACCTACACCACATGGTGTGGCTTAAATAGCCAGCAGGTGCTCTTGCAGGTGCGAATTCACCCGCAGCTGTCCCAAAATCTTTTCTCCAGAAGGACCACAGAGCATCCGGATGATAGGAACGGGATGCTCCCGCCGGAGGAGCCAAGCCAAAATGTGCCCCAAACGGTCCTTCTCCCGAAACAGCCGCTGCCTATAATTCCGGCGGACATAATTATCCAGTCTATCCCAGAGTTCTACAATTCTGCCACGCACCTCAAGGCAATCCGACTCCGACGCGTCACTGTTATCTATTTGGCGCTGTAAGGTTGCCAATACGTCTTCCTGTTGCGTGAGCTCCTGGTCCAAGCGCTGGTAAAGTCAGACTTTAAGTCACAATTCTAAACATGCGACTTTTAGAAAGTTAAGGTTTTCTTGCCCTAATATTTTGGTGTCTGCAGCCTGTGTTCTGGGTCACATGACTGTGATTATCATGTATTTGTGCAATAACTCATACAGTAACACATTAAAAACACCCCAGAAATACACTACACAGGTTTAGAAAAACAGATGATATTTAGCTGAATAAAATAAGCTAAAAACAACAAAAATTCAATATTTCCAAGTTGAGATATCAGTTTTTAAAGGTGTAAAAGAGTCTCAATTCTTAAGACTCAGTGGTTGTATCTTTGTAACACACATTCCCTGGGATGCGTCAAAAGTAACAATGCACCGGGCCGCACAGGAGGACATGGGTTGAAAAATAAGGGGTTGCATTGGATTTTCCGGTGCAGCACAGACGATGCTTTGTGACTTTCCACGCTGCAAGGAGATGCAGCGATTTCCAGGAGCGCAGCCTTGGTTCCTGTAGGAGGCTGGCCTGGCTTGTAGTGGGTACCAGAGGTACTTACACCTTGTGCCAGGTCCAGTTATCCCTTATTAGTGTAGAAGAGGTGTTTCTAGCAGCTTAGGCTGATAGAAGGTAGCTATGGCAAAGCAGCTTAGGCTGAACTAGGAGACATGTAAAGCTCCTACTATACCACTGGTGTCATATGCACAATATCATAAGAAAACACAATACACAGAAGTACTAAAAATAAAGGTACTTTATTTTTATGACAATATGCCAAAAGTATCTCAGTGAGTACCCTCGGCATGAGGATAAGATATATACACAAGATATATGTACACAAACCAAAATTATGCAGGTAATAGCAAGAAAAGTAATGCAAGCAATGTAAAGTTACAGTAGATTGCAATAGGAGCAGATAGGTATAGGGGCAACACAAACCATATACTCCAAAAGTGGAATGCGAACCACAAATGGACCCCAAACCTATGTGAGCTTTTAGAGGGTCGCTGGGGCTGTAAGAAAACAGTGAGGGTTAGAAAAATAGCCCACTCCAAGACCCTGAAAGGTAGGTGTAAAGTGCACCTACTACCTCCAGAGAGCACAGAAGTCGTGATAGGGGGATTCTGCAAGAAAAACAAACACCAGAAATGCAACACAGGGATGTGGAATTCCTATCGCCCGACGTCCGGGACATCTTGTTTGGGGTCAAGGGCAACAAGATTTTATGTTTACTTTGTCCTTGGGACAAGTAGACCCAACCCTCTGCAGCACAAACCCTTTGGCTGCCTGTTTACAGAGAGTGGAACTCTCTGCAGTTGAGGTAATGTGTTTCCAAGAGATAATGCTGTTCGAACTTGTATTTATGGTTCATTATTTGAAAACCTTCATTATTAGGGTGAGTGCTGTAAATAAATGTTTTAATGTCACACTTCACTACTGACGTTGGTTCCAGTACAAAAAAAAAAAAACGTGTATGCACATGTTTGAAAAGTTTAGGCTATGAGGCTAAGTATTATGCTCCCAGAATGCTCTCTGATTATATGCAAATGAAGTGTCATTTAGTAAAATGTTTTGATGCATGCTAGTATTACCCAAAAATATTTCTAATGGAAAATCAGTGTAACCATTTTCAACACGATTATGGGAAGCATGAAAATAAACAAACACTGACAAAGCCAACTGATCTGACATATTTTTATAAGTCTTTTAGTTTCATCAATGCGTGTCTTGTTTTGACATGGCTTTTGTAACACTTTATTGTTGTGGGAGCTACCAGGTCCTCAACATTGTAACAAACAATGGCAAAAAAAAAAAAAACGTTTTTGAACTCTAAAAGCACATGTTGCCACCAGTGGCATAACAAAGGCCCTGCAGCCACCCTCCAGGGGGCCCCTTCAGCACAGCACCTGCCCTGAGTGAGTCTGGAGAGGGGGCTCCTCCATGTTCTTTGCAAAGGGGCACCCTCCAGTTTCATTACGTCACTGATTGCCACTGTAGTTCCTGACACTGAACAAAACTACTTTGTGTGCCAATATGCTCCTTGTGGAAGAGAAGAATGCGATCACTCACAGTAAAGCCAGCCGAAAGAGAGAGAAATAGAAGTTTAATAAAAACAAAATGTCTTTGTTAACACCAGACCTAATTAGGGACCAAGACCCACATGTAGGTAGCTTTTTGCATGTCGCAAACAGCGACTTTTGCTGTTTGCGACGTGCAAAAAGCACATTGCGATGCACAAACCCAGTTTTGCGATTCGGTAACCTGGTTACCGAATCGCAAAACGGGTTTGTGACTCGCAATTAGGAAGGGGTGTTCCCTTCCTAATTGCGACTCGCAGTGCAATGTAGGATTGTTTTGCGAATGCGGGCGCAAACCAATCTCAGTTTGCACCCATTTCAAATGGGTGCTAACACTTTCACAAAAGGGAAGGGGTCCCTCTGGGACCCCTTCCCCATTGTGAATGTCACTGTAAACATTTTTTCAGAGCAGGCAGTGGTCCTGCGGACCACTGCCTGCTCTGAAAAAATGAAACGAAAACGTTTAATTTTTCGTTTTTGTAATGCATCTCGTTTTCCTTTAAGGAAAATGGGCTGCATTACAAAAAAAAAAAAAAAAAAAAAAAACTGCTTTATTGAAAAGCAGTCACAGACATGGTGGTCTGCTGTCTCCAGCAGGCCACCATCCCTGTGAGGCCGCCATTCGCAAGGGGGTCGCAAATTGCGACCCACCTCATGATTATTCATGAGGTGAGCATTTGCGAAGCCCTTGCGAATCACAGATGGTGTCAGGGACACCATCCTACATTCGGATTTGCGACTCGCAATTTGCGGGTCACAAATCTGAACCTACCTACATGTGGCCCCAAATTCTTAAAGAAAGTCACAAAAGTGCACCCATGGTATATGTCGTACCCCTATAAAATATTTGTGAACTGTATTTTAGCATGGGTAAATACGCATGTGTAGATTTGCTCATGTGAAAATCTATTGAGCATTTGCAAGTTCATTTTCCCTCCAGCCACTTTCTTCCCAACCCTGGAAGAAGTTCTAATTCTGCCATTGTCAGGAGTAAATGTCCAACCTTTCTTATTATGGGAAAATATTAGAGAGAAGCTGGTGAAAATCTTTAAAACATGCAGGTTAGTAGGTTTGCAGACTCAAAGGCATTCCAGCCCTGGAACTATTGCTTACTGCTTCCTCCAGCCCCAGTATGCAGATCTGCAGAAAGGTGGAAAAATAAGGAAATTGCTACAGTAGGGATTGAAACTGCTAGTATTCAAGCCCTACTATGGTAGTAGCCCTGGCATAATCAGAGAGGCTATTATCAGAGCTCTTACATAATGAGATTGCTGCTATAATTTGGCGCCACACTACATGGCACCAAAGGGACAAGTAGATATTTTTACAGGACAAGTAGATTTGAGAAGCAACCTGTCCCGTGGACAAGTAGATATTTTAATAAATTCCACACCCCTGGCAACAACAGTGGATTTCTGGACCTGAGTACCTTTAAGACAAGGGGACCAAGTCCAATAGTCGCCACACTGTCGAGAGTGGGCAAGAGCCCAGGAAATGCCAGCTGAGGGTGCAAGGAAGCTGCCAACGGTTGGAAGAAGCTTGGAGTTCTGCAAGAACGAAGAGGACTAGGAACTTCCCCTTTGGTGGATGGATGTCCCACGTCGTGAAGAAGCTTGCAGAGGTGTTCCCACGCAGAAAGACCGCAAACAAGCCTTGCTAGCTGCAAGGGTCGCGGTTAGGGTTTTTGGATGCTGCTGTGGCCCAGGAGGGACCAGGATGTCGCCACTTGGATGAGGAGACAGAGGGGGCGCCCAGCAAGTCAGGGAGCCCTCACAGAAGCAGGCAACACCCGCAGAAGTACCTGAACAGGCACTTGGAAGATGAGTGAACCGGACTCCACGTGAAGTCAGAAAAGGGAGTCCCACGACGCCGGAGGACAACTCAGAAGGTTGTGCACTGCAGGTTAGAGTGTCGGGGACCCAGGCTTGGCTGTGCACGAAGGAAATCCTGGAAGAGTGCACAGGAGCCGGAGCAGCTGCAAATCACACGGTACCCAGCAATGCAGTCTAGCGTGGGGAGGCAAGGACTTACCTCCACCAAACGTGGACTGAAGAGTCACTGGACTGTGGGAGTCACTTGGTCAGAGTTGCTGAGTTCCAGGGACCACGCTCGTTGTGCTGAGAGGGGACCCAGAGGACTGGTGATGCAGTCTTTTGTTGCCTGCGGTTGCAGGGGGAAGATTCCGTCGACCCACGGGAGATTTCTTCAGAGCTCCTGGTGCAAGAAGGAGGCAGGCTACCCCCAAAGCATGCACCACCTGGAAACAGTCGAGAAAGCCGGCAGGATGAAGCGATACAAGGTTGCTAGTAGTCGTCTGGCTACTTTGTTGCGGTTTTGCAGGCGTCCTGAGCAGTCAGCGGTCGATCCTTTGGCAGAAGGTGAAGAGGGAGATGCAGAGGAACTCTGGTGAGCTCTTGCACTCGTTATCTGAAGAATTCCCCAAAGCAGAGACCCTAAATAGCCAGAAAAGGAGGTTTGGCTACCTAGGAAGGAGGAGTGGCTACTAAGAGAGGTAAGAGCCTATCAGAAGGAGTCTCTGATGTCACCTGCTGGCACTGGCCACTCAGAGCAGTCCGGTGTGCCAGCAACACCTCTGTTTCCAAGATGGCAGAGGTCTGGGGCACACTGGAGGAGCTCTGGGCACCTCTCCTGGGAGGTGCAGGTCAGGGGAGTGGTCACTCCCCTTTCCTTTGTCCAGTTTCGCGCCAGAGCAGGGCTGGGGAATCCCTGAACCAGTGTAGACTGGCTTATGCAGAGATGGGCAGCATCTGTGCCCATCAAAGCATTTCCAGAGGCTGGGGGAGGTTACTCCTCCCCAGCCTTCACACCTATTTCCAAAGGGAGAGGGTGTTACACCCTCTCTCAGAGGAAATCCTTTGTTCTGCCTTCCTGGGCCAGGGCTGCCTGGACCCCAGGAGGGCGGAAACCTGTCTGAGGGGTTGGCAGCAGCAGCAGCTGCAGTGAAACCCCGGGAAAGGTAGTTTGGCAGTACCCGGGTCTGTGCTAGAGACCCGGGGGATCATGGAATTGTCCCCCCAATGCCAGAATGGCATTGGGGTGACAATTCCATGATCTTAGACATGTTACATGGCCATGTTCGGAGTTACCATTGTGACGCTATACATAGGTAGGGGCCTATGTATAGTGCACGCATGTAATGGTGTCCCCGCACTCACAAAGTCCGGGGAATTTGCCCTGTACAATGTGAGGGCACCTTGGCTAGTGCCAGGGTGCCCACACACTAAGTAACTTGGCACCTAACTTTCACCAAGTGAGGGTTAGACATATAGGTGACTTATAAGTTACTTAAGTGCAGTGGTAAATGGCTGTGAAATAACGTGTACGTTATTTCACTCAGGCTGCACTGGCAGGCCTGTGTAAGAATTGTCAGAGCCCCCTTTGGGTGGCAAAAGAAATTCTGCGGCCGATAGGGATCTCCTGGAACCCCAATACCCTGGGTACCTCAGTACCATATACTAGGGAATTATATGGGTGTACCAGTATGCCAATGTGAATTGGTAAATTTAGTCATTAGCCTGTTAGTGACAAATTTGTAAAGCAGAGAGAGCATAACCAATGAGGTTCTGGTTAGCAGAGCCTCAGTGAGACAGTTAGGCATCACACAGGGAACACATAAAGGGCACATACTTATGAGCACTGGGGCCCTGCCTGGCAGGGTCCCAGTGACACATACACTAAAACAACATATATACAGTGAAATATGGGGGTAACATGCCAGGCAAGATGGTACTTTCCTACAACAACCCCCACATCAAAAGCCAATCCTGGAGACACACCCACCATGATACCTCAAAACTCACAGCCATGTCTCTGTAACCGCCAACTTCATTCTTTGAGTGGACTAACTATGTCCAAAGCTCAGCAGATGGAAGCGTCTGTTAAGGGGTCCTCCCCCCCACTCTCTCGCACACCAGATAGGGTCCTCCCCCCCACTCTCTCGCACACCAGATAACTCATTAATCATGTAATGCCAGAGCTCCAAGTCGCGGTCAGCATGTTCATCCACTTGAACCCTTCGCAGGCGACACTCCTCTGCAGTGGCCCATTCAGCCAAGTCACTCCGCCAATCAGCGTGCAGCGGGGGGGCGGGCTAGCCATTAGGCTCGCAGTACGCCTCTCCGCCAAGATAAGCCCCAGCTGTGCAAATCTATACGTCATCTTACGACCCTTCTGAGGGACAGGGAGCAGGCCCAGCAAACAGTGTTTCATTGCTACCTGCACTCGCACATCTGTGAACTCCCTGAGTGCCTCCACTACCTGCAGCCAAAAGGACTGGACAGAGCTACAGACCCATGCCATATGATCAAATGAAGCCACGGCGCCCCACAACAGCCACCGCTGTCAGGTCTTGAGGGGGGATATTCTATGGAGGCGTTGAGGTGTCAGGTATGCTCTATGCAAGTAATAGAACTGCGTCAACTTAAATCGAGCATTGCTAGTCGCATCTTGCACCAGTGAACAGGCTCTATTCCATTCCCCGTCTGTGAGTGTTACACCCAGGTCAGCTTCTCAGCAGCCCCTGTTTCTCTTCGTCCCAGTTAGCCTATCACCCATGAGAGCTTTATAAGTTCGGGACAGGAGACCGCGGTCACCTCCAGGGTCAAGAAGAGTCACCAGGAGGTGGGATTCAGCTGGCTCCTCCGGAAATGTCACCCAAATCTCTCTGGCCGTCCGCAAAATGTTCGCATACTGTAGGAACTGCCCCCGGCCCACTCCAAACAGGGACTCCGCTTCTTCCCTTGTAATAAACGTGCCATTGTGGTATAAGTCACCCGCAATAGTACAACCCCCTGCGCGCCACTTCGCAATATCCATCACTTCAGCGGCCTTGACAAAGGACCGGATCCACCACAGCGGGAGCAGGCGCGCATATGGGGCCCTGCGTAGAACCCGCACAACCGCACTCTCCCAAGCTCTCGACACCTGTTCTACCAAAAAGGGGGCACCCTGTGGAACCCTAGAGCCTCCCACTAGTATATGCGGGAGATGCTCCACACAGACAGAGCCAGTTAACAAATCCTTTTCCCAATTAAGAGTGTCCTCACACCACCGGACTGCGTACTGTGGTAACCCCGCTGGGTAATATAGGTAGAGGTCTGGCAGTCCCAGACCCCCTCTAGCCAGGTCCAATTTCAGGAGTTCCATGCGGACTCTGCATCTTTTGCCGGGCCCAGACTAGAGATAATAGTAATCTGTCCAGCTGCCGGAATAATGAGAGAGGAAGCTCACAGAGTGAATTCTGTATGACATACAGGCACCGGGGCAGAACAATCATTTTACTAAGTGTGATTCTACCCATAACCGATAATGGAAGAGAGGTCCAGAATCGAACAGAGGTGCGGAGGCCCTCCAGTACTCTTCCCATGTTTAGAGTAAATTGCAGTTGTGGGAAATGCGTCACTCAAACGCCTAAATATGTAAAGGACTCAGGGGGTCATTCCGACCCTGGCGGTCCATGACTGCCAGGGACGGGGACCGCGGAAGCACCGCCAACAGGCTGGCGGTGCTTCCTGGGCTATTCTGACCGCGGCGGTAAAGCCGCGGTCAGAAAAGGGGAACCAGCGGTTTCCCGACGGTTTTCCCCTGGCCCAGGGAATCCTCCATGGCGGCGCTGCTTGCAGCGCCGCCATGGGGATTCCGACCCCCTTCCCGCCACCCTGTTTCTGGCGGTTCTTACCGCCAGGAACAGGATGGTAGGAACGGGTGTCGTGGGGCCCCTGGGGGCCCCTGCACTGCCCATGCCACTGGCATGGGCAGTGCAGGGGCCCCTTAACAGGGCCCCACAAAGATTTTTACTGTCTGCTTAGCAGACAGTGAAAATCACGACGGGTGCCACTGCACCCGTCGCACCACTGCAACTCCGCCGGCTCCATTCGGAGCCGGCTTCCTCGCTGCAGGGGCTTTCCCGCTGGGCCGGCGGGCGGCCTTTTGGCGGTCGCCCGCCGGCCCAGCAGGAAAGTTGGAATGGCTGCCGCGGTCTTTTGACGGCAGGGCGGTCATTCGGCGGTGACCGCATGGCGGGCGGCGACCGCCGCCCGCCGCGGTCAGAATGACCGCCTCAGTCTCCCAAGACAGCCCCAAACAGGGTAGCTCTGGCGCCGCCAATGTCGACAGACCTTCCATCTGGAATAATACAGTTTTGTGCTGATTGATTCGGAGGCCTAATACCTGCCCAAAGATGTCCATCATACCCAACAAGAGGGGGACCGCTTGCTCCAGGTCTGTGACATACACCAGGGCATCATCAGCATACAGTGATATTATATGCGTTCTTGTCCCCACATGGATGCCCCCCGATCCAACCCAGACCGTAGGTGTATGGCCAGAGGCTCCATAGCCAACGCGAACAGCAGTGGCGACAAGCGACACCCATGCAGTGTGCCTCGTTCGATAGTAAAGGACTCTGACACTATCGCCCCGTACGCACTCTCGTCCGAGGCGCTGTATATAAAAGACGCACCCAGGATAGAAAGACGGGGCCTATACCCATCCTACGCATCACCTCCCATAAGTATTCCCAGGATAAAGTGTTGAACGCTTTCTCCATATCAAAAGCCACCAGGACTGCGGGAAACGTGAAGTCGCGGGTCTCGTGTAGTATTTGTGTTAAGCGCTGTATGTTCATATGAGTCCCCCTCCCCGGTATAAATCCGCATTGATCACTCTGTACCAAATGTGTCACCACTCAACTCAAACGAGAGGCCAAAACCTTGGCCAACAATTTAACATCCACATTTAGCATGGATAACGGTCTATAGGAGCCTGGGTCGTCAGCCGCCTTCCCAGGTTTCGGTAGCATGACTATCAGTGCATCCTGCATATTCTACGGGAGAAGGTCCTCACCACGCGCCTCATGAAGCATTTCCAACAGTCGCGGCAGAATCACAGTGGGATAAGTTCGGTAAAATTTGACTGGTAGCCCATCAGGACCAGGTGCTTTCCCGGATGCCATTCCTCCCAATGTCTCCACCAGATCGTTCAAGGACTCCTCCCCCTCCAACTCTTCCGACTGGGCCTCCGTAATGCGAGGCATCCGCAGACCATCCAAGTACTCCCGTATCCGGGTCACACCTACACCACATGGTGTGGCTTAAATAGCCAGCAGGTGCTCTTGCAGGTGCGAATTCACCCGCAGCTGTCCCAAAATCTTTTCTCCAGAAGGATCACAGAGCATCCGGATGATAGGAACGGGATGCTCCCGCCGGAGGAGCCAAGCCAAAATGTGCCCCAAACAGTCCTTCTCCCGAAACAGCCGCTGCCTATAATTCCGGCGGACATAATTATCCAGTCTATCCCAGAGTTCTACAATTCTGCCACGCACCTCAAGGCAATCCGACTCCGACGCGTCACTGTTATCTATTTGGCGCTGTAAGGTTGCCAATACGTCTTCCTGTTGCGTGAGCTCCTGGTCCAAGCGCTGGTAAAGTCAGACTTTAAGTCACAATTCTAAACATGCGACTTTTAGAAAGTTAAGGTTTTCTTGCCCTAATATTTTGGTCTCTGCAGCCTGTGTTCTGGGTCACATGACTGTGATTTTCATGTATTTGTGCAATAACTCATACAGTAACACATTAAAAACACCCCAGAAATACACTACACAGGTTTAGAAAAACAGATGATATTTAGCTGAATAAAATAAGCTAAAAACAACAAAAATTAAATATTTCCAAGTTGAGATATCAGTTTTTAAAGGTGTAAAAGAGTCTCAATTCTTAAGACTCAGTGGTTGTATCTTTGTAACACACATTCCCTGGGATGCGTCAAAAGTAACAATGCACCGGGCCGCACAGGAGGACATGGGTTGAAAAATAAGGGGCTGCATTGGATTTTCCGGTGCAGCACAGACGATGCTTTGTGACTTTCCACGCTGCAAGGAGATGCAGCGATTTCCAGGAGCGCAGCCTTGGTTCCTGTAGGAGGCTGGCCTGGCTTGTAGTGGGTACCAGAGGTACTTACACCTTGTGCCAGGTCCAGTTATCCCTTATTAGTGTAGAAGAGGTGTTTCTAGCAGCTTAGGCTGATAGAAGGTAGCTATGGCAAAGCAGCTTAGGCTGAACTAGGAGACATGTAAAGCTCCTACTATACCACTGGTGTCATATGCACAATATCATAAGAAAACACAATACACAGAAGTACTAAAAATAAAGGTACTTTATTTTTATGACAATATGCCAAAAGTATCTCAGTGAGTACTCTCGGCATGAGGATAAGATATATACACAAGATATATGTACACAAACCAAAATTATGCAGGTAATAGCAAGAAAAGTAATGCAAGCAATGTAAAGTTACAGTAGATTGCAATAGGAGCAGATAGGTATAGGGGCAACACAAACCATATACTCCAAAAGTGGAATGCGAACCACGAATGGACCCCAAACCTATGTGAGCTTTTAGAGGGTCGCTGGGGCTGTAAGAAAACAGTGAGGGTTAGAAAAATAGCCCACTCCAAGACCCTGAAAGGTAGGTGTAAAGTGCACCTACTACCCCCAGAGAGCACAGAAGTCGTGATAGGGGGATTCTGCAAGAAAAACAAACACCAGAAATGCAACAACAGTGGATTTCTGGACCTGAGTACCTGTAAGACAAGGGGACCAAGTCCAATAGTCGCCACACTGTCGAGAGTGGGCAAGAGCCCAGGAAATGCCAGCTGAGGGTGCAAGGAAGCTGCCAACGGTTGGAAGAAGCTTGGAGTTCTGCAAGAACGAAGAGGACTAGGAACTTCCCCTTTGGTGGATGGATGTCCCACGTCGTGAAGAAGCTTGCAGAGGTGTTCCCACACAGAAAGACCGCAAACAAGCCTTGCTAGCTGCAAGGATCGCGGTTAGGGTTTTTGGATGCTGCTGTGGCCCAGGAGGGCCCAGGATGTCGCCACTTGGATGAGGAGACAGAGGGGGCGCCCAGCAAGTCAGGGAGCCCTCACAGAAGCAGGCAGCACCCGCAGAAGTACCTGAACAGGCACTTGGAAGATGAGTGAACCGGAGTCCACGCGAAGTCACAAAAGGGAGTCCCACGACGCTGGAGGACAACTCAGAAGGTTGTGCACTGCAGGTTAGAGTGTCGGGGACCCAGGCTTGGCTGTGCACGAACTAAATCCTGGAAGAGTGCACAGGAGCCGGAGCAGCTGCAAATCACACGGTACCCAGCAATGCAGTCTAGCATGGGGAGGCAAGGACTTACCTCCACCAAACGTGGACTGAAGAGTCACTGGACTGTGGGAGTCACTTGGACAGAGTTGCTGAGTTCCAGGGACCACGCTCGTTGTGCTGAGAGGGGACCCAGAGGACTGGTGATGCAGTCTTTTGTTGCCTGCGGTTGCAGGGGGAAGATTCCGTCGACCCACGGGAGATTTCTTCAGAGCTCCTGGTGCAAGAAGGAGGCAGGCTACCCCCAGAGCATGCACCACCTGGAAACAGTGGAGAAAGCCGGCAGGATGAAGCGATACAAGGTTGCTAGTAGTCGTCTGGCTACTTTGTTGCGGTTTTGCAGGCGTCCTGAGCAGTCAGCGGTCGATCCTTTGGCAGAAGGTGAAGAGGGAGATGCAGAGGAACTCTGGTGAGCTCTTGCATTCGTTATCTGAAGAATTCCCCAAAGCAGAGACCCTAAATAGCCAGAAAAGGAGGTTTGGCTACCTAGGAAGGAGGAGTGGCTACTAAGAGAGGTAAGAGCCTATCAGAAGGAGTCTCTGATGTCACCTGCTGGCACTGGCCACTCAGAGCAGTCCAGTGTGCCAGCAACACCTCTGTTTCCAAGATGGCAGAGGTCTGGGGCACACTGGAGGAGCTCTGGGCACCTCCCCTGGGAGGTGCAGGTCAGGGGAGTGGTCACTCCCCTTTCCTTAGTCCAGTTTCGCTCCAGAGCAGGGCTGGGGAATCCCTGAACCAGTGTAGACTGGCTTATGCAGAGATGGGCAGCATCTGTGCCCATCAAAGCATTTCCAGAGGCTGGGGGAGGTTACTCCTCCCCAGCCTTCACACCTATTTCCAAAGGGAGAGGGTGTTACACCCTCTCTTAGAGGAAATCCTTTGTTCTGCCTTCCTGGGCCAGGGCTGCCTGGACCCCAGGAGGGCAGAAACCTGTCTGAGGGGTTGGCAGCAGCAGCAGCTGCAGTGAAACCCCGGGAAAGGTAGTTTGGCATTACCCGGGTCTGTGCTAGAGACCCGGGGGGTCATGGAATTGTCCCCCCAATGCCAGAATGGCATTGGGGTGACAATTCCATGATCTTAGACATGTTACATGGCCATGTTCGGAGT
This sequence comes from Pleurodeles waltl, assembly GCF_031143425.1. Taxonomy (NCBI): domain Eukaryota; kingdom Metazoa; phylum Chordata; class Amphibia; order Caudata; family Salamandridae; genus Pleurodeles; species Pleurodeles waltl. The sequence goes on from NC_090446.1 coordinate 527,126,969, forward strand.
TACCATTGTGACGCTATACATAGGTAGGGGCCTATGTATAGTACACGCATGTAATGGTGTCCCCGCACTCACAAAGTCCGGGGAATTTGACCTGAACAATGTGAGGGTACCTTGGCTAGTGCCAGGGTGCCCACACACTAAGTAACTTGGCACCTAACTTTCACCAAGTGAGGGTTAGACATATAGGTGACTTATAAGTTACTTAAGTGCAGTGGTAAATGGCTGTGAAATAACGTGGACGTTATTTCACTCAGGCTGCACTGGCAGGCTTGTGCAAGAATTGTTAGATCTCCCTATGGGTGGCAAAAGAAATGCTGCAGCCCATAGGGATCTCCTGGAACCCCAATACCCTGGGTACCTCAGTAACATATGCTAGGGAATTATATGGGTGTACCAGTATGCCAATGTGAATTGGTGAAATTGGTCACTAGCCTGTTAGTGACAATTTGGAAAGCAGAGAGAGCATAACCACTGAGGTTCTGGTTGGCAGAGCCTCAGTGAGACAGTTAGTCATCACACATGGAACACATACAGGGCACATACTTATGAGCACTGGGGCCCTGCCTGGCAGGGTCCCAGTGACACATAGACTAAAAACAACATATATACAGTGAAATATGGGGGTAACATGCCAGGCAAGATGGTACTTTCCTACAGTTCCTCACTGCAATGTGGGGATATTTTGATGCCTAGTGACGATGCGTTGAAAATCCTGGATGCGCTGGTAGAAAGAAGCAGGTGTTGCATCAATCCGGTAGACGCTGCAGTGATTTTTCAGCCGTTAGGCAGATGCTGCTTCAGATTTCCAGTTGGGGTCCGGTGCTGCGTCGTTACGGTCCACGGTGGGGTGATTTTCCGATGCACGAGGATATCCTGAAGGAGTGAAGTCATTGTTATCCCTGAGACTTCAGGAACAGAAGGCAAGCTCAATCCAAGTCCTTGGATAGCATGTAAGGAGGACGGCAGAGTCCTTCCAGCAGAGTCAGGAGCACCAGGCAGCAAGGCAACAAGCAGGAAAGCAGTCCTTCAGCAAAGCAGTCCAGATGAGTCCTTTGGGCAGTCAGGCTGTCTCTCTGACAGAGTCCAGGTTTAGGTCTAGAAGTGCCTGGTCTGGTGGGGTCAGAGACCCAGTATATATACACCCAAAAGTGCCTTTGAAGTGGGGGAAACTTCAAAGAGTGGTTTTGAAGTGCACAGTTTTCCCTTTCAGGCCAGTCCTGTCTGGCAGGATCCCAGTGGGGGGTTATCAGTTCTTTGTGTGAGGCAGGCTACTGGCCTTTAAGTGTAAGAGAGAGCCCCTCCACGCTTCCTGCCCACAGAGACCCATGTGGTATGCAGATGTGACTGAGTGTCCTGTGTTTATGGTGTCTGAGTGGCATGCACAAGGGGAGATGTCAACCAGCACAGCCCAGACGTGCACTGGAGACAGTCTGTAAGGCACAAATGGCTGTCAGTGCAGAGAAATGCCCACTTTCTAAAAGTGGCATTTCTAAAATAGTAGTATTAAATCCAACTTCACCAGTAAGCAGGATTTTCTATTACCATACTGGCCATACTAAACATGACAAAGCTACTCCTTCCAGATCAGAATGTACCACTTAAAAGTATATGAGGGAAATTCTAATGCTAGTCTAAGAGAGAAGCAGGCCTCACGGTAGTGGAAAACAAATTGGTGAGTTTTTCACTACCAGGCTATGTAAAACACATATCACATGCCTTGTCTTTTACTTACATAGCACCCTGCCCTATGGGTTACCTAGGGCCTGCATTAGGGATGACATATTTGTTGAAAAAGGGGAGTTTAAGGCTTGGCAAGCAGTTTTAAATTCCAAGTCGAAGTGGCAGTGAAACTGTACACACATGCCTTGCAATGGCAGGCCTGAGACATGCACAATCAGTGCTGTAGACCCACTAGTAGGATTTAGTTTACAGGTCCTAGGCACATGTAGTGCATTTTACTAGGGTCTTACAAGTAAATTAAATATCCCAATTGGGTATGAGCCAATGTTACCATGTTTTAGGGAGCAAGCACATGCACTACAGCACTAGGTCCTAAAGCCAACGAAAATGAGGTCAGAAAAAGAGGAGGAGGAAGGCAAAAAGTTTAGGGTGACCCTTCAGAGAGACCATTTTCCAACACCAGGATATATGGGGTAGAGCTGTCCCCTACCCCAATTACGTTTCCTAGGAGCTGCCTCAGCACACTCACAAAGAACTTCAAACTAGTATTTTGTCACATCTGACCCATTTGAGCCTGGGCAGGGAGAAAGGAAATTCCAGTACCAACTGTGAGGGGAGGGGGGGGGGACTCCAGAGGATTCTTCCACTTTAGAGCTGGCATCAGGTATAAAAATAGAACCCTCAGGCCCACTCTTCAGTACACTCCTGAACCTCTGGACAATACAAAAGAAGGACTGCCTTGTTCTCAAGAGGACTCCTCTGATGCTAGAGACCTGCCTTGATCCCTAGAGGACTACCTGCTGCTTGAGGCCTGCCTTGTTCTTCACAGGACTGTCCTGCTGCTACCATAGCACTGCCATGCTGCCCGAAGACTACCTTGTTCCCCAGCAAACTGCCCTGCTGCCTGAGGCCTAGCTTGTTCTACAGAGGACTGCCCTTCTCTCTGACAAGGAAAGCTTGGACCTGCTCCCTTCATTTCAATCCCACGTTAACTTGAGTGACTCCAAGGGTCACTTGGCAGTCCTCCTGTTCTGAGCTACAGGCTCACAACATGCTGCAGATGCCTCCCTCCAACTGCCTAGCTGACCTGTTGCAACTGGCCCAATCTGGACCTGCAACTGAACCTGCCTGGACCTGCAGCTGGACCTGCCTGGACCTGCAGCTGGACCTGCCTGAGCCCTTCTGGCCTCTGCTGGAGTGAATTTCTGACCCCCAAGAGGTGCCTCCCCTACTACCGGACCCTTGGCTGGCATCAGTCGAGCTCCTCCTGTGAAATCGTGAAGTTTTTAACTCTGTACACCAGACTGAGAAGGCCACCTATTTAGCAAGACTAACCTGGTCCCTGTATCCGGCCCACACTCCATTGTGGTCGACCTGAACTTGTGACATTGTCTTGGTCTAGTGCAACCCGATACCCACAGTTAGTGTTTTCTGCTTCTTGGTGCTTTTTTTACCTAAATGATTAAAACTGCATATCTTGATTCTACCGATTTAATTGTTGTCATTTGTCAATTTTACGTTATTTGTCTAAATTGGTGTGGTTTTTTTTGTGTTTTTACTTCTTAACTGTTTGTGTGCTGCATAAATGCTTCAAACATTGCCTCGAACTTAAGCTTGACTGCTTTTTTGCCAAGCTACCAGAGGATTAAGCATAGGTTAATTTAATGACTTTTGTGCTTCACCCTGGTAAGGATTGTAGTTGTTTCTTAAGGAGGGTTTTCACCCCCACCCCAATCAAAAACCCAATTTCTTACGGATAGCATATTTGAGGAAATGTTTTGATGATTTGATTTGTTTTATCTGTTAAAAATAATTAACTTTTATTCTTTTTGTGCATTCATTACATTGTTGTTTGGTGGGTTATTCCCCAAAATAAACATATTAATGCATGAACAAATTCATTTTATATTCAGTCTCCTACCCCATCACCATGGTCACTGAAACTCCTCTCCCATTGTACTCTGGATCACAGTTGGATAAGAGTTTCCATACTTCTTTTATGTAATTCGACCACTGAGCATAACATGCCGACTTTGGTGTTTTACAGACCAAAATCTGCATGTCACAGGATTTAAAGGACCTTTTTCACCTGGTAATTTTGGCAGGATTCCCCTGATAAAATAAATGTATTCGGAAAAAAACCTGACAGAATCAAATTGGAAGAAATACCTGGCAGAAAAACCTGATAGAATCAAACAGGAGTTTGCACGAGTGTTAGAATTTAATGAGGCACTTGTAATTGTGGCCAAAGTGTTTAAATTAAAAGACGCTAAAAGAAAGAGCATGAAAACCATAATTTGTTTTGCTGGATAATCACTACATTAATGTGAACGGAGCAATACCATTTTTTTGGGAAAATATACTGGCCCTCATTATGACTTTGGCGGTCTACAATGCATAAATTGGGTGGAGAACCAGCAGCAGCCACACTGGTGGTTGGCAGTGCAGTGGAGATTGCTCCACTAGCACCGCCACGTCAACACAACACTGCGACGCCTATTCGGACTTAGTAGTAGGCGTTGTGTTGGAAGGGCGCTGGCGGTAGAGCAAGCGCCATGGACCCCGTTCCCTCCCGGATGACCACCACGACCACCAGATAAGGTGATCGGCCGACAGGGGAGGGGGAAGGGGGGTTGTTGAGTGTTGTGTGCGTGAATGGGTGTGTGTGTTTGTGTGAATGGAGGAGGTGGGGGTGTTGTGTGTGTTTGTGTGCATGTGTACGCAAGTGTATGTGTGCGTGTGTGCATGTGTGTATGCAGGGGGGCGTTGAGGCCATGTGTGCATGTGTTTGTGAATGAGTGTGCGTGTATGTATGTATGTGTGATGTGTGCCTGCGTGGATGTAAGGAGTTGGAGGGGTTTGGAATGGGGATAGGGGGTAGGGGGTGTCACTGTTTGCTGGGGTGGAGGGCTTCAGATGGGGTCAAGGGTGGGTCATACATAGAGGGGGGGTTGGGAAGTCCTGCAGTGGCTACAGGAATGAGCATTCCTGTCGCCAGTATCGTTACTGCCCGGGATTTCGTGGCGGGGCTGCGGCCATGGAATACCTGGTGGTATGGATGCACAAAATACCACAGGCGCGCGGTGTTGGGTGGACCGCCGGGTCGAAAGTGGTCAACCTTCGGCCAGGCGGTCCTACCACCCTGGCGGTACAGGTGGTGAACTGGCTGCAATACATCCAGTTCACTTCCATTGTCTAAATTTGGAGGTCCTGCACTGCCACGCTGTCAGCGGTCTGCCTGCCACCGCCGGCGTGACAGAGCTTGACCACCAGGGTCATAACGACCCCCATAGTGATGTTATCTGCATTAAATGAAAAACCTCATGTCTATATATGAAAATAAAATTGTAACACACATTGACTCTATCTGAAAATAATTAGGGCTAGTTAGGTGCAAATTAAATAAGGGAAGCCACCTCTTGCAAACCACAGCTGATTTATGAGCTGTGAGACTCTATTTAAATCTAAGAGGTCACCTATGTGTTCTATTTTCCTTTTCTCCTTCTTCTATATTTCTCCAGTCTAACCCATTAGGGCTTGTGGTAGCCAAGACTATTTGATTTTTACTAAAATTATATAGTAAAAAATAGTTTTACATTTATCCAACATATTCTTTTTTTATACTAGTGATGACCTGGCAGCTCCCCCAACAATAAAGTTTTACAAAAACCATGATAAAACACACTGACTCTTACTACCGCACCAAACATGTTAGCTTCGCCAGAGGTTGCTTTCATTGCATTAAAGCTACATGTTGACAAAGCCAAATAAAATTGGTAAATATGAATAAAAGATGTATTGGAAATTATAATTATAACTTATAAATATTCATGACGTAGTTTACTAAAGAAAACATTTTAAAATCCATACAAATAATGAAAGTATATTTTGCAGTGCACAGCCATTGAAGTACTGAAATGGCCTTTGGAGTTTGGCGGCTCACCGTAGGAGTAAAGTGTGGGTCCTGACAGAAGGTGTTCAGTCTGCCAAGAAAATAAAATTTGTGTTGGAGTTGGACCCACTGGACAAAGTGGCGCATAGAACTTAGTGGTCCACTCATTTCCAGAAACAGGAGACCCCATGGATTCCACTTTATGCCCCTTTTACGTTTTGCCGAAGCGGAAATCGAGGTACGGAAACTGTGCAGCAGGAGGAGAGGAGGGGTCTTGAAGTAAAGAGAGTTCCGCGGCCTCGAACCTTTTGAGTACCGCAGGGGCGCAAGTCCAGGAGAGGCTGTACTTGCAGGCAGCTGTGGCCCGTGGCCTGTCTACTGGGGATGTGAGGACGCCGGACCGGAGTGTGGAGTCCAGGGGCTGAGTCGCGGCCGGGGTATTGGAGCACCGACCGCGGGTTGACGGTTGTGGGTGGCAGTGAACCACTGCTGCAGCAGTGGAGGCAGCAGAGAGACAAGAAGAGGCAAGAAGAGCAGCAGAGCTACAGCCAGGCTTGGACTGCCGTGGCGCAAAAACGCGGAAGCACAGCAGTGCAGTGCTTGAGGAGCGCGAGTGGAGATAAAGTGGAGTCACTGGCAGAGGCCGGTAAGGAGCGCGTGACCCTCCCCCACCCAAGCCTGCCCCCACCTGCTCACGTGCAACTGCTCGTCGGCTGCTGGTCGGGCCTTGTTGGCTTTGAGCATCATCCATCTATTGCTGTTTCGTGTCACTAATGCTGTTGTTCATGACACTGTGCTGCTGTGTCCCCGACCGCAATGGACTATCCCCAGCCACAGCCAAAGTCACAGCCACAGCTGCTGCACTAGCTCTGCCCCGGACTACCCCCAGCTACAGTGCCAGTAGGGACCAGCACCCATCTGCCTTGCAAGTTCTTATGGTAAAGAGCGCGGCAAGGAGCGGCAGTAGAGTGGGCGCACTAGAGTGGAGGCCTCGGCAGCCTGCCCCTCTGGCGCTTGGAAAGGAGAAAGAAGTACAGAGACCAAGAAAGGCCAAGGAAGGTGTGGAGGAACACAATGAGCTCAGGAGAGGAGCTAAGGATCAGAGGAACAAGACGGTAGAAGAGCCCCCTCTCCACACGTGCTCCTCCAATAATGCTCTGTACGAACAATCCTAAGAGAGTAGAATGGGGGTAAGGCGTTGTTGACAGCAAAGTGAGTAAAGTGAGAAGTCAAGCAAGCCAGCCATTGGCAATCAGCACTAAGCAACCTCTACAGTGCCCCTTATAACACGGGGAATTTTGATAAACAGCAGTAAGTGCTAGCAGTCCGCCGGCTTCGTCCAGAGCTGTAAACATAACAGTTGGGTCTGTGAGGAACCGTAGTAAGATCAAAATGAGGTCAGGACGGGAGAGGCAAATAAATTCAAGAATAAACAAGAGAAGAGGGATACAGGCGGGGCAGACAGTAAAAAAAGTAAAGGCAAATGCTGAAAGGGAAAATGTAACCTTAATTTCACCTAGTACAAGAACGTTTCATAAAGTTTTGAAAGTACCAGTAAAATCTGATTTTTTTAAATGACCCTTTGGAAATAATTGTTTCTACCCCAAAGGACACAAATGTACTCAAAGGAACCTGTGGAAATACATTTTTCTACCCCAAAGGACACAAAGGTACTTAAATCACCAATCACACCAAAAAGAATCTAGCCCTGCACAAATGAATGAACAAAGGGGCGATGCGAGAGAGAAAGGGCAGGAAAACAGTTAAAAAACTGGCCTTAATAATCAAGGAGGCGAGATCAAAGAGGGTAACAGTGATAGTGTGATGCTGGGATGGGGCTCAGTGAGTGTCACAGATCTCTTATCTGTAATGCCAGAGTCACCGCTACAGCTAAATAATAAAAGTGAGAACAAAACACCTCAGTTGAAGAATGGACAACCAATGCCCTTAGAAATTACTGTGGAGCTTATGGCGAATAAGGCAGGTGAAATAAAACCTCTTCGGTAAAATCGGATGAGATGGGACAAAATGGAGAGAGTGGAAAGAAGAATGGGGGGCAAACAGCCCAGTAGGTAAAAAGATTGAATTGTCCCAAAATAACTTGCTAGCAAAACAAATACGGCAGGTGAAACAGGCCACACAGGCCACACACTACATCCGGGAAGAGATAACAGATAAACAAAATGAAAATGGATCTGCGCCAGATATAGTGAATGGGTCGGATGTTATATTGAAAACATCCCAACTGACTCTGGAGGCAGTAACAAACCAATCAAACAAAATAGATGTCCAGACAGACCTACTGAACATAATGGCAACCTCGATAGCAGGCATTGATGAGAAACTTGCAGATCTAAACACTCTTATTACCAGGGCACAAAACTTGGTAGCGACAGCTAATATTGAGTGAGCATGTGCCCCAGTAGTGGATAAATTAAAACAAATCCCAGAAGTAGTAAGTACTATTATAGAGCATATAAAATCAAACAAGATGGTAGAAAATAGAAAAACACAGGAGATACGGAACAAGTGCTGGGGCCCTACGAGGGAGGTACAAAAAGACTGCGAAGATTATGAAATAAAGATGAGGATAAGGAAACAGCAAGAGATGATAGAACAAAGGGCTCCGAAAATGTTAACAAAGGATCTAATTATAGGAACAGTGCTGTCACTGAGAGTATTATGTGTGATGTTAAATCAGAAATTCAAGAAAACTCTTATATACCAGAAATGCAAATATTTAATGAGCCGTAGAAAGGGGTATGACAAAAAAACTGAGAAAAAAAACTCCGTAAAGCCAGAAATAAGCAACAAAGGAGCTCAGCAAAGCTAGAATTGCCATACACGGAACAAAGAGTGGAAAAAAGTGGTGAGAGGCCACCCTCAAAGGTGCAAATGGAGACAGAATGTATAAAACCTTTTCCAATATTTCAAAAGCAGGTGAGGAACAACAACGATAATACTGCAAAATCTGTAATTGCAAAATCGACTGAAGGAACGTATTGGGCAGATAGTCCAACAAAGGAAAATCAGTCCCCAACATTTACAAATTTAGCAAAGGACAGAAACTTTGGGGGAAAAACAAAAAAGGCTGATCAACAGCAAAATAAACAAGATAGAATTGCTGGGGAGAATCCAGGCTCCAAACAGAAGCATAGTGACTAAAGAAGTCAGAGAGTAAAAGTCCCCCTCCGTTTAGGATCCTTAGTGAACATAGAGAATAATTGTCAATACCATCAGACAAAGAGTGATGAGAAAAACAAGGAAAGGAGGATGGAAATCCCAGATACAGAGGCTTGTGTAACAGAACTACAGAGTGGAATAGAGAAAGATACTATGTGCCCATTTCTACTGCATGATGAGGAAGGATTATGAAGAAGTAGGCAGGAATGGGTAAGAGATAAAATCAATAGGAAGGGATGTTTGGAAGTGTCTCACTGAATGTCCACCTGTATTGAGCAAAATAATTTTTACCCCCGTATATAAATCTAGAGGCTCACATGACATTTTAAATCGGGGGAACATTTTAAACCTATTACATACAATCCCATCACTGTCAGAACTTATCTCCAACAACAGTGTCAACTGAGTTTCTGGGTCATATTGAGGGAAGGGCGCAGGAAGCAACCATGGTCTCCTTTCAAAATAACTTATTAGCACAATCGGTAATGAAGGAAAAGCTATATTGGATAGTTGGGGAATTCAACTAACCTCACCCTCCCCATCCCCAAGATTTGTACCCAGAACCATTTGTGCTGGCCAAATCCAAAATAAACATGACTTCACATGAGAAGGGGTATCAATTATACTCAGTTCTTAGATCTGCAAAAGGAAGGTCAGAAAGGGTGAAGGAGATACCATGTCCCTCAGGGCCAGGAATAAAGAAGTAGAGGGCCAGACAAATACATTTTGGTTGGTGTATAGAGGAGCTACACGAGAAAGGAAGGACTTGACCGGCGAAGGGTAACACCATTAATAGACAGTCTGACGTACTAATCATTGGTTCTTGGAATATTAATGGAGCATATACAAAGTCACAGAAGAAAGATTACTCACTTTGCTAAAAGGGAGTCAAACAATATGCCTCTAGGAAACATGGGAAATGGAAGCCTTAAACATAGTAGGGTACTCCGGATATTACAGTCCGGCAGTTAAAACATAAAAACAGGGCCGGCTGGGGGGGGGGGGGCTTAGCAATTTTTATTGCTATATCATTAACAATTAAAGCAGATACAGTACCCATACGAAATAATAATATTTTGGTGATAACACTGAATAACTGGATGAAGGATACAACTTAATAAATGTGTATATTCCTCCGAATGCAAAAGTAAAGCGTTCAATAGTATTCGACTTAATCGAGGTGATAATGGCCTGTCAGAAGGAACCAAACGCACCAGATATAATAGTAACTAGGGATTTTAATATGGATTTGATTTTTCATTATGAGCGGGAAGAGCAGGCAATCCAGCAAGACCTCATTTGGTCAATCCCCCCCCACCCCAATCAAATAGGGATCCCAAGAGAAGATTAACTGACAAAAAGGAAATTACATTAGTAAAGGACACGGAGGCCCGAGGACTGAGAGTGCTAAATGGGTGGTGTCAATCAGATAGTCCACCTGTGTGGACTTATCACTCGCACACTGTATGCTCCATAAATGACTCCACAATTGTAACGCTAACTCTCTGGCATAGATTAAAATGAATTACTATAAAACAAAAATAGAGCAGCGACCACGGGAAGAGCATTGTGCTTTCAGTGCAAGTTCAACAGTATAAACAGGCCACCTAGTTGTTTGGTGAAGAGACTACAATTAACTATCGCAAGCTTTTATGGTCCAGTAATCTGGATGTTCCAAGAAAGAAGCTAGCCAAAAGATTAATAAAGGAAAGTATAGCTGGAAGACAAGGTAATAGACTAAAACAATCAGAGAATTTCCTTTGTAAAATAATGGAGGTAGGAGTGTCGTGTATTGTATAAAATTATGTATAAAAACTACTAAAATTCAACCTAAGGCATATAGATCTGGAAGTGTCAATAATGACAAGTTAAAAAGACACTTAAGCATGTATGAAAAAGGACAATTTAAAATGTTAATTGTGGCGTCAGGAAAAGCCAAATTTCAAAAGTCAGAGTCAGTTTTAAATTCGACAATTGAATCTGGGATAACTGAAGATAGAAAATCTTCCACTTCGGCAGGTGGTAAAGTAGGAAGTACAACGCCAAGGAAAATCAGGCAGCATTTGTGTTCCAAATCCTGAGCTCCAGCCAAGGCAGCAGCATTCCGTGGTGTGCCCAACAGTGAGTTCAGAGCTGCATGATCCACAAAGAGCAACTCATAAATTGCTTCCAGTAGCAAACGCACTCTCAACGCACATGTCTGGTAAAGAGCCCTCAGCGAGAACATCAACAGATCAGCGTCCAATGAAAGCAAGTGCTGCGTAGAAAGACAAACTTTCAGTGCACATTCAAAAGAGCACCAGAGGCACCGAAACACGGGCTGCACACAATGCAAAACCGGTCTGAATGACAGAGACCAGTCACACTCCAATTGCTCCTGGAGTGATGCTTCAAAGCACTGCATCATGCGTTCACGACACAGCTGCGCTGGTGGAAGCGTTTCATTCTTCCTTGTTGTAATGGGACAGCCATTGAGCAGAAAAAGTAGCAATAGCAAGATGCCACCTATTATAGTCAAAGTAATCGGATATCCCCTGAAAATACTGGAAAATATTGAGTGGATGGCTGAAGGTATTAAGCCATATATAGAGGTGAAGGTGTGAACCAAACCAGAACCAACAGCATTAAAGAAATTTGCGATTCCAGTAGTACTGGACTGTAGGAAAGTACCATCTTGCCAGGCATTATTATTGTTCAGACAGACCACAAACCTCTATTATGGCTTAAACAAATGAAAGGTGAAAACCCTAAATTGTTGAGGTGGTCCATCTCCCTACAGGGAATGGACTATACAGTGGAACACAGACCTGAAGTACCCACTCCAATGTAGATGGACTCTCCAGATATTTCCACTTAGACAATGAAGACTCATCTGGGCAACGTTAGCCTTATTGTCCCCCGTTTGGCAGGGGGGATGTGTAGGAAAGTATCATCTTGCCAAGCATGTTACCCCCATTTTTACATGTATGTAAGTTTGTTTTTCCCTGTCTCACTGGGATCCTGCTAGCCAGGACCCCAGTGCTCATAGTTTGTGGCCTGAATGTGTGTACCTGTGTAGTGACTAACTGTGTCACTGAGGCTCTGCTAATCAGAACCTCAGTGCTTATGCTCTTTCTGCCTTTAAAATTGTCACTATAGGCTAGTGACCATTTTCACCTATTCTAATTGGCCCACTGGCGCACCCTTATAATTCCCTATTATATATGGTACCTAGGTACCCAGGGTATTGGGGTTCCAGGAGATCCCTATAGGCTGCAGCTTTTTTTTTTGCCACCCATAAGGAGCTCAGACAAATCTTACACAGGACTGCCACTGCAGCCTGAGTGAAATAACGCACATGTTATTTCACAGCCATTTTACACTGCACTTAAGTAACTTATAAGTCACCTATATGTCTAACCTTCACTTGCTGAAGGTTAGGTGCAAAGTTACTAAGTGTGAGGGCACCCTTGCACTAGCAAAGGTGCCCCCACATAGTTCAGGGCAATTTCACTGGACTTTGTGAGTGCGGGGACACGATTACACGTGTGCGCTACATATAGATCAATACCTATATGTAGCTTCACAATGGGAACTTCGAATATGGCCATGTAAAATGTCTAAGATCATGGAATTGTCCCCCTATGTCAAATCTGATATTAGGGTGCCAGTCCCATGCATCCCCGGGGCTCCACTATGGTCCCCGAGTACTGCAAACCAGCTCTCTGGGGTTTTCTCTGCAGCTACCACTGCTGACACCCCACAGACAGGGTTCTGCCCTCCTGGGGTCCGGGCAGCCCAGTCCCAGAAAGACAGAACAAAGAATTTACTCTGAGAGAGGGTGTCACACCCTCTCCCTTTGGAAATAGGTGTTAAGGGCTGGGGAGGAGTAGCCTCTCCCAGCCTCTGGAAATGCTTTGAAGGGCACAGAAGGTGCCCTCCTTGCATAAGCCAGTCTACACCGGTTCAGGGAACCCCCATCCCCTGCTCTGGCACAAAACTGGACAAAGGATACGGGAGTGACCACTCCCGTGTCTATTACCACCCCAGGGGTGGGGCCCAGAGCTCCTCCAGTGTGTCCCAGACCTCTGCCATCTTGGATCCAGAGTTATGAGGGCACTCTGGAGGCCTCTGAGTGGCCAGTGCCAGCAGGTGACATCAGAGACCCCTCCAGATAGGTGCGTAACTCACTAGGTGGCCAATCCTCCTCTGAGGGCTATTTAGGGTCTCTCCTGTGGGCTTTTCCTCGGATAATGACTTGCAAGAATTCATCAGAGTTCCTCTGCATCTCCCTCTTCGACTTGTGCCAAGGATCGACCGCTGACTGTTTCAGGACGCCTGCAAAACTGCAACAAAGTAGCAAGAAGACTACCAGTGACATTTTAGCGCCTATTCCTGCTGTCTTTCTCAACTGTTTCCTGGTGGTGCATGCTTTGGGGGTTGCCTGCCTTCATCCTGCACTGGAAGCCACGAAGAAATCTCCTGTGGGTCGACGGAATCTTCCCCCTGTTCCAGCAGGCACCAAACTTCAGCGTCACCGGTACTCTGGGACCCCTCACTTCCTGACGAGCGTGGCCCCTGGAACACAGGTGGTGGACCCAAGTGAACCAGACTGTCCAGTGGTCCAACTGTACAAATTTGGAGGAGGTAAGTCCTTGCCTCCCCTCTCCAGACAGTAATCCTGTGCACTGCGTGAACTACAGCTGCTAGGGCTTCTGTGCACTTTTACAAGGAATCCTTCATGCACAGCCAAGCCCAGGTCCTCCGTCCTGCATTGCTTAACTCCCTGAGTTGACCTCTGGCTCCGTGGGACCCTCTTTTGTAGTGTTGAGTCGACCGCCGTGCTCAGTCTTCTTGAACCCGTGTTCCAGGACTTCTGAGGGTGCTGCCTTCTTGTGCATGGGCTGTCTACATTGCTGAGGGCCCCCTCTGTCTCCTCTCCCAAGTGGCGACATCCTGATCCTTCCTGGGCCTGGGCAGCACCCTTTTTCTTCAACAGCGACCTTTGCAGCCAGCAAGGTTTATTTGTGGTGTTTTGGCAAAGAAACAACTCTGCATCCTCCCGCACTCCGTGGGACATCTTCTGCACGAATGAGAAGTTCCTAGCACCTTTCTTTGTTGCAGAATCTTCAGCTTCTTCCATCTGGAGGCAGCCATTTTGTACCTTCATCTGGTGTTTAGTGGGCTCCTGCCCCCCCAGGACACTTTCACGACTCTTGGACTTGGTCCCCTTTCTTTGCAGTTCCTCAGGTCCAGGAATCCGACTTCAGTGCTTTGCAGTGTGTTGTAGTCTTTGCAAAATCCTCTAACACGACTTTAGTGTGTTTCTGGAGAGATAGTAGTACTTTACTCCTACTTTCCAGGGTCTTGGGTGGGGTATCTTGGACACCCTTAGTATTTTCTTACACTCCCAGGGACCCTCTACACACTACACTAGCCTAGGGGTCCATTCGTGGTTCGCATTCCATTTCAGAGTATATGGTTTGTGTTGCCCCTAGGCCTATTGCATCCTATTGTATTCTAAAGTGTTTGCACTACTTTCCGACTGTTTTACTTACCTGATTTTGGTTTGTGTGTATATCTTTTGTATTTTACTTACCTCCTAGGGGAGTATATCCTCTGAGATATTTTTGGCACATTGTCACTAAAATAAAGTACCTTCATTTTTAGTAACTCTGAGTATTGTCTTTCTTATGATATAGTACCTATATGATATAAGTGGTATAGTAGGAGCTTTGCATGTCTCCTAGTTCAGCCTAAGCTGCTCTGCTACAGCTACCTCTATCAGCCTAAGCTGCTAGAACACTACTAATCTACTAATAAGGGATAACTGGACCTGGCACAAGGTGTAAGTACCATCAGGTACCCACTATAAGCCAGGCCAGCCTCCTACATGGACACATTAAATATCCGTCCCACGAGTTCACCAAAGTGTCTCGGAAAGTTAGTGCTTAAAAGGGACTGTATCTCTCCCGATGACCTCAGAACCTGAGGCGGATAGGTCTCGCGTGCAGATGTAAGCACCACATGTTTTTGAAACAATTAAGCCTTGAGTCTGCTCAACTTGTCAAAATTCACATTTGAAGTAGCGATATGGGGCCAAATCTCAGCTACTTCCCTCTATTGTGTAGAAGGAAAAAGTACGTTCCTGCAGCATGTAACAATTTTAGAGTCCGAAATGACATAAACTATTCCGGCTCGCATGCCACATCAGCTCTCACTATTGGGGAGAACATACCTGCCACTCGAGAGCACCTGGAATGCAGGTCTAATCAAGGGGACTGGGAATCCCTTCAGATAACAAGCCAAGTTTACTGCTGAAGCATTGCACGCCCCATGCAAGGACAGCTGTTTACAAACCATTGAATGGCTGACAGAAGTCTTGCATTCACTACTGGTAAGAAAGACCTCTTTCATACCTGTGAGAAAGTGCCTCTTTCTAGTCTTGTTACCTCCACTTTTGGCCTGTTGTGTGAGTGTATGTCAGGGTGTTTTCACTGTCTCACTGGGATCCTGCTAGCCAGGGCCCAGTGCTCATAGTGAAAACCCTATGTTTTCAGTATGTTTGTGTAGGAGGCTGGACTGGCTTGTAGTGAGTACCAAGGGGTACTTGCACCAGGCCCAGTTATCCCTTATTAGTGTATAGGGTGTCTAGCAGCTTAGGCTGATAGATAATGGTAGCTTAGCAGAGCAGCTTAGGCTGAACTAGGAGACGTGTGAAGCTACTACAGTACCACTTAGTGTCATATGCACAATATCATAAGAAAACACAATACACAGTTATACTAAAAATAAAGGTACTTTATTTTTATGACAATATGCCAAAGTATCTTAGAGTGTACCCTCAGTGAGAGGATAGGAAATATACACAAGATATATATACACAATAGCAAAAATATGCAGTATAGTCTTAGAAAACAGTGCAAACAATGTATAGTTACAATAGGATGCAATGGGGAAACATAGGGATAGGGGCAACACAAACCATATACTCCAAAAGTGGAATGCGAACCACGAATGGACCCTAAACCTATGAGACCTTGTAGAGGGTCGCTGGGACTATTAGAAAATAGTGAGAGTTAGAAAATTAGCCCTCCCCAAGACCCTGAAAAGTGAGTGCAAAGTGCACTAAAGTTCCCCTAAGGACAAAGAAGTCGTGTTAGAGGAATAAGGCAGGAAAGACACAAACCAACAATGCAACAACGCTGGATTTCCAATCTGGGGTACCTGTGGAACAAGGGGACCAAGTCCAAAAGTCACAAGCAAGTCGGAGATGGGCAGATGCCCAGGAAATGCCAGCTGCGGGTGCAAAGAAGCTTCGACTGGACTGAAGAAGCTGCGGTTTCTGCAGGAACGCAAAGGGCTAGAGACTTCTCCTTCGGAGGACGGATCCCTCTCGCCTTGTAGAGTCGTGCAGAAGTGTTTTCCCGCCGAAAGAACGCCAACAAGCCTTGCTAGCTGCAAATCGTGCGGTTAGCGTTTTTGGACGCTGCTGCGGCCCAGGAGGGACCAGGAGGTTGCAAAATGGACCAGGAGAGAGAGGGGACGTCGAGCAAGACAAGGAGCCCTCTCAGCAGCAGGTAGCACCCGGAGAAGTGCCAGAAAAAGGCAGTACGAGGATGCGTGAAACGGTGCTCACCCGAAGTTACACAAAGGAGTCCCACGTCGCCGGAGACCAACTTAGAAAGTCGTGCAATGCAGGTTAGAGTGCCGTGGACCCACGCTGGATTGTGCACAAAGGATTTCTGCCGGAAGTGCACGGAGGCCGGAGTAGCTGCAAAAGTCGCGGTTCCCAGCAATGCAGTCTAGCGAGGTGAGGCAAGGACTTACCTCCACCAAACTTGGACTGAAGAGTCACTGGACTGTGGGGGCCACTTGGACAGAGTTGCTGGATTCGAGGGACCTCGCTCGTCGTGCTGAGAGGAGACCCAACGGACTGGTAATGCAGCTTTTTGGTGCCTGCGGTTGCAGGGGGAAGATTCCGTCGACCCACAGGAGATTTCTTCGGAGCTTCTAGTGCAGAGAGGAGGCAGACTACCCCCACAGCATGCACCACCAGGAAAACAGTAGAGAAGGCGGCAGGATCAGCGTTACAGAGTTGCAGTAGTCGTCTTTGCTACTATGTTGCAGGTTTGCAGGCTTCCAGCGCGGTCAGCAGTCGATTCCTTGGCAGAAGGTGAAGAGAGAGATGCAGAAGAACTCGGATGAGCTCTTGCATTCGTTATCTAAAGTTTCCCCAGAGACAGAGACCCTAAATAGCCAGAAAAGAGGGTTTGGCTACTTAGGAGAGAGGATAGGCTAGCAACACCTGAAGGAGCCTATCACAAGGAGTCTCTGACGTCACCTGGTGGCACTGGCCACTCAGAGCAGTCCAGTGTGCCAGCAGCACCTCTGTTTCCAAGATGGCAGAGCTCTGGAGCACACTGGAGGAGCTCTGGGCACCTCCCAGGGGAGGTACAGGTCAGGGGAGTGGTCACTCCCCTTTCCTTTGTCCAGTTTCGCGCCAGAGCAGGGCTAAGGGGTCCCTGAACCGGTGTAGACTGGCTTATGCAGAATTGGGCACATTTGTGCCCAAGAAAGCATTTCCAGAGGCTGGGGGAGGCTACTCCTCCCCTGCCTTCACACCATTTTCCAAAGGGAGAGGGTGTCACACCCTCTCTCAGAGGAAGTCCTTTGTTCTGCCATCCTGGGCCAGGCCTGGCTGGACCCCAGGAGGGCAGCTGCCTGTCTGAGGGGCTGGCAGCAGCTGCAGTGAAACCCCAGGAAGGGCAGTTTGGCAGTAGCAGGGTCTGTGCTACAGACCACTGGGATCATGGGATTGTGCCAACTATGCCAGGATGGTATAGAGGGGGCAATTCCATGATCATAGACATGTTACATGGCCATATTCGGAGTTACCATTGTGAAGCTACATATAGGTAGTGACCTATATGTAGTGCACGCGTGTAATGGTGTCCCCGCACTCACAAAATTCAGGGAATTGGCTCTGAACAATGTGGGGGCACCTTGGCTAGTGCCAGGGTGCCCTCACACTAAGTAACTTTGCACCTAACCTTTACCAGGTAAAGGTTAGACATATAGGTGACTTATAAGTTACTTAAGTGCAGTGTAAAATGGCTGTGAAATAACGTGTACGTTATTTCACTCAGGCTGCAGTGGCAGGCCTGTGTAAGAATTGTCAGAGCTCCCTATGGGTGGCAAAAGAAATGCTGCAGCCCATAGTGATCTCCTGGAACCCCAATACCCTGGGTACCTCAGTACCATATACTAGGGAATTATAAGGGTGTTCCAGTAAGCCAATGTAAATTGGTAAAATTGGTCACTAGCCTGTCAGTGACAATTTGTAAAGAGAGAGCATAACCACTGAGGTTCTGGTTAGCAGAGACTCAGTGAGACAGTTAGGCACCACACAGGGAACACATACATATAGGCCACAAACTTATGAGCCCTGGGGTCCTGACTAGCATGGTCCCAGTGACACATAACAAACATACTGAAAACATAGGGTTTTCACTATGAGCACTGGGCCCTGGCTGGCAGGATCCCAGTGAGACAGTGAAAACACCCTGACATACACTCACAAACAGGCCAAAAGTGGGGGTAACAAGGCTAGAAAGAGGCTACTTTCTCACAGTTTGTTATGTGTCACTGGGACCCTGCTAGTCAGGACCCCAGTGCTCATAAGTTTGTGACCTATATGTATGTGTTCCCTGTGTGATGCCTAACTGTCTCACTGAGGCTCTGCTAACCAGGACCTCAGTGGTTATGCTCTCTCTGTACAAATTGTCACTAACAGGCTAGTGACCAATTTCACCAATTCACATTGGCATACTGGAACAACCTTATAATTCCCTAGTATATGGTACTGAGGTACCCAGGGTATTGGGGTTCCAGGAGATCCCTATGGGCTGCAGCATTTCTTGTGCCACCCATAGGGAGATCTGACAATTCTTACACAGGCCAGCCAGTGCAGCCTGAGTGAAATAACATCCACATTATTTCACAGCCATTTACCACTGCACTTAAGTAACTTATAAGTCACCTATATGTCTAACCTTTACCTGGTAAAGGTTGGGTGCTAAGTTACTTAGTGTGTGGGCACCCTGGCACTAGCCAAGGTGCTCCCACATTGTTCAGGGCAAATTCCCCAGACTTCGTGAGTGCGGGGACACCATTACACGCGTGCACTATACATATGTCACAACATATGTATAGCGTCACAATGGTAACTCCGAACATGGGCATGTAACTGGCATTGGGGAGACAATTCTATGATCCCCCGAGTCTCTAGCCCAGAGCCCGGGTACTGCCAAACTACCTTTCCCGTGGTTTCACTGCAGCTGCTGCTGCTGCCAACCCCTCAGACAGGTTTCTGCCCTCCTGGGGTCCAGCCAGGCTTGGCCCAGGAAGGCAGAACAAAGGACTTCCTCAGAGAGAGGGTGTTACACCCTCTCCCTTTGGAAAAAGGTGTCAGGGCTGGGGAGGAGTAGCCTCCCCCAGCCTCTGGAAATGCTTTGATGGGCACAGATGGTGCCCATCTCTGCATAAGCCAGTCTACACCGGTTCAGGGATCCCCCAGCCCTGCTCTGGCGCGAAACTGGACAAAGGAAAGGGGAGTGACCACTCCCCTGACCTGCACCTCCCCTGGGAGGTGCCCAGAGCTCCTCCAGTGTGCTCCAGACCTCTGCCATCTTGGAAACAGAGGTGCTGCTGGCACACTGGACTGCTCTGAGTGGCCAGTGCCAGCAGGTGATGTCAGAGACTCCTTCTGATAGGCTCCTTCAGGTGTTGCTAGCCTATCCTCTCTCCTAGGTAGCCAAACCTCCTTTTCTGGCTATTTAGGGTCTCTGTCTCTTGGGATTCCTTAGATAACGAATGCAAGAGCTCATCAGAGTTCCTCTGCATCTCTCTCTTCACCTTCTGCCAAGGAATCGACTGCTGACCGCGCTGGAAGCCTGCAAAACTGCAACAAAGTAGCAAAGACGATTCTGCGACCTTGTAACGCTGATCCTGCCGCCTTCTCGACTGTTTTCCTGGTGGTGCATGCTGTGGGGGTAGTCTGCCTCCTCTCTGCACTAGAAGCTCCGAAGAAATCTCCCGTGGGTCGACGGAATCTTCCCCCTGCAACCGCAGGCACCAAAGAACTGCATCACCGGTCCTCTGGGTCTCCTCTCAGCACGACATGCGAGGTCCCTTGAACTCAGCAACTCTGTCCAAGTGACTCCCACTGTCCAGTGACTCTTCAGTCCAAGTTTGGTGGAGGTAAGTCCTGGCCTCCCCACGCCAGACTGCATTGCCTGGAACCGCGTGTTTTGCAGCTGCTCCGGCTCCTGTGCACTGTTCCAGGATTTCCTTTGTGCACAGCCAAGCCTGGGTCCCCGGCACTCTAACCTGCAGTGCACGACCTCCTGAGTTGTCCTCCGGCGTCGTGGGACCCTCCTTTGTGACTTCGGGTGAGCTCCGGTTCACTCCACTTCGTAGTGCCTGTTCCGGCACTTCTGCGGGTGCTGCTTGCTTCTGAGTGGGCTCTTTGTCTTGCTGGACGCCCCCTCTGTCTCCTCACGCAATTGGCGACATCCTGGTCCCTCCTGGGCCACAGCAGCATCCAAAAACCCTAACTGCAACCCTTGCAGCTAGCAAGGCTTGTTTGCGGTCTTTCTGCACGGAAATACCTCTGCACGACTCTTCACGACGTGGGACATCCATCCTACAAAGGGGAAGTTTCTAGCCCTTGTCGTTTTTGTAGAATCCACAGCTTCTACCATCCGGTGGCAGCTTCTTTGCACCCACAGCTGGCATTTCCTGGGCATCTGCCCACTCCCGACTTGATCGTGACTCTTGGACTTGGTCCCCTTGTTCCACAGGTACTCTCGTCAGGAAATCCATTGTTGTTGCATTGCTGGTGTTTGTCTTCCTTGCAGAATTCCCCTATCACTACTTCTGTGCTCTCTGGGGAACTTAGGTGCACTTTGCACCCACTTTTCAGGGTCTTAGGGTGGGCTATTTCTCTAACCCTCACTGTTTTCTTACAGTCCCAGCGACCCTCTACAAGGTCACATAGGTTTGGGGTCCATTCGTGGTTCGCATTCCACTTCTAGAGTATATGGTTTGTGTTGCCCCTATCCCTATGTGCCCCCATTGCATTCTATTGTGACTATACATTGTTTGCACTGTTTTCTATTGCTATTACTGCATATTTTGGTATTGTGTACATATATCTTCTGTATATTTGCTATCCTCATACTGAGGGTACTCACTGAGATACTTTGGCATATTGTCATAAAAATAAAGTACCTTTATTTTTAGTATATCTGTGTATGGTGTTTTCTTATGATATTGTGCATATGACACTAGTGGTACTGTAGGAGCTTCACTCGTCTCCTAGTTCAGCCTAAGCTGTTCTGCTAAGCTACCTTTTCTATCAACCTAAGCTGCTAGACACCTCTCTACACTAATAAGGGATACCTGGGCCTGGTGCAAGGTGTAAGTACCCCTTGGTACCCACTACAAGCCAGTCCAGCCTCCTACATTGGTTGTGCAGCGGTGGGATAAGTACTTGCAACTACTTACCACTTTGTCATATTGTACTTTTCATAAGAGAAAAATATACAAAACAAGTTCAGTGTATGTACACCTAACCAAAACGTTTTGCTTTTCTCCTCTCACTTCTTTGCTAAGTGCTGAAAAGTACCTCTAAACTTTCAAAAAGTTCTTTAAAAGTTTTAAAAGTTTTTCTGTTCTTTAAAAAAGTTCTGAAACTTTTTCTTTCTTTTTCTGTCCCTTAAACTCTTGTCTATCATGTCTGGTACAGGCCAAACTCTTGATCTGGTCAGCATAG
This sequence comes from Pleurodeles waltl, assembly GCF_031143425.1. Lineage (NCBI taxonomy): Eukaryota > Metazoa > Chordata > Amphibia > Caudata > Salamandridae > Pleurodeles > Pleurodeles waltl. The sequence continues at coordinate 527,148,541 of NC_090446.1, forward strand.
CTTATGACTGTAGGAGGCTGGACTGGCTTGTAGTGAGTACCAAGGGGTACTTGCACCTTGCACCAGGCCCAGTTATCCCTTATTAGTGTATAGGGTGTCTAGCAGCTCAGGCTGATAGATAATGGTAGCTTAGCAGAGCAGCTTAGGCTGAAGTAGGAGACGTGTGAAGCTACTACAGTACCACAAGTGTCACTTGCACAATACCATAAGAAAACACAATACACAGTTATACTAAAAATAAAGGTACTTTATTTTTATGACAATATGCCAAAGTATCTTAGAGTGTACCCTCAGTGAGAGGATAGGAAATATACACAAGATATATATACACAATAGCAAAAATATGCAGTATAGTCTTAGAAAACAGTGCAAACAATGTATAGTTACAATAGGATCCAATGGGGAAACATAGGGATAGGGGCAACACAAACCATATACTCCAAAAGTGGAATGCGAACCACGAATGGACCCCAAACCTATGTGACCTTGTAGAGGGTCGCTGGGACTATTAGAAAATAGTGAGAGTTAGAAAAATAACCCTCCCCAAGACCCTGAAAAGTGAGTGCAAAGTGCACTAAAGTTCCCCTAAGGACAAAGAAGTTGTGTTAGAGGAATAATGCAGGAAAGACACAAACCAACAATGCAACAACTGTGGATTTCCAATCTAGGGTACCTGTGGAACAAGGGGACCAAGTCCAAAAGTCACAAGCAAGTCGGAGATGGGCAGATGCCCAGGAAGTGCCAGCTGCGGGTGCAAAGAAGCTTCTACTGGACAGAAGAAGCTGAGGTTTCTGCAGGAACGAAAAGGGCTAGAGACTTCCCCTTTGGTGGACGGATCCCTCTCGCCGTGGACAGTCGTGCAGAAGTGTTTTCCCGCCGAAATAACACCAACAAGCCTTGCTAGCTGCAAATCGTGCGGTTAGCGTTTTTGGACGCTGCTGTGGCCCTGGAGGGACCAGGAGGTCGCAAATTGGACCAGGAGAGAGAGGGGACGTCGTGCAAGACAAGGAGCCCTCTCAGCAGCAGGTAGCACCCGGAGAAGTGCCAGAAACAGGCACTACGAGGATGCGTGAAACGGTGCTCACCCGAAGTCGCACAAAGAAGTCCCACGTCGCCGGAGAACAACTTAGGAGGTCGTGCAATGCAGGTTAGAGTGCCGTGGACCCAGGCTGGACTGTGCACAAAGGATTTCCACCGGAAGTGCACGGAGGCCGGAGTAGCTGCAAAAGTCGCGGTTCCCAGCAATGCAGTCTAGCGAGGTGAGGCAAGGACTTACCTCCACCAAACTTGGACTGAAGAGTCACTGGACTGTGGGGGCCACTTGGACAGAGTTGCTGGATTCGAGGGACCTCGCTCGTCGTGCTGAGAGGAGACCCAAGGGACCGGTAATGCAGCTTTTTGGTGCCTGCGGTTGCAGGGGGAAGATTCCATCGACCCACGGGAGATTTCTTCGGAGCTTCTAGTGCAGAGAGGAGGCAGACTACCCCCACAGCATGCACCACCAGGAAAACAGTCGAGAAGGCGGCAGGATCAGCGTTACAGAGTTGCAGTAGTCGTCTTTGCTACTTTGTTGCAGTGTTGCAGGCTTCCAGCGCGGTCAGCAGTCGATTCCTTGGCAGAAGGTGAAGAGAGAGATGCAGAGGAACTCGGCTGAGCTCTTGCATTCGTTATCTAAAGTTTCCCCAGAGACAGAGACCCTAAATAGCCAGAAAAGAGGGTTTGGCTACCTAGGAGAGAGGATAGGCTAGCAACACCTGAAGGAGCCTATCACAAGGAGTCTCTGACGTCACCTGGTGGCACTGGCCACTCAGAGCAGTCCAGTGTGCCAGCAGCACCTCTGTTTCCAAGATGGCAGAGGTCTGGAGCACACTGGAGGAGCTCTGGACACATCCCAGGGGAGGTGCAGGTCAGGGGAGTGGTCACTCCCCTTTCCTTTGTCCAGTTTCGTGCCAGAGCAGGGCTAAGGGGTCCCCTGAACTGGTGTAGACTGGCTTATGCAGAATTGGGCACATCTGTGCCCAAGAAAGCATTTCCAGAGGCTGGGGGAGGCTACTCCTCCCCTGCCTTCACACCATTTTCCAAAGGGAGAGGGTGTCACACCCTCTCTCAGAGGAAGTTCTTTGTTCTGCCATCCTGGGCCAGGCCTGGCTGGACCCCAGGAGGGCAGATGCCTGTCTGAGGGGTTGGCAGCAGCAGCTGCAGTGAAACCCCAGGAAGGGCAGTTTGGCAGTACCAGGGTCTGTGCTACAGACCACTGGGATCATGGAATTGTGCCAACAATGCCAGGATGGCATAGAGGGGGCAATTCCATGATCTTAGACATGTTACATGGCCATATTCGGAGTTACCATTGTGAAGCTACATATAGGTAGTGACCTATATGTAGTGCACGCGTGTAATGGTGTCCCCGCACTCACAAAGTTCAGGGAATTGGCTCTGAACAATGTGGGGGCACCTTGGCTAGTGCCAGGGTGCCCTCACACTAAGTAACTTTGCACCCAACCTTTACCAGGTAAAGGTTAGACATATAGGTGACTTATAAGTTACTTAAGTGCAGTGTAAAATGGCTGTGAAATAACGTGGACGTTATTTCACTCAGGCTGCAGTGGCAGACCTGTGTAAGAATTGTCAGAGCTCCCTATGGGTGGCAAAAGAAATGCTGCAGCCCATAGGGATCTCCTGGAACCCCAATACCCTGGGTACCTCAGTACCATATACTAGGGAATTATAAGGGTGTTCCAGTAAGCCAATGTAAATTGGTAAAATTGGTCACTAGCCTGTTAGTGACAATTTGTACAGAGAGAGCATAACCACTGAGGTTCTGGTTAGCAGAGCCTCAGTGAGACAGTTAGGCACCACACAGGGAACACATACATATAGGCCACAAACTTATGAGCACTGGGGTCCTGACTAGCAGGGTCCCAGTGACACATAACAAACATACTGAAAACATAGGGTTTTCACTATGAGCACTGGGCCCTGGCTGGCAGGATCCCAGTGAGACAGTGAAAACACCCTGACATACACTCACAAACAGGCCTAAAGTGGGGGTAACAAGGCTAGAAAGAGGCTACTTTCTCACACAACCCCCCCCCCCCAAACGAAGGACAATAAGGCTAATCTTGGCCAGTTGAGACTTTATTGTCTAAGTGGTGATAAGTAGAGAGTAGCTCTGCAATAGACTGGTTACTCCCTTTATCATCCACTATATGGTTACTTCCCTGTGGGGATGTAAACCACCCTGTTTGAAGTTTTTTAGCTAAGCAACAATGTGAAGATGTATTTTCAGAGTTTCTATCAGTAAGTTTTAGTTTAGAGCAGTGGGAATTGTCCACTGAACCTATTTGTAGTGATGGAAATGCCAGACAGGGATGCTGTCTCAGAAAAGCCATAGCTGGGCAAAAACTTTGTCCATATGGCTGGGAGAGAGAACAGGGATGCTGTTTCTCTTGAGTTGGAGCAGGGCAGGGATGCTGTCCTATGAGCTCCACACTAGGGCAGGGATGCTGTCCTAAGTGTTGTGAGGCAGTGCAGGGTTTCTGCACTAAAGTTTCTCTGGGAGGGTTGGAGGGATGCTCCATGTTAACTAAAATGGTGCTATTTTTCTCACCAATGTTAGTTATCCCACAGAGAGGTAATTCTACCTCAGGGAGTACAGTTTTGCCAACTGATGATTCCCTTGGAACAGGTGCCACCCCAGGAGAGGTTTCTCCCACCACAGGAATGGTATCCTGAATGGTAGGGTGGTTAGGGGATACAGTGATCCCCTTTTTACCTGTTGATGGAGAGGGATCCTGAGTTTTCAGGCCTTCTCTCCTTTGCTTTTTCATTTCATTAGAAATTAGAGGGAACAATTCCTCAGGGATGCCCAGCATGGCTGCATGGGCATAAAACTCTACATCAGCCCAACCTGAGGCCTCTAGGACATTACCTAAGAGACAGTCTACAGGTAAGCTAGGTGATACCACCACCTGCTTAGGGCCAGTAACTCCACCCCAACTAAACTGAATTATAGCTAAGGGAAGAAACTTAGTGGAGTTATGGACATCAATAATCTTATACTGTTGTCCAATGATGTGTTGATCAGGGTGCACTAGGTTTTCAGTCACCAAAGTGATACTGGCACCTGTGTCCCTGTAGGCCAAGGCCTCAACACCATTTATTGAAACTGTCTGCCTGTACTTATCCATTGTAAGGGGACAAGCAGCCAGTGTGGCAAGGCCAATGCCACTAGGTGTGACAGAAACTGTCTTGGGACTGACTACCCCAGTTTCTATGATGGACCCATAAGTGAACCCAACTACACCCTTAACTTGACTGTTGCCAGCAGTCCCACCACTAGTACCACTACTGCTAGGGGCACTAGAGCTTGATGTATTAGTGGTGGTAGGCTCAGGGGGTTTACCTGGACAGGACTTATCCCCTGGCCTATGGCCTCTATTTTTACACACAAAGCACCAAGGCTTTTTAAATTGTGTAGGTTGAGAAGAAGAGGAAGAATTTGTTTTATCCCCACCCCCTGAAGAGTGTTTAAGATTTGAAGTGGGATCTTTGGTTTTACCCTTATCCCCATGCTTATCTTGAGATTTTTCACCATCTTTCTTCTTAGTGTTCTCTTTGTCACCCCCTGTATGAACTTTTCTGTTCACTCTTGTTCTGACCCATTTGTCTGCCTTCTTTCCCAATTCTTGGGGAAAGGTCAGATCAGAGTCCACCAAGTACTGGTGCAACAAATCAGACACACAATTATTAAGAATATGCTCTCTCAGGATCAAGTTATACAGGCTGTCATAATCAGTAACTTTACTGCCATGTAACCACCCCTCCAAGGCCTTCACTGAATGGTCAATGAAATCAACCCAGTCTTGTGAAGACTCCTTTTTGGTCTCTCTGAACTTTATCCTGTATTGTTCAGTGGTTAAGCCATAACCATCCAGGAGTGCATTCTTAAGAACTCTGTAATCATTACCTTCATTTTCTTTTACAGTAAGGAGCCTATCCCTACCTTTTCCACTAAATGATAGCCATAGGATAGCAGCCCACTGCCTTTGAGGGACATCCTGTACAACACAGGTCCTCTCAAGTGCAGCAAACCACTTGTTAATGTCATCCCCCTCCTTATAAGGGGGAACTATCTTGTGCAGATTCCTGGAATCATGCTCTTTTGCAGGATGACTATGGGGAATACTGCTGCTGCCACCATGGGTTTCTAAACCCAACTTCTGTCTTTCCTTCTCTAATTCTAAAGACTGTCTATCCAAATCCAGCTGTTGCTTTTTAAGCTTCAGTCTGGTTTGTTCCACCCTCAACTTATTGAGTTCCCTTTCTAACAATCTGTCATCAGGGTGGGTGGGAGGGACATGCCTTGAAACAGAAGTATGGTGAGAATGGACAGAAGGAGACCTGTCCCTTACAGAGGACACCCTAACAGCTTGGCTAACAGAAACATCCGTACCACTGTGGTGAGAATAAATGCTTTTGCTATGATGTGAGACAACACTATTTGTATGGTGTGACTCAACATCATTACCAACTATGCTAGACTGTCTAGTAATGGGCAGGCTAGGAAGTTTCTTTCCTGAATCTTTTCCTGGGGGAGTCCCTGGATCAGATTGGGAACCATTAGCTACTTTTTCAACAGATGGGGCACTTCTTGCCTTATCTTGTTCTCTAAGCATGTTAAGTAACAATTCCAAGGAAGGATTCTTCCCTACACTCAAACCTCTCTCTATGCAGAGACTCCTTGCTCCTTTCCAGCTAAGGTGATCATATGCAATCTTAGACAGGTCAACATTTTGGCCTGTGCCAGACATTTTTAGAGAGAGTTAAAGTGATAGAAAAAGAGAAAAAGTTTGTCAGAGCTTTTAGAAAGACAGAGAAAAAGCTTTTAAAACTTTTTAGAACTTTTTAGAAAGTTTAGAAGTACTTTTCAGCACTTAGAAAAGAGTGAAAAGAGGAAATGAAAAACTTTTTGGCTATGTGTATATACACTGACCTTGTTTTGTATATTTTTCTCTTATGAAAAGTACAATGACAAGAGTGGTAAGTAGTCTCAAAGCACTTATCCCACCGCTGCACAACCAATGTAGGAGGCTGGACTGGCTTGTAGTGAGTACCAAGGGGTACTTGCACCTTGCACCAGGCCCAGTTATCCCTTATTAGTGTATAGGGTGTCTAGCAGCTCAGGCTGATAGATAATGGTAGCTTAGCAGAGCAGCTTAGGCTGAACTAGGAGACGTGTGAAGCTACTACAGTACCACAAGTGACACTTGCACAATACCATAAGAAAACACAATACACAGTTATACTAAAAATAAAGGTACTTTATTTTTATGACAATATGCCAAAGTATCTTAGAGTGTACCCTCAGTGAGAGGATAGGAAATATACACAAGATATATATACACAATAGCAAAAATATGCAGTATAGTCTTAGAAAACAGTGCAAACAATGTATAGTTACAATAGGATGCAATGGGGAAACATAGGGATAGGGGCAACACAAACCATATACTCCAAAAGTGGAATGCGAACCACGAATGGACCCCAAATCTATGTGACCTTGTAGAGGGTTGCTGGGACTATTAGAAAATAGTGAGAGTTAGAAAAATAACCCTCCCCAAGACCCTGAAAAGTGAGTGCAAAGTGCACTAAAGTTCCCCTAAGGACAAAGAAGTTGTGTTAGAGGAATAATGCAGGAAAGACACAAACCAACAATGCAACAACTGTAGATTTCCAATCTAGGGTACCTGTGGAACAAGGGGACCAAGTCCAAAAGTCACAAGCAAGTGGGAGATGGGCAGATGCCCAGGAAATGCCAGCTGCGGGTGCAAAGAAGCTTCTACTGGACAGAAGAAGCTGAGGTTTCTGCAGGAACGAAAAGGGCTAGAGACTTCCCCTTTGGTGGACGGATCCCTCTCGCCGTGGAAAGTCGTGCAGAAGTGTTTTCCCGCCGAAAGAATGCCAACAAGCCTTGCTAGCTGCAAATCATGCGGATAGCGTTTTTGGACGCTGCTGTGGCCCTGGAGGGACCAGGAGGTCGCAAATTGGACCAGGAGAGAGAGGGGACGTCGTGCAAGACAAGGAGCCCTCTCAGCAGCAGGTAGCACCCGGAGAAGTGCCAGAAACAGGCACTACGAGGATGCGTGAAACGGTGCTCACCCGAAGTCGCACAAAGAAGTCCCACGTCGCCGGAGAACAACTTAGGAGGTCGTGCAATGCAGGTTAGAGTGCCGTGGACCCAGGCTGGACTGTGCACAAAGGATTTCCGCCGGAAGTGCACGGAGGCCGGAGTAGCTGCAAAAGTCGCGGTTCCCAGCAATGCAGTCTAGCGAGGTGAGGCAAGGACTTACCTCCACCAAACTTGGACTGAAGAGTCACTGGACTGTGGGGGCCACTTGGACAGAGTTGCTGGATTCGAGGGACCTCGCTCGTCGTGCTGAGAGGAGACCCAAGGGACCGGTAATGCAGCTTTTTGGTGCCTGCGGTTGCAGGGGGAAGATTCCATCAACCCACGGGAGATTTCTTCGGAGCTTCTAGTGCAGAGAGGAGGCAGACTACCCCCACAGCATGCACCACCAGGAAAACAGTCGAGAAGGCGGCAGGATCAGCGTTACAGAGTTGCAGTAGTCGTCTTTGCTACTTTGTTGCAGTGTTGCAGGCTTCCAGCGCGGTCAGCAGTCGATTCCTTGGCAGAAGGTGAAGAGAGAGATGCAGAGGAACTCGGCTGAGCTCTTGCATTCGTTATCTAAAGTATCCCCAGAGACAGAGACCCTAAATAGCCAGAAAAGAGGGTATGGCTACCTAGGAGAGAGGATAGGCTAGCAACACCTGAAGGAGCCTATCACAAGGAGTCTCTGACGTCACCTGGTGGCACTGGCCACTCAGAGCAGTCCAGTGTGCCAGCAGCACCTCTGTTTCCAAGATGGCAGAGGTCTGGAGCACACTGGAGGAGCTCTGGACACCTCCCAGGGGAGGTGCAGGTCAGGGGAGTGGTCACTCCCCTTTCCTTTGTCCAGTTTCGCGCCAGAGCAGGGCTAAGGGGTCCCCTGAACCGGTGTAGACTGGCTTATGCAGAATTGGGCACATCTGTGCCCAAGAAAGCATTTCCAGAGGCTGGGGGAGGCTACTCCTCCCCTGCCTTCACACCATTTTCCAAAGGGAGAGGGTGTCACACCCTCTCTCAGAGGAAGTTCTTTGTTCTGCCATCCTGGGCCAGGCCTGGCTGGACCCCAGGAGGGCAGATGCCTGTCTGAGGGGTTGGCAGCAGCAGCAGCTGCAGTGAAACCCCAGGAAGGGCAGTTTGGCAGTACCAGGGTCTGTGCTACAGACCACTGGGATCATGGAATTGTGCCAACAATGCCAGGATGGCATAGAGGGGGCAATTCCATGATCTTAGACATGTTACATGGCCATATTCGGAGTTACCATTGTGAAGCTACATATAGGTAGTGACCTATATGTAGTGCACGCGTGTAATGGTGTCCCCGCACTCACAAAGTTCAGGGAATTGGCTCTGAACAATGTGGGGGCACCTTGGCTAGTGCCAGGGTGCCCTCACACTAAGTAACTTTGCACCCAACCTTTACCAGGTAAAGGTTAGACATATAGGTGACTTATAAGTTACTTAAGTGCAGTGTAAAATGGCTGTGAAATAACGTGGACGTTATTTCACTCAGGCTGCAGTGGCAGGCCTGTGTAAGAATTGTCAGAGCTCCCTATGGGTGGCAAAAGAAATGCTGCAGCCCATAGGGATCTCCTGGAACCCCAATACCCTGGGTACCTCAGTACCATATACTAGGGAATTATAAGGGTGTTCCAGTAAGCCAATGTAAATTGGTAAAATTGGTCACTAGCCTGTTAGTGACAATTTGTACAGAGAGAGCATAACCACTGAGGTTCTGGTTAGCAGAGCCTCAGTGAGACAGTTAGGCACCACACAGGGAACACATACATATAGGCCACAAACTTATGAGCACTGGGGTCCTGACTAGCAGGGTCCCAGTGACACATAACAAACATACTGAAAACATAGGGTTTTCACTATGAGCACTGGGCCCTGGCTGGCAGGATCCCAGTGAGACAGTGAAAACACCCTGACATACACTCACAAACAGGCCTAAAGTGGGGGTAACAAGGCTAGAAAGAGGCTACTTTCTCACACAACCCCCCCCCCCCCAAACGAAGGACAATAAGGCTAATCTTGGCCAGTTGAGACTTTATTGTCTAAGTGGTGATAAGTAGAGAGTAGCTCTGCAATAGACTGGTTACTCCCTTTATCATCCACTATATGGTTACTTCCCTGTGGGGATGTAAACCACCCTGTTTGAAGTTTTTTAGCTAAGCAACAATGTGAAGATGTATTTTCAGAGTTTCTATCAGTAAGTTTTAGTTTAGAGCAGTGGGAATTGTCCACTGAACCTATTTGTAGTGATGGAAATGCCAGACAGGGATGCTGTCTCAGAAAAGCCATAGCTGGGCAAAAACTTTGTCCATATGGCTGGAAGAGAGAACAGGGATGCTGTTTCTCTTGAGTTGGAGCAGGGCAGGGATGCTGTCCTATGAGCTCCACACTAGGGCAGGGATGCTGTCCTAAGTGTTGTGAGGCAGTGCAGGGTTTCTGCACTAAAGTTTCTCTGGGAAGGTTGGAGGGATGCTCCATGTTAACTAAAATGGTGCTATTTTTCTCACCAATGTTAGTTATCCCACAGAGAGTTACTTCTACCTCAGGGAGTACAGTTTTGCCAACTGATGATTCCCTTGGAACAGGTGCCACCCCAGGAGAGGTTTCTCCCACCACAGGAATGGTATCCTGAATGGTAGGGTGGTTAGGGGATACTGTGATACCCTTTTTACCTGTTGATGGAGAGGGATCCTGAGTTTTCAGGCCTTCTCTCCTTTGCTTTTTCATTTCATTAGAAATGAGAGGGAACAATTCCTCAGGGATGCCCAGCATGGCTGCATGGGCATAAAACTCTACATCAGCCCAACCTGAGGCCTCTAGGTCATTACCTAAGAGACATTCTACAGGTAAGCTAGGTGATACCACCACCTGCTTAGGGCCAGTAACTCCACCCCAACTAAACTGAATTATAGCTAAGGGAAGAAACTTAGTGGAGTTATGGACATCAATAATCTTATACTGTTGTCCAATGATGTGTTGATCAGGGTGCACTAGGTTTTCAGTCACCAAAGTGATACTGGCACCTGTGTCCCTGTAGGCCAAGGCCTCAACACCATTTATTGAAACTGTCTGCCTGTACTTATCCATTGTAAGGGGACAAGCAGCCAGTGTGGCAAGGCCAATGCCACTAGGTGTGACAGAAACTGTCTTGGGACTGACTACCCCAGTTTCTATGATGGACCCATAAGTGAACCCAACTACACCCTTAACTTGACTGTTGCCAGCAGTCCCACCACTAGTACCACTACTGCTAGGGGCACTACAGCTTGATGTATTAGTGGTGGTAGGCTCAGGGGGTTTACCTGGACAGGACTTATCCCCTGGCCTATGGCCTCTATTTTTACACACAAAGCACCAAGGCTTTTTAAATTGTGTAGGTTGAGAAGAAGAGGAAGAATTTGTTTTATCCCCACCCCCTGAAGAGTGTTTAAGATTTGAAGTGGGATCTTTGGTTTTACCCTTATCCCCATGCTTATCTTGAGATTTTTCACCATCTTTCTTCTTAGTGTTTTCTTTGTCACCCCCTGTATGAACTTTTCTGTTCACTCTTGTTCTGACCCATTTGTCTGCCTTCTTTCCCAATTCTTGGGGAGAGGTCAGATCAGAGTCCACCAAGTACTGGTGCAACAAATCAGACACACAATTATTAAGAATATGCTCTCTCAGGATCAAGTTATACAGGCTGTCATAATCAGTAACTTTACTGCCATGTAACCACCCCTCCAAGGCCTTCACTGAATGGTCAATGAAATCAACCCAGTCTTGTGAAGACTCATTTTTGGTCTCTCTGAACTTTATCCTGTATTGTTCAGTGGTTAAGCCATAACCATCCAGGAGTGCATTCTTAAGAACTCTGTAATCATTAGCTTCATTTTCTTTTACAGTAAGGAGCCTATCCCTACCTTTTCCACTAAATGATAGCCATAGGATAGCAGCCCACTGCCTTTGAGGGACATCCTGTACAACACAGGCCCTCTCAAGTGCAGCAAACCACTTGTTAATGTCATCCCCCTCCTTATAAGGGGGAACTATCTTGTGCAGATTCCTGGAATCATGCTCTTTTGCAGGATGACTATGGGGAATACTGCTGCTGCCACCATGGGTTTCTAAACCCAACTTCTGTCTTTCCTTCTCTAATTCTAAAGACTGTCTATCCAAATCCAGCTGTTGCTTTTTAAGCTTCAGTCTGGTTTGTTCCACCCTCAACTTATTGAGTTCCCTTTCTAACAATCTGTCATCAGGGTGGGTGGGAGGGACATGCCTTGAAACAGAAGTATGGTGAGAATGGACAGAAGGAGACCTGTCCCTTACAGAGGACACCCTAACAGCTTGGCTAACAGAAACATCCGTACCACTGTGGTGAGAATAAATGCTTTTGCTATGATGTGAGACAACACTATTTGTATGGTGTGACTCAACATCATTACCAACTATGCTAGACTGTCTAGTAATGGGCAGGCTAGGAAGTTTCTTTCCTGAATCTTTTCCTGGGGGAGTCCCTGGATCAGATTGGGAACCATTAGCTACTTTTTCAACAGATGGGGCACTTCTTGCCTTATCTTGTTCTCTAAGCATGTTAAGTAACAATTCCAAGGAAGGATTCTTCCCTACACTCAAACCTCTCTCTATGCAGAGACTCCTTGCTCCTGTCCAGCTAAGGTGATCATATGCAATCTTAGACAGGTCAACATTTTGGCCTGTGCCAGACATTTTTAGAGAGATTTAAAGTGATAGAAAAAGAGAAAAAGTTTGTCAGAGCTTTTAGAAAGACAGAGAAAAAAACTTTTTAAACTTTTTAGAACTTTTTAGAAAGTTTAGAAGTACTTTTCAGCACTTAGAAAAGAGTGAAAAGAGGAAATGCAAAACTTTTTGGCTATGTGTATATACACTGACCTTGTTTTGTATATTTTTCTCTTATGAAAAGTACAATGACAAGAGTGGTAAGTAGTCTCAAAGCACTTATCCCACCGCTGCACAACCAATGTAGGAGGCTGGACTGGCTTGTAGTGAGTACCAAGGGGTACTTGCACCTTGCACCAGGCCCATTTATCCCTTATTAGTGTATAGGGTGTCTAGCAGCTCAGGCTGATAGATAATGGTAGCTTAGCAGAGCAGCTTAGGCTGAACTAGGAGACGTGTGAAGCTACTACAGTACCACAAGTGACACTTGCACAATACCATAAGAAAACACAATACACAGTTATACTAAAAATAAAGGTACTTTATTTTTATGACAATATGCCAAAGTATCTTAGAGTGTACCCTCAGTGAGAGGATAGGAAATATACACAAGATATATATACACAATAGCAAAAATATGCAGTATAGTCTTAGAAAACAGTGCAAACAATGTATGGTCACAATAGGATGCAATGGGGAAACATAGGGATAGGGGCAACACAAACCATATACTCCAAAAGTGGAATGCGAACCACGAATGGACCCCAAACCTATGTGACCTTGTAGAGGGTCGCTGGGACTATTAGAAAATAGTGAGAGTTAGAAAAATAACCCTCCCCAAGACCCTGAAAAGTGAGTGCAAAGTGCACTAAAGTTCCCCTAAGGACAAAGAAGTCGTGTTAGAGGAATAATGCAGGAAAGACACAAACCAACAATGCAACAACTGTGGATTTCCAATCTAGGGTACCTGTGGAACAAGGGGACCAAGTCCAAAAGTCACAAGCAAGTCGGAGATGGGCAGATGCCCAGGAAATGCCAGCTGCGGGTGCAAAGAAGCTTCTACTGGACAGAAGAAGCTGAGGTTTCTGCAGGAACGAAAAGGGCTAGAGACTTTCCCTTTGGTGGACGGATCCCTCTCGCCGTGGAGAGTCGTGCAGAAGTGTTTTCCCGCCAAAAGAACGCCAACAAGCCTTGCTAGCTGCAAATCGTGCGGTTAGCGTTTTTGGACGCTGCTGTGGCCCTGGAGGGACCAGGAGGTCGCAAATTGGACCAGGAGAGAGAGGGAACGTCGAGCAAGACAAGGAGCCCTCTCAGCAGCAGGTAGCACCCGGAGAAGTGCCAGAAACAGGCACTACGAGGATGCGTGAAACGGTGCTCACCCGAAGCCGTACAAAGAAGTCCCACGTCGCCGGAGAACAACTTAGGAGGCCGTGCAATGCAGGTTAGAGTGCCGTGGACCCAGGCTTGACTGTGCACAAAGGATTTCCGCCGGAAGTGTACGGAGGCCGGAGTAGCTGCAAAAGTCGCGGTTCCCAGCAATGCAGTCTAGCGAGGTGAGGCAAGGACTTACCTCCACCAAACTTGGACTGAAGAGTCACTGGACTGTGGGGGCCACTTGGACAGAGTTGCTGGATTTGAGGGACCTCGCTCGTCGTGCTGAGAGGAGACCCAAGGGACCGGTAATGCAGCTTTTTGGTGCCTGCGGTTGCAGGGGGAGATTCCATCGACCCACGGGAGATTTCTTGGGAGCTTCTAGTGCAGAGAGGAGGCAGACTACCCCCACAGCATGCACCACCAGGAAAACAGTCGAGAAGGCGGCAGGATCAGCGTTACAGAGTTGCAGTAGTCGTCTTTGCTACTTTGTTGCAGTGTTGCAGGCTTCCAGCGCGGTCAGCAGTCGATTCCTTGGCAGAAGGTGAAGAGAGAGATGCAGAGGAACTCGGCTGAGCTCTTGCATTCGTTATCTAAAGTTTCCCCAGAGACAGAGACCCTAAATAGCCAGAAAAGAGGGTTTGGCTACCTAGGAGAGAGGATAGGCTAGCAACACCTGAAGGAGCCTATCACAAGGAGTCTCTGACGTCACCTGGTGGCACTGGCCACTCAGAGCAGCCCAGTGTGCCAGCAGCACCTCTGTTTCCAAGATGGCAGAGGTCTGGAGCACACTGGAGGAGCTCTGGACACCTCCCAGGGGAGGTGCAGGTCAGGGGAGTGGTCACTCCCCTTTCCTTTGTCCAGTTTCGCGCCAGAGCAGGGCTAAGGGGTCCCCTGAACCGGTGTAGACTGGCTTATGCAGAATTGGGCACATCTGTGCCCAAGAAAGCATTTCCAGAGGCTGGGGGAGGCTACTCCTCCCCTGCCTTCACACCATTTTCCAAAGGGAGAGGGTGTCACACCCTCTCTCAGAGGAAGTTCTTTGTTCTGCCATCCTGGGCCAGGCCTGGCTGGACCCCAGGAGGGCAGATGCCTGTCTGAGGGGTTGGCAGCAGCAGCAGCTGCAGTGAAACCCCAGGAAGGGCAGTTTGGCAGTACCAGGGTCTGTGCTACAGACCACTGGGATCATGGAATTGTGCCAACAATGCCAGGATGGCATAGAGGGGGCAATTCCATGATCTTAGACATGTTACATGGCCATATTCGGAGTTACCATTGTGAAGCTACATATAGGTAGTGACCTATATGTAGTGCACGCGTGTAATGGTGTCCCCGCACTCACAAAGTTCAGGGAATTGGCTCTGAACAATGTGGGGGCACCTTGGCTAGTGCCAGGGTGCCCTCACACTAAGTAACTTTGCACCCAACCTTTACCAGGTAAAGGTTAGACATATAGGTGACTTATAAGTTACTTAAGTGCAGTGTAAAATGGCTGTGAAATAACGTGGACGTTATTTCACTCAGGCTGCAGTGGCAGGCCTGTGTAAGAATTGTCAGAGCTCCCTATGGGTGGCAAAAGAAATGCTGCAGCCCATAGGGATCTCCTGGAACCCCAATACCCTGGGTACCTCAGTACCATATACTAGGGAATTATAAGGGTGTTCCAGTAAGCCAATGTAAATTGGTAAAATTGGTCACTAGCCTGTTAGTGACAATTTGTACAGAGAGAGCATAACCACTGAGGTTCTGGTTAGCAGAGCCTCAGTGAGACAGTTAGGCACCACACAGGGAACACATACATATAGGCCACAAACTTATGAGCACTGGGGTCCTGACTAGCAGGGTCCCAGTGACACATAACAAACATACTGAAAACATAGGGTTTTCACTATGAGCACTGGGCCCTGGCTGGCAGGATCCCAGTGAGACAGTGAAAACACCCTGACATACACTCACAAACAGGCCTAAAGTGGGGGTAACAAGGCTAGAAAGAGGCTACTTTCTCACACAACTCCCCCCCCAAACAAAGGACAATAAGGCTAATCTTGGCCAGTTGAGACTTTATTGTCTAAGTGGTGATAAGTAGAGAGTAGCTCTGCAATAGACTGGTTACTCCCTTTATCATCCACTATATGGTTACTTCCCTGTGGGGATGTAAACCACCCTGTTTGAAGTTTTTTAGCTAAGCAACAATGTGAAGATGTATTTTCAGAGTTTCTATCAGTAAGTTTTAGTTTAGAGCAGTGGGAATTGTCCACTGAACCTATTTGTAGTGATGGAAATGCCAGACAGGGATGCTGTCTCAGAAAAGCCACAACTGGGCAAAAACTTTGTCCATATGGCTGGAAGAGAGAACAGGGATGCTGTTTCTCTTGAGTTGGAGCAGGGCAGGGATGCTGTCCTATGAGCTCCACACTAGGGCAGGGATGCTGTCCTAAGTGTTGTAAGGCAGTGCAGGGTTTCTGCACTAAAGTTTCTCTGGGAGGGTTGGAGGGATGCTCCATGTTAACTAAAATGGTGCTATTTTTCTCACCAATGTTAGTTATCCCACAGAGAGGTACTTCTACCTCAGGGAGTACAGTTTTGCCAACTGATGATTCCCTTGGAACAGGTGCCACCCCAGGAGAGGTTTCTCCCACCACAGGAATGGTATCCTGAATGGTAGGGTGGTTAGGGGATACTGTGATACCCTTTTTACCTGTTGATGGAGAGGGATCCTGAGTTTTCAGGCCTTCTCTCCTTTGCTTTTTCATTTCATTAGAAATGAGAGGGAACAATTCCTCAGGGATGCCCAGCATGGCTGCATGGGCATAAAACTCTACATCAGCCCAACCTGAGGCCTCTAGGTCATTACCTAAGAGACAGTCTACAGGTAAGCTAGGTGATACCACCACCTGCTTAGGGCCAGTAACTCCACCCCAACTAAACTGAATTATAGCTAAGGGAAGAAACTTAGTGGAGTTATGGACATCAATAATCTTATACTGTTGTCCAATGATGTGTTGATCAGGGTGCACTAGGTTTTCAGTCACCAAAGTGATACTGGCACCTGTGTCCCTGTAGGCCAAGGCCTCAACACCATTTATTGAAACTGTCTGCCTGTACTTATCCATTGTAAGGGGACAAGCAGCCAGTGTGGCAAGGCCAATGCCACTAGGTGTGACAGAAACTGTCTTGGGACTGACTTCCCCAGCTTCTATGATGGACCCATAAGTGAACCCAACTACACCCTTAACTTGACTGTTGCCAGCAGTCCCACCACTAGTACCACTACTGCTAGGGGCACTAGAGCTTGATGTATTAGTGGTGGTAGGCTCAGGGGGTTTACCTGGACAGGACTTATCCCCTGGCCTATGGCCTCTATTTTTACACACAAAGCACCAAGGCTTTTTAAATTGTGTAGGTTGAGAAGAAGAGGAAGAATTTGTTTTATCCCCACCCCCTGAAGAGTGTTTAAGATTTGAAGTGGGATCTTTGGTTTTACCCTTATCCCCATGCTTATCTTGAGATTTTTCACCATCTTTCTTCTTAGTGTTCTCTTTGTCACCCCCTGTATGAACTTTTCTGTTCACTCTTGTTCTGACCCATTTGTCTGCCTTCTTTCCCAATTCTTGGGGAGAGGTCAGATCAGAGTCCACCAAGTACTGGTGCAACAAATCAGACACACAATTATTAAGAATATGCTCTCTCAGGATCAAGTTATACAGGCTGTCATAATCAGTAACGTTACTGCCATGTAACCACCCCTCCAAGGCCTTCACTGAATGGTCAATGAAATCAACCCAGTCTTGTGAAGACTCCTTTTTGGTCTCTCTGAACTTTATCCTGTATTGTTCAGTGGTTAAGCCATAACCATCCAGGAGTGCATTCTTAAGAACTTTGTAATCATTAACTTCATTTTCTTTTACAGTAAGGAGCCTATCCCTACCTTTTCCTCTAAATGATAGCCATAGGATAGCAGCCCACTGCCTTTGAGGGACATCCTGTACAACACAGGCCCTCTCAAGTGCAGCAAACCACTTGTTAATGTCATCCCCCTCCTTATAAGGGGAACTATCTTGTGCAAATTCCTGGAATCATGCTCTTTTGCAGGATGACTATGGGGAATACTGCTGCTGCCACCATGGGTTTCTAAACCCAACTTCTGTCTTTCCTTCTCTAATTCTAAAGACTGTCTATCCAAATCCAGCTGTTGCTTTTTAAGCTTCAGTCTGGTTTGTTCCACCCTCAACTTATTGAGTTCCCTTTCTAACAATCTGTCATCAGGGTGGGTGGGAGGGACATGCCTTGAAACAGAAGTATGGTGAGAATGGACAGAAGGAGACCTGTCCCTTACAGAGGACACCCTAACAGCTTGGCTAACAGAAACATCCGTACCACTGTGGTGAGAATAAATGCTTTTGCTATGATGTGAGACAACACTATTTGTATGGTGTGACTCAACATCATTACCAACTATGCTAGACTGTCTAGTAATGGGCAGGCTAGGAAGTTTATTTCCTGAATCTTTTCCTGGGGGAGTCCCTGGATCAGATTGGGAACCATTAGCTACTTTTTCAACAGATGGGGCACTTCTTGCCTTATCTTGTTCTCTAAGCATGTTAAGTAACAATTCCAAGGAAGGATTCTTCCCTACACTCAAACCTCTCTCTATGCAGAGACTCCTTGCTCCTTTCCAGCTAAGGTGATCATATGCAATCTTAGACAGGTCAACATTTTGGCCTGTGCCAGACATTTTTAGAGACAGTTAAAGTGATAGAAAAAGAGAAAAAGTTTGTCAGAGCTTTTAGAAAGACAGAGAAAAAAACTTTTAAAACTTTTTAGAACTTTTTAGAAAGTTTAGAAGTACTTTTCAGCACTTAGAAAAGAGTGAAAAGAGGAAATGCAAAACTTTTTGGATATGTGTATATACACTGACCTTGTTTTGTATATTTTTCTCTTATGAAAAGTACAATGACAAGAGTGGTAAGTAGTCTCAAAGCACTTATCCCACCGCTGCACAACCAATGTAGGAGGCTGGACTGGCTTGTAGTGAGTACCAAGGGGTACTTGCACCTTGCACCAGGCCCAGTTATCCCTTATTAGTGTATAGGGTGTCTAGCAGCTCAGGCTGATAGATAATGGTAGCTTAGCAGAGCAGCTTAGGCTGAACTAGGAGACGTGTGAAGCTACTACAGTACCACAAGTGTCACTTGCACAATACCATAAGAAAACACAATACACAGTTATACTAAAAATAAAGGTACTTTATTTTTATGACAATATGCCAAAGTATCTTAGAGTGTACCCTCAGTGAGAGGATAGGAAATATACACAAGATATATATACACAATAGCAAAAATATGCAGTATAGTCTTAGAAAACAGTGCAAACAATGTATAGTTACAATAGGATGCAATGGGGAAACATAGGGATAGGGGCAACACAAACCATATACTCCAAAAGTGGAATGCGAACCACGAATGGACCCCAAACCTATGTGACCTTGTATAGGGTCGCTGGGACTATTAGAAAATAGTGAGAGTTATCAAAATAACCCTCCCCAAGACCCTGAAAAGTGAGTGCAAAGTGCACTAAAGTTCCCCTAAGGACAAAGAAGTCGTGTTAGAGGAATAATGCAGGAAAGACACAAACCAACAATGCAACAACTGTGGATTTCCAATCTAGGGTACCTGTGGAATAAGGGGGCCAAGTCCAAAAGTCACAAGCAAGTCGGAGATGGGCAGATGCCCAGGAAATGCCAGCTGCGGGTGCAAAGAAGCTTCTACTGGAGAGAAGAAGCTGAGGTTTCTGCAAGAACGAGAAGGGCTAGAGACTTCCCCTTTGGTGGACGGATCCCTCTCGCCGTGGAGAGTCGTGCAGAAGTGTTTTCCCGCCGAAAGAACGCCAACAAGCCTTGCTAGCTGCAAATCGTGCGGTTAGCGTTTTTGGACGCTGCTGTGGCCCTGGAGGGACCAGGAGGTCGCAAATTGGACCAGGAGAGAGAGGGAACGTCGAGCAAGACAAGGAGCCCTCTCAGCAGCAGGTAGCACCCGGAGAAGTGCCAGAAACAGGCACTACGAGGATGCGTGAAACGGTGCTCACCCGAAGCCGCACAAAGAAGTCCCACGTCGCCGGAGAACAACTTAGGAGGCCGTGCAATGCAGGTTAGAGTGCCGTGGACCCAGGCTTGACTGTGCACAAAGGATTTCCGCCGGAAGTGCACGGAGGCCGGAGTAGCTGCAAAAGTCGCGGTTCCCAGCAATGCAGTCTAGCGACGTGAGGCAAGGACTTACCTCCACCAAACTTGGACTGAAGAGTCACTGGACTGTGTGGGCCACTTGGACAGAGTTGCTGGATTCAAGGGACCTCGCTCTTCGTGCTGAGAGGAGACCCAAGGGACCGGTAATGCAGCTTTTTGGTGCCTGCGGTTGCAGGGGGAAGATTCCATCGACCCACGGGAGATTTCTTCGGAGCTTCTAGTGCAGAGAGGAGGCAGACTACCCCCACAGCATGCACCACTAGGAAAACAGTCGAGAAGGCGGCAGGATCAGCGTTACAGAGTTGCAGTAGTCGTCTTTGCTACTTTGTTGCAGTGTTGCAGGCTTCCAGCGCGGTCAGCAGTCGATTCCTTGGCAGAAGGTGAAGAGAGAGATGCAGAGGAACTCGGCTGAGCTCTTGCATTCGTTATCTAAAGTTTCCCCAGAGACAGAGACCCTAAATAGCCAGAAAAGAGGGTTTGGCTACCTAGGAGAGAGGATAGGCTAGCAACACCTGAAGGAGCCTATCACAAGGAGTCTCTGACGTCACCTGGTGGCACTGGCCACTCAGAGCAGTCCAGTGTGCCAGCAGCACCTCTGTTTCCAAGATGGCAGAGGTCTGGAGCACACTGGAGGAGCTCTGGACACCTCCCAGGGGAGGTGCAGGTCAGGGGAGTGGTCACTCCCCTTTCCTTTGTCCAGTTTCGCGCCAGAGCAGGGCTAAGGGGTCCCCTGAACTGGTGTAGACTGGCTTATGCAGAATTGGGCACATCTGTGCCCAAGAAAGCATTTCCAGAGGCTGGGGGAGGCTACTCCTCCCCTGCCTTCACACCATTTTCCATCCTGGGCCAGGCCTGGCTGGACCCCAGGAGGGCAGATGCCTGTCTGAGGGGTTGGCAGCAGCAGCAGCTGCAGTGAAACCCCAGGAAGGGCAGTTTGGCAGTACCAAGGTCTGTGCTACAGACCACTGGGATCATGGAATTGTGCCAACAATGCCAGGATGGCATAGAGGGGGCAATTCCATGATCTTAGACATGTTACATGGCCATATTCGGAGTTACCATTGTGAAGCTACATATAGGTAGTGACCTATATGTAGTGCACGCGTGTAATGGTGTCCCCGCACTCACAAAGTTCAGAGAATTGGCTCTGAACAATGTGGGGGCACCTTGGCTAGTGCCAGGGTGCCCTCACCCTAAGTAACTTTGCACCCAACCTTTACCAGGTAAAGGTTAGACATATAGGTGACTTATAAGTTACTTAAGTGCAGTGTAAAATGGCTGTGAAATAACGTGGACGTTATTTCACTCAGGCTGCAGTGGCAGGCCTGTGTAAGAATTGTCAGAGCTCCCTATGGGTGGCAAAAGAAATGCTGCAGCCCATAGGGATCTCCTGGAACCCCAATACCCTGGGTACCTCAGTACCATATACTAGGGAATTATAAGGGTGTTCCAGTAAGCCAATGTAAATTGGTAAAATTGGTCACTAGCCTGTTAGTGACAATTTGTACAGAGAGAGCATAACCACTGAGGTTCTGGTTAGCAGAGCCTCAGTGAGACAGTTAGGCACCACACAGGGAACACATACATATAGGCCACAAACTTATGAGCACTGGGGTCCTGACTAGCAGGGTCCCAGTGACACATAACAAACATACTGAAAACATAGGGTTTTCACTATGAGCACTGGGCCCTGGCTGGCAGGATCCCAGTGAGACAGTGAAAACACCCTGACATACACTCACAAACAGGCCAAAGTGGGGGTAACAAGGCTAGAAAGAGGCTACTTTCTCACAATGACAACCTTAGCTGGAAAGAAGCAAGGAGTCTCTGCATAGATAGAGGTTTAGGGGTAGGGAAGAATCCCTCAAGACAACTGTTAGTTAATATGCTCATTGAACAAGATAAGACCTTAGTTGGCACTTCTGGTGAGAAATTAGCTGATGGTTCCCACTCTGATTCTGGGGCACCCCCAGTGAAAGATTTGGAAGGGAACCTTCCCAACCTGCCCATTAGCAGGCCACCTAGCATTGCTGGTACTAATGTGAGTTCTCATCACAGTAGGAGTGTTCCTTCTATTAGCCAGGTTGTTAGAGTGCCATCTGTTAGGGACAGGTCTCCCTCTGTTCATTCTCACCATTCTTCTGTGTCAAGGCATTCCCAACCCACCCACCCTGATGACAGAGTGTTAGAAAGGGAGCTCAATAGATTGAGAGTGGAAGAATCCAGGCTGAAGCTCAAAAAGCAACAGCTGGATTTAGATAGGCAAGCATTTGATTTAGAAAAAGAAAGACAGAGGTTGGGGTTAGGACCCCATGGTGGCAGCAGCAGTATTCCAAATAGTCATCCTGCAAAAGAGCATGATTCTAGGAATCTGCACAAGATAGTTCCCCCTTACAAGGAGGGGGATGACATTAACAAGTGTTCTGCTGCACTTGAGAGGGCCTGTGTTGTACAGGAGGTCCCTCAAAGGCAGTGGGCTGCTATCCTGTGGCTATCTTTCAGTGGAAAGGGTAGGGATAGGCTCCTTACTGTTAAAGAAAGTGATGCCAATAATTTTACAGTTCTTAAGAATGCACTCCTTGATGGTTATGGCTTAAACACTGAACAGTACAGGATCAAGTTCAGAGAAACCAAAAAGGAGTCTTCACAAGACTGGGTAGACTTTGTTGACCATTCAGTGAAGGCCTTGGAGGGGTGGTTACATGGCAGTAAAGTTTCTGACTATGAAAGCCTGTATAACTTAATCCTGAGAGAGCATATTCTTAATAATTGCGTGTCTGATTTGTTACACCAGTACCTGGTAGACTCTGATCTGACCTCTCCCCAAGAATTGGGAAAGAAGGCAGACAAATGGGTCAGAACAAGGGTGAACAGAAAAGTTCATACAGGGGGTGACAAGGATGGCAAGAAGAAAGATGGTGAGAAATCTCAAGATAAGCATGGGGATAAGGGTAAAACCAAAGATCCTTCTTCAAATCTTAAACACTCTTCAGGGGGTGGGGATAAAACTAATTCTTCCTCTTCTTCTCAACCTGCACACATTAAAAAGCCTTGGTGCTTTGTGTGTAAAAACAGAGGCCATAGGCCAGGGGATACGTCCTGTCCAGGTAAACCCCCTGAGCCTACCACCACTAATACATCAAGCTCTAGTGCCCCTAGCAGTAGTGGTACTAGTGGTGGGACTGCTGGCAACAGTCAAGTTAAGGGTGTAGTTGGGTTCACTTATGGGTCCATCATAGAAACTGGGGTAGTCAGTGCCAAGACAGTTTCTGTCACACCTAGTGGCATTGGCCTTGCCACACTGGCTGCTTGTCCCCTTACAATGGATAAGTACAGGCAGACAGTTTCAACAAATGGTGTTGAGGCCCAGGCCTACAGGGACACAGGTGCCAGTATCACTTTGGTGACTGAAAACCTTGTGGCTCCTGAACAACACATCATTGGACAACAGTATAAAATTATTGATGTCCATAACTCCACTAAGTTTCTCCCCTTAGCTATAGTTCCGCTTAGTTGGGGTGGAGTTACTGGGCCTAAGCAGGTGGTAGTATCACTTAGCTTACCTGTAGATTGTCTCTTAGGTAATGACCTAGAGGCCTCAGGTTGGGCTGATGTAGAGTTTTATACCCATGCAGCCATGCTGGGTATCCCTGAGGAATTGTTCCCTCTCATTTCTACTGAAATGAAAAAGCAAAGGAGAGAAGGCCTGAAACTCAGGATCCCTCTCCAACAACAGGTAAAAAGGGTATCACTGTATCCCCTAACCACCCTGGCATTCAGGATACCATTCCTGTGGTGGGAGAAACCTCTCCTGGGGTGGCACCTGTTCCAAGGGAATCATCAGCTGGCATAGCTGTACTCCCTGAGGTGGAAGTACCTTTCTGTGGGATAACTAACATTGGTGAGAAAAAGAGCACCATTTTAGTTAACATGGAGCATCCCTCCAACCCTCACAGAGAAACTTTAGTGCAGAAACCCTGCACTGCCTCACAACACTTAGGACAGCATCCCTGCCCTAGTGTGGAGCTCATAGGACAGCATCCCTGCCCTGCTCCAACTCAAGAGAAACAGCATCCCTGTTCTCTCTTCCAGCCATGTGGACAAAGTTTTTGCCCAGCTATGGCTTTTCTGAAACAGCATCCCTGTCTGGCATTCTCATCACTAGAAATAGGTTCAGTGGACAAATCCCACTGCTCTAAACTAAAACTTACTGATAGAAACTCTGAAAATACATCTTCACATTGTTGCTTAGCTAAAAAACTTCAAACAGGGTGGTTTACATCCCCACAGGGAAGTAACCATATAGTGGATGATAAAGGGAGTAACCAGTCTATTGCAGAGCTACTCTCTACTTATCACCACTTAGACAATAAAGTCTCAACTGGCCAAGGTTAGCCTTATTGTCCTTCGTTTGGGGGGGGGGGTTGTGTGAGAAAGTGCCTCTTTCTAGCCTTGTTACCCCCACTTTTGGCCTGTTTTGTGAGTGTATGTCAGGGTGTTTTCACTGTCTCACTGGGATCCTGCTAGCCAGGGCCCAGTGCTCATAGTGAAAACCCTATGTTTTCAGTATGTTTGTTATGTGTCACTGGGACCCTGCTAGTCAGGACCCCAGTGCTCATAAGTTTGTGACCTATATGTATGTGTTCCCTGTGTGATGCCTAACTGTCTCACTGAGGCTCTGCTAACCAGAACCTCAATGGTTATGCTCTCTCTGTTCAAATTGTCACTAACAGGGTAGTGACCAATTTCACCAATTCACATTGGCATACTGGAACACCCTTATAATTCCCTAGTATATTGTAGTGTGGTTAGTTTTACGTATCCTTTGCGCGTTATCGAAGATTGCCTTCCTCAGTGTCATTTTCCTGGGATATGAGTTGTCGAGTGAGGGAAGAGCTTAGCGCCACATTTTTTTGAGGAATGTGCTTTATTGCAGCCTCCTAATACGGTTCGGAAGCTCCAGTCATTGTTGGGGTTTCAGAATTTTGGCAGAACTTACATTCCTGATTATGCTACGCGTATAAAACCTTTATACGAGTTGATTCGCCCAAATTTTTCGAGTAGATTTTGGACGATTGAGCATACACATTTACTGCAAGATTTGCAAACTGATCTCTTAGCAGTTAAACACTTACACACACGGGACAATAAGACACATTTAGTCATCAGGGTGATACCTGGGGCTGTTGGGTTTACATATGTCACCTTTAATGAGGGTGAGACTGTCCCGATTGCATACAAGTCTCATTTGTATTCAGCTGCAGAACAACGATTTGCACAAACTGAGAAAATACTCACTGCAGTACAGATGGCTGTGATTAAAGAAAGACCGTTTGCCCAGGGCCAACGCATCGTTGTCGTTCCCCCGATTCCGGCCTTAGAGGCTGTTTCGAAAGCTTTACACCCGCGATGGATACAATGGGCTACGTCTTTGACAGCCACTGATGTAGATTACATATTTGACCCTAAACTGCAGACTCAAGAATTTCTTCAATATGAAATGGAATACCCAGTTCCTGCTGGCACATTGCCTATTGACCAATATCAGGTGGTCATGTATACCGATGGCTCTGCGCAACCAGTGGTTGGGACTAAACAACAGTATTCTGCTGCATGTGCGGTGGTGAGCGGCACTATGGAGGGGGAAGTGTTCTGCCCCGACATACTTATACTAAAACCTTGGGAGATTGCACGGCACAGTTGGCTGAGCTCAAAGCTCTATTGTTAGCGTTGGAGCACGCGGATCCGGCGATTTTAACCTTGCTGGTCTGTGACTCCTACTACTGTGTTCAGTCTTTCAATGAATATTTACACTATTGGAAGTTGAATGGGTTCAGAGATTCTAAAGGCAACACCATTAAACACAAATTGTTGTAGGGTAAGGTTGCGGATCTGAAAGAGACGCTTCCTAAGGTCCATGTTGTACATACACTTGGACACCAGCGCGTTGGGATACACGTTGCTGGGAATACTTTGGCTGATGAAGCCGGGAGGTCGGCAGTGGTTGTTGCCACTGTGGCCGCAGTGACTCGTTCGAGTTCCAAACCAGACACAGAGATTTCGGCTGCCATAAAAGCTACGGCTGATGGCACGCCCTTTCCTAAAGGATTTCCTTCTAAATATAGTTACTGCTTGAATAGTGCGCTGAATGCTGTTGTTAATATTCCGGGCATTGGTGTACGTGAAATGCCCAATAAAATTGAGAGACCTCGATTAATTTCTGCAGCACATGAGGGGGCGGCATCTGCACATGCTGGTGTGGCTGCCACGATTTCACCTTTACAGGCTCGTTACTGGTGGCCTGGTCTCTATAAAGAGACAAAGCAATATGTCCTTTGTTGTGACGTTTGTCAACAAATTAAAGCTTCGTCGGCTAGACGCCCGCAGCAGACGCCCCTTCTGATTTCAAATAAACCTTTACAGTGTGTGTACTTGGATCATTGTGGTCCGCTAACACCAGATAGTGCATTCAAATATATTTTGGTTGCTGTAGATTCGTGCTCCAGATTTGTGTGGGTCTGGCCACAACGCTCGGCTGACACTCGGACTGTTATTAAAGATTTGCGCATCTTTGTCAATACATTTGCAGTTGCGGCTTTTCATTCGGACCAGGGCCCTGCTTTTGCCTCTAAGGCATTCAGGGACACCATGGCTTCGTTGGGGGTCCAACTCCAATTCTCGTCTCCATTTCATCCCGAGGGAAATTCTGTCATGGAGCGTTTAAATCGTGATTTAAAGCAATCCTTAACGGCCAGTGTTATAGGTATGGGTCGTGGTTGGCTGGCCCACCTGTATGGAGTACAGAGAGCTCTTAATAACTTGCCTAGAAGGTCACTGGGGGGTCGTAATTCATATGAGTGCCTGTTTGGAACACAAATGTATGTTCCTGATCTAGATGGTCCTGGTGTGGAGGCGGCAGATACGCCCTTTGACATAAATGATCATGTCACTGTTTTGCAGGATTTACAACAATTCCGTGAAGATAACTCTTCTGCAAGTGCTGCCTCCTCAGGAATTAAGGATGAGCCAGTAACACCTACTGGTTGGATACCTAGGATTGGGGATCTAGTGCGTGAAAAGGTCGCAGTGAAGAAAGAATTTGGTCCTTCTTATCGAGCACCTGCCCCTGTGTTAGGGGTTAGCGGCACGAGAACTGTGATTTTACCGCCGCTGCAAGGGGCCAAAGGACATCGCTTTGTTTCCATTGATAATGTCAAGTTACAACATGTGGCCGATTCTGCACAGCAGACCAAGAGGGACACCCAGTAGTTCCGGAATCCCTCTCACCACTGGGGAAGAGGTCCCGCTGCAGGTGATTTACACCGACGCTTTTTCCTCTCCGAGCTTGATGAGGGTGGAAGATGATCTTGCGATTGTTCCACAGACGACGATTAGTATGGAATGTTTTGATCAAGTTGCTGTACGTTCTACTGATGTTTCTGAACATGTGGTTTATAGCGTGCCTAGGTGAGAGCCTCCATCTGCTTCTTTGTTCACAGTTGCTCCTTTTGCAAGAACTGCCTCTGGCTGCTTCAACCACACTGATGATGATGCAGTGTCCAGCTCCTCGTCCTCGATATCTTCAGTCCTAGGTCCACGTAAGCTGCTGTGTTGGCTTAAACGCACATATTTTGTTTTTCCTTGGAACTATTTGTGGCTTTTTATGGCTGAAATGACTCTTTTTTTGTGGTTGGGATTTGTGGTTACTTTTTTTCTAGTAATACATGGTCATTTTCTTCCTGAACGATCTGACATTGAGCACGTGGAGACTGTGTTGAAACCACATTTTTCGTCTCATATGGTTCGGAGAGACTTGTCAAATGTAAACATTTCTGCAATACCGATTCCGGATGGGATTGTGTGGGATAAAGTAATGTTTGATATATATGGTCCCACTGAATTGATTCAAATACCGTATGTCCTCAAGTTATCAATGAATGATATTGTTATACCAGGCATTGTTTCTGATGATTGGGATGTGAAAATTGTAGATTCTATGCTGACTGATTTGCAATATTATACTGTCTATGACGATGAAGATGCTTACCAATTTAGAAATAATCATGGTGACATGTTTTGTTACAACTATTACGGACACCACTTTATTCATAAAGCTAGTAGCCCTAAGTCCATATTTAATTATGTGCAATGGGAACATTGCTCGACTCCTCCACAAGGGAGTTCGAAAACGTATTATGATAAATTTGCATATTTTTCTGGGCATAATCAACGAAATGCTAAGTCTTACTATTTTAAAGTTACTCCGTATTCTAATAAGCAAATGTTATTGACCGATACTAAATTACTGTATTCAAATTTCTTTGTATCTAAACTTTCGGTCGAGGGATATGAATACTGGTTTAAGACTGTTGACTTGAAGAGTGTTTGGGGTACGAAAAATTGGCAGATGCAAGGCAGGGACACATTATTTAGAGCATGTATTATCCCTGTGCAGATGATTTTCCTCAATGACACAGTACAACAGACTAGCTGTTTGGGCTTGGCAACAATTAGAGAGTTAAATTTGCCTAGTATACCTGTCCCTTCCAAATTAAACAACTGGCAGCACTATGTGAATGCTACTTTTAGTGAATTTACACATTGGGTCCAGAATGGTACGCTTAACACTTCATCGATACATCCGGGCGGGTGGTTATTATGGCCGGTAGACACTAATAAGTGTCATCAACGTTTTATCACCTCTTCAGGGGGGTTCAGGACTAGTAGGGCAGACCCTCGTTACATTTCACCAGAACATGCTGATATTATAACTACATACAGCGTGGGGAAGCTTTGTCAGCAATGGTTGAAGTCATCCACGCTGGATGCAGTTAAGTCACATCTCACGTTACTGTCTAATGATACTGATTTACAAGATTTTTTGTCAGGTCCCAAGGTACCACGGAAGAAAAGATTTTTATACGAGGTTTATACCTAATTTATATAATTCTGGCATTGGGGAGACAATTCCATGATCCCTTGAGTCTCTAGCTCAGACCCGAGTACTGCCAAACTACCTTTCCCGGGGTTTAACTGCAGCTCCTGCCAACCCCTCAGACAGGTTTCTGCCCTCTGGGGTCCAGCCAGGCTTGGCCCAGGAAGGCAGAACAAAGGACTTCCTCAGAGAGAGGGTGTTACACCTTCTCCCTTTGGAAAAAGGTGTCAGGGCTGGGGAGGAGTAGCCTCCCCCAGCATTTGGAAATGCTTTGATGGGCACAGATGGTGCCCATCTCTGCATAAGCCAGTCTACACCGGTTCAGGGATCCCCCAGCCCTGCTCTGGCGCGAAACTGGACAAAGGAAAGGGGAGTGACCACTCCCCTGACCTGCACCTCCCCTGGGAGGTGCCCAGAGCTCCTCCAGTGTGCTCCAGACCTCTGCCATCTTGGAAACAGAGGTGCTGCTGGCACACTGGACTGCTCTGAGTGGCCAGTGCCAGCAGGTGACGTCAGAGACTCCTTCTGATAGGATCCTTCAGGTGTTGCTAGCCTATCCTCTCTCCTAGGTAGCCAAACCTCCTTTTCTGGCTATTTAGGGTCTCTGCTTTGGGGAATTTCTTAGATAACGAATGCAAGAGCTCATCAGAGTTTCTCTGCATCTCTCTCTTCACCTTCTGCCAAGGAATCGACTGCTGACCACGCTGGAAGCCTGCAAAACTGCAACAAAGTAGCAAAGACGACTACTGCGACCTTGTAACGCTGATCCTGCCGCCTTCTCGACTGTTTTCCTGGTGGTGCATGCTGTGGGGGTAGTCTGCCTCCTCTCTGCACTAGAAGCTCCGAAGAAATCTCCCGTGGGTCGACGGAATCATCCCCCTGCAACCGCAGGCACCAATGAACTGCATCACCGGTCCTCTGGGTCTCCTCTCAGCACGACGAGTGAGGTCCCTTGAACTCAGCAACTCTGTCCAAGTGACTCCCACAGTCCAGTGACTCTTCAGTCCAAGTTTGGTGGAGGTAAGTCCTTGCCTCCCCACGCTAGACTGCATTGGTGGGAACCGCGTGTTTTGCAGCTGCTCCGGCTCCTGTGCACTCTTCCAGGATTTCCTTTGTGCACAGCCAAGCCTGGGTCCCCGGCACTCTAACCGGCAGTGCACGACCTCCTGAGTTGTCCTCCGGCGTCGTGGGACCCTCCTTTGTGACTTCGGGTGAGCTCTGGTTCACTCCACCTCGTAGTGCCTGTTCCGGCACTTCTGTGGGTGCTGCTTGCTTCTGAGTGGGCTCTTTGTCTTGCTGGACGCCCCCTCTGTCGCCTCACGCAATTGGCGACATCCTGGTCCCTCCTGGGCCACAGCAGCATCCAAAAACCCTAACTGCGACCCTTGCAGCTAGCAAGGCTTGTTTGCAGTCTTTCTGCATGGAAACACCTCTGCGCAACTCTTCACGACATGGGACATCCATCCTCCAAAGGGGAAGTTTCTAGCCCTTGTCGTTCTTGCAGAATCCACAGCTTCTACCATCCAGTGGCAGCTTCTTTGCACCCACAGCTGGCATTTCCTGGGCATCTGCCCACTCCCGACTTGATCGTGACTCTTGGACTTGGTCTCCTTGTTCCACAGGTACTCTCGTCAGGAAATCCATCGTTGTTGCATTGCTGGTGTTGGTCTTCCTTGCAGAATTCCCCTATCACTACTTCTCTGCTCTCTGGGGAACTTAGGTGCACTTTGCACCCACTTTTCAGGGTCTTGGGGTGGGCTATTTTTCTAACCCTCACTGTTTTCTTACAGTCCCAGCGACCCTCTACAAGGTCACATAGGTTTGGGGTCCATTCGTGGTTCACATTCCACTTCTAGAGTATATGGTTTGTGTTGCCCCTATCCCTATGTGCCCCCATTGCATTCTATTGTGACTATACATTGTTTGCACTGTTTTCTATTGCTATTACTGCATATTTAGGTATTGTGTACATATATCTTGTGTATATTTGCTATCCTCATACTGAGGGTACTCACTGAGATACTTTGGCATATTGTCATAAAAATAAAGTACCTTTATTTTTAGCATATCTGTGTATTGTGTTTTCTTATGATATTGTGCATATGACACTAGTGGTGCTGTAGGAGCTTCACTCGTCTCCTAGTTCAGCCTAAGCTGCTCTGCTAAGCTACCTTTTCTATCAGCCTAAGCTGCTAGACACCCCTATACACTAATAAGGGATACCTGGGCCTGGTGCAAGGTGTAAGTACCCCTTGGTACTCACTACAAGCCAGTCCAGCCTCCTACATTGGTTGTGCAGCGGTGGGATAAGTACTTTGCAACTACTTACCACTTTTGTCATTGTACTTTTCATAAGAGAAAAATATACAAAACAAGTTCAGTGTATGTAAACCTAACCAAAAAGTTTTGCTTTTCTCTTTTCACTTCTTTTCTAAGTGCTGAAAAGTACCTCTAAACTTTCTAAAAAGTTCTTTAAAAGTTTTGAAAGTTTTTTTCTGTATTTCAAAAAGTTCTGAAAAACTTTTTTCTCACTTTTTCTATCCCTTAAACACTTTCTAAAATGTCTGGCACAGGCCAAACTGTTGATCTGTCCAAACTTGCTTATGATCACCTTAGCTGGAAAGGAGCAAGGAGTCTCTGCATTGAAAGAGGTTTAGGGGTAGGGAAGAATCCCTGTAGAGAACTGTTGGTTAATATGCTCATTGAACAAGATAAGACCAGAGTTGGCACTTCTGTTGAGAAATTAGCTGATGGTTCCCAATCTGACCCTGGGGGACCCCTAGCAAAAGATTTAGAAGGGAAACTTCCTAGCCTGCCCATTAGCAGACCACCTAGCATAGCTGGTACTGATGTAGAGTTACATCACAGTAATAGTGTTGCCTCACATCACAGTAAGAGTATTCCTTCTCATCATAGTAGAAGTGCTGTTTCTGTTAGCCAGGTTGTTAGGGTGCCATCTGTTAGGGACAGGTCTCCTTCTGTTCATTCTCACCATACTTCTGTTTCAAGGCATGTCCCACCCACCCACCCTGATGACAGAGTGTTAGAAAGGGAGCTCGATAGATTGAGAGTGGAACAATCCAGACTGAAGCTCAAGAAGCAACAGCTGGATTTAGATAGACAGTCCTTAGAAATAGAAAGAGAAAGACAGAAAATTGGGTTAGAAACCCATGGTGGCAGCAGCAGTATTCCCAATAGTCATCCTGCAAGAGAGCATGATTCTAGGAATCTGCATAAGATAGTTGTGAGAAAGTAGCCTCTTTCTAGCCTTGTTACCCCCACTTTCGTCCTGTTTGTGAGTGTATGTCAGGGTGTTTTCACTGTCTCACTGGTATCCTGCTAGCCAGGGCCTGGTGCTCATAGTAAAAACCCTATGTTTTCAGTATGTTTGTTATGTGTCACTGGGACCCTGCTAGTCAGGACCCCAGTGCTCATAAGTTTGTGACCTATAGGTATGTGTTCCCTGTGTGATGCCTAACTGTCTCACTGAGGCTCTGCTAACCAGAACCTCAGTGGTTATGCTCTCTCTTTACAAATTGTCACTAACAGGCTAGTGACCAATTTTACGAATTTACATTGGCATACTGGAACACCCTTATAATTCCCTAGTATATGGTACTGAGGTACCGAGGGTATTGGGGTTCCAGGAGATCCCTATGGGCTGCAGCATTTCTTTTGCCAACCATAGGGAGCTCTGACAATTCTTACACAGGCCTGCCACTGCAGCCTGAGTGAAATAACGTCCACGTTATTTCACAGCCATTTACCACTGCACTTAAGTAACTTATAAGTCACCTATTGTAGGAGGCTGGACTGGCTTGTAGTGAGTACCAAGGGGTACTTGCACCTTGCACCAGGCCCAGTTATCCCTTATTAGTGTATAGGGTGTCTAGCAGCTTAGGCTGATAGATAATGGTAGCTTAGCAGAGCAGCTTAGGCTGAACTAGGAGACGTGTGATGCTACTACAGTACCACCTAGTGTCATATGCACAATATCATAAGAAAACACAATACACAGTTATACTAAAAATAAAGGTACTTTATTTTTATGACAATATGCCAAAGTATCTTAGAGTGTACCCTCAGTGAGAGGCTAGGAAATATACACAGTATATATATATACACAATAGCAAAAATATGCAGTATAGTCTTAGAAAACAGTGCAAACAATGTATAGTTACAATAGGATGCAATGGGGAATCATAGGGATAGGGGCAACACAAACCATATACTCCAAAAGTGGAATGCGAACCACGAATGGACCCCAAACCTATGTGACCTTGTAGAGGGTCGCTGGGACTATTAGAAAATAGTGAGAGTTAGAAAAATAACCCTCCCCAAGACCCTGAAAAGTGAGTGCAAAGTGCACTAAAGTTCCCCTAAGGAAAAAGAAGTTGTGTTAGAGGAATAATGCAGGAAAGACACAAACCAACAATGCAACAACTGTGGATTTCCAATCTAGGGTACCTGTGGAACAAGGGGACCAAGTCCAAAAGTCACAAGCAAGTCGGAGATGGGCAGATGCCCAGGAAATGACAGCTGCGGGTGCAAAGAAGCTTCTACTGGACAGAAGAAGCTGCGGTTTCTGCAGGAACGAAAAGGGCTAAAGACTTCCCCTTTGGTGGACGGATCCCTCTCGCCGTGGAGAGTCGTGCAGAAGTGTTTTCCCGCCAAAAGAATGCCAACAAGCCTTGCTAGCTGCAAATCGTGCGGTTAGCGTTTTTGGACGCTGCTGTGGCCCTGGAGGGACCAGGAGGTCGCAAATTGGACCAGGAGAGAGAGGGGACGTCGAGCAAGACAAGGAGCCCTCTCAGCAGCAGGTAGCACCCGGAGAAGTGCCAGAAACAGGCACTACAAGGATGCGTGAAATGGTGCTCACCCGAAGTCGCACAAAGGAGTCCCACGTCGCCGGAGACCAACTTAGAAAGTCGTGCAATGCAGGTTAGAGTGCCGTGGACCCAGGCTTGGCTGTGCACAAAGGATTTCCACCGGAAGTGCACAGGGGCCGGAGTAGCTGCAAAAGTCGCGGTTCCCAGCAATGCAGCCCAGCGAGGTGAGGCAAGGACTTACCTCCACCAAACTTGGACTGAAGAGTCACTGGACTGTGGGGGTCACTTGGACAGAGTCGCTGGATTCGAGGGACCTCGCTCGTCGTGCTGAGAGGAGACCCAAGGGACCGGTAATGCAGCTTTTTGGTGCCTGCGGTTGCAGGGGGAAGATTCCGTCGACCCACGGGAGATTTCTTCGGAGCTTCTGGTGCAGAGAGGAGGCAGACTACCCCCACAGCATGCACAAGCAGGAAAACAGTTGAGAAGGCGGCAGGATCAGCGTTACAGAGTTGCAATAGTCGTCTTAGCTACTTTGTTGCAGTTTTGCAGGCTTCCAGCGCGGTCAGCAGTCGATTCCTTATCAGAAGGTGAAGAGAGAGATGCAGAGGAACTCGGCTGAGCTCTTGCATTAGTTATCTAAAGTTTCCCCAGAGACAGAGACCCTAAATAGCCAGAAAAGAGGGTTTGGCTACTTAGGAGAGAGGATAGGCTAGCAACACCTGAAGGAGCCTATCACAAGGAGTCTCTGACGTCACCTGGTGGCACTGGCCACTCAGAGCAGTCCAGTGTGCCAGCAGCACCTCTGTTTCCAAGATGGCAGAGGTCTGGAGCACACTGGAGGAGCTCTGGACACCTCCCAGGGGAGGTGCAGGTCAGGGGAGTGGTCACTCCCCTTTCCTTTGTCCAGTTTCGCGCCAGAGCAGGGCTAAGGGGTCCCCTGAACCGGTGTAGACTGGCTTATGCAGAATTGGGCACATCTGTGCCCAACAAAGCATTTCCAGAGGCTGGGGGAGGCTACTCCTCCCCTG
Source organism: Pleurodeles waltl (assembly GCF_031143425.1). Classification (NCBI taxonomy): domain Eukaryota; kingdom Metazoa; phylum Chordata; class Amphibia; order Caudata; family Salamandridae; genus Pleurodeles; species Pleurodeles waltl. The sequence goes on from NC_090446.1 coordinate 527,182,808, forward strand.
CCTTCACACCATTTTCCAAAGGGAGAGGGTGTCACACCCTCTCACAGAGGAAGTTCTTTGTTCTGCCATCCTGGGCCAGGCCTGGCTGGACCCCAGGAGGGCAGATGCCTGTCTGAGGGGTTGGCAGCAGCTGCAGTGAAACCCCAGGAAGGGCAGTTTGGCAGTACCAGGGTCTGTGCTACAGACCACTGGGATCATGGGATTGTGCCAACTATGCCAGGATGGCATAGAGGGGGCAATTCCATGATCATAGACATGTTACATGGCCATATTCGGAGTTACCATTGTGAAGCTACATATAGGTAGTGACCTATATGTAGTGCACGCGTGTAATGGTGTCTCCGCACTCACAAAGTTCAGGGAATTGGCTCTGAACAATGTGGGGGCACCTTGGCTAGTGCCAGGGTGCCCTCACACTAAGTAACTTTGCACCTAACCTTTACCAGGTAAAGGTTAGACATATAGGTGACTTATAAGTTACTTAAGTGCAGTGTAAAATGGCTGTGAAATAACGTGGACGTTATTTCACTCAAGCTGCAGTGGCAGGCCTGTGTAAGAATTGTCAGAGCTCCCTATGGGTGGCAAAAGAAATGCTGCAGCCCATAGGGATCTCCTGGAACCCCAATACCCTGGGTACCTCAGTACCATATACTAGGGAATTATAAGGGTGTTCCAGTAAGCCAATGTAAATTGGTAAAATTAGTCACTAGCCTGTTAGTGACAATTTGGAAAGAAATGAGAGAGCATAACCACTGAGGTTCTGATTAGCAGAGCCTCAGTGAGACAGTTAGGCACTACACAGGGAACACATACATATAGGCCACAAACTTATGAGCACTGGGGTCCTGACTAGCAGGGTCCCAGTGACACATAACAAACATACTGAAAACATTGGGTTTTCACTATGAGCACTGGGCCCTGGCTAGCAGGATCCCAGTGAGACAGTGAAAACACCCTGACATACACTCACAAACAGGCCAAAAGTGGGGGTAACAAGGCTAGAAAGAGGCTACTTTCTCACACAACCCCCCCCCCAAACGAAGGACAATAAGGCTAACCTTGGCCAGTTGAGACTTTATTGTCTAAGTGGTGATAAGTAGAGAGTAGCTCTGCAATAGACTGGTTACTCCCTTTATCATCCACTATATGGTTACTTCCCTGTGGGGATGTAAACCACCCTGTTTGAAGTTTTTTAGCTAAGCAACAATGTGAAGATGTATTTTCAGAGTTTCTATCAGTAAGTTTTAGTTTAGAGCAGTGGGAATTGTCCACTGAACCTATTTGTAGTGATGGAAATGCCAGACAGGGATGCTGTCTCAGAAAAGCCACAGCTGGGCAAAAACTTTGTCCATATGGCTGGAAGAGAGAACAGGGATGCTGTTTCTCTTGAGTTGGAGCAGGGCAGGGATGCTGTCCTATGAGCTCCACACTAGGGCAGGGATGCTGTCCTAAGTGTTGTGAGGCAGTGCAGGGTTTCTGCACTAAAGTTTCTCTGGGAGGGTTTGAGGGATGCTCCATGTTAACTAAAATGGTGCTTTTTTTGTCACCAATGTTAGTTATCCCACAGAGAGGTACTTCTACCTCAGGGAGTACAGCTTTGCCAGCTGATGTTTCCCTTGGAACAGGTGCCACCCCAGGAGAGGTTTCTCCCACCACAGGAATGGTATCCTGAATGGTAGGGTGGTTAGGGGATACTGTGATACCCTTTTTACCTGTTGATGGAGAGGGATCCTGAGTTTTCAGGCCTTCTCTCCTTGGCTTTTTCATTTCAGTAGAAATGAGAGGGAACAATTCCTCAGGGATGCCCAGCATGGCTGCATGGGCATACAACTCTACATCAGCCCAACCTGAGGCCTCTAGGTCATTACCTAAGAGACAGTCTACAGGTAAGCTAGGTGATACCACCACCTGCTTAGGGCCAGTAACTCCACCCCAACTAAACTGAATTATAGCTAAGGGAAGAAACTTAGTGGAGTTATGGACATCAATAATCTTATACTGTTGTCCAATGATGTGTTGATCAGGGTGCACTAGGTTTTCAGTCACCAAAGTGATACTGGCACCTGTGTCCCTGTAGGCCAAGGCCTCAACACCATTTATTGAAACTGTCTGCCTGTACTTATCCATTGTAAGGGGACAAGCAGCCAGTGTGGCAAGGCCAATGCCACTAGGTGTGACAGAAACTGTCTTGGGACTGACTACCCCAGTTTCTACTATGGACCCAAAAGTGAACCCAACTACACCCTTAACTTGACTGTTGCCAGCAGTCCCACCACTAGTACCACTACTGCTAGGGGCACTAGAGCTTGATGTATTAGTGGTGGTAGGCTCAGGGGGTTTACCTGGACAGGACTTATCCCCTGGCCTATGGCCTCTGTTTTTACACACAAAGCACCAAGGCTTTTTAAATTGTGTAGGTTGAGAAGAAGAGGAAGAATTTGTTTTATCCCCACCCCCTGAAGAGTGTTTAAGATTTGAAGTGAGATCTTTGGTTTTACCCTTGTCCCCATGCTTATCTTGAGATTTTTCACCATCTTTCTTCTTAGTGTTCTCTTTGTCACCCCCTGTATGAACTTTTCTGTTCACCCTTGTTCTGACCCATTTGTCTGCCTTCTTTCCCAATTCTTGGGGAGAGGTCAGATCAGAGTCCACCAAGTACTGGTGCAACAAATCAGACACACAATTATTAAGAATATGCTCTCTCAGGATCAAGTTATACAGGCTGTCATAATCAGTAACTTTACTGCCATGTAACCACCCCTCCAAGGCCTTCACTGAATGGTCAATGAAATCAACCCAGTCTTGTGAAGACTCCTTTTTGGTCTCTCTGAACTTTATCCTGTACTGTTCAGTGGTTAAGCCATAACCATCCAGGAGTGCATTCTTAAGTACTGTAAAATTATTGGCATCACTTTCTTTCACAGTAAGGAGCCTATCCCTACCTTTTCCACTAAATGATAGCCATAGGATAGCAGCCCACTGCCTTTGAGGGACATCCTGTACAACACAGGCCCTCTCAAGTGCAGCAAACCACTTGTTAATGTCATCCCCCTCCTTATAAGGGGGAACTATCTTGTGCAGATTCCTGGAATCATGCTCTTTTGCAGGATGACTATGGGGAATACTGCTGCTGCCACCATGGGTATCTAAACCCAACTTCTGTGTTTCCTTCTCTAGTTCAAAAGACTGTCTATCCAAATCCAGCTGTTGCTTTTTAAGCTTCAGTCTGGTTTGTTCCACCCTCAACTTATTGAGTTCCCTCTCTAACATTCTGTCATCAGGGTTGGTGGGAGGGACATTCCTAGATACAGAGGTATGATGGGAATGAACAGAAGGAGACCTGTCCCTTACAGAAGCCACCCTAACAGCCTGGCTAACCGAAACATCACTACCAGTATGGTGAGAATAAATGCTTTTGCTATGATGTGAGACAACACTATTTGTATGGTGTGGCTCATCATCATTACCAACTATGCTAGACTATCTAGTAATGGGCAGGCTAGGAAGTTTCTTTCCTGAATCTTTTCCTGGGGGAGTCCCTGAATCAGATTGGGAACTATTAGGTACTTTTTCAACAGATGGGGCACCTATAGCCTTATCTTGTTCTCTAAGCATGTTAAGTAACAGTTCCAAGGAAGGATTCTTCCCTACACTCAAACCTCTCTCTATGCAGAGACTCCTTGCTCCTTTCCAGCTAAGGTGATCATATGCAAGTTTGGACAGATCAACATTTTGGCCTGTGCCAGACATTTTTTAGAGAGAGTTAAAGTGATAGAAAAAGAGAAAAAAGTTTGTCAGAGCTTTTAGAAAGACAGAAAAAAAACTTTTTAAACTTTTTAGAACTTTTTAGAAAGTTAGAAGTACTTTTCAGCACTTAGAAAAGAGTGAAAAGAGGAAATGCAAAACTTTTTGGCTATGTGAATATACACTGACCTTGTTTTGTATATTTTTCTCCTATGAAAAGTACAATGACAAGAGTGGTAGGTACTCTCAAAGCACTTATCCCACCGCTGCACAACCAATGTAAGAGGCTGGACTGGCTTGTAGTGAGTACCAAGGGGTACTTGCACCTTGCACCAGGCCCAGTTATCCCTTATTAGTGTATAGGGTGTCTAGCAGCTTAGGCTGATAGATAATGGTAGCTTAGCAGAGCAGCTTAGGCTGAACTAGGAGACGTGTGAAGCTACTACAGTACCACCTAGTGTCATATGCACAATATCATAAGAAAACACAATACACAGTTATACTAAAAATAAAGGTACTTTATTTTTATGACAATATGCCAAAGTATCTTAGAGTGTACCCTCAGTGAGAGGATAGGAAATATACACAAGATATATATACACAGTAGCAAAAATATGCAGTATAGTCTTAGAAAACAGTGCAAACAATGTATAGTTACAATAGGATGCAATGGGGAAACATAGGGATAGGGGCAACACAAACCATATACTCCAAA